>NC_092529.1:2292500-3542500 GCF_037038585.1 Patagioenas fasciata | reverse complement strand
GAGTTAATCTTAATACCCACACCAGCTCCAAAACATACTGCTTTATTATGGGAAACTCAGGGGGGATGGACAACCAAATGGGTAGGTCACAGGGATTCAGAGAAGTCGTATGAAAAGTCTCATAAAGTTCTTTTTACTTCACTCAAAACATTCGGTTCTTTGATTTCTCCTGTTCACATTTCTCCTGAAATTACGCATTTCCATGACAGTCCATAAAGAAATCTTGTTTTTCTCCAAGAAAGTCTTAATACTGTGATTTTGTTAGTTGGGTTTTTTTTTTTTAGGATAGTAAATTACCTTCAGAAAGGATTTTTTATTTTGGGGAAAATTGAGTAATCACGGCAAGGTTGAGAGTAATTTGGAAGTCAATGTTAAATGCAGAGCAATATCCATTTTTTTCCATGTAAAACATTGCTTTCCTCATCTTCCCACAAATGTCTTTTATTTTTCTCTGCACATTTTTTAACCACATTTTCCCCAACCAGCTCACGTACAGATGAGCAGAATAGTTCCTATGGTATGATTCTCGTGCATCTATCAAACCTCAGACTTCTATCAGGGATACAAAAACCCCACCACCCAGAATAATTAGTTTCTTTCTAACGGATTAACAACCTATCCATTTCATTTTATGTTGAGGGATTTGGATTTATTTACGGAGCCGTGGAATACTTGGCTGAATTAACAATTTTGCCTCGTTTAGAGTGAAAGAAGAAACCCCCTCCTATTTCACCTTTTATGTGGTATTATAAATCAGCTTAAGTTCATAAGGAACTCTATGGTTTTCTGCTCTAATATACCAATAACGCAGCATAAAGGGCTTGAGCATGAATTGGAAATGGAAGCAGGCACTATATACTGCCAACATATATACACCATATATTGCCAGCAAGCAATATGACATCAATGTGTTCTTGCAGCAGCAACATATGGTTTCCAAAAAATGCATCCTTAAATATACATTGATTTTACTGAGATGGGAAATTTCCAATGAAAAACCTACAGGAGATAGGGTGGTGGACCTCCAATCAAATATTATGATCTGCTGAATCAAATTTAAATTTTAGATGGATCTCACAAGCAGCAGATTCTTGCCTGAACTTCTGCAGTGATATGAAATATATGGTGTTCAGGAGCTTTGCATATTACCACAGAGATACGGAGCCAAATTACCTCTGTCAGGATGAGATAGAGTTTCTCCTCCGACTACAGCGCTACAAGGCATCCTAAGAGCCCTGCTATGATAGATTATCTTGCGAAACGGACTTAAAAAGCCAGAAAGTACCTGGAATAAACTAAAATGAAACATGTTGATATTTCCTAATAGAAAGTATTAAACTTTTTATTTTGCTGAAGTTGTTTATTTTGCACCAACCTGCTCAAAAGCAAACGCTGTAATGTCAGAAATGCACCCAGGGTTGCAGCGTGTATTTCTCATTAGCTCTAGCAACAAGATGTTCATGTAGGGCTTGTCATTGTTCCCTTCGAGCCTCTCTAAACTTTAATTAATCTGTCCTTTCAACACCCCTGCAGCCCTGTAAAGTAAGGATACAGCTGGTATGCCTTTTTGCATGATTAAACGTCTTGCCCAGGGTCACCCCAGGAGTATGAGGCAGAGCCAGAAACACAGCCTAGCTATTCCGAATCTCAAAAGGCTATCCTCCTTCAAATCTCAGCCTCTGACAAATCTTGGCACAGGTTCAGTCAAGTCTCATCCTAAATTCCTTCAACACTCGGTTCACATTTACCAAGAGCTGAGCTCCAGGGGCCCGCGATATTCAGCCAGGCTGGCTTCTGCGTGTTTTCTTGGCCAATACGGCTGAGGGTGCCATATCCGAATCCAGCCAAGGCTTTGAATTTCTTTGAAATTCATCCACTGCTCATCCTTAGTACTCACACCTCCAGACAAAGGGAAGCAACTGCTCTTCTGGTACAGCTAGAAGGGAAGGAACTTCTCTTGCTGCATTAATTCAACCTTATTTAGCTCCCTCTCTCTCTCTTCTTACAAAATTTATAGTGTATAAGTAAGCTATAAAAAGCAATGAGATGCAATTTATGCAAGTAACAGGTTAGCGCAACATACGTTCCTGTTCCTTCAATGAGTTAAACTGATGTGTTTGGGTGCTGGCTAATACAGCAGGTGCCAATTGGAGGGCACCTCATGTACCCGCCTTCAAATCAAGGTCAACTACCCATATAAAGACCTGACCGAAATACTGCCAAATGGCAATTTCACCATTCTCCTTTGCCCAAGGGAAAGTGCGGCCACGGCCATTTGTTCCCTTCCTGGCACTCTTTGGTGCAACACATCTGTTGCTTCAGCTGCTA
Source organism: Patagioenas fasciata (assembly GCF_037038585.1). Classification (NCBI taxonomy): domain Eukaryota; kingdom Metazoa; phylum Chordata; class Aves; order Columbiformes; family Columbidae; genus Patagioenas; species Patagioenas fasciata. Next base: position 3,540,172 of record NC_092529.1, on the reverse strand, counting down.
CCAGAGCCTTTGGCAACTCCCTGCCCCTAGCTGGTCTTTGCCAGCCTGCTTTGCATGGTGATTTGCATACTATATCCTTTCTGTTTGAAACCGTGGCTAATGGAGCAGGTGGCTGGCATTATTAACAGCGCTTGCTAACTACCTCCACACCAGCACCAGCGCTCCTTGCAACGCGCCAGCACTGTTCCTTCCTTCCACAGTAATGTGGTGGGCACAGCGCGTTGATGCCACCCCATTTCCCACAGTCCTGCCCTTCCTCCAAAAGGAATTAACAACCCACCAACCCATCCAGCACCCCCTTCTCGCTGGCTGAATACCCTCCCAGCCCAGCGATTCTTAATCCAAACTCTCTACTGTCTGCAGGGAAAGGGAAGAACAGGTGGACAGATGGAGAAGGCTGGAAAGGCTGGACAACGGCAGTGCCACAGCCGCAGGAGATCTGTTACGGCAGGACCTGCGCTAGGGCACAACTGTCAGAGCAGAACTGGAGATGCTGGGAGGAAGAGCTGACCTGCAGGGTTGGTGGCCTGGCCAAGTTGGCCCCATCTCTTGCTGCTTTTTCATCACAGATTTCATTTCTCACCTCCAGCCACCAGTGAGTAGGATTGGCCTTGGGAGCTTCAGGCTGAGCAGAGCTTTGTGGAACAGTATGAAGAAGAGCGGAGATTGCTAGCACACAAGAGCATCCTCGTTCTTGCAAAACATGGCACAGAGTGAGCTCCCTGGGAGCAATTCGCTCATCAAGAGATGAAGTCAAACGGAAGGACCACATGGTACTGCAGGTCAGTGCCACCAGACAGCTCTGAGAGCATCCTTATCCTTCAGCATCATACCCTTCCCTCTCGACCACTAACCTTGACTTAAAGGCTTCTTGCCACCAGGTCCTTAAAGAGCATGTCTAAAGAAACAATGGTTTCCAACACCATTCCTATCAGGTTTAATAGAGTTCACACAAGAAAACCCAATAGTTTGGAACCACAGTTATGTCTCCATATCCCATATGAGGCGATAGTGCTGCACTGAAGATGGTGGTTGTCTCTCACCTTAAGCTATGAAGACCAGGAGCAGGTAACGTGGAAGAAATATCTTCTGAAGAAAAGGGAAAGGAGGAAGCACTTGACAAAGTCAAACAAATTACCCGATGTTCATCATACTATTGATGATGTTTCTGCTCAGTGAGGGCCAGTCAGAGCTGCACAGAGAGACTCCTATCTATGTTGATTTTAATTCTTTGCATTCCCTACCAAAATGCATCCCGTCCTCCACTCATGCTCCACCAATGGAAAAGGTTAAGAAATTCTTTAGCAAAGAGCAGCATTCCCCTGTCAATCTCTGTAGCTATAACTGCTGCCATTTGCAAGGGACAAGGGAATCAGGAAGCCCTTAGCCACTGACAAACTATGTCACCCAATAAACGGTGTTGGTATTAAGCTTTTAAAGCCTGGTAAATCTTCCGCTGTATTAAATCCAAACCCACGGAACCCATTAATTGGTGTCTTGCTCACGGTGAAGCACTGGTTCTAATTTCACATATATTTTATGGATCGCTCTACCCCTTGGTTCATAAAAATGATCTGACTTCTCGCCTCGCTGGTTGAGGCCACTTTCCAAATGCCTGTTCATGATCTTAGGTGAAAAATGATAGCCCTGGAAAGGGGATGTGTCGGAGGAGCGTGAGACGCACCGACACACATGCAGATGTGAGGCAGCAATTTGCTGAATTCAAATTACAGAGGAGATGATGAACCATCTTGTTAACTCAGGTTGTCACTCTGATGGCCTCACTCCATGTAAATAAATAGGAGATGGAGGGTGGGGGGAAAAGAGCATTATTAAAGCATAGCTAGAACAGACAGTACTTGGGTCATCACCCGCTCTAAGCGACATCACTAATGGTACAGCTGGAATCTCATGATGGTTTGGTCACCCTGGCCTGACCACGGCATTTCTAATATGGGAGCAGATCCTGCAAGAGCCTGAGCATTGCTGGAGAAGGTCTCAGCACACCCAGCTCCTCTGGCTGTAACTGATCATTCAAGGAATTAATTAACTAAAAAAGAAAATAATCCAGACAATTCTTGGTGCTTAACAGAAAAGACCCCACGCTAATCTCTGAGTGTTTCCTTTTTTTAAAGCGTGAAACCATGTATATTCCATATTGGATGTGGTTTTTTCTCCAAATATTGAATGAGCTCTGTGATACAGACTTTTCTATCTACTTTTCATCAGCTCACCAGCAAGTTGAAATTCCAGGGTGATCCAAAAGTGAAGGCAGCCATTGAACACCAGCAGCTCAAAATGATGAATACACACTTACGCCACTATCTGAAATGCAGAAAGCAGCTTCACACTTTAATAAAGCCACTAGGAAAACTAGAAAGCAAAAGCTAGTGACATCACAATGCCAAAAACAATGTGCTGGTTTGGAAATGGTGTCTGATCTCATGTTAAACAAGGTCTTCAGTCAATCACCAGGAAACGCTACTCTAGTGAAAGGGAAACCTTTCTGTTGTGGGGCACACCAAGGCTACCGGCCTGGGAGGGTCCAAGCTCAATGTGACACTTCCTGGCGGAGAAGCTGTCCCAGCAAAAAGGTCCCAGACTTGCTGTTTCTACTCCGCATCCCTAATTACACCCTGACATCTCTTTTGGTTACGGGGGAGTTGTTTTCTTATCCCAGCTCTCTTGCACACTCTTAAAGCAGTGGTAGTACCTTCCAGCATCCAGCAAAGAGCTTTGCACACAAGCGTATATACATATGTCCATATCTATATCTATATACATCCAGCTACAACTGGCCCAGAACTGATCTTGTGATCCATGATCAGCTCCCCGAGTTAAGAGTTCGTGCTGTTTTTTCCACGGACACAGGGATTTGTCCCAGACAATTTCCTCTCAGGCTGGAAGAGTCTCAGTTGAAGTTAATGCAAAGGCTTGGGGAAGGAGCTTAGACCTGATTATTTCAGAGAGCCATATCCCACACAATGTTACTGGTAACTTGGGCTAATGATAGTAAAATAATGGTAACAACACTAATAAATCTTTTCCCCTTTATCCTTTCCTTTTTTACTGAAACTGTGATAGGAAAAGGAGGCACTGTAAGAGCACTGAGTGGAGTCTTTTGAATTTCCCCATCAGCTTCTATTTCTGTGGACTTTCTTCTGCTGATCTGCACATTAACTGCACGGAGAGGGCTGGAGACCCTGGCTGGTCTCGTGGGCTGCCCAAGGCACTGAATGCTAAAACCTCTCCAACAATGTTGTTCTCAAGTGGTTTCTTCATTTGACGGACTTCAGAGGTCTCAGTTATTTCAATTACAGATAACATGATCCACTCATCCAGCTGCCGATGTAAGTTCTCAGAAACTACAGGCTTTTTGTCTTCTGTTTCTCTATTCTTTTCTATATACGGCATTTCCATCGGTGTGTGCTACTGTCAGGCCCTTCAGTATGATATTAGAGGCCAAAACTTGTCCCTAGAGACTGCACTCAAGACAACAGTTGCCCAATTTGATAGCCATACACTGCAAATTCTCAGCTGTCCAAGTGGTTTCAAAAGAAATGTGGGAATTTGTTTAGGTTTTGATTCTTGTTTGTGCTACTCCTGTTGTACCAGATGCTCGGGGAGCACCGGTGGAGATCGGAGGGACTTGCTGGAAAACAGATTTCCCTCAAAAAATCAGATCAGAGGTCAGAAGAGGCTTTTCCCTTGACAGGTACGGGCACCCTGAATACGGTGTATGAGCAGAGGTGTGTGAAGGGCAGGAAAGAATGGGTGTGAAAGAGGCTTTTCCTACCTATATTTCTTTCTGTGTCATGAAAACACAGCTGCAGCCCCTGTAGCATTGAATCAAATCACTTTAACTTTCCTCCCAGTACACAATGGGGAGGGGGAAAGGCCCTGGCTAAGCCCAGAATGCCATTTTGTGGCAATTTATGAACAAACAAACTTCCCATCAAACCAATCCTTAGAAATGTCACTCCAGGCTGGCACTAAACAGAGATTAAACGTTGGATTGTCAACCTTCCTTTTTTATTTGATGTTTTGAATTTCACTGTTCCTCTCTTTCATTAAAAATGAACTAGAGGGAAAAAAAGGCAGAATAAAATAGAAGCCTTTTACATCTAAAAGTCAAGATAATTATCTCTTATATCCAACCCACTCCTCCAAGACTCTGAATGAAGCCATCATTAAAATCTGTGTCCATCTGGTGACTTTTCCACAGCTAATTAGGTGAAGGAGCCGGTTAACAGATACGTTCGGCTGAAATCCCTCTTCCTCTTTTAAAGAACTTGCAGACGCGGCCCATGTACAACCTGGATGCTGCATGTCCTGTCCCTCGGGTATCAGGAGAACATGAGAAGAGCCACGGTGGGAGACGGCTGCTGGGGTGAGCTGTTCACCGAGGTCCTTCCGCGGCATCAGGGTTGGGAAAAGAGAAGGAAACGGATGCAGAAACCAGCAGGTTTGCTTTCCGCCGAGCGGGAAGCCCTTTCAGGAGCTGGTCGGATGTTTTGCTGGCAACGTTTCAGTGTGTTTCTGCATGGGGCTTCTTTTAGTACTGTGATTTTCTCCCCGTGGTTTGTCAGGCGCTCAGCCAGCCCCACTAAAGACTCTCTACCAGACACCCATCTGCTGCGTTTGTTAGAGCTTGTCACCCTCACACCTACAGGCTGAAAGGTATTGAGGCCTCCTGTGTCCAGATGGATGGTTTGTGGGATATCCCCTCCTCCTCCCGACCCCGCACCAGCCCTACAGTTGGTACTTATAGGGCTGCCAGTTTTCAGGAGAGCCCCAAATTCACAAGAAGGCTTTAATAGGAACCCTCCAAAACTGCCTGTGGTCCATATTGGCTATTAAAAATGTGAGTGGAGGAGCAAACAAGGCGCTCTGACCACACCGCAGGTACAGAACTGTAGGCAGCATCAGTCTTGGAGCGCTGAAGCCTTCTCTAGGGTCACAGGAGAAAAATTGAGCCAACCTTTCACCTAACAAGAGAGTAGGTCTCATGTCAAGAACAGTTGGGAAGTATCTGAGTGTGACAACCGAGTGCATAAACCCCTTAACGATGCTGCAATCAAGGACCCAGGAGTTCCGGCCAGTCACACACATGGCACGTTGCTCAGGGCCAAGGACAGATGACTGTGGATCTTCAGAGCTCTCTGACCAGTCCACTCATCCAAACTCGTTTTCCTTTTCCCCGCATAGCTGGCAGGAGCCTGCTGCCCTCTCTCCCAAAGATCCTGCAGCTCATAACTCATTGCAGGATACGCAGCAGTTTTGTGATCGCGCACACAAGTAACTGCTGGCGATGGCATCTCCTGTGTGTGTGTAACCCGCTTCCAGGACTGCATGTTCCATCACAGGAGTAGGAAAGGCCTTTGGGATTTTTGTGGGCTTTTCTAGTTTGCTACACGGTCTCTCCTGGTTGAACAGTCAGGCCCCACTGCTTTGCTGCTCAGCCGTCTGTATTTAGCTGTGCTCTTTGAGAATGTAAGTCCCTGAGAATAGGAACACTGCATTCCTCACTCTCTGTCTCTGGCAAATGTCTGCCTCGGTTTGGCACAATTATATTAATATAGTTATAACTCTAGAAGGATTAACAAGTGAGTAATACAATAACTTCCCCATCTTCTCTCAAAGAGATGTTGCAGAGGCCACAAAGACTCTGACACAAGGAAAGCAGGATGAACTGACCCAAAAGGTCCAGGCTGTCTTTAATTTCTCTGATTGAATTCATGAGAAGGGAAAATTACTGGGAGGATTTTCATTTTCATTTGCTTCCGAAGTCTGGGTCCAAATGTTAAGAGAGCCCAGAAGGGTTAATGTTCACGGGAGTTCATCTCTAGCCAGTGACTCACTGTTGCTCCTAGATTTACATCATGCAATTGTCATTATAGCTGGAGATGAGAAAACTTGATAAAATGAGCCCTATATGGACAAAGGATTGAAATAGAGCTTGGGAAAGAATTGCAGCAAGGGAGGGATTACAGGCCATAAATATATCACAAGAAAAGGACTTTTTAGATACAATCATAGCTCACTCCGGCGTCATCTAAACTGCTATACATCCTGTTTCACACTCTAAGCTTCATGAGCAGTATAGGAAAAACTGTACAATTCAAACACACAAAGAGAATGAACAAAGCCTATTTCCTTTAATGGCACTGCAGTTTGCAGGAACACTGTGTTTCTTCAAGGCCATGCAAGGAAGGTGCTGAGCCAATTAAGATATTTTTCATATCTCGGGATAAGTTCACTGTATTGGAGTTAACTCTGCCTTGTACATCTTCATCAACAATGCAATATCCCTTATACCAATTTAATTTTACATTGCCAGCAAGATAAAGGCAATTTATAAGTTTCAATGAGCGCAGCCTGGCCGGGCTCCAATCCAATCCAGGGAGTGTAACGTTTGCTGGGGAATTGCTCAAGACCTTAATGTCTGGCATATGGTGAGCTGCTTTCATTTCTGACCTGTGCAATTAAGGTCAGCAGCGAAAATTACATTAAAACAGTTCTTTATTAATCATGTTCTATCTAGGGCAGATGATGATGACCTCTAAGCACAGAGATCCGGCAACCACAAAACAAAATACTCTAAGTCTCAAAAGCTGTTCGCTAACAAAGCTGTGCAGTAGATTTGCTTTGGCGCTTCGTGCACGGCTTTGAAACAAGAAAGGCTGGTGGTCATGGCTTGGAGGGAATAACCGGCAATCGGTGCTAGAGGGAGATCTTCATTTAAAGTGTGGTAGGTTACAGAGGGACCCAGAAAGGGAAATCCATGGGGATTTTTTATCCTCTCTGCTCTATTGGTGAAACATGCACTAGTACTCCAAGCAGGCGCTAGTTCCTGAAATGCTCTGGGTACTTCTTCAGACATACGAGCTGCTCTCCCTTTGACACGCTGTGAAAATGGTGTTGCCTGGAAGCCTGGGGTTAGCAGAACTTTTATTTTCCTGAAGCTCAGCTCCCCATTTTCCCCAAAGAGGTGCAAATAAAAAGAAATCCACAATGAGCCATGGATTTCTATCAGGCGGTAGGGAGAAAGAAGCCACCCAAGGAATACCCACACAGTCTTCTTCTGGACCTAATTCAAAGCCCACGTAGAGTCTCGGACATTGGTTTAATCCATTTTTGGTTGGATTCTTGCTTGTTCTGTCCTGACACATCCCCTGACGTTGCACCGTGAGCATGAGCAGCGGAGATCTGTGGAGTTATTGACCCATTTGAACCCAACTGACCATCAAGTCATAGCGAGAGACCCTTCAACTCAACGTGTCCTTTATCTTCTCATTGATGAGGCTGATTGTTGCTTTTCTCGCTATGCAACTAATGCAGCGGTGTTGTGACCCACGGTGTCACGAGCGCATTCCCAACGTCTGGAAGAGAGGAGTGAGGCCAACTAAAAGAGCGAGACTGAAAGGCCGTATCATTAAGCAGCGCCCCAATGATAACTGTGACCTACACAAGGGACACAGTGTAAAGAGTCGGTAGAAACAGAGCGATGCTGCAGCTGAAACACGGAGCAGTACAGAAAACCCAACACACTGGAAATGAAATGTAAAGCAGAGGAATTCAGTCAAAGGCAAAGCTGAATTTCTAATTTCTACCAAGAGAAATGTGTAAATGAGGGAAAAAGCTATCTGAGCCCACATATCTTTATTCCAGCATTCATGAGCATCTGCATTAGCTGCTAATAATAGCCATACTATCTCATCTCCCTTCTCTTTGTTGTACATTACTAAAGCTAAAAGAAAAGAGGAAAAAGAATGAAAACAAGGTGTTCCTGTCCCTATTGTTCCTCAAAACATCAAGAAAGATTCAATTTAAAAAGAAAACAATAGCCAAAAAGTTCTGGTTTACAGTCAAACATGTTTATAACCTTAATTATCAAAAAGAAGACTAAAGCAGGAATTTACCAAAGCTGGCCAGCCATCAGGAAGCCATTCTGCTAAGATTCTCTCTGAAAATGGTTTGGGTGAGTTTTTTTATGCTACCTTTGCAATTTTACGGATAGTGCAAACACTGAATTTTTCTAGCAGCTTTGATACCTGCTTTACACGAAGCCTCACAGAACCACAGAATCCCAAAATGTCATGGACTGGAAGGGACCTGGAAAGCTCATCCAGTGCAATCCCCCCATGGAGCAGGAACACCCAGCTGAGGTTCCACAGGAAGGTGTCCAGGCGGGTTTGAATGTCTGCAGAGAAGGAGACTCCACAACCTCCCTGGGCAGCCTGGGCCAGGCTCTGGCACCCTCACTGGAAGGAGTTTCTCCTCAAATTTAAGTGGAACCTCTTGTGTTCCAGTTCAAACCCATTACCCCTTGTCCTATCACTGGTTGTCACCGAGAAGAGCCTGGCTCCACCCTCCTGACATGCACCCTTTATATATCTGTAAACATTAATGAGGTCACCCCTCAGTCTCCTCTTCTCCAGCTCCAGAGCCCCAGCTCCCTCAGCCTTTCCTCACACGGGAGATGCTCCACTCCCTTCAGCATCTTCGTGCTGCTGCTGCAACGCTGGCCCAGGCTGGGGAGAAGGAGATGCTCTCTAGATTTCACGTCAGTGTTCAACAGACTAGAACAGACCTGCGAAACCCGTGTCCCGGGTACCACGAGCAAGGATGCATGAACAGCTGGGACAGGGCTGAAGCAACTGGTGGGACCACCCACCTTTCCCCCAGGACTGAGGAGCTCTATTTAAAAGGCTTTTACAACAGAAATGTAAATCCTGGTTTCACTGGCCTCTGAGCTAATACATCGGGCCATTACCAAGCCAGACTCTGAGTTCAATGGAAGTCTTACAAACATCATGCCGTGCTGTGTCTGTCTGTGCATTAAGCAGCATCTCATCACAATGGTCCCTGACCTTTGAAGATGCAGCTGCACACCCACATCTCACCTGCTGTCCCTACAAGCACAGTCATCCCACCCTCGCTTGCTGAAATTAGCCTCATAATTTTGCCTCAAATAAACGTCTTTGCTTCTTCCTCTCCCCTTCACCACCTCTCTGAGGATTATTTTCACTCCATGTTGTTTTGTTTTGTTTTTTAACTCATTCTTTTTTAAACATCAGCTGCGTGCTACCCTGCCCTTCCACCTCTCCGGTGTGACCTCTTTCTCTTTCCATCTACCTGATACATGTAGCTCAGGACTTGTGTTATCCCCGCGGTAGATTTATTTATCACACTCTAATGATTCTTCTATCCATGCTCCATGGCTCAAAAGCTGGCTCTCGGGGAAGAGGGCGAGAGGTTGCTGTGTACCAATCTTCGTTTATTTTAAATCACCGCAAACCACTTGAACTGGAGAGGTGAGAAGAAGAAATCTGTGTCAACCTTTTTTTTTTAAATGAAAAAAGATTCCTGCAGCCTGGGCTTCTCAGCACATGATCGAAATATTTCACCAGTTCCAAGAGAAAAGAAATATACAGCTACAAGATGTATTTTATTTCCCGCTTTATGTCTTGAGTGAGCAACAATATGTGACGCATAGATCAAGGTAAGTAGCTGTGCAGGCTCATGTTGCAGCGAGCACGCCGATGTGATGTATTCCAGGCACAGGTAAGTTCACAAGCCAATGCTTTATGCCCTTGGTCAAGACCATTCGCACCAGCTCGGTCTCAGGAACTGAGCTAAACCGAATCTGGCCTGGAAACAGGGCTGTATTTCTCCATAACCAGTTGGAGAAGGCAATGTAAAGATTTTTCAGATTTGAGGTTGACTGTAGGATAAGATGTCACAGCAGGTCCTGAAGAAAGCCAGCAGATGCAAAGTTAGCCCATCAGTGGTTTCTGAACAAAAATTGAACTATCAGAGCAAGCATCCACCAAATGGATGCTTTGCATCGTGCAGCAACTGTGTACCTGGTCCTGTACTGGAAGCTCTAAATCTGGATTGTTTTGTATCATCAAACCAGAGGTGTAAGAGTCTGCTGGTGGGGTGGGAAGTGGTTACGTGTCTTCAGTCCCATGCCAAAGTGACCTCTACCTGACCAGAGTATTTTTATATATATATAGCATCTGTAGGAAGGCGTAGGACACTGCCTGAGATTTTAGTCTGCGTTGGGTACAAACAACAGACATCTGTCACAAACAGATCTATCTGTCACATCTGTAACAAGGGACAGCGCTTGTTGGTCAGTGCACAAACAACAATCACAACAGGAGTCAAGATTGTACAAATGAAAGGCGACTGATAAAACATCTGCAGCACTCAAGGTCCTGAGAACTTTCCATCTGTACAAGTTAAACAGCCCTTCATTTCTCCTTCTAATAACTTACAAGCCCATTAAAAATATATATCTATGTATTCCCTCACCCTTAACCCTCCCCCAAACCAAATCTTTAATCAGCCATACCTTTTAATGCAGAATCAGCAGCAGCAGCCGTGAAGAATGACCCTGTAGTAGCAGCCCCGGTGAGGCAGGGATCTTTCTTCTTTTGCTCTTTTTTTTCCCTTCTGCAGCTCCAATTGTGTCTTTGAAACATCTTTAAGCGCTGGAGCTTTGTCCTGTTCATTTCTTCCTCCCACTCGTGTATTTTCCAGATAGAGGCCCTGGAAAATAAGGTGTTTTCATTGTTATTAGCAAGTCAGACATTTCTGCTCTTTCCTAATGTATCTGTTAGGATAGTGTGCGGTCATACGCTGCTTTGTGTCTGGACAGTACTTGGCACACGTATTCCTTGTGCAAAAATGAAATCTCAAGGCACCACTGCAATGCGAGGAATAGTCAGGGTAGAAACAATCATTCTTTGTAAGAGCCCTTCTTATTCCGAAATACCCCAATACATAACGTCTCAAATGTAGCTCTTAAATTCAGGGTGACCCAGGGATTTTTAATGGAAGAGCTGAAGGCAGAGCCTTAGTCTGCTCATGATAATTTTTATTCCCCTTCATTAGAAAACCATATCCATTAGGAGACTGATTTTTATGGGTCTTTTGAGTCTGTGTTTCGCTCTATTGTGAAAAGTCTTGGTACTTAGGAATGTCAGCCCTGTGTTGTGGCGCTGGTGAGGACACAGGGAAGGGCTTGGGCAGGTTTCCCACAGGGCTCCATCAACCCACCCCAAATGGGCCAGTTCAACCCACCCCAAATGGGCCAATTCAACCCACCCCAAATGTGCCAATTCAATCCACCCCAAACCTGCCAGCCCAGCCATGCTCACCCCAAAACTCTGTCCGAGAGCCCCAGGTCTGAAACTGTCACCCCATGAGATCATGAGGGGGTGGAGATAAAAGGACAAACTTATTTCACCAGTAAAAACAAATGGAGCCTTGAAGCTTCCAGGGAAGAAAGCTGGTATATTAATGTCCTGCTATCCTGGAACAGATCTCAGTAAAACCCAACAGGCCTTATAGTACAAGTATCAGTGTTTTCTGTACAATCCTGCTCAACATTAGTTATAAATCTTATCAGGTGATAAACCGTTTGTTCTCACACAAATAAAATAACAAATGGAGTGGAGATGGCAGGGAGCTGACAATCACCAGAGGCAACGCAACACTCCAGACTCTTGGAAACGGAAGAACTTTTCAGCTCAGGAAGCTTAACAGCTCTTCATTTCTCTCTCCAGGAACTTATGAGGCCATTAAAAATATATATCTCAGTATTCCCCTCCACCCAGAAGCCTTCCTCCTCCAAGCAGCTGCACCACTGAATGCAGACTCAGCAGCGATGAAGAATGGTCCTGTAGGAGAACCCCAGGGAAAAAGATACTTTTCTTTCCTTCTTTTCTTCCTTTTTGCAGATCCAGTCGTGCCTCTGAAATCTGTCCAAGCAGCTGCCATCCTGCCTTTTCTTTTCTCATTTCCTGCTTTTTGTGTGTGTGTTTCTAGGCAAGGTAGCTGGAAGAGAGGCTTTCATCTTCATTAGGGCCATACGTTTCTGCAGGTTCATTAGGCTCTTTTTTGTTGTTGCTATTGGTGTGCAGTTGTCTGCAACAAGAAAAATAGCCTCAAACATCATTAGTCTGCTAAAGAAAATTTCAGTGCTCCTTCCTGGGGTTTGGGGAATTTGTGCTGTGTTGAAACTTCAGCAAAAATCAAGAATCTGACATCAGGCTGCTTCTTTTATTCTTTCTCATGTGCCTTATGACAGGCACCATTCCTCAGGGCCCAATCTCGCCTTTACATAAACTGAGCTGTAGTCTTAAATACGAGCCAGGGCAAACCAAGACCCTGATGTTTTTCCAAGGCAGCAACACACCTGCAACGCTCCCCGAGGCCTGAGCTGACCCATTCATCACCAGGCGTGTTGATTCTGCACAGAAAAAAATGACAGCTTAAACGGTATTTAATGATATTAGCTATTTCCCAGCTGATCGTTTTAGCAGATTCGCTCAGCCATGTGCAAGTTGGCAAAGCCTGGGGCGAAAGGCCACACCTGGCCGTGCAGAACCAGCCCCCCGGGTGGCTGAGTGCAGGTGAAATTAGGGCCCATTTGTTGACGAGCTTTTCATCTCATGTCAGCTATCAGGAGGGCTCCAGGACCCCGCGCTGCTGACCCCACGGTTAATACACAGATACAGCGTGTGCAAGTCCCTCCTAATCGTTTTTGGCTTGAAATTCTTTCCTCAGCATCTGTCTTGCTTACATTTGAGGCCAGTATTTTTTTTTTTCCTAATTTATAGGCTAAATAAATGAATCTGTGACCGCTCGACAGACACCCCAGCATGCCCTGCTGAACACCAGGATTATTTCTAGCTGAGTGAATGGAACAGCCTGGAAACCCTAAAAGAGCACTGAGATGCCAGGATGGAATATTGGCCAGTGCCTGAGAGAAAAGAAAGGACCTTCCGTACCAGGATGCTAAGGACTCTGCTCTCAAGGGTGACTCCTTCTTAATCCATCTCCTAATCAATCAATCATCTGTCAGTCAACCCCCGAAGCCAAATTTATGTAAACACCATTTTAATCTAAATATTCTATTCACTTTCCCCATCTTTCTGGATGACCCCACCTCCCAAAGGGCTCTATCGGTTCTTCCCAGTATTTCCACCTGTATGTGCATATATACCGACAACTGTTTTAATCTTATGCACTGTTGTCAGCAGGACCTATAGGTCCCAAGGTTATCTTGCTTCTAACACCTCTCCCCATGGAAGCACCCATAAAATTTCCTGCAATAAACAACAGATCATCCTTTGCTTTCCTGGCTATGTTTCATATATCTTCCGAAAATGACCAGCTAAATGACAAGTTGTTGCCCTCATAAACTTCTCAAAGTGCCTTCCAGGGACATGGTGGGCTCTGCAATGTGCTTAGCTTGCTATTGATCTCCACATCCACGGGTATAAAGAAATAATCTTGGCCATGCAATGAGAAATAGGAAAGGAGGATGTACCGTAAGCATATTTAATCAAAAAAAGTCCTCAGATGTAATTGCTCAAACTAGACAGGAAAACTAATTGAACATAATAAGCGCGATAAGGCTCCCTGTACTTCATGACACTGCTGGCTGAGCTTAATCTGGCGTTATGGCATATGGGTTACACAGAGAGCTGTCTGCAGCCTGCGCAGGCTTAACATCAACTACGTGACCACCAATTCAACTGCCCTGAAAGTCACAAGTGATTCTGAGAAACGGAGACTACATGAGATTGTTGTGGCCAACTATTTTCTACTTAAGTGGCTATATTTTTACCTTCCTCTTTAACAGTTTTTACTCTGCTGACTGGTGTTGCGAATACCAAATTTATGGCATCTTGAGTGAGACCAAGAGATTCAGGGAGAGTAAAATAAAATGTAATTTCACATCTAAATAACTCACAGAGAAGCTGCTTCACTGACTGTGAGATTAATTGTCGTATTTAATGCATTATAAAACTCTCCTTGTTAATTTACATCAAGTCACCCCAAGATTTCCAGGCTGTTGCACAAGGCAGTGATCGACTCCAAGGCATCCTGCTCTAATATTTAGGTCCAGCATGGCTATAATCCATTAGGATCTTCCTGCTCCATTACAAAAGGATCATTAAAAAAATTATCTCATCCCACGGCATCAATAATAAACCACGTCTTCAAGAGCACGGCTTATTCTGCAACGACTGACTATGCTTTAGCAGATGAGTTTTGAAACCTTGCAAAGTTGTTTTGGAAAACATGGAAACCTTTTGAAACCTGAGACTCATCCCCTATTCAGTCATCCTCATGGATGAAGACATTGCCTACCCCCAAAAGCTAAAGCTGTCCTAGTGCCACAAACCATCCACCAAACCACTGGCATGGCTTCTTAAGACCGTTTCCTAAACATTTCTTGTTCTCCACTCTTAAGAGATGGGGTGAGCTGGATCCTTGATCTTGACTTAGTAGGGTCCAGCTCCTTGTAAGCCAGTCTACCTGCCTGTACCAGGGATAAGGTTTAGTAACAGTGGTGTAAAATTAGAATAATATTATTGAGACTGTGTAAAGCCAACATTCATTATGTAGTAGTGAGGCCCAAAAATCTCTTGTTCTCACAAAGGGAATTAGATACCTCCTTCAGGACTGTCTGGATCTATGTGCCGTGCTCTGTCGTTGCACAATAAGCACGTTTTCCTTCAGACAAGGGCGGATCATAACAGGCAAAGGAAACCTCTGTTTCAAGCAAATTTCAAGACTATCCATGCATGCTTTAGAGGCACAAATTAACTCTCCTCCACACATAAAAACCAATCAAACTGCAGTGTCTCAAACGTGGAGATAGCAGAGTGCAATATCCCTCTTCGACTCTTTCCGCACACCCGACACACACACAATGCTCGTCTCCGGGTCAGTGGGAAAGTTAATTAGAAGAACGGAGTTTCTTGTGGTGGAAGATGCCACTCTGATATGATTCTGAGTCCTCTCCCCGCTTCTGATGAATTACAAATGACAGCCAGAGAAGCGAGGGACACGGGCAGTGACAGTTTGTCAACCACGCTCGCTCTGCGCACGTCTCTTTGGGTGGGGAACTTTTTCTCCTCTGCTCATTTCCCACCACTTGCTACAACCTCCCTCCTTCCTTCTGCCGCCTCTCCCTTCCCTTTCATTTACCAGCAGGTAACTGGGAGGTGGATGGGAGGGCTGCCCGTGGAGCAGACCCTGTGAGAAGCGTTTGGATGCAGTTTTGGTGCAGGAGACCTCTGGATGGGGTTTTCTGATGCGATAACTGCGATGCTGAGCAAACAACATCTGCAAATCCTGCTGGAGCAGGTTCAGGAAAATGAGCTGGGTGGTCACTCACCTCCACACAGAGAAATAAAAAGGGAACCAAGCAGTGAATGTTTCTTATCAAGAGATGCTTCTTTCCACCAGCCTATGTATCTCTCCAGCAAGAAGACTGGAACAGGGCGTACTTATTCCTGGTGCTTTAATCCTCCTTTGTGTTTTCACAAAATGTCCAGTTACTGCTACAAAGTTCTTGCTTTTCTTAGGTGCATGATGAGAGATGGCTGCTGTTGTCCTGGTCCAACATGGGCTGGCCAGATACATATTCTGCACAGTGTGAAATATGTCTCCTAAATACTTGCTTTTTCCCCTTAAATAAAAAGAACTTTAGTGCATTTTTCAACTTGAAACATCTTTCAGAAAATATTTTTTTTAACTTATAAACACATTTCAATGAATTTCAGAAGAAAACCCTGGTTTTATTTTCTTGCAAATGACCACATAGCCCAGTTCTGGAAGAAATAACTGGGGAACTGTGGGAGTTTTATCGGGGCAGCAAAAGCTCTGGGAAGGGTTGGAGCATCGTGTGCTCCTCCCAAGGGCTTCTCCTGCGCAGAAGCAGATGAAACACATGGGGGCCCAGAGTCCTGGTCTTGGAGCCAGAAAAAGGATTTTAGCACTTATTTCAAAGGATGGAAACTTAAACAAATAGTAATAGAGTAGAGTATATGTTCATGAGTCAGATTATGATCATGCCTGAGTGAAGACGATTGGTTGTTAAATCCACTCCTATTAAAGTTTATATTCTGAGAGGCTACACAGCTGCTAAATAAAAGCTGAAATAGATTTTTGAGCTAACTTCAAGGTCATGTTGCTGTAACATCATGGAATACATTAAAATGTTCAATTTATGCCGTATAACTCACCAAAAATATAAATGTAGCTTATATTAAATAAACCTTTGCCAGGATCTCTTCGTCTCTTTTTCTCCTTTGCCCTCTATATTTAATAGAAAAATGTATTTCAATATGAGAAGCTTTTCTTTACTATATTTGCTCTTTCCTCAGTGGAAGCCGTCATTGCCACAAGGGAAAAAAATATAGAGATTTTATCTTTCCAAGTGAATGATGAACCAAAGGTCTCAAGTCTCCTCTTGTCCCCAAAATCCACTGACCTCAGCCCAGCTATTTATTGTCCTGAGCCTAAGAGCACAATGGTAACCGCCCTGATTTTCTTTTGCTTGACCCTAAGCTTAAGTTCTTTGCCTACGAGTAGGATGTGCTGTATTTTGTCCAATGAAACTGGTTCCTCTCCCTTTACCTCCAGCTTAACTCAACATGGTAAGCGGAGCTCTCACTAAGCAGGGGCAGGAGTTTCGGTAACAGAATTCCCAGTCCATGTATTCAAGGACCATCCAAAAAAATCACAGTGAGGCACTAAAGCACAAATGAGGACAACGGATACATTTATTTGTTATAACTGCCTGCTGCTGTAGGAACTAAAGGTCAAATAATTCATTAAGATGTGCTAGAATCCTTTTCTTCCACCCAGGAGTGCAGCACCTGGTTAAAAATGACCATGCTTGGAGCACTTGAGAGATTGGCCACCTTGGTACCTGACAGGGAAGATACAGCTTCAAAAGTATATTGAGAGGGATGTCTGCTGAGTCTGTGCTTCTTTCACAGTGCATCCATCAAAATCCTTGTGATCGAGTCCTTCCAAATCCTTGTGATCGAGTCCTTCCCCGCACCATTTCCATGGGAAGAAAGAAGAGGGTTTGCCGTTTGAGGTAGGCTCAGACTAGGGTTGCAGGCTTGGCCACCGCTGAGGTTGGGCAAACTGAGGTTCAGCTTTAGATCTCTCTGAATTCAGGTGGAAACACCTCATGCCTTGTGGCAAACCTCACATTTAAGCTTGTCAAGATACCGGTCCTCTACCAGGGATGGTGTTGTGGTGCAGATCCAGAAAGCCCAGCCAAAGCCCCTTGCAGAGCAGTGAGCGCCGCAGGACAACCCAGAACCACAAATCCCTGCGTAGGAAGAGTGTCTGTGGGCCGAAATGCCAAAATAATCATTATTTTGCCACCCTTCTGTTAAGTCCTCTACTGCACAGAGACCAGCTCCAAACCATTTGCGTCGCTGCTTCCACCCAGCCTGAATTTCACAGGACGTGGGCACTTCACTGCTAATAAACCAGCTCTCGCTCTTTCTGCCGCATCTACGGTGCCAGTGATTTTCCTGGCTCTTGCAGACGTGACAACACAGCAGAGAGGCCTTTGTTTGCTCTCCTGCTGCATCCCCCAGGCTGCCTGGCAGCACCGTGTCCCGCGGTTTTTGCCCTGAGCTGCTCTGCCAAACCATTTCACATTTTGAAGTAGGAGAGGAAGCTGTTTCTTGAAAACAGATTATGAATTGAAATATTTCCCTGAGCTCCTGTTCATAGGATTTCTAATGCGCTGGGCATCAGCTCAGCCCTCTGATGAATCAAAGTCATTTTGTAAAAATGGCACCTTAGTGTTGCATATATATTGCCCCTCTATAGCTTCCCTGGCATATTTATTCAGTTTACTAGTCAAAACTAGTTTCATGCTACACTAAGCCCAGCAGGGTCAACACCTAACCTATGAAAATCAAGCTGGCTTTTTTCTCTCTGCTTCATACATCATCATCAGCCAAAGCTGGATAATAGAAAGCAGGTTTTGATCCTGATTATTGCTGCTGCTTCTCCTGCTGCCTGGGATGTGGCAGGAAGAAAGACAAAGAGGGGAACATGCGAGTTTGCAGTGGTTTGATCCTGTAGACCTGGGAAAAAAAGCAAGTGCAGCGTGGCTTGTCATATACAGCGAAGGTTCCACAGTGACAAGGCCTGTGGGTGTCTGTGATGAGGCTGCAGATGCAGCTGTGGCTCGATACGAACATACAAAAACACACGGGCACAGAGAAGCTGGAACAGCTGCAACCCAAGGGTGAGAGCAGTGGGATTTCTCATGTTCTGGCGAAATCTAGATTAAAAACCATCTATTAGTGGGATTCTTGGTTACAGACAGGAAGGAAACAAACATCAGAAGCTGTGGAGAGAGGATAATTGTGTGGTATTTGTTCTAGATTTCTGCGATGAACACAGGAAACCGCTGCCAACCAAGACCAGGGACTGACCTCTCCATGTACCCTCTGGGAGCAGAGATGATGGTGGAACCTGGTATTTCAAGCATATCCTCCAGTACCTCTGAGCTAGAAGCTTCACACAGGCTGTAGAACATCTCAGAAGGCTTCAAGAACAATGAAAATATTTGGTCCATGTGAACCATGGGCAAAGGCCGGTCTGCATGTAATGAGGACAGCAGAGGAAAGGAATAAAGGAGTAATTTAGGCTGCTCCTGCCCCGTGCTGCCAGCCACTGAGCTTGCTAGTGGAGAATATCAGTTGTGTCTGGCCATCCAAATTCAAGTACGTAATCCATGCATATGTTAATTCAAATAAGATATGCATTTTAAACTGATCAGTGTTTTTTCCACTGTTTTTTCCTGACTCTCCCTGATTTTCTCTGCTGACAGCTCCAGGATGGTGCTGTGATCGCTCCCTTGGACATGGCAATGAGCACCAGGGCTGTGCTTTGGGAGTGACCACCAGTCCACAGCTTTTCTGGGGGACCAGGAAGCCCAAGAGCCCAGGATGTGGTTCTGGCAGGACCTGCAGAAGTTGGTGGGTGAGGAAGACAAGACAGGGACACCTACAGATCCCCACACGGACACAGGCACTACGACTGTCTACAGGTGGCACCAAGACAGTCCCTCTTTGGCTGACAAACAGCAAAAATGAGCTTTCCAGAATGACCAGACGCAAATCTACAGCTTGAGATAAAAAACAACAAACCCCAAGCCGTGGTAAGCGGGATCTGAAACATCTCCCACCCTCTGTGCAGCAGGCACAGGGGGAGAACTTGTAACACACACACACACACACACACACACACACACACTTATTCAACTCTTGAAATAATAATTAAAAGCATGCATTTCCATAGCGTGGAACGCTGCGCGTTCAGAGCTGTGCTTGCCCCACCTGCCCAGAGCTCTGCGAAGCTTGCTCTGCTTGTCAGCTTTACGTATCGCCGTGTTTAGCTTTACGTATCGCCGTGTTTAGCTTTAAATATCACCGTGTTTAGCATGCGAGCAGCACTCCTCACCTGCCTTTCACTGGAACTCAGCATGGCCCCCCTGCTATTGATTAATTTGCGCTAATTAAAACCAGCAGTGTTTCTGCAGAAAAGAAAGATGTGTAAGTGTCAATAAATTATGGGAAATTTCACAGATTAAAGATTGCCAACTTCTGCTTGAAAATAACTAAACAAATGCTAATGGCTCTTTGCAAAGAGCCCAAATTCACTAACAGGGCTGCATGAATGGGCTCCAGCGCTTTCCTTCGATTTCAGCGTAGCGAACATTTACAGCAATGCTCTGTCTACATTATGAGCCAAAAACCTTCATTTTTTTCAACATAGGTATTTCTGTTTGCTCTTCCTTGCCAGCTACTCAAACCAATGGGTTGAATCAAGGTTTTTTTTAGTGCCAACAAAGCAACCCTACAAAAACCCCAAGCAAATAAACAGAGGAATTGTGACAAGCCACCAGGCCAGCAGTGCTTGTTAGCAGCTGCTGGTAATAAACCTGCTGGAAAGCAGGTGCAATGAAGGAAACTTTGTAAATTCATAACAAACAGCTGGGGACAAATCCAGCTTTTAAGGGATGAAACTGGATTCAAGGACCTGAGATAGTGGTAATTCAGAGTGAGGTGAGGTTCCTGTTCCCCCAAAGCTGGGGTCACAGATGGAGCGAGTAGGGAGCAGCCCACGCGTTGGCACTGTGGCGGCTCTCTCGTGCTTTTCTGTCCCTGCCGTGTTCTCTGTCCTGATCCCACTGCTCCCAGTTTTCATACAGCACCTTTCCTTGGTGCGAGGGAAGCCAGGGCAGCTTCAGATGTTGGTTATCAGGAGGAGCCTCCCAGTCTCTGCAGCTCACCATGATGATCCTCAGGGCTTACTGATGCGCAGCGGCTAAAATCCAAACGCGCCAAAGTTTTGCAACTTGCTGGCAATTGAGGATGCAGACAGCATCAGCAACAGGCTTCTCCGCAGGGACAGTACACTTACTGATTTTCAAGTGGGAGGAGTGAATTCCCTGGGAACAAGGAGCTTTATGAGGCCTGACACACTGCCAGCGAGGCCGAGGACGCGGGGGTTTGGCAGTGAGAGATGCGCGTGTCATTCGTTACAGGGTTGGGTTTAATGACGCCCTCTTGCCCTTGATCTCTGGAGCTGTGCGAGGGAGCAGAAGGGAGGAAGAGCTTAAATGTCAGCTCTGCACCAGGTGGGTGAATTCCCCAGCATTAGGGGCGGTTGGCCAGGATGAGGTCCTGTCCTGGTGGGAGCATCTCCCCAGACGTGCTGAGAGCAGCAATGACAAATCAGGAAGCTCCTGCCGTTGGTTTGGTGGGATTAATTAACTACCGCATCGTTGCTGCCTCCAATTAACTCCGCAGCAGCAGGAGTTTTGCTGGGAAGGACCGATGATGGGTGGCAAGGGCTGGTGTGTGGGAGCTGTGTGGAACACAGGGGCTTGGCTGCACATGGAGAAAGAGAAATGGCACTGGAGGTAGATGGAAATATGATACAAACATAACAATGCAAAGTCACACAGTTGGGTGCTGTATCAGTAAGAATTTCTATTGCAGAACTAGGGAGGGAAAGGAGGGCCCCTGTCCTTTGGAAATCTTCCTCTTGGAAGACTCATGTTTATTAGTCAGTCACAACAGAAGAAATCTCATCAGAACAAGTGTTTCCAGGAGAAACAGGGACTTATCGATGCCATTGTAGAGGGCAGTGTGACTGCATATGAGATATTTTGCACAGGTTATGGGTACTCACAATCAAGACAACGCTGCACTGATACACCCAGAAATCCAGGATTGGATTAATTTCATCTTCCTATTTAGAGAACTGATCCACTCGTCGTAGGTTTATTTTACAGGCTAGAAAGAATATCAGGCATTTCAAAGAGCAGTTCATCTTACCCTGCTCCGAACACCGGGAGGAGCGCCTGTGTCTTTCCTTGCTTATAATTGGAGCCTGGGGTGCCTGGCTCACATGGAAATGTCTGCCTGGTGACAGCGAGATGAATCCAACCCCTTGCATCCAGAAAATAAGAGTCATAGTTTTGCTTTCCTCCTCAAGAGAGACAATTCTTTCAGGCTGTTCCTATTCTGAACTGCCCAGCATTTTTCTAGAAGGTTGCCTAGGTATTTCCCTGTGGTGTTTCAGGACTCATTCCAAGCACAAGAGTGTTGTGCCCATCTGGCTGCCCACCATGGGCCAATGAGTATCCCCAGGTGCTGTGCCCTTTTGTCGCTCTCCCAGATCATGGGGAATAAGATATTGAGCCCTGTTATAGACAGGGAGGAAAACATGGCCCATGGAAGGGTAACACTCAACCCAGTAAGCACGAGAGCTGGGCAAAGGCCCCAACTTCTGATCTTTAGACTGTGCTGTGTCTCCACATCACACGACGGAAACGCTTGTAGCTGAGTTGGGAGGAAGAACAAAAGTCCTTGAGAAGGGAGACTGGGGGTTTAGGTTGTATTGGAAACTCATGGGAAAGAAATTACGATGTGCGAGACACTGAGTGGTGAATGAGGCATTAAACCACAGTCATTTGAACTGAGCATGAAAGTTCATGTTCAAAACAAAGCGCACACATTTCTTCCTTGGAAAACACACGCTTGGACAATTTCGTGGTTGAAGCTTATAGTTTAAGGAGGTAGCGTGAACAAGGTATTTTTCACCCCCCGCTCAGGCCCCTAACTCAAGATCATGCCCTCCATCCCAAAGCATAAATGATCATATTTGCCTAGACTCTGAAAGATGGTAAGGCACTACCAGTGCAGAGACAGGAAAAACCATCATGGAAGAGCCATGTGGAGACCTCAGGAACGAGGAAAAGGAGCAGCTCAGCCAGCCTGTACAGCAGCACATGCTGAAAAGAGTTCAGAGTCCAAACCAGAGGGTCAGAGGGTTGTTCTAGAGGTGAGGAAATCGCATGGCATGCACTTTAGGTGGATGACATGCCCCTCAGGTGGGACACCAAGACCTGGAGCTGCAGAGGCTGACACTGATCAGATGCAATGTGTATGTGGGAACGGCATGAACCTTGCACAGAACCTGCTGTCCAATGTGATTAGTCCCGTGGAGCCCTACATCTATGCACAAAAGAAAGAGAATGCTGTGTCGGCATAAAAACCAACTCCATTATGCATGGGCTGTTGGCTTCCCTTTAGTGCCAGCTCCTCTGGATTCATATCAGGAAGTCTGGAAGCTGAACATCCCTAATGAAAAGCAGAAGATATTCATTATTAAATCTGAAATGTTCAAATGCAATTGGTTGCTACCAAATTTCAAGGTCTGCTTGAGCGATCCCTGTGCAGCAATACCAATGCAATACAAACAATGACGCAGCGGCTCTGGCTGAGGTTGGTGGTTCATGTAATCCTACCAAAATGTGCACTGGGTTTGCTTCTTGCTGTCTCCAAGGCTGCTGATTCACCTAAAGAGGTGACTTCTGCTGTCAGAGGCCGAGGGTGGCTTCTCAATCTGCTCTTTCCTCCTGAATTTAGCTGCAAGGTCAGTAGAAAATACTGAATATATGACTAACAGTGTTCGGTACCTTTGTCATTAGCCAGGCACTGAAGGAATAATGGAAGGATAATAACTTCTATTTTTGACTCAAGGATAATTTTTGTATTTTTTTAATCCCAGAGATGTCTGTGTTTAGGACCTGATGTGAGAGGGCAGAGGTGCTATGTGCTTGGCCTTCGCTTCTCCTTTCTGTGCTCAGCACTGTGCCAGGATCAGGCTCTGTTGCTTCTTCCAGCTTCTCCATGGGAGTCAGAGATGCCCCAGGACCACCAGACGCTCTCTCCACAGATGTCCCCACATGCCAAGGAGAATCTTTCCTTGTCTTAAGAGGTCACTTGGAAACATCTTCTCCAGAGCTCTGCAACACCAGCTCTCAAACTATGCCATGAAACTCATCTTTCCTGCCAGGCTGCGGATGCTCTGCAGTAATTCACAGAAAAGTCGGGTGTTTACAAGATATTCCACTACCATGCCTTTAAGAACAACTGCATTCCTACAGTAAAACGCGCCTGAGTTTCGAACCACTCATGCTGAAAATACACTGAGCTCAAACTCAGGGAAGATAAAATGCAAATAAAGTGAGTATTTACAACATCTAGCTACACAACATAGTGGCAGGTGAAGAAAGGCAGGAGAAAGCTATTTAATCCAGTAATACAGGGATCAAAGCTACGAAGTCTCTTTCCTTCTCCTTGTATTTAAATTTCTCTCAGCCAGCACTACTGACTGGCTGGATTTGCAGCGAGGGCCCAATGGTGCAGCTGCTCCAAAAGTAGGAAATCTGGGGAAAACATAATGACAACACAATCCAGACAGTCAAGTTTAGAGAGCACCACCAGACAGTTTCAATATTGCCCCATCTCCACACACTGGGAAGCTTTATTCATGAAATGCCTCTTATTTTAACCTAAAACAGTGCCTATTATCTGGTCTCCAGACATCTCAGAACAACGTTTTTCAACAAAGCTGTAATCAAGAGTGCTGTACTTCTCATAGCTCTATTGCTGGAAAATTGGGGGTTGCTTTTAAGGTTGCAGCCTAGAAGCAGGGGAGGTATTTCCACTTATCCCAACAGGAACATTTTAGTCCTGAGTTACATCAGGAGAAATACTCCGAGGCTTCTTAAATTTTCAAGACGCCTTCTATTTATTCATCATGAAAACTATTTCCATGGTAAACCAGGAAAAGTCAGTTTGCAAATATGCAGATTAAACCCCTTGTGGGTCGACGGAGGAGGAGTGAGACGTGAAAGACGGCTGCCCTGGGCCCGCTGAGGAGGCGCGAGCAAGCGCTGACGAGATGCTGAGCTGCCCAGAAATCGCATGACCACATCGGGATGGCGTGGGGCCAGAGCTAATCCGCCCTACTGATGGGCTGGGTTTATTTAGCTGCTTGGGCTCCATGCCATGGTATTGCAGTGAGATGAGGCCCGGTCAGCCTTCAGTGTGGGCAAAATACCCCCGTGTCAGCAGGGACAAGAACACTTAAAGCCTGTCTCCTTCTCACTGGTCCCTCTGTCTGGAAGGAGAGAAGAAGTCTCCCTTATGACAACAATGACAGCAGGGTGACCATGAGCCAGCACTGGGCCCTTGTGGCCAGGAAGCCAATGGTACCTGGGGTGGGTTAGAAGGGGGGAGTCAGTAGGTCAGAGAGGTTCTCCTGCCCCTCTGCTCTGCCCTGGGGAGACCACACCTGGAATATTGTGCCCAGTTGTGGCCCCTCAGTTCCAGAAGGACAGGGAACTGCTGGAGAGAGTCCAGCGCAGCCACCAAGATGCTGAAGGGAGTGGAGCATCTCCCGTGTGAGGAAAGGCTGAGGGAGCTGGGGCTCTGGAGTTTGGAGAAGACTGATGGGTGGCCTTATTAATGCTTACAAATATATAAAGGCTGAGTGCCATGAGGATGGAGCCAGGCTCTTCTGAGTGACAACCAATGATAAGACAAGGGGCAATGGGTTCGAACTGGAACACAAGAGGTTCCACTTAAATTTGAGAAGAAACTTCTTCCTGGTGAGGGTGGCAGAGCCTGGCCCAGGCTGCCCAGGGAGGTTGTGGAGTCTCCTTCTCTGCAGACATTCAAAACCGCCTGGACACCTTCCTGTGGAACCTCAGCTGGGTGTTCCTGCTCCATGGGGGATTGCACTGGGTGAGCTTTCCAGGTCCCTTCCAACCCCTGGCATTCTGTGGTTCTGTGAGATCTTCCTTCCCATATTCTTAGTGCTTCCCAGTAGAATTTTAAAATCATCCATCTTTCCATTTATGCTTTGCAGAACAGTTTGAACTTCATGGATAAATAAATACATGCACTTTCTCATGAGCAGGGATATGTTTTCCCCATCATCTCAGCATCGAGCGTAACGCTGCAGCAGTCAGTACTCAAGAGCTGCAGAGTGAGGGTTAGAGGTTGGGCTTCCCTCGCTGCTCGGGAAGCAAAGGAGACACAACCTGGTCACCCAGGTTTGAATTTCCAGGCTTGTCTTGGAAAGGGTGTCCAAGATAAAAATTCAACCAGAAAACACTGTGACTAAATCTGATTGAGCGATGTGCAACTCCCTGCAAAAACCATCAACAGAAGTACAAAAAGCGGGGGGGTGTCTAAATTCAATATTTTAAAGGAAATTCAAACCCAGCCACAAGCAGAGATATTTCACATTAATCACAGAATCATTTCAGTTGGAAGAGACCCTCAGGATCACCGAGTCCAACCATAACCTAACCAACTCTAGTACTAAACCATGTCCCTAAGAACCTCATCTAAACGCTTTCTAACCATCTCCAGGGATGGTGACTCCAGCACGGCCCTGGGCAGCCTGTTCCAATGCCCCACAGCCCTTTGGGGAAGAAATTGTTCCTAATATCCAATCTAAACCTCCCCTGGCACAACCTGAGGTTAGGCGAGGGGAGACGAAGCCCCAGGACCTGTGCCATGGCGCAGCGCACAGGAGGCAGCAGATTCAGCGCATTCAGCCCATGGCGGGGAATGAGAACGAGAATTCCTCTGACAAAATCCCCTGTGTGGCAGCATTTCCAAATCAAAGTGTTTTAATAGAGACACAAACACATACACACTGGAGATGGGATTTTTTTTTGGCTGAAGTATTTAGGGTTGCAGTCAAAATGTTTTCATTTTTTAATATTTGTTTTTCTGAGGAATAATTGAAGTTTTTGCTGCAAAGCAGATACTTCACACAATAAACATGTCTTTAAAAAAAACAACAAACCACAGTTTAGAGGGAAAATGTTCAACCATCTGTTTGGCTGAAGGACTATTGAAGAGGGAATACCAAGGGTTTAATGTAGATTTTTTGCAACTCTTTGAGACCCATTAAAAAGCAGAAGCTTTGGCTCATGTGAGAAAAGGTGAAGGACACAGAAAGAAAACAATATAACAGGGTCAAGTGAAATGCCACAGTCAAAGGAAAGTAGTCCTGAATTAACTATGAAACATTTCAGTGGCCATTTTCTATCTTTCCAGTGTGTTTTTCCACACACAGCAGTGGAGCATTGCTGACTCTCCTTGACAAAAGAAGGGGCTGCATTGCCACGTTGCTGTGGAAAAGTGCTTTCCTCCATCAACACCTTCATTAAAATGAGCAGGACTATCTGTGCGGCTCTTCTAAAGCATCAGCATCCGCATCCGACCCAAACACCTCAGCAGAATTTGCCCTACGCCGTGAAGCGTGAGCTGGTTCAGGTGTGCATGTGAGGGAGAGAGAAGAGCAGCAACTGGTGGTTCTTTGCCGTGGCCGCCAGCCAAGGTGTTGATTATCATCGCGCAAGCAAAGGATCAGCTCATCAGGGGCTTGTTTCTCAGCACAGCTAAGGAGCTTAGTGTGACAGAGGTTTTCCTGATTCCAGGCAAAACAGCCGAAGCGGCTGGCAACGTGGGCTCCATCGCACCTGGGCTCAGCCCCTCTTTTAGTGTAAATCCTTAGCTCTGGACCCAGAGGTGGCGGGTGAAATATCAATGGACCCTCCTCCATCCTCTCTGTCAGGCAGCTTGATGTGGTTTAGCCCTTCCAAAAAAATAAATAGAGGAGGGGGGAGGAATCACTAAACATTTTCTATTTCGAAACAGATTTCATCTTCCACAGAAAGTAATACTGCCTCCAGCCATGTGTAACTGATTTTTTATCCAACGAAGTATATGGGCTTATAACTAGATCCTGATAGGAACCCGGGTTTAAAACATTATTCACAGCAGGTTATTTGATCTTTATTTGCTGAATGCACTCAGCTGAATCCCTATCTCCAAACAATATGAGAAATAAAATGCTGGGCATGCTTCATTGGCCAGCCAGCTCATCTTGATTTGCAGAGATGACTACATCCCTCTCAGCAGTTTCAGAGATGCACCATATCCCAGGCACTAAGATAGCGTTTTTCCTTCCTTTTTCCCCACCTGAACACTCACCATTTCTTGCTTTTCTCCTTCCCTCAATTAGGAGCTTCAAGAAACACTTCAGACCAGCCCTTTTCTCTCTCTTCACCACAGCTTCTGGGAAATCATGCTTTCCATGCATATTTTGGGGACACTCGTTCAAAGCCACCTGCCGTCTGTTCTTGCACAGAAAGTTAGATCCTGATAACCTGCTCAGGAAGCCACAGGATGTTGTGGTGAGATTATTCACCCAAGGAAAGGTGGGTTGGTAGATACCCTGACACCCTGGCAAACTACTGCTGCTTCATTTAATTAATATAACCGCTGTGACATGTCGAGGCTGACATAGTCTCTACCACATCAACCTTGCAGCAGCTCCTTGCTGTGCCACAGTTAAAGGTGGACTTGGGCATTGCAGGGGACCACTGGTGCTGCTTCTTTCAAGAAAACCCCTGATGACTACAAACCGGATTCATTACTGAGCAGGACAGATAAAGCTTTGCTGTCCTGAAAGCCAGAGCAGCTTGGGGAGAGAGGCTGAGCTGCACGCAAGGTCAGGTTCTTCATTGCTTTTGACTTTTGATGAGTATGCCTTTGAAAATCTTCCCTCAGATATCCCAAACTAAAAGCCTTCAGCTCCCATGCCAGAGCCCAAGCACAAAATATGCTTCAGAAACTCCAGTGTGGAGGGTCCTGCTGTGGCAGGGCCTTGGGGCTGGTGAGCAAGTCCTCAGTGGACATTCCTTCAGCAGGATGGTGTCATTAAACCGGCCTGCATTGTGCACCACTGTTGCAGACAGAGCAAACCAGGGCCGCTTTGCACATGAATATCAGTAGCTCCTATGTTCCCTTTCCTGGGATGCATTTCAAAGCCTATCGGCCCATCACAACCTGCTCCTCCTGCTCCTCTTTCAAGACATGTCAGGAGGCCACCTCGCTGCCGAGCAACACGGAGGTTATGTTCATCTTCCCTGGGTGACAGCAGAGCGGTGTCACTGACCCAGCCGAATGTTCCCTCTCACAAACACGAATTAAAACCACCCCCCGCTGTCATTAACCGCCTCGCTGTACCGTGCAATGTGGCAGGTTTGGCCCTGTCCTCCTTCACGTACAGCCTGGGAGTGTCACCGAGCCCGGACAGATGTGGCAGCGACCAGGACAGCTCAGCGTTGGCTCTGCGGGCTGAGGGCAAACGCTTGGGATGCGTGCAGTTCACTGCGGAAGGAGGGGGAGATCTAAGGAGGCGAGAATTAAATGTCTCATTTTTCGTTCCCCATAATTAACCCTGGAAAAGAGAAGAGAAGAAAGAAACGCAAAACAAACAGTCAGGGATGCAGCTTTGCATGGCTGGATTAGAGTCACAGTTGGCCTATCCCTTTGGGAACACCATTCTGCTATTAATAAAAAGATAAACAAGCCCTTTTATTTATTTATTTTCCCTTCTCTCCACAAGTCCTTTGATTTCTCTTCTGCTTCAGGGAGCCCCGCTCCCATCCGTTCGCTCTGCCAAGGGAGTGTTTGCAGAGGGAGCGTTCGCAAGAGGCTGCAAAAATCAGGGATGGAGGGAGTGTGGGGAAGAAGAAAGCGGGTGAAAATAATTGTAACCGTTTCTAGCAATCACATCGCCTAGCAGGACTGGCAGAAACGATGCCCTTCATTTATTCTTCTCCTGCTGCTGCAGCTCCAGGTCTCATTCCCACGGGTTTCCTCCAACTCCCTGAGGTCACCCCATCCCTGCAGGTACCTGTCTGTCCCTCTCAAACCCTGGGGACAGCTGTCTGGAGCCCCTCGCTGAGCGGGAGACAGCTTGCTGGTTTTACTGGGTCCTAGTGGGAATAGAGGCTGTCAGGGAGAGCATGTGGGGGAAGAGTTACCCACCGAGGGAAAGCTAATTGCCGCTTTCAGACAAGGTGATGTTTGCATCTAAACCATCAGCAGACTCCAATGGGTCTCAGCGGTTCAAGAAAACATCGGGAGGAAAAGCGTGCCAATCAATGTCATGGTACTTGCTTTGGAGGGGATTTTTGCCAATTTTGTGGGCAGGAATGGGTAATTCCGTGGTAATTCTTTATACAAATTAGGCATTCAGCTGAGCCTGAATTCTAAACACTTGCCTTAAAAAAATTCTAAATACCTGCAAAACATATCACAAAGCTCCTAAATTAATGAGGAAAGCTATTTGGTTCATCCTTAAAACAGGAAATAATGCAGATTAAATGGGAGAGCAAACAGACCCGGTGTTGGGTTACACACACGCCTGGGCACAACTTGTGTGCACGTTTGGGGGATCATCCCATCAGGGCCTCCAGCTTTGATCTGAGAAAATCTGGTTGCTGAAGCAACAGGAGTGATTTGGAGAAGGTCAGAGCTTGGTGTGTTACTTCTTATTGATCCAGAGATGTATAAACTTTGAGCAATGAGCACCAGCCATGATCACTGAGGTCCCCGTGATACGATTGTCCCTGTGTGTCCCCTTGGGGAACGTGCAGAAAAGGAGGACAAGGAGATGGCTCAGTGCTGCTTTGTGCTGATCAGAGAATCACCTTTCCCAAGCCTGGGTACCAGCATAACATGCTTTTTGCTGGGAGGAGTAGAGATGCAGGGCAACGAGGAACTGGGAAACAGGACAGAAAGGAACATCCCAGGGTCTCTATCAAGATACGGGGCCATGTGCTGCTTCATCAGGGACCTTTTCTCTTGGACCATCCCTCTGGTCTTTCCATCGGTGCTGTGATGAACTGACTTTAAAAGTTTGGGAAATACAAGCACCTTCTAGTGTGGAGCACAAAGGGGAGAGCAGCGGCGGCCACCACAGCTGGGTGTTGATGTCACATCGGCTGGAAAGGGGCAGCCAAAGCAGGACGTGTAAAACCCCACCCAGGCTGCCCTTTAATTTGCTGTTACGTGGAGTGGAAGATTTGAAAGCGTATTTCTGGGTAATTAATTCAAAGAGTGATTCTAATGGCTAATGCTGTCAGTTTTGACTGCAAGGGAGGTCTGGGGCTGGAGCAGGCACTGAAGGGAAAGGAAAACGCTTGGAGGTCACAGGCGGATGTTAAAATATTTTGACAGCTCCCATCCATAGGCTAACTTAATGAAAGGCTTTGGCCAGCACCTTGCAAAAGGTCTGAAACTGAATCCATTTATTTTTCTCCAGTGTAGTATGCATGGCTTGGACAGTGGCCCGTCCATAAATCACCATTCTCCACTTGGTCAGCAATGCCATCAATCATTCCCAGTGCCCACCAGCCTGTTCTTTGTGCCATTGCAGAGGGACCAGCAAGAGGGATTTGGCATCTCTTGAATTTAACTCCCGAATTGTCAGTAACACGGGGGGTAAGCTCTGCCTTTATCTCTACTGATTATTAAAGCCAGTGCAGCAAAAGTCCTGCACCTGCATATGGAACCATACCTGCTCCGTGGTGCTGAGAGATGAAATTAGGAAGCTCTATTCATGGTGTTACTATCTCTGGCTGCTTGGGAGGATTTAATCAAAACGCTGTAGCTTGCTGATGAGGATGTCCGCAGCTTGCCAGTTTGGTTTCTCCCACACTGCACATCCCCCTGGCATTTACTAAACTCCTCCACCCTACCCCAGCGGGCTTGGAGTCAAGCACAGCATCTGCAAAGGGTTTGCTGGGGACCATTCTGCTCAGGTTTTTCAACAGACTTGGTCAGGAAGCTGGAAAGGCACAGCTCCCGGCACTCCTGTTCACTGGCTTTCACTGCTTGCTTTTTGTGCTTCAGAGAGCACTCGGAGTAAACACACAGGGAGACAGAACTTGTGAATGTGGAAAATAACTGGGAGGATATTTGAGTTTGACTTCTGAAACAAGTTTTGGGGCAAGTCTTCTCCTTTTGACGTCCTTTGCCTGTTTCTGGAAATGAATTAAGTTCCTGCTACATATCTTTTCATCACTTCAGCATCTACAGTCCCTACACTTCTTGTAACAAAGTGTGTTGATAAATTGGAAGGCACATCCTTCATTTCTTGTCCTACAGTTTTGTGTGGGACTGCAACACATGGAAAAACCTCTTTTTCAGCCCAGGCCTGGGGTGGCTGCACCTGAAGATGGGTAAAGGGATGAAGGGATGAAGGGATGAAGGGATGAAGGGATGAAGGGATGAAGGGATGCCATGTGCCTGTACCACTTGCAGATGCGCTCACAGAGCTGATTAGACCAAAGCTGGCAGATTTCCACTCCAATTCACTGCATCCACTTTGTTCCATTCTCTAAAGAGCACAAAAAGAAGGACTTTTGTACGCAGACATAGACATATACAGAATTACAGGTGCCAACAGACCACCACAGAATTTGGAGCAGTGTCTCACCACCTTGGGGCTCCCAGGGTTTATTCTGTGTGCCTGGCTTGTGGGTGGTGGCAGAAGACAACGTTTGCCTCTGCATGTGTACTTGGGAGCTGGTGTATCACTGAAGGACTTGTATAGCACTAGAGGTGTGCAAATCCGTCTGCAAAACAGGCGCACAATCGCACACTTGTTTTCTATGCAGTCTTCGTCACTTTACAGATTCATTAGGTGTCTGCCCCATTGGCTAATCAGCCGTATTTGGGCATGCATTTGGGGATTTACTGCAGGGCTAAATTAAGCATATGTCTTCAGAGTCCAAAAACGTCTAGAACTTCTGGCCATGTCAATATTATTTACTTATTTCTTTCAGTTCTGTAAAGCGCCTCATCCAATACTGAAGAAGGCTGCATACCTGCGGTTAGTCTGAACACATTTTTCACTAGCAGTGCTCCAGGATGGCAAATGAACAGCAGCATCTACATATAAATGCAAACAAACCATTGCTTACACAATATCCACCCCTGGGTACCCCAGAAAAATCCAGAACTAACATTCCTGGATCGGTAGCAGTCATCAGTCCCTCTTTACCATCAATAAACACGCTCTCACCCCCTGCCCCAATGGAAGGATGCGGGTGACAAGAGGCAGACGCAGCCCTCGCGTTCCCCTCCGAGCAGCTGATAAAGCCCGTTTCTCTCCTGGTGTGATGCTGACAGCAGGCAGGGCAGTGTCGGGGCTGTGCCGGCGCGTTCTGCCTCGCTGGCCATGGCGCTGCTCTGATTCACGCTCCACTGCCGTCCAGCTCCGCGCTGAAGTTGCCTCCAGCAGCCCCCGCCAGCCCCCTTGGTATTTCAGACACCGGAGAATTAGACCGCGGTGCTTGGGAGAGAGTGGAAACAGCTTTTCTCCCTCCCAGAATGCGACTGGTTCTCACCGATAAAAAGAAAGAGAAATTTCCCTTTAGTACTTTATCATGAAGGGACACGGAGCAGCTGGGAAGGATTTTTCCCTCCCTGTTATTTCTTGCCCGCCTCTGCAAAGCCAGAAAAATCTTTGCCTGCCGAAGGAGGGTGTGAAAGCACACGGCAGGTTTTGCAAGGGTCCATTAAGAACATCAGGTACAGCCAAGACTTCTGTGCTAACTCGGATCCATGGCAGTGGCATGGCAAGCAGAAGCACCCTGCGATCAGAGGCAGACTAGCAAAGCTGTGCTTTACTGATCAGGGGGAGCAAGAAGGGGGGCAGTTCTGATTCACTGCAGCCCCCAAGTCTCTCTGTGAAAGTCCCTCGGGTTCTCTCGTTCCTGTGAGATTCCTTTCATGTCGGGGAGCAGCTCCTGAACGAGGCGAGTTGTGTTAAAGCTTAGAGCTGGGGAACATCTCCTCTCATCGGGAGCAGCGGTGAAAGACCAGACTGAAGAAACTAGATCAGAAGTGAATACCATTATTCTCAGAGCACCAAAATCACCCAAGTACTTGGGGGCGCTTCAAAACCATGATATTTAGTCCTTGCACCACACAAAGTAACTAGCATAGAGGACAGCACATAATAATAGAGTTTCAGATTCATTTCCACTTGTGGTTTTCTCACTAATTTTTCATCTGGATACTCCTATAGCTTTTTTTCATCACTTCACCAGAGAGCATTGGTAACCTTGTTCTGTCTTCCCTTGGAGAAACTGAGGCACAGAGCAATGTCATGACTTGGCTGGGCTGACAAAGGCCTGGAATCCATAATTTCACAACCCTGAAAACCATTTATCCCGGTGCAGCCCTTCGAACTTGTTAATGTGCTTGCTTAAAACTGCTGCCCTTAAACTTTTCAGAATGCTGAAGTTCATGTACTTGTGCTGTGCTTAAAAGCCAGGCTGGGCGGATTCATGTCAAGACCATGTAATCAGAGACAGGGAAAACTTACTTGGGAAGTGGCTCTTAGGAGGTACCTCCTGGGATGAGAGCAACTTCTTTTTATGTTTGAAAAATACAGTGTTTTTCTCCTATAGAAACGAGAAAGCGATGTCTGCAAAGCTTGTACAACTGAGACATTACTTTAGGTTTTCTGTGAAATCCCCCCACTTTGGCTGCTGAGCGGATAAAATAGCAGACATCTGCCCAGAACAAACCGGGGGAAGAGGGAGAAAAAGCCATCGCTACACTGCAGCACACAGAGGCTTTAGAAAGAGCCAGAACTTCGCTTCACACTGAGCACGGATAAAACACTGATATTATCCCAAGACTCTAAGAGCAGCTCCTAACCTATGATTAGAATGACTAATCTCGCTTTCTCATACACACTTTCCTAAGGCTGGGTTTAGCAGCTCATGTTTGTAAGACCAGCTCTGAGCTGGATCATAGCAGATGCAGCTGAGCTGCCCCGTCCTGAGACTTGTCCAGATGTTGGAGCAATGCCGGCAGACACTAGAAAACTGCCTTTTGATTTTGGTTGGTGGAAAGAATTGCAGTGTGGTGCCTTTGGAGCAGAGCCAGATTGAGTCCAGAAACTGGAATTAAGCCCTGAAGCCCCATTTAGAGCTGAGATTCAAAGGGACTTTGACTGCGTAAGGGTCTCATCTTAACGCCCTGCCATAAAACCACTGAATCCCAAGCATGGTACCTTAGTACCAGCGACCTGCTTGCGAACATCATTCATTTTTGGGTACGGTGAGGGGCGCATGGGACTGGGTGTGGTAAACCAGATGTGCAGGGGGGATCACGCTGCAGGTGATGCGCTAGGAATGGTGGTTTGGGAAGAGATAAATGGGCAGGAATGAGGTTCCTGGAACAGCATCTCCATGGACGGAAGGCTGGGAAAGCAGTGGAGCGCAGGCCAGCGTTACACAGCGTTGGCAAAGCTCTCCGGAGCGCCGGGGAATGGAAAAGCAGGGAAGGATTCTGGCCAAACTTCAGCACCCGCAAGAAGCGACGTGCGTGTGTGAGGGCCGGATAACCAAGGCTTTGGCAGGTGGAGGGATAAACAGCAGCTTTTCTGTTCTGTTGCAAACCCCAAAATTTCACAGGGAAAAACTATACAGGAGTCAAGTTAAAAGAGAGCGTTTGCAAGAGGAAGGATTCAACTCCTCGGAAAAAGAACACCATTTGGGTGCTAACTTGAAATGCTGCGTTTGTGCTGAAACAAATAATTCAGAATGTTTGACCCTTATTTCTCTAAAACTCCTTTTGAAGATGCGTTTCTTAAATGGAAAATGCCAGTTTGAAACAAAAGTTTCCCTTAAAAATAACTTCAAAATGAAACACTGCAACATTTCCAAATATTTATTTCCCTTTGAAGGTGTTGAAATGCGGCGTGTCGCACTTGCCTACAGCTTTGCCTTGCTTTTCTTTATTCAGCCTAAATCATTTTCTCAGTGTAACCTGAGCAGTTTCAGTTCCCTTGAAGTTCTGCTTTTTGGGATGAACTTACAATTTACTGAAATAATATCTTTTCAGTTTTACTTTAGACTGAAGTAAATTAGCAGAGCTGTTTTGGGGAAGGAAATACTCAGTTTAGTTCCTGCTGTTGGAACTGCTGATGGTCTCCATTAACAAAACATCGCTTTCAGAAGACGTGGGCTCATCTAACAGTGTATAAAAGACAAGACCCCCAAACAGAGCTGAGGAACGATAAAAGGAAAAGAAAAATAACTGCATAAAAAGGCTCCTTACATTTATGGGATTTTTTTAAATAGCATTTAGATGGAAAGCCGATTCCCTGGTTTTCTATGTGCTGGTATTTTTTCTCAGGCTATCTGAAATTTCAGAAGGGGAGAAAAAAAGAAGTCTTACATTGCACCATATATGCCAAAGAAATGCAATCCAATCTGATTTCAGTTCTTTCACTCACGCCTGAATGTGCTCATTTTTGCTTACAAAAGGAAAGACACAAAAGAATTGTAAGAAAAGGAATCAGATGGTGCCGCCCGATACCGTTTCGCAGCTAAAATGTGAAAACAAGCCCGGTTTCTTCTGCAGACACTCAGGTCCCAAAAAAAGCGTTATTATTCTTTTTAAAGGGAATTCTCTTAAAGAGAAATTGCCCTGAATTCAGTCAAAAGAGCTGTTTGTTATGACTTAGTAAAGCAAAAAGAGTAGGCAGCAGCTCCTGGATCCACCCTTCGTGTCTCCTGCTCCCTTTGCAGATGGACCCTCAGGATGGACCTAACTGTTGGGTTCTCATTGCTTTGTTGTTCCCCCCCTGGATGATACACGACCTTGAGAAACGTGAAGGTGACCCCACAGCCAGTGTCACCTCCTGCCAAGGGGGTCCGGGCTCATCCCACCTCCAGCTCGGCACTGAAAGCCCGGACCCAGCCCAGGGAAGCAGAGCGAGACGGCGCATGGTGTGCAAATTGCTCTCACAAGTCTCACTAATGAGGAAAACAAATGATGCTTTTGTGGCTTGCAATCCTTTCATAAATATAAACAATTCCACCTCCTCCTGCATGCAAGTTTCTGGATATTTGGCACAGTGTATATGCACAAATAGCTTCACCCCTCCCTCCCATAGCTCATCTCAGTGGATGGGGCTCAAAGAACCAAATCCCTCACAGGCACTTTAGGGAAGGCTCCTTTCCTCTTTCCTCCTGGTTCTTCCCTCCTTTGCCTTCCAGAATTTAGTGGCTTTTTACGTCGCTCAGGTCAGGGTGAAGGCCAAGAGAAAATGTGGTCCTGAAGTCATCTGGTCTGAATGCTTTGCGCTTTTCTCATACGCTGGCAAAATAACATCTTAGCACAAGTGGAAGGAGACCCACTTGGGAATGACTGTTATTTTACGTCCTGTCTCGGCAAACTGCCACTTGCAGCAGTTGCTGTCTGCCACACTGGAAAAAACTACATCAACTCCTCGTAACCAAAGCAGCGCCAGCCCCGCGGGCTGGGTCAGCGAACGTGACCTGTCACTGCGGGCTCTGCTGTGGCGTCCAGCGTGGTTCACTCTCATCCTCATGGCTTCCAGCCTCAAACCTCAAGCACAAATTGAAACAAGGGAAAACCTTCTGCAGAAGGTTTCCAGCCACAGCTGGTGGGGCTGAGGCCCCAAACAGGGCAGCTTTGCAGAGCCAGCTGCACGCATGGGACACCAGGGTACATCACTACCTGCCGTCGCATCCCTCCCAAAATTGGAGCGTCACCCCTGGCTGCCATCGAGAGAAAGCTGGTTGCTTTACATGTGCTTCTCAGTTTGCAGTTTTCAATAGCATAGCAATGGGTTTTGGGAAATTCAGGGTCCGGTTTGCCTTAGAAGCCTTGCACCAAGCCCCTGCCTTGCATTCCTGTATTGAGAAAACCATAATATCCTAATGAATCCAGAAAACTTCTATTCTAGACTTTGCCCATCGCCACTGATTTTATAAACCTGGCCGAGTTACAGGGCTTATCTGAGGAAGATGAAGCTTTTGAATGGTTACTTCTAGACACTTGGAAAGCTTTCAGATGAAAACCTGTCAATGAAAACATCTCAATGAATGGGGCTTTATGCAGCTTGTGGTTATCTGAATAATCCTTAATACCAGCTCCCTCTTCCTGCCTGACTTCTGCTGTGGTTAAGAAGCCTAAAGTAGTAAGATTAAGAAGCCTAAAGTAGCAAGAAATATGCCCTGAAGCAGTCAGCTAAGGATCCTAACTTAATGGGAACATCTGCAGAGGACAGAGCTGGAAAATGAGCTTTGTGATATTGGCGGCTGTGTCTCAAGGCACAAAGGGAGGGATTGCCCCAAGGCAGGAGGGAGCAAAACCAGCACACCCCACTGCCCCCGTCCACAGGGCAGCATCCCCGCACGGCTTCGGCCAGGAATATTGTTAACGGCACCATCCTGAAGCTGCTTTAACACGTGCCATGGAACAGGCCTCCCCTTCCCCTGCCCGATGAGCAGTATAAAAGCAGCCCAGAGCCAGCTGTCTCTACTACAAACACCTGAAAACCCTCCTCTAGCATGAGCCACAGTAGGATCATCACCCCTCCTTTCCTCAAGGCATAACAGTGAGATAAACCTTCAGCCCATCACCCTGCCCTCCGGCCTTTTCCCTTTCATAATCCAAAGCAGGGCCTGAATGCTCATTGACCACAGGTCAGAGCATCCCACCAACCCTTCACCCTTCTCTTCTCCCACAAAAGCAGAAAAACACCACAAACCAGGATAAAGTGAAAGCAGGAGCAAGGTGGGAAGTGCTGAAAATGCCCATCAGAGGAAGATTCTGCCCCGAAGTTCAGGAGGGCAAGAGTTACACCAGCAATTCAAAAAACATTGCTTTGCCCAGATGGTGCCTCGAACATAAACTGTCAAAGTCATTACTCTGACTTTATTATGAGGGTTATGTTTTCTTTATTCTTTTTAATATTCCATATGCTGGTCATATAATACATTTCTTTGTATTCCTCTTCCCTTTTATTCTCTTTGTTTGTTCCATTCATGACTTATCACCTTCTGGTGGCAATTTAATTATTGGATCTATATTATTAGTATCTTTTTTTTTTTATTAGAATATAATAAAAAATTTCAGTACAAAACACTGCAAGTAATTCAATTTCCATCAGCGAGGAAGGAAGTTGGATGCATTCAATGAAAGAGAGGAGAGTACCTGGCTATAACATTTTTAATAAAAACATAATAGCACTTTGTACTTTTTAGCATCTTCCCTTTGGAGAACCTTGTGGCTTCATAATCATTAATATCGCTTAACTTTTCCATTGCACATTTCATCTAGAGCTTTCACAGCACTTTCCGAAGGTGAATCAGTATCAGCCTCTCTATTTCACATGTAGGGAAATAAACGTGAAAGTCGATATGATCCGTCCAGCCGATACGATCCCAGTGATGCTGGAGTCCCAGATTAAACCCTTCCCCTTGGATTTTGTTGTCCCTCAACACAAACTGCAGCTCGTCCTTTTCCAAGAGAGAAAAAAAGCCCCATCTCCTTCCTAGAGCCCCCTTGGTTCTCCACCAAAGCCCAGGGTCCATCACTCCTCAGACTTGTCCCCGCTTTTGTACGTCCCACCTTGTCCACATCCAAATGAGACTCTGCATTTCTCTGGGTAGGATTCGTGCTCTTGCTGGGGTGGGAGAGCTTCACAAGGACTCACTGTAGCACAAGACAGAAGCAACTCAACCCTGGTAGCGCTCTGAACGTTTCCTGAAACATCTCAGTTTGCTCCTTCATCACCTGGGACAGATTCCTGATTTTATATTTTGTCTGAAAAGTCGGCTTCTTTAGAAGCAGAGAATCTCCAATTTGATTGACCTCGTCCCCAGTGACTTGTAGGAGGTGAAGAGGGGTCAACAGTTCTTGGCTAGTTCAAGGTACTAAGCTACGAGGCTGCAGATTTGACATGAAGTGTTTTGTCAGTTCACATGGACCTGAGCTGCAGGATGTGGATCCTGCGGACGCTGCAAGTTTACATGGGCGCAAAAGATTGCCTGGGTAAACCCACAGTAGCAAAATCCCCCACAAGCTGCTAAGCACAGAGGTGCCACCCCGGCCTCAGAAACTCCCTGAACTATCATCTGGTGCAGGGTTTGAAGGAGAGTAAAGCAAGATCTACCTTTTGCAGGCTTTGTTTGTGTAGTGGCTCCCTGACTTACCCATGGGTAAGAGCATCCTCCAGACAGGGCCCATGAACTACATCCTGAGCAGGAAACAATTTATTTTATTCTGCATTCTTTTCAATTCCCTTGCTCCCTAGAAAAATGAGAAATCACTCTCTAAGAATTAATGTCTCCAAATAATGTACATTATACTTAAAATTGCCTTTTTTTTTTGCCACCTCTAACTTCTTCCTGAAATAGGTAGGTCCTTACTTTTTCTATCTGTAAAGACAGTTCTGCTCCTGAGGCTCCAAATGTAGCACTCAGAATGACAGAAGATGTTATTTTCTGATCAGTAAAGTGTTTAGAGAAAGAGCTTTCCTTGTTTTTCTTCTTCTTTAAATATCAGTCAGTTTTCTTTTCTGTAGATCAAAGCTTTCATAGCTCTGTTTGTTTGCTTGTGCATTCGTTTCTTAGGGTCAAAAATGATTTAGAACACAATAGAGAAAAAGAAATCACCTTTTCTTTCCCTTTTGCTTCTCAAATGAAAACACTAAAAACATTTTCAGCTCCAAAATTATCACCCAAACTCAAAACACCCACAAAATATGAAAGGGGAAGCAGGAAGAAAAAAGGCCTAGAAACATATTAATGGGACTAGCACGTGTATAGCAGATTTTTTCATTAATATTACTAGGGAATTATTGTATCTGCGAGCCAAAACAACAGCACTCCCTGATGCCACCTCCAGCTGTTCCTCCCTTCTAAAATTTATGAGACGTTTTCCAGAACTGGAATAGGTCTGGCGATGGAATCTCAGTGTAGCCACAAAGATGTTTTTAATTGCTGCGATGTTGTCAGGTTTCCCTGCGACACAAAGCGTGCTGTTAGTTGGCTGATGAGAAAACATATTCCTGCCGGGTCACCGAGCTGAAGTGAAACGTCCAGCCAGACTTTCAGATCGACTCCAAATCCTGGCTGGGAACACCAGCAAACAGCCTAACAATGGCAGGCTGAGGTAGTTTTAAACAAACAAGTGCATTAGTGGGAGGTTTTAGTATCTTCCCAAGTTCTCGAAGTGATGTCTTGCACTGTAGGCGATGGCGGCTCTGAAGCTCAAGCCCTGCGAGGGATTCTGGCAGAGCCTCAGG
Organism: Patagioenas fasciata; assembly: GCF_037038585.1. Classification (NCBI taxonomy): domain Eukaryota; kingdom Metazoa; phylum Chordata; class Aves; order Columbiformes; family Columbidae; genus Patagioenas; species Patagioenas fasciata. The sequence goes on along the minus strand of NC_092529.1, from coordinate 3,499,996 downwards.
TACATACAGCAGCCTGGCATCAGTTCCAAACATCTGGCCCCACTGTTTTTAGGCTGTGATGTAAAAAGAACATCCTGAGCACATTTTGCCATTAGAAGTCCTCCAGCAGGTATCATGAAAGTAAGGATTTTATCACCTCGCCTCATCAACATTCGGATTTCATCATTATAATTTTATATCTAGTCCTCCCCTAAGGAAAGACTCAATTATTTATAAAATCCTAGAACAGACCATGGCTTTTCCATGGCCAGACGATGCATCAACATCATTAGTCCTCCATAGGTTGTCCAAAGCAAGGCTGGATATTGCCGTGCTCAGCTAGCTGGAGGCTATCGGCTCAAGGACTGCACCCTCCAAACATACTTAAACCCACCAGAAATAGAGAAAGAGGCACAAACAGATGACACGGATTATGTAGCCACTAACTAACAAGGCCTGTGTCATTTCTGAGCTTGTGGGTTTATGTATTTTCATTCCACAGAGACCTCAAACCTTTAAGCATCTCAAGACCTGTAAGACAAAAGCCTTAAAATATCTGCCAAGGACACACAATAAAGGGCATAAAAACTTAAAGAGAAAATCGGAAAAGCATTGGGATTATTAATTGCTGCCTTTTAAGCAAAGCTGTCTGTAGGATTAAGACCTTTTGTGGCTTGGCATTTGTAGCCTTGGTAAATTAGAGCCATAAAAGAAATTGGCCTCTCTGGACACAGGTAAAAATCAGGTGTAATACCAAGGGTTACTCATTAGTTCGTGGTCCTTCAGCCTATTGCAGATAAAAAACCCTCAGGCCTGTATTTCCATCCCAGCTTGGCCCATGCAGAAGGTTCCAGCAGACATCCCCATGTGAGGCACAAACTGCGCCAGCTGTCCTGGGGACAAGGTGATGCTGCCAGTTAACCAGGCCAAAGGACCACCGTGGAAAGCAGGAAAATCACAGCTTTATCCTCTTTTCCTCTTTGCGACGATTTACACCCGTAGGAGTGCAAGGAGCAATCAGCCCTTCTCGCTTGTCGAACCGTAGAGCGTCTAATCCAAATCACTGTTAATATTTCATTCGAGTTCAGTAGACTTTGGAGCCAGCCCCAGGCTCAGACTTAGCATGTCTTTTTGGAAGCTCAGTATCTGATTATTATTAAGATGTGAGAGGCTCCTGTGAAGCAGAAGCCTCAGCATCCCTGTTGAAATGAGACTTGAAGCACTGAAAGGGAGAAAAACCAGATCTGCTCTCAGGAACTCAGCATTGCTGCACGAACAGAGGGAAGATATGGAAGTGATGTAATGATGGAAGCTGCTTTTACATCCCTTTCTTACCCTGTGTACAGCCTGGCTCAACCTAGACAGTTACCTAAAGGAGCAGGAAATAAGTAAGAAGACTCCAAAGCCACCTCCTGTTCTAGTTCTCCATCCTCTCCCACCACAGGACCTTGTTGTGAAGGGACCGCAAAGCCAAATGTTGTGTCAGACATTAGAACACCTCGGCTGTTTTTGGGTACGTGGTGTCCCCCATGCCCTTCTCAATGACTGGAGCTCTCCCAGGTCTCCTTGGTGTTTGGAGTTGTTCCTCATTGTCCCTCAGTTTGTCACCTCCGTGTCTTCCCGTTGCTGCTGGTAGGATGTAAAGCCCAATAGCTCAGGGCCAAGTTGTAGCACATCTCATAAAAATGTAGTATTTTCGAGAATTAAGAAGAATAGAAGATTAGAGAGTGCACGTGTGTTTCCAAGATTTGTTAAAAATAGATTTTATTGATATAACTGATTAAAGAAATGCAGCATCCTAGGGAATTCAGTGTGCGCTGCTGATGAATGCTTTGCCCACTGCACTAGCAGGGTCTATCCACACATGTCTGATCTTTTACTACCAGTCTTGAGTTTGCTCAAAGGTGTCGTGAGCTGGTTTGGAGTCTGTGACAAGTGGTGGCATGTGGACTCAACACAACATGGATCCTTCCTGAACTAGATAATTACTGTGATTGGAAACAATGAGCCTTGTCCTTATATAAACTGGTAAAAAAAAACCTAATAGTATCTTCTGAAAAGACTGGGAGAGACAAATGAGGAGCTTGCTTAAGCATAATGAAGTCACATTAGTGGGATGCCAAAATGTGAGCCTCGTGCCATCATCATTTTAAGCCCAGGAGGACCAGAAATTCTGTGTGTGCTCAGGGCTCTGCCATTAGGACTCGCCAGGGGACACAGGTGGAGGGCAGAGCAAGGGGCAGAGAGCCACTGCTGCCCTTCCTCTGAAAGATGGATTAACAAAGACTCTGTCAGTAGGAGCCTGCGAAGGAAAGATCCCCAGAATGGCAGAGCAAGTGAATAGCGGGTGTTTAAAGAGCCCATAATCCCATATTTACACAACAGTCCTTAATGGCTCATTCAGAGCCACTGCAAAGAACCAAGTAAATAGTGTGGTTAGAAAGTCTGTTACTTTATATTTACTCACTAGACCGTCTGCTGTGGGAGCTGTGAATGTCATGGAGAGCTAAAAGGAGCATTCTTTTGATTTTGATTTTTTTTTTATTTTTAGCTATGAAAAGCTAACTAATAATGATACTGAAAAGCACTTTCAATAGGAACTATACCTTCACTTTGCACCAGTGAAGGAGAACAACCATTAGCACACTTTGTCAAGGGAAGGGATGCATTTATCATCACCTGGAGTCTTTTCATAGGGACTGGATGTGCTCTAAAAGATCCGCTCTTATTCAACAAGACGTTATTGAACTCAATAGCACTCACCTGTGTGTCGGGGAAAATTCATTCCCTTCACTGCAAGAACTATTGGGAAGGTATAAAATGGTCTGGTTTACACATATATTATTCAAATGGTCTCTTCTGGCTTTAAGTTATACTACATTTGAGACCGGACACTAAATTTATTCTCTCAAATGTTTATTCATGTAAACACTCAAATCTTCATTAAAGTCAAAACTATACACACAAATCAGAGTGAAGCAGACAGCTGATTAGCATGTGAAATGAAGATGACATTAAATATTTGGAGATTTGCATAGCAAATAATTATAAATCCAAAGTTAATGGTCGGCTATGAAATGGATGGTAAAGATCTCAGCATGTCCACTCAAACACAAAAAATTCACAGCAGCCTCAGTTAATACCTGGTATTTCGGATTCCTAAAACATTATTCAAGATCCTATCTGAACCTTAACTAATGGATCCTCAACATTCCCATGAGGTATCGGCAAGCACTGGAATGGAGCAAATAATTAATAAGAAATCCTTTATGCAATGGATTTTTCTTTTTGTTTGTGATTGTCTACACCGATCATTAAATCTATTTATTATACTCAAAGACTCACGTAATTTTGTCAATAATACTTTGCCTGCAAATAGCTGAAAATTGGCAACTAGAAGGAAGAAGAGAGGAATCCTGCGCACTTATTGCTGTCCCCCAATTAATTCCAAAAGCCATGCGATCAGCATGGGACTGTGGATCCAAAATCCGGAGGCAGGAGCGGAGCAGCTCTGATGGATGCAGCCTCATGGGTCTTGCTGGCTTCACATCATTTCCCTGCGTTTTTTCAGTACTGTTAAGATACTGGCTTGATTACATCTGGGGTTCTTCACCCAGTCACTTTAGCTAATTAAATGCTTTAAGATGCCACAATGAAAGTTATATAGACACAAGCAATTTTTATGAACTAGTAGCATTAATTTAAACTCTATTCCAGCAGAGCATGCCGCGATGTTTCGGGCTATTAGCCCATCACTAATACAGACTATAGAACAGTTAATACCAGTTCATTCAAATCCAAGACATATTTTGATTTGCTGAATAACTTCAATTCTCCCAAAGCTGATCAAATAATAATAATAATAGCAACAGTAATAATAACAATAAAGGCAATTCCAATGTGATTGGCTAATCTGATGGTTTTGCTCCCAGTTTATTTTTAATTTCTGGCAGCAGTGATATTGGAAATTAAAAAGCTCTCTTGACACTCGAGTGACTCGAATCTCAGACCAGATGAAATGAGGTGACTGAAGCAGCTCTGGGCCTTTTATTCTCTCCCATCATTATCACAGCTAATAAGTAGAAACAGGGAGGCTGCCCAGCAGTGAAGGCTCAGCACCATCCCCCCTTTCCTTTTTGTGCCATCCGAGATAAAGTACTAATTATCAGGACAACTCAAGCTCATTTATAGGAGAAAGGGAATTGAATGCTGCTTCAGTGAAAAGACTCAGCTCCTGTGTGCCCTTGGGCAGGGACTGAGGTACTTTGGTAGTTTAAGCATCCAAATTAAAACACCTTGAAGTGACAGGCAGCAGCATTGCTCCCAGGACCCCTGCTCAAGCTCTTGTTGCAAGGTGCAGCAGAAAAAACGCCACAATTTTTCACCCAGATCACCATGTACGGACAGGTCTTTCAGAGCAGAAACAAAAGCTCAGGCCCTTCTCTGTTTTGTTAACTGTAAAGACATCTCTGCCTATTTCTCACCACCTCTGTCATTTCCAGATGTGTGAATTACACGGCCCTTGGAAGTTGAGTAGATGGGGGAAGAGACAATACGAGGAATTACTGGAGAGAGTCCAGCAGTGGCTACAAAGATGCTGAGGGGTCTGGAGCATCTTTCTTATGAGGAGAGACAGACAGCTGGGGCTGTTCAGCCTGGAGAAGCTGAGAGGGATCTTATTGATGCTGGTAAGTATCTCAAGGGTGGGTGTCAAGAGGATGGACCGGACTCTTACCAGTGGTGAGGATGAGGGGCAACGGGCATAGACAAAAACACAGGAGGTTCCATCTGAATTTGAGGAGAAACTTCTTTACTTTGAGGTGCCAGAGCCTGGACCAGGCTGCCCAGAGAGGTTGTGGAGTCTCATTCTCTGGAGACATTCAAACCCGCCTGGACCAACCCTGTGTGATCTGCTCTGGTGACCCTGCGTGAGCAGGGGTTGGACTGGGTGATCTGCAGAGGTCCTTTCAACCCCAAGCAGTCTGTGATTCTGTGATACTAACTATACTATCAACCACAGCTCAGCAACTATAAGCATCTCTCTGCCCTTCCCCTGTTGCTAAAAGTACAACACAGAGAGGCTTAAACCATCTCGGAGGATTTCTTTCCATCTTTAATGCCTGTGGTAGCACCCAGCCTGGAGCGACGCAGGACGCGGGTCCCCATCAAACCCCATCTGCATGTGCCCCGTGGCCACTGACCCCACGAGCCCCTTGCCTGGAGAACCTTGGTGGTTTGGGGAACACAGCCAGGATCCAGCGTTTGCTGCTTCACACTCGTCTCATTAAGCTCCATAAGGAAATGCTGTGCAATGACACCCTTATTGGCCCCGGATGAATCAGATTAATTATTCCAATGGGAAATTTCCCCTAGCAAGTTATTTTCCTGTTCAGTGCTCTTTGTAAACATGAACTGCCTCTTCCAAAATTTTCCTGGGAATGATTGGAAAAATCTCCTTTTTCCAGAAAGGAAACTGAGGCACAGGGATAGGTAAACAACTTGCCATGGGCGAGCAAAAATACAAATGAAACCAGAAGTATTTTGTCAGCATGCTTATGCGAATTTGTAAATCATAATTACAGTAGGTGATGGGGCAGATTTTGGCAATATAGCGTGTGAAAGAGCAGTTTTAAAACATTCTCTATCTGCAATTCTCAAGTGTTTTCTGGCAGAGGAGGGAAGTCCTGAGCAGCACACACAACTGTCTGCACAACAAACCTGGTTTTCTCAGTTGCATCTTGCAGATCCATTAGAAATAGTCCATGAACTCCCATAGATCCCTGCTGCAGTGATTAGGAAACACTGTAGACAGAACATTTTCATCACAGTGGAAAAGAAGATGTTAGGAAATTCGGGTTTAATCCAATGTGGAACAGCAGAAAAATCGGACTTTGTAGCTGTCCACCAAACAGAATGCCCAGCCAACTTTTGTTTTGAAATTTACATTTTATATCACAATAGAAAGAGGAAACACTGTGCCAAAAAACAGAGATGTATTTCTATTACTGCTAAGCAGCAACTACTCATGGGATTTTAATGAAGGGATGAAAAAGAGAATGGCAGAACATTTCCAGCAGCACATCTGTGGTAACAGGGGCTATTGGCATAGGATATTGGTGTACCTTATGTATTTCTGTAGGCATGTTAAACTCAAATTATGCAGATACGAAATTTACATCAAAAATTCAAATAAAAACCTCCACATATGTTACAAGGACCGAAGATTTCAAAACTTAAAAACCTCCAAACCAGAAGTTACCTAAGTTTTCTTTCACCACAATTCAGATTTTTCCCTGGAAGAAGTTGCTGACATTTCACTGATCCCAAGAAATTTTGGTTTTAACTCAACAGCCTTTCCCAATAGAAAACTATATTGATACAGAGTTCCTAAGCAGTTCAGAGAATGTCCTGAGTTGGAAGGGACCCACAAGGATCATGGAGTCCAACTCCTGTCCCTGCACAGGACACCCCACAGGTCACACCGTGTGTCTGAGGGTGTTGTCCAGTCTCTTCTTGAACACTGTCAGGCTTGGGGCTGTGACACCTCCCTGGGGAACCTGTTCAGTGTCCAACACCCTCTGGGTGAAGAACCTTTTCCTCATGCCCAACTGACCCTCCCCTGGCACATCCTCCTGCCATTCCCTCAGGTTGGGTTTCAATTCCAAACCAAAATTTGCAACCCATAACTGGGGACAGGCAGCTTACAGTGGCTTAAATAAAGATACAAACTTTGTAGAAGTTTAACCACGGAAGGGTTGGTGAAGGCATCATGAAGCCTTATGTGACCTTGTTCGCCAACCAGAAGCACAGATGGGTTACGAGAAAGCACCGGGTCAGGGATTTAGGAGTCAGCTCAGAGGTGCCAACATCCCATCAGGACTTGACACTTAACCAGACTTAGAGTGCAGAAAACAGATGGTATGAAGGGCAAAACAGTCCTTCTTCCAACAGGAGCAACATGAGTAAATCAACCTGCAGGCAACCTTACCCCAGGACACATACAACATGACAGAACTGCCCTGCCCCTAAGGCGAATTCGGGGTGTCAGGGCAACCGATAGCTGGGGATGGTGCTGGTGGGGAATCAGCTGGGAAGGCATGGGATGGGGTGAAGAGGCCGTCCAGCACCTGCTTACGGCACCAGAGAGGTAAAATATTAGCCTGTAAACCCCCGGAGATGGCAAAGATGTACATGAGAAATGGGCTGAGTTGCTAAAGATGCCGGTATTTGTGTATTGCAAAAAACATGGGAAAGACTGGGAGAAACACATCTCCTGGTTTAAGTTTTCCTTTCCAAGGACTTCGATCTTGCCTCTTATTCCTTACATAAACACAGGAAACTTTTTATCAGGCTATTTTCCTTGGGTTTAGGAGGCAGCACCGTGTGCTTCACCCCTGGGAGCCCTCTGTTCGCAGGAGAGCTGGGAGAGCTTGTGTCCCGAGGCGACGCTGAAATGAGGATCTTCTCCTGGATGAGCCACAAAGCAGCTTCTTCCAGATGAGCCGAGCGGACGCGTGTCTCAGCTGGAAGCCTCTCTTAGCATCTATTACAGCAGCAGGGTTATCTTTGCTGCTGAAAGGAGATGTTACTGTGAGCTATGACAAACTCATTGAGTTTTACAACAACACTGGAAAATGAACTGCAATGAATTTGGAAAGGATGCTCAGGGAATGCTAAACCAGTCCCTTCCTGCCTTTAGTCTGGCACCGCTCCTTAGACCTTGCTCTAAGGCATGGTACACGAGTTTGGATTGCACGCACGTGCACACACAAACATGGGCACATTCTTTATTTTTGTAGGGTTGCTCACAAGGGTATGGCCACTGGGAAGTACTTGATTTTAGTGGAGAATACGGAATACTGAGTTGATTGGAAATGAAAGAGGGGACGAGAGGCTCCACTGGCACTTTCCTGAATTCATCAAAGACCATATCAACGGGCATGTGAAATCCTTGGCATTTTGTAGCAAATCAGCCCACTAATGAGAAAACACACATGTGGCCAAAGCCGTGATTGCAGCTCAGGTTTCTTGGCTTCCAAACTGCCACTCAAGCGACAGGAGAAAGAATTGTGGTTTTCAGAAATGCTACAGCTGCTTCACCAGCACCCTCCCAAAGGCCTGAGCTAGAGATGAGCCCTATCCTTGACAAAACGTCACAAGCGGTGCCAGCCCAGGCCTGGTTTAGGGCAGCTGAGAGGTAGATTTATCCTGACAGACTTTACAGGGTGGCTGGTGAGGACACTGCTAGGCTCGGAGGCACTGAGGGAACAATTCAGGTGCCTACACAAAACCAGTGGAGACCACATGTGGGGTCAGAGATGCCTGCCAACAGGAGTGGACGTGGTACAGCAACACATGGGACATGCGGTACTTCTGCAGCGATTCACGGCAAGGTGTGATGCTTGAAGGTCTTTTAAATGTCACTGTGTTCCACAATCTACGCTGCTCCCCAGGTAACTCGCAAACGCCGCGGGGAGCTCTGTGCCCATAGCAGGCTGTGCTCCAGGCTGCTGGAAAGTGCCAGCGAGGACGTGTTTTCCCCTGATACACCCCCTTCAAGAGGAGCACGAGAGGGGAAGGGAGGCCAAAGTCCAGCATGAAGGTACCATCCAAAGAAAAATACCAAAAAAAATCCCAAACAAACAAAAAACAACAACAAAAAACCAACAGCAAATCGGCACTGGTGAGGTGAGCAGCGGGAGCTGGAGGACGAGCAGAGTATTTCCAATGCTGGGAAACATGCAATGTCTGCAACTGCCCCAGAAATCTATTTCAACCCTTTCACAATGCCTTTTTCAGAGGGAAATTGGGGACCTTATTGTTATTTATGATGATCACAGTTAGATCTTCAGAGATTTCCTTAATTAGCATCATTAGACACACAGCTTAATCTTAAAATCCTGGGCTTGTCAGCACGGCAAATTAAAACTTTGTGGGTTTTTTTTCTCTTCTATATGCCAGGTTGGAGAGTGTGTGAAGAAGAACCGGAGTCTCCTGACAGTTTCAGAGAGTGTGGGAATCAGCCTTTAATCTTTGATGAGTAGAGCAGCATATGCAGAGCAGATGAACGAGAAGGGTCAGTTCGGTGCCAGAGAGGGAAACCAAGGTTCACTGCATTCAAAAGAAGACCCATCCTTTCACACACCAGACGAGCGGAACATGCAGCCTCATGCCTCCCCCCAGCAAGAGATTTCTCAAAATCCTCCAGGAACAATAGGAAAAAAAACCCCAAGCTGCTCCAGCTAATGAACACCGAATTCTAGCAGAAAGAAACCCTACAGAAGTATCTGTGACATCCACATTAATAGCAAATGAGTTAGTTGTGATTGATGCTATTCCAGTGAACACCAAAGGAATTAATAATGATTAGGGCCATTATTTTAAATCATTACCCCCCAAAAAAAAACCCAAAGGGAAAACAATTAGATGTCTTCAGTGGTTATCTTTCACAGTATAGTTACTGCGGTGATCAGACATGATATTATGCCTATTAATCAACAAAATGATGGAAAAGAATGTAACTCGTGTATATCCATGAGACAGTCTTTAGGAGCAAATACCTTATTTGCTGGTCTGCATATGAGTCTGCTGCTGCCAAATACATTGCTTTGTTGCTTTTTCTGTTTCGTTTTCATAGCAGTAGAAGCTACCACATGAGTGTGGACACAGGTTGGAGAGTTGTTAATTAAAATGAAGAAAACAAATAAACCCACCCACACTTATGGACTGATTTTGCATTCATAGATCAGATGACCCTGTTTAGCCCCACTGAGTCTGGAGGAGAGTGACCAACAACCCATCTTTCCTCTTTATGTGCTTTTTTATATAGCTTATGTTCTCCAAGCCCAGTATCATCAACTCATCATCCGTAACAAAAGGCCAAAGTGAGTCTTAGCACTATATTGCAGGTGAGGAAACTGAGGCTCTGAGATGCCAGGAGTTTCTCCTGAGGTCACACACTAATCAGTACACAGCCAGAGGGAAATCCTGATTTTTGGCACTCTGCATTAACCACTGGGTTAATAATCACCCTTTTGTTCATCTCTGGTGTGTTGATTCACTTCCCAAAGTCACTGCTCATCGGTGCCATGGTCTCGCAATGCAAAATGAGCTTTTAGAAATTCAGCCGAGTCTAACGGATGGGATCGAAGACAGATGCCAGCTGAGAGAGGGGTGCAATCTCTCCCCCCGACTGCCCACCCCATACAGAAGACATGGTATTTCCATCTGTGTGATTCTTGCACTGCCAGCAGGCCCATACCAGCTGCTGTGGAACGGAAGCAACACATTCCTGCACCCAACGGCAGAGCAGGTTCATCCCCAACTCAAGCCTGGCTGGAGTGAATAGTTCATACAACTCACACACCTTCAGAGTGGGTTGACTGGTTGGGAGGCAAGATGGTGGCAAAGTGGGATTGGCCAGTAACGTGACACATCTGCATCCCCCCAGGCAGGGGTGGATGAGATTTTGCTATATCTAAAGCTACAATATGCCAGAAGATGAATAACCACACCAGTATCTCTTCCAGGGAGTAGTTGCTAGGGCCACCATACCCACATCGCAGCTGACAAAAGCAAAGGAGGCAAACTCGAGCACAAGTCAATGACAAAACAGCACCAACTCTCTGGACTGTTTTCTTTTCCAAGTTAAATTTCAGCCGTAATTAAACTCTCCCAGACTGCATACGCTTGGCTTTCATTCTCCTTTTGAAAAGTGATCTGAATTTCCCAGCCAATCCTCCATACCCCTCAGTCACAACTTTGATGATTAACGTCCCCAGGCTGGGCTGAGAATCCCAATAGGAGCCTATAATCAAATTCCTCATTGATTCCCGTGATACGGGATCAGAAGCACAATGATGAAGCAATCCTAATTTTGCAGCCAGAGCCAAATGCCAATTAGATCCTCAGCGGGTGTAAACTGAGCTGGCATTGTTCTCCCTGGAAGAGATAATGCTGATTTACACCCAAATGAAGATCTGCCATACTGGCCAGGCCTGTGCTGTAACCCTGAGCTCCTGCTCCCTCGGTGGCCCAATGTCCCATATGGAGGTGGGCAAACGTGTTCTTCTGACTGTGGGCGTCCATGTGTCTGGTGTAAATGGGAAATTATCTGCATTTTCTGCACCCATCAGTGGGAATAAGCATAGTCCTTGTTTTAAAGATCCTTTCAGGCTGTCTGAAAGCACTAAAGTTTAGCAGAGGAACTACATTGCATGGGGCTTGGATTAGATGAGCTCCGAAAGTCCCTTCCAACCCAAATTATTCTGTGATTTTTGGGGAACGCTCTCCTGTCTCATGGCAACAACTCTGGCTCTTCACAGCTTCCAGAGCCCCTCGGCACAGCTCTGCAACGCAGGACATCTTCATCTTCCCCCGCCTCCACCGCCTGCTCACCCACTGCCGCTTTGCCCTTTCTCCCACATCTGGCCTTAGCGTTGCTTGCAGAGACAAAATCCTTGTGATTCCACTAACGCAGAAATCAAAGTGGAGAAGAGAAAAAAAACTCAAACAACAAACTCAAACACAACCTTAAAATGTGTCTTCAGAAAAGGAGCGGTCGCTGTGTAAGGCCTTGCAGGGACAGCTACCCATCCGGAGCGGCTCGGCAGCCCCAGACCACATTATCCTGCACCCATACAGAACAACCCACGGTACAAACTGCAGAAGCAAACCAGAATATATTCAGAGAATTAACTGTATGGAAAATTATCCAGGCTATTAAAAGCCACACGAACACACGCCCAGTATCATGCATTTTAAGCATACACAGAAAAACATCATTTTGAAGGGGATTATTGTTTAAATAGGCAATAGGGGTTCTAGCAGATAAGCTTCCCGCTCCTGTCTTCTCTTATTGTCTGGAGTACATTATCTCCACCATAATATTCTCAGTGCTCTCCAGGAGCATTGTCACAGTGAAATGCTATTTTAAAAGTATATGTTTATGTTTCAATAGACTTTATAATAGCAAACACATCCGCCCAAGACACAGTGAGAGGGGGAAAAAAGGAGGAGGAAAATCAAGAGACAGAGGTTGCAGTTTTCCTGGTATTGAGTATAACAGGAATAAACGTTATCTAGCAAAATGTACCCTGTTTCTTTCCCCTCTCTGCTGAAGGCAAGGGATCCACAGGAGGACTTGCTAACATGCACTTGACAACGGGACACGGAGCCAGCGGCACCCACCGCTTGCACAACCGGTCTGCACAGGATCCGGCCCCTCTGCAGCATTCGCTGTCCCACCAGTTCAACACTCAGTCCCTTGAATTTTCAAATGTGAGTTTAAAAGGTGGGCAAACAGTCCGATGCAAAGCCAAGTCAGCAAAGGCTCCTGCCGATCTGCTCTGAATTGTGGAAAAGTTTGAGCGACCCCAATGCTGCACCTCGCGCGGGGGCCTTGAGGAAAACATTGAGATGTCCCCGTGTTTCGCTTTGTTGCGCGTGTCCGTGCACACACAGATGGGCCTGGCTGGCCTGTGGCATTTGTACATGGGAGCGGGTAGAAACTACCCCCGAGCCTGTAATTCACTTTGTAATTCACTGTCAAACATCTTTACAATGTATTTCTGAAAGATATACTGTACAGAGAGAATTTCTAACAAGCTTCCACGTGATTTTCATCTCTCGAGTGCGAGAAACCTGATAAAGATATAGATCCATTCTCACATCTTGGCATAAAATCATATCTTATTGGTTTAGATCATTTCGTGTCTTATTTTTTTATAGTACTAGTGTTTTCTAGTTCCAGCAGAAAATACAAACACTCAAGAGATCTCATTTTTCTGCTAAATGGATTTTCATTCCACATGAGTTATCTCTCTCTAGATATAAACATACACACGCAGATATACCACACACACCCCCTCACGTTAAATGCCAAAGACACCATTAAATGTAATGTTAAAATAAAAAATCCCTAGGCTCACACTCAAAAATCCCCTCTTTTAAGCATTCACAATTTAGAAGATACTTAAATAGACGTTCTTCAAACTTGAGTCAATTTTAGCCTCTCTAGTGAAAGCCCATAAAACAAGTCGAATAGTAATTTTCGGGGGGAGCTATTCTGGGAACAGTGCACACGTAACAACTCCATTGTTATATATGGGATGAATGTGTTCTCTACTCATGCTCAGTTAAATAGGTCAGCTGAACAGAACCAAATTTTCAGTAACCATAAGAAAATATTACAGAAAGGAATTAATCTGAAAAGAGAGAAGCACTTGCCTCCTTTCTGAGCAAAAAGGAGAAACTACAAAGGACAGTCTGAATACTGAATTTATGGCAAGCTTTTTCTTACAGACTTAGAGCCAAAAATCTGCTGTCAGTTACATTAGTACAAATCTGGAGCAGCTCCACTATCATCATTAGAGTTACAGGCCAATTATGTAATGAAAAGAAGCATTTCAGGCTTGCCAAAAATCTTAAATGTAGGTCCCGCTTGAGGCCGTGCTGAAAGCCTAGATAAGTGGCCTGAATTTCAGCAAACCCTTCACCAGCATTTCCTGTCATTTACCTATTATTATTATTACACCTATCAACAGTATATGTATAGATTTATACTATGAAATCAAGCATTATTTGACCTCTAGTTCTACGAGTAAAGAGGACGTCAACCCATTGACTTTCAATGTCTTTGACGTTAAACTCTACAGACAAAATACTACTCAGAAGAGCCTGATAGATGGCTGGATAAAATATCCAGAGAGATCTTAATGCATTCATGTGCCCTTCCTTTAAGATACGGCTGTCAAAGGAGATCGTATCACCGACAGCACTGGCGAGATTCAGGATGACCTGGGATGTTTCAGGTGGCAGGATCTGGAAGGTTTTCTATAACTTTGAGAAAGTCCATTGTGCTACCCACCTCTTGCTTCTCGTTCTTCACCGCGGTTTCCCCAGAAGGGGTTTTGGGGTGGCAGCCACCGCTCAGTTTGCAGTGGATTTGTCATCTGTACTTTCTGGTTTAGCTAAAAAGCCCAATGTTGAACACAAGACACATTTCCCTTTGAAAGTCTTATTTAACCCTTACCACCTCCTCCTCTTTTCTTGTCTTCCAAATTCCCAGCAGCAAGACTGGTGAAGCTGTATTAAAAAGACTTTTTTAAAAAAGGCATTTTGACGAACTGGTGTTTACCCAAGAACAATTCTGTTACCAAAATTCTCCAACCATTTCTGCCAAAATCTGAGCTCCTGCAGAGCTGCCACCCTGGTGTATGCATGTCCACATGCACATACAGTGCACACTGATAAATATATATATACACATATATGCAGCTTTCACAAGAAGTTGGTACTAAACTCCAGCCATGGCTGAAGAGGAGGAACGCTAATGAATTCTCATTTACCACACTTTTGAAAGGCAGAGCTCACAGAGTGCCTGGTGTCTCTTCCACCATCGTCCTGAAGATGCAGAGTGTGTAGAAATGCAAAGGGGAAAAAAAAAGAATAAAACCAACACAAAAAGGCAGGTTATTCCCCGAGGTGTAATTGGCCAGCAGTGCCTGGATCGTAGCCAGAAGATCAGAGGAAGAGAGGAGAACACTGAGTAATGAACCGCATGCTTTTAATTTCACTTAAGAACTCAAAGCAGGCAAACCTGAGCTGTATCCATGGGGATTGCAATCAATAGCCAGGCAGATAACAAAGAACTGGTGCTCAGGATAGAAAACTGCCTGGGCCCATTAGTTTATTACTCGGCCTTTCTTTGGGGACTCACTCTTTCTTGCCTGGGTTTTTGGCTCCAGCTCAGAATCCTTCAGACACTAGGGAGCAGCAGCTTCCTTTGAAAGCTCCTGGCTGCACGGTGGGGCTGGTGCTGTCGGCTTTTGCCGTGTGCCAGCCCTTAAAATAAAGAGAGAAAAGCACGGGGAAAAGGAGGGGGGGGCTGGTGGGAAAGCGTTCCTGATGATAATTTGATTGCATGCATTAATGATCAAAGTGTTGCAGACTAATTACCAACACTTACCTCTCAGATATTAAGTTATCATTTATTCCCACCCCACCCCAGCTTGAGCTTTGTGTCTACCCCCTGTTCAGGCTGATCGTCTACATGTTGACATCTCGACCTGCACCCTCATGTGCTGACACCCCAATGAGCTCCCTCCCACCTCCTAGTGAGTATCCCCTCCCCAACATCACCATTTGGTGGATATTCTCCCATTTCAAGGATTTGGGCACCAAGGTCAGGCTGGGAGAGGGAAGCAGAGCACGTTTTCCATGATCTAGAGGGTTTTTCAGGGGAAAAAAATCATCAGCCATCTCCTCTTCTTCATCACATCTTCATCACATCTCCAAAGACTGATTCCACGGGGTGGGTACCTCAGTACAAGGTGCCTGTGTGGGAACGGGGCCAACTGGGTACCCGCCAAGCCAGAATTGCAAATAATGACAGTCCCAAACAATGTGCTTTTCGATGCTGCTTCCAGCATCCATTTTAACTAGACAAATGCCAGCCTGCTGCCATCTGGTAGCAAGAGGTACTAAAAGCCTTAGTGAGGAGCAGAGGGAATCTGGGGGATTTTACCAGTTGTGAAAAGGTTGCAGAGGAGGAGATTTCTTTTTAAACCTGGGCTTTTCATACTCAAAGATGAACACAAAGGACTCGGTAACGATGGGGACTGAGGAAATACTCCCTCAGATGCCTCCTGTGCCTCCACCTTCTGCGGCAGAAGGAAAAGCGTCCTTGCCTCTTTCAGCGCCTCCTTTCTCTGGGGGGAGGGCACGCAGGAGCAAATGCTGGGTTGGATTTTATTTTATGTTTTTAATTAGACTATCTTTAATTGACTAACACCTTCCCCTGAGCCATCTTGCTCTGCTCAGAGACAAAATACCACGGAATTGGCCCATTTTCCAAGAGCACTGTGGTATTTCCTCTCTTCCCACAGATAAATAACCTCCACGCAGACTCGACTACCTGCTTGCAACTACTAGAAATAATCAAAAAACGAGGACTGGATTCACAACCAGCGGCAATCAGCTTAACCTGAGCACTGTCACAAGAATTACATCCCTTAAGGAGCGCGCTTTACTACTTGCAAGGGACTGTTCCTGCGGATCTTTGGCCTTTTCCACCCGGGTGAAACTAAATCTTTTGCTGAGTAAAATCTTCAGAGCTGCTGGTTCTGAGGTGGCACTCAAGACACAAGTGGAGTCGTGTCCGGGGAGGTTCCCACGCAGGCAGCTGGATGATCAGCATCTTGGTGACGTTCACAGGCAGCAGCGCAAGTGGCCGAAAGCATCAGGAGCACCGAGAGGCAGTTTCGTTGGAGCACACGCAGCAGATGAGATGTCGCTCTGTTTGCTTACACGTACTGTGCACAAACTGCCCATTATTGGCATTGCGAAGTTGCCGGCTGCAGGAGGCACAGCAGCATCTTTCAAAAGGCTGTAATGAAAGTGGGTCAGACACTTTCCCTTCCTGGGGCAATCCTTTAGCATAAGCAGGGATTTAAGTGTGCACAATTCCCATTATCTGCGATTGTTATACCCTTTCTCACAAAGAAAGGGCTTCATAATTTGACCAGATCTGTCAAAGGCACACATAGCAATGAAAATAGCCTATTAGATGATAGGGGGTTGCCCTTTCAGCGCTGAGGAAAGGCTCAGCCCTCTTGGGAAAGGATGATTTCCATCCAGAACTGATAAACTGTGCTTGATCTTAGAGGAAACATTATTCGGAGGAGCCTTTTCACAACATACAGCTATTCTGCTTATTTTGTCGCAGGGTAGAGCCCAGCTTGTAGCTGGGTCTCTTCTGCAGCCAAGGGGGTGGTTTTGGGCATGACCTGGCTGTTCCTGAGCTTCACAGCAGAGCCAAGGGTGAAGCAGAACAGAGAAAAACAGCATTTCCACCCAGCCACAAGTTGTGTGATGCAGGAGTTACACTACAAGGGGATGCTTGGACCTTGTCCAGGCCACTAGTGGAGCTTCAGACATCCAGAAGCATGGTACATCATCACTCAAAGCAGGGAGGGAGTAAGTTAAAGCAGCAAAACATCTGCCAGATGCAAGTCTCTCTAAACCCCTGAAAAGCTGGGCTGGAAGGCATTGTGAAGATGCATCCAAGACCCCTATGAGTGGCCATTCTGAGATCACTTTGCCATCTCAGGCATTAACATCTGGTGTTATAATAGCACTACTCTCACTATAAACATTACAATAAGAAGCAGAAATTGGAACAGAGCAGGAAGTGATGTAAAGAATCTAGTCCCCATAGTAGCCTTAAAAATTGCTTGTGTGATTTTCCTTGAGAGTGTTTCAAAAGTCATTGCTGATCTGACTTTGTTTCACAATGCTCTTCCTCTTTGGAGGATATAAGGCTAGTGGAGGAAAACAGAATATAATATGAGGGAAGAAGATAAAGAGGAATCCTGTATTGCACAGGAAGGAAAGACAAGATGGAAAACAAAAATCATGATCCTCCTCCTCCTCATTCAGTTAAGGATGGGTGAGGTTACTGCTCTCTTTTGGGTCTGAAGGGAAGTTCTGGGTCTGTTCTCACTGAGAGATGGACCCTGAGGGAGGACAAGAAGAAAAGGAGAAAGCCCTCTTCTTTTTTCCTTCCCCTGTTTTGCTGTTTCTTCCAGAACAACCCAAGAGATTATAGAAATTGACTCTCAGCTGCCACATAATAATGAGCATTTGAGGGCTTCCATGTTTTCGGACTCCCAAGGTGGAAGCAAACCAGTACACATGAAAAAACAGAAAGAAACATGATGAGGCTGCCCCACTCCACAAGATTAAAGCACTGCAGCAGTCACGGAGGTGACTTTCTAGTGATGACCTCCAACAGATCCAATATTTATTTCCCTTCCACGGGCCTCTGCTCAGCACTCGGAAAGACGATCTTTCTAAATGCCAACTGATTCACTTTGCCCCCGATCAGAGGAGAATTCAGTCTGGCTCTTGCCTCCGTACTGGCGATGACGATTCTTCAAATGGAAATTAGCCGACAGATTTGATGATGATGCACGAGCCAGAAGAGAATGCAGTTCACTTTGCCATAGCTCTGCGATCTCCTCAGGGAAAATAGGAGTAAAAATCCATTTGTGTTTGCAAACAAGATATGTCTTGAATGTTCACTGGGGACCTCTCCAGCAAGGACGTGCCAATTTTAGTGTTGTTTTTCTAGACACCGCATAAACCCGCAGCCCAAGTGTATGAGGTATTTTCTTCTCCAGCAGAGACCTTTTGCCCTTGTGTCCTACACTGGAAGTGTTTCAATTCCCAGCGGAATTTTTGTCCTTCCTAATGTGATTTCTAATCTGGGGATCTCTCATGCAGAAAAGGAGAAAGGGAGTCCCGCAGTTTGTGTATTTTCCTTCTCTTTCATTCAAGGATCAACACAACTGTTTGTCAGCCACACAGCTGCAGGTATTGGGTCTTCATCAACAATACCAGGACCATGTGTAGATCAACAAGGATTTCTCAGTAAGACAGGAGGGAAGATTCCAGATTTACCTTCTAGTAGAACCACTGAAATGTAGGACTCAGAAGGTATTCCCAGCTCCTTGCGAAGTTACCTCCTCTTAAAAATACCGCAAGCGCGCATTTTACCCCAAATTTACCCAGAGACTGGGTTTTGCTGATAAACTATAGGGTTCCCAACAGTGTATTGTCTTTTCTCCCCCGCAAGCTTGTAATTCTGAAAATGTACCTAGCAGCTAGGAGGGACATTTGAGATTAGAGGCAGAAAGCTATTAGTGCTCTCAATTTCTAATTAAGGAGTAAAAATCTATAGCAAATTAGCCATCTAAATAGGAGATAGCACCATAAATACCTTTGTAGACCTTGGGCTAAATCCTTTTGCTCCCACTGTAAACGACTCTTACCCTCTCCTCCCCGTTTATCTCCACAAGTGGATCTAATGCGAGAAAGCTTCATCAAATTCAAACAATGAGTATAATTTTACAGAGCAAATTAATGAGAAGCCTAATTTAAGACCACAGACACTAACTCAAAGGAAAAATTTAGCCTGAATATCTGAAAACACTACATAACGGGTCTGTGAAAGAAGAAAAAAGGATGTTTAAAACTAGACTGGTGAAAACATGATGGCACTGAGGGAGAAGCCTGTGGTGAGAGGGGAGGACAGGATGAGTAAATAAGGCTTTTTGTCCTCAATTTTTGTCCTCGATGAAGGGGGAAAGCCTTCCTGAGTTTACAGTGATGAAGAGAATGTTGCTGCAATCGCTTTTCGTTTAAATTAGCAGGTCATCCTGGGAGACACGGGGAGGAGGGAGAGGAGGGGACCCGCTTCAAATGACTTAAAGAAAAAACAAGGACATCTCAAAGGATGAAGCAAACAGCTCAGAAAATGGAGTTCACTTACATATGCCAACTTAGCATAAAAAGGCACTAAAATGCAAAAGTCCCTGAACAAAATCCAGTGAATAAAGCAAGTTGGGGACGTGGTCACAGGGAGTTTGTAACCGGGTGCTGGCTCAGTAATTGGGTCAATGTCTGCAGATTCATGAGTACAGGTGTCCCACAGGGAAGCAACAGAGCATGCTCATAACCTACCCTGTATCTCCCGCATCCATCATCTATCCCCAGATAGCTTAATTCATTTAGAAGGAAAAAAAAAAAGAAAAAATCATTTGTTTCTAAACCCCAAACGAGGCAACAAATTTGACAGTGAAAGAGAGAGAGAGGCTGGCTGTGTGTCCTTGATAGGCTCTTTGCTTTCCCTGCGTAAGCCATGAAAGGTAGATTAAAAAGAAAAGAAGAAGCGGTTGTTTCAGGCTTGCCTCCCCAAATTTTTCCCTTGTCATATCTATTCTGCTGTGCTCTCCAAGGGTTCCTGCAGGCTGTCTGTTGCTCTCTGAAAGAAGAGCCTTTACGAAAGCTGAAAGCGGTGTGTGGTTTCCCTCCTGCCAGCATCGTGTTCATGGAGCCATCCTGTTGGCAATAATGGTTAATGATGCAGGAGAATGTGAGGAGGAGGGTTCTGGACAGGTAGCTGAACATGCCTGTCTTCAGGAGAACCCAAGAGAAGGTCCCCACAACCCCGTTCTCTTCCTCACTCTCCTCCACTAACGCCGTGTGTGACATGATCAGCATCTGCCATAGGTTCCTCTCTCCGAGGACAGAAACCCGTGCACAGCCAGCAGTTTTATTAGGGGGGTCTTGTAATGTTCAAGCTCCTTCATGGTGATAAGGAATGCAGTGGGTAGAAGGGACCCATCTGGAACTTGGAGAGGGACTTGGCAAACTGTGCTGTGGTCTTAATGGCTGTGGGATTTGCAGCCATGGACTGAACTCTGATACAGAAACTTCCTCTTGTGGTTAAAGGGATCATGTCCAGCAACAGGATGAGGAGCAACAGGCACAGACTGAAACACAGAAGGTTCTGTCTAAGCACGAGGAGAAACTTCTTTCCTTTGAGATGCCAGAGCCTTGGACCAGGCTGCCCAGAGCAGGTGTGGAGTCTCCTTCTCTGGAGACATTCAAACCCGCCTGGACATGATCCTGTGTGATCTGCTCTGGTGAACGTGCTTTAGCAGGTGGATTGGACTGATGATCTCCAGAGGTCCCTTCCAACCCCAACCAGTCTGTGATTCTGTGACAGGTGTAGAAAAATAATTCTATAATACTACAGAGTCTCCGGGTAGTGTGAAAACCCACAGGAAAGACCTTGCAGCCTAGATCGGTCACTGGCTAAATTAGAAGAGGAACACTTGCAGCCAAATGAGTAGCTCCAAAGTGCAAGTGGCAATTGATACCTCTCTAACAACATGAGCAGTGTTTTCCCAAAAATATCCATCCAGGCTAATGAAGTTATCTCAAGTTATTTGCACACACACTGAAATCACACAGTCCAGACTAAGGATTATAAGATAACAACTATTGTGAATGTAAGATCATGCGCAGGGTCTACTATTTGTCTTCAAAGCATTTTTGCTATTAGAGAGGGAGAAGAAAACAAATCAAGCAAATTAAAAATGATCAATCTCCTCATTTGACTCATCTGGCCAGTCTCCATGCTTGTCAGGTGTCACTGCCTACACAATTCTCCATTGTTTCTAATGACCTGTTCAGACTCAGGTTAACTGACCCACTCAGACATCTTTCATTAGCCTCCTTATTTTAATAAAAAGCACTTGTGAAATTTATAAATACTAAGATGAATCAAGATGAAAAATACAGTTAAAGGTTCTTATTTAGCTGTTTCCCCCCCTCTTGCTTTTCTCTGGGTAATGACTACAAGTGAACAACTGGCAGCAAAGGAAGTAATAGTGCAACACAAAGGTTTCCTAATTGCTCCTTCTGGTTACAAAGAAAAGGTGCAGCCAAAGCATCAGAAGGGCATTAATCCAAAGCCCACTGTGTTTATGGCTATCTCGGATCAAGCCTTGAGATCATTTTAAGCCTGTTGTAAATACCTGAAAAACGGGTAATTGAAAGTTCCTTATGAAGGTACTTCCTTGACACCCCGAAGCCATAGGTGGAGCTTTGGAAGGCATGGGAGAGGTGTTCAATATTTAACTGTCTTGCAAGCTGGGAGAACAACATTTAAATTAGTAATAAACTCACTGACACCTCCAAGCAAGGCCAGTGGCTGAAAGGCAAAACCCACATCAATTTTCCTTGAAATACCTGTTGGAGAAACTCAGCATTCAATAGAAATCTTTTCTGAAGTTCACTGAAACTTTCTACCCCCCGCAAAATTCCACTGTCAGGGAGAGGATTTGTGATGTGCGTAACTTCCCCGTGTCTAGAATATTGTCTACATGCACACACCGCATTAGCTCAGTAAGGACTGTTTGGAATGGCAAGTAGGGAGCAAGCCGTGAACCCAAAAAGCCCGTTCGCTGCAGGCGTTCAAGATGAAAAAGCCATTCGCTTTGATGTCCACACTCAGCCCTGCTCAGCTTGCCACATGCCCGGACCCAGCAGCAAATAGGGCCAGAGGTTGTGGTTATCTTAAAAGACCATCAGATTGAAGGCGAGGTGAAAAAACAGCTAAGACAGACCAAAACCAAGCCTTAAGAGGATAGAACCACAAGGGTAGCTCAGCACATCCATGGAAATGATGGGGATGGTCGTCATCTAGGCTTGAGTTGCTCAGACCTCGTTCATTAACCTTCCTTTTCTTTTCATTCAATGCCTCACTCCTATGCTAAAATTAACTCTCTGAGTGGGCAAGTATGGTAAAATTAGAGGGCAGTGTAGGATCGAGGGAAGGAGAACCAAGTGGCAGCACCTTGGGGAGAGAGAGAAACACATCCAGGGTTTGCAGGGAGGGATCTGCTTAGAAAGACCCTGGGGAAGTCTGCAGCAAGCCCAGTAATTGTGACAGTCTTATTAATAGAGCCAGAGCACTGGAGAAGACAGATGATCCAGAAGCAGCTTGGGGATTAAGGAGAGAGCTTTGCAGAATTTTTCAGACACCATCAGATGTGCTTTAATATCAGCCAATGCTTCCTGGAAGAGTGAACAAATAATCTGGTGTAAAACAATTCTACCCATTTGCCATATTTTTCTACTTAGCTTCTAGTATTTCAGGGAATTTTTGATCTTTCAAGCACAATTAAAGGGACTGGGAGGGGGGACTCTGTTCTTTTCCTCTCCACAGGTTCCAGGTTGAATTAGCTCAGTTTTCAAGTCAGTTTCTTTGTTTTAATAAGATTGCAGGCATATGTTTAAGGGTTTTATACTAACATAATTAGGTATATAGATCAATAGAAATGCATATTATGAAGTAGGTACACAAGTACACCTTATAAAGGATACATGTTTTTCACACAGCAATTATTACATACAGCTTAGCATTTTGGTGATTGACACAACATTATTACAACTAAATTGGAAAGCATCTTTTTCTGTAGCACCTGCCTCACTGTTTGTTGCACAGAAGACGGATGGGAGTTGTGAGATTTCCCACACTATCCCTCCCCCTTTTATTTTGCATTCACGCTCTGACACAAGAGGAGGCCCCACCGAGAGCAAGAGTGGGCAAATCTTTAACTTAGAGTCTGGTTTTTGATATATTTATGCCCTGACCTTGTGTGCACCAAGGCACACCGGGCTGCACAGCCTTGACGTCTTCCTTGCATCAAGAGGTTGTATGTACCGGTAGAAATCAGTGAGCACCAGGACATCCTCCTCAAGTGGAGGACACAGCGACTGCCCTTGAATTGTGCCCTGAACACTGGCAGGTACGACCTGTGACTCATGTCCACCTGGGGACAGCAGGGCTTAGTTTAGCCCTGGTGTTCGGGGGCCTCTTGCACTCTGTTCTCTTTGCCTGCTGCCCTATCTGTTTCCGGCTAGCACTATAGATGGCCATTTCGGCAGGGTTATCAGTCTCTGTGGTACCCTGGAGCCCAGGATACATTTAGACACCATAATAATTCTGATAACGATAATAATAAATAAAGCTGGAATCTTGAGAGGACATTTATTTTAATGATTCCAATTTTGCCTGCTACATTCAGAGGTAATACCAGCTATCTGTCTACATCTTCTTTAATCTAGCCAACTAATTTGAGGTAATATTTATCACATAAAGGCTCTGGGTATTTGCAAATACCTCTTCTGCTCATTCATAACACTCAAAATGTGGTTTTCCTGAAGCAGGAGATCCCCAGGGCTAACTAGCCCAGGCTTGAGGTATTTTCAGTTTTGAGCTCTGTCCTACAAGTGCTGGCATCCCTCCCTGGTGCTGGGCTTGTTCATCACTCCCAGCATTCGAGAACCTATAGATCAATACAGGAGTTGAGCAGGGATACTGTGATATGTATCCAGATATTCTCCCGTCCTCCAGCTCTTCATGGTTCGGGGATGTATTGAGCCAGAGATGCAATGTTGTCCTAGTTAATAACAGACAGACTCTTCTTCCATGAACATGCTTGTTCTTTCTCTGAACCTATGCGGACTTTAAGCATTCAGAATTTCCCGTGGGAAGGATTTCCACAGCTTATCCACACACCGGGCTGAGAACAGCACCCTTGTGCTCGCTCTGTGCCTGACAAGTGATTACCTCATTTGGGGGCCCCTTGTTCCTCCCTTGGAAAAGATGGGGAGTGCTTGGTTCCCTGGTCTGCAGAGTTCACCATGAAAAGATTTAAATCTGGCAGCAGATGCCTGCACCTCTGTAGGAAACCCCCTGAGCCTTCATGCATCTTACAGCAGCCTGAGACACATGTCGAGGGGAATTACGGGGCAGCATCTCATCTGCGCTGTATCTCTTAAGAAGGGTCTTGGTGAGCGGTTTGGAAACAAGCATCTTCCAGAGGACTGAGGTTTCCTTTTTTGCCTGACAGGTTGTGCTCTCACACTCTTTTTCTCTCGCCTTGTCATGCCACGCGATGACTCATGCAAATGAAGAGCAGCGGAACTTAAAGAAGAAAAGTCCCTAGGGACTATCAAAGGGCACAGAACTTGGGGAGAGGGAGGGAAAAATGTATTTGCATAGTCATCATGACAGTCGCCAGAGCAACAAACAATTAGGTTCTCCTTGCTGATGAATTAACGATGCTTCAGCTGCAGTATGTGCTCCTTGTGCTCTATCCAGGAGCCAGCCAGCCTTCAGGTGTTTAACTAGACTTGCAAAAATCCAGGAAAACAAGGGAACTTCACTTTCGAGAGAGTCTGTCCTCCCTGGGGGCGTCCCTGGAGAGATCACCCCTCCACTCACCCGCTCGGCTATTGAGTGTCAGTGCTATTCGGTGCAAAAACTGCTCAAGGTGAATGCATCTCATAGGAACATACACAGATCCAAAGCCACACAGAGGAAATCTGTGTTTCCTACAGAAGGAAAAAAAAGGGTGTATGTTTATGGGAGAGCGCCCTTTCTTGTCCTTCATTCCCTCATCTTCCTTGCAAGCTTGAACTCCTTGAATAAAACAGGACAGTGTTGAAATGGTTTTTCTGGGTCCACAAAAACAAGCTTGTTTATCACACTTTAGCTAAAGCACTACTGAAGCACCAGCTTAATTAATAACATGACCTTGTTAAAAATGGCATCTAACTGCATGTGCTAATTTCTGCTTATTTCTAAGCCGTGTTCACTCCCTGTTCCCAGTAAAAACAAGTGTTTACTCATCACCTCATTTCCACAGGGTGCAAAGGGAAGGGATCTTGCTGCCTTCCGGTTGTGCAACCTCTACAGATGGCACAAGGCATGAGAAAAGCCAGGTTTGATTTTCCCCAGTCTCAAGCAGGGTTTCCAATGACCACTCTTAGGGAGATCATCTGCCATTTTAAGCGGGGTGAGTGGCAGAATTGAAACAGCAAAACAAAACCGAGAAATCTTTTCTGTCTCATGGTATCTTTGCTACTTCATCGCTTTATAATAAATGCACATTTCCAGCTGGCCTGAGGGCCCCTCTCTCCTGCCTGGACAGAGGTGCTATTCATTCACAGTTCATGGGGGGAGGAGGGAGTCACACACTCTCCTTTCACACTCATATAGCCCAGAATCAAGAGCTCTCCACAAGACACTATCTAATCAAAACCAGACACTCCCTCAGGGCACCATATACATTTAGGAAACAAGGACAGTCAGCCCTCCATGACCAAACTTCTCAATGAAGGAGATAACGGTCCTTTTTCCACCACACTCTCCAAGCTTGCTTGAAAAATAGAACAATGTTTTCCTCTCCCCCTCCCCAGTTTCCCACCCCTGAGCTCCAACACAAAAGCAAACAGAGAAATAGCATTTTCACAGCTCACCCTGGCAGAAACACTGCCCAGGGGATGCACCTATCTCTAATTCCCTGCTCAGGACAGAGACGCTGAACGTAACAAATGCATTTCTTCCTGACTTCCCCATGGTGGGGTTGAAGGAGGACGTCCACAAACACGCTGACAAAAGCTACTAGCAAGACAAGAGAAATACCGAGGGAACAGGATTCCTGGGTTTTGTTTCCGATCCTCCCGCTGCTCTCTGTAGGGAGTGTCGACAAGTCATGCTTAACCTCCCTCCAACTCAGTTTATTTAATGCCATCTGGCTTTATTTTTGTGAAGTCTCAAAAAACTCATGCCCACGTTCCCTGTGTTAGTGCCCATGCATGAGATAACACACGTAACAAAAGCTAAAGCCTGCCCGTCTCCGAGAACACACGATCCCTGCACATGAGGTTCTTAGGGACGTGAGTTAGTGCCAGAGTTAGGTTATGGTTGGACTTGATGATCTTGAGGGTCTCTTCCAACCGAAATGATTCTATGATTCTATAACAAAAGACCCCAGGGACTTGCTTCTGGCCTCGGTAGGTGGGCTGAGCAAGGTCTGGGGATCCCAAGGAGCGAGGTGGAAGCTGCAGCGTAAGTCCCAAGGAATGGGGAAGGGTGTCTGTCATGTCCAGCTCTGCTGAGAGTTTAACATATACAAGAGGATCTTTGGAGGAAAAAGACACTGCTTTTCACATCTCAGTCACACAAGACACCATCTTCCAGTGTCTGAATGATGGAGAATGAGTTGCCTATGGGGTAATACTGGTAGGACAACTTCATTTCACAACTGCCGGCTATAACTCACCCTCTAGTGCTAAAATCTCCAGCGCAG
This sequence comes from Patagioenas fasciata, assembly GCF_037038585.1. Classification (NCBI taxonomy): domain Eukaryota; kingdom Metazoa; phylum Chordata; class Aves; order Columbiformes; family Columbidae; genus Patagioenas; species Patagioenas fasciata. The sequence continues at coordinate 3,473,504 of NC_092529.1, read as the reverse complement.
AGGCAATCTTCTTTATCATTTCTATGCCTAAAACAGTAAAGGCCTTAAACCCTGCTTATAGCCTGAGTGCACGCCCAGCACAAAGCCTGAAGAAGCAGTGGCTTACAACGAGCAAAGCCAGACTGTGAGAGGGAAGAGCCACCGAGAACACAGAGTTAGAACTAATGTGTTATTTGCAACATTCCTGTGTTTTTCCTGCTAAAGCAAAGGGGTACTTAAAGATGGGCAAAATGAAGTGGAGCACGCTGGCCCTGCCACCCCGCTCCCGGGTCCTCGGTGGGAGCCCAGGACTGTCACCCTTCCCTCTCCAGTACTCGTGGGATTTGGGATGCACAATCTGCTTTGGGAGACAAGGAAGGGGACAGCTCAAAATAGAAAAGCAAGCATTGAAAGGGATGATTACATGTAGGAGCAAAAGAAAAAGCCCACTTTCCTCCTCACAAAGGGAAGCTGCTGGCTGATTGCTTTAGGCAATACACAGAGGTTGCTTTGTAACACAGGGTTTTCTAGGCAGGGTCCTCTTTTAACTGTTGCAATAGAAGAGGAGGGAGAAAGAAAGAATGGAAGTGCATTCAAGGCCTCTTCACAGAGAAATACCCAGCCCACCTCATGAGGTTTTTACCTGCTCTTGTGAAAAAAAATAGATCTGGTTGAGGCTTACAGAGCTCCCTGTTCTCATTGCAACCCACTACAAAGCCCAGATGGCCATCCCGGTGCCCTCTGGATTCTGCCAACCACCTCTCACCCCTTGCTTTTCCTCTCGGTGACTGTGATTTCTGCAGCCTTCCTTGCACAATGTCACTGTGTTAGGTCAGACCCACCTGGCTGGCTGGCAAATCCCAGCACTGTGAGAAAACGGCCATATTTTTAATGATATCATCACCTCATCTAGCTAAAAAAAGGGCTGGAGGTGAAGAGGTAAGAGGGGGAGTGTACAAAGCAGCAGTAAAAACGATGAGAAAGATATGACCCAATCTGGGAGATGTACTAGCTACGGAGATGGGTAAAACTCCTTGTTTTTTTGAACTGTACAGCCCTCCAATGACTTCTTCTCATGACATCAGTCATGCACTTGCCAGTCCATGTACTAAACTTGGTACTAGAGGCAGAATCCATCCATGCCACCTCTCCCTCAAGACACTCTGTGTCCCTCCAAAGCTGTGTCCCTCCAGAATCTCTGATTCCTCACCTCCCATTGAACCCTGTTTTACACCATCACCCTTCTCATTGGCCACGTACACACTTTCAATAAAGATTTTAGCTGCAGAAGAGCGTTGCTTCCTTTAGGAACTGACCCAGGCCTTCCAAATCCCCCAGCCTGATTTCCAGTGCACAATGATTTACAAGTGTCCCCATTGTCTTACCCGTGGACTCTCTTTACATCCTGTGATTTATTTTGGGGAAGCAGATTTTCCTTTTGAATGATGTGAAAGCATTTGCCTGACGTGATGGGAATTTATGAAGGGTGACTCCCGGCTCCTCCCCCAGGGCCCATGAAATCCATGAATTGCCGGGGGTGAGGAGGGGAGAGCAGCATCTGCAGACAGAACCAAACGGACACGGCTTCCTGGTGACAGGAGATATTTATATATTTGCCTACAATTTAGTATAAAAATAAGAAGAGTTACTGAGGTGTGTGGGGGAGTATGGGAGGAACAGCAAAGTAAAACACAGCCATCAATCTTCTGCCTGCCTGGATGGGGACTAGGGGATGGATCTCAGTTACCTGTCTTTGCAAACAACCATTATATAAGGATGCAGATGATGGAAAATTTCCCCAGGCTCCTGATATTTATTCTCAAGGTCTTTTGCCCCAAGACCTTCACATGGAAAAATGGCTCAAAGTGAACAAGACCTGCGTATGCTAACACATTATCAGAAGTGGTGCAGGAACATGGAGAGACGGGGTGGTGTTTTGCCGTGCAGAAGCCGCACAAAGAGCAATTCAGGCTTGGTGATACCATTATTGCTTGGTACGTGAAGGGACTCAGCACCAGGATGGGTGGGCATGTTTTTCAACTGCATTATGGGCAGCGACTATCAACTTGAGTGGTTGTCAACTGACAACCTTTCACAGCCAGAGTGGTCACTATTAATGTTCGGTCCCATTAAAGAAGCCCTAGATTTCTTCCCTTCCACTTCTACCTTTTTGCCTCTTCTTTCTCCCTTGCTTGTCCTTTTCTCTCCCAGTGGTTTCTTTCTCCTGAGCTGTCACTGCAGATGAGGGATGAAATTTCTGCCTTTTGATTCCATTCCATACCGAAGGTCTGGCCCAGGTCAAGAGCCTCTCCAGCTGCATGGGAATGATAGAGGGCACTCCAGGCTTTTATGGGCTTGGAGAACATCCCTGTTGACTCATGAATTGCTGTTTATGTGCTCTGACATGGAATCCAGCTGCCCCTCAAGTGTGTAACGTGTTCCTTCACACCAGGTTTCTCTCCAAGTTTGTGGACTGTAGACTGGGACCCCACACAAATGCAGCATCTTCACAGAACCTCCAAGAGATAGAAGTAGTGGCACAGAAGGATGAGCCAGGGTTCCCAGGGAGGGTGCTATAAATGTGGAATCATGATGTCAAGAAAACTTGAAACTGAACAAAAAGTGTTGTTTTTAACTATTTTCTGGGGGTCTTGCTTGCCTCTTCTGTTTTTTACTTGTGTCAGTAACAAGTCATTAAGCATCTGTGTGTGCAGATAGTCATTTGGCTTGTACAATTTTGTACTTTAATTGTAAAGGATGAGCATTTTATGGAAGCATATTTCAACTTATAAGCCACTCTGTTGTATTTGTCTGAGAAAAGCACCAGTCGGTTCCCGAAGCCACACGTGTTCTCCTTAGGGACCTGCAATCCAGTTGCGTTCATCCCAACACACGTGGACGTGTCACACTGGCATGGCAGGAGAACAAACCTGTTTGACTGAAGGCTTTGTGCTATGGGCTCCCCACGAGAGGCTGAGGAGAAGATGCTCTCTGCAATGAACAGTGTCCAGATGAAAAGGAGCAGCTCTCGATGCTGCATGTCTTATTAATTTCCCTGTTTTCACCCAGGCCATGCATCCCGGAGGAGTGATGGACTGCCAGCTCTGCAGTCCCTTCCACCCTCCCCTCCCACCCCTCTGTTCCAAACACACCAGCTGTGCTCTGCAAACACAAATAACAGCTCGAGCAAGAGCCAGCGGCAGAGAGACGGGGCAGGAGGGTGGCTGGTGGCACACGGGGACTCGAGGCGTGCAGTTGCCACATGAGATCTGAAGCACACCAGCTGTCGGGACCCACCCCTGCAATCTGCTGGTGCACACAGCGCTGCAGACAAGGCTTCGAAAAGGAAGGAAAAAACCCAGAGTAGCAGTGAAAATTATTTACCCAAAGTTCAGGAACCTGTTATTAATGATTCCTCCAAGACGTGCGTGCCAGTGCAGTTATGAATGCCCATCCTTTCTTTGCTGCAAGCAAGAGCGAATACAGAGCAAGGCAGCATATCACCAACAGATTCCCAGTACCACAGGCAAGGACACAGGCAGAGCTCCTGCAGGGACCACAAACCTGCACACCTTACAGCCCCTTGAAGCCTTTTGGGTTTGAAGCATCTTCCCCCAAATCCCCAGCAGATGTACAAACCTATAGACAGAGTGTGTTTCCTCAGTGGAGCCACAGCCATTTCGGATAATTGCAGCTCCAGGGCACAGCAAAGGACGTTCCTACTGCAGTGGACCTTCCCTAGGGATGTTCCCATACTGCAGTACATGGTCTGATGGGAGTTACAGTCAACCCATGCTTGCGGGTACCAAAGTGGGCAAGCTAGAGGTGAATTCCCTGACAATGGACACTCCACTGGGACTGTGGGGCATCTGCAGCAGACACGCTCAGCTAACCCAGCACTGATGGACTTCTTCAATGTATTTATCCTCTAACTCCTCATTAGCTAAGGAACATGATGATCTAGATGATGAATTAGATGATCTGTTGAGGTCCTTTCCAGTCCCTAACATTCTGTGATTATAGATGGTGAACTGAAGGGAACAGTCTAAGCAGGGAAAGAGTTGTACGCTGGAAGACTGAACTGAGTCTACTCTACAGCTACTGGTCTGACACTTGTTCTGGGCTGAATCTCATCCTCACCATGGGGCAGGTGTCCCCAGGGTAAAGATCTGACATTCAACACACACGACAAAGCTATCCTGGCAGTGGCCTGCCAATATCTTCTCTAGGGATAAAGAAAACAGTCTTTTTTTGGAGCAAGCTTTCCTTGGCTGAGGCTGCCATCCAGGAGTTGTCCTTATCATGGTGTTTGTAGTTCCTGCCTGCCAAACAGGAACTGGATTTTAATCAACAATTTGTTTCCCTTCAGGGCACCAAGCAGTCCTGCTTAGTCTTTGGGATGTGACCAACACTTCCCTACCCTTCATTCATACAAATGAGCAGTGCTGTTGCTTAGTAGTGATTTCTAAGCAGCTACAAGGCTAAAACTGGCCCTCTACACAATTTGCTCTGAGGAGACAGGAGGGGAAAGCAAGGCCAGTATTATAGGGAAGGCAAGGACTGAAGCCTTGTACCTCTGTGCCAGCTGCCAGGGCACTGGGTGTTTGAATCACCAGCACTCACAGAAGAATATGGGGAAAAAATGGCAATAATTGCTTTTCAGTTGGGAGCTGAATTCCTTCACTCCTGCTTTTCTTAAGGTCCCTTCCAGCTGGGCCCCATTTCCCTGAAAATGAGTTAGACTAATCTAGGAATAACACCACAGGGCATGTCACAGGGGTTACCTCTAAGCAGGTCACAACAAAATGCAAGCCAATAGTACCTACATAAAGCGATTCTCTCTAAAACGCCCATTCTCCAGGAACAAAACTTGAGGTGACTGTTGCTCTTTTTCTAGAGGGACAGAAAGATTATTTTGATTATTTTCCACAGCATCTTTCACATCTGAACGTTGGCTTCCTTGTCAGGGACTCGTTCCTCACTCCTGTCTCAGCAACTGGACCACAAGTCTCTCTGTTGAACACACACATATTTGGGGGATGTAGATAATATTTCTGCCTCTTGCAAAGATGTGACCACTCTTAGTCACACAGATTGTTCTTGTGCAAAGGGACTGGGTCCCTCACCATGGCACTGTGTTAATTCTTAGTCTTTCAGCTTCCTGGATTTAATCTGAACTTTTCTGTGCAACACTAATGTTATGGAAAATCAGTTCTAATAGACGAGGACCATTATTGTTCTTCAGGTCAAGTAATCAATGCAGTAATTTCCTTCCACTTTAATGCTATTATTTGGCTGTAATAATTTCCAGTTCAGTTTGCATGAGAATCAAGTTGAAACTGTTCCTGGTCACGTTTGCCTGGAAAATTTGCAAGACTCTCCTCTAGAAAATCAAGACTTTCTTCCGATGAGCTTTAATTAATGGTGATCATGATTCTGCTACTCTCTGAGGATTTCTTATCTTCCAGAGATGTCACCAAAGACACTCAGGGGACGGTGTAACTCACTGTATTTCTGCGAGAGGGCTGACCATGGCCTTGGACTGCAGTCTGAACACAGTTTTGCTTAGATTTTTAGCAGCAAAGCTGAAACAGAAACAACCCCTCTCTTTTATGGACGGTCACATCAGCCCTCAATGATTAAGGAAACCCAGAACACTGCCTGGAAAGCAAGGCGCAAAACACTGCCAGTTTTCTTCCATAAATCCTGTTCCTTAAACAACACATCCATATATAATAGTTTAAATAAAGCAGGGCCAGCTGCAGTCCAGAAACAGAAAGTAGCTAAAAAGGATGCCATTATTTAGGGCTTTCCATAACACCACTAGCATGGCTTATATATTGGTGCAGAAGTCTACAGCCCTTTAATTTTCCTGACAGGTTTATGCCCAGTTGTCCCTTCAGAGACCGCTTTTGATGCCGCTTCTGCACCGTGTGATATTGCAAAAGCCATGGAGAACGTCAACACAGAGCTCAGCCTTTTTGACTAGGACGGGTCTTTCCCCAACATGTTCTTGTGTGGTCTGGCAGAAGTGGAGGAGATCTTGTGTACAACATGTCTAAGGTTCTTAAGTCAGCAGGGACTGATTCACGCTACGCATCTGATGTGACTCAGTTGTCCAGTGTTTCACCAGGTCTCCAACTAGTTGACAGCAACAAGAGGAGAAACTTTGACCCAGTTTCTTAAAGTCATCCCAGAGATGTGCTCCAACAGCATCCAAAAGCAGCAGCACTTCATAAAGGCCATTGTTTGCTGGGATAGACTTGGCCTGGCATCCTCGTGGGGACGGTGTCCAAAGGAGAGGGGCTGGTGGAGCAGAAAATTTGAGGCACACTCGGAAAAGCATGGAGTTGACTTTGCTAACTAGGTTTCCCTTGTGCTTAGCAACAGCTCCAGTGGGCCCCTGGGAGTTTTCAGTAGTTGGGAGCCTTGTTCCTTGGCAGAAACATAATGTTGGCTGTTTAGCATGCTGCTGAACCTGTAATCTACAGCCAAGCAATGGCAAACGCTGTAGCCAAGTGAACAGCAGGCTTGGAAGGGTGTTGTTTTCCAGGGCTGATTTCCTCTGCCATTTGCAAAAGGGCATCCTACAGCCAGGCCATATGATTCTGGACTCTGCCTCACCGTGGCTGTGCTGCTTCGGTGCTCTGTACGTGTAGCAACTGGCACCACGCGTTGCAGATTCAGGTGACATAAGGCGATTGTTCAGCAGGTGGGTAAGAGGCTCATTAAAACCAAAGAATGTGCAGCCCCGAAGCAAGCACAGCAAAACCAGATGCTGCGGATGCTTTTTCCCCAAAGTGCTGACCCATGCACAGCTCTCTCATGCACCTGGAACCTTCTGCAATGCTATTTTCTTTTGTTTTGTTTTGCTCTTCTCACATCACTGTTACTAAACCTTCACTCTGTCCTGGCCAGCGTTCCTTTCCATGGAGGCACTTGTGGTTGTGCCCCACTCCAAAAGCTTGCGTATGTATCTCAGTCCATCCAACACCCTCATAATTATGATCCACAACATCCCTCACTGCTCCTCTCCCGAGTAGTTTTGGAGCAATGGATACCAATCACAATAAATTGCTTCAAATAGCACAACAGTTTGTTGGTATGGAGAAATGATGAGCAGGACAACTGTAGATTCATTTTCATTTGCGATCTCAGCCAGAATTGGTACGGCCTAATGACTATGGCAAGTCGAGCAAATTCATTTTTGCCTGTGACCTCTGCCAGGATTTTAATGCAAGGTCTAGTACACTAAATGATTACCAAAGGAGTATCTGTGTTTGGGTGTCCAACCACATCAACGCACACATTTCTGGAGAAGTGTGATGTAAACTTCTAGAGTAATCCAAACCTGAGGAAAATGTTCAGTTTACCCCTCATCAAAAGCATTGTCATGTATTTGCATATAGTGACAACAGGGACAACCTCTGCTTGCGGAGCAGCGTTCCCCTCCTCCCCTCTCCCACAGTAAAGGTGGAATTTCTCACTCAGCACCATTCTCTGCTCCTTTATGTCCATATCGCTGTGTGTTCCCACATCCCTTTCCCTTCCTGTCACTTCCAGCAGGCAACTGGGACCACTTGTACTAAGCTTTGTTGACAGAGGTAAGACAAAAATAAAAGTGACTATAGCATAATGCATTCAAAACAAAAACTTGGGCTTCCTTTTTAGCTTCTTGAACAAAAAGCCAGGATGCAAACACCTTCCGGAAATTCTAGGCTGTGTCTCACTTGTCCTTTTTTCAGTTCCCGCTCCAAATGAGAGACTTCATAATGGGTTATTTTGCGATAGAGTCAGCCCTTCTGCCAAAAGGAGCCATGTCCCAAGTGTTGGGAGGCTGCAAGACAGACACCGCGCACATTGAAAAGCTGAGGAAAAGAGAGACTGACGTGTGGTTCACATCCAGGACATGACAACACATCCATAATGCTCCCTGTTGTGGAGAGGGGTCTAAGGTGGATTGACCATTGGCAGACTGGGCATCCCAGTGACACCCATCCCATCATACTGTGCTGGGTCACTTCTTTATGGAGGTGTCACTGAGATTGCCAAGCACTTGGCACATGTCCTGCCTTTACACTAGCAACTGGGGATTGTATTGGCGGTTCTGAGACGATCCTACCACCCGTGCTCTGTACCTCACGTCTCCCAGAAGAGCTAAGTTGGGTCTGCAGATGGGAAAAGCCGACACTTGCACTGCAAAATCATCCTGAGGTTCAGACAGCACCATCACCCATCCCGAGCTGTCTTATGAAGTTTGGCTCTTAGCACCATTTAGCTGGGCTGGAGTCTGATGTATCCAGCACAAGCCTCACGTTGAAGCACTTAAATGACAGACAAGTGCAAAAGAAAACACAAACACCTTGGTCCAGGTATGGCAAATTCTCACTTGCTTCCTTGAGCTTGTGTCCTCACACTTTTCCTCCTCATTCCTACCTCTGTCTGTACGTCAGACTAGTCCCTATCCCTGGAGTAAACTACCTTTGACAACTAACATGCAGGCTAAAAACATCACAGGTGACTACAGGAGACCCACAGATCACCCTTTTGCCCTTGGTAACATCTGTATTATGAGCAACACAAATGGTAACATGACAAGCCGGAGATAGATGGATGCAAACAGAATTCCAGCAACAGCCACAGGAGAATTATTTGCACCATTATCTATTTCTTCACTACCTGCCAAGCATCAGAGCTTTTTTTTTTTTGACATGTGCTGCTGGTCAGTTTAGCAGATGCAGATTTAATCCACATCCGTTGTTGAAGAGGGGAAGAACAGACACAGAGGGATCAGAAAGGCTTTGCCCTTGTTCATGGAAAGGCTCTAAAAGGTTGATGGAAAGGTGAAGATCACCCCAAACAGCGGTGTCAATCTGTTTATAAGCTATGGGCACAGGAAGCAGAAGCTTTCAAGCTAGAAGCAAATCTTCCTCAAAAAGAGAGGACTCCAGAAAAGAGGTATTGGGGCAGCAAATGGTAAAGAAGATCATATGTGAAGTTCAGTGGGTGGACAGGAGAGCAGATGATACCACTAAACCATGACCTTCCTACCACTGTCCTAAGATACTGAAGGGAGACGGAGTAATAGTGCCTACGTGTGGGACACGGTTAGAAAATGTTCCTTCATCTGGGGTGTCAAAGGGACTTTTTGGTCAGTGTCGAGACCACCACCTGGTGATATCCATGGAGGAACATGCAGCCAGAAACTTCTCTGTAGAAGAGCTAGACAAAATGCAAGAGCTGGGTGAACTGGAAAGAAGAATGAACCATATCTCTTTATCTAAAAATAAGCCAGATATTTGGGTTATCCACGCATTACTTTGAGTCACCACCATCTCTGAGGCCTCTGTCATTTGGAGGCCTCAAAACCAGAGATGAATGAAGAATGTTATCCTCAGGATCCTCACTGGCTGGAAGGATATTCTGCCACTGGTAAGGATGGGATGTGGGGCGAGGAAATAGTATGGAGCACGAGCAGCCCTTGGATGTGTGCTCCTTGCACAGCAGACCTTTTGGCCAATGCACTGGAAGCAGGAATTAGCTTCCAGGGCAGTAACTTGATATCAGACTCTGCAGGGCCAGAAGCGAGAAGCCAAAACAATATTGGGTAAATCTACGAGTAAGTCTCCTTCAAACACAGACAAGTGTTTAACTGGAAGTCTAGAAGGAGAGCCATTTCTGAAGAGAAGGTGCAGGGTAAGGCAAGGTTCCTGACTCCTCGAGAGCGTAGTTCAGCTGTGAGAACAGCTCACCTCTGGTATCCCATTCAGTCCTTGGCCTCTGCAGGGTTTCAGATGCACTGCCAGGCGACGAGAATGTTGTTGGCTTCGATGAAATGGGCAGCTTCACGCTGGAAGCCAGACAAAGGCCAGCAGTTCATTAGACACAGGCCAAAGAGCATCTGCAAAGGGACATATGTCAGAGTTTTGCTTGGCCCTTAAGCAATATCAACTGTTGATGTAATAAGAAATGTAGGGGGTAAAAGCTCCACAGTCCAACCAAATTCTTGTCCTGCTAAACCATAACATTTCTAGTACCCCAACGCCCTTATCTCTCCATATAGGTAGCCAGAGACTGTTAATACTGTAGTGTTATAAACTGAGTCTCTTACGGTTTGCTTGATCCTAAAGTCACCACTTTATTTTCAAGGTAGAATCATCATATCATTGCAGCTGGAAGAGACCCTCAGGATTATTGAGTCCAACCATAACTTAACTCTAGCACTAAACCATGTCCATATGAACCTTGTCTAAACGCATTTTAAAACCCCTCCAGGGATGGTGACTCCACCACTGCCCTGGGCAGCCTGTTCCAACGCCTGACGACCCTTTCCATGAAGAATTTTTTCCTAATATCCAATCTGAACCTCCCCTGGAGCAACTTGGGGCCATTTCCTCTTGTCCTGTCACTTGCTGCTTGAGAGAAGAGACCAACACCCTCCATGCTCCAACCTCCTTTCAGGCAGCTATAGACAGTGATAAGGTCTCCCCTTAGCCCCCTTTCCTCCAGGTTAAAAGGTGACATGTTTAAAATCAATCGGCGGTGTTATGTTCCACCAGGCTCCTAACTGATGACTCCAAAGATCTCCCCAGAAACATCAAACCTGATTAGAAACAAACTTGCAGAACTCTGTCACCAGTAAGAAAATCCCATGGAACCAGATCCAGCGGGGAAGTAATACAAAGTGACATGTGAGACAAATACATATTTTTATGAAGTCAAGCCATCTGCTTGTGTTTTTTTAAGACATTTCCCTATAATAGATCTCATCCCTTCATATGCTTTTCTTAAAAAAAAAAGAAGTCATCAAGCCTCAAAATCCAAAGTACTGAGATTACACTCAGGAAGACTTTGGAGAGTTTCACAGAGAAAAGTAACAAACTCTTTATGAGCCATTCTGTGCTTTCCTAAAGGATCCCCAGGATTTTCTTCATTTAGATTTATGAAAGGACAGCATATTGATTATGTAACTGCCATCTGAAGTTTAATAATATACACAAGAAGTAAATGGAGTTGCTGAGGAATTTAACTGGCCTATAAATAGAAAGTGGCATTCCCATTAATTCATTAAAGGTATAGGGGAAGCGTAAGGTATTCCAATTAACATTTCATAAGATGGTTGCAGCATGTTAGTTAGGAACCAGCATTTGTCATTTTCTTTTCCACAATTAAATGATACCTAATTCCCTTGCCAGGCTGGAGCTGTCTCCTTTGATAGCTTTCAAAGAGGGCATACACAAAACATAAAGGAGTCCTTCTTTTGCTATCTCTTCTCTTTTTCTCTTTTTTCTCTCCCTCTCTTCCTTTTTCTCTCACTCTTTCATTCTCTCTTTCTGCCAATTAGAAAGCATTTTGCAGTCTGCATGGACTTGTTCACCCATCATTCAGTAAAATAACCACTAGCTAGATAGATCTTGCTTAACCACAACAACTGGTCTGGTACCAGATGAGCTTGATATTTATTTAACAAACAGCGCTGTCTTCGTAGATCTAAATTAGAGCCTTATTTGAAATACTTAAAGTGTACCCATTACTGTTTGCCCTCAGTGAAAATTCAAGTTCTGGTTACGTCCCTGCTCACTAGGATTAGAACTGTCACAATATTTATTTAACAGGAGGAGGCATGCTAAGCCATGCTGCAAATATTGCTGTGCCAATATGAAGAGGAACTTACTGCTCTTCGCAGTGTTTCTTCCTCTGTATGTGCTCTCTCACCATCACCCCTTTCCTGCCCCTGCTGCTGTTCCCATGCCCTCCTGCCCCACTGCACCCTCCCACATCTGGCAGTTTTATCACCCACAAAGTGAATCTGATGGAAAAATGTGTTTGAAAAAGGGTTGTGAAACCTGGAATTGGTACTGATGGAGGGAAAGGGGGCCATGCATGGCCAGCCCCTCAGTCCCCTCCTCTCTTGGTGTCCCCTCTGCCCCAAACTACGACCGGTAGAGCACAGTCCTGCCCTCTTGGCTCCTCGTCCTCCTGTATCAATCCACTCTTGGTGAAACTCGCGCTGCACCAAAACCTCTCCAGCTTGGAGATGAGTGTCACTTAGTCATTAGTCCAGATCAATTCCCACAATAGCAAGGTCAGGTTCACTTTGGGTCTTTCCCCATCTCATGGAAAAAAGATCAATGTAAACTATAACAGGAAAGGAATATTTTTCTTCTGTCTCACTGGGCAATTCAAATTCCCATTGCCCACAGGGAATGTGTAAGCACATACCCCTGGTACAAGTGCTAGAATAACTTAGTCCTTTCCCTTTCTTCCTGAGACACACAACACAGATCCCTCCCTCTGCTCTGCAAAGCCTGATGAATTTCTGGAGTCAGGCAAAGAGAGAGAGATGGGTTCGTATCTCCAACCCACTAGAAACACAGCAGTACAAGGGAAGGAAAAGAAGCAGTGGAAAGGTGGGGAGAAGCCTGTGCTGAGCAGTATATATCTATTTTATGCTGACAACTCTGAAAGAATGAAGTTGCTATCTGAGGCAGTTAATATTTTTAGCATGATTTTCTCTGCAATCATTTGTGCGTCAGTTCCCCTCTAACAACTTTTGCATCAGTTGGCCAATTTCAGCCAAACTCGCCAGCCAGCTGCAAGTCTGTTTGGTACCAAGTTGCTACAGGATTTACAAGTATTGGTGCCCATGAGTGCAGAGACCTCAATCCCCACTGAAGGGAGCAGCCCATGAGGGTTCAGCTCTCGAGGCACCAGGAGGGGACCCCATGGGTACAAATAAACCCTTTGTACAGGCCAGGACCACTCGGTACATTGGTAGCACCTGGAGCCAGCACAGCTATGGATGCAGAGACGTTTCTGAACCCGACAGAAACTGGGTCTCCACAAAGAGGAGGAGAGAGGAGAGCAGAGGAAGGGGAGGGACAGGGTTTGCCAGGTGTCCTTTGGGGAGATAGATTGCAGTGCAAAAGGAAGGAGAGCTCCAGGAAGGGTTGGAAAAGCAAGGGAAAGTATGGTAAACCCTAGAGCATCACAAGAATTAGGGCTGGAGGAAACACTGCAATTCAGTCTGCTGAAAGTAAAACGAGGAAAGCAAATCCAACTGCTTTCAGCGAAGCCATCCCATCTCTGAGTGAGGAATGATCCTTTCAAGGGCTGGATTCCAGAGCTGACAGACTTGTAGCAGTCAATTATCATTACAGCTACAGATGGGAAAACCTGATAAAATGAGTCCTGTATGGACAGAGGACTGAAATAGAGCTTGAGCAGGGATCGTAGCCAGAGAGAGATTAGTGGCCATAAATACATCAAAAGGAAAGGGCTGTAAGACACGTGCGTAGCTCAGCATAGCACCACCATTTATAAATTGCCATGTCCCAGTTCATACCTCACCATTCATGGGCATGCTAGGAAAGGCTGCACAACTCAGACCCAGGGTCTGCATGAAGAAAGACCCATTTCTTTAACGTTACTGCAGCTTCCAGAAACAGTTTTGTTATTCTCTTTCTTTTTTTCTTTCCCCAAGGCCAACCAAAAGAAGCAGCAGTGCCTATTAAGACGTTGCTCATACAGTGTGCTAAGGCTGTGTCAGAGTTAACTTTGTGTCTGCATCTTCATCAACAATGCGACATTGCTTACACCAATTTGATTTTACCTTGTCTGGGAGATGAAAGCAATTTATAAGTTTCAAAGAGCACAATCTGGCTGGGATCCAAACCCAGGAGTGTAGTGCTGAAAAGAGAATTGCTAGAGACTTTTATGTCTGGCATATGGTGTGCTAGTTTCCTTTCTAATCCTGGTAATGACGGTCAGTATGAAGTGCTGAGTTGGTCTTGTTGGCCAAGCCTTTTGATGACCTGTGCACACAGATGGGGATTTCAAACCCTGACCAACATGAACTAGGAAGGGGGAATTTAATCACTCACTTTGCTGACAACTTTGAAATGTGTATTTTCTTCCCCATTTCTGGCTGCGTTCTTCTGAAGAGGAAGACAAAGTCATCACTGGGCTGCAGCAATGGAAGATTTCTATAAGCTCTGCTACATGGGGCTATTCAGTAGCGCACCTGGTGGATCCCACTAGCATCTGTGGCTAATTGAGAAGATAAAGCCATTTTGCTGGAGTGGTTTAGATTTCCAAAAGTCCTTCAGCCTATTCCAGCTGAGCTGATTAGAGTCCAGCTCACTGGGAGTCATTACTGTCAATCCCACCAGCTGGCCTGAATTTTGCAAGGAGAAAGAAGAAATAAAACCCCAAACATTAAAAATGAATAAATCTATATTTCATGACTTTATGCAAACTGATTTTCCCCAAAGGGGGTCCTATTCGTCACATTGTCACATCTTTGTGATATTTCTGTATGGCTTGGCTTGCTGGTGGATCTTCTTCAAAAAGCAAAGTAGTATTTCAAGAGTTAAGTGTCAGCATCAATGAAATTAAGAGCATTTTGGATATAGATGAGATAAGGGCACATGCAGCCTCTGGATATAGACACATGTAGAGGTAATGTATTCAACATCTAATGCAAGATCTAAATTCTTGCATTCAGCCAAGTTATATTTATCACAGACTCTGCTTCTTAGAGTACAGTCATAGCTGGAGCATGACTGGAAGTGCAGTTCATTTCAGTTACCTCAGACTACTTAGCAGCTGTATTTGCCAGAGATTTTGCCCATCTGCAAGTTCCAGGATTTTTCAGCATCTCTGTCACTTTTGCAAATAGGAGGAAAGAGTAACCATCTTTGGAGATGACCATGCCAGCCTGGGAGCCTGTGTTTGGATAAACCCCCCAGCAACTCCTTGGAGAGAATTATTTGATTGTTGCTGGTTGTGATCCTGGTAATCACTCCGCCATGAAAGAGTGGGGAAAATCCCTGGGAAAAACAGGATGAACTGGAAAGTATTTTTCATTGTGATAAACTCAGGTCCATTACAAAGAGTAGACCCACTTTAGCATGCCCAAGGTGCCTGTAGGACCACAACTGTGAGTCCATGGGACCACACCTGCTTAAGACTTTCTGAAAGAGAATTACTGAATCTTTATCCCACCTCCCACAGCTGTCAGTACCAGAGGGGTATTTCCTTTCTCTGTCTTCTCACATCTGGCAGAGACAACCTACATGTGCTCCATCCCAGACCAGGTTGTGATCCGGACAACCATCCTCCAGTCCATCCCCAGCACAGTGGCATCTAGTCCTGATCCACCATCAACACAATCGTTCAGTTGAGGGTGGAGCCCTAAAATACTGACAGCAAACCCACCATAGGAGTTGGCTCATGAGAAGTTCAGCTTCCCATACACCAAGGGATGGCCTTGGTAGCTACAGGCAGCCACCAGCTCTTTTGCCTCACAGCAGTTCGTAACCTTTGGTGAGACATCCCCTCATTCCCAGGTGACACGGTGGAGAGGTGTGCTGGGAAATGAGACCCTGATTGTGCTGTGGGTTTGTCTGCGCTGCAGTCACAGCAGAGAAAATCGCTTGCTGGGTGAGGTGGCCCACACTGAGCTCCACGTGCTTCCATTGAACCACTCCCAGGATGGAGCATTCTCAGGTGTTTCTGCTCTTGCCTGTGGACACGTTTGTCATCTACAAGAAAACTGAGGACAGTGTGTGCAAGGCTAAGAAGGAGTATGGGGAAAAGAATAAAGAATCAGGGTAAGAATATTGATTTAATTACCTAATTAGATCCATCTCCTTCTGGTGTTGTGCCTTCCTCCACCCCCAGTGTTCACGAGTCTAACATTTGTTCCCGAGTCTAGTGAATGCCAGCACAAGACCCATTTCCACTCCAGCATCAGTTTACATCGTTCTTCCCCCAACCTCAGACATTTCTTGCTTGTCCTACAGAGGAATCTGTGACCAGTCCCACTGGAGGAAGATGAGCCTCCATCAAGCCCAGAGAAAGGGTCAGGATTTTTTTGTCACTTCATTTTCCTTTTTTCTTGTTCCTTTTTCCCTCTAGTAGTTTATTCAAGCCCAGAGAAAGAGCTTAGGCCCTACCTCATGTAGAGCTCTGATGTATGCAAATCCTCCTTGTGCTCCCATGGCCCTCTTTTTTTCCCCCTTCTTTCCTTTTAATTCTAGATTTGAAAATAAAATGCGAGCTGGCTGCACAGAGATCTCTCATGTGTGCAACTTCCAATTGTGGCAAATTGGAACTGTCGATGCAAGCAGCTCAGATTTATTTATATATTTAAGAGGAAGGAGGGAGGAGAGGGAAGGGGAGGGGGGGATGCTCATGGTAGAAAGGAAAAAGAAAAATAACAGATCCAAGCAAAAAGGGATTTGAATCTCAAATACTGCTCCCTGGCCCATATTATCCAAATCCCTCCAGCCTTGTCCATGACTGCCTCTTGCCTAGTTAAAAACAACAAGCAAAAGATTAAAAAACATTTTTTCCCCCACAATTCTAAGAGTTGTTGAGTTTTGTGGCTGCCATTAGCCAACCAGAGTCTAACACCGAGACTGATGCAATTAATACTCGGTGCTTCGAAACATTAACATAGCTATTTATATAAATTAGTAACCTTAAGCCCAGGCGGTAGCATTATTACAGCATTACTAATTAAATCACAATAAGCTTAGTTTGCAGTAGTATTAATTATGAAGCTGCCATAGTGATATAGGAGATCTGATTGGCCTACTGTCAGTCATTACCCCATCAGTAATGAACCAGACAGGCAATGAAAATCAAAGCCGTTGCTCCAACAGTGCTGCTCCCACTTCCCGGGAAGAAGGGCCACCGTTCCAGCACAGAAGGCATCGACATTCTCCATCAAAGCCGCCACGCAGGGTGCACAGGATTTGGTGCTGCAGGGAGGCACGTGGGGAGGCTGTTTCCTGCCATCTCCACAGTCCTGAATCCCCCAGGAGCAAAAGTGACTCTTTTCTATGGCTAACAAAGAGGTTGTGGGCCTCTTTCATGAGAGCAAGTGGCTGAACAGTGGATTAGGGAACATCCTTTAGGGATTTTTTTAGGGCTACGCAGAGTTAGTGTAGGGAAGGACACTGATTTGATAAGTCTGCTGTGGGCAGACAGAAAAGGCTGTGGGACAAAGTCACTAGTTCAGGAAAAGGTCCCATCACAGGCCAGTGGTGCTGTGCCTGAGAGCAGGAGGAAAGGAGGGGGTGTCAACGGAAACCCAGGGGTGCAGAGGGACATGGGGAGCAGAATCTGTAGGGACTTACACAGGGTGTGTTCCACACTGTACACAACATCCTGGCCCAATGCTGGGGCTGAGGGAAGGAGGTGTTGGAAGTAGGATGCTGAGGAGAAGTCCGGGGTGAGGAACACAAGCTAGTCTGAAGCAGCTCTTCTTCAACATGGCACTAAGAGACAACCCAGGGTCATCTGCAGAGCTGTCTCAGCCTCTGCTCTACATAGGAGATGATGTGAGCCCTAAAAACAGCCTCTTTCAGACTTGTTTGGTGACGTCCCAGGCAGACACCCAGCAGTGGTCCTCTCTGCTCTGTTACAGTAGGTCTCCTGCACAGCAAGAGCATCTTTGAACAAAGAGCCCGTAAAACACAGCAAGAGTACACTCAGTGACAGCCTGTGCATGTTTCATTAAAGACAGAGCAAATGATTGACGGGTGTCAGTTCAATCTGCACCTGCTTCTCCTCTATCCTGATGGACCTAAAATGATGAGGATGCCATAGAAATGCAAGTAAGCCAGCTGCCTTCCAGTCCTGTTACCAAAAACAGCGACTCAAAGCAATAAAACACTCCATGTTTAGCAGCAGGAGGGCAGATCCTATGCACTTACTTAGAGGTATCATCTGAACTTCTGCCCATGAAGGGGAACCTCTTCTGAAAAAGAGAGCAAAATGGTCCAGAGGTAATCATCCAAGCAGGTGGAAGATTATAATGGAAAGGTACCATGGGAAGATCTGCTCAGCTGATGGAATTGGAGAAGACAGAGAAGTCTTACTCAAGTTTCTGCACCAGTTAAAGAATTTGCTAGGTTCTGAGCAACTGGGATCATCTCCAGCCATCGATGAGATGGGAGCCATCAGCCCTTGCTGCCAGCTGGCAGATTTCTCCTCCATCTCAAAGGAGTCTCTCTGTTTCCTTTGAAAATGGGCAGAGGGATGCTGCAGGTCGTATTTCAACCCCAAGCTGAGTCTTGTGTGATGGCCGGTGTCAAAAGCTGCTCTGGCGTCACAAGCTGGATCTTGCTGTCACCTCCTCCTCTCCCAACATAAGGCTTAAAACGCTGATCTGCAGCAGGTCAAAACAAAACCCCCAAACCAAACCACAAACAGAACACAAAGAAAATGCCTTGTCTAAACTCACAAACACAAGGCTCTCAGGACACAGTGCATGATACAAGTCCCTCCACGTTTGAAGGCAGCAGACTTGGCTGTTGGGGATTTTTTTCAGTGTTGCAGCAGCAAACCCACTGCTGCGGATTTGGGGGCTGCAGCAC
The DNA here is from genome assembly GCF_037038585.1 of Patagioenas fasciata. Taxonomy (NCBI): domain Eukaryota; kingdom Metazoa; phylum Chordata; class Aves; order Columbiformes; family Columbidae; genus Patagioenas; species Patagioenas fasciata. The sequence goes on along the minus strand of NC_092529.1, from coordinate 3,455,136 downwards.
AGTCTGCCCTAAGTCACCTGCTCTTTCAGAGCACCCCTGCCAGTTCACACCAACCGAGGATCTGCCCCTTTTTATGTCCTGATGACAGAACTCCTGCAGCCACAACCCCAAATCCATGGGTGTTCTGCAAGGACTAGGCTCTGCACATTAACTCTGAAGGGAAGGATGCACATGCTTCTTCTCTAGGTCCTGACTTTTAGAGGCTTGCGTTCCTGTTATTGTATAGGTCAGCAGATGGCACTGCTACATTTAGACTTACAGGTTTGTGGGTTTTTTTCTTCTTAGCACACAAATGTGTTTTTAGTTCTAGAAGAAATGCTCCGTTGCTGCTGTTGCCTTCTCATTGCTGCTTGACTGCTCCAAGTCCAGTGCTCCCAGCTGCTTACAGCTCCCCAACCATGAGCTGCTACTGAACACTGAGTGATGGTGGGACAGTCTGGAAACAGGGACTCTCTGGGGGCTGGTTTTGGCCAAGTCTGTTTCAGGGCAAGTAGAAAGACTATTATGCTCTGATTATATGCAGTTTCTACAAAGCAGGTTTCTTTTTCAGAGCTGCCCCTCGATAACGGTGTGCTGTAACAACAGCAGTACCTTCTGCATTTCAGGATGTTGAGGTAATACTCAGGAATAGCTGCGCTGGCTCAATTCCCCCTGGCCCAGCATCTGGTCTCTAATACTGGGAATAAGGAGATGCTTAAGGAACTTGGGTGTATGTGACACTTCCTTTTAATAGTCCCTCAGCCATTTTCATTCCAGAGTTATCTTCAGCCAGATGTGATCTCTCTTGCATGCCGTTAGCAGTTTGCCCTGAAGCTCATCTCCCCCATTGCACTTGCAAAACCCCTTAAGGAGATTCACTGCCAACCAACCTGTTGCATGAAGAATAACCAATTTTTTGTTTGCTTTGAGCCTGACTCCTGTTAGCTTCACTTGATGTTTTCCAGCATACTGATTGTTCGAGGTTTGACTAACCAGTCTCACCATCTTCATGCCACTGACAGGTTTGTAGCCCTTTGTCATTCTCCATCAGTGACTGCAGAAGCCAGAACACATGGAGGAGAGAGGGGCGAAAAGCAAACACAGGCTGAGGCAGTAAGATAAGCAGCACAAAAGCAGGGACCACAAGATGGTCTCAAGCTCTTTACAGGCACGTCTTTTGGCAGGCTCCAACGACGAGGTGGTGGACAGGGAGGCAGAACAGGCAGTGGATGGGCCTGGGAAAGACAGGGCTCCTCATTATAATCCATATGGAAGGATAAGAAGCCACTTTGCTGCAAGGGTTGCCAGGCCAGCCTGCAGCGTGGCCCAGAGCCAGAGCTGCTCAAAACGTGAGGAGATGCCTGAAGACATTGGCAGGCATTTTAAGGATGCAAAGACTGAGAGCAAAGAAAAACAGAAATCTCAGGGGAGAGACTTAAAGTACATTTAGGTTTAACTTGGATGGGAAGGTGAGCAGACCCTGGAGGGATACCTGCCCTGGCAATCCACAAACTGGGGCCCAAATCCAGAAGAGGCAGCTGCTTATCTGAGGTTGAGCTGGGAGCTGTTGGAGTCCATGGAAGTTGGTAAGTAACTATCAATGAGCACCGAGAGCCCCTGAGGTGGTGGGGACACTGGAAAGCAGCAAAGGCAATGCATTTGGAAGGAAGCCGCAGCCTCTCAATAAAATTTGTGTTCTTTCCACTTTATGGTCAAGGAGTTGCTTTCGCCCCAGAGAGCAGGAAGAGCCAGCTGCTCTCCAAGAGCTCGTGCAGGTGGTTCGGGACATTCAGGCAGCTGCAGATGCAAAATACAGAGCTTTTCAGCAAGCTTATTGCAGTACTGTTATATGTACATTCACAGCACCCAGGTGAGCAGCAATATCCGTGTGGCTAGAAAAAGAAAGGTAGTCGAGCCCATTCCCACACCCTATGGAGACCCAAGGAGTAAGAGTACAAACTAGTCCTTCTTTTCTCAAGGCGCATTACTCTGGAAAAAGCTATTCAAGGGCTTTTGCTATGCACTTCTGGCAAGCTGAGCGAATGCCCAGGTGGTGCCGCGAGCTGCATGGATCTCTGCTCAAGGGTAGAGAGCTGCAATGTCCCTGGGAGATGCCGCTGCGCTCAGAAATCTGGGAAGAGGAAGCAAAGATTTAAATGAAGAGAGGTCTCACAACGAGTGTGAGCAAACACACTTTGCCCACCCCAGGCAAAGGCAGGGTGTGTGGGAAGAGTCTCTCTCACAAGATGACATTTAAACAGCTCTGCCATGTCGCTGCCACGTCATGTGCCCAGGGAGACTGCGCAGCCCCACAGAGCAAACAGTCAGTGCTGCCCTGGAGCAGCCATTGCTCTCTGAGGAACATCAAACACCACGACAAGCATGAAGTTCCAACAGCAAAGGGACAGCCTTCAGTCCCTTGGGTGGGACAAGGCAGTCTGCATGTCCAAAACTGCCCCAATTTGCCTGAAGATACTTCCTCGCCAACTCACACCTCCTTCCTATTTCAATTTGCAGACTATAGGAGCATAGGAGCCAGAGAATTTTGTCAGGCTGAGTTGAAAGCAGCAGCAGCCACTGTAGCAGCAGGCAGAGCCCAACCAGAAATGACCTCACCAAGCTGCTCATCTTCTTTGTGCATTTTCATCCCTCGCAAAAGCCCTGCCAAACCAGAGTGTTCTCTGAAGAGGCCAGGCAAGAGCATCCAGCCTGCAGGAGGAACCCACCACCATCGCTGTATCACAGTTGCTCTTCCTGTGCTCATTATAACCGGGGGACAAGGCTGAACAGAGGAATCAGGGCTATTTTTAAGCACCGTGAGCAGATCTTAGAAAACACAAGGTGGTCATAAAAGCACACAGTGTGTTTTCACAGATGATTAGAGTTATGAATCGGGCTGGTAAAGGAAGGCAGGGGCTGCGATATTAAATGAAAGGCTGTAGAGAGAAGCATTGCCTAGAAGAAATACTCAAGTACCTGGAAAGCATAGCTGTTTTTATTTCTTGCAAGTGATTTTTACAAGAAACAACATGTTCTGCTTTGTTTTGTTTTCCCTTGAGATGGGATCCAGATGCAATGCTAGAATCCAGATTTTATCCAGCCTGGCATTTTGGGCAATCTCTTCTGGAAAAGCTGCAGGTTTTGGAAACTGGATCCCAATTTGGACCTCACTGCTCAGATATGAACTCAGAGCGTGTTTGGAGAGAGGTTTGGTTTGGTGCCAGTCCCTACATACAGGGAAACATGGAAGTTGGCAAACACAGTCCAAAAAACCACAAAGCCATCAGGTCAATATGGCTACAGGTTGAAGCTCATCTTGGACCGTGAGACATAGAAGATGGAGTGCAAAGCAACTCTGGTCTGTGTTGACAGAAGATGGAAATGGTGAAGGAAATGTCAAAAGCAATTTGCAACTGGAAGCCTGTTCACTAGAGAGAAGATAAAAACAGGATTTGGAGGACTGAGGCTTGAATATTTGAATCTTATCATGACAAGCAGTAGCTGTGCTCACGCTATGGGGTCGATGTCCTCCCAGTCCTGATCGCCCACTCATCCAGATCAGGGGACTTTTTAGGGCACCCAGTGTTCGTTTCTTCCTTGCCCACCTATTTTCACAGACTGAGCTTCCCAGGGAACTGGGGGGATTCCTGGGTCCCACAGGTGAAATAATCCCAGTGTGAGAACACCAATGCTCAGCAAAGACCTATGCTCAGGCAAGTTATGATGCCCTAAAGCACAGAACATGATCAAAAGATTAATAAAATAGGAATGGATATAAGACAGGCCCTGGCAAGGCAGCAGACAGTTTTTGACAAAACCATGGATAACTAATCTTGACTGAAGTTTCCTAACCCTCCACCCAAACTTCAGGCTTCAACTCAAACACTGATTCCAAAACATCTGGTTAGGGCATGTATTCCTCCTCACTGCTCTGTCTCTGTGCAGCTGTTTGCATGTTCTGCTATTCTACATTTCATTGGGCTTGCAACAACAATAATGTCCTATTAACATGAGGTTTTTCTTAATGTAGAAGCGCTCAAACCTGAAGAACCTGGACAGCTTAAATGGGTGAAAGCTCAGGAAAAATATGACACCACCTTAGATGTATGGCCCAGGAGCAGAGGATGAGATGCGAGCAGGGTAACAGGTCAGGAAGTGAGTTGGTGAAAAATGAAGTGGTTCACTGGCTGATGGTGAAAGGTGACAGTACATCTCTGGTCAGCAGGAAAAAAAAACAGGTTAGAGAAAAAGAGGCAAGGAAAAACAGCATCAGGGTTTGGGGTCTTATTCCACCAAATTGTGAAATTCCTGTAAATAAGGAATTAAGCAGCATATGATACTAAACTGTCATTCCAGCAACTGGATGCCTTTACCACTCTTCTAACCCCTCTGGTAGCCCGTGGTCCCTTTCCCACCCGTGGGTCTCGCCCCAGCATCTCTGTGCCACCCACCCCGATCTCCACCCGCCTTCCAGCAACTCAATCCTGTGGCTGCTCAGAGGCAAGAGGCAGAAAAGGAAGGGCAAAGAAAGAGAGATTATTTTGTTTGGGTTTTTTTTCCTAAGCAGGACAAGTGCTTACTGTTAATATGCAGAATGCCTGTATATCTCAATTATACACCTCCCACTGGGGCCTATTACAGCTACCCTGGGCAGCCAACATGTGTCGACAGAGCAAACATTGAAGGCTACCCCAACATACTACAAAAATAAAGAGCAGAGAAAGCAGGATAGGAGGTTGTCGGCAGCTGCTTCTTTGTTTTCTCCCTTGCTCCTTCCCCATGTGGTTCTTAGGTCCAGATGCCAGGCCTACGTCTCATCATTTTAACGCATGCATGCACTTGCAAGCTCCCTTATCTCCCCCTGCGTGGTGGAAATCGGGAAATTTGCATTGCTCATACAAGTTCACGTTATTTTTTTTTTTTTTTTAAATGGTAGAGATTGGAAGTGAGGAAAAATGCTTTCCAAGTACAAGAATGATTTTTTAATACAGATCCACCTCCCACACACATATTACTCCCAAAGCCTGGGTACCTGAAAGGCAGGAAAAAAGAAAGAAAATTCATCCTTAGTGACCAATAAACCTTACTGTCGACAGAGATTTGTGCCCCAAAATAGGCAAAAAAATTCAAGCAGTCTGAAGGGTTCTGTACTTCTGTTATTAAGTTCCACTTTAAAGGTGCTCAGAAACAGCTGTGGTGAAGAACAACACAAACCCAGAGATGGATTGATTTGGCAAAGTGTGTGCTGGAATTGATGACCCACTTCACTCTTATAAAAACCCTTTTTACTCCTACATTTTCTCCTGTCTATTACTATCTCACCCCATAGAACTTTGCACAGTACCACCAGGATATTCACTGAGTTGAAGTTTCTGGTAGAGTTTTACACCCACGCAAAAGCTGAAGTAGCTTGAATGAACAAATCACACATGGGGAAAAAGGGCAAATTCCATTTTAGTGAATCGTTGTGTATTTACTGGGAGCTACCCAGCAGAACTCACAGTTTGTGCTCACACAGAACTGCCAAGATGATGCCATTCGAGCCCTGCTGAACCCAAACCCAGTCACAGCTGATATCCTTCCAGTGGCAGGACGGTTAATGCGAAAGGGATGCTATGGCAGAGAAGCCAGGCAATTGTGTGTCTTTTCTGTTTTAAACTTGATTTCCTGTGATCGAGCAAGGGAGAAAACATATTCAAAATTACTGCAAGTAAGTGCAAAACATTTTGAAGTCCTCAAAGCAGCACCTGGTTACAGAGCAGCCTGTTGACTTTATGTGGCCCAGAAATAGCTCCTGTCTTCGTAGATGTTTTCCTGACATATCATCCTCCGTATATTACTGCACCTTCTCGGAACTATCTTGCTCGTCCTTTCACTGTTTGCTGTCATCTCTTTCCATTATCTGAGAACATTGTGTTGTTACCATTAGACTGATGCTTATCCACTCCTTGCCTTCCTTTTTTATCTTACCTAGCCTGACTGCATTTCCTACCACGCAGGAAAATGTTTGTTGGTATGAAGAAACTCTTTCTGCCTATTATATTTTGCTCTTTTCGGTTGCTGGTTCCGTCGGACAGAAAGCGTCTTTTCTGTTACTTGCCACACCTGGAGGGCTCAGGCAGGAAGAAGGAGGCGAGCTTTACTTTAGGTTAAAGCCCAAGGGTCACATTTAGGCTCTTCAGCACCCAGCACTTCTGAGGTGTTTTCATAACTCCCTCCTGTTCTAATTCCTAAATGAAAGCATTGAACTCTTTTGAAAATCTGTTTTATTCAAAGTATTTGATGGAGAGACAGGAAAAAAGAGCTCTTGGTGTGACAGCCTCTGTAAAAAGAAACCAGGTGATTTTAGTCTACCTTTCACCTCATCTGGAACAGCAATACAGCCAGACCAGGCACTGGATGCTTTCTGGACACCACAAAAGCTACCACCAGATTGGTTGATCTACATTTACGTCTATAAGCATTAAATACTAATGACCCCCATGTGTGATAGACACCAATACATCGTGGGCCTTGTGTCAGCCATGGGTAACTCAGCCTCAGAAAACCATTTCCAGCTTGAAAACGTTACAATGATCTTTCATGAGACCGCTGCCAGTGCTTACATTACCCCAAATCTCATTATTTCCTCCATCAATTTCCTCATGCTTGTATAAATTAGAGTGAATTACAGTATTCATTTGGAATAATGTATAGCCACGAATGGATTCACATCAGTCAGAAAGGGTACGTTTATTCATGAACACTTGAGTGTTTATTTCAAGAATATCAGTGGGGATAAATGAGCTTCGGAGATACCGGTGCTGTTAAGTGGCTGGGAGTATTCCTCCTGGAAGTGTACTTGAAGACTTTTTGAACAGCTCCTATTTATTACTCACACAATGGATTAGCTGAGCGCTTCCACATGCCTCCAGATATTTTTTTGAATAAAAGGGATTATTTCCTTTTAGTATGTCCCTCCCATCCATCCCAGCAGTAAAACAAGACTGCACAACATGGATGACCACATGTACAGCATGAGTAGTAAATCAGAAATAGCTCTTTGTGAGCCATTTGTAGATGCGGCGGCATTTAAATTTGGCTGCGCTGACTACAGTTTGAACAGTTGCGAAACTGCAAGTAATCAACACTTTAATAAAACTCATGATCTGCTTGCAGATAGTCTGGCAAAGAGAAAACTGCTAAAGGAGCTAAATCATTTGCAGAAATCATTTTCAGTGGATAATTTGACCAACTCAAATATGATGGTATTTATGTGCAAAAGCTCTGAAAACTCCTTCGTGAATGGCCAACTCCCACAGAAAATGACTACAGAAGACTTCTTATTGCTGTGGATCAAAACTGCTTTCCATGTTCACAGACCAGAGCCAGTATCTTTAGAAGACACCTGCCCAAAGAAATCATCTGTTTGTGCAAACCACTGAGCTTTTTCCGTTCCAAGAGAATGGCTGGCTCTGAAGTGCTGCAGCAATGCTTTACACAGGGGCTTCAAACATGCCCATAAAGTTTAGGTATGTTGTGCAGGTATATCAGTTTATTGTTGTACTGACTTATATCCTGCCTCAAGTCTGTAGTTACATGAGGCTACACACAGCAGACACTCTTCTTCAAAATACTTAGCTAATAGTTTACAGGGTGACTCAATAATTTAAGAGGATTAGCAGCTGGAAATGAAGCCCTGCAGCTGCGCATAGCTTATTTAGATCCACTCCAAATTTACAATTATCTGATGGTTGTTTGGTGGCCTAGGTGAACTGAATTACCACCTTCAGACTGTTTTGTAGGAGATTGTAGTGTACTTATCACAGGTATCACACTACCACCCTAAATGGTTTGGCAGTGTAGCAGCTGGGGAAAAAAAATCCTTGAAGGACTGACGGCTTAAGCACTGATCTCTCTGCTAAGGCTGCACATGTGAAAGCTGCGTTTGAGACAATTTGGTGGTGGGGCCCCAATGTGGGGACCCGACAGACTTTGCAGAGGCCACCCCAAAAATTCCTCAATGCTGATGAACAGCTGTTAGCGTGGATTTGGAAACTATTTGGGGAACTGAGTGCAAAAAGGTCCTTTTCTTGTTTGAATTGCTGGGGGAATCTAGTCTCTCACTGTTGTATTTCCGAGCTTCCTGACAAACTTTGTTCCGAGCATTAGAATTATTATAAATCTCCATTTTAGTGGCAAATTTTATTAACATGCTCTACTCGCACCTTGACCTTTTGTACTCCTTCATTTCACTGGCTTATCATCATCTTAAGGACATGGTTTAGTGCTAGACTTAGGTTATGGTTGGACTCAATCATGTCTCTTCCAACCAAAATGATTCTATAGAGCTGCTTCCAGGAGGAAGGGATGAAAAGAGCAGGCAGCTCATGAAAGCACCATCTTGGAGAAAGATCAGCACAGAAGAACATGCTGCCACAGTCCCCACAGTGGGAGAAAAACGTCCTGTCCCAAAGCTTATTCCTGTGTTGGAGATGCCACCAAGACTGGGAGCTGGGAGGAAGCAGTAGATCCTTGTGATGGATGCTCAGAGACACCAACAAGTGTCTTATTTTGGACAGTTGGAAAAAATTCTCAAGAGAATTGGTACAACCTGGCCTAGGCAGGGGACAGATTTGGGCAATTACGATGCCACTGAGAAAGCTGGTCTGGGACAGCAAAGGATGTGCGGAGAGGGTTAGGAAGTAAACAGAGGGCAGCAGCACCAAGGTGAAAACAGAAAGGTGTATCTGATGAGCCTGAAGTAGCATCCAAAGCTACAGCCCCACTGGGGTTCACTGGTTTTGTTTCTTCTACCTAAGAGCCACTGAATCTTCTCATTTTCCTTTCCCCTGAAGAAGAGGAAAAATAAAACCAAATGGCTTCTTTTGAGGCATTCACACCCACTGACTCCAGCAAAGTTGTATTAAAAAGACAAGAAAAGGAAAACCCAATAAAGTGAAAATAAAAATCCATTAAAAATTCATTTGTTTTTACACATGGAGCTTATTTGCAGCGGGTGAACAGTTAGAGCTAAAAACTATAATCCTATGGCATGCACAGTTCTATTATGAGATAACACTGATCCAGCCCCAGCATCAGCTTACAAAATGCATCTGGTTTTAAGACAGAAATGCTGCCTTCTGGGAGGTGACTTTTCAGGGCAGCCTCTGGATCGGCTGCCCGTAGAAACTGGTCCTTGCTATTTTTTGGGTGCTGAATGCAAAGCCTCCTCAAAATTCAGGTACCCTAAAAAAAATCACTGGGGTGATCACTTCACTGCATCTTGCCCATCAGTGGGTTTCTGAGGATATCTGACCCTGCACAGCCCTCAGCCAGGTTTTCCAAGGTTTTTGCCACAGGGCCTGGGCTTTGGGGACCACCTGCCCAAACTGAGCTCCTAACCTGGTGGCAAATTGGTCCTGACTCCACCTTCCTGTCTTTTCACCACCTCAGGATGCCTCTGGTTCTTCTTCGCCAGCCTCCTTTTCTCATTCACTGCTCCCCAGAGGACAATAAGCACTTTAGAAACCGCTTTAGGGATTCTCCGCAAGGAGAAAACAAGGAAACCCAGCGACAACAACCTAATCAGCAAACAGCTGAGCCAGGGATAAATTCACATGGAAAGCCTGTGTTTGTTTATTACTAATGGGTAACGGAGATGATAACCTTTTAATCCAAAACCATAATGAAATATGCATATTTGTTAATGTGCAACTATAAAATGCAAATCTTGCAAACACAATGGGGAAGGGCAAAGAAAGCGCTCGGCACCAATCCTAATTTATTCCTTTGGCTTCAGACATTTATCCAAATTGAGTTGTGTATGTAATATAAAGTCAAATGAATATGTAATTGTAATGTATATGTATAACCATTTTCATCTCAAATACGCCAACTGTTTATCATAATAGGAAGTAATACATATTTTGCCGAGTAAAAGGTTACCTATTAAAATATTTTTACACTCTTCCCACCCCAAGCTTTTGTGCTCTCTGTAAAAGCTCTATTTACATAGAGACAATTTCTGATTTTCTCTTTTGAGCCACGCTACCCGAATTCAAAAGATTTAAAAGATTAACAAAGAATCGGAAAGATTTTTACACAAAGTTCATTCTTTTTCACCCTCCTCTTTCCCAAGCAGCGCAGAAATCGCTCTCCTAAATATCAATTTAAAACAATGGCTAAAAAGCTGAGCAATTTCCCCCTTCTATTTCCAGTCCCCAAAGAAACAGCTTTCCCCTGTTGCTGTCAGAGCAACCACATATTCATCTACATATTCATGCAGTAGCAACTAAGCTTTATTGCTAGCCCTGGTCAGCACTGCTTTTGTAAATCATCTCTTTGGCAGCCTGGCAGACTGAGAGCTAGAACCAGCTTGACACTCTGTATGTGAGAAGATTTGCACCAATTTGTGAATTTCATTATTTGGGAAGAGAGGAGAAAAATAAAGATTCAAGACAAATCTTTCCTAAACTCACCTGAAATCAAACCTGCAATGGAAAAGTTCAAGTAGTTTTTCTTCTTTTTTTGGTGGGGCTATCACGCTTATGGTTCCTCAGCCATTGTACTGTGAGGAATATTTCTGACTGAAATTTAGCATGGCCTAATTGTCTGAAATTTGAATGCACGGCCAGGAAGTCAAGAGTAATATTTCCATGGACTTTACTGAGCAGCAGACCCGGGGGGTCAAAGCAGACCACAAAGGATACTGTAACCAACCTCCACCCATTGCCTCTTCCGTCCCTGACTCCTTTATTCACATTTCCACTGCCGCCATAACTAAGTGCTGCATTTATTCAGTCCTGCCCAACACGTTCAGCATTTTCTTGTCTTCTAAACAAAACATTTTCCACCTCGTTGTGTTTTCTGACTCTCCTGAGGACCAATGTGCCAATAACCAGCAAAGAGGAAATCCCATTTCTACTTATAGTCTCAAATTCTACGAACCCAGGAGTTCTCGAAAAGCGCACAAAGCACTGGTGATTTACTAAAACTACGTAATTTTCCATTCTGTTCTACACATACTCCTGAAAATGGAAGAAAAGATTATTTTGATGTAGGGCCATAACAAAGTCCCACAAAATACATTCGGGGAGGGGACAGATTTGCTCTTTTCCCCATTGCCCTGAGCTGAACTCAAACAAACTCATAGAACATGTCCTCAAACAGTCCTGGAGCTCCAGCTCCCCGCAATGCCTAATGTCACCATCACTCTTGCCAATGCCATCGATCCCCGCAGAAGGTTTCCTTTGTCAGTGAGACCCCCAACAGCCACGTTAGGCAGGTGACACGCTCCAAACACACTTCATTCCAACCAGAACTGTTTAGCGGAGAACCAACTAGAAACGAGGTTTACCCAAAACCAAACTGGAACACAAGAGGTTCCACTTAAATTTGAGAAGAAACTTCTTCCCGGTGAGGGTGGCAGAGCCTGGCCCAGGCTGCCCAGGGAGGTTGTGGAGTCTCCTTCTCTGCAGACATTCAAACCCGCCTGGACACCTTCCTGTGGAACCTCAGCTGGGTGTTCCTGCTCCATGGGGGGATTGCACTGGATGAGCTTTCCAGGTCCCTTCCAATCCCTCACATTTTGTAATTCTGTGATTCTGTCAGCATTTCGGAAACATTTAATAAACTGCAGGTTCAATGTACCAGTCGGGGATATTATTACTGTGCGAACACACAAAAATACAGACTCACAAGAACAAGAGGCCTCTGTCCCTCAAGGTCCCCCCACCTGCCAGGGGGACCAAGGGCTCCCTCAAAGATGGATCCAGCAGAAATAATCACTCACCAGGGAGCAGGTGAAGGTTCAGTCCCGGGCAGTCTCCGCAGCCGCTCCCTGATCTCAGGGGAGGCTCCGATCCCCAAGGGCTCCAGCAGGGGCCCCGCGTTCCCGCCCAGCCGGCCCCACCGCGGCCATGACGGGCCGGACCAGAAGCGCCTATGGGCCTGGGCCTCTCATTGGCTGAGGGCCCTGTCTGTTAAACGGCGGTCCCGCCCTCCCGCTCCCCAGCCCGGGGAGTCACCGCGCCCCGGGGGGGACACAGGGACATTGGGGCACGGAAGGTGCTAAAGAGCCATCAGCTGCCCCACCGAAAGTTCCCCATTTCATCGCGGGGGAATGCGGGTCTGCAACTGCCACGTCCTTCTTCAAACCCTCCGAACTCCAAGGAGGCTTCGGCAGCCATCCCAGGGCCGCCACATCCTGCAGGGCGGGCACAGACCTGGGCACCCGTTAATAAAAGTGTTTAGAAATGGAAAGCGCGTATTTTTGTTTCTCCCAAGCATTTATTTCCTCAAAATGATAAGGAAAGCAGCCAGAATGCACCATGCTTAGCCCATTTCCCCTCATTTGGACCACACGGAGTGGGAGAAGAGGCCACTTCGCTTTTAGAAATGAAGGTGCAAGGGAGAAAAGCCGAATGAGGAGCGTTCCCCTAGAAGCTTTCCATCATTCCAGGCTCATCAATCATGATGCAGATTAATGAGAAATTAATGCGGTGCAGAAATGACTGGGGGTGAGGAGCTGTCGGTCAGCAGCGGGAGCGACTGTGCGTAAAGACAAAGCGGCGAAGATCTCCAAAAAAGAGAGAGGGCTCGGCAGCCCGGGCTTGTTCTTTAATGAGGAAAGACAGGGAGGTCAGCATGGGAACAAGAGAGCGTGCGGCTGCGTCGGGGAGACAAGGGGCATTATTTAAAAACCCTGTCAAAAGACTCTCTGGACTGATTTGTATTAAAGCCTTGTTCACATCTTCTAATGAAAAACCCTCCTGCATCAAATCATAATATATAAGCCTTAAAAGGGAGAGCGCGTGTGTGCACACAAGAGAGAAGGGGGGAAAAAAATCAAAGGGTTAGAGGTTAATTTCGCTGTGCGCCTCCTCTGTTTGGGGGAAAAAAATAACAGAGATGAGGAAAAATAGCCCGCTTTACCTCCTGTTCTTCCCTCTTTGATCCTCCAGTGACATTAATTTAAGCATTTAACTTTCTAATAGCGGTTATTCTAGTCACATTTTCTCTCTGTTTAATGGCAGGTTTTGAGCACATCATTTAGTAGCACAGTGGAAGTGATGGAGCAGGTGTATGACAGATGACTCACTTTCCTGGTGCTTGGGCATTTGGGGCTAACAAGTAGCTTAGCGTTTTGCTGGTTCAAAAACTCTGAGGGTTCTGCAAAGCAGGGTGGGGAAAGAGTGAAAACTGACCTTCTTCCTTATTATTTCCTATCTAAGGGAGGTGAGTAGTGTCATCTTCTAAGGTAAAGTTTCTTTCCTCCTCTATAAAAGTGTTCTCACTATGAGTCCAAGCCAAGAAAGCATAAATTGAGTCCTGATGTCCCGGCCCGTCCATGCAAATTTGCAACAGCAGCGACAGAAACTCGTGGGAGTCGTTTTTTTGGAGGACGTGGCCGTTCCGCAGCAGGTAGGGAGTCTTTATGCAAATGCCGCAGTGGTACCTTCATTTCTGGCTCCTGTTGATCCCACCGCCCGCAGGATGCCTGTAACCATAGCAATGGGCTCAGTTCAGAGGGTTCTCTATTGTGCATAGAACAGACAGTGGCAGATGATGGTATCGGCAGAAAGAAGTATCCAGACAGAGGCACCGTGGATGATGGGTGGATAATGGGAGAGCACGCTCATAGCCCTGGCAGATGGAAATCCGTAACAATGGTGGTAAGTCAGGTAGACAGCAGTGCTCAGGCACCATGGGGATGGGCATGAGAAAGGAATGGCAAGAGAATAGGGGATAAATGAGTATAGATGTTCAGCTGACTCAAATGTGAATATATCCAGACATCACTACATACCATATCTAATAGAGTTATATACACCCAGTCTAACTCCTGCTCGGTCCGGGCAGGTTTTTCAGCTCTGGAATGGGGCTGAAGGAAAGACGGGAAGTGGCTCCATCAGTTGAGGCATTTTGGGAGCGCAGTGAGGTGAACACAATCCACGTGTTCATGAGAGATACGGCTGTGCTGGAGATGGTGCCTTTACACGAGCATCTGAGGATAAACCGCATGCAGATTTTGTTATAGGCATTTTCTAATGCAATGTGACATCCCTACTGACAAATGGGTCCTAACTTGTCTTGTATACCCCAGCTCTTATAAACTCCCCTTGTTTATTCAGGGGTGTGTAGGCACCACAGGTACAATGGACTTTCTGTGAGCCCAGGTGCACCACAAGTCCCTTAGACACCAGACAGGCTATACACTCATATGACAGCTTCTTTGGCTTTTAAGAGAGGTAGTCTTTAATACTGGACTATCAATTGAAGCATCTTTTTTCAAAAAATCTTCTTGCATGCACACATGCACGAAGACTAAAATACAAGTGGGGGAAAAAGAAATCAGAAAAAGAACCCCATTTATCAAAAAAACCAATGGCTCAGTAGTGGCGGTGAAATAGAGATATTGTTATGTAGTGATAATAAGGGAAAAAAGCCATTGTCAAAATGATAAGGCCGTTTCTGTTGTCTCCCCAAGTGATAATATCTCTGCTACCACTAGTGCCTGGCTATCGTTAGGATATTTCATGGCAAGTGTTAGACAGAATAAGTTACACACTAAGCCCACAGCTAACTCCAAAGCCTCCAACTTCACCTCCTCCCATATCCCTGTTCATGTAGCAGCCTCTTCTTTAATACCTTTGCAGCAGTGGTATCTATTCCCTATGGCTTTCCATCTACTTCCATTTAAATATAACACTGCTCCTGAGCCGGTTGACAAGGTACCTTTCGCTGATAAGCGGCCCAAGTTTGTCTTGCGATGGGTCATCAGAAAGCCAGACTATCACATCTTGAAAAATGTAGGAAATGCTGATAAAAGTGGCAGTGAAGAGAGTTGGGGTAAGGAAAGAAAAGAAAAAGCCTGAATAACATTGAAACAAGGGGCAGCGCTGCACAGTCACTGACTCCCTGCAGCGGTAAACAGAAAGGGAGAGAAGAAAGTCTCATGCAGAAGACAAATATTCATTTTTGTTAAATACAATTTCTTTTTCTATCTATATCATCAGTGTTGCCACCAGCTGATGGAAACCACAGATCCCTGTTGCCCGCGAAGTGGTTCTCTGTATACTTTTTGCTCTTCCAAACCAGCAGGAAAAAGCAATCACAGGCACATGGCCAATGTCCTGTGAGTTCAGACCCGTTTTCTAGCAGAGGCATGGCAGAACAGTGCAAAGAGGGTTTAAACCACCCCAGAGGAGCCTCCTTGAGCAGAGGTTTTGTGTCACCCACGCTGGCCATAGGATGCTCTGCAGATCTGGGGGTCACTGCTTGGAAAACGCTGCTCTCCAGGAGCTCATGCAGGAGCGAGAGAAAGCAAACCTATCTGGGAAAGTATACCCAGGCTAATAGATTTTAAAAGCAGCCTCATCCCCTCCAAGGAACAAGAAGTATGCCTTCATGCTGGGTCACACGTAAATGTCCACAGAGTTTGGGGCCATAAGCCTGTCCTCTGCTCCTGTTCTTGGAGCAATCATCCTACTCTGTGTCTTGGAAGGGGTGGGACAGGGAAAATCTGATTTGTAAGACAAGAGACACACAGTTCCTTGTCTTATAGGTCATTCCTAAAATCTGGGATGGTGTAGTGTCCTGAAGACTTCCTTCCAACACTGCGAAAAGGTCTGTTTTCCAGAATTGTCTCGGACACTATAAGATGCATGGCAATATGTTCAACTTGTAAGCACACCCTAAGTATGCTTCAATTAATAAGGGAAAATCCCAAATCCTGGAAGTGATAACTGCTCAAATTGTCAATTTTTTGTGCTCTATATTTAGCAGTTCATAAACAAGCCGCAATTCAAATACGGAACCATTTTCCTCACTTTTCTCTCCCTTGGTTGGAGGTAAGGAAACCGAGTTCCTGGAGTACTTTTATAAGTCTCACTTTAAAAACCCTTGGTTGAAGGTAGATCCTTGTCCTCAACAAACACTTAAGCAGCCCTGGTGAAGTAAAATGCAGATATCAGCTGGATTTGACAGCCTTGGGGTGGGATGTGGCTGTTCTGCACCCACCCAGCACACAGCGGCTCCAGAATAAAGACTCTGCCTGCCTACCTGGGCAGAGCCGTGAAAACTCTGTACAAATTATCTTCTCAAATGTTTTCACCCCCTTCTTTGGAGGCAGTTAGAGTGACGCTGCCAAAAATAAATGAATAAACAGAAAGATCAGCATCCTGCGAGTTCCCCATGGAAGGTGATGTGAGAAGCTTCAGCAGCGAAGGCTGTGGAGGAAACAGACTGGGGAGGGTTTGGGTTTTTTTTTTTCCTTTTAAATAAATATTTGAGGCACACCATGGGAGTTGAGCAGCAGTGTAGTAAGTATATCAAACACAGAGAATCCCCGGATTATCCGCTCTGAAGGTATTAGCTGACTGCAGAAAACAGCCATCTCGAACCTGTGGAACTGAGAAGGGCACAAAAATCTGGAAAAGTAAATAAGTAAGTTGTAAAAAAGTACCAGGAATAAAATAATCCCTAACAAGCCATTTTAATAAACAGGGTGAGAAAAATCAGCACTGCTGCCGCTGTCTGTCTGTCTCCCTTATGCAGTCTTTATCTCTCCCCCTTTCCTGCACCTTACCTGGTATTGAAATCAAGCTGACAGAGAGCGACACAGCTCATCAGGATGGGGGGCAGCTGCTCTCTTTAAGCAATTTCTTAAATGCCTCACCGAAGTCATCCACCTTCTCTTTGTCTCCGCTTTACATCTTCCCGAGGCCTTTCAAAAACAGGGTGTAACACGTGGAGCTTAACAGTTGGCAAACGCTGCTTTTAAGTGTGTTTGTACATTTGCAGATTGATCCAGGAGTGATCAAAGATAAATAATCTCCCCAGCTCTCCTTTGTAAAAACTAATGAAACTTGGAGGGGGAGAAGAGGAAGAGAAGCCGTGTAAAGCAGGGTTTGCGTTCCCAAGATATTTTTGATCACTTCATTGTAATTACTGAAACAATTTCTCTCACCCATGCCCTGCTTCCCGGCACCCTCATTCCCCTCATCTCATGTAAATATATTTAGATAGTTAGACCCACTGTGTATAACCTGGCCTGGTAACAACAACTTCAGAATCCCCCTTAGTGCAGCACCCATATTATTTTGGTTGTCCATGCCCACCCTCCATGTGCTTCATGAGAGCAGAAGGAGTGGTGGTTTTAAACTAAAGGAGGGAGATTCAGGCTGGACTTGAGGAAGAAATTTTTTGCAATGAGGGTGGTGAGAGCCTGGCCCAAGTTGGCCAGAGAGGTGGTGGATGAACCATCCCTGGAGACATCCCAGGCCAGGCTGGACGGGGCTCTGAGCAACCTGAGCTGGTGAAGATGTCCCTGCTCATGGCAGGGGTTGTGCTGGATGAGCTTCAGAAGTCCTTTTTGACCCAAACCATTCCAAAATTCTATGATTCATAGGCAAGAGCATGATGGGGAGCCCTCCGTCAAACACTCCTGTGTTAGTCAAGCCTTCCCTTCCCATACCTGGAGCCATGGGCAGGAGTGAGCTCGGCTCTGGCACCGGCACCAATGGGTCCCCAGAGCTCTTCTCCTCCCAGCCCAGAAAGGGGAGAACTGCAGCCGCCCTTGCTCCCCGTTCGTCACACACATGGGCATCTCGACAGATCGCAGTGTGGGCCGATACTGTTTTCACAGAAAGCTACATGGTACTCATTTGGCACAATCCCTGGGAATTAAATAAAAATACAAAATTAATGGTGCTATTAATGCCATTCCTGGGATGAATAAAATGTCTAAAAGGAACCTTTGGTTAGCTGTTTTAGCCTGAAGCCCTTCCTGACATCTTTGGGCTACCTATCCTGCTCATATAGTGCTATAATGAGCATCATTTCCAGATCAGCCGTAAGGGGCAGTGAAGTATATCTTCCGAAAGTTCACGCTACTCTCTTAGCTTTGCTAATTCACTAAGCAGCAGGCAGACAAAATGCAGCTTGGAGAACAACCATGGAAGATTACAAACCTCTGATTTTAAAGTCTTTGGGCCTTAAACTTTTAACAGTTTTGCAGTGTTCATAGGCTGTGCATATGCAGGCAGATTCCATGTATATGTAAAATATATATATAAATATAAAAATATATAAAAATACATTTAAAACCTGTAGCTCTGCCTTTCACACGTGGAAGGGACTCGTAAGGAAACCTGCAACCAGAGCACTTTTAATTGCCTGAAGTGTCCGTTCTTCATCAGCATCCGAACCGACACCAGGACCAACAGCACACTCGTTTTCCCTGTGGGCCCCCAGCTCCTCAAGACAAATTACAGTGCCAGCTTTTGCAACGCTGGACCCACGTTTGAATTTTGCACGTGGGCTCCCTATCACATTCAAATGTACTTTGTAAAATAAAGAATTCACAGCAGTGCCTTTGCCACCAAAGAAGAAGCAGAAGCGACCCAAAGTATTTGATCCTGTAGACTGTGATAGCTGTTTAGACTCTACAAATATGCCTGGCACTTTGGTCTCCATTGGATTTGATAGTCTTTATCCAGACTTCAAAAATCATCCCTGAATATTGATAGGGAGGTTTTAGTGGAAGCATTCAGCTAAAAACAAGCCAGTAGAAGAGAGGGAAGGAAGGGAAAGAAAACATTAGAAAGGGTCACGGCTGGATTTGCTGAACAAATGAGCTCTCTTGTGGCTATGAGATCTCATCATATTCCTCTCAATTTTGTTGTAGGAAGCAGCATAAGACAATGACTGACCTTCAAGTATGGTGTGGGAATATGCAGGCTGACTCGCAACAAGAAAACCCACCTAAAAGGGTATAATCAGATTTCCCCACAGGAGATCTTTTTCTATGCTGCTGTTTAATCTCTACTACCGTATAGCTGTGTGTACTTTCAAAATAGATCGATCATGCATAAAAAAATAAAAAGATATTATGGTTTGTGCCTGTAACATAAGATCAGCTGGAGTGGAGGAGGGGATCAGAGGCGGACTCAGCTGGCCTACGAAATCCTTGAGCTGTTTGATTCCAGGCCATAGGTGCAATGCAGACATGGATATACATGGATATACATGCAGAATGTCCTCCTGTCTGTGTGCAACCAGCCCTCCCCGGCCCTTCACATCTCATTAATGTTCTCCTTATCGTAACAACACATTGCGGGCACAAGGACTGAAGGCTGTGCGGGAACGTGGGATGAGGCAATTCCCTTCCTGAAGCTTCTGCTATCAAAACCAACAGGGCAAATGATGATGGAAAGATGAGCGTCAGCCCAGGTTTGGAGGAAGAGACATCGCCCTCAAACCGCAAAGGTGAGTCGTCAGAAATTGCTCAGCCAGTTCCCATTCATTTCTGATGGGATTTATTATAACTGGCCAGCTTTAAGACGGTTTCAGACCTTCAAGGCAGAGCAGGTGAATCATCCCCCAAAAGAGGCTTGCAGAAGAGCTGAGACTTGAACCTGGATTTACCCAAATTTACTCCAGACCCTTAACCGCAAGGCCAAAATCATCCAAGAGAAGACATTTCCTCCAAGGTCAAGAATGACCAACCCCTTTAAGTAGCTCAAACATCAGGTCCTAACCCTGGGCCGCTTTCTCTCAGCATGAAGCCTTTTACCTTTGTCCCTTAGGGTTCAACTTTCACCCTGACTTGTAGGTGAGGAAGAGTGTGATGGGAAGAGCTGGGTCTCTCAAATCTGTTTTATCAACTGTATTCACCCTGACACAATTCAGCTCTGTTCACACTGAACAATTGAAAATTAAATCCTAGACTCATCAGTGCAGGATCAGACAGAGACACAGTCTAACTTTGCTCACTATGGTTTACTTTTATTTTTCTGGATGTCTCCCTGCAAACAGGTCCCTGGGCTTTTTGATTTATACTTTACCATCTGAAATGCATAAAAGATGTGGAGATTTTGCTCCCCCCATGAATCTTTCGCAATTTTGTTCAAAATTTTACTGAAGGTGACATGAAAAATTACCTCCAGAGTCAATTTGTGCTAGAGGAGGGCATCATTAAAAAAACAGTATAGGGACACACACACAAAAAAGTAAAGGGAGGATGAGGGAAAGAATGAGCTTGTGACCTCCTTGGATATGTCACACTCCAAAGGCAGCGTTGCCAGGACGGGACTGGCAGACTAATTACTCACAGGGCAGGTTCATTGATTCAGTGGAAAGGGAGAACTTCAGAGCTTGTTTGACCCATTCTATACGACTGCTCTGTTTCTTGTTATCTATTCTGGACAGAGCAGAGAACCAGAAATATTGACATTTCACAGCATTGCTCAGAGCAAAGCCTCTGCAGCCTTCCTGTGTCCCCATCGTTGTCATTGTGCCCTGTTCCCCTCCTCTTGCAGTCTCATTGCTCCACCTGACACCAACCCCATACTTCCCGAACAGGTAAGAGACCATTTGATTGTGGCAGATGCTTCACTGCCTGCACTGTTTAAAAAAGGCTTTTGTCTTTGGTGCAGCTCGGAACAGTCAAGTAGCAACAGGTAATTGGATATAAATAGCCAAGTAAACATCTAACACATTCATTTCATTTTCCCAATGAAAAGCACCGTAGTAAGCAGTATTGTTATGAGTCCTGTTGCCATGTGTTACTTCTGCCACATCTTTCAAAGGTGTTGGAAGGGGAGCTTGTTTGTGTAGTGAGTAGTGTCCCTGGTGTTTGCTTCTGTGTCTTGCTTCAACACTTTCTGCAGCGGAAAACTTGTCTCTCTGTTGCAGTCCTGGGGACATTTTTCTCTGTAAACAACGATTTTCACCACAAATGCCAAGGTATCAGCTGGGATCAAATTCTGAAATACTTGTGAAAATATCTGTTTTCACACCTGGCTGCTAGCAAAGTAAATATTAGCGAGGTTACGCACAGTCCTGGATAACACTGGATCTGGTGTGCTTGGTCTCTATTGCTCCTGCAGGAATTTTACCCTGTTTTTTAACTAGGCCCACAGGCATTCTTAAGTGCCTGACATCATGTTAATTTAGCATTTCAATTGGCTTTCCGATTTATTTCAGATGGGTTTTAGCACAAGCAAAGTCTAGTGATCTTTTAAAATCACTGTGCCAGGGTTAGCAGATGCATCCTGCCTCCACGCACCTGCAGTGCTGCTGAATTTACAGTACATGGTATGTCTGGTTTAAAGTCTTATATCTTAGGTACAGCAAACATACCAAATGAACACGGTCTGGTGTGCGACCAGCCCATGTCCAGCTGAAAACCAGCCTGCTCACGTAAGGTTAAACTGCAGCATTTACGCAGCAGCTGCTCCTTGGAGGCTCCCTGTGCAAAGCCCTGCAAGGAGTGGTGGATCCAAAGCTCATCCAGATTTCACATGATCTAACGTGATTCCAGATAAGATATTCTCAGACCCTTCTAACACAGTGTTAATTTTCAGAGGATTTTTAGTGGAAAAGCCTTCCTCGACCATCAAACCCCAGGTCATTCAACGCTTCCCTAAGACTTTGGCCTCACTGTGTATTTTGAAGAGGAGGTAGTTCCATAACATGGCAGATCTGATGATCAGAATCATAGAATCACTTTGATTGGAAGAGACCCTCAAGATCATTGACTCCAACCATAACCTAAATCTAGCAGTAAACCACGTTCCTAAGACCCTCATCTACATGTCTTTTAAACTCTTCCAGGGATGGTGACTCCACCACTGCCCTGAGCAGCCTGTTCCAGTGCTTCACAACCCTTTCCATGAAGAAATGTTTCCTAATATCTAATCTGAACCTCCCCTGGTGCAATTTGAGGCTGTTTCCTCTCATCCTATCCCTTGCTACTTGGAACAAGAGACCAACACCCTCCATGCTACAACCTCCTAAAACCTCACAACAGCCATCCTGAATGCAGGCAGTTTACTGCCCTTTTTCCACTTTCAAAGAAACTTTTAGCACCTGTGTTTTCCCTTATTTGAGTCTGCTCATTCACCACCCTGGTGTTCATCTCTCAGACCTTTTTATTTCTTTTTTTTCTCTAGACCTCTCCTATTAAACAGAGTGAAATGGGAAGTCTGGGCTCAACGAGGAGAGGACTTTATCCTTCTTTCTTTCACAGCCAGAGATACAGGCCCTGGAGAGAGAAGGGTGAGCCTGGTGATGAGCACCGTGGGGCTGCAGCATCCTCCTCTGTTCCTCTGCCACCTGCACACCCGAGGACCGCAGGCTGCCCTGCTGCCGAGGAGATAAGCATTTTTGCTGGCTGGAATAGCAAGCCTTCCAGGAGTGACACCAGATTGCCCTGGCTGTCTGATGGCTCTTGTTCTGAGGAGGAGGTTTTGGATGCAGCAAAAAGTTTTGCTCCTCAAGGCAGCGCATGCAGGCTGGGGAGTGCTGGAACAGCAGCTGAGTGAGGCACCAGCCCAATTAGTACTGGTTTGAGCAGGAGCCATCTGTGCTACTGCAAATCATTAACAGCAAAGGCTGAGTCCAGATGCATGTGCCTGAACAGCTGAATTGAACAGCAGCGATCAGAGAGCTGTGCGGGGCGGCAGAGACAGGTGAAAAAGCAGAACGGAGAAATGGGCTCCTCTTGAAACCAGGCCTGAGATGAGCTGCTGGCTGGGACTCGGGCTGGTGTTGCTCTCCCTCCATCTTGGTCTAACAGCTGGTCTCCCCACACACCTTCGTTTGATCTGGTCCTTCCCCTCCCCAGCTCCTGCCTCTCTCCATTTCTAGCTGTCTCACAGCTGAATGTAGCCCGCATCCCTCTTCACACCAAACACCCTCTGCTCTTGAATTCTTTTTTTTCTTCTGTGAACAGCATTTGGGGACACAGATTGGTTGAAAGCTGTGATGCAATGTAAGCAGTACCATAAACAGGCTCCAAATGACCAAACAGGAGCCTAGTACCCACTGACGGATTGAAAACATTTTCTTACTCCTTCCTATGGAAAAAAAGAAACCACCTGCTTTTGTACGTCTGCAATAAGCACTGATAGAGCTCTCTGAAGCAACTGCCCCATTCTCTTGCTCCAGAGTTCCCATTCTACCCATCTTTAGACCCTTGAGACCCATGCCATGTCCATATCTTCTCCACCAACCTGCTGATGGCTGGTGTCTCCCTTACCATATTGGGTGTGGGTTGGCTTCACTGCTATGTCACCAGAGGGGGCTGTAATCTTCCAGGGCTGCATTGTTTTAGTGGATGTAACACTCCTTTTCCAAACTCCTACCTTGTCTTATTTATTCTATACACATGCTGCTCTCTAACAACAGCAGTGAAAGCCTAGCAGTAGATTTGGTCATCTTTCAGGAGGTGGCTGATAAATTAGATTGGATGCTCAGTCCCATCATGTAGCAGCTGACCTGTAGGACCATTGGTGCCAACAGCTTCACCCTGGTCACACAGGCACAAACCTCATTTAACCCTGAGACTTTTTACACCTTCCTCATTATTATCCTGTAGCAATTCCTGAGCAGAATGAGCTGTCATGTTAAAAGGGGAACAGAACCAGGTGTTTGGGATTTTTGGTGACCCTGAGCCTGGCTGAACTCAGAAGAGATGCACTTTACATTGCCCCCTTTTACACAAATGGAAATTGAGCTTCAAGAAATAGCAGTCCTTTTAATTCTTCTCACCACTTCTTTGGCATTAAAATACAAGATGCTCAATAAGTCATTTGTTCTTTTTAATCTTTTCTTCCTCCCCTGTAAGGAAGGATGAATTACAAAGCACCTGGAGACAAGAAAGCTGTCCAGAAAGGCTCCTTTTCTTTAGGTTTATACCTAAAGCATCTTCTAAAGGAGACTCAGCAGTACAGCTGGGACCCATCAAGTCTGCCAGGAAAGAAAAGCAATTGGCAGAGACCACTGCACAGTCCAGATGATCCCATATTCCTGGGCTCAAATTCATGCCTCCCTCCAGAAGCTCAAGGGTATTGAGATCAGATGTTTTGATTGACCTCATTATGTACTGAGGGACCATCTGCAAAAGCTCAGATCTGGCTCCAAGCTTCTTCCAAGTCCAGGTCTGGGATTTTGATTTGAACCTCTGCCTAACTCAGTCAACCCCTGCCAGGGCACAATGAATGCGTGGTGCAAGATACCGAGAATCCTTTCTTTAATAGAAGTGCTGGACCAGATTTTCAGCAGAGCTCAGCTCCTACTCTGAACTCCAAGTTCTGGCCTGCCTTTCAGACGTGCCCACCATCCTATATCTCCCCTGCAAACCCTCTCCTTCCTTCCTTACTTTACACCTATCTGCCACATTAAGGAAACTATCAAAATGCCTGTTAATGGAGTATATAAACCTGAAAAACAGTGTGTAGCGATACATATATGGACTGTCTCTACTTGCAAAGGTATGTAGCAAGTGATACCTTCCAAAGGGAACGTAGGAGATCAACAGATTCAGCACACTCCCAGATTCCCTATAGGTCTCACACAGACAAAGCATTTCATAAACAGTGAGCAGCCGTGACATGGAGCCTTTTCTCTTTCCTTCATTCCAAGAAAAAGAATTGCATCTTTGAGATCCCATTGACAACCATTCTCCCTTAACAATCTGCTTGACTCAACACAGGCCGTGCTCTTGAGACTTGTTAAGGGAAGGGAGGGGAAAACATCTTTACACTGTTCTCTTCTTCCCTCCTTTCTTTAATCAAAGAAAGAAAACAGGGAAAGAAAAAGAGAGAAGGAGGAGGAGGGGAACCGATAGCCCCCTCCTCCCTACTCCTTGGCTTTCTCCTCTATCTTCCTGCCTGTCAGATGCTCCAACATTCCTTGCACGTAAGTGTTTTGCTTCAAAAGTTAGAAGAAGAGAGGGAAAAGAGAAACTGCATTGCACAGTCCCTGTTGATAAGGTTCAAAGCAGACAGAGATGCCTCAGAAGCACATGCAGTCTCTCCCTCTCTCCCTGTTACAAGAGAAAAAAGAAGAGCTAAATTCCATGGCAGACTTTGCTTTCTCCTGCTGCTGTTATCTTCCCGTGCACACAGGCTGGAGGTAGGGGGAAGATAGAAACTGTCCTGTTTACCTTGAGATTTCTCTCCACCCTCATCCCCCCTTTGAAATGTCTTCTTTAAGCTGCTTTTGCACTCCCAATTTTTAATGACTTTTACAAAAAGAAAGAAAAAATAGTCTGGACGTGTTTGTGTGCCGAGTTGTTTTTCTTCCCCACCCTGTTGTTTTAAAACTTCCCAGAAGCGAGGATGAGCCCAGCTGAGGTTACTCAAGGAAAACCCCTGCCAAAAATCTTCTTTGCTGGTAATATTTCCCCAGCCTTGTCATTATCTGACTTTCCCCTTCCTCTACCCCTTCATATATCCCTCTAATTTTCCCTTCCTGCTCAGCATTAGAGTAGTGAGGAAATACCACTAAGTTATCACCACATTACTCATCTGGGGAATCCTGCCAAGAATGTTTTGGCCTAGCAAAATAGTCACAGCCATCTGTCTGTCTGTTGTGCTAGAGGAGATACGAGCACACACAAAGTAACCGAGAAACACACAGATTTACTAAAAAGAAAGAAACCCAAGAGCCATGGAAGTCAGAACCTAGCCACTGGAACCAGCAGTCACAGAGAATATTAAGATAGAGTTTCAGTCACTTCACTGAGATATTCCAGATGAGCCTGGTGAGCTACAAGCCCTCCCTTTATTGCCTTCAAAGGGGAATTAAAATAGCCAAGAGATTGATGTAGTGAAGTCTGTAAAAGTTAAAGAGCTCATCAGACTATCCCCTCACTTCCCATCTGCCTAATAGGAGCATCAATCTACTCAAGGTACAACAGCATCTGCAAGGGCACCTTAGGACAGGTCCAGCTAGCAAATAAGGTTAATTTATGCTTTCTCATTAAGGTGGTTGGGACTCAGGTTTGGGGTGGGTACCTTGGGGTCTACAGGTGAACCATATCTGCTCCTCCCTCCTCTCTCACAGGTGAGTTACATTGATAATTTAGAACTAGTTTTTTAACCATGGACAAAGCCCAGCCTGTATTTTTGTCTCTCTTCCTGAGCAGTGCAAACCCTTTTGGCAGCAGTTTCATTCCTGCCAGCCATATGGGATGGCAGTGTCATTTATGGATAAACCTCTGCTTACCTGGTCCAGCCTGTGGAGAATAAGGCTTTGACTGTCTCATCCCACTATGACTGATGAGGACAGAGGTTCAGTCCCTCTTGGAGCTGATCAGCAGAAGAGCACCTCTAAGTTCACGTATTTAACGTGTTCCTGCATGCTCTGCAGCTGGGCTTCCTCCGCACCCTTCTGCCGAAGAACAGGCTGCTGAGGGGGCTGGAGATGAGAGGATGGAGAGGATTTACTTCAGCAGTGAGTATCTGTGTGTTTATCTTTTCCCTACTGTTGTTGCATCGACTGCCTGAGATGAGTTAACAACTCAGAAGTGGTGTTTGAGGAGCACACGGAATGGGTTTGTCAAAATACGAATGATAAGAAAGGCCCTTAGTGTTATCAGTGTTTACTAGTGAAAGCTGGCAAAGGAAGAAAAAACCCTGACTTTTCCCAGGCTGTTAACTACATCCAGATTGTTGCTAAGTTAATGATTTATACCAAACATGAAAGACTCTGCCTTTTCTATGCAGTTGGGAATTAATGCTATAGATGGAGAATATTTCTATGTAGAGCAATGCAGCGACTCTTGGAGCGCACTGGGGGCTGCAAGCTGCTTTTAGCCTGTTGTACACACAGCAGAGCAAGGGGAGAGGATTTTTGACTAAAAGCAATAAAATAGTCCCTGCTGTTCCTACCTGGCTTTGGTCCCAGCAAGTGGAAAGCTCTCATCTCCCTTCCTGGGTGTTTTCCGGACAAAAGAGAGGAAACTCAGGAAACTCTAAGAAGTGAAGACCCAGTCCAGCTTCTACTTGGCCTGAACATTTGAAGAGATAAGAGCTCTACTCGTTTAAAAGATGAGGGGTGGTGTTACTGTTGATCTCTCTCCGAGTTCATGGATTTGGTCCATGTGATGGAGGGCATCACCTGTGCTGGATGCCATTTAATGCTTTCCTAACCCCAATTGCCCCAGAGGTGCTCCTGAGGGATGACTTTACATTGAAAACAGCTTCATATCTCTTCATAGAAAGCCTTTATGGTGGAGAGCTCTGGCTGCTCTTCCCAACAGGCCAACTCATGCTTCTAGAAGCTATCTAGGCCACATCCATGGTTATACCTTTGTCTGAAGATTAATCTGAACGATTAATTCCCAGTCTGAGGGTGAATGTCCATGGCTGGGGTCTCTAAAAGTAGCCCAGGAGAGCTGGGTCCTCTGAAGTTTGTTTGTCTGTCGTTGCTGTGAAGGAACGTTTTACTGCACCATGTTCAGTCCTTGTGGCAGAAAACGTCCTGTTCTCCTCATTGCATGCAGCACCCTGCATTTCCCCATTCTCAAATACTTCTGATTCTGAGGAGTTTCTCTGTGGGTTACAGTCATAAGAAACGGTGCAAAAGTTGCTTCCCCATGAGAGAAAGGTGACAGAGAGAAAAGGGAGATTGGGATGTGCTGGGGAATGGTTCTGTGCAGCCTGTGGTGCCAATTCTGCATTGCAACAAGGGCATTTCACAGCCAGTGGAGCAAAACTCTGAAGCAGCAGGATACCTGAAAAGCGAGTCTGAGATGATTTCATAGCTACCTTCATCACATCCCTTTTTAATTCATAGGCACAACAGTTCAGATGCAAACTTCAAACTTGTAATGGAGCACTTTGGGAACAAATACATACGCTGCAATTCAGAATTTAGTTCCCCATGCACCTATCTCAAACTCTGTGATGTAAAAGAAGTATTAGGGGCAGAAGAACAACTTATTATGGAATAATGAAAGTGTGACTTTGTCATGTATTCTGAAGAATGTGAGTTCACTTACCAAACAGTGAAATAGCAATAAACTTCCCAGTAGGTAAAAGCAAACCCATGCTGGTTACCACTGTCTATTCACAGCTGGACTCACCCAGCCTATCTTCACTGTGGGCATGAGATCAGCCTGTTCTGCAAGTCACCTACCTCTTGATGCCAAAAAAACTGAGGTTCCTGCCCATCACATCTGAAGTAGACATTTCAAAGTTAAATATCTAGTCTGTTTTCAATTTTTCCTTCAAATACCAGAAGTGATTGCACCACATTATGGACTAATCGCCTGTCAAATTTAATTTCTTAAGCTGAGGCTGCTTTAGAGCCAAGTGAATGAAAAGGAAAAAAATACCTGTCCAAACCCACAAAATTATTATTTTTATGCCTGTATAGTTACCTAGAAATTGGAGCTTTTCCTTAACCTTTCAGTTTAACTATACGGCAAGTGCATTACTGTCAGACTAGGGCATTATATGCAAAATTTGATCTTCCAATAGGTCTTCATATCCAAACTCTAATAAACTGAATGTAATGGAAGTAGCACTAGGTCCAGCTAGAAGCAAAGTCCTCTTCAGTACTTGTTACTGAAGATCAAACATAGACCTCCAACACATTTTCCTACAGGCTGTGTCTGTATTATTTGTTGGAACAAGTTATCTCACTTTATATATAATTATGGTCTACCTGAAGATCTCAAAGAGACATAAAGGTTTATTAATCCTTGGAAATGTGCCTCACTAATTTATCTGTGTGGTGTCTGCCGTAGGATGACAGTTATCATTGACATAGAGAGAACTGTGTGGGGGTTTGGGTGCAAACCCAGGCTCTCATTCCCCACGATTTTGGAGGGCAGACTTCAAATTTTGACAAGGGATTGATAGAAGGGTATGGGCTGATATAAATCCAGACATTAAGAAAAATCTCAGAGGTGTCTCAGTGTGCAAACCTTTGGTGGGAATGTCTTGTAGCTCAGCTGCTAAAATACCTAAAATTTGGGTTTGAATGTGGCTTAGTCTCTTGATTGTAAAAGGGAGAAGGACAAAGATACAGGGAAAGGAGAGCAGAGCCTTTGAGGAGCCTAAAGCTGTCTAAGGAAACTTTGGTTGAAACAGGAGGGAAGTAACATCAGAGGCTCCCAGTAAAAATGTTACCGCTTTCAATAACTGTGGTATCTTTGGGATAGAGAATCTGTACACTGAATCTAAAATTTCTGACTCCCCCAATAAGCCAAGCAGGTATAAATAGCATTTTTTTTTAAACCTACTTAAAAAAGCACAATGCAAAACTAAGAGATAACTTGGGTAGAAGCACCACTGTGTAAACGGAAGTTATTTTGGATATATGCCAAAAAAAAAAGGCAAACACAAATTAAGCTTGTCTGTGAACCAGTAGAAAACCTTTTAAGTAACTATAATCATTCTTGATGTATCATCAGAAAGACCGAGTCCGGCTCTGATCTGCTAGTGTTTTTCATCTGAATATCCCAATATGCTTTATGCCTCCTTTCTTATAGGAAAGCAGAAAAGGGATTTGTTCTGGCTGGGTGCCTCGGGTCACACAGCAGCCACTGCCTGGCAGAGCTACCAAGTCCCCTATCTCCCAGATGCAGTCGAATGTATTGTTTTTCTCATGCGAGTGGAACCTGTAGCTAATGAAAGGACAGCGAACAAAACGATTCCCAGCTCCCACCACCTACCAGAAGTGTCCACAGCCTTTTGTCAATGGCAAATCCACCCCAAAGTGTCTCTCATTTCTACCTTGCGTGCCCTGGATGGTTCAATCCTCTCTCCTCACTAGTGATTTCACCACCCTCTGTTGTGCTGAGCATCACATTGACGCTTTGTGTAGCCAGAGGTGGAAATATTTAATGGGGAACAGGGTGGGTGTTTCTGAAATGATAAGAATACTCTTAAAATCTGTAGTTATTTGTGGAAATTATCGTCAGTAAACAAGTTATCAGCCAATAGCCCAGTTCTAACTAAGCTGTGTAGACATGGCCTGAAAGAAGGGCTTGGGGAAATTTTACCGAGCTTCGTCAAACTTAAGTGATAATGGGCTGTGCCTGAGCACGGTGGTTTCACAGCACACACGTAAACCCATGCACAGTGAGATAAGGAAAGGTTTTGCTCTCCTGTTGGCATAATGCAGCTGGAATTCTGCTGAAGTCTCTGCCGAACCCACGCTTTTCCTGGGTCTGTGCTGTTCTGTGTGCAGGTCACCCACACAGGGGAGCTGGGAGGGGTTGGAACGTTATCTATCCCCTCCCAAAATGCACCAAAATCTCCCTTTTTGTCATCTACCAAGAGATTTTGAAGGCAGCTGGAGCTGGTTCAGCAGCTGTCCTTAGTAAAGTGAGGAACGGTGTGTGTTCATCCATCCATTCAGGTCTACTGCCCTTGTTGAAGCAGGCATAGTTTTCTTATGAAGAAGTTGGCTCTGGTGCTTAGGGCTTTGAGCAGCCTAGTGTGCAGGATTTTAGGGGAAAGGGTTATGATAGTAAGGGCAGTGGGTGCAGATGAAACACAAAGTGTGCCCACAAAAAGAAACAAGACTATTCTTCCCTCTGTCTTCTGTTTCAATGCACACAAGCACTAATTTTAATAGAGCTGACTTCAGAAAGGCAGCAAGCACAGCAAGCATGAAGGTCTGAGTATTATTCTGGAAATAAGATGAATAAATAGCCTTGGGAGAATGCTTGCTTGCTATCTTTAAACCACAGCCCCACGACTCTCTAGGGAATTGCTGCTTCCTGTACAAATTGTTTGCACCGCTGAACTTTCTTCTTCTCTCTACCCCATGTCCACTCTTGGTGGCTTTGAGGTGCTCTCCAGGAGCCTGATCTCTGGGGCAGCCCCCAGATGCCTCCTGAATCCACATCCAGCCTGTTGCCCTGCACTTTGAGAACGAAACGTGGGTTGCAGGCTGTGCAGAAGACACTGTTTCCCATAGTAGGTCTCCAAGGTGGACAGTCAGGGATGTATATCTCGCTGCAGAGGATACCTGTCCCCCACAATGTGGACACAGCCAGTGCCTGTTTTCTCTTGGCTCGGCGCCTCTGTAGGCTTAGAGCCAGCCAGTGGGAAACACGAGATAATGGGAGCTTGGGTGGAAATTGTGCTGGCTGAATCCAGCCCATTTAATTTATTCAGGGAAACTCTTTTATTTTTTCAAAACAGATCCAGAAAACAAGGGATGATTCTCCATTGTTCTGCATGTTACTGGCAATAGAAATGGAAAACATCCTGGGCCAAACCAAGAGCTGCTCAACACTTTTGGGAATAGGGAGGTGTAAAAATTGTCTGCCAGCTGTCTTATCCCTTCTTCCTGCCTTTTAACTAAAGCATAAGGTTTATTGTGCACCCAAGAACTGGGTGCCCCACCTGCACCTTCTGCTCCCCGTCCTCTCCTCTGCACAACGCTCGTGCTCCCGTGAGCTGCTTCAGGGAATCAAACCAGCAGAGGATTATCTGCTTCTTTTGTAGGGTTACTTCTCCTATTCTATAGCACTATGCTTGAAGTGTTTCCCCCATAAATTAATAGGCTGCAGGGAGGAAGAAATTTATTGCAATGAGGGTGGTGAGAGCCTGTCCCAGGTTGGCCAGAGAGGTGGTGGATGAACCATCCCTGGAGACATCCCAGGCCAGGCTGGACGGGGCTCTGAGCAACCTGAGCTGGTGAAGATGTCCCTGCTCATGGCAGGGGTGGCACTGGGGGAGCTGGGAAGGTCCCTTCCAACCCAAACTATTCTGTGACTCTATGAGGTCTCTGATCTGTGTGTGTGTGTGATAAAGAATGGTCAGCACAGAGGCACAGCCCACCCTGCTTCCCTCTTCAGAGTCCCTGCAACCCCTTGGAGAGATCCATCCTGCTGAAGTGGCTGAGGGTCAGGCTGGAAGGCAGAAAGCAGGAGAAAAACCTTTAAGCCAGTGGCTTTAAAAGGTCCAAGCTCCCAAGTATTTGGATAACAGAAATACCTGCAATCAGACAGCGTCGGAGAGGAATTGCGCTGGAGAAAACAAGATTCAGAGGGTGGATTAGTGTCAACAGTCCCATCTTCAAAAAGGATAAACCCTCTGAACCTGCTCATTCACCTCTGCAGGAAAACTGGCTCTCAGAAGGAGAGTGTAAATGGAAAGGGAGGGTCAGGATGCTCTTTATATGAACCTGGCCATCCAGCTTGAGAGTAAGAGAAGCAAACATCAGCTTCAAAGCTTGTCTTGTTTACATCTTCCTTTGAGAGGAGAGAGCCCCAAGGAAGCATCTTTATTTAGAGGGCTCCAGAGAGACATTCTGTACCAAGCAGAGAGGAGCGTTCCTGCAAATGCCAGCGCTGTAATGAGGTGTGGCTGGGTCTCGGACTGGCAGGAAAGGTCCTCAGGCCATTTGAGAAGGAATTGGAAGAAGTTGCCGCAAATACATGTGATGAATAATTTCCTGCAAGCCCCAGGGCGACCGAGGGGAAGTGGGGAGACGCAGGCGTTTCAGTTGGTGCGTAACAGGTCTTTTCCATCTCTGATTTCTACGATGTGCTGTACACAAAGCAAGAAGCGCAGCAGCTAAAATCAATGCACAGCCTGAGCCAAGCGGAGAGGTTTTAATCAATCTGAGAAGCAGTTTATTGTGAGGATCCAACAAAGCGACAGAGATTATCAGTGCTACACAGGAAAGCGGAGCATGGAAAGCAAAAAAGGAGCATTGAGCTCTTGCTTCATGGGAGCTGAAAAGTCTACCTATCTCCTCTGTCTTGGACCTGATAGTGGCACAGCAAGAGCGAATAACTTGCGGAGGGGAGTGGAGAGAGGGGATGAGTAAGTCCCAGCTACTGATCAATGCTGGATTTAGAACAGGAATTTTGTTTTGCCTTCCCAAAAGAGATTAGTTCCTGAGGTAAATATGTTTTCCATCAGTGCATCCAGGTGAAACGCTGAGGAGCTGTGAGCAGACTGGCTTGTGGCTGCAGGGACTGTGTGTGAGGACAGAGCTTTGGGACACTGAAGAAAGAGTAAATAAAGATCCTACACGTCCATCTGGTCCGCAAGAGATGACTGGCTATTTCTCTTTCCCCCAGCTGAGTTTTGAGAGAATGGAGGTTCAAGACGTGTCAGTAGTTGGGAGCAAACAGTGGCTGCTCAGGGTGCAGAGATGGGTGTTGTGTTCTCTGAATGCCCATGGTGGGAAGCCACCTCTGACCCCAGACACTGCAACCTCTCTTTGTTCTGTGGTCCATACTAGATGCCCAGATCTAAATTCTTCTAGCCCACTTAAATTTAAAACCAGATCTAACTTCAGAGTTTTGCCTAGTTTTCTTCTGAACGTAACAACAGCGATGGCCTTCGGGATCAGGTGAGAGCGATCGCGGTGTTGTGTTGGTGGTGACTGTCTGAAGCAGCCCTGATGTTTAACAGCAAATAACTGTAGCTCATAAATGACGGACCTATAAAAGTATTGGTGCATCTCACAACATGATTACCAAGTAGATGGTAATTAAGCTTCAGCAATTTCAGGAGCACAATAATTACCATTAAACAATGTTGCGGGGGGGGGGGCTGTAGTGGTAATGGGAGGAACTACATAATCTAGCAGACCTTTGCAAGACCTTTTCCCTCTCCGCCTTCCTTGATGTTATGAATGCAAAAACTGAGCAGAACAATCAGTTCACAGAAGTAAGAGAAAATGTACATTGTGAGAAGTTCATAGCTGCCCAGAAGATGGGAGGAAAGCCCAGACTTGGCTCAGTTCTCCATCCCACCAGGAGATACCTGTGGGTTCTGCACCCTCCCTGGCTCCCAGTTTCTCCAGACTTTTCCCTCCCTTTGGACACCAAAGTTGTGCATACTTGCTGCCATACCCAACCCAGTATCACAGCTGCTGGTGAGGCTGTGCAGATAAAGGGACACTGAACAACATCGTGTGTATGGCAAAGCCTGAAGACTGGGCTCACTGGTGGGTCTGGGTCTTGCGTTTTCATTGCTACACAACCCAATGGCTGCAGCAGTTGCCGCCACCTTTGCTCTCAGTTGCTGAAGACTAAAGCAGGTTCAGGGCCTTTTCACCACCCCAATACCCTTCTCCAGAAGTCTGTTGGCCCCAACACAGTTGCCTCTGCTATTCCTGAATCTGCCTTGCTGTAGCTGGCAATTACCATGTTATTGGTATCCTAGTGATCCAGTTTAAAAGCTCGTGTGGACAAACCTGTGGGGCAGAGCCACCTCCAGTGACCACTTTCTGCTCTGCTTTCCTGCAGAACAGGATCTTTAACACCCTGTCCACAGCTGAGTTGGGAAAGCCAAGGCTGAATCTCTATTCATGAGACACCAGACAACGCGGTGCAACAAGAGCCGTTTTTTTGCTGTTTTTCAGCCATGTCTTCATTTACGTCAGCACGTATGCATTTTTCATCCATGTTTTCATTCCAAAACTTTCTGTGCCATGGCTATAAGAAACAAACAGGCCAGACAAGCACCTGAGAGCTACAGAGAGGAGAAAACCCAAACAAAACAAACCACCCGTTAATCTCTCTTTAATTTATCTTTTCCCCCTGCCCTCCCCAAAAGGGGAGATGATGGGGGCTGGCAAGGGGGAGGGATGATCCCAGCAAAACAGCCTAACTATAAAAATATGAGTGCAGTTGCTAAAAGCCCAATCTATTTTCAAATGATGTGCTCTAATGGAATGTTGCTGTACATCTTTTGATGAGACAGGAGTCTATTTAAAAAGACAGGCGCTTTCGAATGTGCTTTTAAACCCCGTCTGTCAATTAGAACAACATCAAGGGTTCAGTGGCTGGGAAAAAAGATGACAGTAATGAAAAGCTGGGAGGGCAGCAGAAGAAAAGAAAGATAAAGACAAAATAAAGTGGAAAAAAGCCAGGAGGAAAAGAAATAAAGCAGTATTGCAAAAAAAATAGACAGAAAAAGGAAGTGAAAGTAGGGCAGAATAAAGATTCATGAAACAAGATTGCACTCATTTGTCCCCCAAAATTGTATATTCATTCATAGTCAAGGATGCAGAGTGCAGAGAAAGCAGAAAATGCAATACCTCTTAAAGTCAGATTCCTTGCGTTACTCAGCATCTCTAAGTCGGGGGAAGAAAACAATGCTCAGGCTCCCCCTGGGTGGATCCCATGCCGGGAGCTCTCCCTGCAGCTCCACCATGGACACAGACCAGTGTGGGAAGAGAATTTAGTCTTTGAGAGGCACTCAGATGAGGATCTCCATAGGAAAAAAGCCCATGAGGAGATTTATAACTGGCGTTAAGTGCAGGAGTGAGGGTGGCAAATTGAACATGGGAGAAAAAACATTGGGCTGGGTCCTCCCCGAGGGAATGGTACCTGACCTGTGTGCAGGGGAGTCAGGAAGGTGCTGAAGGGAGTGGAGCATCTCCCGTGTGAGGAAAGGCTGAGGGAGCTGGGGCTCTGGAGCTGGAGAAGAGGAGACTGAGGGGTGACCTCATTAATGTTTGCAAATATATAAAGGGTGAGTGTCAGGAGGATGGAGCCAGGCTCTTCTCGGTGACAACCAATGGTAAGACAAGGGGCAATGGGTTCAAACTGGAACACAGGAGGTTCCACTTAAATTTGAGAAGAAACTTCTTCCTGGTGAGGGTGGCAGAGCCTGGCCCAGGCTGCCCAGGGAGGTTGTGGAGTCTCCTTCTCTGCAGACATTCAAACCCGCCTGGACCCCTTCCTGTGGAACCTCAGCTGGGTGTTCCTGCTCCATGGGGGGATTGCACTGGATGAGCTTTCCAGGGCCCTTCCAACCCCTGACATTCTGGGATTCTGTGAAGGGTGAAGGTCCTGGTGGCACCATCTTAGATGCAGGTACAGTGCACAGAGACCAGGGACGTGACCTCTCTGGGTGTGAGGGTGACGCTACTGCTGTGCTAAGGGTGCTTTTAACATCAGTTTGATCATGAAATTTCATTCATAAACAAAAACCAAAACAATTTTAAAAGGAAAACCCCAGAAATCCCACCATTTAGCACCATTTTGTCCACCCTGTCTTGGGTCACTGGCAGGCTGAAAGCCTCTCAATCCCACACATTGACCTCTGCCACTTGGGCTAATGATAGAGATTGATGGCAGTAATAATTGCTGTGGTCTGATGGGGTGAGGGCTGCGGGGAGGTGACACACTTAACCCCTCATGCTGGCAGCTGTCCTCAGCACACACTTCCCATGCTCAGTCACCCCATTGTGTTACGATGGAGCCTGTCTTGCCCCATCTCTCTCAG
Source organism: Patagioenas fasciata (assembly GCF_037038585.1). Lineage (NCBI taxonomy): Eukaryota > Metazoa > Chordata > Aves > Columbiformes > Columbidae > Patagioenas > Patagioenas fasciata. Next base: position 3,419,167 of record NC_092529.1, on the reverse strand, counting down.
GGCCATGTCCAGCCTTGGTGGCTCCATCCTCCTCCTTGAGCTGGGTGGCTTTGGGCTGAAGTGTCCTCAGAGTGGTTGGTGAGTCCACGCACTGGTGTGTGCTGTAACAAACCCCAAAGCACCGTAGTAAAAATCATACGTGGTTTTGGTTTCCTCTCTCAAGTCCGGTGCCGAAACTCATCCTGATGCAAGGCTCAGAGGTCTCAATGCTCCCATAAATGTTAGTCATGGCATTTCTGTGCCTCAATCCCCTCTTTTCAACACCCTGTCATGCAGGGTCTCACGATGCTCACCTGCAGCAGTGGCGTCCATATCCACACCACACAGTATGTACCTGAGGCAACTGCTGGCAGAACAAGTGTGTTCCACACTTCCTTTTTTGTACTGTAAAGAGCAGAAACACTTGCCAAGAAACAGTCCTGAGCTCTTGCTTGTATCGTTGGGATTTAGAGACTTCTGTTTAGTTTCTACGACTACGCATTGTTTACAGCCACTGTTGCAGTGAGCCTTAAAAAGTCACAACATTTAACATATCCAGCTCCTCCAGAAACTAAATAAATCGTCTTCCTCTTTCCCCTTCGTTGCTTGCAGAGCTGTTCATAAAAGCCAGGGCACTATTTCTCCAGGTTTAATTGCAGACGTTCAGCTGGGTTACAGCAAACAGTGATCCTGGGCAGGTTCCATGCGACAGCATCCTGGGCAGTGCTGCCGCTCTCTGTGCCAGGCGCTGTGCAAAGGTACAACAAAAAGGTGAAGATAACACGTGTTAAACCAGCGTAATGAGGAATTCTTTCTCCAGATTGGCCCCAACTGGATATACACACCTTAATGAGTTAAAATTGGAGGCTTTGTGTGGCTTTTCTTACACAATATTTGAAGAAAGGCACTTGCGATCTCTATCTTGTGTGCTCTCCCTTCATGGTGGTGTAATTAGCTTAGTTTGCAGGAAAGAGAGTTAATAAAAGGAGTATGCTAACTTGAAATACTTTGTATTTTTGCAGCATCTGCTGATGTGTGGTAACTTGTTGCCTTTCCTTATATACCTCAGCCCTATTTCTGTACAAAACGGTGCTTGTTCGCTACGTGTCTCACAAGAAAACGCTTTACAAATATCAGCCATCCAAAGATGCTAATTGGTGTTAAATATTTGGGCTGGGGTTTTCTAGGGCAGGCGAGGGAATCAAGATCCCCAGAGGCTGTTTTACCTAACTCCCTTAGGCATTACTCCATGTATATAACAAAAATACTACCAGGAAACAATTAACGTCAGAGCTGGCTGCTGCGGAGGGTTCACAGCCACAAAAATACCAACCTTTTATCAGCCCTTGGCACCCACAGGCTTCCTTTCACATTCACCAAAGACTGTCTCGTCACCCCTTATTTTCCAAGGTGGCTGTTATGGTTTGGAAAAAATGTGTACAGCTCCATAACACCAAGGCCAAGTCCCCATTTGCTGGCCCCATGCAGAAAGGCCAGTGTCCCCATCCCTTGAGGACCAGGCTCTTCCTCTCTGTGTAGGGGTTCAGCCTTCCCTGTGTTGGGGGCACATGGGACATCGCACGGTGCTGGGCGAGCAGAATGGGGCTGGTGCAGGGCACAGGATTACACAAAACCTCTCGTTTGTGCTCAACCCAGGAAGCAACACCTTGGGTACCGTGTCTGGATTGATGATGCGCTGGGTTTGGGGGGTCAGGGTGGGTTGGGATTTCCCTCTGCTTGAGCTTGCCAGCCCCACTTCCCTTCCCACAGGGACACCAGGAGTGTCACCCAGAGTGTCCCCATGGTCCTCACCCTCCCTGCGCAGCTGAGATCATTTTGAGAATAGGTGCATCACAGGCTGTGAGGTGCTCAGATGCTCTGGTAAAGAGGGCTGCGTAAGTAACTCTACCAAGTGGGTATGTTTGAGCAGTCACCACTCAGATCTTCAGTCATCATTACCCAGAGAAACCAGCTGTTCTTCTGCTATTTATGATCCCCCCTTAAATCTACCCTCCCTGTGACTCAACCCACAGGCTTTAAAGTGTGCAGCGTATTGACATTTATATAGTACATTTCATACACTTCCTCTCAAAGCTTTTTACAAAGCCATGAATTACATACCTGTCACCCACTGAATTCATTCATCCAAAAAAGAAGCAGTCATTACGCACTCGGCAATAAGCCTCATAACACCACCCGCCATTGAGTTTGTATATGTGTGCACCAAAGAGATAAAGTTACTTTAATGCCATCTCTGCTATTAGTGCAACAGAGAGCAAGGGAGGGGAAGGAGAACGGGGGTAAAGGATCAGGGGGAGGGTCTGGGTGTTTCTCCATACCTAGATGTGGAGATGTAGCATATATTAACTTCTTAAGAGGCTGCAGCTGCAGGCAAGTAATTATGTGAGTGGCAAGGTGCCTCCATCCTGGTCTATAGGGGAGATAATAAAACAATAGAATACTTTGCATTTGTTTTGCTCCTTTCATTCTGGGATCCCAAAGTGCTTTTTAGACATTAATTAATTCTCATTAAACTGAAAAAAAAAATTAAAAAAGACAACAGCACCACAACTCTGAAGCAGATCTCATTTTGGAGATGAAGGCACTGACAGGTTTGCAAACTTCCTCCAAGCTGCAGAAAGAGTTAGTGGCAGAAATAAATGCTGAAGTCTTGATTCCCAGCTCACTGGTCCACCTCACAGACTCACCTCCTTTTCATCTACTATCAATCTTGCTTCTTTTAATCAGTATTCCAGCGGGATGGCTTTCACTGCTGAGGAAAAGCTGCCTTAACTTTTGTCTCAATGAACCAAGCATATGCAGAGCATCTAATTAATATCCCTGGACTTGATTGCAGGCAGATTAAAACCAATACTCCCTCCAGATTCCAGTGATTTTAAGATGTATTTTCCACCAGCCCTGTGAAGCCCATCTGTGTTGAAAGGGACTGGCAGGGACCAGTTCAAAGCCATGAGGACTGAACTGAATCTGCGGCATCTGCATGTGTCCTGGATTTCCCCTGAAAAGAGTAAATCCTGTGGCCTGTTACTCTTAAGCCAACTTTTACCCCAACATTAACCCAAATTCCTCCTCCCCTGCTGCATACTGTGCATTTTGGATTGCAGGATGCAGCAGATTCAGGTTTTGATAGTCAGCCTGTCCCAACCCCTGTCCAGAGCTGGTTGAGAAGCTGGGGAGGGGAAACAGCATAAAAGCAGGTCTGAAGAGATTGATTTGGTTGAGGGACTGAAATTGAACTGTGGTGAAGTGATGGCTCCTGGTATCACTCGAACTCTCCAGTCTCAGAAGGATCCAAAAGCGGTTGAACGAGGGAAGGTTGTTAAACTGGGGAAATCAAATGTTTTTGTCTTCGTTTTGCTGCTCCTAATCTGGCTGCTCTAAGAGAAGGTCCCTCTCCAGCCCCCAGGCACATTGAGTTCATGAAAGGTGTTGCTCTAGAAAACTAAAGAAGACAAGTGTGGGAAAAGACAGGTTCTCTTGCTGAAGGCTGCCACCATCTTCAACATTCCTATTCGAAGAGAAGCCAGGAGGAAAATCGTCTCTTTTTTTCATGGTGTCACTGTCAGGTGGTATTTCAGCCTCACTTCGCGTAGGTTAGTTTCATTTTTGAAGGGTGGGAATGGATTCATCTTGGCAAAAAATCAGTCCTGAGAAATCTGTTGTTGAAATACCATCAGCTCATGATTTCCAGCCCATGAACCATTTTCTGGACTGTTCTGTCAGTGGCTGGAAAGGATAAGCCCACGTCGACAACGGATGCTCAGAAAAACTGTGCCTTTGCCTGACTCCTGCTCAGGTCTCTTACCAGTTTCTGCACTCACCAATAATGAATGTCATCCGGACTATCAAGGAACCCTGGAAAATTCTGGTCAGGGATGAAGGAACTAAAATAGCCATCCCGTTTTGCATTTTCTGAGTTTCTCCTTGCTCAGTACTCAACCTGCCAAGCACTCTCACAGCTCTGACAGCTTCCAGGTGACACCACCACTCAGCCTATATCAAAGCACCTATGATGAGTGATTAGACAGACAATCCAGCAGATGGTTAGGCATACAGACCGATAAATGAGAATACCTGGATCCTGATTTTCACCCCATCCAGTGTATCATTGCCAGCAGTGTGGTATCATCACTCATTTCTAAGGGGTTTCTGCTCGCTATGCCAAATAGATGAAGTGAGTGCAGTTCATTCAAGGCCTTGCTGTGGTATATGCTAATACAGGTTATGTGTAGCCACACTGATGACAAACCTCTTGTAGAGATATATCCTGTCTTGCTGGGGATGAGTCAAGCCCAGAGTTTGTAAATTAATTTGCAAGCAGTGTGTGGTTTAGCACTGACAGCCTCTTTCTAAATTCAAGTCATTAATTTATTAGAATTAATGTAACTTAAACCCATCTCCCAATGTTCCTTTCCTCCAGGCTCTGGTCACAGTGTTGAGTGGTGCAATACTAATGTGCAGAGTGTGCTATAAAGCTGGGAAACTTGTCTGGGAATCAAACACATCAGTGACCAAATGCCAACCTTTCCCTCTCCAAAACCCCAAGGCCCCCAGGCAGCATCCAAATCGCTGACCCTTGTGTAGCATTCAAATGCAACAACAACCTGTGTGGGGAAATAGATTCCCTCTGTCTGCATTAGCTGAAAAGCACAAATTTGGAATTGTTTTTTGCCTCCGCGCACCAAACGGCACTTCTCAATGGGGTTTTGGAGGTTAAATATGTTCAAAAATCTCTCAACAAATTGCGAAACAGAACACAAAACGACAAAGAAGGCATTGCTGTAAGTCTAGCTAGATTGCAGTTATTATGAAAACAGATTTTTTTACATTTCTTTAGTAACTTCCACAGCAAAGCGTTCACAGGCTACTGCTGAGATTTTAAAAGCAATATGTTGGATTATGTGCCTAATACCCACTAATTTAAATGAAAAATAAAGATAGGAGTCTACGTTTCCTACATATTCCATCTCTCCCTCCCCAGCACACACACAAAGACTCTTGCATGGACACACAAACCCCTTTGGCCATGTGATGGTTTCTGTAGTGGAGCTGCTGAGCTGGTTATTTGGAAAGACCAAATCATCATTGCCAGCTGGCAGCCAAGGGAATGAATCTCAAACGGGAAACGCAGATAAAAGAGAGAAGACAAAAGGATTTTGTTGACAAGGTGTGGACAGACCCATCACCCGTGTCCTAGAAAGGGCACCACCATTTGCTTGAGAGTTAAGGTGTTCATGGCATCTCGTCTCGCACCTCACCAGAGGTAACTTTTAGAGAGATAGACTCAGCATCCTCCATTTGACTGGCTCCTCATCTCAGCCAGGACCAGAATGTCAGCTGTTATAGCTATGGATGGTGCCACCAGGGTATTCCTCAAAGCCCGTCTCACAGTTCAGGCCGGGCCGATCCCACCGGCCGCGCATCGAACGTGTTACAGAAGAGAAAGCTGCCATGTGTTGCAGGTGAAGGCAGAGGAGGCTGAAAATTGTAGGAAATTTAAACCTGGTTCCAGTTCACAGTGATGTCAAACCACAGGAAATGAAAGGAGAAAGTGGAGATTTATGGAAAAAGTGGCAGGAGTCATTATTATGTGTGCAGTATTGATTGAAGAAGATCGTGTTGCCCCCAAATCGAAATGGCTTTTACGTGTTTGGGCCCATCCTGACAAAAACACTTTCTTCTCTGTTGACGAGGCCATGTTGCCATGGAGATGCAGGGCTGGATGCTTGGCAAAAGCACGTTTCGATAAGGCAGGTCTAATGGATATATTTTCACAACATTCACAGTTCCTTTCTGCTCATTTTCTCCTGAGCAGACTCGCCCACTTCTTCCATTTTGCCACTTGATGAAAAAATATCTTTTTAATCTTTTAATTTAGCTTAGATTTCCCTCCCTCCAGCACTAGAGCTTGGCAATTAAACTACTTATCTGAGATGCTCCACACCAAGGCCAAGTGCCTGCTTTTCATTATCAGGTTGGGTGGCTTGTTTTCACCCTCCCTCCTCCACGCCTGAAACTCTTTGCTGCCCGTTGTGTGTTATAGATGTTGCAATATAAGGAGCTTATAGTTTCATGCCCTTGCTAGTGGAAGTGGCCGTAAGTTCATCTCTTCAAGACAGCATTTCTGAATTGCTTGGGACCACAAAGCAAAGTTATGTTGGCTGGTACGTGTCCTGGAGCATCTGTTGACCCTGTTTGTGCCAAACCCATGGATGTCAATGCAGCATCACCTAGAACAGAGGCAGAGTTTAGTTAAACGTTTTTAATCTGTCTGTCTTTGGTTTCTTTTTAATACAAGCATATGCAAGTTTCCTTTAAACTAAGATGAATGCAAGAGCAATTTCTGTGCATATGTAGGTAAACAAATGCAGATGTTCCCATAAACAGGTGTATTATTTCACATCCATTTCCATTTGAACATCTTTTACCAGTTCTTTCCATTTGAGTGTCTTTTGACCAACTTCTGGAATCTGAGTTTCTTTTGCAGGAATAGCCAATGGGCATATTGACTAGGAGGGATGCTCACAGAAACATCCTATTTGAATGGAAAGAACAGTTTGAAAGAATATTATCAGTAAGTGAATTGAAGAAAGATATATTCACACCACAAAATGCTTTTATGCCATGTGGCCTCTGTGACCAATTAAAATTAGTCAATTCCTTTTGGATTGAGCATATTCTTAATGAATTTCTCCTGAAGAAAAGAGCAGACCAAGAAGTATTAGCATCAGCAAACAATTTCAAACAACCAATTAGCTGGAGAAATCAACACCACAAGCGCAGAAAATTTCAAAAACAGAAAAGGAGGCAAAATTAATCCAATAAATTATTCATCATGAATTATTTGTCCAGTTTCCTTTAGATCTGGTTTAAGTTATTGCTAATTAGTTATGGAGCTCTTTCCCTACTAGGTCAGACTTGGTTGGGAAGTGGAGGAAAACCGTTATCTCCAGCGGTGATTTGAAGGCCGCTCCTAGGAGCTGATAACTCAAAGCTTGTGTACCAAGTGACTCTTACGAGCTCTCTTGTTCCAGCTGACAAGAAAACAGCCTGATTTTCAATGGCGACAGCCATGAAAGAGCACATTCATCTTTTCCCCCCTCGAGTCAGGGCTGAGACATGCTGTTGGGTCAATATTTTGGCGGCGTTATTGTTCGGTGCATTCAGCAAGTGCCCGAAGGACTGTAGACAGCAGGGCTGTCACTCAGACGTGTTACAAAGCTGGGGGTGTTTCTTTGTCCTTTTGTACATGCTAGTGGTCTTGGAAAAAGAAAAGAAGAAACGAGATTGAGTATCATAGACTTCCTTGTTTCTTTGGCTTCGCCTCTGTCTGGGCTGCATGTTGTATAATAGGGCTTTGGCCCAGGACGTGGGCTGTGAGATGTGAGGCAAATCCGGTAAGGGAATAATCATCCAATAAGCAAATTCATTTCATCTCCTCATGCTTCAATTTTCCCATCCACAAGACGCTGCTAATGATACTTTCCCTGCTCTAAGATCTTTGGATGAAGGGGGCTGTGTATGCAAAAAACCCCAGCATTAACTCTTTATAAAGGCTAATCCTCTTTGTCTGCTTTAACCACAGAAGCATGCAAAGCTCGGTGTTAGATGTGCCTCTGCAGTGCAGAGGAGCTGTAATTGGGAACTCGGAAAGGTACAGGGGAGCAGGGGCAAAGGCAGCCAGAAGCAGGGAACAGCTTCAGCAGGAGGAGAGACCAGGTGAGATCCCATGGATCAGACAGTGGATCCCATATGATGAGGTCTGTGGGACCATGAGTGGTGGGAAGGCAGTGGAGCAAGGGCACTTTTTCACCATGTTATACAGTATAAGAATGATTTGGTAGCAGATTTAACACATGTAGCACACAGTCCTCCCCACTGCACTCCTAGTGATGCTGGGGTTGTCCCCAAGAGCTTGTTATCACCACAGATGAAGCTGGTTTTTAGCAGCATCCCTGGCAGACCTACTGAGGCTGAGAACTGCTAGACTCCCCCACCATCCTTGGGATAACTGTTGAATTTTGCAAGGTTTTGAAGGCCTGTGCACAGTTATTTCCTAAGCATCAGAAGCTCACAGCTGCATGTATATGCCTGTAAATGGCTCTGGTGGGAAGATAATACCAAGGCTGAGAAAGCATCCTCTTACCAGGTCATCTGCATCTGCATGTGGCCGCAGCCAGGGACAAACGCATCGTTTACTTTGGTTACCTTGCCCAGCCGATTACAGTATGGGAGACTGGAAAGGAGAAGGTCTGAGTACGCTGGTGCCTTCCTTGTAGATTTTCTCTGTGGAGTTTTCACATGGTCACGCTTCATTGATAAAATGAGTCCCGGGAAGGTTTATTCATTTTGCTGCTTATTGTTTTCTCTAGCAGGTGTGATCACTATAATTAGGTCTGTACAATGGCATTTTCTTGTTACTTGATTTCCGTCTGTCTCTCAGATGCTCCTGGCTACAGCACTACAGAGGCTGCTGCTTAGAGAATGAGTGAAAATGAGTTGTTTTCTTTCCCTCCTTTTTCTTCATTCATCCATATTAAGCCAAGAAGAACAGCCTCCACCTTGTGGAGATCATTTGCTCCTCTTCTTTCTTGGGCTTAACTGAAGATGTTAGCAAATGCCATCACTTGCCTCTGATACAGGCATCTCCCTTGAAAACACAGCACAGACCAACACTAGGGACAGATGCAAGCGCAGAAACAGTGTTGCCCCATCCCTGGAGACATCCCAGGCCAGGCTGGACAGGGCTCTGAGCAACCTGAGCTGGTGAAGATGTCCCTGCTCATGGCAGGGGTGGCACTGGATGAGCTTTGAAGGTCCCTTCCAACTTGAACTATTCCATGATTCTTGGATGGGAAGGAAAACACTGAGGCTGCCCCTGGAGAGCTGCCCTTTGCTCCCAGTTTTGGAGGGCCAGCACTGGGTATCTCCATGGTTGACTCTCTTGAGTGACGGCAGGGCCATGGGGAGCGTAAGGATGGGAGAACCACACACACATGTCCTGCAGGAGCAGCGTCGGGGGAGAGATGGATGTGCAATGATTGAATGGGTGTCCACTACTTCTTTTGCTGATTTATAGGCTGTATTTCTTTCCTCTGCTTTCAACTTAATGCACACACATATATAACCCATCACGCAATTGGTGCAAAAACAAGCAGGCCTCAGTTCAAATATCTGGGAATGTGTGGATGCATCCAGTTTAACCAGCAAAAAACTATCCTTCGAGTCCCCAGAAAACCAATACCTTCCTTCTCAGAAAACAGTGAGCCTGCCTAGAAAACAAGGGAAAACAAGTCTCTGTTGGCACCGTACAGAAGTGGGATATTTTCCCTGTAATTTTCTTGCCTCATTATATGACGTGCCAAAAATATAAATTCAAATAGTGCTTTGGAGCGGGGTCTTTCTGGGAATGATGGGGTTGCTTGTTGGCAGTGGCCTCGAGGCCTGATCGGTTTGAGGCTATGAGGAGCGACATCGCACTGAGAAAATGAGGCTCTCAGGATAACAACTAGGGGGGCATGTGCTGCTTTCAGTCAATCAAGCCCAAACTCAGCCACGAAGTAATCAAGCTCAATTCAGCCAGCTTCTGTGTTATTATTGTTATTATTTATCACTTGAATTACTGGAGCACCTTGAGCAGGCAACTGAAATGAGAGCAGAGAGGGCTGGTGCTGTACAAAGATATAATGAGTGCGTGGCAGTCCGGGTGAGCACACGGGCTGCAGGGAGGAGGCCGGTGACAAGCAGGAGAGAAACGGGGTTGCAAAGAGACATTGGCAAGGTCAGTCTGCCAGCCCCTTCAGGAGGATCTTGCTCCCTGGTTTTGGGCAGGCTGCTCAGCATCCAGTGTACTCCATAGCTGGTGGGGACAGAGACAGTAGTGCAAAGCTGGAGTCCAATACAGGTCCTCTGCAGAGCTACATGCTCCTTGCCATGGAGCAGCATGGGGACACCACCCTCCTGCAGGTCTGGTCTGCAGTGACACACAGCAAATACCACCGTCCCCAGGCTTGATGCACGCTCATAGCCTTTGTAGCTCATCATACACATACCAGTTTTTTCCGTTGAATATCCCACACATTCAGACAAACATCCCTATCGTAGGATCATGGAATAGTTTGGGTTGAAGGGACCTTCCCAGCTCATCCAGTGGCACCCCTGCCATGATCTTCATCAGCTCAGGTTGCTCAGAGCCCCGTCCAGCCTGGCCTGGGATGTCTCCAGGGATGGTTCATCCATCACCTCTCTGGCCAACCTGGGCCAGGCTCTCACCACCCTCAGGGGCAACAATTTTCTCCTTGTGTCAAGCCTGAATCTCCCTCCTTTAGTTTAAAACCATCACCCCTTGTCCTATCACAACAGGCCCTGCTAAAAAGCCTGTCCTCATCTTTCTTACAGGCCCCTTTTAAGCATTGAAAGGCCATGCCCCACCAGCCCTTCAGAGCCTTTATCTTTCCCATTCTTCCTCAGATATGGCCTTTTACATCTCACTGAAGTTGTCACTCGCTGCTTGCTTCATCCAGCTCGTCCCTCACCGCCCACCGCTCTCAGCAGTAAAGCTGATGCATCCCCCGGTACGTCAGCTGGGGTCTGCCCAAATGAGGCAGGAGCCAAGTCTCTTCCCCCTGCCTCGCTGCCTCGTGCACACCGACTGTCATGTGTAAGTAATACGCCAGACATGTTTTTTTGAGTTAAAAAAAAAAAAAAGCAATTTATTTTCTAATTACGAAAGAATATAGGATAAAAAATAAGAAATAATAATAAAAAAAAAGAAATTATGACTACCAGATGGTGAATCACCATTTAGAAGGAGCAGGAAAAGAGAGGACTCAGTCAATCACAGGGTAAGTGATAAGACACCAGAGTGAGCTACAGAAAAGAAAGGCAGCTTATTACACAAAGCACTAAATTATTCTTATTGGGACTTCTCCTCCTTTTCCCGCTTCTATTTTTTATTCTGAGCCATAAAGCACGTAATTCCACTGAGACCCTCTTTTAAATGATTAACATTTCCATTTTAACTTTTGTTTTTGATTGTGTCCCTGCCATTAATCTTTCTGTCTTTTTCTCTGCCCTGCTGTTCACCTCATCTTCTAACTTTCTAATTCCCTTGACCTGTCTCCCGCACCCGCAAAAGCAGCTGTAAGTCCTGCTGCTGGTGGGAGCCTTGGTTGGATCAGGCCAAGGTCATGGAGGATGTCCCGACACAGCATCACCCCAGACCCCAGCAGCATTGCGACCCATCAGCAAAGTCACTGTCCCTCCAAAGAAACATCTAGCTGAGATCACCTCAGAACCACGGAATCATAGAAGAGTTTGGGTTGGAAGGGAATTTCAAAGGTCATCTAGTCCAACACCCCTGCAATGAGCAGGGACATTTTCAACTAGATCAGGTTGCTCAGAATCTCCTTATATTTATTTGTATGGATGGTTGGGGACAATTTAAAAATCCCAGGTAAAGAATCATAGAATCATTTCGGTTGGAAGAGACCCTGAAGATCATCGCGTCCAACCATAAGATAATCCTGAGATACACCTGGTCAGCAATCCCTGCTTGGCTGATATGGGAGCTGATGATATCGGTGGCTGGCTGAGAGCTATTTCTGACTCTATTTCTTTCTCCCCAGGAGCTAATTCATCACTGGGGTGCAAAGTTTTGGGCAGCACGATGTTTTCAGCCAGCGTCACAGCAGCGTCTTCCTTTGCTGTCTGAGGAGGCTGGATGTGAACCACAGCTCCATTTCCCCAAGGAAGACATTGGGGAAAAGATGGTAGGTCAAAAGAGACCACTGCCCATCTTTGCACATATCTGGGTAAACAGGAAAAGGGAAGGAGCATTTATTATTCACTTATGGCACTGATTGTGCCATGGATACCCAAAGAGTTACAGGTTGCTGGGCTGTGTCCCCACCCTGCCTCTGATCCTCGCCTGTGCCAGGACATTCCCAAAACCTCCTCCTACCTCAGTTTCCCTCTGTTGCCAAAAAGGCGAGTATTATTGCCTTCCTTAAAAAAAACCCACCTATAAAACCCTGCCAACATGGAGCAAGAGCTTGGTTTTTACAGCTTCCCCTGGCACCGAGGAGCCCTGTTTCCCTTGGGGCAGCCCCTCTGCAGGAGCAAGCCAAGCCATGGCTGTTGCTAGCCCATAAATCCCCTCTCATTACCCATTTCCTTGCCCTGTTGGCATTTATGGCTTGTTGATGTCTTTTAGAAGGCAAAATACAGATAGTCAGGCATTTTATTACTTGCACTTCTGGGGCCTGGGTCCGGGCCATGAGGCTTCTTGTAGCATGACAAGCCACCTCAGTACGTGAGGAGGTTGTTTGTTGAATGATGCATTTTTTTTTCTTTTCTAGAAACTATGCAGGTGAAAAGAAGAGGTTTCAGTCAAAATATAAAGTGCTTTATAGCAAAATGGGAGAGCTTTTGCTTTGAGCATCATGGGGGGCACCGCTTAACTGCGGCGGCTTAGGGATGTGGGTACTCACTTGTCAATAAAAAACGAATCTTGCACTTGAAGTGAAAACAAATTAAAATTAACTAATCAGTGGAAAACACTTCATTTGAACTGGTGAGAAGCAGATGCAACTAGCAAGTCTAGGTGGACAAACAAGATAATCAAATCAATACTCACACTTTTCTTACTGGCTCGCAGCCACAGGCTACAAAGTGAGAGCAGGCATGTGGACCCACTTCGTTTCTATTAGCAATCAGCTGGTTCTGTAATTAAATGGAATTCAGACCCGCTGAGGGAGTTATTGCCCTGTCCCTGGGTGGATGTTGTCTGTGTGAGGGCAGCAGCTTGTTCCTGCTGCTCTTGTCTCCTAATCCTCATCTTGCTTCTGCACAAACCTCGCTCCTTCCACCCCAACCAGAGCTGGCTGTGAAATGTAAATTGTAGGATGGAAGATGCTGGAGGGATCAACCCAGTCCGTTCCTGTACCAGCTAATCAGTGCCATTGTCAGCAGGAATAGCTGTAAACGAGTAGGCCCAGGTGTATGACTTGGTTAATAATGCTCTAATTGAGGCTAGATCATCAGGACCTGACACAGGGGCAGGGCTAAGATTTTGCATCTTCTTTTGTGGTTTTGTTTTTAGCTGTTTAAAAATGCTGCTTAGATTTTGCAGATGGCAATCATCCTATTCACATCTCTCTGTGAGGACAACCCCCAGTGCCGGGGGGCCATAACCTCTGTGGGCACTTCCATGAGCGGAATAGCTACAGAAAATGCACAATATATCTAGGAAGAGAGCAGTGTCCCTTTTCCTATCCACCTGGCCCCAGCACATGGGGTCCTGTGGGCTGGAAGCAATGCTGATTTTAATCAGTTAAAGATAGCCTGAGAAATTTGGGCTCTAATACTCAAAAACGTGGCATTGGGAGGTTGGGAGTTTCCCCATCTCTTACTCGAGATGGCCCAACAGCATCTCAACGAAGAGAGTAAAAGTTTTAATTTCTTTAGTTTTGTTTTTAATTATTATTTGGTGTTTGCTTTTCTCTGCAAGAAGAAGCTGTCTTGGTCCTAGACCTGGCTAGATACTGAGAAGAAAGGCTCATAAATATTCATTTAAAACTTTTCCAAATTAATTCCAGTGAAATTCTTCGTGGCTTTTGCTTCCCGCAAACACTCAAGCGAATGAGTTTTGCTAAGAGGGGCGGTAACCAAAACCGACAAAATTTCAGAGAAGCGTAGAGAATATTTGCCAACCCCCCGCTCCCGCAAGTTCTTAATTTTGAAATTCTGAGCAGTTTCAGTAGTGATCAGATCAGACCATGAAGAGTTGGTGTCACCCCACAGGGGCCAAGAAACGCTGCATCACTTAGATACTCAAGCCAAAGGGGCATGCTGCAAATTTCAAGTAGCATCAATGACCCGTAAGTCAAAAATTGGCTTGGAAATGCATTGAAAAAGAGTTTGTTTAACTGAAAAAAAACCAGAACCACCCACACCAAAAATAAAACCAAAAAATAACCCCAAATCACAAGCAGAACAGGAGCAGCTCTCTCTAGATGCACATTTCTTTGCTAATGAATGCTTAGCTCGTCTCTCCTTTACCCTCCATGCCTTTTTTTCTGTGCTCTTTCTTAATTTTACCTCCTATTAGTTACACTTCAAGCTTTCTGTTTAGGGAACAGAAACATGTATTTCACCTGCAGCACTTTCTTGTTCCTGAGATGAATGTGGACCTGTTTTAGAGGGTGGAAAAGACATAACTCTGAGATTCAGGGTCTGTTTGCTATTCCAAAACCTTGTGAAAGAAACTGAGTCCTGATGATCAAGATTGCATGTATGTGTTTGCATTCGCACCTGAATGTGCATCTCAGTGGTTCTGTTCCTTCCTCACCCCCCTTCCTCCACCCAAGGTCTAATTAAAACAAGAATGCAGCAGGCTGCCTTTTGCTCTGTTTCATCTCCTGATATTTTTATGTTAAATCCACCAAGGAAATCTCCTGAAGGCTTTGAAGTCTTGGGGTGTGTGAATAAAGATGTCACAACGGTAGACACAGGGCTTCTTAATGAGGACAGAAGGTTTGATGTCGGAACACTTCAGTGCCCAAAGGAAAGATGCTCTCCAACAACCTCTCCCTTTCTCTCTCTCCCTCTCTTTTTTTTGTATTCTTGCTGCAAGGGCCTACTTTTTTTTTTTTCTTCTATATTTTTTATTGGCTCCCTACCTTTCAAGGAGGAATCGGATAAATGAGAGGAAATGCAGGGAAAATGCACAGTTTTACAAATCCTATCATTGTTCATGCCGCTGTTTCTTTATCTCATTTCATTCCGCTACCCTCTGAGGTACCAGCCCCATCCAGACTCCTACTGCTTCCTTTCCAGTCTGCCCCATGGTAACAGACCTTCTCTCCATCTCTGTCTCTGTTCCAGCCAAAAAGTTCTGATTCAGGGAAGTTTAGCTTTATTGAGAGAAGTTTTTGCTTGAATGAATCCCCATGAAGTCAAAGGTTAATTTAATATAACTGAGAGGAATATCTGGTCCCTGGAGCACAAAATTCATTATCACAAGCCTGGGCAGTGGCAAGAAATCCAAACACTCCTTGGGACCTCAATATGTTTGAGCTGATCTATGTCTGGTTTGAATTTGCTTGCTGGACCATTATCCCTATTGCTTTACCTCGTTGCATCTGAGTTTGTAAAATTACAGGGCAAATAGAAACCAAAGAAACTTACCTCATCCCATCATTCTCCACCCTGTGTAACCAACAGAATGACAGGATGCCATTAAAGCAGGGCTGGACATCCTCTTGGGTATATCAGTTTTATGGCGGAGAAAGCACCCAAGTTCCATGGGAAGAAGGCACCTCCTACATGTGGGAAATGCCTGTTGGAGCCAGGTGTGCCCTCCCCTTCAGGATGTGCTGTTCTCTGATGGAATGGAGCGGCTGTCTTGTTGCTAACCTCCCAAGCAGGATCCATTTGACGTTATGACCTGTCACGACCAAGCAAAAGCCCCACTCTCAAATCTGAGATCCCTCCTTTGTGCGCTGTCCTTTGATCTGGCCACGGCACCCTGAACGAAGGCCATTCCAGCTTGCTCCCCCTCAGTTTCCCAGCATAATGGTTTTCATGATGGGCTCCCTCCATGTCCTTCCCTCCTCATTTGAGAATCTCCTTTCTCATCATTTCCCTACATTATCTTATTCCTCATCTTCACATTATCTGAGCCCACTCAGCGCTCTTCAATACAGGAATCTAGTTTGTGCAATGCTATCCTTCCTGGGAAAGGGTCCCATCAGTGTCAGAGGATGTTGTTTTGGTGCTGTTTATGTATGTACAGGCTCTTGCCCTCATCCCCTGGACCAGTGAGCACCTGAAAGAAAGGTCTGAGGCCTTGAAGCCCCAGTGACTCTGAAGTTCGTGCCTTCGTGAGAGATGAGGGATAGAACTTTCTGCTTTGTAGTAAATAAAGTTTGGGGCGATGCTGTAAATACAACCCAGTGGCTGCAGAAGCCAATTTAGCTCCTAAGGATCCTGTCTGTGTTCTTTTTCATTAAACTCAAGCATAGCTGGAGTTTTTGCTGCAAACTTCCAAATTTCAAGCTCGGCATGAGTCAGTCTCGAAGTGCTGAAATATTTAAGGACTTTCTTTCACTCAGGAGCTGGATTTATTGACACGAAATGAGCTGTATCATTTTTCATCTGAGAAAACCCTGATGTTTGGAGTTGGTAGTGATGATGATGATTGTTTGAAATTAAGCTCTCTGCACTGACTGACCACATCTGCTCAGTTCCATCCTTGTCAAATAAGACACCATCTTCCTTCCTCATCAGGATTCCTCCTCAAAGCCTACTGCCTCCTAGCCCCCTCGGGTGATGCTAATACATTTTAATAGGGATGTGGGAGCACACTCACCTCCTTGGTTTGTACTTTGATTTAATTGTCTAGGTCTGCGGACTTAGGGTCCCAGTGCTGTGGGATGGCTGGAGGAGGGAGGGGAGGTGAGAAACCCCCGCTGTGTTCACAGGGACCTGCCCCAGCAGCTGGGCTGGAGGTCCCAGGGTGCAAAATACCTGTGCAGGTGCAGCACTGGTGGTCTTATAGTGAGGGGAAAGTGAGTGCTTTTGCTTTGCAGTTTTGTTCAGAAGGGAAGGCGGGTAGTCAGCCCTTTCCTTCCCTCTCAAAGAAAATCCCAGCAATCTTTTTTCCCCCTCTTCTTTCAATAAAAGCGAGTGCATAAGCTCACGTGATTCACTTTCATGGTGTATATTGCTCAGAGAGGCGGAGGTTTGTGCTGGAAAATATAGGAGCACGAGCTGAGCTCTGACCTTTATGTTTACTGCTCAAACCTGCTGCAGCAATCAAAGGTGCCCACCATTCCCCTGCCAGAGGACGCAGCCCCTGAGGCAGAGATTTGGGCAAGGTATTTCTGCCTACACTGTGATCCTCTCCATTCCCCAGGCAGTGATTTACCATCAGCCTCCGCATTGACAGCAGAAGTTAACGCAGCAGCAGCAGCAGCGAGTGCTTGTCCCAGGCAGAGGGGCAGGGAGACAGCTGGCTGGGTAGCCTGTTACGGCAAACTCTGCCAGGGGCTGCCTGTCAAAATGAAGCCCCTCTCCGCCTGTCAAGCTCAACACTCCTTGTTATGATCTGGCCTTAGACCAGGGCTCTGCCTTTGCTGTGCTCAAGACTGTGCAAATTCAGCAGAGTATCAAATTGTTTGCACAGGAGCTGGCAATTTTTAAGTGAGTGTTAACTAATCTGATGGGTGGATGCTAAGAGCTCAGGTTGCCGTGCAGTTTTATCTATTTACCAGCCCCTTTGCACCACACAAAAGCCTGGTCTGTAAACCCAGCAAAATCCCAGGGAAACACAGGGCCAAATCCCAGTTTCCCAGAGACGGCCAAGCCCAGTCACTGGATTTGATCGTCCTTCAAATCACAGAGCTCTTGGTTAAGCCACCCAGATCCCTACCACTGTTATAATGAATGCACTGCTTCCACTGTTGGACTGAGGATTAAGTCCTGCTCAGGTTTAAGGTCACCTCCTCTCCCAGACCGTGTGAAGCCATCTGGTTTTTGTGCCACTGACCTTTGTCAGTCCACATTAATTCGGAGAGGCTGGTGAAAGAGCTCAGAACCCGCTTTCTGCAGAGCCATGAGTCACTGCTGGGAGCTAGATGGGTAATGAAAAAGCTGTTCAGTTTTGTTTTGATTTCCAGATCTTCATGAATAAATCCCTGCTCAGGCCCAATCAGATCGTTGCCTATAAAATTCCCTGCCTATTACTTTGATCTTGTTTGCCTGAATCTCTAATGTCCACAGCACTTGAAGCCAGTGCGCTACCACAGCCCCAATTACCAGCTATGGTTTGTGATTTTACATCATTGACTCTCTCCACCCCAGCATGCCAGCTGCCTTCCTTTGCTTTTCCACATGCTTTTCACTTTGGCGTCTTTTTCCAAAGCCACCCTGTACTCCAGCCACCCCAGCTCTGTCTTACAGTAAAACCATGGGCTTCACTGCCTCCGGTCCGCCCCATCTTAACCAAAATTTTCCAGTAATACACATGCCTGGCTTGCACAACCCGAGCTATAGCCAGACCTGTTAGCGACTGCAGGAGCACATCTGCCAATATGAAGCAACAACAGCTCATGACTATGATTGATTGACACTAATTTGAGTGGTTTCTGGATGCAGGCCTCTGTCACCAAAGCCTCTGGGCGGAAAGTTGTCCGTCTGGCACTGCGGATAGGAGGAATTTGGGACAGGCTACCAGCAGAGGGAGCTTCCCCCTGCACATTCCATGGTGTCATCCTGCATCTGGTCCCCAGCACTGGGCAGGGAGGGGGTATGTGCATTGAACACCACTTAGCCTTGTTCTCACCTGGAGCCCTGGGTGGCTGCAGTAGCACAAATGCCATCATCCTGCTCCAATCTGATTTGCTGAACTTCAAGGGGTCCATTGGTATTCACACAAAAAAATTACAGTTTCTTCAATTCATTCTGGAAAGTATTTTCTTTCCTGCTTTGTTGGTCGTGTGATTGTTTGGTTTACCCTGCTATTTTAAAAGGTCTGTCAGGCAGCCACAGAGGAAAAAGATTTCCATGTGACCGGTCGTGTGCCATGCAGAAAGAATAGCAAATAGTTGTGCTAAGCAGTCTGCTAGCTCTCCATAGCGAGGAAGTCAGCCGTTTGAGCTGGTCCTTCCATCCTTGTGAATAGCATCCCCAGGGATGGGGGACGCTTTTCAAATGAAAGGCTCCCTGCCAGCGGACCTTCAGTTTGGGAAATCCCATTTGGCATGCTCGTGCCTCAGCATCCTCTCGCTGTGCTTTCCCCCTCCCCTGAAGCATTAACACTGGGGAGAGATGGGAATGATGCTTCTCTTGGCTGGGTCTGCAGAGCTGTGTGATTGCAATGCGTCGGTTTGGAGGAAGGGAGAAAGGTGTGGGAGGTATGGATGGGGGGTCAGAAGTCAGGGTTCCCTGGGGGAATGGCCAGTGACCTCTGTGATTGGAAGAGACATAAATGCAAGGGGCCTTGATCATGTCATTTATAATTAATCAGCAAAATTGACATGAAAATAAATAACAGGAAAGGGTCTAAAAGACAGGGGGAAAGCCAAGTTATTCAGGGCTGACTGTGCTGCTACCTCCACTTTTCATTGCCCCCCTATAACTAGATTGCTCTAAGGAAGGTAGGCAGCAGCGGGAATATCCTGCATTCTTGCTCCTATCTTGTCTCACCTTTGCCCCAGTAAAGTTTGTTCTGGACTAGTATTTGGGCATTTTGATGTACAATTTCCTTCTAACACTGAATGACTAAGCAAAGGGCTGAGGTTTCATATCAAAGAATCTCATCGTGCCCAGTGCACACATCTGCAGGTGGAGCATAGAGGTGATCAAAGCATCTAAAAGTCCTTCCTTGCCTTCAATCCATCTCTGTGCATTTCCGATGCTGGGGTTGCACATGTAACCTTTGCCATCTCCAACATGGACACCAAGGAGAACAATGCAGCTCAGACTGCATCTGCACAGGCATTCAGACCTCAGACCAAAGCACACCCACCGTGCTTCCCAAGAGAGCTGGGGTGCACCTATGCTTAGATCTCTCCAGTCTTCCCAAGACCTATGAGAACAGGTGAAGGAGAAACATTTACCAGGTTTTGAGTTACATGGAGCAAACCACAGCAGTTCCCTTGTGTACATAGAATCGAGTGTAGCTGGAGCCGGTTGCATCTTCTCTACAGGTGAATGCTTTCAAAACAGCTGCAGACTTGGGAGCACTGAGGATGTGTCCTTGGGCAGTTTCTCAACAGCCACTGGTTGTCCAAGGTCCTTGGGTATTGTGACCAGCTGTGACCAGCATCAATGTGACAAACTCTTCTAGCAAAAGCTTCTTATAGATGGTGATGTTGGGATCAGGCAAGCTGGCAAAAACGGTGTGTGTTCAGCAAAATCGGCATCCCCTTTTTCCCTACAGAAATTGCCGCCATTTGAAGTGTCTGCAGTAGCACTGCAAGCCAGACCAGCTGTGTCTGGATAATTAACTCGAAGTTCAGTTGAGGTTTTTCCACAGAATTGGGCTGGGGAGAGTGAGTCAAATGTGGCTTTCACCACAATTCGAAAAAAAATGCAGCTCTGTAGAATTTTGACCAACATCCCCTTGAAAGTCCCCTGTATGTAACACAAGAAAGCCAAGTGATTTACCCTGTGATGTGACCTCAAAGCAAGCATCATGCTGACATTGGCATCTGTGTAAGAATCGAAACAAGAAACCGTGCAAAGGGAAAGCAACTCACTTCAGTCAGCCCCAGCAAGCGTTGCAATGAACTTGATGTTGGAAAGGACACCACGGCCATAAAACACCTGCTTTGGGTTGCGTTTCTGCTCGTGCCTTAGATTATTGGCCTGAAAATACTCTTCAAAAGCAAATATGCTGTCTATCGCTTCCAGTGCATGTGTTTCCTTCCACATGGCATGACCAGTTTCCCATTCCTTGTCTTGGCTCTGTTTTGCCGATCGCACGCCAGAGGCTGACCAAGCCGAAATCTCTGTTTCCAGTTCTGCAGAGTAAATCACAAGCCTTCAGCTTTTTTTGTTGCTACTGCTTTTTCAGGTGCAGAATTCTTTCAATATCCTTGTTTTCTTTAAAAAAAAAAAGTCACTAAATTCGGAAGTAATGTGCAGTGACCCATGAAGTTCAAAGCAGCAACAATTCTTGGCGGAGGTTCCACTTGTGGGAATCAGCAATTCCCCTGATGTGCAGAACAAGACTTTGACAGCCTTCCATATAGCAAATATGTGCATTGCCAGATCCTGAGCTGTATTACATCTATATCAGCTGGCTTAAAATACCGTTGGCTGCAACAACAGTGTAGGATGTGGTCCAGATGCTGCACATTGCGCCTGAGAGTTCCTGCTTCCAACGTAGTGAACAACCTCTGCTTCAAACCTCTGCCCTCTCTCTTTCTCCTCTTTCTGGCAGCCTGTGTAGATGAAACCCGCAACTTTCCTGCTAAGGTTTTTGCTTGCGATCCTCTAACCTTTACTGCAACTTCTGGAAGTCTGGTTGAGGCTTTCTACATTGCACAGTCATTCCCCTACAATCTAAAAGTGGTCATGTCAGTACATCTGTAGCTTGGCCTTTTCTCTCTCTGAGAATGAAATAAGCAATATTCCACATTCCTCCTTCTCTGGTGAGCAGAGCTTCTGATGCCTGGCCTAGGGTTAATCATAGGGTTAACCGAGTCATGAAAAAATATTCTGAGAAAATGTAGAAGATTTCTTGCTTGGTTGGACCGAGCAATCTTTCCTTTTTAAATTCAGTGTCACAGGGCAGCCAAACAGATCTCTCTTTCTCCATCTCTCTCTTCTGCTGTGGGTCAGCAACACGATGTGCTTCTCCTTCCTTGCATAGGGCATAGCAGCAAGCTGCGGTTTGCTCTGGCCCTTTTAGAAAGTCAGCTCAGTTTTCCCTTTGCTCCAGCGCTGTGCTAGGGGAAGCCAACCAGCAAGACCCAAAGCTGCGGCTTGTCAGCCCGGATTGCACGTGCCTCCTCAGAGGGGGAAAAAGAGGATTTCTTTCCATTCTGTCCCTTTTTCAGGGGTGACCAGAACAGCAGCAACCTGCCTCTCTGCAGCCAGAGCTGTCTTGGCAGTTTCTGGCCCAGTAAGGAGCAGATGACACATCTGCTGAGCCCCGTGTCCCACAGGGAGTCACTGGGGCTTGAGACCAGCCATATCGAAGCACCACTGACACCTTCGGTCCACCGCCATCCTCATCTCTTTTCTGAGGTACATTCCCTTTGGGAAGGTTGAGGAACCCTGTAAAATCTAGTTCTAGACTGTATTTGACAGGGGCACCCCCTTCTGCCCAACTCTATCCTCTGAAGTCCCCTTAGCAGCTTCCCAATTTTTCCCCATAGGCAGGTTGTTCTGATCTCTCCTGCTCCAAACTGATTCCTGCTCCTCCTCATTGCTCCCACTTCCATCCACATCTGGTCCCATCCTCAGGGAGGAGCAGAGCTCATTTGTACCTAACTGGGCAGCCTGCAAAGCTTTCTGCAAGTTTTAGGAATGGCTTTTCAAGTTGTTATTATATTTATTCCCCAATTTAGCTCATGTCATATTCAGGAGGGTGGCGTTTCCTGTCGCCTTCACAGCCAGCATCTACATTAAAGCAAAGGAGCCTTGCTGGGTGTGTACACAGCACTCTGGTCAGTTGTCTGGTGCCTGGATGTGGTTGACAACATCTTGTTACCCCTCATGTCACTTCCCACCTCTACAGTCCATCAGCTCAACAGGGGAGCAGCCGCTCTGAACATCCTGGCTCCGGATTCAGAGTCATAGGACCTTCTTTACACCTTCAGGAGGTGCAAAATGTGCCATATGAGGGGGAAGTTCAGGAACATCTGAAGGTGTGGGCAGCATGGCATCGTTGAACACTAGATGCTATAGCCACGGAGCACGTAGAAGTGCTTACACAAGTAATGTACCCACCTCCAAGGTGGGAGAAGGGGAAGAAATCCTTTGTCTGTCTTATAATGACATTTGGAGGATTGTTGAGCCCAGGGTTTTAAGCAAAGGGTATGTAGAGGGGAAAAAAAAAGCAAGAAGAGTGGTAACAACACCCTCAATAAGGGATTTCTGCATCCCGATGCCCTAACGACCCTGCGGGCTGGTGGCACCCAGCACAGCTAACCCAGCCATCCTACTTGTCCACCCCGGGCAAAGTCCTGCTGACAAGTCTAGAAAATGCTACAGAAAATGCTCCTGTCCAAAATTATTATTATTAATTTTTTTAAATGGCCATGTAATCTGGTGGGAGCTGATCCTTTATATCACTTCTTTTAAATTGCCTTCTGCTCATCAGCTGCTCGTTAAGAGAGGAACAGACTCATCTCCGTGTCCTGTCCTGACCCGCTGGTGGCTCTGAGATGCTGCCAAGCAGCTGGTGCTTTGCGCGGCAGAGAGGGCTCTTTTCCCCGCGAGTGGGGGTGATATCTGCAGGCTTAAGGTTTCAAAGTTTCTCCTAAATTTCTAGGATAAAAGCCACTAGAGAAATGTAAAATATTAGTGGTATTTTAAGAAAGTGTGTGGGTGTGTAGACACAATTAATTTTCCTTTTTATAGGCCCACATGGAATATCTCCCTCTCCGAGAAAGACGCCTAGATCTATGGAGCGTTGGCATCCCAGAGGAGGGCACCGTTCTGTTCGTGTTAACAGAAAATGCCATCGAAATTAACAGTGCAAGAACACTGTTGTGGTCAGGCTGTGTCAGCCCGATAAATTATTGTACGCATGAGAGGCAGCAGGCTCAGAATCGCTCCGTCCTTCCCGGGCTGGAACAACTCTTTCTTCCTTGTTACATGCACACAGTAGCAGTCGTAAGGGATTTTTGTCATGTTAGTCCCCCAAGATCAGAGAGGAGCTGCTGCGACTTGCAAATCCGCTGCGTGGGATGAGACAGCAGCAGCTCCGTGTGCTCGCAGACACGCAGGCAGAGCGTCTGCTCTCCTGCTATGTATTGTTATTGACACACCGCACCTTAATGGCCATAATGTCAATGAGCACTTTGGGACCTTTACTCGCAGATTATTAATGCATTAGACAACAGTTTTTTTATGGGTTATTATGTCAAGAGCGGAGGGAGTGGATGCCAAGAGCACACAGGTAGAATAAGGGTGTTTTTTAATCAGGGCTGCGGTATACGCTGTGAGTGCTGCACCTTAGAAATCTCATTTACTGCTCTATCGTACCTGCTCTCAGCAAGTGGGATTTCACTGCAGCTTAGAGGACAGCGTGGGAAAAATGACACCATCAGAGAGGAAAAGGGACAGGCCAGGGAAAGGAAGAGATCCTCACGACCGTAGCTAGGCAATCACGCATTGCTGTCCCAGCCGGTGGGGACATTATTTCCTGGCACTAGCCGCTGATACCCTGCAACATGAAGATTAATAGGCTCTTTATTTTATTGTTAGCAACTGCAGGTGCTGCTTTTATTTATATAAATGTGTGCTGCTCTCCTTGCTGCGGGCTCAGCCCAGGACAAATCCTCCCACGGGACTTCGGGGAAAGAAACTTTCTCACGCTGCCCAAGAGCAAATGTCACATTGCAACATGGGGGTGTCCCCAAAGCCTTTGGAGGGGATGGAAACTGCAGGTGCCCAGTGCTGTTCAAGGCCTAGATCCTCTCATTTTTAATGATCTTTAAAAGGTCTTTTTGAGCACATCATAATTTACAGGGGAGAGTGATGCGGATGTAACCACTCTCCAGCTGATCTTTTCTGGGCAAATAGGATATGTATATTTGCCAAAGCCCCGTTTGACAAGACATAGTGTTTAAATCTGCAGATAAAGTGGAAAGGGCAGTATAAGATGAAGCTCTGACTCCTGTGCTGGTGGAGCAGGAGGAGCCGGGGGATCCTGAGAGCAGCGTGGCAGGAGCAAGGGGGACACACACATGACACTGCATGGTCAGAAATGTCCTCGCTGGCATTTTAGCAATGCAGCTGCTTCCAGGTCAGGCAGCTCAGCCAAAGAACTCTTAACAAGAGCTCAGGGTTCATTTGTGGCAGGAATTGCCAGCTTTCTCACAATCACTGCCGCTCCATTATGAGGAGACCTGGAGAAATTATCCTCACAGCCATACTAGCTATTGGGCAATAGAAACAATAATCAGCCAGTAAAAGAAACAAAACCTGTATCACAGGTTTTTTAGGCGTTAGGCCTAATATAATAGCTGCAATGGTGTGAAGCAAGAAAAGAGAGACACGGATGGCCTGAACCCAGAGGGATGCTGGTGCTCAAAAAAGCTGGAGGGCAAGAGATGACATTGACCCAGGAGGGAATCTTCGTATTTGCAAACTGCTGTCATCGCACTAAAGGCCCGTGTCTTTCATGTTCTCAACTGCTCATTCTCTCAAGTTCATATCTGAAGGAGGCAAAGAAATCCCCTGATTTTCCTGACAATGCTGAATACCGTTCAACTTTTCATCATGTCATATCTGGGCCATGGAAAGGCCCCTGCTTTTATTGTGTGACGACACGGAAATTACCAAGTAATTACAGGATTATGCAGCACCCTGTAAATTAAATGTTACCTCTTTACCTTTTATAGAATAAAAAATAACCATGTAATTACCTAGTGAATTAAGCTGTTAAGGTCTCATGGTAATTATACATGGATTCAAAAGCTCAGAGTTCTTCTGGTAGTTACAAGTAAAGAATTATCTTTCATTTTTAAACATATGTTACAGTTGGATCCCAAAGCCTGCACATTTCCATTTTAATAGCACTATGGCCTGCCCAAATGAGAAGAGGCATATGTCTCCCATCTGAGTGTGCAAATACAGTGAACATGTATATATAAAATAGATTGGACATATGCAAAACTGACCCGGGTTCATACCAGAAAAATTATATAGACTGAAATGGAATACCAACAGAGGTAAAACATGATTAGTCGGATGATAGCATTTAAAATGATGTTTAGTTTCCTAGCACCGGAACTTGTTTTCACAGGAAGCAAGCCAGCGTGATGCTATTTTTAATACACATGTGATTATGTTTTGAAAACAGACAATCAAAACACCTATTGGGAAGCTCTGTCCCCTAAAGGGAGGCTCAGGACTTGCTGCGTGTAGGTGGGTTTTGCCGTGTATCAGCAAGAAGGGGATGATTCTGCAGGTGGGGGAGCCCCATGAAACCAAACACATTGCAGGTGTGGGCTTGGTGGATGGTCCTGGCTCAGGTGAAGAAGTTTGGCCATTATCTTTTGGCAGTAATAAGGACAAGAGCTGTTGAGTGGGTTGGTTTGTGTCCCAACCTCTCCAGAGGGAGCTGATGAGAGATATTGTATTGAAGAGCTGCAGAAGGAGAGGGGTTGGAGCAGAACAAGGTTTTGCTGCCTTGTGGTAGAGCCCATTCCCATCAAAAAAGCTGCAGGAATATGTTTCCCCGCTTAAAAAATGCCACCGGAGAGCTGGGGTCACTGCAGTGCTTGCTGAATGTTGAAAAAGCTGGAGTGTGAGCAGAGACCATCCAGTCTGCTCTGACCAAACCAGAGACGCAGTGGGAAGCTCCAAGGCACCAAGGAAGAAAAAGGAAGGAGCCATTGGAGCCGTGATTACAGATGTTAAAATACACAGTTGGATTTTTACTGGGCGTGAGGATCTGTAGTGTATAGGAATTGCCACTCTTGTTCTGTATGTGCTCTGGTCAGAGCTGACTAGAAATGACCTTCTGTTACTTTAAAATTTGCATGGGGTTTTTACCTGTTCTGCATAACTTTTTTCCTTGTTTAATTTTTAACCAGGCAGAAGCGGACCAAAGTGTTTCAGGTTTTCTTCCCCTTTCAGTTTTTCCTGGTTTCTAGGAACATCTTTAGAAAAATATCCAGCTGAACTTTACTGATGAAATAATAACTAGCTTGAGTGTTCTTTCACATTGAAAATAAGCGTTTTCATAGGTCCCAAAACAGATTCTTTGGCTTCATAATTTTAGATCCAAATATCTGAAAAATGGGATGTTACAATATGCCTAACACCGTCTGAAAGGTGCAGCACATTCACCTCCAGCACTTGGAGGTGTTACGTGCACTTAACTTGCTAATTTTATAACTTGCTTTGAAATATGCAGCATGTTATGTAAGCGCTCGCTTTGGTAATCACGGAAGAAAGTACAGAACCAGGATGGGGAGCTGGGTTTTTCTTTGAATGAAGCTAAACACTGACAGTTTAACTGTTAACGTTGTGCCTGCAGTTTCTATCGCAGACCTAACTAATTCACCTCCAAGTCATCCTCCGTCCAAACACTAATTGCTCCAGGTGCAAAATGAATTGAAGCAATTATCTTCTAATCTTTTTATTTTGCCTTTTTTTTTTGTCCTCATTGTGGTTTGAATATGATCAGCAATTCTCCATAGCACTGTGTTTAAATCCTGCAGTAATGCACATTTACTTCAAAGAGTCCTTTCTATCCCCAGGTAAGCAGGTAATATTTACCATAGAGATGCAGGGGTGTTTTGGTGCAAACGAGGGGTTTTTATGTGCATTTCTTGCATTATTTTTTTCCCCTTATGTCCATCAATTTTACTGCTTTGTAGTTGCTATCCGGTGAATATTAAAAGACACCCTTTGGGATTAGATCAGAAAACAGGAGGGGGAAAAAAATTGCACTCCATCTCATTCCTAGTCTCTTGCGTAACGTCCCTTCATCCTGACACAGATTACTGCCAGCATTGTACTCACCCAGTTCCTCTGCCTTAATAGCCTTAGGTCTCATTCGAAGGGAGATCAAAGAGAGAAAAGTACCAAAGGGCTTACATTCAATTAACAGGAAAGGGGCAGGCTTTGTATGTGCTCAGCAGAAGCTCCGATTGCAACAAAACTGCTGACTGCGTATCGTGTATTATCGCTATCAGCATGTGTAGCACCAGCCCTTTCCCTGCCATGCTGTCTGGAAAGGCAAATGGCAGGTTTTTGTGCTTTTTCTGGCTGTGGCGCGATGGAGAAAGCTGGAGAAGCCTGTGCCCCTTTGCAGGGTGTGCAGGAAGAGGGGGATTTACCTCCTGCTTTTGTTTCTTCCCCCCCCTTGTCTTAGAGCTGCAGACTGGAAATTCTATCAGCCCTCGACCGATGTATTGGACAACGTGAATTTTTAATGCTGAGTGATTTCCCACTGCTCTCTTGCAGGGATCTCAGTGTTAGAGGCTTAGCCTGCGGCAGTCAGACGTCCTAGGGCAAAAGCTGAGACTTTTGACCATTCCTGTATGTTTAGAGTATATCATAATGTAATAAAGCCCCTCTCATTTCTCAGAATATACTATATTTTTTTTTACCTTCTCCAGGTGTTCGTGACATTAGGAAAAACTGAAAAGCTGGGTGTTAGGAAGCCAGCTTGTGAATAGAATAGAATCACTTTGGTTGGGAGAGACCCTCAAGATCAAGTCCAACCATTAACCCAGCACTGGCACTAACCCATGTCCCTAAGAACCTCATCTCCGCATCTTTTAAACTCTCCAGGGATGAGGTATTAGGAGGCATCTGGGACAGCCAGTGCCATGGAAAACAGGAGACTTGACTCACTATGGCATTCTAGTTTTACAATTTTTCTGTTTCTCCTCGTGAAAGGCAGAAGGGAGAGTTGCAGAACTAAGTACTGGATCATAGATGTGGAGGGGGAAATTAGAGTATACAAGAGATGGGGCATGGATCACGACTATTTTACTTTTTGAGCGCTGCTGAAGTGAGAGAGTTCACCCCATCCACCGCACAGCTCGTTGCTGTTAACTCCAGTTACGTGGAAACCTCACATTTCCCAGGGTTCTGCGTGTGAAGTTTGGAAAAGGAGTCCCTAGCTTTGTGTGACTGCTGGAATTTTCCTCAGTATTATTTTTTTAGAGCTCTGAAGCAGCAAGGATCCTGATTTGTATGAAACCACCCTCTTCACTGAGCCATTGCTGAGATAACCTGCAGCTGGAGCTGTCTGAACTGAAGTGACCTGGTTACATCTGCGTACAGCCCTGTTTTGCATTCTCTTCCATTTACTTCTACTGCGAACCTTGCAGAGCAGGACATTCCTGCCACACACACGCACAAAATCTGTTCCTAGGGATTCAGCACCTGCTTTTGCCAGGAATATTCTCAGCTGCTATAACCTTTTAAAATGTTCTGCGTTACTGTGGGAGATGACCACTCCGCACATCGCTCACAGGTTAACCGAGCTATAAAGAGCGCAGCTGGCCAGCAAAATCAGAAAACACTGAAAAGGTCAAAGCATGCAAGTACTGCAGAGGTTTCCCTCTAAATGAGAGTAGCCTGTGACCTCCATTTAACCCTGACTCTAAATGATTGCAAATTAAGTTGGGCAACTTAGACTCAGCTCTAAAAATCTAAATGAATTGAAAGATGAAACTGTATCAAACAGCTTTCCATCAATGTCAGGCAGTGTTCTCTGACACACATATACGGGATAGACATTTCTGTCTGGGAGCCTTACTTACCCACTGAAATATATTCAAATAAAGCCTCATTAACTTCACCGGTGCTGAATGACATACATGCATTTGTACCATAATGCAGTCGTCCCCTTGAACAAAGGCGTATCTGACTGGGGGCTCTTTTCTACAAGGTGTTTTTTAATCTTCTTGGCTTATACAGGACTTAAGAGGTATAATATATGGTGTTTGCATAGCAGTCAAAGCAAGGATTTCAGTGCCGTAAATCCATCGCCTGCTTTCCAGCAGCCGGTTGTCTGTGCACTGACCCTCACGTCGAAGCTCCCTTTGGCTTCAGCAGCACAATAGCCAGTCTCCTGGGCTCTAGGAACCAAATGCCTCCCAGCAATTAAATATAATGACAAACCAGAAGGGCTCTGCAGCAAAGCATCCTGTGACACTCATCTCAGAGCTTCTCGACCTTCTCCATATGGTAACACCGGAGCAAAGCCAGAGGTGGGGACTGGTGGTCTTTGAGGATACCTGTGCATGGGGGTCCTGGTGGGTCTCCAGCTTCTGAGCAATCATCTGTGCCCAGCCCAGCAAAATCATTTACTGAGCTGCAAACCTAAATTTATTTTTTCCCACCCACATGTGTCTATATCCCAGTAACAGTAGATAAAGCAGACACCTCCACAGAAACACCTCCCAAAACAAGGTCCTAACTCCAGTAAGAACCCAGTTCTTCACTAATTTACTTGACATTGAGACAGGGCAGCAGTAGTGGGGAGATGATGTGTCCGGTGAGCAGCTGAGATTTGTTCAATGCCATGGTCAAGAAATGGCTGCTCAGTGTCTGATTTACTGTCCAAGAGGATACTCTACTTTCTGAATTCCCATGGAGATGGCCTGATTTCCATAGCAACTGGATTCTCTCTCGCCTTTCCCTTTAACAGGTAGAAACATACTTACATCCTGCAAATGCTAGATTGTACTGTGTGTTTTTGTATTTTTGGATGTCAGTACACTTTCTGGACAATGTGTTGAAATACATACACCTTAATCATATTTTTGTATCTACCTTTGGAGCTGGTGGTGACATTACCTTCCATCTGCTCTTAAGATTTGTTTTGATCTGAGCGTGAAGTTTTCTCTTTTGCTTGCTTTCTTCTCTTATTCTTTGTCATTGTTCCAATTTTCTATTGGGCAACCTGCAATGCAGGGTGATGACTACTGAAGAAAGCTCTTGGGAAAAGGTATTGATAATACTAACTAACAGCAATATCCAAAATGCATGGGATATATTTATAGAGAAATAGGTTGGTTCATTTCCTGCCCCAAAGATGAATTAAAAATTCGTACTAGAATTCAGTATGTCAGATAGGAGATCATGTCAGCGGTAAATATATACCTTATTTGTCAGCTGTATGTTGAGGCTTTTAATGGTTTCAGGTTTTGATTTTATATGCTAACTTGAAGTGTCCTTTTTAGGTCTGTCCTTCCTCAAGTACATCTCCACTGCTTCTCCTTTCTAGACAACAGCTGAGTGAGTACAAAGAATAAAAGCAATCCACAAGTAAATGATTTAACTAGGGAGTTTCTTACAGCCATTGTGAAGGGTATCTTAGGGAATAAAAGAGGACAGACCCTGCAAACCACCTCCCTAAGGATCTGCTGAGCACACACACAGGACAAGGATTCACAGAAACAGGCTTTTGGACGGTGGTAACATCACACATCAGCCTGATTCCTTAAGGGAAGGAGTGCTGTGGATATCCTGAGCCATACCTGGGAATTACAGGGTCTTAATTACTGAGTTTCTACCTTAGGTTGCATTTGTGAAGGACCAGAGAGTTGCTGTGCTCTGGAAAGCACTGGGATTATGGCAGCCTGGGCTGGCTCAATGGTTGGTAGAAAAGCTTCTGCATGGTGACAGGTGATGACACCGTCAAAGGAAGGCAAGCAGGAGGTGATGAACTCAGAACTTGTGTCTGCTAGGATGGCTGCAGTCTGTGAGGGGTATTCCTGGAAAGTGAAGCCATTTGGGAACCCAGGAAGGAAAGCAAAACCCATGAGGTGCTGAGCAAATGAACAATGCTGTTACAGGGGTGCTTCCCCTTCGACCACGAATCACAGCAATGTGGTGCTTGCACTGAGGATGAATTTCACAAATATCCCTTTCACACAGCAGTCTGACTCATGCCCCAAACCTTCCAGTGCTTCAGTACCACTTCTCCCCGAAAGACAATTGCCCTTGTTCCCCTGAACTGGCAATTAAATAGTCAGCCGTGGTAGTCTGAGATGCCACGAAAGCATCCACAGGTCCCGACAGCACTTTGCCAATCCACTGACCCACATTACGCTCGGAGCTGTGAGAGGTTACACCCGAAATCAGCCTAAAAAATTGGCCAATTTTCCTGTGACCCCCAGCCTGACCTTACATCTGAGTTTACATTTTTAAATCTCACCACGAGCTGCTGGCTGACATCCCCCTCCCCTGCAGCTCCCACGCGGATGTTCAGCTGCTCTCGTCCCCCTTCCCTTCTGCAGCTGAACGTCCGCAGACCCTCATCTACCACCCAGCCCTGCAACACGGGGGTTTCCCTGGCTTTCCACCATGAGAGCATCCCTCTCCCCTTCCCTCCCCTCCTTCCTCTCCTCTCCCCCTCACCAGCTAATGCTGAAAAGCCACCGAGGAAAGCATAGCAAATTGAAATAAATGAGAGAGAAAGAAAGAAAGGGGGAGGTTGAAGGGGACAGTGAGGAGTGAGCTCCTGGGGCCCTGTCACTTTGACTGCCTTGGGGACCGTGGGGAGAGAAGGGGAGGGTGGCAATGAGGGCAGAGCTGGAGCAAAGCCTGGTCCTTGGTGGTGGCAGGAGCTTTATCACCTGTGACCTTCAGAGCACTTAACCCTGATAGGGAACATCCAGATGGTCACCTTAGAGTTGTTGTGGGAGTGGGAAGGGCATGTGGGGTATAAGGGGAGGGGGGGACTGCTGTCCTTGCACACCTGCCGTGGGGAAGGGGATCACGAAGAGCAGGGTGCCAGGCTTGATGCTGGCACTGCAGCATCCATGGCTCCCCCTGAGCACCCTGGGAGCAACCTGAGGAAACCCGTCCTTTGGGCTTTTCAGAGAGATGCCCATAGAGGGCACTGATTTGTCAACAGATCCAAGAGAAAAGAGACGTTTGGGTAAAGAAAGACACACAAAGGGCCCAGGCATCCTCCTTTGTCTCCTGTAGGTGAGTTACTTCTGAGTTAATAATGATGGACTGCTGCTTTTTTTACTTCTCCTGTCTCTCTTGAAAATGCAGACATCACTGGGAGGTGGGAGAGGTGGCTTCCCCTTTCCATTTGCTAGGGGAGCAGATGGTCCCACAGATGATTTCTCCTTGTTTCCCTCTGTCGGTAAAAGATATGCAGCCTATTTCTGAGAAATACCATTTCTTGGCAAAGACGTCTCTGAAAAATAGCAGGGAAATTCCCAGTACTGGGCTTTCATGCTTCTTTATCCTCTTTTTAAAAAATTTCTTTAATTCTACCCATAATGGCAAGGTGCACAGCTGCAGCTGTGTTTAATTACTTAGAAGACACGTGTGATGCTTGGACGATGCTGCCAATAGCCTGACCCCAGGGAAACCTTAGAGAAAGGCTGTGGACTTGTCCCCTTCACCAGGTCCCACAAAAGCTCTGTCCCCTATCCAAGGGGCAGCACACACCACCCTCTAGGGACAAAAAGCCCTTGCTTCCCTCCTTTCCCCTCTGCTTCCCCTGTTCCCAGTTATTCCCAGTTCTCCCCAGTCAAGGCCAGCAGGGAGGAGGCCCATTAGCAGCAGTTCTGCTGTGATGTCTCTTTAAAGGAAGTGTCAGGAATAAAGATTTACCTGCAGGTTTAGGAAGACAATTATTGTATGTTAATTAAATATGAAATGACACTTAAGAGCATATCCATTGCCTTAACAGCAACTCTCTGTAATAATAATAATACTTAGCACTTACATATCTCTCTCCATCTATACAGCACTTCACAAACATTAACTGATGAATCCTCACAACCTCCGTGTGAAGCTAAAGAGGCTGCTGGTGTGATGGGGAGGGGGAAGAGGAGATGTATCAGGGGAATAACCTCTTCTTGGCCCGCTGCTGCAGCTTTTCAGTCTGCTGTGATATGAATTCTGCCTTCTTTCTGTCTGCCTTCCCCTAACAGCACTTCACTCCGGCACTGTGCGGTGGGCACGCTGGGCGGTGAAGGACATTGGTGCTACAGGGAGGTGGTACCTGTGGTCACCACTGGACCAGGCACTGATGCTCCCCTGGCTCCTAGTCCTGGGTAGCAAGTCCATAGCACCCAAAACTGCCTCTTGTTGCATCCCCTTTTCCTTGGGGCTCAGCAAGGAAGCCTAAGAATGGCTTTGCCTGAAGCTGGAGTGTTTTGAATGTGGCCGTGAGAAACAAGGTTCTGTCTCTGACACAGGCATCTGTAAAATGCAAGAGTCCAGTACTAGGGCTGAATAGTGTGTATTTTTGCAAATTGCTTCTGGTGAAGCCATGCCTTGCCTTCGAGTCTTACTGGGGAAGCCAAGAAGCCTCTCCTGAGCCTACTTTGCTTCACAGGGTGGGATTTTTGAGCTGAAAGCCCCAGTCTCCTGTCCAGTGGACGTCTGTAGGAGTTGACAGTCTGCTGGCTGATGTCCTTGCTCCACCTCTCCGAGCTCCCTCCGTGATGACCCGTCCTTTGAGATCACTGCTTGACCCAGAGGAGACGACAGATGCTACACTAAGCCTGTGTTTCCTAACATATTTACATTGCCATCACTGCAGCTGCCTGTGATTGTGCAGTGTCTTTGCTGGAAGAGTCAGGAGATAGATAAGAAAGTTTTATGAGAAGAAGAAATGGACCTGAGCCCAGAAATCCCAGCAGCACACTGTGCCCTCTGTTGACAGCACTGTCCTTCCCCCATCTCCCATGGCAGGTCTGGCTCTGCTTCTGCTCTGGCTTTTAGGCAGCAAAGTCCAGTTTTACCTGGTTTTCCAGGTGTTTTTTTTACCTGGAAGCATTGAAAGGGCACTAGGTCCATGTTCCCCCCCTCTTCCACACCTGGGCTGTCTCCCCCTGACCAGGAGAGCATGGGAGCAATGGATTAGGGATGTTAGGATGGAGGAAAGTGATTATCCATCCCTTTTCAGGGAGAGGTTTTCTGAACAACCTCTGCCAGACTTCTTTTATTTTTTTCCCAAGCTCATCCCTTTTAAAAAGGTAATAAATATTCAAAACATACTTGCTTAGATTAACAGCTATACTCAAACAGCTTCAGCACCTACAAAGCCAATGCCCGTGCGTATCCACTAAGCAGTTGTCAAACTGCATTGCTTGTAACATTTAGGGCTGGTTTGGAAGAAGTCTCAAGGCTACACTCTACAAAACACTCTGTATTGGCCAAGGGGGGAAAAAAAGACAATGTGACCTAGAAAACCTTGTCATCTTCAAAGTCCCCTGATTCTGCTGTTATTTATTTAGCACTGTAAGCCCACCAGATCCATTGCCAAGTCATCGAGGGTTGTTTTTGTCTTCCGGAAAGGTCTCAAGCAAGCCTCTGAGTTTGAACACGCTAATGTTTTCAGACATAACCCTGTCAGCACCAGTGATATCAGCTGTGTTCCCAGATAACTCACTGGTGGGCTTCTTGGGGTTGCATTTAGATATGAAAATGTCACACGGTGCTCTCTGTAACTTGGTGCAATATCAAAGGTTGCCTCTGATGTTAAGCAGAATATAGATCTTCCTGTGTAGATCACAGTTGTCTTGGCTGTATGTATTGAAGAGCCCCGGATAAGCCAGTGGGAAAAATATATTTAGTGTGTGAGAA
Organism: Patagioenas fasciata; assembly: GCF_037038585.1. Lineage (NCBI taxonomy): Eukaryota > Metazoa > Chordata > Aves > Columbiformes > Columbidae > Patagioenas > Patagioenas fasciata. The sequence continues at coordinate 3,384,394 of NC_092529.1, read as the reverse complement.
CTCACCTGTCCAGCCCTAAAGGTACAGACCGATGGAAGCCAACCTTAAGTAATTTGTTTATGCCTCAGTCTTTCCTGTCTCAAAAATTGTCTTCTCTCCTGCTTTTGACTTTGTTTGGCAAATGCGGTTCCTGACCTCAGGGGCTTTTGGAAGATCAGGTGATACCAGCAATTCTGGCCACCTCCTTTTGCCACGGGCAGGTGACCAGGTCTTGTTTGAGCTCAGATCTCCAGCAGTGGGACCGTTTTGCTGATTCCTCGTGAGCAGCTCCCACGTCTGGCGTGACTGCCGCGTGCACAGAGATTTGCACGCTGTGTACCTGCTTATTTGCACCTGGGAGTAAAACGCACTGGATCCAACACACCCAGAGCTCATCCTTCAGACCCCAGGAGATTTCCCCAGCCTTGGGCCGGGGCTGCTTGGAAGGAGCCGTTCTCCCATCACCATCCTCACACCCACGCGGTCTGGCGCTGGAATCTTTCTCCTCCTTCACCAGTTAACAAATTGGCCATTCCCTGAGAGCGGATAATTTCTTCTTAATAGTAGCCATTTCTCAGCACGTACTTTGGCTGCCAGCTTTTGAAGGTAATTGCATTGTTATTTAGGAAAGTCAAAGGTGCATTCTTGCAGAGAGGCTCTGGCTGCGAGCAGGCATGCGGAGGGCTGGCCAGGAGATGGCTTTGCTGCTCGTCTTGCAGCAGGCAGCCCCGAGACAGGGATGGATGTACTGCTCCCTCCCCACTCCTTTCCTCCCCAGAGAAGAATTGGGAAGAAACAGTTTGCTGCGAAATAAAGATGAGCATTCCAATGCTGAAAATACACAACGCAAAATGTTCCTTTTTTTTTTTTCTTTTTCTGGTAAGAAAGTGATGTCACAAATGACCTTATTAAAAAAAGGTAAAACGCTTGTTTACTAAAAGCACTTGTTCAAAGAGAGCAAGGAAAAATGTAGCTTTAGGATATTTTTCTTTCTCTCTTTCCTCCTAAATGAGATTGAAATACAGTTTCACATTTGCAAGGCCCAATGCCCTTTCTGCCAAGAAATCCATTGACAGTCCAATCAACAGACATGTTCTGGTTACAGGAATCAGGCATCAGTCAAACGCTTGAGAGCCAGATCCAGCAAATGCAGCAGATAATAGTATTGAAAACAGCCGGTGGGGGAGATGAAAAAGTAATTGGAGTATAGGTAGGAGCTGGTATAAGCAGGATGGATCGGCGTATTGCTGACACGAGGAAGGGAGGAGGCAGAGGGGGAGAGCTAATGAGAGGGGTAGTTCTAATGATAGGAGCAGTTCAATGTGCAGGGCTTTTGTTTCAGGGTTTTTTTGTGGGCTGAGAAAGGATTTATTTGTGCAGAGGCGACTCAGCCCATGGGATTTATACACCAGTTACACCACAAGTTCCCACTCGCTTCCAGGGCTGGTTCAGCCCCAGGATTTTGCAGGGTATATCCACAGAAAAAGGTTACGTGGCATCAACAGGGAAGATTATGGTACTGGAGTGGATGTGGTGGTGGTTTGCAGGGCAGCTGAAGGGGGGCGAGCAGATTTAGCAGCGAGGGGAGAAGGGTCTTTGTGGCAGCCTGGGGCAAACGGGGCTACGAGCACCCCGGGGGGACTCGTTACTGGGAGCGAAGCAGCGCTGGTCTCTGCGTGCTCAGGGGCTGCATCACTAAACAGTCATTTCAGTCTCGGTAAGCCCTAAAATTTGCTGATTTCATCCCCAACGTAAAAATCTAGAGAAGACAGGAGTGAAAATGAACAGAATAGAATTTGATTGTATGGACTATATCTCCTAATTTATTCCAGAGCCCTCGCTAGTAAAATACCCAGGTTCTGATTAGAGCAGTGAGCACGGGAGAATTACTCACTTCCTATGGGTAACATGACGAGCAAATTACCTGAATTTCTTGTAAATCTGTAATCCTCTTTTGGGACTCAGCGCTATGGAAATCGCGGAAAGGGGCTGTTGATCTCATAGACTGCAGCGTGTACTCCCTCGTCCTGAGGCTTGGGCGGGTTCACCCTTCATACATCCTGCCCCATCTGGGTTATTTTTGCATCTCTTTAAATTCACCTTCTCTATCCCATTGCCCTGAAAACTTGGCTCTGTTTTCTTTCCTGGCCGTTTTCAGGAGTTGCTCCATCGTGGGCTCTGGTGCGTTGCAGGCGATGTGGAGAAGGGGTGAGGTAGTTGGGGGAAGAATTGAACACTCTTTAAAGACGGCACAAAATATTCCAAAGTAATTCGGATCTGACTCGAGCAAGTGATGAATGAGAGCAGCATGGCAGTGACAGGTCAATCAAATATTTATAGAACCTCATCCATTAGCATTGCAGCAGCAGAAAGGAAGCAATGGATTCAACGTGCTCCTGGACCTGTGAGGGGCACGCGTATCGATCGGCTTCCCCAAAATCTTCTGGCATGTGTGTATCTTCTACCTTGTCCTGGAGGGGGCTGGGACAGATGAGGTGGTAGAAGAGCTAAAAGGAGTTTGGGATTATGCAGCATCGTATTTTAGAATAAATTCCTCTGATCTCCTTGGGTGGATTAATGTATTTGCATACTGGTGAGGAGATACTTGTACCAAAACGATGGGAAAGCTGAGTGGTGTGTGTAGGTATATACCTATATGTGTGTACACACCGGGAAAGGGCATCAGGTTTCGCATTTCTCTGGAAAAGCAGTTGCTACAATCACTGAAATGCCAGAAAAGGTTAAACCACAACAGCTATAAACCATCCAAGAAACCTTAAGGAGAGAACAGAGTGGAATCGGAAAGCCTATTTTTAGGATCACATGACATGATTTGATTAATATTTTAGGAGGCAGTTATCATATGCTAAGAAACCGAAGGATTATCAGTGGCACTCAAACGTGCCTGCTCACAGGGTTTTAACAAGGGGATCCCAACCAAATTTCTCTCTCCTCACCTTTGATCAACCCCATAAGCCAGGGGTCCAGAGGAGTGATCTGGGAAGGGCAAGGAGCTCTTTCTTCTTCATTCACTGATCTCCTGATGAAGTTTCATTCATCTGGCCTGGGAGCAGTAGGGATGCTGTGTGTCGGAGGCAGCCAGTCAGCCAGGGGGATGAGGCAGCGCCCAGCAATCGCCAACAGCCCATTTGCTGAAAATTGATGATCCAAAGTTGCATGGGGAATTTGTATGAATGGAAGAAAAGACAGCCAGTAATTGGGATCGGTGGGTGAAGTGTCAGCAAACAGAAGAAAGGGATACTTTGGTGACAGTGATAAATGCTAGCAGCTTTTGGTCTCATCTGGAGGAGTGAATTGGAGCGAAGACTTTGTAAGAGAAGGAAGGAAGGAATAAAAAGACAGTGGTCTGATGGATGCTTCAGAGGAAAACGGCTCGGAAAACAAAAATCCAGCTGAGTTTTTTAGGGGGATGATCAGAGGCAAGTCACAAGGGTCGTTCTCCAAGGTTAGGCGTGTCATAATATTTTACATCCCTAGGAACAAGCCAGTTTGCTGGAAGGGGATCTACTGCACAGCCCCTCCATCCCAGCGCTAGGTCATCTCTCAGCCCACCCCAGTCCTCTGCTGGAGGAGAGCACCATGGCTCGCTGCAGTCCCGAGAGCCACCCCACGTTGCAGCGGCTGAAGAACAACTTCTTTAGCTCTAAGACTTCACCGCTCCAGTCCACCCCTGGCCGTTCACAGGTTTCCTCACCCTACGCAGCCAGTCCCAAACACCATCCTGCCTTTCCCCCACCTGGCAGCCTTGTGCCACCCACAGTGTCATGCTTGGTATGACCAGCTCAGGAGCCCTCAGCACAGGACAGACATGGACCTGTTGGAGAGGGGCCAGAGGAGGCCACCAAGATGATCCGAGGCTGGAACAGCTCTGCTGGGAGAACAGGCTGAGAGAGTTGTGGTGTTCAGCTGGAGAAGGCTCTGGGGAGACCTTATTGGACCTTTCAGCGCTTAAAAGGGGCCGGTAAGAAAGATGGGGAAAAACCTTCTAGCAGGGCCTGTTGTGATAGGACAAGGGGTGATGGTTTTAAACTAAAGGAGGGAGATTTAGGCTAAACATGAAGAGGAAATTTTTGCCCCTGAGGGTGGTGAGAGCCTGGCCCAGGTACCCAGCGAGGTGGTGGATGAACCATCCCTGGAGACATCCCAGGCCAGGCTGGACGGGGCTCTGAGCAACCTGAGCTGGTGAAGATGTCCCTGCTCATGGCAGGGGGGGCACTGGGGGAGCTGGGAAGGTCCCTTCAACACAAACTATTCCATGATTCTATGATTCTGTGAAGTCACCAGGCATCCATACCTAGAGACTGAGCTCCCCCTGTGCTGATCACTGTACTTGCAGCTGCAAAACTCTCGGGAGGAACCATGGGGCTCTCTTGGTGGAGCAACGCAGATGTGGAAGGTCAGAGCCCCCACAGGGATGCAGAAGCCCCGGGGGTCCCAGCTGGGTGTCCAGGGTTGAGGGACAAGGCAGCCCTGCAAGCACAGGCACTGGCACGCTGGCCACTCGGGGCTGGTTTATTTTTTATCAGCCAGGCCAGCAGATATGACTCACGGAGGAATGTGCCTACAAACCAAGTATGTGCAATAACAAGATGCCATTTCCAGAGTCTTTTTTTTCTGACCCTCACCAGCATTTCGAAACACATCTCAGATACAATTGGCACCTTTGCGCTGCCTATTTTAGAAACGTTTTGCTTTGGAGGAAGGACTGGAGCACAGAGGTGCTTATCCCTCCCCTTCTGGCAGCTTTAGGATTTGTGCGCCTTGCAGGGAATGTCAGAGATGAACAGCATGCAAAAGAGCTCCGGCAAACGCTTTTTCCCAAAGCACCGGGATGTGCCTCTGCCCTGCTCGTTCAGACTGCAGAGGATCTTCGCCTCTTGCAAGAGACAAGATCCTGGCAGAGGTAGCTCAGACATCCATCCAACATGCTCTGAGACAGCAGCGCTGGGGACAGAGCGAGGGACTGATTCTGCTGTCAGCAGCGCAGGCAGGGAGCCAGCAGAGTCGATGGGAGTCGATGTTTACTTCTGTCACGCTGCCTCACGTAGACACTGACAAATGCTATGAATTTTAAAAATTGAGATTCACATTAGTTTCCTTTAACTCATTTTAGATTTTCTGTTTAGCTTTATTAAGTGGCTTTTAAAAGCAGTTTAGCCTCTACGGCTCTCATTGCAGCAGCGCTGCCTCCCAGCCTGTCTGTGCCAGGAATGAACCCAGTCCCTGGGTGCTGCAGGGCAGGAGGAGGACACGGGGATGGGGCGGTGGGACCACCTTGGCAGAGCAGAGAGATGGAGGAGGGTGGTGCAAGGAGATGTTAGCCGTGCCTTGGGGCTGGTTTAGGGAAAGGTGGCATCTCCTTTCAACAGGATGTGTCATGAAGCATCACGCAAAGCTGAAGATCCAACCTGAGCAATCTGATCCATTTGAAGTCGTCCCTGCTCATTGCAAGGGGGCTGGACTAGATGACCTTTAAAGGTCCCTTCCAACCCAAACTATTCTATGATTCTGTGATCCAGAGATATTTCTGCTCCTCTGAAATACAGACAGAGGAATATTAAAACAAAGGTTTTATTTTCCCTTTCCTGGAGGACCATACGTATAGACATGTCTGGGCACGTTCAGGCAACAGATCTCGGGCTGATTGCCTGCATATTGTTGTAAATCAGGAGTAGCCCTAATGGGGTGAACTCAGCATCCTGATTTTTCAAGGCCTGATCCGTCTTTCCCTGAAGCCAGTGAGATGATTCCAGTTAACTGCTCTTGGATCAGTCTCTGAATGCTTTGTTGTAATATCCATAAGCTGCAGTCAAACAATCCACATCTCACCTGTTCCATCCTAAACTCTGTCTGCCACCTGCCATTTCATTTTTCATGACACAATTATCATTTTTAATAATGCCACTGCATTTTCTTGGCTAAAGAGCCTCTGGAGACCCTGTCTGCAAGAAGAGCTTCTCCATGCCTGCAGGTGTATCTGTGTCGTAGCAAACCCTTCCTAAGCATCTCTTCAAAGACACTCACAGCTTCGCCTCCTCTAATCCAGATGCACTTTTGACATTGTGAAGTAATTATGTAGTTACATAGTAAACTGGTGGTGAGAGATATGCAAGTGGCAAATCTCCGTTCCGGTGGCTAAAACCACAGTAATCCTGTGTGTTGTGTGAGGCAGCAGAGCTCCCCCGATTGCCTGGAAACTGAAGCAGGGGGAAAACAGGCCCAGTATGGACAGAAGACTAATACTGATTTATGGGAGATGAACCTCTGAGATAGAGATTTACCCCCTTGGGAGACTTTTCTTTCCTAGAGATGACACCAGACATCTGCAGCACTGGTACCAGGACACAGAAGAGCCTGAGTTGCTATAAGCAACCAAAGGGGACTAAGTGCTTTGGGATGGGGATGTGCCTCCAGGGACATAACTCTCTTCTCCTATTGACATTTCATTTTCTTACCATTGATTATAACAGGAAGGGAGAGATGGAAAAGTCATGTAATTCCCTGTCCTTGGGGTTGTGGCCTGGGTGAAGCTGATGCTGTCTAATCTAATAAGGGTGCTGTGCAACCTGGATTGTCTGGGCTCTCCTCTGGTCCTTTGGGAGTCTTGTCTGAATGAAAAGTACCAATAAGAATTAAAAGTCCCCTTAACAAAGAAAACCCAAACCAAACCAACAACAACAAACCCAAACAAACCAAAACCCACCAAAACCAACCCAACCTAAAATCTCAGCTGATTTTTCTGCTTTCTTCTGAATGGCAACTGACTTTCCATCAAGGCTCTCACGGCGCTTTGGGGAAAGATTGCCCAGCAGTAACGTGGGAGGATTAAGCTGCTGCCTTCACATCGGGGCAGGCCCTGCCCTGGGGGGTCAGGCAGGAGCTGGGACAGGGGTGACACCAGCGGGGACAAGCAGAATGGGCTGAGAGCAGGTTTGCAGCAGGCAGTTGCCCTCTCCATGCTGGAGCCACGTGATGGCTGATTCTGCACATTAAAGAAATGGTCTCGACCCATCATGTATGCGTGTTGTTCATGGTGCAATGTCGCACAGGGGTATGACAACACTGTGACATTCTCTCACTTTAATCTAAACCAGGCCTGGCACAAAGCTAAGTTTAGCCAGGAGCAGAGTTGCCCAAAGCTGGAGGTTGTCCCAAGGCATACTGGGTGCCACCACGCCAGCCTTCACCATGCTCGTCACCTCCCGCTGCGTGGCATCTCCTCGGAGCCCATGTCTCCTGGGACAGGATAACAGCGTTGACTGCAGATGTGGACGGACACACCAGACAGCATTGGCAGGTGGGGAATGGATGTATTGCATCCCAAGATGATGCATCTTCCCATTCAAATCAACTCATCAGCACCGAGAGCCCCAGATCTGCAGAGAACACTGCTTAGATGGAGGATTTTATTCAGATGGCATCTGAAACTTATTTTTTCTTGAATTTAATTTTAATTAATTGTGCTACCAAGGGTGAGCTGAAATGGCCTCTGTTTTTAATTTTTTCTCCCCAGAGTGGATGTCCTTAAATTCCTTCCTATAATGATATGGTTGCAGCTTGCAAAAAGCCAGTCTGGATTTATTATTCTGCCTCTTACCTTGTCCCTTCTAATCCTAGAGAGAACATTGCAATGACTGCTGGTTAGAAAATTAGTTAAGTGAACTGTATACTGTATTCTCTCTCTGTATCGCTCCTTATTAGGGAGAAAAGATAATACAGCTCCCTCTCTGCCCTTCACTCACCCTACATTTCATCAAGAGCTCATGTAGGGAGCATTTCAACTGGCTCCTGCAGCCTGCTTGCAAAATGACACACATCTCAAAGCCCTCAGGACAACTCCTGGTGCAATGCGCAGCAAGTAGTACCATATGTGTGGAGAAAGCTGGTGGTGAGATTTGCTCCCAATGTCTGGGTGCTAAAGAAACAAGCCTGTCAGAGTAGCTTCTGCATTAGACCTGGCTCAGATTTGAGCGTTGTCTCTGCAAATAGTCAGTATTTCATGTGCTTGCCACCCAACACTGTAGTTTCCCTTTGGGTCATAGACTCACAGAATAGAATCATAGAATAGTTTGGGTTGGAAGGGACCTTCCCAGCTCCCCAGTGCCACCCCTGCCATGAGCAGGGACATCTTCACCAGCTCAGGTTGCTCAGAGCCCCGTCCAGCCTGGCCTGGGATGTCTCCAGGGATGGTTCATCCACCACCTTGCTGGGTACCTGGGCCAGGCTCTCACCACCCTCAGGGCCAACAATTTCTTCCTCATGTCCAGCCTGAGTCTTCCTCCTTTAGTTTAAAACCATCCCTCCTTGTCCTATTGCAACAGGCCCTACTAAAATGTGCGTCCCCATCTTTCTTATCAGCCTCTTCCTCCAAGTGGTCCACGCATGGTGTTTGGAGATGAAAAACGTGAGAGAACTGCAAATGAGGACATGTACAAGGTAACTGATCTCTTTGGCAAAGTACGGACAAGATGCCCTGTAGCCTGGTTAAAAATATTGTCAAAATTAAACTGAATCTGTAGTGGGTAGAAAGCCAGAAATGTCCTTGTAAAACATTATTGCTCTACAGTTAATGGTGGATTTTGCTTCTCCATATGGACCAGTTAAAGGAAGGAATTTTCCTGAACTGAGTCAATTTATTACACAGGGGCCATTTTAAAAGAATATCTGACAAAGGGATAGATGAGCATGTTATGAGAATAAACTCCCGAAGAACTAAAAGGACAGCCCCAAGGAAGGCCAACCTGATAAGAATGGAGTGCTATTAAATGAAAATACTCTTTGTGCTTCAAATCCAAATATATCTCATGCAAGAACAGAGCTTTCTAAAACAAATCCCTGTGACAGATGAAGGATTTAGGCACAGCCAGGTTGTCTGTTTAATGAATTCCCTGCATTTACCCCACTGAGGGAGGAGGACCCAAACACCGCTGTTCAGAACCTTTTTCATGTGGATTAGAGCAGCCACAAATGACAGAAGACTAATTTTGCCTTGTTACCCTCCTTCACAGCTCATCTGTCCTACTTTTAAAGGAATGAGTAATTCAAAAAAACCTCCAATATTTATGGATGCTCTGGTTCTTTTAGGCTCACTGACTATACGTGAGTCATGAACCTAATTACATATTTTAGGGACATATGTAATTCTTTGAATGTATCAAGAAAACCTCGACTTGGAGGCAAGGAAGATGTTTCAAAATGAAGTTATATGCACTTTCCTGTACCAGGTCACCTCCTATCCTGCAGGGGCCTTCATCTGGAGATCCAACCCCTTTCTGGTTCACTCCTGTGTTAAGCCTGGCCTGTTGACAGAGGCTTTAATAACCAGTGGAAAAGGAAGGCTCAGTGGATCATCTGATACACCAGGGCAAAAAATAAAGGTACAGATCAGTCCAAGACGATGCCATTTGCACTGCATGGGGTGCCAGCCCCCTTTCAGCTGAAACCCCATCTGCAATGCAATTTTCAGTCATTTCTTGATTTGATTTTGTTTTGAAAGGAGATATTGAATCAGAGCATTTCGCAGCTGACAAGAAATATCTGGCCTGATGGCTAACTCCAAGCAGTTCGTTAGGAACAAGAATCAGAGGCATTTTTTAAGGTTTTATTTAATGAACTGATCCACCTAGCACTTGAAAGAGAAGCCATTTCATCTTAAAGCAGAACTGAAGCCCTCTGTGCCTCTGTCTCTAGAAGCAGCCAGGAGATGATGGTGGGTGTTTGCACCCAGCCTTGCTCCCTCAGCTCTCCCTCTGGCCAGGCTGTAAAAAAGATGTTCCAAAAGAGTGATGTGGTCTGACAGCCTTGACAAACACTGAAGTCTCCAATGACAAAGTGTCCATGGGTTCCCAGCACTGTGCAGCCTGGACTTCCACAGCGATTTCTGCCCTCCAGCCCATCGCCCTGCAGCCGTGGGAGATGGACATCCCACCACAAGTGGCTTCCTGAGGAGCTGGCAGGAATGAATGGCGATCTTCCTGCTCGCTGGCTGCCAAATTCCAGCCCTCCAGGGGCCACATCTCATGTAGTGACCACCTGGAACGAGACAAACTGCTCCAGAAGGGTTAGGTTGCCCTTAGCTCCTGTGGCCTATAAGCTCTCTGTGGGTCTCGCTGATACATCTCTACGTCTTAACTGGCTTTAAAAGTCTATTTTGGTACCTGACTCTCTCCCCAAGAATCAATAGTGAATAAATGAAATTCCCCTTAGGATTCACAGAGGCAAAATGCATTGGGGAACCTACTGGGCTGAGTCCAAATCCAGCTCAGATTTGCCTTAGGAGCAGATCTGAGCTGGCTGTCTTCATCCTTGACCTTGTCTCATTTCCCTTGGCACTTAGCAATCCTCTTTCCCAGCCTAAATAGCGCAAGAGATGCTGGGACTAGGTGTTAGCAACCACCCAAGTGAAGAGTTACTTTAAATCCAGACTGACTTTCTGACTTCTCCTGTTCTCCTGAGCCACCAGCTATGGAAATTTTTCATCTCTGATAAAGCAGATTAGCTACTGGAAATGTCAGAGAGAGGCTACAGATGGCTGCACTGTGGGGAAATATTTCCTTGCTAGCCCTGGAAACCGCTGAACACCGGACCCCAAGAGAGATGCTCCACAGTCCATTGCATAAAGTGACTTGGCCTGTGAAGCTGTTAATGCAGAAATACCCCAATGTGCTCCGTTCAGTGAAGTTTGCTAACCGAAGCGAGTCAAACCTACAGACAGCTTTCTGGAGGGGAGGCGGGGTGGGTTTTTTTATCTTCTTCCTACTTCCATTTCTTTCTTCTTTAATTTTGGTAATGGATCAGAGTCAAATGAACAACATCTGGCAATTAGCACATCCCTCGCCTGGCTCCGATCTGCCACTAAATTCTGAGTGTTTGCCTTTATTTTTAAATGGGTGGCTGTCAGAGAGAATTAAATGGTGCCTAAAGAAGCACACAGACGTTATAATTAAAGGCACGCCAACCTTGACAGGTAGCTGGGAATGGAGCTCACAATTTCAACTTTTCATGGGAAAAGGGGCTGTTGGCATGCGCATGTGCTCTCAAACTCCATGTGTTTCCCCCAGCTGATCTATCCCCAGGTGCTTTTTATACACCCGTGCTTGCAATTAATTGTCTCTTTGTCTGCTCCATTTCAGCAGCCATCCAGTGCAGTATTGCGAAAAGATGCATACTTTAAATCTAGAAATAAAACTGGAATCCATTAGCTGTGATTCCGTGTGCTTCTGTGGGGCTTTGCTGTTAACAAGGATAGAAATGATTTAATGGAAGGCAGAACAGGGAGCATAAACCTGCTGGTGCACGGACCATCCTGAAACCACATAGTCCGTGATCCAAGGCAAGTGCCTTCTAGGTGGGAATGAAACTCCTGGTGCTCTGGGCACTTCCCTGCACGGCCATGTTATTTTAATCATGGTCTTTCACCAACTCCATGATTGCTCATTCTGCTCCTTCTAATTCCAACAGGGTGAAATCTTCCTCCTTTCAGTATAGACCATCCAACTCACAAGCTCATCTGAGTCTTTTAGGGAATAAAGGGAGGATGGAAACCAGGTTCATCTGCTTCCTGCTCAGCTTTGTCCCCAGTGCTGAATGGAGAACAAACATCACATTAATGGGATCTAGCTTGGCCTCACACCCCTTCGTTCAGAGGATTTCAGACTCTGAGGCTGCCAGTCCAGCTGCCACAGTTTTTGGTCTCTTGGTGGTTTTACCTGCTGTCTCTAGATTTAATCTGGACAGTAAATTTACCAGATTTAACAGCCATGCCGTCCCATCCGGGGTGGCTTCAGTAAGGCGATGTTGACAATCTGGCTCTGAAGTTTTCAAGCAAATATTTGAACAAAATCACTCCAGTGATTGTTGCGTTACCTTCATGTTACTCGCTTTGCTGACTCAGCTTCCCGAGAGCAGCCTCTCTTGTTGGTGTTTGACAAGCTCAGGAATGTGCTTTTAGCTGCACACCCAACAGAGGTGGTTTCCCACCCACCCTGGAAACCACAGGTGAATTTGGTGCAACATCAGTTCACATCCCAGGGAAGAAGGAAGCAGAGAGAAAGAGTTAGGAGGGAACGGAGGAGTAACACAGGCATAGTAAAGCAATCATAAAGCCAGTGATCACCTTGAAGTTGGCTACACATTTCCCTGCTTGCAAATGCTAGCAGTGCTTTAGCATTGAACAGCCTCGCCCGAGAAAAGCCAGGAATCACCTTTGTGCGTCCAGCCCAGGTCCTTGTGCCTCCTCCTGTCTGCGAGGAGGAGGTGGGATGTCCCGCTGCTCCGAGCTCACCGCACACACCAGAGCGATGGGATGAACATGCCTGCAGGCCATTCAGTGGGACTGTGTTGGGGAATAACCTCCCTCCTTGTTTTCTTGCTGCAAAAACAGCTGTAAATGAAAAAATGACTATAAATCCAGGGAGAAAAACACCAGATGGATGGTACATCTCCCTCTCTCTGTCCCGCCCCTTGTAGCTTCTTCCCACCCTATTCCCTACCTTTCTCACTCAACATCCGATATCTATCTCTTTCTTTCACCCCCTCCTTTCCCTGCTCTCCTCCTCAGTCCCTCTCCCTGTCGCTGATGGATGGAACCATTAGTGGAATCACTGTAAATAATGTGTAAAGTTAGAAGTTACAACAAGGTATCTCATTAAAGCCGCTTCACTCATCTTACTTCCCAATTAATGTTTAAGGCTTCGCTGGAATGCGGTGACAATATGTCACAGCATATCATTGTGGCAGGCGACAGGAAGTTAATAACCCACTGGCCCTTAAAGGAGCCTTTAATGTCAGCTGCAGAGGAGTAAATAACATTGGTTTCTTCTCCCCCCACCTAGCCCCCCTTCTTTTCTTTTTCCTCTTTTAATTCGCTGCAGGAATGAAAGAGTTTTGTGCTGAAATAACATCATTATCTCACGAAGCCGCCTTCCTGCAGAGACAGAGCACAAAAGGTGTCGCCCAGGGGACTCTGGGATTTTCAGCAACTTTGTCATATTGCTCCAACTCCCCACCCCGAAAATTCGGGAACTCATCGAATGTTTGCCTTCATCGCCCTTTCTGCCTCTATTCAGGCCTCTTTCTTTCTTTAATAAAAGAAATTCCATCATCCATATTTTCTTAGTACTAATTTCTACCCCCTTCCCCCAGCTGTGAGGCCCTAAACACAACTTCACAGCGCCGGTGTAGTCAAAAGTTTCCTTTCATGTGTAACAGTTTTATCTACCATTATTGAAACTTTCTTCCTTTGACATCGCTGCTTTCCGTGGGACGAGTCATCTTTGCCTTTCATTTTTCCACATACATGTTCACTTTGAGGGCAGTCGCTGTTCTTTACCCTCCTGGTGCCACGTGATGGGACTCGAGCCCTCCTGGACATCAACCACCACAGGCTCCAGACCTGGAATGATCCCAAGCGGCTCCACTGGAGTCAAGGGAACTGCTCCGGTTCATCCCAGAGCTGCCAAAACTGGAATTGTGCTCCTGATTTCAGAAGAGGTGGTGCGACATCAGTGCCACTAGCCTGGTCCCCTCTGGGGATGTAAAGATCCATTAATCACATAGTAATGCAACGTATATGACCCATTATTAGAAAACCATTTTGTAGATGTATTTCTCCCATGAGGAAAAAGAACAAAAAAAAGTACTTGTAGAGCATTTATTTTTTAAAAAATCCAGGAAAAGTGTCTAGGGCTTGGGCAATGAATCCTACACACTCTGCTCAGCCCCACCACAGACCTAGAACATCATATCAGACAAATCATGCATGGATTTCTCATGGCCTCAATTTCTTCCTATACAGTGGGTCTAAAAATGTTTGCTCTCCACACCTGGGTTATTGCTTTAGTGTTTGCAAAGGCCTTTCAAATTTCAGGCTAAACAGACAAGTGTTGTGACTATATAAATACTTATTCTTCTTATTGTACAAGGGACATTACAAATACATCCCTAGACTTATGTTCTAATAATAGGAAAATTCAGGATTAATATAAAGAGCAGGTTCCCAGCAATGAGATTAACTGTTATTGCAAAAAGGTCCCAAATGAAAAGTCAATGTTGGTTCTCTCAGAGCATTTGTAACTTCACTAGTTCCAAAATTTTGGAAGGCATTATCCTCCTCCAAGAGAACAGGGATGGCCGACTAAGCTTTGTTGCATCTTCACGTCCACCTTGCTCGCGCCATCCATAAACGTGATTAACTCAACCACCTGGTTCTGCCTCCCTGCACTGCTGGAAGTTTAATGAATTGGAAGTTCACACAGTGCTTTGGGATCCTCAGCAAAAGTCACTGCAGAAATGCAGATGTGCTTGGTTCCCCCCTCCTTCTCTAGCTCAAATACATTATTGATTTGCTCATTTACCAGGGGCCACTTGTCAAAAGTATAACAGCATTAGCAGCACTTGACGTAATAGGGGAATGGAGAGGTCTGTGATTAAGTTTAGACAGCCTTGTTTGACTTAGTTAATTGGTTAAATATATTCAGTTACATGTGATGCTTCAGAATTTCGGCTCCAATAAAGTATAATATTAATTTTAATTAAAGCTCAACAGAGTTGGCCAAATATTTCTATTTTCTGAATATTTTTCTTAATCATATAATTCATATTCCACTATAACAGGGACTCCAGTAGTAGCTCGGGCCTGGAACATTTTATCTGACCATGAAGAGACGAAAGAAGAACTGGATAGGCTAACACTGAGGAGAAATGAATTTATTAAAAACTTTCTGAGCTGAAGAAAAACTGAGGTGCAACAAGGAAAAATTCCCCTCTACCTCAAGATGGGATTGGCCTACATCTTTCCTGACAGATGTTATTCTGCCATTTCTTAAAAATTTAAGATCTTCATGAAAGCCATAACTGCAAGAAGGCTCAGCTCTTCCTAAGTTTGCCTGGGATCCTTCCTATTGACTGTCAACCTTGGTCACTGTTTCCATTCTGAGGATCCGCATCCATCGTGATAGGAAGGGCAAAGAGCAACCTACAGGTTGCCTTAGCCAAGGGTCCCTAAAAGTAAGGGCTCTTACCACAGACCCCTGAATATTTCCAAAGAAAGAACTGTTTTAATGCCTTCCTTAAGGAGACTCCCATAGGACACAGCCCCATCTCCTTCACCTCAGCATTCGTCTGGAGGGAGATATTTGTACCGGGGATGTGCTCATATGAAAGTCACATTTGCAAAGAGATTTTTCAGGTGGCCCTTAACTCTTTCCTGGGGTGGCTTCGATCTGGTTTACCCAACTGCTGTCACTCTTGGGCCATCGAGGTGTCCATCCAAAGCACACCTGTAGGGACATGCAAGCCCCAGTAACGCTACCAGACTGGTACAACTGGAGCAGACTCAGCTCCACAGCACAGCAGGGTATCCAGCAGGTGTTCAAAAGGGGGAGGTTGCTACCTCCCATGGACCACGCTGACGTAATAATTACAAGAATTGGCATTGCCTTCTTAATGACAGCAATTGGAAGCGCAAACACAGCCGCAGCACATTAAAAATAGCCCGTTGCTCCCCTGAAGCGGCAGCTGCATTTGAGGACTTTTCCCGATGCAAAGCTCTCCGGACCGCCCCCCCGGCTTTCCTGCCAGCTCCCCACCCCTCTGCTTTGCATTTCAATTATTTTTCCTTCTCTCTCTTTAAATGCGGACTCAAAGATCTGAAAGAAGAAAGGTGGAAGGCAAGTCTTGTGCTGCCTATGGACCATAGTCTGGATTTCTTTATGTTACGGATGCAGGCGGTCAATTAAAAAGATGTGATATTTTTCTTCTGCAGCGTTGGGATCCAGCTCTGCAAGCCTTTAATTATCTGTATAGGTGGAGCCAGGACTGGGAGAGGGTGGAAACAGCATCCATTCTTTCAGCTGATCCATCCCTGAGAGCATTCAGCTCAGGTATTTTGAACCTAGCGATAAAAAATAACCCCCTTTTGAATGTTTTTCCTAGTGCTCTCTGCTGCAAGACCATTAAGGTTCTCATCTCCTGACTTCCGCAGGTAAGCATTTTGTTGAACAAAGGCCCCAGCATGGCTCAATGATCACACCTTATTTAAAAGGTAGATTTATAAATCTTCTTTAGACCGTCTGTACATGGTAAATGACGTTCCTGACACGTCTGACAACCCTCAGCACCGACTTCTGCTGGTGCACTTCTGACTATATTTAATGATGCACTCTACTCTGACTTTTTATCACCTATTAATTGCACATCTGCCCCTTAGAAACAATGCAGAGGGGAGCCTGTATGGAAGGTGTGGTGGCCCGTTTCTTCCCAGGGCTCTGGCAGGAATGCTCCGAGTCCAAATGACAGGGCTGATTGGCAGCTTCAGAGCCAATTACTCAGATCTCCCCCTAATCCACACTGGATGGATGAACGGGCAGCCTCCAACATCAAACAGAGGAGACAAGAACAAAATCCTCTGCGTTGTGTTAAGGATTCAGAGCAACCCGGTGCCCGGGCGGTGGGAGGGTTGTCAGAACCGCGCTGTTTAACAAGTGCGGCAGTGGGATAACGCATAAAAGGCCACAAGCAGGTTGGGACCCACTGTGCAGCAGCCTGGAGGAAGAAGCCTGACATCTTGCTCTTGTTCGGGGTGTCAGAGAAACCAGAGTAATGTTCTCTGGGGAGTCAGGCATGGGGCTGGAACGGAGTGAGATATAATTATGGAATAATGCGTGTTCTTTCCCCACCACTCCTCCCATTTCTAAATTGGCTGTCATGTCACTAAAAACGTTTCTGTGTTTCACAATCAGTCCACTTAACTGTAACAAAGCAGCGCAGATCTATCAAACTCACAATGAGCTCCGCTAATGACCGCTGAAATTACCAAATCAGTCCTGGTTCCCAACACCCTGCCCTCACCCTCCTGCCTCTCATCCATCATTGTGCTGCTCATGGACCCGCTGGGGGTAAAGGAGCATCTCAGAGGCCACATCCAGCCGCCTGGCACGGTGTGCGGAGATGGTCTTCTGGATGCAAAGTGTTGAGGTTGTTGGGTTTATACCCTTTTTTCAACTGCGAGGGGGCTGCTGGATGCTGGGGAGGGCTCTAGGCAGTCACTGGAGGTACGGAAGGGAAAGCAGCAGAGCTACAGCCAGCAATAAAATGCCAGCAGAGTGCATTGTTCCTGCTCCCTGATTATGCATTTAACTGCATTGCTAAGCACATCTCTCCTTTTTTCTTCCTTTTTTTTTTCTTTTGGTAACCGCTTCTCGGAAGTGCAATCTCGCTGCTATTCAGATACAATGTGGCTTCTATTCTCCCTCCCAGTTTTAATTATGTGTCCGCCACTGCTCCTTCTCCAAGCTGGCGGGCTCCGAGATTCATAATTTCAGCCTGACACCATAGTAACCACTTAGTTTGATTCAAGACTCTAATGTCATCACTGGCTGGTCTTGAATAGAGCAGGGAGAGAGGGTGTAATTTGAAGGCAGCATCACATAGAAACTGCAATTATTTCTCCCTTTTGGAGGGAAATGTAAACAAAAGGTCATCGCTGGTCAGTGCTCTTCATTTCCATCCTCGCACACTGACAAGCTGACTTTTTTGTTTATTATTAATTTCCTCACCCACCCGCATGCCTTCACACCGATACCAGGAGCAGCAGCCAGTGTTAGTTATCACCGGTCTGCAGGGATGTGACTGTACCCCTGGAAGGAATCCTCTGGTACCTGAAAATGGTCCCAGGTGGCTTGTGAAACCATGTGGGGCTCCCACGAAGAGACTGGAGGGATCTGTCTGTGCTGGGGGGTGCAGTCGCTACAGCCTGATGTTCCAACAGCCAGGACACACCAGTGATGGGCAACTCAGGATTTGATTCAAATCTTGTACTTTTTACCTTCTCCCATTCAGATCCCACATAGAAAGGGATGCCTCATGATCATAGAATCATGGAATCATAGAATAGTTTGGGTTGGAAGGGACCTTCCCAGCTCCCCCAGTGCCATCCCTGCCATGAGCAGGGACATCTTCACCAGCTCAGGTTGCTCAGAGCCCCGTCCAGCCTGGCCTGGGATGTCTCCAGGGATGGTTCATCCACCACCTCTCCGGTCACACAAGCTCATACTGACAGAGGTGCTGGACAGTACTGCTACTGTCCAAGATATTAGCCCGTGGTCCATGGTTTGCTTCATCTCTGGACACAACCTTTCTCTGATCCCACAGGGAAAGGCAGAGACATGTAAGACGAATATCAGCGAGACAGATGAATGTGTACACACAGCAAAATGCGATTCACTGGGCAGCATTCGCTGCAAATCCCACTGCACTAAATGAAGCTCTGCTCCTTTCTCCCAATGGCTCAGTGATAGAAAGGAGTTAAGTGAAAATAAATGCTCATATCAAATCACAGGTATTGATTTTCTGAGCTAGTAAATGAAGGTGCTCTATCTCCGATGGGAGATTGAATGTCTGTGTGCTGCGCTTTGCTCCATTTTCATAAAAAGGAAGGCATGGTGAAATTATTTTACCTGGCTTCTCATAAAGTGTGGAGGGAGCAGAGTCTCATGTCAATGACAAGAGGTATCAATCAGGAAAAACGCCATGGCGACGATGGAGCCATTGAGGATTGATAATGGAATAATGACCCTGAGAGGCCGCTCTTGGACATCGCCTCGTCCTTCAGCAAACGTGGCAGCGTCTTTCACAGGTCTCTGTGGTCTCTTCCCCCTGCCAGGTGATGGAGACAGTTGGTAACCTGTTCTCGGCAGTTTTTACTTTGCTAGAAGTCAAGCTCACATCTAAATAATTCAATTCTACTGGCTGGTTTAAGATGTGAACAAGGTTTTCACTGCTACTTATGCCCATTTTTGAGCTCTAACGAGTTCTGAGCAGGATGTGGTATTGAAATTATAGGTACGTTACATTTAATAATCTGCAGAAAGCCTTAAAGGGAGATGTCCATGGCGTTGAGGAGTTGTTTAGAAGATCAAAGCTGATTGATGCAGAGTAATTCATGTAGATAGGGGGAAGTCACACTCACAAAGGTCCTTCTGGAAACACAACCTCTTTTTGACCAGGTTCATTTACACAGGCATGCCTTGAAGTGAAAGAGCTACATTTCTTCATCTGAGACCTGCAGATCTGTGTTCAAATCTTCCATCTTATCTGGCAGTTATACATTTTATCAGGTAATTTTCTGGCACTAGCAACCCATCTCTGTAGCCCTCCACCCAATCGACTATGCAGTCAGCCCTGATGTATTTTGCTGCTGATATTTCTTGAAGTGGAAGAGATCAAATATATGAAAATAGATATAAAGAAGCAGGTCATTAAAAAGCTGGCCCCATGTTTTTGCAGTACAACACGGATTCCTCTGGTATAAAACCGTGCTGCTAGCTGCATTTTCACTCCTTGCCTTTGAAGGCCCTGCACAACACAACAAAGCAGATCAGAGAGGATCCTGTTTAACCCATCAACAGGGTGAAATGAAATGGCAGGTGGATTTCAGCCAGGAATGACTTTTGCATGGGTGATGGATGATTAGGAGACACGTTCCTGACTCGAAGCCTGGCTACCTTTTATATCCTCATGGTGTTAAGTGGAGAGCCAAGCCTTGAATCACAGCTTCCATAGGCACAACCACTGATCTTAAACTTTGAGGCTTCTCAATATCAGCCTGAAGAGACTTGGGATGATACTAAGGGTGTGAGGGAGGCTTTACCATGCTGACACTGCCTGAGGTTATTGCTCTGCCCATCCCTAGCTTGACAATTTCTGCTCAAGTCTGGGAGCCCAGGCCAAACCCAAGTCCATCAGTTTGGTGGAGAACAGCTCATTTGTCCTGTGGTGGATTTCTTAGCACTGATATGTAATGAAATAATAGACTGGGTGCTGAGATTAATTTTCACTTCATGGAAGTTAATAATAGGAGAGGTTATCTGGAGCATAGTTGGAGGACAATGAGAGAGAAATTTGGCTCTTAATTCTTAATGGTTGAATCTTAGAGGTGGGAAGTGCCAGTAGGTGTCTAAAGAAGTGACAATGCTCACTTTGCTGGGAAGAAAACCTACCGTGTATGGGAAGCATCAGACACTGCCCCATCAACCCTTCTGCCACCAGGTATTGAACCTGGCCCTGGAAAGGAATGCTGGCTTGACATCAGGCTCCCAAAGTGGTCTTTGCTGTGCGGTTGCAAAGCGGCACGGCGATGATAAGAGGAAAAGCTTTGTGACAGCAGCCTTTGAAATTTACTTTATTATTTCTTGGTTATTGTACAGCCCTTCTCAAGGTGGTATGTGAGCATCTTCCAGCACCTCAGATCTGCTCAGGGAGGTGGGCACTTGAAATAAATAAATGGAACAAGGCACAGCACTCTTTCGTAGATCTCAATTGAAGCAGTCGACTCACTTTTCTCAGAGCCATGGGGCAAATAGGTGAGGTTTCCTTTTTATTCCCAGTGGGAGTGTTGAACAGAAAGTGTTATCATTCTGTTTTGGTAGGATTTTGATTTTCATGATGACAATCTTTATACGCCACTGAGATTTGTTAGCCTCTCTTTGCACCTGGTTGTGGTGTTTGGGTTTTTCTGTTGGTTTTGTGTTTGTTTTTTTTGTTTGTTTTTGTTATTTTTTGGTCGTGGAAGAAGAGGAGAGGTTACTTTTCCCTATTATCCCCCCACCCACATGTCTGAGACATCTTTTTCAATAATCTTCTTACTGCAACAAGCACAAACGTCGCCCTATACAACCTCTCCGTAGAGTGTGAACATCAATCCTCTCTTATTAAGCTGAAGCTAAAATGCTCATAGACGAACTGTTAAAAAGAAGAAAGCATCCACGCTGCGGTGGAAAAGGTAAAATGCAGTAATTGTCCAAACCTTTCAAGAAAGAATGTCTCAGTAGGGAGGGGAGGACCTTTTTCCTTCCTGTGGCAAATTGCCAGAAGACTCCAGGAAACCTCACTTCACCAATATATATTTATTTTTAGGCAAAAAAGTCACCTTTATTGCCCTTGATGCCTGTGAATTTGTTGTAAAAATGGAGAGGAAAAGCAAATCTCTTTCCCTGCCCAGCCTCCTGCACATGCTATCCCTGTCTCACGTTGTTGCTCTTTTTTTGAGTACTTTCTGAATCTGATTTATTTGCAGTCTCCCACAGAAATAAGGCACTCCCTGTCATGTCTACACAGCAACAAGAAAGAGAACTGGAGCATGTGCAGACATATAGGGTGGATTAAGCTGATTAAATTCAGGCTTCTAAGTTTAAGCTAGTCACCCAAAGCTCCTTTCTTAGAGTAGACAGACATCTCATCAATATACAGTCAATGGAGCCAGAGGTGTAATTCATCCAGTTCCAAAGGAGATGCTTAAAGTAGGTCACATGAATCACACCCTTAAGAGCCTATTTCTCCCCATTGACTATAGAAGGATCCTAGCATGACTAAATCATTTGTAGATATTGAAACCATGGTTAACTGAAGTGACTTCTAACCATTGCACAACACCACTTGTTGCCCTTGGATGCTCGCTTCAGCAGCTCTTCTTCCCTGATGTCACTGATGCTGTGGATTTGCTTTTGTGGTTACTCACCCCAGGAAAGTAGGGCAGGTTCAAGCCTGGAGACAAGGCCGAAGGCACAAGTCTCACCGTGGGATCCTGAGACAACCTCAGAGAGCTCTGCAGGCAGGATGGGGCACTCTGGAGAAGACAGTACCCCAAATGATAGTTTTATCATAGAAAAGAATCATAGAATCATTTCAACTGGAAGAGACCCTCAAGATCATCGAGTCCAACCATAACCTAGCTCTAGCGCTAAACCATGTCCCTAAGAACCTCGTCTAAATGCCTTTTAAACCCCTCCAGGGATGGTGACTCCACCACTGCCCTGGGCAGCCTGTTCCAGTGCCCGACAATCCTTTCTGTGAAGAATTTTTTCCTAATATCCAATCTAAACCTCCCCTGGAGCAACTGGAGTCCACTTCCTCTTGTCCTATCACTTGCTACTTGGGAGAAGAGACCAACACCCTCCATGGTACAACCTCCTTTCAGATAGTTGTGTCCTGGTTTTGGATACAGTCCACCAGACAGCCCAGCGCACGACAGCATCACTTTATGGATCAGTCTTCTGAAAGCATCTTTTGGCAATCAGAGATGACTTGATCCATGCAAAACCTCACATCCCACCATCATCGTACCTGAAGTAAGGCAGCGAAAGAAGATGACAATGTGATTAAAGCACCAGAATGTAGATGATCAACCCATTTTCTCTTCTATTCTGTATCTTTCTGACTTTCGGCAGATACACTGCCTCTGTGACTCCATTTCCCATCCACAGCACTGAAATAATTGCCCGTTCCTTCCCCCTCCTCAGGTTTACCTCTTAGACCACAAGTGCCAGGTCACAGAGGATGAAGACACAAAACCATGGCCCAACGAGTTGTTGGTCTCTGGACTTCATACAGAACTTCAGTCCAAATAGCAATATATATGAGTGTTCGAAGGCTGGGGAAGCATCTGAGCTCGGTTGGGAATGTGAAATGGGTTGACTGGGTGATTTTTGTTGCGGAAAAAGCCTTTTTCCTCTCTTTGCTAGGAGATTATTTAAATGACCTTTAGGAAAACAAAGAAACGAACAAAACCAGAACAAAAAACCACCACCACAAACCCAAAAAGCTTAAGGAAGACAGCATGAAAACAGAACTGTGAAACGCACACCTGCTCAGGTCTAACCAAGTCTTCCAAAGCAGAATCCGAAAGTTAGATGTGAGATTTTGATGCCTAGTGAAGATAACTTCCTAAAGAGGAAAGAAACCTGTTACAGGCTGAACAAGTCAGTGCTTCTCACAGCTGCTTTCACAAATCCAGAAAGACAGTCCATATATTATTTAAACCATCCAATTTACCGAACAGCTCAAACAGGTCCTCTCTACAGCAGTCAGAGTTGATGAGGGCTCACGGAAAACTTTGCAAAACAATCTGCTTTCAGCCAGTTCTGCTCCAGCCAGGGGAAGTTTTGCTCCCTTGACTGGATCATTTGCATGAATAAAGGTTTTTGCTCCTGTCACCTCTTACCTGCCTTAGAGCAGAACTTGTGGTGCTAGAAACAGTCACCTGTGCTGCTTCAGAGAGAGGTGCTGTAGAGCTCCATGGCCCCAGGCCAGCGCCTTCATATGCAGCAATGACTCTACTGGCAACATCATAGCACAGATGTATTGGGGAGAGAAAGAAAAGATGAGCCTTTAATAACATCTATTCTGAGGTCTGTTGGAACTGAAATAGCAGATATTAGCTGGAAGGCAAGTGCTCCCATCCATGGGTTTGAAAAGAGAATTGTGTTTAAAATCCTTGGCGATGCACAGGCAGCGAACTGCCCATCTGGAGTCCCTTGGGTATCAAAATGGTGCATGTGCCATAAAAGGAGGTACAAGTCCACATGTTTCCAAATAAAACCCACACAAGCAGGGCTCTGAGAAGCTGTGAAACTGGGAAGTGAACCAAACTTTCTCACTCTTCAAATAATCTTGGGATTTCATTTTTCAGCCTGCCCTTGGATGCACAAACAAAAGTTTGCAACTTTTGTTGAAGTATCTAAACAAGCTCTTTCTTCCTTAGTAACAATCCTTTGCCTCTCCTGCATTTTCTCACATCTGAGTCATGAAGTGATGTGTTTATATTGGAAATGTGTGTGAGCAGCTCTTCCCTAACTAGTTGGGGTTTGGAGAGAAACAGCTGAACAAGTACATGCTGGTACATGCACAGACACACATACAATGGACCCAGCACAGCTAGTTATAAATCTAATAAACTGGCAAGCACTGTGATCCTTATTCTGCCCATAAATAATTCACTGCCAAGATGCTTGTAGGAACAGCACCTTCTGGATAGTCCATGGGAAATTCTAACGGGTACTGAGCTCTGCTGACTCCGGTTATTAATCCTGTTTATTGCTGCAGTGCCAAAGGGCCCACATGGAGTGAGTCCCCTTTGGGCAAAGCACTGTATAAACATAGACTCCTGAGTTTAAAAGGACTTTGGGAGGAGAAATCTCTGGTGTAACTATGTTAGCCCAGCCCTAGGACTGTCAAGATTCAACATTTCTTTCCTCTCCAAGAAACAGCAAAAGCTTTGAGGCAAAGTTCTTTGCTTGATGTTAGAAATAGACCCAAGCTGCTGAGTCTGGAGTCTGATGGGGATGTGAATGTCTCCAGCTCTAAAGGCTTTGGATGGGTTTTGCTCATTTAAAGGGGTCTTTTTGCAGCATATTTCACCCCATTGGGAGGAAGTAGCAGAGAAGGAATGAAGATTTTGCCCCTTCTTCTGGGAATGCTTTGTTTCAGAAACATAATTTACCTGCCAAAAGGTACACATTCTCAACCAGAGGGACTACACTACACTACTTCTGCACTACAAACATGCAGAAGTCCCAAACCTGGTGGCTTTCCCACATGCTGCTTCACTGAAGGGAAAGAACAGGGACCAGTTTCTGTGCCCCCTCAACCCTGGGCTGGTTTGCCATAAAAAGCCAGGGAGGAGAAGCCGTGGAGCAAATACTTTCTACAGCAGCAGTAATCAGTGAGGTGAACAAGATTTGTTTCCAGGGGCAGCTGAGCAGCCATTAGACCATCATCAACCTTGACCAGTGGCCTGAGCGTAAAAGAATCTAAAAATATCCCGTTATCTTGTGAGCCAACCTGTCCCTTTCCTTTGTGGTTTCTAAATACGCCCTGGCGGAGGCTGAGTTTTCAAAGCGTTGTTGAAAACATTCACTTCAAGTGGTCCCTTTTTCTTTACCCAGCAAAGACCGGATGAGATAGGATTCAGCAGAGGTAGCTGTAACCTCCCCTCTACCGCTTACTCTACTGCAGCTTCGAAATGACATTTCAATTGCTTTAGCTATAAAGTAGAGGAGAGCTACAGGTCCACGAAGGTCTCTGAGATCTACCAGAAAATGCTCCCAGTCAGTGCTGATCAATATTATTGATTTTTTTTTTTTCAATCCTGAATCACAGTCTTGATTTTTCAAGGGGCACGATCTAGCTGAGGTGGCTCTGTGGTTCCCTGAGCAAAACCTCTTACTGTGGCTTCCACTGGCCATGGGATGCAGAAGAGAACTTCTGCCTCTCAGCTGGACCGCTCACCTCATCATAGGCTACCAGGATCCTGCCCATATTGTAAATCAACCCGTCTACACTTCCCTCCTTCCCACCCCTGATGGAACAAGTTGCTTGGACTGTTTTCATACCAGCTTCCAGAAGGTCATTAATCCTGAGCCTAAGCATGGGATTGGACACACTTAGGGAGACCCCCCAGGATTCAGGGCTGGGAGCTTTGTTAAAAGGAAGATTAACAGGGATGTTAGTTCCCCACACAGCAACAGCTGTAAAGGAAAGGGGAGTTACTGGTAACACTGGGCAGGGAGGGAGACAGAGGAGCTGTGGTGGTCTCAATATGATTAATAGCTCCAGGCTGTGCCTTGAGTGTGACACTGGGGACTGTGGCTGTGGGCTGCAGCCATCCAGGTGAAATTCCCTGAAATAAGACCTTTATACATATGTGTATAATATAATCTTGCAAGCCATAAAGCAAAGGCTGGCTCTACCCCTTCCAAGGTGGGTTTCCCAATAACGCCTTAAATGAAGTGTCTCAAATAAGGATTTAATTTAGGCTCAATAAAGAGAGTTATTGCTCCGTAATGAAATAGCAAGTAGTTATTGCAAACACATTTAGTGAGGTTTAACAGCCTCGTAATAGATGTGTAGAAGCTGTGGCCTGGCTAGGAAAGTTCACTGAATATCTACTTAATCTTATGCAGGTTTTATTTTTCTTTTTTTCTTTTTTTTCTTTTCTCTTAGTACACAATTACAATTTCATTAAATTTGTATTAAGGAACAGCCATGAGTGGGAAAACCCAACTAGTTCTCCAGCATTGGCTGCGATTGTCACCCCTCCAAATCACCACTACTACTGTCATTTGGAGTTAAATTCAATGCTGCTCTCCTCTCCATGGCCTATTCAATGTATTAAATCGAGACTGATGTCAGGAACTGGAGACTCAGGTAGGACCAGGTTTGGGGCGCAGGGTGCTGTTATTTTATGAGCTGCTTAGGAAAGATTTCTCACCTGAGATACAATGTCTACAACACATTCAGAAGGGACCTGATTCTCTTCGGACCACAATAGGATCACCTATGGGGTAGTGCTTGAATCTGGGGATCCTGTGCATTTGAGGAAAATAAAACCAGGCTTGATTTGGGACAAGGGGGCTCCCCCAGGATCAAGGGGGCAGCAGAATTTGACAGAGACATGGTTCCTCTCCCTGTGCCCAGCCATCTACCCCTGGAGCTCAGAGTTGCCTCCTACAAAACCTCCTACCCACCCATTAAGCATTAACCTCGACAAGATAATCCCAACCCAGGGCAAAACAAGAACTTCAGGCTTAAAGGTAGCAGGTACAATAGTGGATGCAGGTAGAAAGCAGAATTGATGACTAAGAGAAAAGCTACAATCACACCCCATGCTGTCACCAAAAAAAAGCCCCCCACGTCCCAGCTAACAGAGGAGAGAATCATACTTTCTTTCCACCAGCCAATGACTTATATTGATCTAATGTAGGACGCCATCCTGGCTAATCCTAATTTTCTAGGGTCTAACAGCCCATGCTTCGCTGTGATCACACTTTGCCCAGTGTGTGAAGGAGACGCAGCTCAAGTTTGGGCGGATGCAACGGCAAGTGAGAGATGATCTGCTTTACAGCTGTAGAAAATGAGGCAGGAAAGCGGGGAGGAGGGGAATAAACCCACCCTGATGGAGTGAGGGAGTTCCTTAGCACATCACAAACTGCACCAACGGATCCTGAGCACGGACAGAGATCTCCCTCTTTATTGAAGATCACTCTCCCTGTCTCTTTTAGGATTACTCTTTTAGGATCTAAATGGCCCATGAAAAAGGCTTCCGATTAAGCGCTTCTTTTGCTTTGTTACACTTTTGGGTGTTTCTGCTCCTGAAAATGAAATAACTGAATGAAGTTGAAAAGGAGAGCTGGTTGATTGCAAACACCCGGTGCAGGAAGCTCCTCAACATCAGGTTCAGTTTGTTGGAATTTTAGCCATGATTAATCCTGGGTCAACTCTAACGTTTTATGCAACCAGAAATAAACCATTTAATCTTAGATTTTGGGAAACTTGTTGGGGATCTATGAAACATCCATACAAAAAATCACTTAGATTACTTTTTTTCTACTCTGAGGAAAACTTTTCAGGTATTTTGAAAAAGAATTCATTCACTGAAACATGCAAAGCTGCAAAATTCTTTGGCTGACACATGCCTGTAATTCAACACAAAATGCTCATGAATGGATCCATCCAGCTTGACTATCAAAGGAAGATAAGCTTCACACTTAAGTTTCTTGTTCCAATGGGATTTCACAAAGACGAGAAGATTTTTTTCTCATTTTTCTTTAAAAAATATTCAATAATTAGCGTTATAAGGACCACAACGGCTGAAGGAGGAACAAGCAAATTAAACTTACTAAAACCAAAACCAACAAGCATAGCAACGTTGTCTACACTTGGGGAAGGATGTAATGGACCAGCACAGTGCACAGGAAGACAATCTTCTTTCCCTTTAGCAATCCAAGTACTTGCTGTTATAGCAGTGAAGACATGTTTTCCAGCCATTGCAGCTTGCACTGATCCACAGCCGTTTAGTGACACAGGACACACACAACCTCAGCTTATGGCTCGACTTTTTGCTTTCCCTTAGGACAAGTGAAACGCTGCATTACACAAATGTAGTACAAGCAAGTGGCATTTCTGCTGAATGAAGTGGATGAGGCTTGCTGGGCACATGAATGGCTGGAAGGCTGAGTCCTGAAGTGATGAAAGATGCTGCATGGAGGAGTCAGGCAGGGGAACAGACTTTTGAGCAGGGCCTGTTGTGATAGGACAAGGGATGATGGTTTTAAACTAAAGGAGGGAGATTCAGGCTGGACATGAGGAATTTTTTCCACTGAGGGTGGTGAGAGCCTGGCCCAGGTTGGCCAGAGAGGTGGTGGATGAACCATCCCTGGAGACATCCCAGGCCAGGCTGGACGGGGCTCTGAGCAACCTGAGCTGGTGAAGATGTCCCTGCTCATGGCAGGGGGGGCACTGGGGGAGCTGGGAAGGTCCCTTCAACCCAAAGCATTCTGTGATTCTATGATTCTATAACTCTTCTTTCCTCTGTGATAGCCATTGTGTTCCACTAGAGAAGAGAGGGGTTTTTTTAACACATGCTGCCTAAACTGCATACAAAATAATTTTGCCACAGGGCGGAAGATAACAAGCTTGAGACTCTGCTTTTGAGAGGGCTTATTGGCAAACTGGCGATAGAGGAGATGGAGCAGAAAGGGTTGAGTCCCAGGGACCATGTCCACGGCATCATGCACAAACACTTGAGCCAGCAAGGAGGTAAATGTTGCCGTGGTTTGTCAGAAGCAGGAGCTTGGTTAAAATCCTCAGCTCATTGAGCAAGGCAATGCCCATCATATACAGCAGAACAAATTAGTCTTTCTCTTTGCCACTGAAAAAGTAACTCATAATCCCCAGGTCAGAGCAGAGGGAACGTGGCTTGCAGAGCGTTGCTGGTGCAACGTGCCTGTGTGGTAATCTGGAGAAGAGGTTGGTCTTTTTGCTGCCTGGGAGAACCATTTCTGTTTCATCTCAGAAGGAAATTTTCCCAAACCCTGGGTCCATTAGCAATAAAAATATATATCTGTTTTTCTTGACTCCATCCAGTTATAATCCTGGGAACTGTTTGTGAAATTCGGCTATTGAAGCATTCAGGGTCTAGGCCACTTGTTTTTTCCAAATGGCTCCTGAATTAAGCAGCCAGCCTGGGAAGCCAGAGGCATCCCAGTGAGCAACTGGATGAGAACCTGTACCTCTAAGCCTGATGGGCTGAATTTTGCTCTTCTTTGCCCTCCTAAACACCGTGAAAAGGTCAGGGAAATCACTTCGCCGTGTTAATTCAGGAGTAGCAGGCAAAAGCCGAGGAATATCTGAAAGACCTCTGTGCTTTTCAAGCTTATACATTGCTCTTCTAAGGGAGAAATTAAGTGAATTTCCTCCCAGCCCCAGAGACCTGAAGACACAACAATGTCCCTACAGATGTCAGAACAACTCTCTCCTTCAAATCTCCATGAGATCTCAAACAGCTGCTTCGTTATTCCTTAAAACAAAAGGGCAGTTGGCGTTCCAGATGTTTTGGATTGCAACTGAATGATTTCTTTCTTTTCTTCCCCCAGCATCCATCCCCACACTTTCTTTTGCAATTCTGTCATCTAATTTGCAAGAGCAAATCACATGAGCACAACCTTTTGCCTTTCACCTCTGCCTCATTCCAACCCTATCACTCATTAGATATACAACAGCATTCAAAGGAGATATCCCGTGGACAGAGGCAGGAGATGGCTGAAGTATTTGCTTCTAGGGTAATTTTGTGTAATTATTGAATTCAGGACATTAATAGCAAAGTAGAAAACCTGTAAGTTTAGTGATTCAGCTCCTTTCCTACCAATCCCAAAGCAAACAGCAAGATAAAGCCACAATTTGCCTAGGAAAGCAGGCGGTTAAATAAAGTAGGTTATATGTGCCTTTGACAAACACAGCCCTCAATGTTTGTTCCAAAAGGTGTGCATAAACTTGTTATACCCACCAAAAAGAAGCATTCCCAGAGCTCACTATCATAAAAGTGCAATAAACAGAAGGAGAAGGAAAAGTGGGAGGCAAGAACAAGGCACTGAGTTATCCGAATTGAGCCACATCTCATGAGCTGCCCCCTCCAAAGTGTCCAAGCCCCACTTGACCACAAACCTGTGGATGTTGCAGCCACCAGAGCCCTGGGCTGGGGCATCGCGGCCCTTTGATCCAGCTCCACTGCAGGGAATGCGTGGGGAGAGCTGATTTCTCTCTCCTTCCAATGCACAAACATCTTCGACCGCACCTCTGGGGAGAGAGGAAATTGTCAGCAGAGTAAATTGCTTTTTGGATTGCTTTTTGTCCCGTTGTGAGGGCTTCACTTTGGGAGATATCATGGGAAGGGGTGACACGGGCAGGTGAAAACCCTGCATCCCAGAGACTGCTGCAGGGGCACAATATATTAATAAACCAATTCCTTTTGGCTGAGGCAAGAGCCCAGAGCTTCTTTGGAAACCTATAGTTTTCTGCTGGAGGGGTGGGGAGAGAAAGACCTATTTTCTACCTAAATACTAAAAATAATAAAGGGAGACAAATAAATAAATAAGTAAATCCTGCTTGATAAATGCATTATTAGCTGTAGTAGGAGCAATTACAGGAAGAATGGGAAGTGACAGCTGCAGGCCCCAGATAGCCAAGGCACAAAAGAGGAGTTTTAGACAAATGTCCTTCAGATAATGGGTTTGTTTCTCGCCTAGTTTGGGAGGGGAGGTGGCAGATATGGGATGTATTGGTAGGCTGTGCAGCACATAAGGAGCAGAGATGCAGCTGTACCATCCCTCTGCAGGAATAATTTAGCTTTCTTTTCTTCCTCAGTGCATCTGACTTCGTGTTTGTTTAAAACAATGTGAGTTTCACCGTCCTCACCCCATCTGCATGGAGTTGTTCCCACAGAGAGGGAAAAGAGGGTTCTGGGATTAGCTTCTTTATAAGCATCTCTGTAGCAGGACTGGGAGCTCAGATTAACAAAATCACAGGGTGACCTCTGGGAATGGCATCCCAGGTTCTGGGAGTGTGTGTTGGGGAGGAGGTTGCAATGGAAACTTGATCTCAACAGCCCAACAGAGACAACCCAGAGGCTGCTATCAGGAGGCCCCTTCCTCCAGATATCTCAGGGACCTGCAGAATTCAGGTCTGCCCAGGAATATCTCATTCACCAGGCGTCTGTTTGCTTTTCTCATCAGCCTCCCCAGTATGTTAAATCCTCCCTCCCCTTAGCATAGCCCAAGACTGTTGCTTAAAGCTTCGGTATTTGTGAACCTTGTGTATCCTGGTCTTAAATCTGTGTGTCCCCAATCCTAGCTGCTGCTTGGCTAGGACACGGAGCAGCTCAATGGGGATCACAGGGCATCATTCAGCTCCAGACCTTGCACCAAATGTTTAAGCTATGGTTGCTGGGAGCTCGTTATTACCTCTTCCTTCGGTGCTTTTCCCACCACTAAGGATGAACTGCAGACAAAGTGAAGCAAATCACCTTCTGTTTTTTCTAATGACCAGCTCTATCCGTGCCCCTAAAACTGGGATTCAGGGCCCTACCTGTTGCCCTTTTCCTGTGAGGCACTCACCTTCTGCTGCTTTAACCCATGGCACTTTTCCCATCACACATTAATGAAAGCTTTTGGCCGTCTCAGGAGCACGGGAAAGTGTAGGTGATGGAAGGTGGAGGAAGAATGACTCCATAATAACAGTGTGAGAACCAGTTGCAATTTGCTGGGGATGATGACACTGAGGTCAGACAAGCTGTATTGTAATTTACGTCCAGGCAAAATGTAACCAGACATGACCAGACAACGAAGGATCACTCTTGCAGTTATTATGAACAAAGAGCATGCAGCGGGAAACCATAGAAGCCGCTCTACAAGACCCCTCTGCCTTCAGCTGAGCTCAGGCTCAACCTAATTAAATGGCCTGGTTTGCATTGGTATTGTCTGCTTGGTCTCCTATGTCCCCTTCTCGCTGGGTGTCATTCAGAGCCATTAGCACAGATAGCACAACCCTACCAGGGATTCCCGGAGGGCATTTAGAAACTTCCCAAGCAAAATGTGATCTGTCCAGCCTGAGGCAACACCCAGGAGGGAAGATTTCAACCTGAGCAGTTAGAATTTGGAAAAGTTGTAAGGAACAGAAAGTGAGGTCTAATAATAGGAAGTGTTAGGCAGCCTTAATAGAAAACGCATTATGGGGCCTGTGCACAGCATATAATGTATCGTCTCCAAGTTAATTGCTCATCAGTTCAGTACATAAACAAAGACGGATGTTGTGACTGTGCAAGTGGCAGGGCTCATTCCACCCTGAGTTTCTTGCTGCTAAAAAAAGTCTTGTGAAGAACACCATCCCCTGCCTGGCCGTACCAGCAGTGTCAGGGACAGCAGCTCCCTAGAAAGCCAGGTGGCCGTGCAGGACTTGAGGAACTGGAGGCAACTCAGTCCCAGGGCTCAGCGCAGCCTCACTGGGACAGCAGCACAAAGGACGTGCTGCATCAGTGCCCAGAGTTGATCCTCAGATCACTCACACGGCTATGGATTGCTGGACCTGGGTCCAGAGATCCAAACCACGGTATCCACAGGATCTCGTAGGGCACTATTTCAAGAGATATTTTCGCCTTCACACACAAAGACAGACCTTTTTTTAGTGCTAGGTATAAAGACAACAACCCCATCTTGTAGGCTGGAAATGCTATTTATTTCCAGCACCCTGGGAAGTCTGCACAGCCATCCCAGGCAGCACAGCATCCCTTCTGCAACTGCTTCTGTTTGTTCCCTGGGGCTGTCCAGAGTATATTTGCCACTTGGAAAGGTCTATACACACATTTCCTAAATATACGTGCATGAACTTTGGTGGGCAAAAGCAGGAACCTGATGTTTGTAAGTTGGAGACAGTAAGGTCAGCACCTTGCAACTAGCCTGATGGGTCTCTAAGTCTGCACCAAGCCTGTGGCCAGCACATGGCATTGAAAACTGAATTTGCATGGCTTGAATTTGCATCCTGGACTGTCCCTGCTGGAGCAGAGCTCCTTGGCAATACTTCAGGAATTAATCTTAAGGATTAGCCATGAGAAATGCCCAAAATCTGCCGTTCCTGTGGCATGAATGACTGGTCTCACCTGGAATTGTACGGCAGGAGGTGTAATGAAGTGTTGGTCTCTGGCAGCAAATAGGTCTAGACAGATCACCAGGCTGTTTCTAAATGGCAGAGGATAAATGGCCAGAGGTGCAAATTATCTGCTCTCGGGAGTCCGCTGTTTGCAATAGTCTCACTGCCCAGGAAGGTAGTGTAAGTTATCCCATGGCAAAAGATATTCTAATTTGTCTTTGGCTAAGCCTGCGAGTCTGTAATCAGTGCTGCTAATCTTTAATAAAAGGGGTTCACAGGAGCCTTTGTTTATAATGACATGGTGGGTGATAGCTCTTTCTTGTTATAATCCCCTCTCAGAAAGCATCTGACGGGGAAAACATCTCCCTTGACAGTTTGCTTAAATTTTCATTTGCCAAAACGCTGAATAAACTTCTTGTTTGTCTAATGGAACTAGAAGGAATTGTGACACTTTTATTGTTTGTTTACTTCCTCACTGGGGCACCAGCTAAATTGAAGATGTCATCACACAGCAGTGAGAATCAAGCTTCTTAATTTAGCTGATTGGTTTGCAAACAAGGGTCTCCAAAGCACCGCTCAGCCCTACAGGCTTTGCAGTGACCATGGGCCGAAACACATCAGTGAACCACAAGCAGGAGAAGAAATGCAATGGGGAGGTAATCCCAGAAAAGCTGCTTCTTTTATAAGGTATCACACAGAAGCACCGGTCAAACGGCATCTGTAAAACCAGCAGCGAGAAGACAAAGAGAGCAATACATTTTCCTATAAACCCTGCATAATTAGCAGCTGCTGCTGGATTAATGATAACACTAATTCTGAACGGGGGAAGGGAGACTGGATTTCTTGCCTGAATTCCCTCTATTATTCACTCATTTTATGCCTTTAAAACCAAGAGTAAAGTTGCTCTCACTTTGCAGTGCACTGAGCAAGGAGATGCAGCACTCGGGATGCAGACGGAGGAGCATTCCCCCACGGATCAGTGAGATTTTCAGGCAGATCAAATGTTGAGCTTCAGGTAATTGGCAGAGATCCTTTAATGTCTGAGTTTAACACTCACCTACTAGAAGAGAACACAATTAGGCAATGAGATGTGGAAGAGTCTGAAGTGCCAGGTATAATAATTCAGCCGTAGTACACTGTTTAGCAGAAAGCTGAAGGCTGAGAGCTGTCAATTACACCAGGGGTGAATTAATACAACCAGATTCATGCACTGAAGCATCTTATTATTGCTATGATCGCATTTTATTATGAAGCAGTTTGGGTGAGGTTATTTTTTTTTAATTTATTTATCTATGTTAATTTTGTACAGAGGCAAATAAGTTATGAGTTGGGAATTGTATTAATTGCACTGCTTGGAAATAGTTTAATAGCCGATTAGGTCGTTTGCTAGTCATTGCTTTTTTTCCTTTCTCTTTCTGCTCATTATACAATTAGGTTTTTTGTACAACAAACATCATGGTGTAGCAAACTATAACCCCTCTTCTTTCTCATCCTACACAAGGTTTACTAGTCATCCCCTAACCTCAGCTTCCTGACCATGCATTTCCTTGCATCCCCCATGTGCATTTTAAGGGCAAACAGAAGCCCATTTTACAGTCTGGAGGGAGGTCTCCCCATCCTCCCTAAGGCAAATAAACTGCATTTCACTCCCACAGCAAGCACAAGGGGGGTCAGCAATCAGAATCCCACAATCGCAATTCAGCCACATCCAGCAAATAATGTCACACACTGAGGACGTGATTGCCCGGTGCCATCCCCGCCTGCCGCCAGCAACACTGCTTCTTGTAGCCCAGGCGAGATGGTGGGGAACCAGTTCAGTTTGGGAAGCTGCTAAAGTGTCTTTTGCTTCTAGGTCATGGTATCTAACCTGGGCTCACAGCCAGTGTTTGGTGAACATTTGGGATGCGTGGGAAGCTGTCACTTCGCAGGACGTGGCATGGAGGGCACCAAGTGAAGCCAAGGACCATGTGGAGATCTTGGATGTGCCATGAGAGACCATGGGCAGGTGGCTGGTGCCCATGTGCTCGTTCTTACCATGAACAATGCTCCTGGGGTTCCCAGCCAGCGCCTTGTAACCTCACAGATCCCATCTCTGTGTAGAAAGAGAGGAAAAAGGCAGGGTTAGGAGAGGAAGAAGTAATCTCTGTGGCCTCTCCTGTTCCCTTACAAAACTACGCAAGGAAGAAACAATAACTTTCAAAAGCCCTGATATGATAAGGAGAGAGGTTTTTGCCCATTACATTTGAAGAAACAGAGATGCCTGAGTATTTGTGACTGTTACAACTCAGACTGGAAGTCTCAGCCTAGAGACATGAATTAGTTCTTCGCTTTGACAAGACAGAGCTGCAGGATTTTCCTCCTCCCTCCTCGTGTGATGTGAGTTTTGTGGTCTCAGCCCCCAATAGATATTTACCTGTGGTTTGCAGATGACAATTATAGTCTCCAGCTCAGCCCCTGGGCTGGTTCTGCCTTTCTGGACACCATTTTTGAATGAGAGCAGCCTTTAAGCCCCACAAACTGAGAGACAAGGACCCTCCTCTGCCTCCACCACAGGTATTTCTGCACAGGCTCCACAACTCGTGCTGCTAACATCAGGAGCTCGGAAACTTAGAAGAATCCTACAGTAACATTTTTCTTTCGCTTAATTACCGAAATAGACAAATTGGAAATTGGCCCATCATGAAGATAAATAGCAATTAAAAGAAAAAAAAAAAAGCGGTTGAGAAAACTGTTCCTGCTAAATTATAATTAACCACCCACCAGCAGGTACCTGGCGGAGGTGAGAGGGGTGGTGTGAGCGGATCGGACCGCGGCGCTTCCCGTGATGCTCCTCGTTACGGCACCTCCAGGGCACTTAATGCCCCATTTTGCTTTCAGTGCAATTATAAAAGGCCACTTACATTTGCCACACCCCCCCCCCCCCCTTTTGTCTCCCCACCCCAAGATCTCTAATAGTCTAAATTATCAGCAAATTGCCTATTTGATAAGGGCAAGCCATTTTGCATTGAGAGCTGAACTATTTCCCACTTCTGGGGGATAATATTAGGCAAATAACAAGCATCATTCTTTTGACATGTACAATTATTTGCCAAGTGTATGTTTGAATAGCCTGCTCCTTTGTGTGACAGGGTCCGTTCCCCATTAGCATACTTGACAGATGAATATGCTGGGTCCTTGTGGAAAACCTGGCAGTAACCATGGTGATTGGGAGACAATGTTTTGAGTGAGGGACGTATTATCAATTTCAACTGGAAGTAAAAAAGTGTACTGCTAACGAGCTGATCTGCGATCCAGGAGAAATACATTGTTCCCAGGTAATTAAGCCAATCTTGGTACTAGTTTTAAACTCACATAAATTAGAGGCAGAGGTGTCTACCTATTTTGTTGTTTCACTGCTGGAGGTTTTTTTGCCTTGATTTTTAATTGAAGTTCTCTTTGAAAGAACTGAAACGTGGTTTTCTGCCTTCTACGAAGTTCTGCGGACCCCAGGGTAAAGTGGATAATCAGGACACTCTCTGTCCCTGGGTGTATTAGAGAGGGTGAGTGGCCAGCCTTGCCAAACCAAGCTCCCAGAGCAGGCTCTCTATTGACCGTCACTTTTCGGGTTACCCTGGCTTTATTCTGAGCTTGCTTTCTGGGGCTGTGGAAGGAGCTGCCACTCCAATGAAAGCAGGTGGCTCAGGAGATCTCCTCTCCTGGCCTTGCTGAAGCAAAAAGCCTTTGACCCCTGGGGTCTTCCAGCCTCGGGACACACAGCAACTGTCCCCTCGGAGAGGAAGGGGCTGATTGAACCCCTGGAGAACCCCACTGAATGCCCACAAAATATTGGCTGCAAGCTCACTGAACAAAACAACAATCCTTTAGAAACTGGCGGGGCAAACCCCAGCTTTACAGGGCCAAGGAGAGAGCAATTTGGAGAGGGGACAGTTTGCTTTTGCTGGCTGCAAAGTCTTTTTCCCCTCGAGGAGGTGATTTCCAGATCCGCTCTGACACTTGCACTGGGTGCCAGCCCCTCCTGTGCACACTGATGTCCCAGCTGAAGTCCTGGGGACAGGAGCAGACAGACAGACAGACACCACCACCCATTCACGGTTACCTGCTGGATCTGAAGAGACAAGCTCAGGATGCAGCACTAAATCCATCACCGGGAGGATCGACATCCTTATCCCTTCGCTTGATTAGAGAGGCTGCTCACACGCCTCTGCCCATTAGGAATGAGACTAAATAACCTATGCATAGCAATGCTTTGCGTCGAATCTTACCCATTTAAATCTATACAGAATAGGTGAAAAGCATCTCCATTTTATCCTGGTAGTTATTTTGCATCAGCTTTGCCTGGGGATAAGCTGACATAAAGCCCAGGCAGGGAGGAACAAGACCAGTTTTCCCTTCATGCTCTGCTAATAAAGCCAAGCAACCTGTTAGAAACCAATGCCTAGTTCCCTTCTGAACCCCCTTAATCCCTGTAACACATAACCCCACTTTACTGAAAAGATAGATTATAGAAACAAGGTTATTATTAGCAGTTTGATTAGAAGCATATTCTCTACAGTCCTTCATTAAAAGGAATGTCCCTACTCTTTTAAACACAAATTTGCCCTCATTTCCCACACACCTGGTACGCTCTCGCTTTTATTATTGTAAAATATCCACTTGGAAAACGCTAAGTCAGGTGCCTGAGGTCAGAGAAGGTGACTTTTACCAGAGTAATGAATCCTCATTTCTTTCCTCGCCTTGTCGTTGTTTCTGGGTCTTTTATAGGCAAAGGCTTGATTTTTTCCATCCACCCCCCTCCACCCCCAGTCTCTGTTCCCGTCACTCTCCCTGTTTTGGACTTTGGCAGGTTGAGAGCTACAATTAGAGCCAGTGTTTATGGTGCCAGCCATATGGCTCACAATGCAAAACAGCAGCTGCATGGGAATCTCGAAACCAGCCCTCCTCAAGGTCACGGCCGTGCACATGGACACGTGTGCCCACCCAGGTAGGACACGCCAGCTCGTCGCTGGTCAATCTATGATCGCGCACGTCCCATCAAGTCCCTGCGCTGCAAGCTAATGCCAGAGCAGCTGCAGAGCACTCATCATGTCGCAAAGGCTTTGCACAGCGCTGGAACCGGGAATATCAGGGGTTTCTGTCTCCTCTTTGAGAGACCAGCTGCAAATTCCTGCGTGACCACAGCACCGCAGAGTAATTTCTCTC
Source organism: Patagioenas fasciata (assembly GCF_037038585.1). Lineage (NCBI taxonomy): Eukaryota > Metazoa > Chordata > Aves > Columbiformes > Columbidae > Patagioenas > Patagioenas fasciata. Next base: position 3,346,444 of record NC_092529.1, on the reverse strand, counting down.
ACTGTGGCACCCCTGTGGCTCCCAAACCTCCCAGCCAGCCTTGGTGAGCTTGGCTCTTGTGAGTTGCAAGTGCTTCTGCTATTTTCAGGGGAAAAAAAGGAGAATAAGGTAGGAGACAGGCTGAAGTCACCCAGGAACATCAAATCGTAGAATTATAGAATAATAGAACAGCAGAACAGTTTGGGTTGGCAGGAGCATCAAAGCTCCCCCAGTGCCACCCCTGCCATGTGCAGGGACATCTTCACCAGCTCAGGTTGCTCAGAGCCCCGTCCAGCCTGGCCTGGGATGTCTCCAGGGATGGGGCACCATATAGTGCTTTAAATGCAAAGTCTAGGCTGCTACTGAGACTTAGTTTTTGCTTTTGTCAGAGGGTCTTCTAGAGGGAGTTTGCCTTCACGAGAGGGCACAGAGCTTGGGTACCACTCATGGAGAGCCACCTGAGGCAGGGGCTCTCAAGGCAGCCAGCAGCTTCCTCTCCTGAACTACCCTGATTTCTGCCCGTTTTGTTTCCGTGATCACCCTCTTCTTCCCATCCCAAAAACAGGTGACAATGTGGCAAGCACTGTGGCCCCTTGGCTGGTGAATGGTTTCACCTGTGCCACAAAACATGTCGAAAAAGCCCATTGTTGCAATCACGAATGCATTATACCCATGTCTGAAGAGCAGAGCTTTGTCCCATATTGGGGGGATATATTTTTTTGTTTTTAGGGAAAGATAGTGTTTAAATGACTTACACTCTGCATAAACAGCCCTGCAAAAAGCAACCTGAGCATCTTCTACACCCAGCTGCTTTTCAGGAAACCCAGCACCAAGCTGACCAAGCTGGGATTCCCTCCAGCTCTCTCATGACATTAGCAGAGATGCTTTTAAAGATGTCACACTCATAAAAGAGCAAGAATGTGACCTGATTGAAGCAGGCGCTTCCCAGGCTGTTTATCACCCTCTGATAAATGAATGAGGGGATTTGATGCTCACAGGCGCTAACTAGACCAGAAGGGCACTCGCTGGGGCTGCGCCAACTGTTCCGCGCTTCTCAGAGAGCAGCAAAGCGCATGTCCCAGGGACGGACACGCAGGTCATTGAGCAGCTCGTCATCCCAAAGGAAGCTTTACCTATCGCCTGACATCGCCCATTGCTGAACTGCACCCATTGCTGTGTTTCCAGGATGTGCCCATTTAACAGTACGTGGCAACACCACGCAGCAGGTCAATACAGGGAGGGAGGAAGGCTGCCACAGCCGTCTAAACCTGCCAGGAGAGATTAGCCCAGCACTGCCCTTTCTGCAGGACACAGCCTCCCAGCCCTCGCCACTCGGACTGTCGTGGCTGATTTAGGACCCAAAGCTCTAATTCTCACCTAAAAAAGCAGGGTCTTGTCTGCCCGTGTTAAGGATTGTCCTCTTTGCCGCCCACTAAACCTATATATGAAGAGATGGGAGAGGTTTCCTAGCTAAGCATCTCATTCCCAATGCTGTTATCTGTAGTAACATGTTCAGTCTTCCTATGGTGCTCACAACAGACATGGGAAGAAAATTGCACATAAAAAATTTCCCATCATCTTACGTAAATGGTTTTATCAATGAGTCTTCAGAGTTCAAAAAGAGATGAAAGGTGCCTGAAACTAGAATAGTTCAGGTATTTAATAGAAATGTTAAGTGAGAGAACAAAAAGAGTGAAAATAACTTAATATCTTGCATTGTCTTGTGACATCCCACTGCCCAGTCACAAAAAAATAGGCGCTGGCTGGCAGTGAAAGAAAAAGGCAGGGGAGGTGATGGGGCAGAAGTGTTTTCTGGGCTCAGACATGTTCCCTCCCATGTAGACAAGGTGCTTAAACCATGGTTGTCTTCCTGTGAGTCTTTAACAGCGCCTAATTTAGGTTTTACACTATGTATTGCTATGCACGTGGCTGCAGAGAGCAATTGAAAACATCTTAATGAGGTACTTGGGCTCCTTATACAGTCCATGAAGAGAGCTGGTGACTGACAAACAGCTGAGGAAGCCTGGGAGCGATCAGAGCCGCTCTGCTCTGTGGAAAACACGGCGCACAGCACAGTGTGAACTTTCTCCCTTCAGGCAGGAAATAATTGCCTGCCTTCCCAAACCAGGGCACTTCTGTGCTGACTGTCACTGGATAAAGTTTTCAGCTAAGCAAAGCACAAAATAGGAATTAGTGATGTTCAGGGCTTATCGGTGTGGGATGGAGGCTTTCCGGGTTGCTCTTTGGGGTGCAAATACCCCCTCATACTTGGCTGATCAGCCTCACCCATGCAAGGCTCTGTTTGTTAGAGAGAACCCCCAAATCTAGTGGTGAATTCAAGGTCCTGGGGCTTGGGACTTCACTGTTAACTGCATCCCTGTGCTCCGAGACTGACAAACTGGGTGATGAGAAGGAGAAATGACCAACCTAATTTCCTTCCGTGACAACCCCACCTGGGTGAGGTGCTGACCTGGGCTGTCTCCGGCAGCCGAGATGTGATTTCGGACTCCTCGATGTTCCCACCATGAAGAAGGTGCCTCTGGTGCTGGCCAGGACCGTGATGTGCCATGATGTCCCATCCCGTAACTCAGGCTTCTCGGGGCTGCAGCAGCCGACTGTTTCCAGAGAGATCTAGAATGAGCGTTACTATTAGACATAGGCCTAGAGGCACATTAAAACACAATGAAGTATCTTAATCACCCTTTACAAGCTAAATTTATCACAGGGAACCCTGTAAAATGAAAGAGCAATTCCACGACGACGCTTCCCCAAGACGGATTGAGAGATATTATTTGTTGTTAACGAATGGCAAATTCATTGCTGTCTCATCCCCATGAATTAAATTTGTGGGGACATGGAGCAAGGGCCCTGGGCTGCACAGAAAGTATTTTGCAATCAGCTCACGGCACCTGTTTAAACTGCCTGGAAGGTTGGTTACACTGATGCTCTAATGCCCAGACACGAGCATTTCTGCCTCAAAATCTTCTGCGAACCTGGGGCTCAATAGCTTTCTGGCCCCTCCAGATTCAATTGACTCTATCAGCAGGATTTTCCTTCACAGAGCCCAAGGGGAGAGCACAATGATTTCTGCAGCTTCTTTAATGAAGCCAAGACATCCCAGCCTAAGTGGTACCTTCCCCTGCGTAATTAAATATTCGGCAGTGGCTAAATATTCAGGGTAAGTACCCCGGGTACACGATATCTGATGGGCAGCTGACTTCCCAGCAATACTTTATATAGGAAGCACCTGCAATTTTGCTGTCCCTCTCCATGTGCATCCCCACCATACGATGCAAAGCACCGGGGACCTCTGGCCTTTCCTCTCGCTGTCTCCCCGCAGGTCTCAGAGCTCCCACCACTCCAAACCCGCAGCACGCACCGCAGCCAAAGGGCAGCACGGGCTGACCTCTCGCAGGATCACTCTCCCCGCAGGCTGGATGCTTGGGCATCGCCCGACCCAACCTTCAGCGCTGCCCTGAAGAGCAAGATGAACACGCCAACAGGTCAGATGGACCACGTCCCACCAGGCTTCCTTCCAGACCTTTGCTCTGTTCAGTGCAAGCCGTCAACCATCTCTGTCCTCTGGGTGTGCCCTGGATGTGCTGTTTTCTTGTAGCCTTAATGACAGCGACGCTGTGCGTTATGAATGCAGAAAAACCCATAGACGAGGCAGAAAGGCTCTTTACTCAGATCTGCTTGGCGTCTCCAAGGGCTTTGGGGCTGGGGAGCACCCAGCTACCGCTCCAACTCTCACCAAAGGCATGTCCAGTGGGCAAACCAACGCCAGCTCCTCTAAACACAGGGAGCTTGAGTCGAAATAATTGATTCTCAAGCCCAGATCCACCAGGCAGCTCATATTCTCCCACAGTCATCTCATGTGTGCCCTTTCTGTGTGCCATTCTGCCGCTTTGACCATGAATTCAAGTCGATGTGCTTTAAGACACCAGATCTCTGCTTTTTGTTTGCTCCAGCCCTGGCCACTGTAAAGCTGAACTTTTCTTCACAGGGCTAATTTCTGCACGGAGCAGCAGGGGCAGAATGCACTCTCAAAGGGCAAATGTTTTAGGACTGTTCCAACGGACATTATAGGAAGCCTCAAAGAACAGCTGGAAAGGTCCAGCTCCCTGCTTTACCACTGATTCACTGCATGAGCATGGATAAATAAATCATTTAACCTCTTCCTGCCCCCGTATAAAAAGAACTGATGGTGCCTTTCCTTTGTCGAGCACCGTGAGATCTCAGGGTAAAACACACTCAGAGTTTTATTAATTCTTATTTTTTTGGGCTCTTGTTATTACGGTGATCTGTATGACCATGCACCTTTGAAGTAAATATCAGCAGGAAATAGAAAAAGAAGCTCCCCAGCATCCAGGGATCAGACAGTCCCATCGATTGCAAACACGCAGCCTGATTTAAATGAGTGGGTGCTGCGCAGACACATCGTCTGGGACCGTCTGCTCCTGGCTTGGCTCAGCAAGATGTCCCGAGTAATCTCCTGGACACACTTCCAATCAAACTGATGGCATGGGGGAAAAAAAGAAAGAAAGAAAGAAAAATCCCTCTTTATACATTCGCAGCTCTGCCATCATCAAAAGCCGATGGTGTAGCATGACCTTCCTGCCAGGAGATGCTGGCTAACCTGTGTATTTTCCTTGAGGGTCTCATATATCGTCCTCTTCTGAAAGGCGGCTGAGGCAGGTAACTGTTTGTTAGGCTGTGTGCTGTGGAAGATTGTACAAATACAGCGTCTTCTTGTCCTTGAAGAGCCTATAAATAAATGGGCTCTTACCTTGACTGCAGGCTGCAGTATTAGTCAACACTCAAGCAGTTCATTTGTAAATTTGTACACAATAGAATCCAAGGCACTTGAAAAAGAAGCAGAATGTACCTTTTTTGTGTGTGCGAGTGGATTTAGCGCTTGAGCAAACTGCCGGACTAATAGGCTGAGAGACCAAAGGTTCATATTTACCCACAGCAACACAGTTTAAACAGCCGCAGTGTCTGTGCTCCCTCTTTTTCTACCCTGCTGATGCCTCCAGAGCCTCCCAGGGATGCTGAAGGGACCCTGGCATCCTTCTCCCCATAGAAGGTTGTTATATCGCATTGTGACTGTCTATCCCTGGCACTTGGCTTTTTTTATTTGGCCTTGCAACCTGAGAAATGACAGATCTCCTCCCACCATGTGTTACCTTCTTACCTCCCTCCTTGGGTCTGGCTTCTGAATGGAAAACCTGCAGTCTGTCTTGTCTCATTCTGGGTACTCAGCACACCTCAAAAGCAGGTCCAAAGCAGTGCACGGGAGCTGGATGTCAAAATGCAATATTTCTCTGCTGGTCACTCGTTTTTTTAACACATAATGGTTATAATATTTTTTTCCTTGCTCTTGTTAGCCTTGTAGCTGGATGACTTAATTTATTCCTTATTGACTGTCTCCATTCTACCACTTTGGTAATTTATGGTCTCGCCACTTTGAATTATTTAATTTTGTGAAGTATTTTGGAGAGGTGTTTGCCTAGAGCAACGTACCATATCACCGTGCCATGTCTTGTACTGCTATGATTTCTGCCAGTCCCATTGTACAGGAAAGCAAGGAACAAAACAAAGGGAAACCTCTCTCTTGTCATCTACAAGAAACGAGCCCAGACTGGTCGGGTTTTGTTTTGTGAGCTATCGTCTCTCGCCTCAGCTGCGTTGTGTGGGATCCTGTGTTATTACCGAGGACCAAGGACAGGCTCTGCACAAATGCCTCTGAAGGAAGAATTAAAAACCATCACACGCTTAGTGAGGCTAAATGAGTATTCAAATTGGCTAATAAAAAAGTAATGAGGAATGCCTGCAGCCCTGAGCCACCTAAAGAAAATCAACAAATGCCAGCTACAATGCAAACACTTCCCGTGGTTGGCAGTGGGGATTTCAAAACAAGGCAGGGAGGGCTTGTGGGGACGGCAGAGGAGAACGACACAGAAATCACAGCTGCCGGAGGAAGCGCAAGGGAAAATCGTGGGGGAATTTTTTCACTGAAGGCAAAGACAGAGCTGATCGGAGGAGCTCCCAGCTGAAACAGGGCACAGAGCCAGCATCCTGCCCCGTCCTCCCCAAGGAAAACCTTAACTGGATATTATACAGCTCCTGGCCTGCTGGGCTTCCTCCTCCAGCCACAAAGCCCTTTGAAAGCAGGGTCTCCCAAGGAACTCTTCATGGTTAGGTTCAGGTCCTTCAGCCATCCCCAGGCTGCTGGGGGGATGCTCCACCACCACATATGGTTTCATGAAGCATAATGCCATGCCCACACTCCATCACGGCAGGCCCGTAGCATGGTCCAGCTGGGGGTGCTTATGCCGGGGCTCACCTCCCCTAAAGATTGGGGGATTTAGCCCCCATAAGGCTCCTTCCCAGGAAACAACTTTCCCCATCTTTCTTCAGACTTCATCTCTGGTGCTTCCTATCTCCTTCCGCCAATGCTGGGAGCCTAAACTCCATGTGTGATGCCGAGTTAGATGAAGTCGGTGAGATGTGTGCTACTAAAGAGACAACATCATGGTGCAGAGCATTGGAACCGGCTGCCAAGCTGCCTCGGTCACCCCAGTGTGATGAAGGGGAGGAGGAGGTGACAGTGGATAGGTGTAAGAAGAGAACTATATTAGAGATTGTGAAATGCCCAGGTGCCCTGGAGACCGTATAAATATCTATGACAAGACAGTGAGAATAATTAGCTTGACAGCTGTGGGTACTGATCAGGAGCATTTTTAACAGGATCCTGTCATGTTTGGGGCTATTACTACAGTCCAATGAGGTGTGATGCCATTTTTCCTGGTGATGGTTTTCCTTCCAGGGCGCATCGAGGTGTACTTACATTTCAGTAGGTATCTGGAGGGTCTTTAGCATATTCTGTCCCTCATTTAAAACTCAAAGCACCTTTTAAAAAATGACAAGCCAAAGTACTTGAGTTTAACAGACCTGTGGGAATAAAGGCTGACTCTGCAGGGGCCATGGTGTCAAGAGTGTGAGTGAGCTCAAAAGCAGGCCAAGAAAGTTTCAAAATGCAGACTTCAATTGGTAATAGGATTTTCTGGCCTTCCAGGCTCAAAATCTTCACCTCTGAAGGCTTTCTTATGTTATTTATGTCCTTTCCTCTAGAGCTGTGGCTTAGCAGGGCAGCTGAAGTTCAAAATGTGAAGGAACAGTGGGATAGTTGAACAGGGTCATCCTCAGAGTACCCCGAGTTCACACTGGGGTGATGGAGTGTGGGTTGACACTCATGTCTTCCCAACACACTCATCTAACACCCCCAGAACCATCCCTTCCCCTTCGCGAGAAGCTCGAGGGCCAAGGAGAGACAAGTGACATTGACTTTTGCACCACAGTGAGCAATGACAGAAAAGGAGTATGAAATAAGAAAATCCTGGAAGAGAGCCAGGGAATGTGTTTTCCAGAGACATATAATCTGTAATTGGGCTAATTCTGATGTATTTGTGTCTCCGATTCTTTGTTTCCCTGCTGTCTGTATAACTCTTGATTGGAACATTCGACGATGCTTTTGTGAGTTCCTAAATCCAATCCTCTCTGATGATGTACATGAATGTGCATCTGATGGATGTTTTCCAGCACCTTTTTGTTGCCTCAATTAAGGGATAATGAACAAGAATTGTTCCTATTTGTAAAACTTCTGCTATTTCCTGCTTCCCAATTGGTTGGACAGTATCTATTAATTAAACACAAAGCCTTGTAACATCTTTCAGGGGTGAGAGACCAAGACTGGGAAGAGAGGAAGAAAAGGAGGAGAAAGGGAGAGGTGAGGGGCTTTTGTACTTTCAGTGGCTTGCTTGTGGAGGCATATTTGTTTTGTTGCAATAATGTTCGTACCTTGCAGTTTTCTCTGCGTCTGATACTGGCGGAATGGATAAGGACAGCCGAGCAACCTCCAATGAGATCCATAACTCCATAGAACACCAAAATCGATGCCTCAGGGAATAAGAAATGAGATGCACAGCCTTTCATTTTTAGCCACTAGACAAAATCCAGTTCATCTCCCAAAGTGCAAAGAGAAATAACCATTATACGATACCTGTTAGGTCCTGTGTAACATAAGCTTATTGATAGCATGCAAGAAAAGTAAAATGAATAAAATAAAATAGAATAAATAAAATAAAATAAAGTAATGGGACAGTACACTGTATCTGTCTCAGCAGAGATATACAGGAAAATGAGGTCACAAATTTTTACTGAACTCATCACTTTGAGGTGATTTATGCCAGGGTGGGGGTGAAGCTGTCTTCGCACTGCCTGTGTTGCTGTGTGAAGGGAGGGTAGGCGTGTCGTGCCATCTTTCACCAGCACACACTTCATTTGATTATGTGATTTTAAATGCAATCCATCCAGATCTGCACACAAGCATAAAACACGCAATTCCATGTTTTAGCCCAATCAGAGGTATTACAGAGTGTCATCTATTCTGCCCATAAAAAAAGCAGCTTTAGCCTGAGCTTTAGCCTCTAAGATCTCCTCTGTCACCAGATAAAACATGTCTGTTTTGTCCTCTTTGGTTAAAACCCAGGATGGGTTTCTGTGAGGCTCCTTTGAGTCTGTTGGATCAGCTGCTCCTCCTGCCTCTATTTCCAATGAGCGATGGGGTGGGATGTTTGTGGAGAGGACGGGATTATGCGCCGCGATGCCATCGCTGACTAATCGGATTCCATCCACCCTTCGTACTCGCTGCCTCGGCCAAACTTTCCCATCCGAGGGGCGACTGCAGGAAATCCTCACCCGCCGGGGGAGCCTGCCCCCTGCTTTAAGTGGAGCCATATGCTTAATGCTTAGCGCACAACCCTGGCAAAGGAAGGGGGTGATAAAAGTCTTTGGAGCCTGTGTTACACATGCAAATATCGCCTGTGAAAGGCAAGTCTGTCTCCTTTGACACGGTTTGTAATCCTGATGTCACCCTCCTCGCTCTTTCTCGCACACACAGTGTTCATTTTGTCACACAAGACTAAAACCGTGTGGGGCGGTAGAATTTTGTGGGTTTCCCGAAGCCAAGTCTTCATCCCCGCAGAATCTGGAGGTTTAAATATAGAAATAGGGAGGCATGGCAGAAAGATGAGGGAGTTGCATCTGGTCTTTGTCATCCTAACATAACTCTGTAGTGACATCTGTGAGCCTAAAGCAGCTCCAGCTGAAACAACTGGCCAACCCTTCCTGTCTGCTGGGATATCCCAGGCAAACCCAAGCTCCAAGCTCTGCTGTTTCTTTATATTTGCTCCAAGGAAGCTGGGAGCACATATTGGATCTGTGCAGCAGAAATATTCCATTTGCTTTAGTGTGCCTAATCCATCTGTAGCTGAGAATGAGGAGACACCAATAGATGTTAAACTCCATGACCTAGTGCAGATAAAAGAAGGCACCTTATCCAATCTGGATCCTGGCGTCATCTTTTGGTTCACAAAATAAAGAGCAGCAGCATAAGCATCTCCCATTGCTCTGCCTCAAAGCCCTGATCCTCAAACACCTTGCCAGATATGGAAGAAGGGCTGAATTTCCATGGTCCCCTCGAACGCAAGCTTCTCTGAAGCCGCCACTGAAAGGACGGGCAAGTCTGTTGTCTACTCTGTTCTCTCTGTTGATACCGTGTGAAATGTGCTTAGGTACTCTAGAGATGGAGGCTCCTGTAACAAGGAGATAAGCTGGAGGTAGTGGCGGCTCTGGTGATAGGGACAGGGGTGTCTGAGTGCTGGACACAATGCTGAGGCTCTCAGGAAGACATCAAATGGGCTGATAAGGACATTCCCCATCCAGGCGAGCAGAGACGCGGTGGACAGACCTTTATCATTCCACCCATATGGGATCCCTACTCTCCTTTGTGATAAACCCCCTTGTGCTTAGACCAAGGAAAATAAAAAGAGCCAAACATCCCTGGGGCGCTGCTTCCTCCTCCTTCTTCCTCCCTGTTCCTCCTGCCTGTGCCTTCCCTCTAGAGTCAGCAAACCTGGGGATATCCTACGTGGGAGCATTGCTGCTCTGTGCACAGGAGATGCCACAGGGTTTTTTCCTTTTTCCACTGCAACTTAAAAAAAATTACTCTGCTAGCCACTCAATAATTAATGCTTATGAGCACTGATTCAGCATGTCAGGAAGAGAATTTCCCACTCTTATTGTAGTCTTTTGTAATTGAATCTTATGCTGTTATATTAGTGTGGCCCCAGGTGAGTATGCAATAGCTGAGGGGGGAAAAAAAGGTAAGATAAAGGAATTACAATAGAGTCAAGCTAATGTGAGAACAAGGCAATGTCTTCTGTGCCTCAAGGTGCTAAGTTAATCTCTGATAAGTTATTAACTTATTAATGGGCTGAGAAGGGATGAACTACTTTTCATCCAAAGTCCCAAGTGCTGCTCGTTTTCTTCCACATACTTCTCCTTGTCAACAGATTCTCCTTCGGTGCTGCTTCCCCATCACTCTGCCTCACTTCCTCCGCATCTCCTGTTTCAGCCCTAATGAAATCTGCTCGGAGAAGCTCCTCTGCAGAGCGATCGCATCGTGCTCAAAGCCGAGGATGTTGGCACTGCAGGAAAGATTGAGAGGCAGAAATCGAGAGGATGAAAGTTAAAGAAAAATTTCCAGAAATTTCTAATTAATCTCTCCTCCTGTTTTTGACTAATCACTGATGTGGAAGAGTAAAAAAGAGAGGTAGGTAGTCTTCAGATTAATCAAAAGGACTTAGAGTGGTGCACCTCCATCCCAGCTCTCAATCCAGCATTGGGTTCACAGGGAGCATTTCTGCACTCAGGGCTCGATGTATGCTGCATTATCGGAGATCATGGCATTTGCCAGCTCTTCTTCTGGGGTTTTCTTCTTCTCTTCAGAGTTCTCACTGATTCCAGTTTCTCCAAAACCAGAGCAGGATGATGAAATGGGGTGAAATTTTGAAAAGCTACAGGAAGAGCTGCTGTTGAGGAAAGAGGGACAGGTCCCAGCTCAGTCTCGGGGGATATAATTTCTCCTCATATTTGGATTCTCTTTGCCACTGAACCATCTCACTCATCCTCTCTTTTGAAGCTGCAGTGATGTGAACAGCTGTGCTAGAAGGGGGTTTTTCCTCACTGTCCCATTGCAGAGCCTCAGAGCACTGACTGCAAACCCCAGGTTGAACTTTCCTCCAGGTCTCTTCTGCTAAGGAGGGGCATCTCCTAATGGTGCAAAGAGGAGGTATTAACCTGTTGACCGCAAGGTTTAAATCTCCCTTTTGAGTGTGGTTGAACAAGGGGTGGGTTCAGGTTCTCTGCCCAGTGCCATCCTCATCATCTGGCCAAAAATTGAAAGGCAAATTAATAAATGGTGCCAGGGGATGAGTGACCATTCCCTTGGCCTGGAGGAGCAGGCTACAAACGGTCAACACATCAACACAACAGGCTTGTGACAACCTCACTGGATCAGAGACCACCCTGCAACACCCCACCAGAGCGTGACACTGTTTCTCCAGTGTTAAAAACAAATTGTGCTTTCAATCCCTTCCAAACTCAGACATTGATGCTGAAGTTGCAGGGCGCAGATAAAAAGGATACTGTTCATTAAAATCTGCAGATGATAAACCTGATAATTCTTTTTCACAAAAAAATCAGTGACTGTTCCGCCAGGGGAAGGCACAGGCCATCACAAGCCTTGGCACAAAGCGGGAGAGGGACAGAAAATAAGCAGCAGCCAACTTTGGAAAAACACCCAAGGGGTTGTCTTCGAATCAGTTGAGGCTTCAGCCCAAATCTTTCTGTTTGCTCAGAGACAGGTTGGCATCTCTGTCTGTGCTGCTGCTGCTGCTGCAGAGGGTAGGGAGCTCAGCAGAGCATGAAAGAGATTGTGATAAAGATACACTGGCTGCCATCCTCCTTTCACTGGAAACAGGCTCAGTTTCATATCCAGATGACATCTCAAACACCAGCACTGCGAGGGGGGAGGCAAGGGGCTGCTCTTTCTTCACCCTTTCTGTTTTTGATATCATGATTATTATCTGCAATTATTTGTTGCTAGGGCATCTTCTTGGGTGTATAAATAGAGCCAAAAGAAGTCCCCTTTCCCCTCCCTGCTCCTGAGCATGCACCTTTTTCATGCTGCACCCAAGCTGGATGAATTGGTCGGCAGATAAAAGCTTTTGTTGAAGATTCCCCTGCATTCCCACTTTGTGAGCTATTCCCATGCCAGTTCTGCTTTCCAGCAATATCAGCTGTGCATATAAATTTTCAGACTCATCTGGATGAATCCTCTTCTGCCAGCCGGCTGTTTGAAAGCATTCCCTGAGCCCATGTGCTGTGTGCTCTGCAGAAGCTGGCTGGCACCGACATTCCCCTGAATTCCGCTGTCCTGCCACGACACCATACACTTGTCACCATGATGGGGAAGGGGTAAAACACCTTCCATCTCCAGGGCTTGCTCAGAGTGATCTAGTTCATACCTAGGACCTTCTCGCCAGCATCCAGCCAGCAAAAAGCAGTGACCTACAGACTACCAGGTTAAATCTGCACACTGTCCCAGATGCCTCGTGAAACCTTTGGTGTGTTGCTTCACTGAGTCTCAGTTCTCCCTCCGTAAGTGTGGGGGGAATAACAGCAGCGTCCAACCTCACAGCAGTGCTGTCAGGATGGATACCACAGTGACCAAGGTCCTCACATCCTCCAGCATCAAAGGCCACAGCTTTGCTCCAACAAAGCAGTACAAGCATAACCAGAGGTGGAAAAAAAAAAGGTTTCCTATTCCAAACAGTAACTTTGGGGAAGAACAAGGGAGACATTGCACACCCTACCAACCCCAATCCAAATTGTCATTCTCATTCATGTTTTTGAAGTGTCGAGATCTGTGAACATTTTCACAAAGACCTACTGCTTGGCCAAACACCCAGGAATCAAAAAGAAATGGTGAAAACCGCATGGACCACAGAATAAACACAGAGAAGCAATCCCAGACCACAGCCAATACCTCATTGTCAGACGTAGATCATCATCCAAGCAGACTCCCAGGTGGCGAGCTCTGGTGACGAATGGGAGGCAGGTCTCATCAGGGACATGGGAATGCAGGCATCCTGTGTGTTTTCTGCATAAAACCATAAGTCATCCACAGTATTAGAATGGCTGAAGAACAGATAAAGGCTCTCTGTGAAGCTGAGCTTGAATCTGAGGCCTCCTTTAAATGCAGGAGTTGGCATCAAATTAGGGATCAGTTGATCCTCGCGATCAACTGACTCCTCGTGCAAAGAGTCTTATTGTGTGAGGAATGCAAACCACAGCGCTGGTTTATCGTCTTTCTCAGCTCACAGGGTGTTCATGCTCACCCTGCCAGAGAAAGCGATAGGGTTCAAGTGACCACTACCAGACTACACGAAAAATCAGTCCAGCCCAAACGTGCATCCACAAGCAAACCTGGTCACACGCTTTTGGTGTGGAGCTTGCTCGTGTCTGGCTGGTTCCCCAAAACAGAACAAATCCTGAAGGTGCTGAGCTGGTATGATAAATGGAGCCCAGCACACAGCACTAGTTCATAGACAGGTTTGATTTCCTGTGCTTATCAATACCTGTTGCTAGGCAGGGGAAATGTCTTTTATCCTCTCCATGCCTACTTGCCTTTTATCACATACAAAACAGAAAGGAGACCTAATATATAACTATGCTTTCCCCCAAAGAGAGAAGTGGAAGTTGCTGCACTTGTATTGCTTCCCGTGTCCCTTAACCTGCACTTACACAGTCTTTCGTGTTCTTAGAATTATTGCCCTCTGATGCAGCATTATCCCATGTTGACTTGTTGTCGTATTCATGGCAGCATTACATTCCCTGGGGAAAAAGGGCTCCTGGCAGTACTGCTTTGAGAGACCCTTTATTATATCGATGCCAACAGAGATTGCCTCTTTGATAAATGAGCATGTACCTATGAATAAATACAGGAGTACATTTTATATGTATTGTATATCTGCAGTGACAGAGTAGAGGTTTGTGTAGGCATGTGCTTTTAATATGCATGGAGGGCACAAGGCAGCAGTAACTGGCAACTGTAGGTTGCTGTGTATGTATTCCAATGACAAATGGAGGAACCAAGACAGCCATCTAGACAGGATGTTTCCACTACATCCCTTTTTTGCAGCACTCTGCACTCTGACTGGGTATGGTACTCTTTGGATGCAACAGAACCTCTCTGTGAACGTGAACTTGCAAACTCAGCTATGTTGGTCTGTCTTCTGGCCTCTCCTGAGGCAAGAAAGCTAAGGGAGATGAAGCTTTCCACTTGATTCCCAGACTGACACAAAGAATAAATTGCAGATGAAAATTGTTGGCCTCTTGGGAGATCTTCCTGAAGGCACTGTGTGAGTGCAGGATTGTCACTGGGATGCTCTGGTACACACCAATGGTTGAGAAGAAGCAGGTCCAAAATGGTTCAAGGAGCAACACCAGACTCCAAAGCCCATTCTGGTTGCCCAAACCTCCAGAGGAACATCACCATTTCTACAGCCCTGGGCCTGAAAGAGCCCACATCAATGCACACACCCAAGGCAGAAATCTTTGTGTGCTACCCTGGGTCGTGAACAGCTCGGGAGGAGATCATCACGCAGAAAAACCTCCCAGCAACAAGCCAATGCAAGGACAGAGAAGATCATTTCACTGAGGAGCTCAAAGGGTGAAACTTTCCCCTGAGTGCTTAACTGAGAGGTGCCGGGGTGCCAACCCAAACCAGACTTCATCTTCTAACCCAGCTCTGTCAGAGAAGAATAGGAAGGGAAGGGAGAGAGCACCTCAGCCATTCTCATCCCTCCCCAAAATGAGTTCATGGTCCCTGGAGGAGGGAATAGCAGCTGCCCCTTGCCTGGCACCTCCGTGCCTGACATCTTGCCCCTGCTGGGGAGCAAAGGAAACTAATTTCCCAGCTCCTGCTGACCCTGCCTGAATGGTTCCTTGTTATATTCTCTGAAAAGTTTAGAAGTTGTCTTTCAATACCATAACAGCAAGGTGATGGTTACCAAGGGAACAGGCCAGGAGAAGGTCAGGCTTTTCTGGGTATTTTTTCATGCTTTAACTCAGCTGAAAGTTTTTGCAGACAAATCAGATGGGTGTCTTTCCATCCCAGAGAAATAAAGCCGTCATTCCCTTGGAAGAGGACTGATGAGGGGGGAAAGGGATAGCTCAGATTTCCCACAAGAGCACACCACGTTCTGGGAGAGTTACCCTCAGAATTGCCTGTGATGGGAAAACCCTGTAGTACCATCAGCAGTTGTGATTTCAATCCAGGGACATAACTATGAAACCCCTGGGGTGATGAGTTTAAAACTGGATTTGCTTGGAGGCCACAGTAGAGGTACAAAGTAAAAATATCCCCGAAGCATAAAATAGAAAACCGAACCAGCAACTTGCCTGAAGTGAATCAGCACAGCCCTTGGAGCTCTTGCATTTCCACGGAGCTATGTTGCTTTCACCAATAGAAAATGCAGCTCTCCAGGAAAGCTGGTAAAGCTGAGGTTTAAACAGAAGGTCTCAGACACCAGGGCATCGTGCAGCCATGAAGCAACAGGGCTGTGGAGCAATTTCTGCTGTAATAAGAAGCCCCAAAAGTGGAGTTAACATTGAGGTAGCTAAAGAAGAGCAGAGTCTGACTCTGCTCAGTGTGGTTGTCTCCTGGCCACAGAGGACTGGACCTCTGCTCTTTCAGGAGGGCGGTTATTGAATGACCAGGTTCATTTTTCATGCTGAACACGGCAACTATTGTGCTGCTGCTACTTTGATTTGCAGTGCTGCTGTTACCCCAACAGGCTGCCTGAGTTAAGGGAGATATAGGAACCAAAGAATGGCCGTTTTAAGTTCCCAGTGTATGCTGAATGCCAACTGCTGCCAGTCTTTCCCCTCTAAGAGCCCTGCCAAGCATCCTTATCCTCTGCACTTGGGGTTGGATCCCTTTCAAAGTCCTTCACTAGGAAAAAAACACTTTTGCTAATGAAAACCTATAGTTCTGCTGGCCCCAATTGTGAGTGCTGCTAATGAGGGTTCTCAGGAGACCCTGTTTCTGTACAGCAGAGCCACTTGACATTAGTCAACATTAGTTGCCCTTCCAATCCCTGATAGGGTCAAACAAACAAGCTCTCTCTACTTCAAGCAAAGAGCTGGCTCTACTAAACATCTAAATGTCGAGGTAGGTCAGCCAAGGTGCAATCAGCTCTCATGACATAGCCATGAGCTGCGATGCTTTGTACTGGTGGCCAAGCAGACTCCTGCTGGGAAAGAAACTCTTCCCTGGCTCTAAAAGCAAATCCAGACTCTTACCTCAAGCTTGGCCTTCACAAAAGAAAGCCCAGTCAACGACATATGGTTTTGAAAGAACAGGTTTTGATTTGCAGACAAATTTGTGTTCCCAGCACCAAGGTGCTTGTGGTTTGTGCTGAAATAATAGATGTTTTAGTGCTGAATTGCTGGGACATGAGGGTGTTCGTCTACTCTTTCTCAAACAAAAAGTCAGTCCAAGTAGCCTTCATGATCTGCTCATGTGCAGCCTTCACACTCAATGTGTGTGCGCCCAGAGGGGACTGAGCAGCTGGATCTGCCAGTGCAGGTGGCCCTGAGCACAACCCTCACCAGCACACATCCATCAGTCCTTGGACAGGCACGCTTCCAGCTGATTTATTGGTATTTAATATTTAAACATCAGCTGATCACTCAGCCCTGGTGAGTAGATGTTCAATACCAGCAGAGAGGAGCCATCTCCTGCCAGCCCACCCGGCCTCCTCCATCACTCATGCCAAGTGCAGAGCCTTCTCCTTGCTCCCTGGATAACTGGGGGCCCTCGCCATACACAGCTCAGCTCCTCCATCCCTTGCCTCCCTTCCCACTTACCCACCCTGCTCTGCACACGTCAGAGACCTCTAGGGATTCACAGTGTCAGGATCCAGCAAGGAGATTCATTCCAGCTTATCTCCTAAACAGGACTGACAAAGCTCTGTTCCCCTCCTCTCACCCTGTGGGGTGAGCAACCTCTCCACCGTTGGTGTCCATGTCTGTTTCTCAGTGTCATCTTTTGCTGGCCAGCTCCTTATACTTGTCCGTCTGTCTTCAGATTGCCCTTTCTTAGCAAGGAAGGACCCTGACCAGAATCTAACAAACTGCATCCTTCCCTTCAGTGCCCTTGCAATAATAATTCACTGTCCTGGCACAGGCAGCTGGAGCACAGGGGACCTTGTCAGCTTAAAAATCACAGCCACACTTCTGGGACTCTGAATCCAGCAGTACCTGAGATGACTGAAACAAGAAGAGGTTTTGAAAACCAATTTGCTCTCTGCTCTTTCTACCTCTTTGTTTGCATTTTTCATTTCTCTCAGCTTGGGGGATGAGGCTTGGTTGTTAGGCTCACGTTTATCAGTGTTTAGCTCTCTGAATGTCACTTTACAGCCCTGTCTCTGGGCCCTGCAGGTGGCACTTGCTTTCCCCTAAAGAAATAGCACCCCCACAATTTTTCTTCCAACTCCTGTCCAAAAAATAAATAGTACAGGAATATTTCTGATAGTGTCGGGCATTGTAATAGTTCATTCATTTCAAGCCTAAATTTGGGACTGAATTTGAGCTGGCAGTAGCTCTTTAATATACAGGACCTGTCTTATTACATCTCCGTCTAATGCATATTTGGGAGCTTTCCCTGAAAGCTCTTGTATAAAGGAGTATTATGACATCAGGAAGTCTAAAAGTACCTGAACTGCAGATGTGATAAATTCAGCAGGGTGATACGTGCCTGGAATTCGTACTTGCCTTTTTCCATTGGCAAATGGCCGCCTGGGCTCCATCCCCCGGGATAGCTGTAGAGAACAGCCAGTTTGATGAGCCTAACCAGCCATTGGATGTCACTTTGGCTCCACACTAATTCAAGGGAAACAGCATTTATCTGGCAGCCAGGCAGCCAGCTCTTCAGCAGCTGAGAGTTTAATTATCAAAGGTTCAGGCGAATCTTGCTTTTGCTATCTCCAACCAGCTGCTGCAGAAAAAAAGACCTTCTGGCCCCGTCCAGAAGTTTGTGAAGCTCTTGCAAGTTCCCTTTCGCTGTTAAAATGAGTCCCAGCCCATTTGCCCTTTCCTGTGAAAGCTCTGGGCTTGGTGCCACTGGAAAAAGGAGACGGTGAAAATAATACAGTGGGCAAGGGTAGATGAGGCTGAGCAAGCAGCAGCCAGGAATGGGAGCACTGGGCAGATTCCAGCTTGTGCCTTGATCCAGCTGTGGGGGTTTGCACTGATCGATGGGCATGGGCACAGCTCCTTCGAACTGCAGGATGCCATTGTTTCATGGCCTCATTCTGCAGTGACGGAGCTGAGCTACTGTCTGGCTGGCGTTCAGTCCAGGCTGGCTGTGTTTCTGCTGGTGGACCTCAGCCTAAGCGGTCTCAAAGCAAAAAGCAAAGGCTACGCCTTCCCGCTCCCTGCCCCAATTTCACTCTTTGGCAATCCCAGTGGAAGGGTGGGGATTGACCAGGCCAGAACAAGCAAACTGAAGGCAAGATAAGAAGAGAAAACTCTCTTCAAAGACAGCACAGTATTTCTGGAGGAGTAAAGACCAGAAGGTGCACCAAGGGAGAGGTGACCACAAATGAAGCCACTTTTCCCCACAAGAAGACGGAAGGGCAGTGTGTGAGGAGGGTGGAGGAGATGCCTGGGGTCATGGGGGATGTCCTGCTCCATGCTTCCTCTCATTCCAGTGCCTCAGACACTTCTTGTGGTTCCTTCACGTCTCGGTTCAGCCACCCCTGGATTTGTCTCCCAGCCTTGCTATCAACCACAAGCAGTCCAAACCACAAGCTGTGGGTACTCTCCCAGGTTCTGCTCAATATCCAGATCTACCATGTAAGTGAGACACTCAAGAGCTGAATGAGGTGCCATTTCTAATAGATCCTTTGCACTTTTGTGGCAGGGATGTCTCTGCCCTTTCAGTCCTGCAGTGGCTGGTTAATAATGGGGCCACTTAAACGCTTATCAAGAGAGTTTGTAACTAATGTGCTAGCAATGCACCTGCTTTTCGTCATTCTCAGGCTCTCCGCAGACACAATCAGACACAATTGGCCATTCTCAAGGCACATTTATCTTTTGAATATGAAGGCAAGAGACTCAATTATCTTTTTCAAAAGTAAGCTAAGATCCTGGCGAGCAAATTAGTTATCCTCCCCATTCTTCTTCAAAATGCCATCAGGAACCGTCATAAGCAAACTTTGTCAATCACTATGTGTTTTGCCCAGTCTGCCTGAGCAGACAGTAAGGATCCACGTAGGGAAATATGTTGTCTCCACTCCCCACCCAAGAAAAGTCTCTCCAGAGCTTGGGCATGATTTTTGTATTTGAGACTCCAGGCTAGATGCAACATAACCAGGGAGCTCAGGGCATGTGTGAACCTGAAGAAGGTGGAAGGAGCACGAGACCATAAATATCTATTGCTGGCTGGAAACATAGGGCTCTCCCTGCCCCTTCACCACCAACTCAAACAAATTTGGAAGACACCCAGCCAACTTCTCTAGATGGGAGAGAAACACATCCTGTAGCAAGTTCCTGCTAAAAATCTGATCCTTGGCTCCCCCTTGTAGTCCAGAAGCAATGTCATTAAGCCCAAGCTGCCTTGGGTGTCTCGTTTTTCCAACCTGCATGAGAAAAAGTGTTTATTTAACACCATCTCCCCAGGGTTTCCTTGGCTCCCTAGTCTCCAGGCCCGTCAGTTTACTCACAGCATCGCCAACTGCAAACTGATTAGTCCAGTCCCACTTCTCCTCTTCCCCATGGTTATCACTTTTATTAACAGCAAGGGAGTGATAATGGGGAAAGATGATCAAAGCTGCTGGTACTAACGCAGGGGATTAGCAGTATTTATATTCCTGATCAGTGCACTCTCAGTGTGGAGAGGGAACTGCCACGAATCAGCCTTTTCTGACAGCGTCACTGCAGTGCCACTGCCTAAATAGCTGCTGGCTAATGAGGGAACAGCTCGCTCACTTGGCTACTTCTCTCACAACCCAGCGTGCCCAGGCTTGCATCCACAATGGCATGCAGGCACCTGATCTGGGGTTTCAAACTGCTCTTGAGGTCTTGCAGGTAAGATCCACCGTTGAGAGAAAGCCACCTAGTGCTGAACAAACAATTGAGCTGATGTGGCTGGTTCAGGAACAGGAACATCTGGAACAGGTTCCTCAGAGAGGTGGTGGATGTCCCATCCCTGGAGACATCCCAGCCCAGGCTGGATGGGGCTCTGAGCAACCTGAGCTGGTGAAGCTGTCCCTCCTCATGGCAGGGGTGGGACTAGATGCACTTTGAAGGTCCCTTTCAACCGAAACTATTCTATGGTTCTGTGATTCTGTGATCCAGGGAGAACAGATGTGGTGGTGTGTGTTGATTCCACTGAGATTCCAGCAGCCACTCAGTGGCAGGCAGGAATGTGGGGAGAGGACACAGGGCCAGCTGACCTTGGTCGGTCAATGTTGCTGGCCACCATCAGCAAACCAAGATGAAGAGTCTTCACCTGACAGGGTCTGGAGACCAATGCAATGGGCAAAGAGCAAATGGAAAGTACCAGGACCAGGGAGACGGGTCAGAAACACCTTTGGGAGTCCAGAATTTCACTTCACAAGGAGGAATGAGGACATAAGGAAGCAGTCCACTTCTATTCTGCCTCCCTTGAGGGGTCTTTCAGAGAGTACATGGCCATCATCCTCAGAAATCCCACAGACAGGCACCATTGCAGCACTCCCTCTCCACCAGAAAGCAATGCGTGGATGCTCAAAGATGATCTGAGGAACCAAGACAACTCCTTTCCAAACCATGTAGTCTGTGTAAGCTGGCCACACTTGAACATTGCATCCAAAACCAAGGCATTCTTATAAATAAAACTTTGCAAAAGACAGGAAAACAGATATCTTACCCATCAGATTAGGGCAGCTTTTGGTGTCAGCCCAGCGAGAAATGAGCAACCTGGGTTTGATGTGCAAGTTTGAACAACGCCATCTGGGCCATAAGGTGCTTCCTCAGAACTATCTGGAGACTGGATGGGAGATCTTCTTCCTAATGATTACTATTAAGAAATAAGAATCTTAAACAATACCATTTGCTTACGGATAATTTAGGGTCATAACTCCCTTCATGAGTGGTTTGAGTTATCTTTGACTATTGGCACAACTATTCTTCCCCCACCCTAGCCCCAGCAGGTTGTTCATCACTCTCCATCTCTCCTCTATGCAGTGCAATAATGTCGTAAGTATTTATTTATATCATTGTAATTGGTTGCTGTGGAGACAATCATTATGTCACAAGTATAGGCCAGGGAGTTTTGGCTGACGAATGCATTACAAAGGGGCCGTGGGGGTGAGCCCCGCTGTTCTAGTGCACACTCCCATCCTTCCAATCACACCACGAACCACCTGCATCCACATGCATGCCCAACCCCACCTGCAGATGTTGGTCCCACATGTGGCCACGTGTAAACACAAGCTGACTTGCTTTGGCAAAACCTCAGAGCAGAGATTTTTATCCGCATAACAGGGCAGTGACAACTGAAGGGAGAGGAGACACAGTTGTGAACCACACGAAAAGGCTGGAGTCACTTGGGGTAGGGCAGAGGACAATGATGACCCCCACCCCACCCACATTTTAGCCTCTACACACACACACACGCACAGTAAAAATCCCTCTGAAGGGGTTTTGCAAAGCCCCAGGTAACCCGTGGGGACTAATGAACACTTTACACAACCCCATTGCTGTTACTCACTCATCAAAGCTGTTGTAGATTGTCTCACTGTTTCAGGATTGCAACATGGCTCAACCAAGATTTACTTTTCTGAGAAAACCTTTTGTCCCATACGCTGCTTCCAAGGTCGTGACACCTAGTATAGTATAACAACAGCCTGTCATATAGGAAGATGTGGACTTCTTATACACTCCATCATGAGGATGTTCATCAGCAAGTCATGTTCTACTTGTGTCTTGTGAAAAATCAGAAGGAGCAAGCAAGAGGTGAAGGCAAGTGGTTTTCTTTGTGTGCCTGCATCCAACCAATTTCAGAAAAAGCACTAACAAACTCCCATCCTAGCCAGCTCCGATTGAAGGGGAATGTAGAAGAGCTGATCGGCACTAGTGGGCTCTGGATAAATGGGCTTGTTTGCCTTGGGATCATGAGGTCAGAGGAGGGTCAGTTCACCGTTGACCACCATTCGTTAGCCTCTGGCAACGGCTCAATGACTTCTGTGTAATAAGGAGCCAGTCTTGGCTTGGGTCCGAGTGGAACGAGTGTCGGTGTCACCGCAGTTGCTGTCCTTGCTGGACTCTTGGCTGGGAAATAACGAAGCAATTCAGAGAGCCCATCCTCACAGGTTGGCACCTTTCTGGGAGATCACCCCAGGGTCGTGCAGAAGGAGTTTCTGCTGTGTCTCGGTGTAGCTGGGCGCAGAAGCAACTGTTGAGCTCTAGTTCTCATTGATGGGTGAAGACCAGATGTCACCATCAAAGATTAAAGCAACGAAAAGCTCAAACGAAAATGGCGGAGGTGGGAGAAAGGTCGAAATCTCCTGTGGAAGAAATCAAGAATAAAGGTGAACAGAATGACGGCAGAGCCTCTGACATGTGGGGACAGGAGCTGGACGGCAAGGCTGGAGATTCGAGTGGGGATGCCCCTCTACCTTGTGACTGTTGCAAACCTTTGGTGTTGAAGGGGGAAGGAGAAAAGTCTTCTCCCATCCTCCTACCCCCCTTTGTCCCATGCCCAAAGCAGGTGCAGGGGCTGCACCAGCAGAGTTGCCCTATAGCCCACTCCTATGTGCTCCTGCACTGCTGGGCCACCTGAGACCCCAGGGAGGGAAATACTGGCCAAACGAACCAACCAGGTGGCCTCTAGGTCTTAAATTGAGCATTCCAGTATATATTGAAATAAATGCAATAAACCAGGTCACTATCACTTGCATGAAATTTGCTTATTGTTTTAAATCATCATTATCACCATCATAATTAAAATCAAGCAACAGCTTAAAGAAACTAATGAATATTTTTATATGTGAACTTATCACAGGAAGGGGGTGGGAAAAAAACGTAAAGTGAAAATGTGCCTGTATTGCTAATAAATATTATTGGAGGGACTCCCAGCTTTTCACATTACCACAGTGTGATATGACAGCCTATAATGGATTACTCAACTGCCCGAAGCCATTGTAGGAATAAATCCCTTTTAATATTCATGTGCGGTCTTTGAGAAAATAGATGTAAGCAGTTAATACTTTTCTATAGACAAAACAATGCAGTTTATCAAAACAAAATGTGTGCTTGAAAACAAAAATTGCAAAGCTCCTGGACTCATTCTTTTTTTTTGCAAATCAGAGAAAATAGAACCCCAAAAAAGGACAATTTGGAGCACGGTGGTGCACATAAAGCAAGATGGGGAGGGACAGGATATTAGCAAGGGTTGGTAGAAAAGGGGGAAAGGCGTAAGAAAAGATAATTAGTAATTTGTGAACCTGTGGTTGTAAACAAGGCACGGAAGCAGGGTGTTGTGGGAGGAAGGTGTTGGTTGGCAGTGGGGCAGCTGGTTGCCCTATGAAGCTCTGGTTGGGACAGGAGGGAGAATATGGGTGGCAGAGAAAGGTCAGACACTTGCTAGGAAGGAGGTTCAGTATTCCATGAGGTGCAAGGATGCGGGGTGGTGCTGGGTGATGCTAAGTGATGCTGGGGCTTAGCTGTGTTTATAGGAGGGTAAAGGATCGAGCAAAAGAGGTGAACAGGAAAGCTTGTGCGGGGCCAGCTGGGGGCTGCTCCCTCTCAGCCCTCTGCTCCATCTTCCTGTTTTTCCTTTTGCAACTGATGTATAAAACCTGTCAGGTTTTTTCTCTCTGGTTTGTTTGGGGTTTTCTTTCTCCCTTTACACAGCGGAACAAGGGAAGCAGCAGTGCAGAGGAGCCTTTGTGACTTTTGGTGTGGTAGGGAGTGAGGGAAATGGAGGTTAACCCTTCCTGCCCCAGCTTTTTGTGGGCAGCCAATGCTTGGAGGGGAAACCAGAAAGCAAAACCCTCTCAAGGACTGGAGCCTCTCGGAGGTGAGGGGGCAAAAATGAGAGACTTGATTTTACAGAACCAGATGCATCTGAGATTTGAACCCAACTTTTATGCGCCTGCCATGATCTTCGGCTATAAATGTCTGTAGATGCATCTGAAACTGTGAGGGAGAGGCAGAAACTCTTCAGTTCCCCTCCTGCTGTGATATCTAGGCAGCAAAGACGAGCTTAAATTGGAGCATCAAGAATAAATAAGGCCCCCCTGGGACTCATGCTGCTTTGATATCTGTGGCTGCCTGGTGGGCAAAAGACTTGACTCACACATGCCTTCTGCTTGCCCATGTTCAGAGAGAGCCTGTGATGACACCTTTTGCCCCCGGCACAAGCACAGCAAAGGTAGCTCATGGTCTGTCTTGGACTGGGGTAGGTATGGTCCAGGCTGAAGGGAACACCATGTTCTTGAACCAAATTCAGCTCCAAATGTACCCCAAGAGACTAACATTACTCTGACCCATGCAGGACTTGGCCAAAGTCATGACTTTGCTTTATTGACAGGTACTACTGGCTTCCATGGAGCTGCTTGGAGGAATTTGGGATGGCCATGTGTTGGACCAACTACAACACACTGAGATGCTCCCATACTTGAAAATACTCTAGCAGGGCAGGCAAGGGGCACTATTTTTAAGGTATTCAGCTTTACAATAGTAATTCTAACCATCAAGACAGGCAAAAAAAAAATACATGAACTTACCATGTAACACGTCAGACCAATTGACTCAGCTTGCTCAGGTTTCCTTCTCACGTCATGTTCACGGAACAGTGGGGTTCCCCATCTGGGCAAAGCTTCAGCTGTGTAACCATTTACATTGCCAGCAGTGTTGGAAATACTCTAATTAGAAATATTCCAGGAACACTCGTACAGACAACATTTTTCTGCATATTTTTATAGATTTATTGTAACAGAAAGCTTGTAGCTGTAAACACCAGGAGTGTCCCTCTAAATGCCAGATAGTTTTATAGGCTGTATTGGGTGATATTAAAGTGGGCCAGTTTTATAGGTCACATTTTTCTTTGGAATGGAATAGGTCCGGGAGAAAATTGGGTGCCAGAATGGGAAATATTCCTCCCACCCATCTCCTTCCAGCAGAGCAGAGGTGTGTCTTTCTTCGAAAGGGAAAGAAAAAGTTTCACCTTCTAATTGTTGCATTGAGCAGCTCATTGACTGCAGTTTTTGTTCAATACCTTTTTTACCACTCATATTGTCTAATCAAAGACTTTTACCTTCCTTGGTTCAGCTTTGCAGCCTCTAGCATTGATCCAAAATCAGAAACCAAAGAGGAAAACAGGCTCTGTGAAAAGAGAACACAATTAACACGCGAGCAGCTTCATTTTTGGGGGTGCCTTTAAACATTTGCACCTCTCAGTCTATTCTCCCATTCTTTTATTTTCCCTTTTGTGTTCAGGAGGTTTCTCTAAGGAAAGTCTTTATCAGCAGCTTGGGGAGAAGATTAAAGCACCTGTCACAGAGAAACAGGTTACTTTTGTGTCCGAGTTCTTAATCCACTTTATTAAAATGTTCCAAATCTTCCTTCAAGAGGAGAGATCAGAAGGACATTTCCCCGTCACCCCTGGCATGCCTTCCTTCCGGATACTTGTGCTTCATTAGAGCCTGAAAAAAAGAAAACCAAAGTCGAGGCAAGGAAAAGAAGAGAGAAAAGACTGTAGTGACTGGGTAATATGGGATGTGGAGCCTTCCACTTCATGGTCACTGGGACTGCTCTGGCCCCAGGCTTGAAGCAATTGAAAGCTCTTCCCACCTGAAAGACACTCGTGTGAATCGAGTCAGAGATTTCTGTGTGTTTTGAATTTTGAGGTTGAAAGAAGAGAAGAACATTCAGAGTGAGCAAAGCCAAACATCCATCCAGCCTGCTGTCCCGTTTCTGGTAGCATCAAGGAAAGGGCAGACAGGGTGAGGCTATTGAGGCTGCTTTGCTGTGTATTCTACCTGCTACCACAGAGCTCAGGCTTGGTATTTCCCACTTGAAATGATGGATCTCTGTCGTTATTAAAGCTTGATGGATTTTCCTCTATGATGTTGTCTAATCCTTTTTTGTCTGAGTGTCCATAATCCTTCTCTGTGCTAACATGGCCCTTCTGGAGCAAGACTGAGGGACATCAGCACAAGCTGTGGGTGCATCTGATCTCTAGGAGTGCCCAGTGAGCCACTTTTGGTGATGTTTAGCTTGAAGGCTTTCATATTAAAATGCCTGGAAACAAAATGTCGGATTGCTTTGGGCAGCCTTGGGAGATGTCATGGGGGACGCAAGCCTAGATGAGGTCTAAACCCCACCTTGGATCTTCCACCAGCTCCTCATCCTGAGATGGGTGATCCCAACCATCCTTTCCCTCCCCCTCAAGCTTCTCACATTATTTTTTCACAATCTGTCTGTCCTAATCCAGAAATAGGGCCACAACATAGCGCAGGCGATCAGTGAGATGCAATGTGTCTGATGGTGGAAAACTAAATTAAGGACAGGATAGAATAGAGACTGCTCCCAGTAGCCATGACACAGGTCTAATGAGGTAACCACCGAGACGGCTTTTCCCTGTACCCTGTCTTAGATTTAAAAGGCCACTTGCTTTGCATAAGTAGCTGCTGTTTTGTAAGGCAAGTGTATATGATGCAGACACTCCTCATGCTTCCTCAGGGTACAATTACTTTCTTATCTGTCTTGTGCTGCAGTTTCTCTTCAGCTCAAGTAAGTTATCCAGCGTGAGACTGTGGGGTTAATCTTTTGAGCAGGGGAAGTCTAAAAGGGCTGGAGACAAGCATGGCAGTTGAAGAGAGCGAAGAGCAAGGAGGTGACATCTTGGCAGGCGGAGACGAAGTGTAAGGTGTTCCCGAAAGACAACCATCGCATTTCCCATCAGTGCTGACTCATTAAATGGCAGGTTCATTAAAGGCAAAATATACAAAAACTACAGCTTGAGCAGTTTCATACCCCACAAGGCACCTATGCAACTTGCCCTGCATCTTGACTCTCCTGAGTCAAGAGTATCAAAGTAATTTGATTTTAGAATGTGTTATTCTGTTAATAAAACCATAGTTGAAGGCTACATTTTATATATTATTCACATTACAGTAGCTTTTTGAGGCCTCGGCTGCAATGCAGCCCTGCTTAGAGACCATCTATCCACAACACAACAGGCAAGTCCCTTCTGTTCCCGAACCCACAAACTGTCACATCACCGGGGGACATTTCCAAAGAGCTGCAAAGGTCCAGGTATGGGACCCTGTCATCTCCCTGCACTCCCAACTGCCTTCAACACCTCCTTGCAAAACCTCCAGTCAAGACAACTGGTGAACGCTGCAAGAAAGGGAGCCCAGAGCTGAGATCAGTTACACCAGACTCCAGCCACTCAGCACCACTGCTGTGCCTTAATCACAAATCATCCCTTTTCTGCTTTCATAGCAGATATACCACAGCGTTTTGCACCCACTGACACTCCTGTTCCAGGTACCACACTGTACAGCAGTCTAGCCCGCGGCTATCTTAGTATCCCCTGTTTATCTAGTCTCTCCTGATGGCATCCACAACATATTTGCTCTATTTTCAACGCCTGTTTCCGAGCCACTTTGAATTCCCTTTGTGCTTAGAGATCCGCCTCTCTCTTGGAGCTCCACGCTCCCTCACCAGGCAAGGTTTTTAAAGCAAGGCGGTCGCTGGAGGTTGTCATTGATACGTGATGCAGAACAAAATCCAGCTCGCTCGAATGCAGCTAGATTGGCTCAGCGGGGCTGACAATAGATGAACTGGGTCTTATCAGCGACGGGAGCAGATACAACACTGGAGCAGCGTGCAGGGAGCAGATAGGAGCTCTGTGAAAGTCGATGGCCTGGCTGGTGATAGTGTGGTGGGAGGGGGTGGGTGTTTTCTTTTTTCCTGGCCATTTTTGAGGCAGTTGTTTTAAAGCTGGCACCTTTCTGACCAAAGCCACTGCATCAGTGGGGAAAAGAAGTAAAAGTGACAGACAAGCCGATGGAGGAGTGCTGTGACAGCAGGTCTCCGCAGGGCACATTTGTCCGAATGAGCCACTGGCTCTTGGGGTGATTTATCCCTTGCTCCAAATGCATTTACTGGATTTAATGACGAGTTGGTGGCATTCCTACAATTAATCCTATCAAAGGGAGGTGATTTTACACAGAGCTGGTCCTGTGCTTTTGTTTATGAGGAGAGGGGCTGCCGGCTGCTTCCCAAGTTCATGGCACTACAGTTCATGGCAGTAACAGTGGGTTATTAACCAAGTGTCTTCTTCTGACATCTGAAACCAGCACAGCTAAAAAATACAACCTCAGGTTGTCCTAACAAGCAATCTACCAACTCTAAATATGCAACAGCAAGAGAAAGTGTTCCTTTGCCAGTGAAAAATTTTAATGAGGGGATGGCTCAGCAAATCTTTTATGCAGCTGCTTTCCCCACAGCAGATACTGAGATTTATGGTAGGAAGGGAGGGGAGAAATAAGCAACCCAGGAGGGCAGGCCCTGTGTGATTGGGTTCCCCCTCATACTCCGGTTTGGCTGGTCTGATCTTTCTGGTCTCCTTTCCTTGGATAGTTTCATTAATGGTCCCATTCACTGGGGACTTGGAATGTAGCTCCCAGTGCCAGAAATCATGACTTGGCTAAGACAAGAAGGAATAATCTATCCTTGCAGTGAGGGTACTGATGACATATACCCAAAGCTTTTAAATATCGAGTGCTCTTTGAATACTGGTTGCCTCTTTTGGACAGAGAGGAGCAAAGGAGAGAGAGTCAATGGAGGTGATTTATTTTTTGCATCTCTGAGAAGCCTTTCCATTTTCCTTTCCATTGGGTAGGTTCTTAAGCTCTTTATCCATCTGTCCAATTAAATGACATTTCAGATGAATGCTAGTCACAAAACCAAAATCATAATACCCAGAGGCATGGGATCCAAAAGAAACAATCTTCCTGATGATGGTGGACTAAGAGGGAAAAGAATAAGTCAAACATGCATCTTCCAGAAGACCCTTCCTAATGATCATAACCTCCAACAGTAAAGTCCTTTCACAAAACACAATCCTTAGAAATGCTAATAGTAGCAACAACAACATCAAAAAACCACCAAAACAAACTATACAGAACTGTACATTCTCAACTGATTTACCAGCCCTCTGAACTGGTTCTTGAGCCATTCTTCCTGTCATTATGAAGTTTTCACTCCCCCTAGACCTGAGCTCCCAGTTGGAAGAGAAGATTCACATCCTGGCTTGCCCGTTGGCAGCAATGTATTGATCTGGGGAACCTGCTGTAGAGGGACAGTGTTCTTATTCTGATACTGCCACATATTTTGAGTGATTTAGTAATCACAAACCAAATAATAGTAATCTTCTGACTTTGGAAACAAAATAAAACAAACAACAACCAAAAAAACCACATCAAACAACAAAAAAAAAACTCTAAAAACTGTTGTTACCACACTTTGGCGCTGCAAACTGAGCCATTCAGTCTGTTAGTTGCTGGGAAAAGGTTTATCCAACATCTTCTCCAAAAGCACTTTCTGATTCATACGTGTTTGCAAAGGCTCTGAAGAGGGAACAGCTGGACACAGGGACTTGAAGGCTCTCGAAGGAATGTGAAGGTCTTGCTGTTGAGGACACACAGATGAAATCATCAGCAGAATACATAAGATGCTTTGCACTTTCCTTATTTATCCAAAAAGCTATTTTGTTTATTAAAACCTAGTTACTAGCTGCATCTCGCCAATAACCTGGAGTGCTTGCTTGGTTAATTTAAGCAAGCAGAGCTTTGACGAAGTAATTTTGCCATCCTCGGGGATCTGCCAGCTTATGCCGGTCTTCACTATTTCAGATGAAATTGAGTTAATTTTCGCTGAAATTGCTTCTTAGCAGACAAACACATTCCCCATCATTGTGAGCTTATGCCTCTGCAGCTCTATTATTCTTTAATTTACACACCCCGGCAGCGAGGGATTAATGCCTGAGACATACAAAGGGCTACAGTGTGGAGAGGAGAACGGGAGGAGAGAGAGGGGAGCTCTGTGGGGAATAGGTAATGGTGTTTCAGCTTTATAGTCAAAACATTTAAAGTTTGGCATTAATACGGAGTCAGCTCTTGTCGTCCTTTCGCTCTGGAAATGCATCGCCTAAAGTCTCAAGGCAGAAGAAAACATCTGAGCTGCTCAGTCAGGCCAGGGGTGATGGCAGGACCCTGCAGGATTGCCAGGCTGAGAGGCCAGTCAATGGGATATTATTATACAAACCGTTCCACTACAGCTACAGATTGCTGGGGGTTGAGGAGGTGTGAAGCAGAACAAGAACAAAAAGGCCAAATTTCATCTTTGCATCTTCCACAACACTCTGGCTTCAAACTGGGAGTTCCCCCAGGAAATGCTGCTGCCAAGGCTCTGGGGATGCCTTCAGGTGTTCAGAAATTAAAATACTGGGTTCTCATAAGCATTCAGACGAAAATATAACTAGTGCCAAAGCACCTGGAAATGATTGGAGAAGGGGGATTCCGCTATCTGGCTTTTCCAGAGAGAACAGGTAGAAGTGCCAAGTTCAGTCGTTCCTGTAAAGTCTCTAGGTAGATTTTAGGGTAGCAGCATTTTAATTTAGTCCCTGCTGATGACTGATCAGAATAGGAATTATGCTTTTTTAATGTTATCACTTCAGTCTTCCTTCCTTAACTAAAGAACTAATCATTTCCTCTTTTTTTGTATACACCTCTGAGGTGTACACAGGTTATCGGATAAAATATGGCAGTTCCATATCATGTGTTGGTATATACGTAGCAAACTCTTACAGAGATGTTTAAATTCTTCATCTTCCTTTGAATTCCTGCCCTTCCTTCCCCGACAACCACCAGTGACACATCAGTGACACAGTACCTGCCAAGATCCTGCTCCACTGCCCACCCCTCCTGCTTCCGCACAAACAAGTTAATGCTTTCTCCTTGCTCTCTCTCCTGCTCATGAGAGTCAGAAATGATAGAATCATTCTGGTTGGAAAAGACCCTCAAGATCATAAAGTCCAACCATCACCCCACCCCCGGCACTACCCCATGTCCCTGAGAACCTCATCTCCATGTCTGTTTAACCCCTCCAGGGATGGTGGCTCCACCACTGCCATGGGCAGCCTGTTCCAATGCCCAACAACCCTTTCCATTGAGATTTTCTTCCTAATATCCAATCTAAACCTCCCCTGGTGCAACTTGAGGCCGTTTCCTCTCATCCTATCACTTACTACATGGGAGAAGAGAAGCTCTCTACCAGCCTGCTTTATTATTCTACCTCAAATCTTTTCTTGTTTGCTCCTTCACTACGAAGCCTACAAAATCTGGACACCACAGGGAAGCTGCTGATGTGCTGGAACACTGCATCTTACACTAATACTATCTCATTGTTGTCTAACATCCAGCTCTTCTTTCTGGCTTTTATGAGATGGTAAGATCTTTGGGTTAAGGGCAACCTGTGCCTTTGATTTGAGTACCCTGTCATCACAGGTGTGTGCCATGAAGTCTACAAATTCAGCAGCAGAAAAAGAAAACCTTTTGCCTCCAAAGCAGGACAACTGTATGAAATATATTCTTGTATTTGTAATGTATATCTTGTGATATACAAGAGACTAGACAAGGAAGGTGCCTTCCAGGCAAGAACTCTTCGTATCTTCAGCCTGAGAGATGATCGAGTGAGACGTTTTCTGCTATAGAGTAGAACAGACCTCCCAGCACCCATGGCACAGCAGTTTGCCTTTCAGGGTTCCCCAGGGATCGTTTTGTCCTTCTGCCAATGTCGCAGGTGTTTGGCCGTGAGGCCAGTGGGAGGAAATTTCTCTGCAGCTTGTGGGAAACGCAGCCCCCTTTCTACCACCAGGAACTACTACACTTGAGTCTGCCTAACACTAACACATTAAGGCCAAGTTTCCTTTATTTGATAATGTTCCCTCCTGAGGACTGGTAGCTTTGGGAAAAGGAGGTAAAACAGGAGCAAAACATTCATAGAAAAATGGTTTGATTGAAATGAGTGGTAAATAGCGAAAAGCACAGGGCACTTTCAGCCTCCTGCAGTTGGGGTCCAACTTGTCTTGGATGGTAGCAACTCCCTCTGTTGGATCTGCACATCCATTTCTTAAAAAGACCTGCACATGCGCCTAAAAAGTTGTATTGAACCCGTGGTTAGATTTTGGCCTCCCTCTGCCATCCAGGAGCAACTTCTGCCCTATTCCCAGCAAAGTTATTTCACGAATCAACTCTTTTCAGCTCAGCTGACTTTTAGCCTCATGCATTTTTATACATTCTCTGCAAGAATGAGAAGGATATTTACATTTTTTAATAAGCCTGACAGTTTGAAAGTAATTGGGGATTTATAATGGGTTTGTTTAGGTCTTTTTGTCCACTTGAATTCCAACTGCGAGTCTTAGGCCTAACAAGCAATATTATCCCTGTGGTGACGAGGGAACCTCAACAGGAGGCCCTGAAGCTGAAGCGGAAAGCACTGGCATGTTTTGGTTTGTTACGTTATTTTTGTTGTTGTTGTTTTCTTTGAACCTGCATTTTAAAGCGAAAACAGCATAACAAAATTTAAAGCAAGAGCAAAATTCCTCCAGCCATCCGCTGCTTGTAACTTTAGCTTCTTCCGCTCATTTTCCCAGGGGCATGTAAGCCAGGGTCTGAGCTATATCAAGGTATTTTTTTTTTCTTCCTGGCAAAGATTTGCATTTATTTATTCTATTATGGTTCTAAAATGATCTTAACCCTGATTCTTCTTTTGGGGGAATCAAATGTTTAGGGATAACTGTGGAATTATCCTGCAAAACTCAAGCTCTGGGGTTAGATTCCTGCAGCCAAATTTCAAGGACTCAGACCTGCTTATTCCTAAAATCACAAGACAGCTGTACCGGGTGGAAGAGAGAAAGGAGTGAAAGCTGAGAACGGATCTGATCCGGTCGTGATAATGCTGTCAAAATCAGAGATGCCTGGGAGTCTCTTCAGTTTCCTTGGCATTGCTGAAGGACACTACAGAGACTGCAGTGAGAACTTGTCCCATACAACAAACCCTGTACTGCAAGAGTACAGATATAAATGCAACAGAGATCAACAGGGCTTAGTGTTGAAATATAGAAGGAAGCGTCCACCAAAACCCACAAAAAATGATGAGAATAAGGAAAAAAATAACAGGACTAGCACCCCTGATTAGCAGACATCAGCACATAGGTTCATGTCAGCAAAAGAGTCGTAACCAAGCGCTGGTGCTATGGGACATACCTGACTTTGTCAAGGGCAGAGCCTCTCAGGTCACGTCTCCGCCTCCCTGTGCCTCAGACCTCCATGACATGCAGGACACGACGTTGAATCGCTTCCCACACCCCACGTTGCTATTGTTTTCTCAGAGCAGCTAAAGCTGTGGAAAGAATGACCTTCATAAGCAAAGCAAAGAGGAGTGGAGATGTTACCATTTGCCATTCATTGCTGCTGCTTGCTCTTGACTGTGTGCTTGGAGTTGAAACCAACACAAGAGACCTTCTCACTCTCTACAGCTACCTGAAAGGAGGTGGTAGCATGGAGGGTGTTGGTCTCTTCTCTCAAGTAACAAGCAATAGGATGAGAAGAAATGGCCTCAAGTTGCACCAGGGGAGGTTTAGATTGGATATTGGGAAAATTTTTTTATCGGAAAGGGTTGTTGGACGTTGGAACAGGCTGCTCAGGGTAGTGGTGGAGTCACCAATCCTGGAGGGGTTGAGCAGACACAGAGATGAGGTTGTCAGGGACATGGGTTAGTGCCAGGGGTGGGGTAATGATTGGACTCGATGATCTTGAGGGTCTTTTCTGACCAAAATGATTCTGATTCTAAGATACACAGCCAAGGAGTAGCTTTTTCCACTGGGTCTCAGGCAGGGGACTGTGCAGCCTTATTTCCTTCCCCTGTGTAGCAAAGAGCAGCAAAAGTCACAATGCCCTTTCCTAGTGTTTCCCAGCTCCCACAGCCCCAGGAGGGGCTTCTCCAGACCCTTTGCAGCAGGAAGCCATAGGAGCCATTCCCTGCCCTGGTACCAAGACCTGGCACCCACAGGGGTGCTGCCCGCTCCTTACTGCACCTTCCCAGCACGTGCATCGTGTGTCTGCAATGATGGACACAGGTTTCAGCACCCCTGGGACACCAGGGGTGTAGGAAGAATCAAAGACAAGGAGAGGAGATAAAGAGAGATGGGATGAGAAAGGAAGAAAGGCAGCAGGTTGGCGGGGGAGAGGGGAAAGTGGGAAATGAATTGAAATGAGTTAGAAAATTCCAGGCAGATGAGCTTGAGCATTCGGCAGCTAAGATGTGGGGCTTCATTAGTACAGACCGACGGAAGATAGAGACATTAAGGAAGGAAATGTGTGACTCACAAGGGAAAATGGGAAAAACAACACACACCATAGCAGCTGCTCTGTTTACTTCAATTAAAGAACAGCTCAAAGGGTATGTTAAGGGGGAAAGGAGGGGGAAACAAACAAAGGCACAGAAAACAGAAAAGAAAGCCAATCAGATGAAGCAACTGTTACCCTCAAGCGCTTAAATGAACTGACTCAGGCATTTGAACGCAGAGCCAGCGTTCCTCACCCTGTGCCTCCAAACAAGGGCCGAGCTGCTTGCTCTGCAGAGCCAGGCCGGAGCTGCTGACACCTAAATTACCAGCCACAGCGTATCTGAGCAAGGAAAGGATGACAGCAGTGGGTGACTCAATCACAACCGCAACTCACAGCAGATGTGTGTTGGCCAAAGGGAAGCATTTGGCTCCAGGGTGGTGGGGATGCTGCTGGAGCCTCTCCATTCTCTTGGTGCAACCCCGGTTGACCTACCCCAGGCTTTGCTGCCAGCACCAGCAGCCTCTTGCAGCCACCCCATCAGGATGCTACCACATCCCTTACCTCCCCCTGTGGTGTATGAGGATGCAAAGAATTCACTGAGATTGGCTTGTGCTGTTTTCCAGAAAAAAAACACGCTGACATGAACCCCGGAGACCTTAGTTATTTCAGACACACTGGACACACTGGTGGAACATCCCAGCACTCACCAAAGAGAATGAGCAAGGAGACTCCCATCTCTCCCTTCCTCCACAAATTGCCCACCCTAATTTCTCAGACCTCATGGTCACTGAGAAATATTATAGTAAAAATTTCATGGATTCCAGTGAAACCCATTTTCAGCTTTCAGGTGATCAGTGTTGGAAGTGAAGAACAGAGTGGATGTGGAAGAGCAATGATAAGACACAGGAGAAGGAAGGTTTGGAAGAAACTTCCAGTTCTCTAGGTGTTTTCTCCTTACAGTTTTCACCAGGATAAAAGTGTGTTAAGAAAGTCTTCTGTTTAGAACTTTCTAACTGCCATAGATCTCTGGTTTCTTTACTGGTTCCCTCACATAAGAGGTTTATCACTTCGCCCCAGCTGTGACACCAGCCTGCAAGGGTTAGTTGCTTTGCTTGGTTGACTGAAGCCTCAAATCTGGAGGCTACTGGGTCAAATCCCAACTCGTGGCCTTCCCAGGTGATCAGGAGAGACAACTTCACAATGTCAGAAAAGGTCTGCTTTCATTTTTGGTTGGGGAAAATCTTCGTTCAGATTTTATCCTTCCTTGCTTATCTTTGTGGATGCTTCCCAGTTCCTGGATGCAGCAAATCCATGACCCTTGGCTAACTCATTGCCCATACAAGCGCAGCAGTGGATTTCATGACAAAGTCCTGTGGTTTCTGGATAATTACCTGCCCAAAGTCTCAGATGGAGCGCCTAGATACACGCAAACTCCCAAACTCCTGACATTTATCACTCTAAAGAGCAGCCAGAGGAAACGCGGCCCCTATCAGATAAGAGGTGTCAGTCAAGATTTCAATGTAGTCGGCTGCAGCTTGAAAAGGACACATCACAGTGTATCTGCAGAAAGAAACGCGGCGAATGTTAAATCTCCACAGCGTGGGAATTAGCACAATGGATCCCATCTCCATATGCGATAATGGGAAACTCATCATTCTCTTACATGAACTTTAACGCCAAAAAGTTACCACAAAGAACCACTGAGGACACAAGGGCTTTTTCTTCAAAGCTTCTGAGATAGGCAGCATTAAATGCGTTTGCTTTGAGCTGGCTGTGTGTTAAGCTTCCTCTCTGTCCCTTCATCTCTCCCCAATCAAGCTGTGTCTCAGTCAGCACCCAGTTGTTAAGTTCTGGATGGATTAAAGAGCATGAGAAAGTGCTTTTCTTAGGAAAGTGGTGTTTATCCATCACTCATCTGGGTGAGTGTTAAACCTCAGATCCTCTGCTCCTCTAATGATCGTTGCATGGCGGTGCATTCCGAGTCTTTGCTCCACACAGTAGTGGGGATGTTTGATCTAACGGCTTCTCTTTGCCCAAGATTTAATCTGAATTTGGATCATCCTTTGGGGTTTAATTGCACAGGATTTTGGTGGCAGTGCAGCAGGGCCATGGAGTGTATTGGCAGGAAGAGGAGGACAGGAATTCCCCAAATGACCTGACAGAGCCCGGGAGGTTTTGATAATATTTTTGGGTGGAGGAGAAAATGTTCGAAGACAAAAAACCCAGCTTTCCTTGTTCAGTGTTAAAAATGAAAAAAAAAAGGGAAGATAATGTCTCTAATCAAATTCCTAGAATTTGTGCAGGCTTCCAACTAATGCCAACTTAGAAGAAGCATTGACCATTTTCAGACCCTGTCTGGTGTAGATGTGGGTGGACAGGGATCAGACTGACAGTAAGTTCCGCAAAACTGCAAAGTTTCGACACTGCATTAGGCATAATTATGTGTGTCAGAGATGACATATTCCTGGAAAATTTCTGTTGCAGAGATAATGGCAGAGGGACTCTTGCAAAACCCTCATGATAATTTCTGGATGTCTGAGACCTATCTTGACAGGCAAACGATGACTTGCTGTGCAACAGGAAGCTCTGGTTTAACTACGTGCGGTGTTGGACCAAACAGTTTTGCTTTTCTTGATCTGGAAATGTCCATTTTCTGTGTTTTGGGAGTGTCATCA
Organism: Patagioenas fasciata; assembly: GCF_037038585.1. Lineage (NCBI taxonomy): Eukaryota > Metazoa > Chordata > Aves > Columbiformes > Columbidae > Patagioenas > Patagioenas fasciata. Next base: position 3,309,405 of record NC_092529.1, on the reverse strand, counting down.
CTTAAAGAGATATAAGAAATATCGTGTCATAAAATGACCACCCACCAGTGAGCTCCTCTGGTCTGCCACCTCCACTGAAGGGCAAATACTTCATTACAGTAAGGAAACACACGATGATGCTGGGCTGCCTGGTAAGATGAACACCTGGTTCCACTTCTTCTCAACCCTTCAGATGATTTCTGCAAGAAAAAATCAGATGTTTCCCCCCCAAAAAATGTATCCCTGTACAGGATCCAAGCACAGTACTAATGGTAGCCAAGAAATACATGCAATAGTTGAAATATGACTTTCAGGTTCAACTTCTTGCTACCCCAGCAGTGCAAAGACAATGTGAAGTTTCCACCCAGAACAGCAGCTTTCCTCCCCACAAAAGCAAACTCAACCAGGCTAAGCCTAAGTAGGAAGGAAAAGCCCATGTCAGAGCAGGACAGAAACCACAGAGCTTCTCCTCAGCTCTTATCCTACTAGATCCCAGTGCCCGCCCTGCCCGGGTGGGTCTGGAAAATAGTCTTAGAGATCCTAGATAAAGATAAACTGTGCCATGGACATATTAGCACGAGCCAGAGCTGACACCCAGGTATGTGAGCATCGCATCAGAGCTTTCTAACCACGCTGCGGATGAGGGTTTTTTCCTGCCCAGTAGCACTTCCAGAATTGCCACCGCACCACATGCTGCCAACTCCAACTTTACACACCCGGAGGAGCAGGAAGGTCGGTGCTTGTTGCCAAAGGAAGGATGAAACATTGAAATCCTCATCCAGCTGAGATTAAATTAAGGGAGAAGGAATGGAGCAAATCAAAAGCAGCGAGCCTTGGATGAATGCTCATTGTCTTCACTGGGAGCTTGGGTTGAATAAGAACAGAGAAGTTTGGGATTTGGCAGACTGTATGTAAAATGTTGTGGAACTACTGCTATGTGCATGCAGCTAGTTTTCATGCATAATATATATAGGAGCGCACCATATGTTTAAAGCATCAGGCAATCAGGCCAATCTTGGATCACATTATAAAGCTTTCCTACAGTGTTGCATTTGTTCTAAACAGATGCATTTCTCCTTACCCCCCCTTCTCCCCCGACCCAGCTTCCCAGCCTGCCAACACTCATTTATAAAGAAACCAGGTGTCCATCTTTAAAAAAAGAAAGAAACCAGTATCCAAAGGAATCTGTCCAGAAAGTGCCCATCTCTGCTATTTTTGTTTCAGACAGGAAATATGTTGCCAAACAAACTAACAAACGGACAAATAAGAATCAAAACAAGAAAAAGGGAAACATGAAAACTCATAGGAATTAGGTTCTGAATTCTGCAAAGCCAAATGCTAATGGCGCCAATCCTCGAATGTAGAGAACAGATGAATTCAAGAGCAAAAAGAGCATCAATGAGAGCAGACATGCTCTGGATGAAACATGTCCTGCATTGGTTATGAGAAGGGCTGGATGCTCTTGTCTTGAAAGTGTATGGTTTGATTTTCTATTAATTCATCAGCAGCATCGCAGATCTCAGGGGCTTATCTCTGCTCATTATAGGTGCTTTGCATATATGGTTGGAAAAGAACCACCATCTGATTCGTCTCGTTGCTGCTCTCTGCTGTCGCTGTGTTACCCTACTAGGGAGATTTTGGCAGTTCCAGGGGCTCTGCCGGACCCTGGCTCAGCCCCAGCAGGTGCCGAGTGCCCTGTGCCAGGCTGGGAGAACAGCCCAGCATCTCCCAGCAAGCTGTGGAGGAAACCCAAAGCCAACCCACCTTGTGCACATCACCCTCAGGTGAGCCAGAGCGGCTCCGTCCTCCTGCCGTGCTTCAAGAGACATTTCCTCCGTCAGTCCCTGGGGGAACCACAAAACCAGCTCACAGGGGAAAGCCCCCGGGCTGAGCAGCTGGGAAACGCTCGCAGCTGGCTCCCCATCCTTCACGCGGAGTTCCCTACACTCGCGCGAGCTCTTAAGGCCATGTTTTATATCCTAATTAAACTGAAAGAAAAGGAATTGGATAACAGTCTAAAAGATTTGCAAGCTACATCTATTTCAGAAAATGACTCATGTTCCCACTAGTGTAGCTCATCAGGTCCAGCACATGCTCTAATGTGTGGGACTAATAGATTTGTAACAGTGATATCTAATATGAGTCTGTTCCGGTTACATACTTATCATGGGTCCTCGCAGGCTTTCCATCAAAGCTGCTGAATGAGAGCACTTTTTTATTAAAGAAAGAGGAAAAAACCCCTCTTTGCCCATAAATCACTCAGCACATTAACCCCCAAAACAATTCACTGAGGCAAGGTCGTATTTCCCTTACATTAATTTAGATCCTTGGAAAGTTCAGCGAGATGAGAAGACAAGACTAAACACAAGAGGCCGCGTCTTCAGCTGCCATGAATCAGCGTTGCTTCCCACCAGTTGAGAATCCAACCATATATCTAAAGAGAGCTATAGGAAATATATAACAATTTCTTTACAGTCTTGGGGTCTGGTAATGATGATCCATATGTTGCTTTATTACTTGAGATGTAAGGGAGCGACTACAAGGACAGATGACACTTGGCAGGAGAGAACGGGTTTTACGGCCCTGTGGGAAAAGCCCTTTTGATTTCAGTGAGCTTCACTTTGTCCCGTGGTGCTGGGAAGCACCACAGTTAAGTGGAGGAAAATATTGTAGTGCTTTGTTTTACTTCCAGGTGGCGTTTCAGCAGGACAGGTGCCAGCTTCAGGTGGGAGCAGGACATAACAAATCAAGCCACAGAGGAACAGGCTTAAGTGAAATATCGTCATGATGCTGCTGTTCTGCCTCTCCATTGTGTCCCATCCTCTGCTCTGAACAGCACAAGCTGCCAGCTCTGAACCCTGTACGGTGTGCTGTCCCTTTGATACCGCCGCTCTCTCCCTCATGTTTACACCCTTCAGATATTTTTAGGCCTTTTCTTTGCACACGCAGAAGTACGGCGTTGTCATCTTGTAGCCTCGTTCAGCGGTTTGAGGCTTCCCACATAAATCAGTTCTTCCAAACGTCTGATCATTCAGCGATCAGAAGGCAGAAGGGGTGGTCCGGTGGCTTTTCTTTTAGCTTCCTCCCATATCTCATTATCTGGTTACGTTGTGGTGGCCGGGACCAAGGGTGTTGGTTCGTTTAGAGGACAAATCAGAACCACGTAGAGAAAAGCTGTTTCCTTCCCACAGCATAATTTGCCTCCACAGAGGCAAATGATTTTATTTGCAATAATATACTATTTCAGACTCCAATTTGTCATCTGCTGGCACCTCAAGGACCCTTTCTGTACCTTACCTGGAACTGGTGGAAAATAGGTTGTCGAAACAGTTAATTTCTGATATAGTTGGATTGGGAGGGTGTTCCCTGAAAACACCTCATGGTTTCAGATGAATTCTTTTTGATGGAGGGAGCTTGATTTTTAAATTGTTTTTTACCAATCTTCTCCCCAAGGGAAATAAGGTTTTAATACGCCTCACCTTGAGGCCCTCCAAATCTCTTCTTTTTGTGGATTGTCTCAACTATTTTGGATAGCGCAGGTTTAACAGCAAGCAAATATCAAATTACAGTAACAGACTTGTGGGCATGCTCTGGTCCAACTAGACAGACAGCTAAGCGCTATGATATGTTTTGTCAAATAATTGTTCCCATAAAATTTCATTCTCCATAGTGGTCATGTTATGCAGCTCAAATCCTTGGTCCCTCCTTAAAAAAAACTCTAAGAACATGCTCGTTTTCCACCTCAGGCACCATTAAAACAAGCCACCCCAGATCATGCAATAGAAATGCATTCAACCCATTATTCTGGGAAGAAAAATCTGTTTCTGGCCAAATCCAATTATGTACTTTGTTTGTAACTTAATTCCAGAAAAATCCTTTAGAGCCAAATAGGTCCCCATTAACCTTTTTGGGCTGTTTCTTAGCAAAAAATCTCATATTGCCATAGTCCCTCCTTCCTGTCCCACCCTGGTAATGAACTCCAACAACTGGGAAAACCAAGCTGGTTGTTGACACAAAGGTGAGAAGTTGGGTGGTGGCGAGCAGCATGGCAATTACCCAAGGCTTGATGAGGTCTCCCCTCATCACCCATCTCTGACCCCCGGTGTTTCCCAACACAAGGAGCAGCTCCCAGGACATCAGCATCTCAACTGGGACCCAACCATGGGTTGGCACTTCACTCTCCACCAGGTATTGACCCCACCACCGTACATGATAGCTCTTGCCACTGAGAAATGCAATCCTGCCTCTTTACAGGCTCAGTGGGTTACGGAGGGTGGTGTGTAACCATAGAAACGATGTCGTAAAACAGCATGGGAGTTGATGTGTAATAAAGTGTTACCGCCATGCAACACCTGAACTGCGTCCTTCAGGAGGAGTCATTACAGATGCACTTGTAACGGGTTTGAGCAGGGATGTCCTGTACAGAATGCCAAGTGTGGCCTGGAGGATGGGGTTAGCTTGGGAAGGCAGATACCAACCACTAACACAACTTAAAGTCCTTAAATTAAAGCCCAGAAACCCACTATGGTTACACCATTTGTTGGCTCAACTTCTAAAAGAGGCAGATGATGCTGAGCTCTGCTTCCACATCCCCACACAACTTTGGGGTTGTGTTCACTGAAATCTCCTACCAGCACGTGTAGGACCTCTCAAGCCTAGTCAGGATTTTCTGGAGGAAATCCTGGCTCCTCTTGGCTTGTTCCAAAGACCAGTTCATGGATGAAGGACACCCTTCTAATTACACAGAAGCAATTAAATAAGAGGTATCCTAGAAATAACGTCATTCATTAACCTGTAATAACCTACAGAAGCAGATTCACAGATCAACATCATAAAAATATCAGCTTCTATTCTTCCAAATAGAAACTGACTGTCAGTGGTGCTCCAACAGACATGTTATACCAGGAAGGTTTCGGTCTCAACACCGGGCTTCCTGACTGTTTCTTTCAAGACATTCCCATCAATCTCAGTAGACTGTGGGGACTGTAGCAGGTACAACTATAAAAGCCATGGCTTCAAGAAGAGAGGAAGAGCAGATGCTCTTCCTCCACCTGCATTATTCATCTGTGTTGGGGACAGTTACCATCTGGACCTGAAATTTCAGGCCAGTATTATTCCATCTCTTGCCATATCTGCATCTCCAGCAGTAGAAAAAAGAGATGCAAGTGCAGCACAGTCCTACGCCAACACTGATTTCTGTCTGTGAATTCTCCTACACACAGGACATGATGATAAATCATACAGAGAGCCTGTTGATCAATTCTGGCTGAGCAGTATGTTAGTCTCCAGGGCCAACAAACCAACACTTAAATAAAGTTTTCTTATTCAACATTCTATACTGCAATAATAAAAAAAAGTTCTTTTGCATCCTAGGCACATCATTTAGCCTCTCGTGCAAGGAGAATGTCAAAACGATACACATGTAGGCATTAGGAAATGCTCCCACCTGATCTTCTCAAAGGGAGCTCTCCAGCAGCTCAACGTTCTCCTCTAGTTCTCCTAATAATTAATGGAAAATAGAGTCCTCTGGGAAAGTTGTCACCAGGTAATTAATAAAAAATGAAAACGAGAGAGCAAGAAGAAAAACAGAGATGTTGCAGAAAGCATGAAAATTGAAAGAGGTGGACTTACAGTTGTGATTTCCTTCACAGTCTCAGAGGGAACGTAACACGTGCTCCACGTTCATCAGCAGCTCACCCAGAGCTATCGCTTCTTCCATTCACACTTCTGAAGCAAGAGACATTGTGATGGAAATGTTTGTGCCTTGCCACATTTCTCAATGGCCCTGCACACAGATTTGCTCACACAGGTAGGGGAATGGTTGTCAAGGACAAATCCCCAGGGTCCTGTGGGGATCTGTCACCAGGTGTTCACTTGAAAATGAAGGTTGCTGTTCGTTTTCTACCTGTAGGTTCAATCTGCTAATCAGTTTGGTGGGAGTGCTGCATGAAAACCCAGGAAATATGTCCTTTATCAAAGCAGTGACAAAATGTCCTTTTGCCTCATCATCCCTGAAATGCCTCCCCAAAGAGTGAATGCTCCTCGTCATGCTAAAGGATATTTATTTAACTGCTCCTAAAGGGGACTAGAGAAGAGTTTATAAAACCCCAAAACTTTCAAGGTCAAAATTGGTGTCCCCTTGGGAAACGGGGCTAAGAAGCCATTGCTGGAAATGCGCAGCTCCCAGTGCTGTCTCCACCTGCAGTTTGCCTACAGGAGAATCACAAAAGTTCTTGAGGAATCTGAAGAGGAAAGAGGATGAAGATGGATGGTCTTATGATTAAGCCAGAAGACAGGGATTCAAGGAATCTGGCATCACTTATAGACCTCCTGCACTGGCTTTGGGCAAGTCAATTAACCTCTCTGTGCCCCTGCTTACCATCTGTAAAATGAAGATAAGAGACTTCCCTACAGCACAGGAGTGTTCGAAGGAGACCTGTGTGTCTGACAGATGCTCTCCCCCGATGCCAACAGGAGTCACGAGATTTCATTGACAGGAGAGTGATGGAGTGGGGAAGACCCATTACCATTTGGGGTTACGTAGCTTTGTGAAAACTCAATAGGTGTCCGTCTGGCTTCCCTCGCCACCTCCTTTGCACCTGTCTGTCTTCTGAAGCACGAATGCTCTCTCAGCCGAGCACCACCTCCAATACCAGCTGTGGAAACCACAAATCTGATAGGATGCTTCCTATCCCTCCACCAAGGCTCAAGCAGATCAACAAGGATTTTTACCACTAAAAAGTAAAACAGTAATGGGAGTTTCAGAACAAAAGCCAAGGACATGCGAGCCCTGTCTTACCCTTGTGAGTGTGGAAGCGCCGTAAAGTGCACCCGAATAAATCCTCGCTCCTGGAGAAGCATCCTGCCCATTGTGGTGGTGCAAAAGGCGTCGTAGCTTGCCTGGCGTGTCCATCTCTCCCACCACACCACAGAGGCTCACTAATCCCTTCAGACCTCTTACAGCTCTGCAAACAAGGGAACATAATTTGCCATTATGTTTTATTTTTGATTTCTGGAATGTTTTTAAGACATCAGAAAAGAAGAGCTTTCCTGTGATTTCACAGGGAATATTATATTTCCCCTGCCAGTCTCACAAGACACGTTAAAGCATCTAATCCCGGCCCTGCCAGGGCCCGGCTGACCCTTCCCTGCAAGGCTTGGTGGGGGGGTATTTCTTTCCCTCTCCTGTTGATTTTTTTTTCCTTGTCTTAAAATCCCATAGTGTTATTAAAAGGTATTGTTCAATTGCTTTAATTGGCTCAGAAGATAAATTCTTCCCTCAGCCCAGGGGTCATGGCCATCAGCAGCTATTTATTAGCTGCATTGATTGAGAAGAACAGCCTTTAAATGGAAATAAATTGAATTCTTTGGCAAAGAGGATTCCATACAGGCTATTAATGTAAGATAGGGAGCTTAGCAGTTTTATTTTTTATTTATTTGTTCCTCAGTTCCTAGCTATCCTCAAACTCCAGCTATTTCCCATGTCTCCCACAAGCCACCCCCTCCTCACCATGGGGGTTTCCTTACTAGGTAGGATGAGTGAGAGCAGGCACAAGGGCGATGGTAATGATGGAGACTTGGATGAGCTCAGGGAGCTTCCAAATCAGGTCCCCAGGAGTCAGTGGAAGAAGGAGGAGGGATGGGGGAGCAAGATGAGGTCTCCACGTGCATGCACAATAGAAAGGAGAGGGGGAGCAGAGCTCTCCCACTCTCTCTGGGGCATTTTTATTATATTTTTGCCTTCTTCACTGCTCAGAGATTGTTTCTGCCACTCCTCCATCAGCTCCAGAATACATTTCATGGTGCTCGCCTTCATTCCAGAGTTTAATTGCTTGAGATTGTTACTTGTAGGCTGTTAATTTATTAAAACCAGATCTCCCGTATTACTCTGGAGCCCAGAAGAATCATTGCCTTCTACTAAAGGCAGTGGCGCGTGCCTGCTTGTCTTTTTTCTCTGGCCACCTCCGTAATTGCAGTCCTCTGCTAAGATGGAAAACTCCCCCCTACCAGCTGAGCATCCTCCACGGGGCAGGTGGGCTGAGAAACACGTACAGGAGACAAACTCACTCAGGGTGTAAATAGATATAACTTCTCTGATATCCACGGAGGAGTGTGCGATTGCTCTGGAGACACACCAAGCCTCTAGCTGTTCAGATCATGTTTCCTCAGGGGGGACAAAAAGTCAAGGCAGGGGCTACTGGTGACAGATGGTCGCTGGAGTCACCATGCTGACCAAACCTTGTCAAAATATGACGATGGATCCCCATGGCATCCAATGGAGCCAGTACTACCCTCGCCCAGCTAAGCACAGAAAGATCTTCCTTGGTTGTATGGGCCATATTTTGAGTTGAACACATCCCTCAAAGCTAGACGCTTGCACCATATACTGGCGCCATGTGCCCAGATGATCCCATATACTGAGAGTGAGATATATATATATATCTCCATATAGCAGGATGGGAGATGTATGAGAACAAGTGGTTGATACAGGCCACAAATTCCCCACTTTTTCTCAACCATTGTCTCTTCAACAGGTCCCTCCGTCTACTCAAGGCTGCCTTCATCATGCCCTGACTCTCCCTGCTTTTGAAGGGTTTCCTCGGCAGCCCCATGCACACATCTGATCCTACAGAACTTCTCAGTAACATCTGAAATGTAGAAGTAGCATCCCTTAAGGCAATGCCTGAGCCTGGTTTTCAAACTCATACAGGAAGGAAATCAATAGGTAATTGGGAGATGGAAAATCACCATGTATTTGAGATACTGCTGAGCAGCAGTGTGGGGGATGTCTGCCCTTCTCAGAACATTGTCTGAGGTCCTGCCTTCATAAGAGGCCAATACCTCTCAATACATTACAGATATTGGAGTCAACAACCCACACAGCCTCTTGTGTCAAGGCACAGCCCGTATTTTAGACACACAGAGTGCAGTCTCCCTCAAATCTGGGTGCCTCTAATTTGTATCCTCACCTAGTCTTGGCACTGAGCTTCATGGATGTAAAAATGCAAACCCAAATATGAGATAAAACCATCACCAAGTGTTGGGACAAGGCACTGGATCCAGCCCAGTGGGGGGATGCCTTGTGGGGTTTCCAGCCTGCTGTCAGGAGGGCTCAGGAGTCAGAGTCCTCCTGCAGTCCAAAGGCTCCCACTGCCCCACGAGGCAACCATGGGGTGCTGCTCCCAGCACCTGCAGGCAGGCGTAGGCAGAGGTGCAGGCACAGGCATCAGCTCTTGTTACCCACCAACTAACAATTATAACACTAGCATCACAAGAGTAAACAATACCATTTTGTTCACCTCCTAAATACTTAGCTCATTTTAGCACTCTGTCTCCAAGTGCTAGAAAACGATGGGATACAAGACAGGTGGAATCTTGCTGGATCCAAAACAGTGTGGGTGCACCTGTGATTGTAAAGAAGTTGAGTGCTGATGGTCCAGACTCCCAATCCTGGAAGTGTTGTGGCTGCAGGAGGTGGTATGAGCCATAGATTGGACTGGATATGAGGATTGTAGAATCATGGAATATTTTGGGTGGGAAGGGTCCTTCAAAGCTCCCCAGTGCCACCCCTGCCATGAGCAGGGACATCTTCACCAGCTCAGGTTGCTCAGAGCCCCGTCCAGCCTGGCCTGGGATGTCTCCAGGGATGGTTCATCCACCACCTCTCTGGCCAACCTGGGCCAGGCTCTCACCACCCTCAGGGACAACAATTTCCTCTTCATGTTTAGCCTGAATCTCCCCTCCTTTAGTTTAAAATCATCGCCCCTGTCCTGTCATAACAGATATCTCAGGGGTACAGAGCTGGGGCAAGCTAGGCAAGATGCTCTGATGTCTGTGGACTGGCACTGACCTGCTTCCTTCGAAGATCTGGCTACTTGTTCCTGGAACAGCTTGCGTTATTCTAGGATCCCTTTGCTTTTACCTAAGTATTTGTTTTATTTTAAGTACAAATATCCCAGGATCTAATCTGAGATCTGCAAGCACACAGCAAAATATGAAACTTACAAAGAGCCCCAAACTCATTTCATTTAGATTAAACAAGGCAGTTATTGTGTTTTAATATAGGAATTGATTATTATAAGTCTGTGTATTGAGTTTAACATCTTACATTTGCATATATTTCATCACTGTTAATCTTTGATAAATATGTTTTTAATAATCCCGAGGTATTTATTGAACATAAAACTGTCTTGCGAAATTGAGAGTAAGATTGCTGAAGATACTTATTGTACACTACTTCAACACAAATTCATTATTAAAAACCTTTCACTGAGGTTTACTTCCAAGCACAACGTAACAGAGGTGTATACTGCATAGTTAATCCGTAATAAGTATATTTGTAATAAACTATTGATATTTAACCTGCGGCAACCATATTAATAGATATGATACACTGAAATGGCCATTGGGCAAGCTGCTCGTTTTAGCTGTAAAACACTTGGACGATATGGGATGAGAAGGAAGAAAGCTGTGACCTGGTAGAAGACAGATTATTTATCAGCAATCACCTACCCTGGCCACTGGACTCGTTGCTGTTTCAGTCCCCACATCTCCAGCCCCATGTTCTTACATGGCTTGAATTAACACTTGGTCCCAGCTGTCCATACAACTCTGGCAGTCTGTGTGTTACAAAGGCTGTTAATTCAGCTCTTGGTGCCCTCAGATAACGCTCTGTCTGCCCAATAGTTTTTTTACAGAGTGGATAAACATCCTTGAGGGATTGGGAGCAGACCACAGCCCATACCCCTGGGGCGCAGAAAACACAAGCTTTCTGAGGATATGGATCGACAGAGAAGCTCAAATGAGGAGATTTCAGCTTTGAACTCAGCGGAGGCCACCAAATGCCTTTGACACATGAACTAGACAGAAGTCTGACTCCAAGCCATCAGAGGCAAAAGAGTTGACCCGCAGTGCTGCTTAGACCCCCTGGGGTACTCTCAAAGATGTATTTGTCATTCTTTGCATCACTCAATGACTGGGGTTTGTTGCAACAAGCCAGCTCTAGTGGATATGCGCAAAAATTCCCTCCCAGCACAAATAAAATAGGAGAGTAATTCCCCCCATGTCTTTTCCTCTGAGTCCTGCCCTATTTGTTATATGGCCACCAGTACAAGCCCTGTAATCTTTCCTGTAGGCCGCTGATTCCTGTGTATCAGGGAAAGCCAAAGATCTTCACATGCAACTTTTAATTGAGCTGTTATCATCTGCCACAAACATGAAATTAATGGTCCTACATCATAATCATAAGTTCATACATAACCCCATGCACCAACAAATAACTCTTTGCAGTGATACTACAATGGTAAGCTGATTTGCAAGAAGCGCACGCTACCCAGGAATCCCAATTAACCAAATTAACACCATCACTTCAAATCATGTCCCAGCAGTAGGACATATCCGATTGGCCTCAGGCTGGAGCAAAGCAGCCAAATGAGTATCTGACAGCATCTCTGCGGGTCCAGCAGGCCAGTCCTTCACTGAGGGAAATATCCATTGCCCATCCACGCACACAAGAAAGGGAGCAATAAACTCTCAAGAGCGTCTGTACGTCCTGACTCAAGACAGACTACGGTGCAGTGATGCTGTGCAACAGATGAACAGTTCTTAGTTTCTCATGCATTCCCCAAGTTTAACCAGCAGCATCATCAGGAATGCCTTCCTGTCATGCTGCCTTGCTCCTGGTGGGACCAAGCCACCCTCTTGTCCAGGCTGAACATGGGGGTTGTGACACTGCCAAGTCCCCCTGGGGAGGGCCAAATAGCACTATGGATGAGCCAAGCAGCGGATCCGGGGTCATGGAACAGAGCTGGCAAGAGAAGCTGATGTGGAGCAGTGTCCACGAACCTCAAATCTATCTCCTCTGAACCCACTTATTTGTGCTGGTTTCCACTTGTGATTTGCCTAAGCTGTTTAGAGCTCAACAGCTTTTCTTTTCCACCTTCAGGGTAGTCAGGTTTTCATATCTCTGCCATGGGAAAAACAAGTTGTGATATTGGGAGCATGTGGGATTCAAGCCCACGATGGTCCCAGCACTCCCTGCATGAGGGACAGGAGGCACAATCTGTGTGCCAGAGTAACCAGCTTATATCACTCTCCATGTTCAGCCTGGACAAGAGGGTGGCTTGGTCCCACCAAGAACCTCACCTTGGGGTGCTGAATGGCCTCATCTCCCCTCACACAGGGCCTGGAGCTCCCATCCCAGCTCTGAACTGATGCTCTAAAAACCAGGGTGAAGTGCTCGGACCCAGAGAAAAAGGAGGCTCCTACCAGAAGTGGGGTTCGAACCCACGCGGGCATGTGCCCATTGGATCTTAAGTCCAACGCCTTCACCACTCGGCCATCCTGGTGGGCTGGAAGCTCTCCCCTGGCCCACCAGCTCTTCCCCTGGGGGGCACACACCTCACACCAAGCCCCCGAGGTCCCAAACTGAGCCACCTTCCCCTCCTCACTGCTTTCTTTTATGTTCCCAGCAAACTGGTGGAACATCTTATTGACATGCACCAGGTCTCACGGGCCATGAAGGATGGCACAGCCCCTGTGTGCCACACTAATTCCTTGTGCAAGGACTGTAGTCACTGGTGACAGTGTCGCCAGGGACCCTGGTGCAGGGATGGCATCTCTGGAGGGTCTCAGCCTGACTCTGCTGGATGCCCGTGGGAAGAGAGAGGCTCTGACAGCCTGAGACACAATACAAACAAACAAAAAAACGACCATAAAACCTCCGTTGACTCACAATAGGATTCAAACCCACAACCCACAGTTACGAAGTGCAAGATGTCTTTAGCCCGTAAGCCACAGGAGCCCGATCATTTTTGTCTGTGATTTCAGCCACCTTCACTCTTCACAAGCCAGAAAAAAGTGCATTTCTAGGTCTCAAAAGAGGGTGGGACAGAGCTCCTCAGTCAGGAGGACTCATCCTGGCCTCCTGAGACAACTCAGGAATGTTAGGAAACAAGGCAGAAGGACCCCAAGCACCCCGCTGGAAGATGCTGCAGGTCCTCAGCTCAGCAGTGGACTGGATCAACCTATTCACACGCAAAAACCCTGCCAGGAGGAAAATTCAACCCCTTTGGTGCCAAGAGGGAACAGCAATTCTCCCTGCTTCCTTTTTCCCTTCATATTACAGTCACAGCTATCCGCTATGCTGGTCCATGTGTGTAGAATCACAGCTCGGCATCCCTGGATGCCTCCAGCTGCAGCACCCGCATTAATATCAAATGAAGCTGTGCTCACCAAGGGTGTTGCGCTCGCCAGCTCCCGAGGAATCTGCTCCTAATGAGCGACTTCAAAGCATTAATGAGCTTGCAAAGCTCTCCTCTTCATTTACAGAGCTGGACCTCGCATGCTTGGCATTAAGACAGGGGTCACCCGTCAGGCGAAGAGAATGCGTGTGCATGTCGGCGAATATAATATATTTGTCATCGTCTAGAAGCAAAGATTAATCATGCCCTCTCTGAAAGAAAGCTTTTATGCCATATCTGCTCCTCACAGCATGGAGATGAGGGACCTGCCTGCAAGGACATCCATGACCCGCACTGCTCGGATCCCCGTAGCGCCCAGCGAGCCCAGCTTTGAAGTTTACATCCCACCTTAACCCTTTGAGTCCAGGCTGGGATGTGCTGCTTGAATTGGCAGCCTGAGGGATGAATAAAGCGGTGGAATTGTGCTTCAGTGCAGGTTTTAAATATGCATGGAGGGAGTAGTGTGGATGTGAGAAGAGAGCAGGTTTGACTGATGCTCCCTGCTCTGCAGCATCCTCCCAGCACAGGCAAGGAAAGGAGATGCTGGTCGAGAACAGCAAGGGCTGCACAACGCACCTGTTGCTCTCTCCAGGGACCGCTCTTTCCCAGCCACAATCCTCTCCAAGCCTCCCTGAGCTCACCATAAACCTCGCCGTTGAAGCAGCCTCCAGTGCCTGCCTGGCTCCCAGATCAGTTGCACCCACGTGAGGAGCTGAGCCCGTCCATCCCTCTGAGCGAGGTGGAGACCATGCAAACAAACCATGCCGAGGGACCAGCAGCCACCCTGAGCATGAGCCTGCTGCTGGGCACGGCCTGCCCTTCCTCCCCAAACCCCTCAGCCCCTTCATCCTATCCAGAGCCCTCTCTCTGCTGACACCCTGCTTGGCATTTGTGGTGCCACAGAGAGGTTTGGATGAGGCATGTAGCAAGGAGATATTGGCTTGTTATTGCACTTTCAGGACAGTCTCCATGTGCATTCTACAGTGACACTGGTGTGGGAGCAGCTCACCTTCCCATGCCTGGTTCAAGCTTACCATGACACATATCCAAAGGGATCACTGGCACAACTTGGCTGGATTTAAAAACACAGCCCCCAGCAGATGGTTCCCAGCGTCTTCCATGGTTGTGCATCATCCACCAGGTTGCTCAGCATCCCCTGCACCAAGCGCTGGGTCTGAAGTCAGCCTCGCCTCCAAGGCAATTGTAACATCAGCTGAATTACTTGTAGTGTCTTGGATGTCTCCTATGCAATCCCAAGCCAGGCTGACTGTACCTCACTTGCAGTGTCCCCATGAAATGACAGCTTGAAGATGACACGGCTACAGGCTTTCAGAACACGTGTTCTGTAAGACAAAGACATTAATAATGTCCTGAAGTCAGAAAGGTGTCATGCTTTGCTTCAGAAGCACATTGACAATGTTAACTGCAAAGGAATTTCTCCTCTCACCTTTTCTTCCTCCAAAAGAGATCTCCTGGCACTTGGTGTCTATTCAGTAGATCTGTATTTAATTTAAATAGCCACTGAAGGCAACCGCCATCCCATGTATTAATACAGCAGCTGGAGAGTGGTTGATGGATAATTAAGAAAAAAAATCAAAAATCTTAAAGTTATGAGCAAGGCACAGTGAAAATGGCACTTTAAGATATTTTGGGCCAAAACAACTCCGCTTTACTGGTGCAGGGGCAAAAATAATCTCTTCATCACCACTTCAGAAATCAGTTAGAAAAGGGAAAGAGTAGGACAGAGTTCTCCTCTGTGCTCCTCTGCTGCCCTTCTCCTGTGATGAGAGCAGTCCAGTGTGGAGGTTACGACCATCACAAGCATTAAATGACCCAAAAGTTTGCCACAGTTCAGCCCTACCAGGGTCACCTTCAGTTCAGAGAGAGATGACAGCTTGGCTCCACCTTGCACAGCAGGCGTTGGGGGGGAAATTCGTGCTGCTTATAGCAACAGGGCTCCTATATTGTGTTCATGCAGCAGTTAATGAGGAAGCTTTTTGGACTTTGTCAGGTTTTAAATACACTGTTGATGTCCCACATGTAACTGTAAACCACCACATTTTGAGAGTAGCTGGAGTTCATTGACAAAAACAAGAGTGAAACACAGTAGCATTACTATTTAACTGGTCCTCGGTAGGTTTAAGAATAAACAGGCAAGCGAGCACAGAAGATCACTCTTCCTCCCTATTTTTCCTCCCTCTTGAGAGGCAGTTGAGGAAATCAAGCCAGTCTCACTTTGTATTCAGAGGCTTTTCTTTACAGAATGGCTAGAAAATACATGTTGTATTCCTATGGGTGAAAGCTTATACTCTGCAGAATTTGACATGATGCCCCGCTGCTTGTTGGCTCAAATCAGCCCCTGTGGAACTACAAACCTTATGGTTCTCTATAGCTCCAGAGGAAAGGTTTTCCATGAAGCTTGCAAATACTGGTATTTGGCCAGAAAGCCAAAGACCACTTACTGTGGGTACACAGACTGGATTAAAAACCAGTGGAGCTGTGCAATTACAGGAGGTTATTTATCCCGGAGGGAAAATGTGTTTTCTTTGTTGAGCAAGTTCTTTCAAAAAAAATAAAACCCAACAAAACCCCCATCAAACTGAAAGCAATGCAGCTACCACAGCTAAAGCAGTAAGACACAGAAAATAAAGGATTTGCCTACTTTCTCCTGCTCAGGAATGGTGTCCCAGCTGTTTACAATTTTCCACCACCTCTTGCTAGTCTAAATTATTCTCCCAGTTCTTTTCCACAAAAATTTCTTGGGCAATGGACAGTTTCTCAAAAAAAAATAAATAATCTTGAGGGTTCAGAGTATATAGGCCTCACACTGTTGTTTCTGCTCTGGTTCTGAATGGGCTCACAATGAGATGTCTGGAGTCAATGGTGACAATTCTCCATTTCAAAGTCATCACCTACCCACATTCAATTATTCCCCTAGGTGTTCTGGACAGGACACACATTTAGCTTATCAAGGGTAGCTTTGTCCAGTCTAAACTGGATTTTGTGAAAGGTACCATCAGGGACCCACCTCTCCCTGTCACTGTTCCATGCCCCTTCCAAACACCATCACTCATAACACAGAGAAAACGAGTCACAGCAAAAGCTCACGGACACACTGAGGGTCCCAGCACTGTGATACTGATGCCAAGTGCTCAAATCATAGTCATGAAGGGACCTGATGTAAATTAAACATTCAGTGCATGTTCATCTATTCTCGCCTAATGCAGTCAGACAGAGCTTTTGTACCATCGTTGCAGAGAGGGAAACCTGGCTGACCCTGACTTGAGGCACACGATCTGGTGGCCACTTCCAGCCTTACTCTCCATGCCTGAATTTCAGCATATATTGGTCACCAGATTCATGTAAACCAGGGGCAGTCCAAAAATCACGTTAGCAAAACATGTGTTGTATATTTTCGGCTGCCTTTTCACATGACAGAGGAGCTACCCATGGCAAACAAATGCTCAACAGAGATCTCCGTCTCTTACGGGGTCATAACTTAGGCAACACTGCAGCACACTGCTCTCAGAATCCACCCAGAGGGGAAATGAGGCAATTGAGTTATCACATGGACAAACATCAACAGAAGAGGCTTGCATGTGTCAAAGAAGTCTCCTGCAGTTATTTATGTGGCTTGGACAAAACTGTTGGAATGAATGGGAAAAACCTCTTTGCGTCCCACCTGCAGCATCAGCAACGAGCGCTATTGTTCGTTATCTCAACGGGGAAGTGTGCAGGTGACATATCACATCCCAGATGTCAAACTGCATCTGCATGAATTCCTAAAATGACATGTGTTCTTTAGCCCAGAGCTTGGCTCCAGGCTAAGAGCTAAATTTGATGTTCTCTGCGGCTAAAACTTCTTCAAAAAACATTCCGGGTTAATTAGGGAAGGGAAATTTTGGCTGCAGTCTGTACAAGGAGATTGGCTTGGGAAATGGTATGAAAGTCGCGGTTTTTGCAAGAGTAAAGAGAAAGAACAGGCTCATTTCTAAAAGCGCTACACCTAAGAACTTCAGAAAAGCACAGAACTTCACTGAAATGCAATAAAAGGCACTGCCTAAAAGCAGAACATCTCCTTTGGCTCAACATATCCTCTCCCAGAGGCACCACATCATTCCTGCTGCTCACAAAACAGCTTCTGTCTCCTTTTAATAGTTGTATTTTTGGGCTTCTCATGTTTAATTCTCTCTTTTTCCTTATGTAAGGTGCTTGGAAGGGCTGCGGTGTCAAACAGTAATTACATCAGAGCAAATTTAGAATCCACAGTGTTAAAACGAATCTTTGCACTTGACAAGCGGATGAATGTAGGAGGTGGGGGGATATGGTTTCATCAAGGAGAGCACCCAGCTGATGGTGTAACATCATCTCTCATGGGTTGGGGGCACCCACCTTTGGGTGTCAGTGATCTCAGCTTGGAACTCATCTCTACACATCTGGAATTAGCATGGTCCGAGACCTAGATGGACATTCACACGGTGCTACCAACACATACATGCCTCTACCAGTGGGTAACCTCGAGGAAGGATTAAAATGCAGTTTTACCATCCTCTTAACACCCCTGGATTAACTCGGGTTCATATGGTTGTAGCTGTAGCTTCACCTCAGATGAGGATCAAGCATTTTCTGGTGCCAGGAGGCACCACCGTGCCCACCATTAGTCTGCTCACAACAGAAGCAAAAGAAAAAGATCTGTCCAGTTTCCCAAATCTCTGTTTCTAAAGATATGGGTACCTACCCCAAGCAATCTTCCAGTACCTTTATAAATTACCTCCCACCATCTGTGCTCCCGTAACTGGCCACATCTGCTCTGTTAAATTGTGTTAGAGTTGCAACTCAGTCCAACATAAAACTTTGGACTATGCCAAGATGTTGTCCCTGCCAGGGTGTTCAGGGAAGCCACTGGTGATAGTCTCCAAGTATCCAGGTTGCATTTTCCAACAAGTAATCAGAGAAGAGTGAGTTTGATCCTCAAACCATGGAGCCTGTGCGGAAATCAGTGACGACTGAGGCTGCTATGGGTGACCAAAAACTTGCAGAAAGAACATAAAATTCCTTTTTCTCACTAAAAGAGAGTACCAACTGCCTTACAGTGGACTCCAAGTAGATATCAAGACATACTGACAGGTATCAGTGGGACTATCTGTCATGCAATGTCTAAAATCAGGTTGTGGGGAAGAGTAGGTGTATAGAGTGAGCTCACACATAAAGCATACAAGAAGCTTTCTAGGGATAACAAGTTTATAGAATATATATATTTTTCCCCATATGGGTTCCCAGCTGGACTTCTTTGCTGTCTTGAAAGAGACCAACTTGCTAAAACCACCAATAACGTCAAAATCCAGGATCTTCCTAATTAGATGTGACCTTTGAAAAGAACTGCTGAAGGCTGAGAGCTCACCTGCTTCTGAGGGCTTACACCTGACAGGAGGGCACTGGGACCGTCTGCACTTGTGTTTTCATTTGTTGCCATATTCATAATGCCAAGGTGAAGGAAAAGAGGCTCATAGAAGAGAAGAATGGGGAGGAGGGCAAACCTGTGGAGTCTTTGTTAGTCATTCCACAGCTTCAACTCCAATGTCGGTCTTGTGTCTGGCATTTGAGACCCTTCACTTTGCCTTTCCTGCTTCACTTCATGCCCATCAGCTCCGGTCCTGTCCTTCCAGCCTTTGATCCAACTGAGCATCGGCCTTGGAGGGACCAGGTCATCGCATGGCGGAGTTGGCTGCCAGGTAGGCTATCCCAAGCCATAGGGTTGGTGTTTTCCTGGAAAGATGGAAAAGAAACTTCCAGAGTTGAAAATATAAATTAAAAAAAGAAAAATCTTCAAATTTCTGCTCTTTCTTTGCAGCTAAGCTGTTTTTTCACACTCAGTTTTCAGAAGAGCCACAGTGAACTGAGTACCAAGCCCCTCTGAAGTCCTGTGGACATCAAGTACTTATCTCCCATGGCTTCCTTCAAAACACCTGATCAGAAATGGCAGACAAACTGTAGTATATTTAATGCATTCATCTGCTGTCATCTTGTTTTGTTTTGTGCTTGTTTCTGTTTTTAATGTATGCATGTTTTTTGGGTGTTTTAAAAGTAACGTGTAGTCTTTCTTCTGGGATTTAGAGCCTGATTTTGTAATAATTAGGCACAGTAAACCATGTGGAGATTTTTTTACGATCTGCTTTAAATGTAGACTTTTGGGAAGTAGACAATGAAATAATTATTATTTTACTGCACAGCTGTGCTAAAGTGCAGGGGAAAGAGTGAAAAGACACTAGTATTTGTTTATTCGGCTTTAAATTGCTATGACAAAGCAAATAACAGCTTTGGTCTTGGTCCATAATTGAGTTAATTGTTAACACCTCAGATTGTCTGTCCTAAAAAACCTCCTAATTAGCAGAGAAGTGCAGGATCAACTAGGTGGCATTTGTTCCTTAGTGCTCCAAGAGGACCTGTGAATTCATAATAGACAGCTAAACTTAAGATCCAAAAGCATCTAATTTACTGTGTATACGTGCAAGTGCTGTGTGTGTTTGTGCACGTTCTTTCTTGTTCTGTGTTGGCAAAGCAGCCAGCACGGTGGGGCTGAAGTCCCTAATGTATTCTCTAGACAACTGGGACCCAATCTGAAAATACAGACAGTATTTTCTAGGAGACATCTGCTGCATCCAGCGGCCTCTGGGTCAGGGGCCACTGTTGCCTCCCCTGTTCATTTTGGGAAAGTTCTCAAAAAGATTCCCTGTCTTTGCTCTTTCATTTACCATCCAAGGCAGAGGTCAGAAGCTCTTGCCTCACTGATGGACCCTAAAGTGAGTTCATGCATCTCAGTCACAGAATCACAGAACAGTTTGGGTTGAAGGGACCTTCAAAGCTCCTCCAGTGCCATCCCTGCCATGAGCAGGGACATCTTCACCAGCTCAGGTTGCTCAGAGCCCCGTCCAGCCTGGCCTGGGATGTCTCCAGGGATGGTTCATCCACCACCTCTCTGGCCAACCTGGGCCAGGCTCTCACCACCCTCATGGGCAACAATTTCTTCCTCACGTCCAGCCTGAATCACCTCTCCTTTAGTTTAAAACCATCACCCATCTTCTCTTTAGTAAATGCTTGCAGCACAAGTGTTGCTAATGATGAACATCTTTGCCACAAAAGAGGAATATTGGTAACTCACAGAGACAGCAGCTATAGGTTTTACTCCCGTGTAGTATCTGGGACACCTAAACCTGATTGATAAAAGCAGGAGTAGGAAGACTAACACTTTAAAAATTCAGAAAGGATTGCTGGGTGCAGAAGCAGAAGACAAGACAGTGGTAGAGCATTTTCCCGAAATGCAACGTTAGTCCTCCTGTAGAGATGGATGAAGGAGAGGTTTTACAGCAGCTGTCCACACCACATGCTTTCTCTTTGCTTTCTCTAAAGCACCAGCATAGACAGAGAGGTCTGGTGACCTTGTCCTGAGGTCATTTTGGCAACCCCAAGCTGAATGTGAGATATGGGGAGCTGGTGACACAGTGCCCAGTCTCTTGTTAATGACAGAATCTCAACCAGGGATTTGAACACATTGGTCCTGTACCCAGACTGATAGAGACAGGACATGCCCCACTAGAGGAAAAGCTTTGTTAGAGGTGTCTTCCCTGCAGTTCTTTACATCCCGCAGCAGGTGAAACACAACCAGTGCCATAAGGCCAACAAGTGTTTAGCAAAAGCCCTTCTTCGGGCTCTCTGCTCTGCTGTTTGCATGGCTGTACGAGGCAGATTGCTGTCTCTTATTAACTAGATAAACAAGCAGCAAAAGTTTAGCAAAATGGAAACACATGCACAGCTTGTCTGCAAATAGAGACAAACGCATCCATCGCATGGTTGCACCCAGCTGTCTGGCTCTTACCTGCTTAAATGGCTTTAATTTCACATTAAGGTCAATGCAGCCATAGCTTCTCCTCCCGAGTGGAAAACCTGGCTAATGAAACGTTCAGGTTTGTATTGAGTCCACTTCGATGCCTCACTCAAGCGTTTTGAGGAGCTGAGGTGGGTGTCCTGGTCTTTCTTCCATAAGGATGAGCCCCAGTCCGGACCGTGGGAGTCGGCGTCGGCACCCAGAGGTTCTTCTTCAATGGTCCATGAAAATTATGGGGTGTGTCAAATTATCAGTCGGAGTGTTCTCTTGCCTAATCCCACACTGCAAGGAGCGCAGAGAGCTCCTGCCTCTGTGCCAGCCCTGCCAAGGTCTGTGCTCCTTCCTCATGGCTTTCCCGGGCTGGACCCCCTTTTTGCAGAGCTTATTTATTCAGCTTATACCACCCTTCCTTCTACCGTTTATGCAGCCCTCCTACTTTCCTCTGGGAATATAGATGAGATGAGTAAACTGTGTTTAGATACAGTCTGAGGGGTTTGACTTAGAGTCTCATTTATTACTCTTCAATATTTTTTGTCTTCTCTTTTCCAGAGATCAGGGTTCCTGACCAAGTTTCGATGCGGTCCGTGAGGGTGACAAACATAGCTAGACTATGATTACTTGTGCGTAGGAAGCTATTTTTCCTGAACTACATCCTCAATGTCACTCAAGGCAAAAGTGAAAAGAAAAACCACACCGAAACACACCACCTTGTCTTGCATGCCTTCGAAGTAGCTGTTCTGAGGATAATTTGAAGTATTGAGACACTGATTCACTAAATATCGTTGGCCTGTTTATATGTGGGCAAGCAAAGTCACCCATTATTGGTGATTTGTTAGCTCTTGGTGGCTCTTTGATCTTCTGTGACATTGTGCACTCAATATCCTCCTCCCATGAGGCAGCTGAGAGGACAACACTATCAAGACATTCGCATTATTGTGACTTATGGTTCATGTCCACGGGATTGTCTCCACTTAGGCACTGTATCTCACTGGATTCAGGGGAATCTGCCATAGCCCTGCAATATATGCAAACCCAGAAGTTCCTCTTGGATTGAAAAATTATGATAACAGCACCTCTAAATTGCTTTTAGCGGCTTTCTGTGCTGCCTCCGGCTCAGAAGTGCTTAGTTTGCTGACAAAAATCATAGACTCATACACATTGGAGATGGAAAAGCCCTGCTAGGTTCAGCTAGCCCATTTCTCCTACCAGGGAAGGAATATTCCCAGCAATCTGTTTTCCCCACTACTTTGTCTTGTCTATTTTTAAACATCCCGTGTAGCAAAAATACATTTAGATTGTCAGGGTTTCAGAGCCAAGTTAGCTGTGGAAGTACCAGCTGTATCCTAACCTGCTTTGTCTGGTGGCAGCAGCTAAATTGCTCTTTGCTGCCTTTGAAGTCAATGGGAAAAAGTCTTATTGGCTTCTGTGGGAGCATTCTCAGGCCTTTGGTACGGCTGATTAGAGCAAATAGCTATGGAGCACTGATAAGCCATTCTTACCCTATCGCTTTCCAGGCTGTAACTGCGTTTTAATAGGCAAGAAATTGTCTCAGCAGCAGTCAGGGTGCAATAATAGCAAAGCCATGTGGAGCACACAACACACAGGGTCTGCGCAGAAGTGACTCCTGCCATGACCATACAAAATCATACCCACAAGCCCAAACAGGTCTGGTGCAGCATGTGATCCAAGGGGGACGGTCCCATTTGTACCTCCTCGAACTGTAAAATCTACCAGAGGTCAATTCAGCTTATAGGTGGCTCCAATGTGTTTTCCGTTTCAAATGAACTTTAAAATCAGGAATGAAGGGAGCTGGGCACATCAGTCCTACCTATGGGCACCCCTCTACCTGCCTTTCACACCTCAGCCAGAGTATGGCATATGTATGGCACTGCCCTACTATTTTAGCCAAACAAAGCAAGAAAAACCTCCCTGGCTATTGAATCACAGAAGTGACCGTATGAAACTTGACTTACCTTCTTCAGGAAACAAAGCGTTGACAGGTCCCCCTCGAGATGGAGCACTCAGCGGTGACACAGCCCGGACGAAGCTCAGCCCTTTGCTTTCTCTTTTTATTTCAGTAACAATGGCAGGTAGTGGGAGCCAGGGTTGGATTTAATTTAACAGTTGTTGTGCTCTGCTGGGACAATTTCCTCTGCCTCCACATTTCCTGTCTGGAAGTTCTCCCAAAAGGATGAATTAACCAATATATGACCTGTATGGCAAATGCACTTTATTGAAGCTATTTTTCTAGGGTGGAGCTGAACAGCTGTTTAACAGCGCATAGCTGCACTACATGAGAGACAGTAAAAACACACAAACTGTATCCAGGTACAACTGGGCTGTAAGGAGGCAGAAGGTAATTATCTCAAACTGCAATTTTTGCTCATACACACAGGGTAGAGTCCTTGCGTGACAAAGTGTGCCAGCATGGGGTACCACAGAATGACAGTCATCACAGGGAAAGGGGACCTGGGTTTTACCTTCCCCGTAGCACCTTCTTGCCTAATAAACATGGAGAGATTAACACCATCCCTGCAGGTCCCAGCATCCTGGGGAGGAAAAGCCACATGCTAAAGGTGTATACGCACAGACTGCTGTCAAAAAACTACTGAGTTTATAATAGAATCACAGATTAGTTTGGGTTGAAGGGACCTTCCCAGCTCCCCCAGCACCACCCCTGCCATGAGCAGGGACATCTTCACCAGCTCAGGTTGCTCAGAGCCCCGTCCAGCCTGGCCTGGGATGTCTCCAGGGATGGTTCATCCACCACCTCGCTGGCCAACCTGGGCCAGGCTCTCACCACCCTCAGGGGCAACAATTCCTTCCTCATGTCCAGCCTGAATCTCCCTCCTTTAGTTTAACATCAATGTGAGAGATGGACATGCTCAGCATCTCTGATCAGAAGCCTCAGTAACGCCCTTGTTTTCCATTTGCGTCTCTTCCTCTCCCCCGCAGTGGTTTAGCAGCGCAATTAAGTTATCGCAAATTTACATCAGGGCTGGAGAGATGAGAACCTGAACAGAAGCTTTTAAAGCCACATTTTTATTTATTTTTTTTTTTAAAGCCTGACATAAAACACCAGCAAGATTCACCGTGAGCTTCCTGTGTGCACATGAGTTATACGCACGGTAAGTGTCCCATCATCATGAATTCTGCCAACGTGCTCCTTTTAATGGCACTGATCATAGGGAATTCATTTGGCCTTCATATAGCTGTCACCTGTATTACCGGCGCGATTTCATTCTAATTTAGCATTACTTAACGGTGAAGATAAAGTTAAGTGTTAGCCATGAGGATCTTTTCTTGGCTTCTCTCTCTCTCTGACACAGCAAGAGTGCAACTGCAGGGTGTTTTATGACCAATAATTCAAAAGAGCAGGGGAAAGAAGGAGCAGCAAATATCAGCTGCTTGTCAATCATCCGCAGTCTTTCAACTCAAATGGTTATACCTGGACCTCTGATCTTTTCTTCTACTGTCTCTGATCCTCTTGTTTATTCGGAGTTCAACCATCAAGAATATATTTTTTTAAAGGTTCAGGTTTAGGAAACCTGCAGTGGTTACCCACAACAACAGGAAAAGGTGATATAGAAAGCCAGACCTAATGGCTGCAGTATAGGAGCCAAATTACAGGCAGCCAGTTGAGGTGGGGGTGATGGGGTACCCCACAAACTGGCTGAACACAGGAAAATGCTGTGGGGGAATCGACTGCTTTTATAGCATTAATTATACAGCAGCAAGTGATTTGTCTTCCCAAGCCTCTGTTGCCCCCCTTCTCCCCCAGCCTGAAAAGGTAATCATTCTGTATATATCACTAGCTTGTTTAAACTGGAGATGAAAAGCTACCAAAGTACAACTTAATTGAACCCTGTATTGTGTTATTACAAATGCTGCCGACCTCACTTGCAGTCCATTATCAGAGGGTTCTGCTGAATGCTTTAATTAAAGACAATAAGGCTAATAAAAAGGCATCATTTTCCTGTCTCCAGCGCTGCTGGAGAGTTGGGGCTGATGAGATTATTTCCTGCTAATGCTCTTCTGTTGTTGTTGGTTTTAAATCTTTTTTCTCCCCACGGTTTGCAAATACTGTCTGAGCCGGGGTTGCACAAGATTCATTAAGAACAAGAGAAAATACTGGTTGAGGAGCAGAGCCCCCTTTTCCAGATGATCCCTGGTGCCTCACCCCAACTTTCGCTGCTTTTTTCTCTCAGATCCCAGTCTGCATGAAAAAAAAAACCCACTTCCCTGCACAGGTATTTATTCAAAGTGATGTAAGGACACACTTTGCCCACGGCGCTCCCACACCTGGCACCATCTCCAGCCCCCCGTTCGCAGGGAGGACAGCGCGGTGACAGTGCCACCTGCCAGAGGGCAGCATCTAGCCCAGAGTGAGTAATGCAGCACCTCACCATAATTATCATGCCGCTTACTAATGGCCCATATGTGCCATCTCTGTTTACTTTCATACTGATAGTATTAACGATACCAAGCCAGCAGTATTTCTGAAGCCTCGCTGGGTGACTTTTCCGCTCCAGAGGGGCAGAAGAAAAGGGGGACAACACGAGAAGGCATCAGGGAGGATTTCCACCAGGGAGGGAAGGTGGGCAGCTGAGGGGGATACCTCAGGTGTTACGGGGCTTGACATAAGGGAGGTGGGAAAGGTTTGCAGCAGGACAGCTCTGCTCGTCTGCCCACAGGGGAACGTGCTGAGGGATAAGGGATACAGGATGCTCTCCACATCCGGATGCACACATTCCCTGTCTGCATCCCACTGCCTTTGAGGACATCTGCGTGGGTTCAACCTTGTCCACTCCATGCGTATCTTGGCAAATAGCAGAAACATGGTGGGATGCAAAGAGGGGAATGAAAAAATCACCTGGTGCTCATTGGGTGGATGCGTTTACAGAATAGGCACATCCACCCACCAGCAAACACGCTGAGCCATCAACACCACCTCATACACCGGCCACAAAATGGTTAAAACTTCACTAATGATCCAAGCCATATTTGAACAAGAGATCTAATGGCAATCAGCATTGTAGCCCCGCTGTGAATAAGCCAAACCATCCAGTCCTACTGTGATCAAAAACTCCTTCTTGGACAAGAGAACAAGCAGCCAGACGCTAAGTAACTGAACTTTGCCCCTGCAAGGAAGAGAGCAAAGCACTAACCACTGAGCCAGCCCCGTTTGCCAAGACTTTTATAGGGAAGGAACTTTTACAATTAAATACAGCAAAAGGTTTCTTCCACTGTGAACCTCAGAACACAGGTTGAAAGAAGCAGAGTCGAACATGGAAGCCAAGTTAAGGAAGGAAAAAAAAAAAAGGAAGAAAAATTCTTGATCTGAAGGTTGCAAGCTCAAAGTAGCAAGAAACCCCATCAAGTGACTGAATGGGAACAGCAAGAGGCGGGCAAAGACCACAACTCCTCCCTGGGTAAAGGATGAAGCTGTAACGCGGAGCAGACTGACCTAGTTACATATTTCTTCCTCGCTCTCCCTCCCTCTCTCTGCTGTGGCTGCCAGGCTGGGATGTTGCAAAGCAAATTGTAAATGAAGTTTCTGCTATCCAAACCGAGCAAAGGAGAAACCAGGAGCTCTGCAGATGTGGGCATCTCAAGCAGCACCACCTCATGCTTCTTTGGAGAAAAGGCATTGAGTGTGCCACATCACCCCATCCGAGCTGATTCTGCCCATCACATCCTTCCCATCCACGTTTCCTTCATGTGCCGGCAGCTGCACGTCGTTTTTGGCACAGAAGGGCAATGACCAGCAACCTGGTGACACCTGCAGCTCCATCTTCCCAAGCACACAGCAGAGACAAGAGAAACCAGCAAGGGAAGTGTTTCCAAAAGATGAACAAACCCCTTGGGGAAGACCATATTTTGGAAGAATCAATGCTAAATGTAGGAGCTGTAATGACTCGTAGGGAGTCTCCAGTCTATAACTTCTAAATAAAAATGAAGGGAAAAGAACACTTCTGACCTTTCCACCACACCAATCTACTAACTTCTGGTTTTGGCTCAGGAGTATTTTTGACATGTGGTTGTCTCATACTCAATGAAAAAATTACTCCAATTCGTGAAGCAATTTCCATCCTCCTGCAACTCCACTAATTGGCAAATTTACTGTGCACTACAAGTATTTTACACATCTGCAGAAACCAGACTTTTCTGTTCTCCCCATTCCCTTCTTCTCTGCCACTTCTGCTCCTGGTCCCCCACATCTGCCTTTCTGCTCAGAAGTCCTTCTCATCCTTTCCTCCCCACACACAAATTTTCTTCTTTTTCATCTGCAACATCTGTACTAGCTGACCAGCTTCCTCAGTATTTTTTTTTTCATATGTACAAACTCAATAAATAATGCAAATCAGCCAGCACTTAATTATTTTCTCAGCTTGCCACACAAGGCGCAATTTGGTGCGAGGACCCGAGGTGGCGTGTGGCAGCGCTACTGCTCCCCCTGCCTCCCACCGACCCACCCTCCAGCTTCCCGGCAAAGACTCACTTCACAAAATTTAATTACTCTGCTAACATGTCCCATATGCTCTGTGGCAGGCAGGGAAGGCTTTAATTACATCTGCTCTAGACTTGCTGGGGAGCGCTGATTCCCCATCTCCCAAGGACCCGACACAGCACCCATGGGGATGCGGGTGCTGCCAGAACCATAATGGTGCCTCAGCATCAGGCGTTGAGTATCAAAATATCCTCTTATTCCTCTTTCTACCCCTCCACACACACATCCACAGCTAACGACGAGGCTACAGATGAGGGAGGGCTCTACTCACTGGAGGAGAGCAAATCATCCCTCTTACAAAGTGCTGCCCATCAACGTTAATGAACTGATTAACCATCATTAATAATTAGAAAGCCCTTCCACACCATTGCTCATTTGTATGGCACTTGAGAGACATCATCCCTCATTTGGGAGGTGGAGGACAAATCCTGTCCCCAGCTGGCCCTGCCCTTCCCTCCATCCTCCCTGCACATCAGCACCCGATCACTTGGCTTTTCCCCTCCTTCTCCCAACCCATTTTACTTTTCATTTTCACAGCTGCCTCTGCAATTTGGTAATTTCATAGCCCTCGGGTGTTGCTGAGGTGGCAGGTAGTCAAAACCATTTTGGGGCACAATACATCAGGCGGTAGACAAGGAGCAGGCAGGAATTTGTTTGACATGACATTGTTATGCAAAGATGCTCACGGTACCTGAGGTGCTTCACACAACTGGATTGCATTTTCCGGAGACAGAAATCCTTTTTTAGGGGAAAAAGAGCTGGAGGCATGGGAAATCCTTTCGTTCAGGATCATGTTTAAGTGTGAGAGCAGAATATCTATTGTAGTCCCTATACTTTTAATGTGGTTTGTGGCTTATGTGATCCAGCCTGTAATCTGTTTCACATCTTATACTGCCTTGAATTTGATCAATCCACATCTGAATTGTGATAGTCTGCTTTGCTGGCTGCCTTGTGGTGAAGCATCATCTCCTACTAGCTCTGGTTGATGTTTTGAACAAGGGCCAGACATTATTGTTTGCAAACTCTTCAGGCAGAGGGGCAATTTCCAAGGGTATTGTGGGTTGGAAAAATTCAGCTGAGGATTCCTTTGAAGAGCATTTTCCAAAGTGGGGGGGGGATGAATGTGCACGCATGTACAATTTGTTTGGTAAACTTCTTGTGCTTCCTTCATTGAAGAGCCAGCTTTGGATCTTGGGATCAGTAGGGTCATGGTTAAGAGCAGAAATAGCACTGCATTCCCAGGGATCAAGGATTGTTCCAGAGTCTTCCACAGGCTTTGGATTTCTAAGCCCCATTGCAGCTTCTGCAGCATCCATCAGCTTTTCTGCTGCCTTAGGGCATCTCAGAGCTTGTACACACCTGACAGTCCAGCCATGGTCCACACTGCAGTCATAGTTTGGCAGCAGAGGAGAGGTGCAGGAGATGCTGTGCTGAGCAGTAGAAGAGCATCCCACGATGGGGTAGGAGGCGTTTCCTTGTAGCTGCATTGTAGAATCGTAAAATCATGTTGGGAAAGATTCTCAGGATCATTGAGTCCAAACATAACCTAACTCTGGCACTAAACCACATCCCTAAGAACCTAATCCCCACATCTTTTAAACCCCTCCAGGGATGGTGACTCCACCACTGCCCTGGGCAGCCTGTTCCAGTGCTTCACCACCCTTTCCATGAATAAATTTGTCCTAGTATCCAATCTGAACATTCTTTGTCTTCTTGCATTAACTGCTCTGCTTGAAGAAGAGAGGCATTGCCCATGTTTGCAAGGTGCTTTTGTTCTTATAGAGAAACTGCAAGCTGTGCAGGAACTTGCTTTTCCCCCTGCACTAAGTAGGGTCTTGCCCCATGAGCAAACTCTGGGGTTCTGAGCGCAAGGCTGGTGCCCTGCACTATGACCTCCCTTACTCCCCGTCCCCCTCCGCTCTGGAGCTGCTACATGGAGCATGAAATGAGCACATGCTCGAGCTCCACATCACCAATTTCTCCTGTGAGAGGGAGATCATCCACAAAGCACTAGGCAGAAGGGTGGCACAATACATTCCCTTGCAACAGATGTTCATCCTAATGCCCTTCTTTCTCCACCATGAGGTGCCATATGTACACACTCCTCCAGGAGAGCACCAGTCTAGACAACGCCCTCTCTTTCCATGAATACCTACGTTGCAGTAACATATTGGGGTTCCATGCTGAGGAGGGGATGTGCAGCTGGTCCAGCTCCACTCTAGGGTTTGTATAGAAGCCAATCCCCTTTCCAGGACCATCATTACTCTCTGTTTCCTTTAACCCCTTTTTGTTTCCTCCCCTTATCTTCCCTCAGCTTGTCCCTAGGCTAAAAAGAAGTAAAGTTGGCACTTGGGACTTTTCAGCTAGAAAAGGTCAGGCTGCACTTTTGAATGGCCCATCCTGCTCCTTAGGTGCATGGCAACGGGAGATCCTGCCCTTCTCTGTTCTGTGCATCTCAGTAGTGGCTCTACCCTTTGGGCGAATCAGATTGATTTAGCCCAGTCTCCTTGTTTCAATTTCTAGGGGTGCTCGGCCAGGACTCCCTAATGTGTGAACAGGATTTCATTGTGGCTAGGCACTTCTGATCCTTCAATTCATGGCTTGGCATTAAATTGGGCTCCAGTGATGCAGGGACGCTTAGATTATGTGTCTGAAAGATCAGATGAGTGCAGCTTGAGCGGTGGGAAGACGGAGGTATTCTTAGAGAACCAAGCCTTCCTCCCTGAGCAAAAATAATCCCATGACATCCCGCCTGTCTGATCCAAATGGCTGTGGTTTTGAGGGCAGGATGAAATCTTGCCTGTGAGAGGGAGGAAAAAGAAATAAACTATCCTGGAAAGTTGGTTTGCAATTAAAAAGAGCATTTCTTCTCAAGTACTTGTTCCTTGCTTGCACACAGTGAAATGAACCGGGCAGCTGAAGTTGTTTCAGTCTCCAACTCTGTTTTTCCATTTTGGAAATGCAAAAATATCCCACAGTTTTGGTTTTGTTGTTTTTTTGGTTGGTTGGTTGGTTTTGGGTTTGCCTGGGAGAGAGGCAGGCAACATAAAACCCCGTAATTGTAGCAGCAATGCTTGGAAGTGAAAATCTCAAATCTGATAGCACATCATGATCTTAAATCAGGACTTATCACTGCCAGGCATAAAGAGACACTGCAGCCACCCCTTAGACATTACAGCCTTATCCTGGCTGGTGCTGTACGCTGGCTGGGCAGCTCTGAGCTGCGATAAAGGCATTTCCCTCCTTCCTGCCTGAGAGCAGAGCAGTTCTCCCTTGGACAAAGCGGCAACCAGGACTGCACAAGCAGTGAGCCCAGCCTTTGGCAGAAGAAGACCTGCCAGTCCTTCTGCAGTGATTTTTTACCCCCTGACCTCAAAGCTCTGCACAAGACGCAGCAGCCAAAGATGCCTGGTAAACTTTTCAGTCCAAAATTGCCCAGATAATGCGAGGGCTGCACAGCAGCCACAGGAATACTTTTTGCATGGGCGTGAGTTGTGTGCCCTGAGGTCCAGCAAGAAAACACCTGGAGATGCTCGAGAGCGCATTTTTGGGCATGGCTCCTAGGCTGAGCTAACCTCCAGAATGTGTTGAGGGACATCCTGGAGACAATCCAAGACAAAGCCCAGAAGCACCTTAACAAAGGAGCATCACGGACCATGGGTCCCCCTTCTCCGGGGATCCCCCGGCCCCTTCCCACAGCAGCACCCAGCAGAGCCGCCCCCACCGCGCCAGCCCCTCTCAACCCGCAGTAATGCCCCAGCAACACCCCCTCCTCATGGGTGAGTTCCTAAGCCCTGTGTTTCAGGAAAACACATATTTAGAAGTTAATGTTTTCTGGCACACCTGCAAGGATGGATTTTTTTTAATTTCTTTTTTCCAAAAGAGTCTTTCTCTACTATGTCATAAGATAAATATCCAGGGTGTGTTCCCTCACCCTTCATATGAAAAGCTGCTGCATACAAAGACAGCGGGAGGGTTTGGCAAGAGACCTCAAGGACCCAGAATACCGGGATAAGGGAGCTAAACCAGCAGCAGGGTCACTGTGCATTCCCCTGGGTACCGCGCAGAGCGTGCAAAGAACACAGAGCTCACCTGAGAACTCGGGCAGAGCTATCTGACCCCCGGGAATCACACATCCCCACCTCTGAACCTTCCTTCTCCGCCTGTAAAATCAAGGGAGGGCTCCAGGGAACAGGGCTCTGTGCTGGATAAAGTCCTTCTCACCGCAGGGGACAAACACCCCCAGAGCCACCAGCCCCTTTGGCAGCAGGGGCCAGGTCATGCCTTGTGCCCCCTCTTCATGCCCTATCGACCGGACACCACTGTGCTGGCTTCTGGAGTGCAATCGATGAGCAGAGGGACAGGCACTACTGTTAAATTATCTCACCAACCTCCTGGTGATCTAATGGACTCTCCAGTAAGGCCTTATTAAATTCCAAGCCAAACTGTGTCCAGTTACGGTAATTACTGAATATATAAGAAACAGCAACTGGCTATTTAGAGCATGCTAACAAACATCTCACGGAGAGTTTCATGCTCTTTAATTACTATGCAATACCTGTCCCTTTGGTGACACCCTCCATCCTGGATTTATGTGTTAATTTGCATCTGTTCTTCTGTGTTCCAGCATTTTAGAAAAGCAGAAAGATTTTTAAAAAAGGAGAGCAATGCCTCTGTTGAGGGTTAAGGCTTATAGGTAGAGAAAAACCTAATAAAAGCAGGTACTGTGCCAGCTTTCCCCATCCCTATGCGGAAAGCCTGAATGCTGCCGTTCATCACTGCAGCTTCCCACATCACACCAACCCCAAACGCACCCCGTCCCTCTGCGCAGGGCTCAGCCCTGACCTCCGCAACCCCCATCGCTCCCACCCTAGGGCTCAAATGCAAAAAATAACAAAAGAGAAGCTAAGTCAAGCAAATCATGCCTTTGCTGACCCACGTGCATCCTCAGGAACTAGGGCAATACCTGCCTGGAGCTCATTTCCCTGCACGCAGCAAGAGCCGCGGCCAAACCCGAATGCGGGGGCTCAGTGCTGGCCGAGAGCCGTAACCCCAACTGTGCTCTCCAGCTCGCTGCCTGCCTTATTAGCGCTGAACAGCATCTTTATTTAACACACTTCAATTTAGAGTGGAATGGATATTTCTTACTTCAGAAAGTCTCACCTGCCTCTCAAATGGCTCTTGGCACGCTGCCCGTTCTCGCTCGCGTTTTTGCCTTTAACAAGGCGAAGCCTCATTCCTCTCAAATGAAAAAGAGCTGGCAGGGCTTGATTGAAAGTTTGGAGTTCTTCCCTCTCCCCATCCACTTAGATGCCACAAGAGCCCCCAAATCTGTATAGCCGCCTTACTGCCAGGAAAGCAAAGCTTTTGCCAACTCATGTCCCAGGTTCCTCATCACAGAAACTGAAGCTAAAACATCTAACGGAGGGACCAACCAAAAAGAACAGGAGGGAAGATGAGCGTTATTTGGAGAGCTTGCCTGGTCTCCTGCTTCCCCTGCCCCCATCTTCTCTTCCTCCGCCGCTGCATCCTCAGAACTTTCAAGCCCAAGGTAAAAATATCTAACAAGTCGATTTTCCTTTTCCTTCCCAACCCCGGCCACACTCCTTCCGCAGGTAGCTTGAAATGCAGAGATCCAAGAGAAAAGAGCATCACTCACAGCTCCCACTTTCCTAACAAGACCTCATTACAGCACAGGGAAAGCTTGACCCTGTCGGAAGTGTCAAGCCGAGGCACCGCATTTATTCCTCACACAGTCCCCTTCGCCTGTAACTTAGCGGGTGCTGCAGGGAGGTTATTCTTTCTCTCTTTGATTGTCACAGGGAGTAAGCTTTTCTTTTTCTTTAACAAAGCTATTTTAAAACAGATGCTTAACTCTCAGTGCTATTTTAAATGATACGTAGAGAAAAAATACCCGCAGCAGAGCCGCAGTTTAGCACAAAGACCGGGTGAGCTGAAGCCCGCGTGCTCCTACCTGTGTACAGAGGGATCTTGGTGAAAGGGATCCACAGGTCATGGTTTTGAAGAAAATGGCCCCATTTGGGCCAGCAAATGTCCATTCACTCAGGAACAATCGCAAACCTGCAAGAGGCTTCCTGAGTTTGCTTTTGCAGGTCAGTAAATACCCATACTCGACTCCAAACACTGTGAAGTCCGTCGCTGTGAGGTGAGGAGCAGGATGGAGGAAGGCTCCTGTGCTCGGTGTTCCTGGCCATCCTGTGTGCTGGTGGCAAAGCTGTAGGTTTGTATCACCTCTAGAGACAGCACTTTCTTAAGATTTTAGCCTTTATGTATCTGAACAGACATACTTGATAGTGTAAATAATTTAGATTTTGGCCTTGTTATACTACTGTAGGGGAAAAATACATAATCATAGAGGAATTTCAGGTTTTCATTTCCTGGTAATCACAGTGGTAGTATAAAGCTTAAATAGATGCTCCAGTCCCACCTGCCCAGTGGAGAAATCAGAGAGTGCTGGGGGTAAAGAAGCGAACCTGGTAAAGACCCAGATCACTCCCCACACACTTTTAAAGCTTTTTTAGATTTACAATTTAAAGACAGTTTTGACAAGGGGCTACTTTACCAAGACCTCTCACAGCCACAGGAGGGAAGAATTAGAGACACTCAAGCAGGCACTCCAAACACAATGCACGATGCCCAGAAAACAGTTTTCCACCTCTATTCCCAACAGGAGTGAGGTAGGAGCCACTGGACATCAACAGCTCCAGAGACTCACCTTGGATTTGCACTTTGATCTGGAGGCAGAAGGGTTTACTCTATGTGTATTTATTATTTTGGCACACAGTAGATTATAAACCCAACCTCCAAACTTACAGAACCATATAGCCAGTGTTTATCTGTGGTGTTTGATTATTGCAAAGTTGTTCATGCTCAGCAAATATGTTTTCTGATAATCAGCTGGCATTTACTTTATAGACATCTGTGTTATTAAACACACAGAGAGAGGGGATTTAGGGATCGTGATAGCAAATGGCCCTCGTTCAGTCTGTAAAGCATCGTGTGCATTTTTCCAGCTGCTCCATCAAATCGTGGTACTATGGGTCAAACCTCCACCCAGCCCAGAGAGATCCTGCGTCTCCCAAAACTCCCTCCCCTCGAGCAGACGAGGCCAAGCTGCCTGCTCGGTAAAGCCATCCCATTTCTCCAGCTGCATCAATGCTGCTGTCTGGCACTGAATTATTTAGCTTCCCCTCACTGTGAATGGAAATGATCTGCAGTTTAAATGGGATGAAGAGAAGTTTGCATCAAAGGCACCTTAACTCAGTCAAACACACATTGGAGACTTCCTTGCCTGTGACTGTCAGGGGTAATAACCACGGCTCTGATCAAACAAAAGGCCCTTCAGACCCACTTAGTCCCTGTAATCGGCAGGTTCACATCTCCTCTTCCAGCTGTCGGGGAAGAAAGTATTTAAAGAGGTTGAATCAGAGGGAGATGAGGATGTTGGGCTGTGGAACGTGAAAGACTTTCCCGTAAATTGGAGGCTGATGTGGTGCCGGCAGCCCTGGGCTTTCTCAACGCCCCAACACTTTGTCGCTCAGGCTGGCAACACCCTCCGTTTTCCTCCTGACCTGGCAGGAGAAGAGGGTCAGTGTTAGCAGCACTCACGTTGGCTAATTCATATGGAAGTGTAGGTTTATTACAGCTGTCGTCGGCACTTCAAACACCGGTTTTCTCATTTCCTAAACATCTTCTGCCCAAAACACATCATCTCTGACCAGCCCCCTCCTATGCACACAAATCCACCAGTAGCTCTGCACTCTACCCATCGCCAAGTCCTCCCACTCGCCCCCACACCCAAGACTTCTTTCCCCACCTCGTCTGTGCTGCTGACACTGGGACCACTGCAGGTATCAGACCTCCTCGGTTGCTGGTGTCCCTCTCCAGGTCACACGGTGATGGGGAGCACGGGTCAAGTGTCCTCACTGGTACCACAGGAAATAGGACATGGAGCAAACCAGGGGTCTCCTAAACAACGTAATTGCAGAGACCTTGCTGCAAAAAGTCTTTTTGTGGTAGGAGAAATGCTGTGGTTTAGCCTCGAGGTTAAACTGAATTCTGTCAACATTTAGAGAATGAAGGATTTTGCTGTCTGACCCTTCCCTGCTTCATTGTCTCCCAACCCTGTCCCCCCACACAGAAATTCTCCCCTTTGATGCTACCCCATGAGCTGTCCCCCAGTTTGGGATGCCTCCCATGGGGATGCCATTGGAGGGAGGCAGAGGGATGCTCTGGCATCACACAGCCCAACTCTGCCAACACCAGCCCCACACCACAGCCCAGGCTCCTTTCCTCCGCTGCCCCTGCCGCCCCCCCCCAGGTTACTGGCATTAAAAGGATTACTGAACAGAATGATGACAGAGAAGGGATTACAGGACATTATCAGCCTTGATCCCCTCCTAATTAATTACTGGTCAGACATATGAAAGGATGGCTCCAGTACACACCACAACAGCGAAGAAGGAATGACATGGGTCACTGGAAGGCAGCTAGGAAAGACTTTAGTAAATACCAACACATATTTGCCAATGCAATTTTCCTCCCAGAAACGGCTCCTTTGGAGAGCAGTACCCGAACACGACTACTTCTATCATCTGCACAGTTTGTGCTCCTCTTTGCACTTGCCATTTTTCTCCTCCTAATTCTTACACCTTCTTGGGTGATTGGCAGTAAATCCTCCAACCCTGGGCTGGTTCCACAGATCACCTTCCTCTCTCAGCAGACTGGGAGAGCTGGTGCTTACCTGGCTGACTGAGGGACACCTGGCTTTTTTGCACTAGGCTGGGCTGACGAATCTAAAGGTATATTTCTGAAATTTGTTAGGGGTTGAGGCAATCATCACAACAATCAGAGCAATCCCATAATGAGGCAAAGGCAAGGCATGTCATTTTGGGTCTGGTCTCTAGGGGAAGAGATAACAGAAGATCTGTTTTTCTGTGTTTCCTGGCCTGAAAGGAAAGGCAGTTCTTATCCCTCCCAAACCACTATTTACTGTGAACTGGCCAACTGCTATTTCATTTTTTAACTCTCAGGGTTACACCCCAGTAAATCAGAACTGATGGCTCATCTCTACATATTGTGCCTTGCACCCTCTCCAGTACCCAGCTCCTGCAATGAGGAAGAGTGTCTCTATAGGGACAGATTGGTTTTGATCGGTAAAAGCCATTTTCCTGAGGGCAGAGCTCTGACTACTCCCCTTGCTTTGCTGGGCCTGTTCCCACCTCTTTTCCTGACAGACCAGCTCTTCATTAGACTCGTGGTGCCACTGGAGCAGAGCTCGCCCTGAGGTATTCATGATTCCTGACTAGGCTCACATGCTCCCTTACGTAACTCCACACTTCAAATGAGGACGCTCATGATTTTGGAGCGCCCAGGCATCCCAAGACAACCTCCACACCCTGGAATCCCACAAGGGCACCTTGAATCTTGGTGAAGCTCTTTGATGAGGCACCAGGAGTTCCAGCCCAAGCAAAGTTGCTGTTTCCAGCCCTCAGCCCCAGCTCCACCATCAACCTGTCTCTGCAACCACCCTGGTCTTGCTTCCTCACCCAGCTGAGCATTGCCAGCTTGTTGGGTGATTTACTCCTGGCTTGGGAAGTGCAAGGGGTTCTGTTTGCAAACCACATGCAGCTCAGCAGCCCTGGGCTGGCCACACGCTGCCGTTAAGCTCGAAGAGGGTGTGTGGTCACAGCAGGCTTCAGACTTACAGGTACTTGCAGGATGTGGCTGAACATCATTTTTTTGCACCACTCCTTTCCCATGGAGCCTCCCTCACTGCAGAATTGTTCCCCAACAGAGTCAAGACCACAACACTATATCAAGACTCTTTTCATGACTCCCAAAGCTTTTAGGTGGAGAACTCAGACAAGACATTTGCACCAGCTCCAAGATTGCCCAGCTCTATCCATATTCCCTATCTTTTGCTTTTCTTTTAACTCCAACAAATCTGCAGCATCTTCAAATCAATAAAGCAAAGAAAGGCAAGGTAAGCTGCCACTAAACACCACCTGCTTGAAGAAGATCAGCTAAAATTATTTGCTGCTACTCAACAAATTTCTGCCTGCTTAGCCCCCTGGTTGCTGTGCTGTAGATGACCAAGATGGAGCAGGATGCAAAAACAGAGGGACCAGCCAACATCACCATCCATATGCTCATGTAAGTGATGAAACAGGGGTGGCCATAGCCCTCTCCTTGCTTCAGGAGCTGAGAAACCCCAGCGGGGGAGCCCAAAGAACATCTCTCTGCATCCAGCTGAAAGTCTATCAGAGGGCATCCCTCCGGCTGTTGGGATGGGCAGGCGGCTGCAACACGTGAGATCCACTTTTGCCTGGGGTACAGGGGCCCTTCTCTGCTCCGCAAAGAAAAGGTTAAGAGAAAGCAAGAGCTAGCGAAATTTTCTGAGAAATACCAGCATGCTGGTTTTGACAAATGCACAAATTGGAGCCAATTTGGAATGCAGATATATGTAAACATGCATGAAATTATCCCATCCCTCCTGCATAA
The DNA here is from genome assembly GCF_037038585.1 of Patagioenas fasciata. Lineage (NCBI taxonomy): Eukaryota > Metazoa > Chordata > Aves > Columbiformes > Columbidae > Patagioenas > Patagioenas fasciata. The sequence goes on along the minus strand of NC_092529.1, from coordinate 3,271,268 downwards.
TGTTGCCTCGCAGCCACAAAGGCTCTGAGCGTTCTGGAGAGGCCAAGCCCGTTAGGTCCACTCAAATCAAGGGAAAGACACTGCAAAGGCACCAGGCGAAAAAAGTGGGAGAAGTTAAACATTAAGTTAAACACCATCCTGCCTGCCAGCAGGACATCCCCGATCTGGAATGGGAGCTGTGGTTCCTAGGAGCCCATGGGCTGAGCTGAGCATCCTGCTGCCTCCCGAGTTTGTGAGGGACAGACATCCCACAGAGTCAGAGATACTTATGGGTTCCTCTGGGTGGATAATAGAGGGTAAGGGAAAAAAGAGGGGATGGAGGAAGCAGAACAGGAGGCAACTGTGTGTGCTGAGGGCACCTCTGTTGAAGCACCTCTGGCCCTCACATGCACACACAGAGGTGTCCTTTAGGTCCAGTTGACCTACATAGGAACCAGAGGTGGGTTTACAGGAAACATAAAGAGCATTTCAAACCTTCTCCCTACCCCATCGGCACAGGGTGTTTGCCACTTCTGTTCACATCACAGGTGTACTTTGCTGCATGCACAGATACTAAGGTCCACTGTCCTTGGGCAAAGCCTTCTCAATGCCAGCCCCAGGCTCCTGGCTGCCCTTCCTCCCCTGGGGACCTCCAGCTTCATCAGTGTCCCCCAGAAACTGTCTTGCACATCTTCCAATCCCCAGCCCACCGGCGTCAGTGGGAGTTTCAAGAGCTTCTTCTCTACTCTGCCTGCAAACACCTTTAATCCTCAGTCTCTGACCACTTCACATGGAGATGGGGTAGCAAACGGCAGGTTACAGACATCAAGCCATTTGCCCAAGGTCACACCATGAGTCCTGGAAATAGAAACCAGGAGTCCTGACTCCCGCGCCCTTGTCCTAAACACTCCATCTGTGTCCTCCATCATTGTTGCCATGGAGATTATTTTAATGCCACCCATTCCTCACCAAGACATCACTGAAATGGTCCAGCAAAAGCTGTACATAAGCCCCCCCCAAAAAAGCACCCTTCCCTGCTCCTGCTTCCATGGTGAGCTGCAGCAGGGATGGGGCAGAGGTGAGCAGCTTTCACCGCTTTATCCACATAAGGAGCCCCTTTTTAATATCACGCTTACATATCTTCTATTTACCTACTGCCAGCTGCACCTGCCCTGATCCAAACCGTAAGCCCTGGCAGGGGCTGATCTCCCCATCCCCACACAGCACCTGCAAAGCCTCAACTCCACTTTTCATAACAGTCTGTATGAACAAATCTCTTTCATCAATCCCACGCCTTCCCCTGGCCCTCTCGGCACCAGCTGTCTCCCCCTGCTCCAGCACTTCAAACTGGATTCAGAAATGAGAGAAGCCCCTTGAACAGAGGACTCCCTGATTGAAACAGATAGGGTGAGGGACACATCAAAAAATGAGGACAACAGACGTCCCGTAGGCTCAGTGGGTCTCATTTTATAGCCACACGCTCAGCCAGGCAACTTGAAAAATCTCAGCTCTTAGAAGAAAAGCATAGAAATTAAATGGGTAAGTCCTGAACTGCTAAAGATATCCTGCTCCCCTACCCCTCGCCAGGAGCACTGAGAATCACCAGCGATCCTGCTGAGGATCCAAACATCCTCCTCCAAGAGCAGCTAAAGCTGGAGGCTTCAGAAAAAGGTAAACAAGCACCCACGCACACAAACAAAATATGGTAATAAATGTCTTAATAATTAGCAGTGATACAGATGCAGCTGAGCAAACAGCCCTGGATCCAAAAAAACAAACAAGCCCTCTGCTTTCTGCCCTAGCTCCAGTGATAATCGCTTGCACGCCTCCATCGCAGGCGATCCCAAAGCTCGTAGTCAACAGAGACAGGGATACCATAGGGAGCAGGAGCTGGGCAAGGCGGTGGAGCGGTGCAGGTCTCCTGCATGAACATCCCTGGAAACATCCCTGGAGACATCCCAGGCCAGGCTGGATGGGGCTCTGAGCAACCTGAGCTGGTGAAGATGTCCCTGTCATGGCAGGGGTGACACTGGATGGGCTTTGAAGGTCCCTTCAACCCAAACTATTCCATGATTCTATGATCCCGGAGCCACACTTAGGTCTGGCACAATCACAGCCCATCGGTGCCACAACACGGGCGCATGGTCATGCTGAGCACGCCCCAGCAAATCGTCCTGCTCTCTGGAAAATCAGCTTTCAGGTTACTACAGGAAAAGAAGAAAAGCGGTTGGGGAAAACTGGGCAAGTTTCACCACTCTGCTGAGCAGCCCAGACCCCCAACACTGTGTTTATGAGGCTACTCTGAAGATGCCTTGTGGCTCTGGGGGACAGCACTGAGCAGCTCTTGGCATCTGTGCTGGTTTGTGGCCTGTCTAGGACAAGCCTAACACTCGATCAGCAGCATTCCTACAAGACTTCACTCTCAGCTATTTTTCCTTCAGCTACACAAGAGGGAAATCTTATCACAACTGGGATCAATAAGGAAAAGCAGAGCTGGAAGCAGGAAGAGAGTTGTACAGAAACACACAGATCTCTTCTAAATTCCAACTGCAAAAAAATTCCAGCCCTTTGAACGTTCCCTGTGAGTCCTGAGCTCTTCTAGCTTTTCTTTTTCTTCTGCCTTCCCCCCCCCGCCCCGCCTCCAGACTCAAGGATACATTTCTAACCTCAGAACTAAAATCCTCCTTTTGTAACAGTCATTAATTGGCTTTGGGGAATCTGGGCCACCAGATATGCCCCTAATCCTATACACAGTTCTAGTCCTATGTTCAGAGCTGGGTTGCCCAGCACTTTTCCCTGCAAGAGGCTTGTTAGGGGAATTAGCTGCTTTCTTCAGCCACTGCAGCTGGCTGGCTTGATATATTTTTAAAATGGGGGGGGCGGGGAAAGGGAAAACACAGTTAGCAGATCATGTTTGTTAGGGAGACACTGATGTGAATTTTTATCTCTCTAAATGGTGCATTTCTCCATTATCAAGAGGCACAAAGGGTTGTCAGTCACCTTGTCCCAGTACAAAAGCTAAGGGCTTGCTGAAAGGTTGGCAGCAACGCGCACGCCGGTGTAGGTGTCACAGTGTTACGAGAGCAAGTGCCAGTTTGACAGGAGCTGCTTAGATTGCGAGGGTGTTCGACTGTGTTTGTCATGATTTAGAGCATTAAACCTTGGAAGTGGTATATAAAGGCTGAGATGAAAGAGCCTGAAGAACACATCCATGTGTGTGTGTGTGTTTTCAAAAGTCTGGGGAGCCAAACACAGCTCATGGTTGCGAATTCCCAGCTGCCCTTGGAAAACCTTCAGCTCAAATCTCTTCCGACGTGAGTGGATTTGTTAAGCAGACACCGATTGCAAGACACCGTTTCCCCAGGTGGTCCTACCTCCAGAGGCTGCTCGCACACACCGAGCATCTCCCAGCAGCAGGGGAGAGGAGGGGAAACCTGAGAGGGAGAATTAATCTCCCGTCCCACCATTAGATGCCTGATTTGAGACACTGATCTTCCTCCACGACACGAGAAAAGCGATTCCTGAAGAAGGTAATGCAGGCAGGGGTCAAAATTAGGTGCCCTAAACCTCTTCCCAGAGATACCAGTACCTGACCAGTACCCACCAACAGGAACCACAATGAAATTGGAATTAAGCTGAATTGCTGCCTTGAACAAAACTAAGCCTATTCACCAATTCAAACACATCTGAGCAGCCTCTCTAGAAGAAAAAAACCAAACCAAACCAAAACAAGCCACCATTTATTAAATTATTCCGACTTTTTCTTATTACTGTCTCTCCTGGTTCAGATTAAGGCTTTGAAAAACCATGAGACACATTGACCTTGCGCTGTTCCCCATTTAATATTGAAGCACTTGAAGCTCATGGAAAGGTCATTCTGATCACATCTCTACCTGAGGAGATCTGGGTTGCACAAACAAACACCCAGACACTCCAGCCTCCCAACCGCCACTCATTCCTATTATTTTGGGTCAAATCCTGCCAAACTATGATTAGCATCCTGTTGGTGTTTGCTGAAAGATGCAAAATGTCCTTTAAAAGGAGACAAAGCCAGCACAGGATGGAGTCGAGAGGATCTCCAGCTGGACTGTTATCCTGGAAACTGTCATAAACGGTAGATGTGAACTTCAAATGAAAGATCACGCAACAGGGATCTGGAGGTGAGCAGATGGCTTCTAGAACTGGGAGTCTCTCACCAGCTACAAGCAAGTAATTACCAGCAAGTCACAGCTGTGCTGGACCACATGAGCAGGTGAAAATGTGACTACGTGAGGGTGTGATCGCGCTGCCAGCATCCTCTGACACTTCTCCTCTTCCCAAGCTGGCCCTAATGCTACCACATGTAGGGGTTATTTGCTTTTGAGAGATCAGAACCATTTCTCCTTAGGAAGCCTTTAAAAACAAGGGTGGGAAGGAAGTTAACAAGATGCTCTGAAGTGGTGGATGAGTGTAGCTATCATTGTAAGAGGTGAGGAACGCATCCAGACAAACGCAGAGATTGCCAAAGAGGCTGTTGAGAGCCAGCGAGGCACAAGCGGAGGCTGGGAGGGAGTTTTCTGCAGCCAGAGATTGGGAGGGCAGCCTGGGGCCACAACCTGGTGATGGCATTGCCACTCGGCTTTGCTGTGAGGACCAGAAAAAACCGTCTACTGTCCAAGCAGGTCTGCTCTTGAATGCATAAAGATACGCTGTTAGGAAATCTTGGCATTTGTCCCCATCGTGATACACTGGCTATAAGGAGCTAGTGAGAAGCTTCTGATCCAGAATGGAGAGCTGGGCTGTAAAAACCAAACCGCTTGCAGCAGTCAGCCTGCTGCACGTGCTTGGCTTTTTGTTCTGGTTCCTTTGCCCAATATGTCTACAGAGCAGAGATACACTGACAGCCTTGGGAAGGACTGTGCGTTTGGTTCTGTACCTCTCCAGCAATGAGAAGAAGCATGGAAAAGGATGATGTTGAAATGTCTCCTCCAGTCCCTGCAAGTCACTGTCAAGTAAGTCTAAAACTGTCTTCACATCCATCAGTGTGAAATTCTTGGGGAACAAGCTGGTTCCTACCTTCACTCCTGGCCATCCCTGCTGGTTGTGGCAGCAGGAATTGGTGCTGAACCTCCAGCAAATCTCCCAAACACTTTTGGCTGGTCTGCCAGAAATTGGTAACTAAGAACATCATTCGAGGAAGGTAGATCAGACCCCGTGCCTCCCTCGGCCACACTCCCCTCTGCGTTGGCTTTCCAGTGACACTCCTGGAAAGGACCACCTGATGCTTTCGGACAAAGGACAGAAAAACCATCTCAGCAGTGAGCGCAAAACCCACTCTTCCTCCCCCCGCCTCACCTCTTCCCCCTCCTTTCCCCCATCACGCTGTCTTGGTTTTTAGGGCACATCAGCAATTTCTGTCAGATTTGGGCAAAGGCAGGCAGCTCTTTCACAGCCTGGGATGTCAGAGCCCCCGCTTTTCCCCCTTTTCTTCTCACCGGTGCTCGGAGCCAGGCTCTCGGATCGACTGGCGGATGACATGCCTGGCTGGGCTGAGGCGCTTGGATCGACGCTTCCCCAGGGTGCTGCTCCTGACGGAGTTTGCAGCGGGAGCTTTAGCCGCATACAGATAACTCTTTCTCCTTCCTTCCTTTCAGCAATTCGAAGAGAAGAGGACGAAGAAAATGGCACTTGGATTAAATAAACTAACAACCAGCTCGCAGGGCTTTTAGCTGTAAGTGAGCCAAGTGTCCTGTAACATTAAATAAATGCAAGATTAACCTTCAGGGCTTCCACACTAAATTATTTATCTTGAGAGGCAAAGAGGTCAGGATTGAAACAAAGGGTAAATATTTGAGGAGCGTGGTGCCTGCGCTGGCTGAGTGTCTGTTTGCCGACGGTGACGGTGCTGCTCGCTGTCCCCTCCCGTGGGGACAGTGACTGTGCTGCTCCCCCAGCCCCTTAACCCCCAATGGATTTGGCTGCGAGGGAACCAGAATCACTATGAGCCGTGGCATCCAGCCCGGCAAAAGTTGTGATGTTGGGGGAGAGCCCCACTGAGCTGACAGGGGCACTAAGTTGTGATTTCACAGAGCATCCCATGCTCTGCAATTAGCAGCTTCATCTGCCTTCTGTACCGGAGTATTATTAACGGCATGATTTACATACAACTATTTCTGTAGCCACTGCAGGCAGGAATTACCTGATAACAAAATATCCTGCTGTTCTTGCTAAGTGACAGACTCAGAACTATTAGTCTGTTTAATCAAAGCACTAACAACACTGTGTAGATGAAAATATTTTGCCATTCCTTAGCTGGTCTCTCCCATTAAGGTCCCCTAGCATTCTTGTGTCAAAGATATGCCAATTATTTCCCTTTCAGTAAAAAAATTTAAATGTAGCCACTAGTAAGAAAGTATATGGCATCTCTTTAACACTGAATAGCAACTTTACAGTGCATCTTAAGGTGAGAAATGCAAAAGACACCTGCGGCCAGGACCTATGTATTAATAATTAGTCGGGATGTGCACCACCTTAAATTATCATCTCTGTACTTTCCAGAAGTGTCAGGTTTTAGAGGGAGAAGCAGGCAGGATCTCAGTGTTAACTCACCTGAAAAAAACCTCCCATAACACACTTTTTTACTTAGAAAGAGCATCACCATCTCACTAATTGATAACTTTACTAGCAGCGTTTCCTTGTGCATATTCCTGTACAGATGCAAACCAGTACAGGCACAATAGGCACAATGGACCTTACAAGATCATGAGATGTTGTGGCACTGCCCAGCAGCCGCCAGAGGTTTGCTGTTAAATGAAAAACAAACAAACAAAAGCTCTGAGCTACCAAATTAAAACGCTTCAGCTATTTGCCAATGCAACAAATTGACAGCATCGTATTCAAAACATGTGCAGGAGAGGGCAAGGCTTGTGTGCCCTCTGCCCAGGCTGCTACTCAGCGGGATGTATAAATCTATCAGGCAGCAGCTTGTCCTGTCCCACTTGTGTATGAAACATTAAACCCCTCGCAAGGTGTAAGGTCAGGAAGGGATTTTCTCTGAGCGAAAGGAATCACTGGAGTGGGCTTTTACATTCCTTCACAGCAAGGTGTGTGCTTTGGACTGTCGGATCATCTGCTTATTTCCACATAGTAAATCCCTGCTCTTTCAGAGATCAAAGACACTGGCACTGCTCTTGGTCTCTCGGTGCCTCCAAGGAGTACTTTAGCTGGTGGGGTTCAGTCTGTGCACGGGGTGCAGGTGAGCGGTAGAGCCCTCCCCAGCAAATGACCCGTGCGGTCCCTCCTGCTCCTCTCCCCCTTACACCAAAGCCTCAAGAGTCACTTTCCAAAAGACCCCAGTCGCTCCACACACCCCTGAGAGCCAGCAACATGCAGCCAGGAGCATCACAAATCATGGGAAAGAGCGTCGGGGCAGCAGGAAATGAGATACCTCCCAAAAAAACAGCCACCCACCCCTCCTGCCTCAATGCTACCCTCACTCATCAGCTGATGAAGGTTTTACCTCCGTCGTGTGTTTTAGCATAGGCTAAGTGAGGCGAGTAAGCTGTGAAACCCACCTGGCAGGGAGATGCATTGCTTTCTGCCAATTACCAGCACAACTATAGGAAAAGAAGCCATGGCAACAAAAACTTGACCTGCTCCACCCCGGAGACATAGCTGGAGCCTATTCTGGCTTTAATGTAGTCTCTAAACACCTACTGCTGTTAATGGTTCCTGCATAATAAGGGGGATTACAGATCTATTACAGATCTGTCACCTCTTAAGGAATATGCCATTAATCATGATAGTTTATTTGCAAATTGGTTTATAATTTTGAAAATCTTTTGCAAATTACTTTAAATGGAAGAGGGTGGGGGGCAAGGGACTTTCAAAGCAGGTTTCCGTGCTATTTCCTTCCTCAGTTAATGCCCCATTTTGAGTCAAATCACTGCTTGTGCATGTCTGCATATGCATATGGATATTTACGTATGGGACTATACTGGATGAGCAGGACCAGACACCTGTGAGTGACAGCAGCTAGCAGAGAGCACATAGGAGAATGCAAGTGCCTACACACAGATGCACCGGTCAGTCCAGGTGGGTAAAAGTGCCTTTTTGCAGGATGCTTTTCATTTGGGTTGCTTTCACAGATGAAGAGCCATCGAGTATTTGCATGCACACCTGTCCGCTGGCAATATCGCTGCCTGTGGACACGCGTCAGCGTCCATCCCCGTGTGCATTTCGTGCCCTTTCACCAAGCTGGCTTGCACCAGATTCAGAGGCTGGGCCCAAGATTCATGCCCTCCTCACCTTGGCCATGCAAAAACCTTGGTGTTACACTGCTCACTAATTAGCTCTGACCAATTAACAACCAAACCCCCTCCCAGCTGCTCGGAGAGCCCTGTTTGCAGAGCACAGGACCAGAAGGGGCGCAGACCCTTCCCTCAGCCCACAGCTCAGCACAGATAAATCCCTTACCCTGCCACCCTCCCTGTCTCTCCCCCTGCTCCCCACGAGGCTCTGCCCTTTTTTCTGGTTTTCCCTTAAACTCACCCCAAAATCCCCTTACCTACCAGAGACTCCCCTCCACTCTCCTTGTCTCCAGCCCTCTGCATCCACCCCAGCTCCCCATCCCCGCGGATTAAGTAGACTTTGCTGGGATTACAGCTGCCAATCAAGTTCAAGTGCATTTTTAATAGTTTAATTTGTGGCACAAGGTTTCAAATAAAATCATCAAGTGCAGTCGATTAAACTCATTAAGTCCTTACGGACTCATCTGTGTACTGCGCCGTTATCAGATTCGGAGACATGAGAATTAATTAGGACGCTGTTATCCTTTGTCTGGATTAGTGTGCCAGGCCCAGCGGCCGGGTGTTTTCCTGTGAAAACATGAGGTCCATAATCTCCTTACGAGCGTAACCGGGGAGACAGAGGCCTAAGAGATTTCTTGAACATTCCTCAAAGATCAAACAACAAGAAATGCACTGTTCTTGGATGGTTTTTTCCTCCCCTGGTTTTCTTCCTTTCTCCTTTTTTCTCTATTGCTTTTTTTTTTCCTTAAGCACACGGTACAGCTTATGACTAAAGGCAGTTTGGTGGGAAGAGGACAGGGGGATAGAGATAGGTTTCTGGTACCAGGGCTGGAAATGTTCCTCACATTAACCTCCCCTACCAGGGTACACTAAGGATGCCCTGCAAGGCTCCTTGTGCTGCAAAGAATCTTCTCTGCAACCTTCTCCTGCATGTGAAACAACCCTCATTCATGTCTGCTGGGGCTATTCCCCACTGCCACATCCCTTGGATCACTGTCCACGTTTGGGTAGAGAGACTAAGGGTGCCCAAAGAGTTTATTGGTACCCTCTCCACCGCTACAGATCCAGAGTAATGTGAAATCACAACCGACACACAACACGACTCACCAGGATGCCCGGATGCCGTCATTTCTGCAGTGAGTGTGATGTCTCCAGTATGTGCATTACCTGCCTCTGGGAACCGTGACTCTGTCACTGAGCAGCCATTGCAGATGATGAGCTGCTTGGAGAGAGCGACGTGCCGGTGGGAAGGACACTGCAAAGCCTCGGCTGCCAGGACTGCAGAGACCTAAACATGAGGATGTACAGAGATGAGTACCTGTGTGCGTGCTCCAACCTGTATTGGAGGATATAGCGGGCAGATGGGCCAAGCTGAACGTAAGGATATATATAGACACCCTGAACCTGACTGTGCTCCCACTTGCAATATTCCAGCCCCTACACAAAGAGCAGGATCCCACTACACAAATACCAACACTAAGCAAGCTTCTCACCTAACTTGCCACCTACTCTGCTCCACAGAGCAGAAATACATGGTAGACATCCACCTTCACAACAGGGCTTTTAACAAGCAACAGCTCTTACTCATAATACCAATATACAAACCCACTACTTATACCATGCAATATGCAATACAATACTAATATATATAGCTGAACAACAGGACTTCTGCAGCCCAGGGAGACTTGTGAATTCCCTTGTAACTCCAGCAATGTCCACCCACAGAAGTGGGCAAGCGAAGTTTATACATATATATCCCAGAGGATAATTTTTTTTAAGTACCACAGGCAGGTAAGTACCTCTGGCTTTCCGATGCCATGAGAAACTTCATTGAGAGCAGGGACCTGAAAAACCTCTCCCCTCATACTAGGGCTGCCACTCACTTATCAAAGTCGGCTATTAAAAAATAGGGCATGAGATGGGAGACCCACAGCAATGGGTGACCTGCAGGTGCCCACGTGTAGCAGTCGAGGGTTGCTGCCTCCATCACATCTTGGATAGTGAAGTTGGTTGGTCCTTGACAAAGCTGTTATTTAACAGAGCCACACAGCTGCGAAAGGGCCTTAAAAAGGCATATTGCCAAAGAGAGCTTTATCCAAGAGGCTTTTCTGGTGGACACAAATCCTTTCCGATGGGCCAGCTGCCGGCAAACATGCTGCAACAAATTTATGAGAACATAACAATGCTGTAAAGAGACGAACTTAAGGGACAAAGAAAAGTAAACCATATTAAGGCTGGCAAGGGCTTTGCGCCTGCTAACAGTCCTGCTGAATTGCATTTGAGGGGAGCTGAACTACAGCAATTTCTAAACTAAATCACTTGGGCCTGCCAGTGCTTTCTCCAGTTTATTACAGAAATTTACTCACAAGGGTCAGTGACCCCACAGTCAATGACTCCCCCAGGTGACTTCCCAAGCTGCACTAAGATACGAGCATTCGCTCTCATTCCCTCTGATCTTCTCTTTCTCTCCTCCTCCTCTTCCACTTCCCATTTCATTCGCCTCTCCACTGAATCCCTTCTTTTTTTCTCTCTCTATTGTCAAATCACGGGAATAGGGTACGATGTGACAAGACAGTGTTGGAGGAACAATAAGGGATGTAGACGTGGAAGAGCAACAGAGAGGCAAAAGGGCTGAGAAGGGAATCCAAAGAGCCTGAACGTGATGGAGGGGAAAGGGAGCTGTGAAGAGCTGCAGGGATGGCGATAAGGCAGCTGTGCTTTCGTGAAAGATGAGGATTTCCATACCTGCTTTCCCGTACAGATAATGCGAAGACAAGGATGAGAGCAAAGCTGCAGCCTCCAGGATGCAAAGGGCCCCCAGAATAATGTTAGCGACTGAGGTGGGGAGAAAACAAAGGCGAGCTGCAGGATGCAAGTGGAGGAAGAGGCAGCAGGATTTGGCACAAAGGAGGAAGACAAAGGGGCAGAGCAGAGAAGGACAAAGCAGAAGGTCTGATGAGAAAAAACACACTCTGTCTTGTTAATGGAGAGGAGTACACCCCCTCCAAAGGTGGGCATCTGTGTTGGGTTAATTTTGCTCTCCTTTCCTAAGAAGGGCTGTAGACAATGATGCATTTCCTAAGCCTGGAACATCTGCACTTAAATAAGATGAATCCTATAGAAACCTTGTTTCACCACACTCAAATTAATGCAATGCCACAGTCCTGCTCTGCTATTGGGCAAGTTCTCCAAGCCTGGCATACATCTAATCCTTGTCATTTTCCCAGTGGAAAAATCAGCAAAATAAGTTCTTCAGGAAGTACTTAACCAACGTACCCTGGAATATCAACTGCTGAAAGTTTAAAGGCATCTCAGTCCACGGCCACTGCCCCCGGCCCCCCAGCCTCCTTCTGCTCCTGCCCAGACACCTCTGTGGAGCCACCTTCAGCACCTCTTGTAGCCAACACAGTTTTCACAAATTATTAATCACAAGTGAAAGCGTACAGAGTGGGCAGGTCCCCTTTCCCAGCTCCAAAAGGTGCTCCTTTCAGTGCCTCCTTGTCCTCCACTTTTTCCTTTCTTCTCCCCCCACCATGCATTAGGAACTGATCGATGTCTCTTTAAGGCTCTGTGTCTGCTGCCTTGCAGCAAACCCTTGTAAATCAGATAAATATCTCAAGGATCCTCATCCTGGGAAAATTGACATAATTGCGCTAAATTTAAGAGTCTCTTTTTTTTCCTTCCCCCCTCCTCCCTTCTTCTACTCTTTTCAGCTGGAGTCTCTTGTAGTAACAGGTGTGCTGACTGCTGATTCCCGCACAGGAATTACCCCTTCTCTCTGAAGGGTGGTACTTGATTGCCTGTTCCAGGCTAGATCCTGAAGTGACTTTTAACCAAGATGCAATGTCAGTCAAGAACGTTTTCATAGCTCTATCCAGGTCTCTCTTGGAGAAGTTCATCCTTGCTGGTGCACCTCTGACACCCACCTGCTCAGGAGATGTCTGCTGTGGTGTGAGTGGTGGGTTGTGTCTGTAAGGGGTAATGCAAGGCCAGCTCCAACCTCCCCCTTCCACCATGGACTGATGTTGTAGAAAGCCGGACAAAGGGAAAACAGGAACAAAATGTACAATGGATGGATGGAGATGAATAAGATTCAGGTGGAAAAAGATGGAGCATTAAGAAACAGCAGAAAAACTAACACAGTAGCCAAGTCAAGCCAAGCTAAGTCAAGTAAACCTTGAGTGATCTAATCTATAAGATGGCCTGCTCCAAGGAGGACCTGAGGTCTCTTTCAGCCCATAACTTTCTGTGGTCCCATGATGGGACAGAGGTACAGTAACTGCTACACAAGAGAAGGCATGGACCCCAAAACCAGTTCCCATTTCTCAGTGTCATCACCACGTGCTTCTCTCCCCACCTACATAAGTGAGAACACCTCCCACCAGCTGAGAGCAGCACCAGCTACATTGAGTTATTAACTCTTCCTTCCACTGTAGTGGCAAAAGCTACCGAAAGAGCAAGGGTCTAGGCAGCAGGTGAGGAGATGGAGGGACAAGCTGCGACCCTGCTGGTTTTGCTCCCAGGAGAAGAAAACTCTACAAACCAGAAGCCTCCAGTGTTTTGCTTCTGATGCTCTACAGGTGAACACACAAGCAAATTGGGACTGTCAGAGGGACTGATGGTGAGTGATGGTGCAATCCAAAGGGGATGATTACTTCTCTAAGAGATTTCCAAGCAGCACCTGGGGTCACCAGGGGAGCCAGCAAAGAGGATTTTTGGGTGACTTTGCGGGCGCATAAACACAGGATGTGCTCAGAGAGCAAAGATGTCTCTACACTCAGAAAAGTAGGGACGTGGCAAGTGATGGAGGGTGACATGATGTTGCTGAGTGTGGCCCTCATAATGACACATCTCCTCCAAGTGCAGATTAGACCTTCAAACCCAGCCAGCTGATCTAAAGCATGCGTTGGCTGGGAGAAAGCAGAGCAGGCTGGCTCCAGGCCCCTGGAGATAATTGCTGAGCTTGGTCTTGAGGCTGCAGGTGGGTTGCGACAGAGGAGGACAACAGCTGTTTCTACTTCACCCAGGTCTTCCGTGCCAGGCCACCCTTCCCTCGCCCTCAGCAGAGCCACGGCTCTCTGCAAAATCATCAGAGCCTATTCTTCTGAAAATGCTCTCACACACACCAGTAAATAGGCAAGAGCCCAGGCAGGGCTGAAACAAGATGAACATGGTGGCTGAACCAAGCAGTTCAGAGCTACAGCTACAGCCAGAGCTTGGCCATGATGTTTCCATCCATTCTAGGTTTGAGGAAGAAAGAAAAAAAATAAGGAAGGTGGGAAACAGCTTCTCTGAAGGTCCATTGATTAAGAAAATGTAGAGTCAACTCCCTCTTTCTAGTTGCAGCCCCAATATACTCACCTTCCCCTGCCAAATCAAAAGAAACAGGCACCACGGGGTACCATGTCCTGTACCCAGGGCACATGCAGGAGCAGGTGACTCCTCTGCTTGCTCCATGTTACCCATATAGAACAAATTTAAGCTCAAAAGTAGCACTGCCAATGCAGAAAAGGGAGGTTGGTTCTGCATGGCTCCCCTCAACTCTTGTCCTCTCTCTGCAAAGAGGTTAAGGACAACTTTCAGTGCTGGTGGGACAGGGTGACCCCTGCCCAGCCTGCAAGTCATGGAGTCACTCCTGGCATCAGCAGGCTCTACGTGACATCTCCGCTTCTCTCAAGAAGAAAAAGCTTGATGGTGTTTTGACTCCCTTCTCAGAGACTCCCACACGGCACTTTACAATCCAACTTTGCTCTCAAACACACATCCCGGGCTGCATCCCAGAGATGTGTGTCAGGCACGAAGCGCTGTCAGTCAGCCCCAGTCACAACACATCAGGGCTTCGGAGAAGTCTGACTGATGGGGACGAGGGTGGGGGGGAATGCGGGAATGAGAAGAAAAGGCTGAACAGCAAAAAAAAGAGAGGAGGAAGACAAATCAAGCAGGAAAATGGCAGGAACTATTCTATACAGGAGGGATGTTTTTCATCTGTGACACAGCAGCGGTGTCAGGCACTGAAAAGGACAAAGATGTTGAGATAGAGTCGCAGGGAGGAAAACGGAGGAAGCTCCTGGTCTGAAACCAGTGTCTCCTCCATGGAGCTGCAGGGACAATCTGCCGTCACATCAGCAGCATGGCAATTAATGTAAAGTGGGCTGTGGGGACAAAGCTACTAGATAGACGGTGTGTGCCTGGCTAAGTGCCACTTTGGAGTTGGCTCCGATATCAGCAACCTCAGCCAAGAAAGACCAAATGGCCACAGCACTGGGACTGCTGCTCCAGTGCCATGGAGAAGCTCATGGGGTGTGGGGAAGGGTCACCATCAAAATAGCTCAGGGCAGTTCTCATGCCACCACCCAGATGTTCTCCTGCATCGGAAGACACCTGAAATCCCAGCTGTCAAGAGAGGCAAAGCTGGGCAAAATAGGAACAACTGTGGAAGTAACCGAAGCTGTTTTCATTTGAAAAAGAAAGGTGAACAAATTTAAGCAGGGGTTCAGAGGAGAGGTCTGCCTATGAAAGGGAACTGCAGTGGAGAGGGAGGAGGCTCTACCCCATTCTGGGAGGGGAAGGACATGGAGAGAAGACCTCAAACACCACATTAAAGTTTGAGAATAGTCAAGTATGCTCATATTATGAATTTCAGTCTCCTCCACCATGCATGAAATGAGTAAATATTCATTGGGCTGAAGAGAAAGAGAGGAGTGGGGGAAGGAGAAATGACTCCGTAGCATAATTTATGTAAGTATTCACTGGAGCTTGAACAGGAACCCATATCTCTCCCACTCCCAGGTGAGTGCCCAAGCAACTAGGTTAGAAGTCCTTCTTTTTCCTCTCTCACTGCAACCTGGGGTTTAAATAACATTTAATTATTCCTCACAAAGTGGAGAAGTTCAAATGGCAGAGACTGAGTGGACTTTTCTGCCACCTCAAAACCAGAAGGCCCTGATAATCAGGAGGGTCTTTCCAGGTGGGTTCAAGCCTCCTTCAGAAGAAGAAAAGATGAGAAGAGAGAAGATCCTGGCCACTACACTATTTTGGAAGAGTGGCCAGTGTTTCTCAGTCCATGCAGACTTTGATCTCTGGGCCATATCCAGAAGATGTCTCACAAATTGGGCTTTGCCAGCAAGAGAGAGACATGCCCAGAGGAACCTGGTGTTGCTTAGCCATAAAAGCAGCACTGATCAGTTCAGCAGGCTGAAAACAGAGGTGGGTTTGGCAAAGAGCAGGAGCAGATTCTCAGGGGAGACAGGCAACAAGAAAAGTGGCAGCTATACTGAAAGGTAGCTGAGCAGGGCACACCGAGGATCCAAACTAGACCCCTAAAATTGCTTTATGTTTGAGGCACATCATACATATGCCAAACAGGCTTGTTTCTCCACAAACCTATGTGCTCACCTACATCATGAGGGAGATACAAGGAAAGGAACCACATGAGAAACCTGCTGCCCAGCCGCACCATTCCCAGTGAACCCCAGTGAGTCCCATCAGCCCCTTGTCTACAAGGAGGGACCATTGCCTCTCTCTCTCTCAGATAGCCCAACCCATGAACAATTTTCAATTTTGCATCATTTGAGGGACAGATCACCTTGTATGATGGCTGCCTGAAGGGTTCATGTGCTGCTTTTAGCCAGCTCACACAGGGTTGGATTGGATTTTTCTTTTTGCTGCATGACAGAATGGAAATGAAGTGGGTGGTGTATACTCTGACTACAAGAGGCATTTGCTAATCTCTGAGGAGGAATCTTATTAGAGAATTGGAAGAGGTCATTAGGGGAAGGGATGGGAAGCTCTAGAAATTACATATCACCTAGGAAATTGGCTGGAAGAAATGGGAGTCTCTGTGCAAGCTGGCTCCTGGAGAAAGGTGAGTCCAGCCCTCCCGCTTCCCTTTATTCACCATCCTTACAGTCGCTGGTGGTTTTCCTATGATGCGACCTGACCTCAGCTCCTTGGCTGAGTACTACAGCTGGTCCCTCCAAGCCTCTGTTACAAGTCAGATTAACAATAAAATGAAGGACATGAAGGGAAAACCAGATGGGGAAGCAAAGAGAGTAGTGTGGGACCCAAATCCTTTAAACCTTGGCATCCTGCCTTCAATCGTCGGCCTTCACTGGGGAAGAACGCTCATGAGTCGGACCACTAGACCCCATAGCTGGGTGGAGGAGACAGCAGTCTTGCAAGTCACTTTTCTGATATGACAAAGGAAGAAGAAATGGCTATAGAAAGGAGGATTCAGCGAGCCTCGCCTTTCACTGCCTCATCTGCTTCATAAATGTCTTTTAAAAAGCACTGCAAAACATGTCTGCAAACCCAAGAGGAGACGAAGGAGAGGGAAAGGCCCTGGGCACCCCACCACTCCCCCTGCCTGCCCTCAACCTGTAAAGACATCAGCTCGACAGCACATGCTTGCAAACCCCGGCCCAGCTCTGGCTGGGTTAATGTGACAATCCATTTCTGACAGTGTGTCAATACAAAGCAATTTAGGAGTGCATGAAAAATCGACCCGAGGTAACAGGCAATTTCTCCGCTCCGCTGGTTAGACGGAAGTGGGGACCGATGAGGCCAGCATCCCCGAGCACGTCCCTCGGCAGCACCCACTCTGCCTTCACAGCTCTCACCAGAAAGAAGGATGGAGCGAGGATGGAGCCAGACACCTGCTATGGGACATGGTCTCAGGATGGGGACAAAGGATGACCTCTGAAGGTCCCTTCCAAGCCAAACTACTCTATGTTCTATGATTGTTGAGGGTAGCAAGCCATTCTTTCTTCCCATTAAGTTTTGTTAATCGGGAGGCATTTGAATAAGTAAAGTAACAAACGGTTTGAAACAAAGTAGACAGACTTAAACATACACATGATTATTATTTCAGATAGCTCTCTACAACTACCTGAAAGGAGGTTGTAGCACAGAGGGTGTTCGTCTCTTCTCCGAGGCAACAAGTGATAGGACAGGAGGAAATGGCCTCGAATTGTGCCAGAGGAGGTTTAGATTGGATATTGGGAAAAATTTCTTCCCAGAAAAGGTTGTAAAGCACTGAACAGGCTGCCCAGGGCAGCGGTGGAGTCACCATCCTTGGAGGGGTTTAAAAGATGCAAGATGAGGTTCTTAGGGACATGGGTTAGTGCCAGTGTTGGCTTAATGGTTGGACTTGATGATCTTGAGTGTCTCATTCAACCAATATGATCCTGACTGATCCGATGATTCTAAGGCAGCAGCCTTGGCCTGGGGTCCATCTGACCTGCCCTACGGACAAGGAGCCACAGGCTGGACCACCCCAGGCTGGAGAGGGACAAACAAGTGGTCCAGGCGACCCAAAAACCTGATGCTAAAAAAATCATCTCTTCTTTTAAGCCAAACTCAGAGCATTCTGGATGGGACCTGAGGCACTATCCAACACTGAACTGCTGCCCTTCTGCCACAGACACAAGGAGCCTATTTCACGTGGGTTTATCTCCCCAGGTAGGGACTAAGAGAGACCATGAGAATCAACAATGAGGGGCAGAGGGTGCAGTGGGAGAGGAAGATGAAGGCACTGGCATCGCTGAAGGTCAGCCTGCCCTCTCAGTCATCAGCACAGATTGTGAGGAGGGCCACCGCCTGCCTCTTGCCCACATGGAAGCCACCAGCAGCCACCTCAGAGCTCTGCCTCTGCCGTGTCGTGAGTGCGCATTGGCTCTAACACGGTGGCTGGCGTCGAAAAACGGAGGGTGAGCTCAAGCCAAGCAAATCTGTTTGCAAATGTGGAGAGCAGTAACAACGTGCTGGCAGTGCTCGTCCAGTATGATGGGCTCACGGACACTCCCAACACGCTAAAAGCATCACAGTCTGTCATTAAAAGCAGAAAACACAACAGATAGATCCTATGCCACTGAGCCCAGGCTTTTGCCCCCTCGCAACCCTGGGATGTTTCAGTCTAAGGAGTTGATTCAGATCCCTCACTCATCTGGAAAGACCAGAAGTGCTGTCTCCACTGAGAGAGTCGGGACAGATTACACTTGCTGCTTCATTTTCTGATCGAACAGCTTTGGACCAGGCTGAACCTCCCACCCATGCCACGCACCATACACACAGCAACCCTAGAGGGTGCTAAGCAGGAACACGTAGAAGTCAAAAGAAAAGGAAGAATGGGTAGAGAGAGGAAATATAATATTGCTGTGACTCTGCCAGAATAACACGCTGGGTTAAACCCACCCTCAAATATAATTTTATCCAGGACACCATGGGATACAGCCAGGGAGGGAGGGTTCGGGGTTGGGTCCTTTTTGTGTGGTTGCATTAAGGGTAGGATCCCCATTTTATTTTGATTTAATAAGCTAGTTAATGCCTGTTAACAAAATTAAAAGTCATTATTAAAGGCAGATGTACTGGTGTATGAATAGCTAAGCATCAGCTTTGCCTTTAGATCATCCGCAGCTTCAGCGTATGCTTCTAATAACCAGCTGTCACTTACCAGCGATGTGGTAACTCTCTTATTAAATCCTAAATGGGCATATGGAGGTTACATTTAAAGTAGTACTCTTCCCTCCCTTCTATCTTTTCCCACACACAACTGAGCCAACTCATGAATTTCCTGCGACATTTTTCCCCATCACTAATGAGATGCATGTTGAGATCAGAAAAGCCAAATCATGACCTGTCTTTTTGGTTTCACATCTCGTTGGAAAAAATCCATATGACTCTCCATGTGTCAAAAGAGTCATAATACATCCCAGATGCCTCGGTGTTAATTGCGTTTTTTCTACGAGAAGCCGCTAAGCTCCCCGGAGAAGCCCTTCAAGCACAAGCCCTGTTTGTCCAGCACTGCCACGTTCCTGCACAGCTTTGCAGTAACAGGCTGGTGAGATCAACTCTTGGACGAGCCACCACCAGCAGCCCAGCATGAACACCTCCTTAGTCACAAACTGCATGTTCGGAGGATGCCGGGGCATCGTGGGGCTCGCGAGAAGCAAAATCTGTTTCTGTGATGGGAGCGGGGGTGAAGGGTTAAGCAAGAAAATCAGTCTTGTTTTCGAAGTTCCAGTAAGGCTACAGTAAAAATGCCATCAAATGCAAATGGTGTTTAAAATCAGGCAAACACTTCCACCTTCCATTGTTTTTCATACATTTTGCCTTTTCACTGAGGCAAAGCAATTATCAACACAGGAGGTAGTACCTGTACCTTCCAACATCGTGGTCTCCAGCCAGGAGCAGAGGGGACAGGGGGGACTTACCTCTCCTGCCAGGTCACCCCCAACAGACTGAAGTTGTAGCAGCTGTGCAGGAATAGCAAGAAGGGCCAGTTCTGCTCTGTCCGACATGGGGTGTGACATTAAGACTCAGCTCCTGCAGACCAGTTCCCAGTGGTATCATCCTTCTTCAACATGGATCTATATGACCTTAATAACACTTAAATAGTTAGCATGGCTGGCTGCAGGGGGAGGAAGGCAGGAAAAGCGGATGCAGAGAGGGGAGAAGTGCAGGTGGACAACTGGAGAGCTCTGGTGCTGCAACACATTAGCGTTGCATTAGTGTGGGTCATTCCCTCAAGACTCAGGGGCAACGATGCTCACGGGTCCGTTTCCTTCTCTCCCATCCTTCCATCTCCCTGTGGTGATTTATAATGTGAAATATAGAGAATAGAAAACAGGTCCCCATGCTCCATAACCAGGTACTCATGGTGCAGAGGCACCTACCCCAGCATGGTGGGATGTCCATCACACTCCTGAGGGCTGCTGTGCGAGGTACCTCAAGGTTCCATGGTTCAGGCTAAACATGAGGAAGAAATTTTTTGCAGTGAGGGTGGTGAGAGCCTGGCCCAGGTTGGCCAGAGTGGTGGTGGCTGAACCATCCCTGGAGACATCCCAGGCCAGGCTGGACGGGGCTCTGAGCAACCTGAGCTGGTGAAGATGTCCCTGCTCATGGCAGGGGGGGCACTGGAAGAGCTGTGAAAGTCCCTTCCAACCCAAACTATTCTATGACTCTACAATGCTTGTGCAACCCCAGCTCAGTGCTCTTTCAAGGCACACACTGTGCCAGGCTCCCTGTCCCCGTACAATGTCAACTCTCTTCTGAAAGAAACAGAAACAGACCCTTCCTTGCACCCCACAGAGATGAACAGTGACAGTCATGGTCACTGCTGCCCTTGGAAGTGGAGAAGAACATTGAGGGACTCACTTTCCTCCTATGCTCTCCTCTAGGCACTACTATCAGCCACGAACACAGGATATTTCTGCTCTAAACTTTCCCATCCTTATGTCCGAAGGTCCTGTACACTGTACTATCAATCATCTGCAGAAATATTAAGCTGCTGGAGAGCTGACGCTGTCATGTGCTGAGTTCATTCACTTGAGGATCAAGTGTCTCAGTGAAAGCGGGAGCAGAGTCCAAACGCAGAGCATCCGCCATCCCTGATCTCATTATGGCCCTGCCATGTGCACAAACTCCTTCTCCCTCCAGGTCTCTCTTCCCAGAGCACTGACCACAGCTCATAAATTAATAAGTGCATGTATTTTTAAAATTAGGTTTGTGGTGAGGGAGACATTGAAGATGAAGTGGAGGTTAGGGGGGGAAAGCGGGGGGAGAAAACAAAACCAACACATACAAACAGTTCAAACGCTGCAGAATGTTTAAAAACATGCAAGTCCTTCAAAGCCACAAACCCCCTTGGTCCTTATGGGCTGGCCAGATCCACTAATAGGTTTACTGCCAATGTCAGTGTGAAAGGTGGTGGTGTAAGAGGACCCAGAATCCTCTGTTCTTCCTCCAATTATGCGCCAAGTTAAAACTCAGGGGGAGAAAACTAAAAAAATAGTTAAAAAACCTAATCCACAGTCATTCTTTAATCTTGTGCAGCTTATTAAAACCAAGAGGACAAGATAATCCACCCAGGCTGGCAAGTTGGAGGCTGCTCATTCCCTCTGCAGAAGAAATCACCTCATGTTTTCTCCTGAGGGTCCCAAGAGGCTCAGAGACCAGAAGACGCTGTCAATATGCTACAGAAAGAAAAAAAGGGTAATTATGGAAAAGGTTCAGAGGAAAAGATGTTTCTGCACAGCTGCTGAGGGCGAGCAGGAGCTTCACATGCAGCAGGAGCTGCTGGCTCCATGCTCCTGGTCATCAGAGGACCACAGCGGAGAGGCAGAGCAGGGTCTGGGGTCTTTCATGGGATGGGCAGCTCCAGGGATTTGGCCTCAACAGCATCATCTACAAAAAAAGCTGAAGAAGAGAAAAAGACTCTGTGTTGCAAGCTACGCAGCAGAAGAAATCTGGGCTGGAGGGGTCACACAGAAGGAAAGACCTGGGCAGGGTGCACCATTATGTGGGGCACACACTGAGCACTCCTGCTCACCTCCCTGGCTCTGTCACAGATTCCTTCAGGCAAACAATGGCAGTGGGTCAGAGGGACTGACATACCCAGTGGGACAGCACAACAGCGGGTGGCATCACCCCAGGTGCTGGAGAGGTGACAGAAACCAGGAGAAGCAAAAAAACCTGGTGGGGTGAAGGTGCCGACGGCTCTGCTCCCCTTGGGAAATACGGGAAAGAGGAGGCGGCAAGGCCGCAATGCCCTCACTAATGCAGTGAATGAAGATGGATGAGAGGATGAATGAAGATTGTTTAGGGTCACCACTACTTGGACAAAAGGAATAAAAGCAGCTCTATTAGGAGAGTGCTGAACGTCCCCCCTGGAGCAGCAGGAATGGGTTAGGATGGACACTGAGATTTCTGCTAACACTATTACAAAGAGCCAGAAACTACAAAAAATACTCATGCAGAGAGATTAAATTCCCAGATGAAAACAAAACAAAACCAACAACAACAAACCCTGCAGCAGTAAAAGCCCAACACATCCCAGATACAATGGTTAAAGACGTGAACACCAACCATAGATGCATCACCAAGAAATGATAGTGGTTTAGACTCAATATTGATGAGTGATAATAACACTGTAGAAGAGCTGGAACTGGAAAATAACCTTGGACAGAGCAATGTATTTATAACTTAGCCCTTATTTTGACTTATTTTAAGCACAACAGACAGACAAACAACAGCAGAGCTCTGCCTAGAGGTTCCCAGTTTCAAAAGGACAAACGCAGGCCTTGAATATAAAAGGGGGGTTCAGCTCTCTTTGAGCCAAAGGCAAAACTCCCTGGAAACTGCACCCCAAACATGAAAAAAATATTGAAGGAGCAGCTCCTGAATAGCTCCTCATTTGCTGAAATTAGTAGAGTAATGGGGATAAAAGGGATAAGGAGAGAGCATGGAAAGAGAATTGGTTAATCAGCAAAGACAGCAGGTTTTTAGGTGCTGGGAAGTAGAGGAATGGAGTGAGAAATGTCAGAAGTCAAACCGAGTTAGACCCAGGGAGGGATATTAAAACAAACAGTGAAAGGTTCTCTGGCCATACAAACACAAAGATAATAGAGACAGAACAAGCAGTGCTGCGATGCAGGACGGGGAAGGAGTTCACAGATAACCTAGGTGAGATCCCAAGACTAAATGAATTCTTCTCAGCAGCTCTGGACAGGGACGATAACTATGAACATATGAGCTAAGCTGAGTGACCTATATGGAATATGTACTTACCACGGCTGAGATGGAAGTGAAGATCCAAGATGTTCCTTTGATCAAGTCACGGGGCAAGGTAGGCTGGAGGAATTACCCCATGAAATGACAGCACTTCATGGAGCAAGGTCTTCAATCAATCCACCAGTAAGGACCTGAAGAACATAAAATGCAGCACCTGTAAGTCAGAAGGATGAAAAAGCAACCTGAGCATCTGCCAACCCAGGGTGCAAGGAAAGAAGCAAAGGCTGGGGAGGGCTGTGAAAGGTGGGGGGAGCCAAATGGTTTTGTTTGGGTTTGTTGTCATTTTTTTTCTCACTTCTTATGTTAATAACTGATCGGGGAAGAAGAGGTGGATATGACACTGGAAGCAGAGCTGGGGGATGGCTCCAACCCTGGAAGCAAACAGCACAGTTTTCAAGAATTTCTATTGCAAAGGGGGGATTCATAAGTTGAAAATTATGAAAGAAGAGAAGACCCTACTTGTAGGAGGCAGTTAACAGGCTGATTAAGGAGATATTGCCGCAAAACTTCGATCCTAGGGTGTGTGCAGTGGAGGGTTTGCAGCAGGGGAGGGCATCACTCAATTCACGAGATTAACTGATCATCCACTCCCAAGACGTTCAGGATAGTCAGTAGATAGGAGAGGGCTCAAGAAGAGCCAGGGGGAAGGGGTTTATTTGGCTGAAGGAGGTGTGATAACTCTCTCCATCCCAACCACACTTAGTAAACAAGGGAAAAAACAATGGAAGTAGAGGGATGACATGGGTACTAAAGATACATAAACAAGGCAGAAATATGCCTAAGCTCAAAATTA
The DNA here is from genome assembly GCF_037038585.1 of Patagioenas fasciata. Classification (NCBI taxonomy): domain Eukaryota; kingdom Metazoa; phylum Chordata; class Aves; order Columbiformes; family Columbidae; genus Patagioenas; species Patagioenas fasciata. The sequence continues at coordinate 3,247,640 of NC_092529.1, read as the reverse complement.
TTCCTCACCAGAGCAGGGAGGCAGCCAGGGCAAACAGCAAAAAAATAATAAAAAAATAAATAAAAAAGGAGAAAAGGTTGGGTTTTTTTAAGATGGAGTCTGCTAAGAGCATGAAAGGCATTTTTATGAGGTGATTCCCAGCTGGGAATTTGGCCAAGGTACTGGGGTTAGCACACCCACTACTCTGAGATGTACCAAGGGATTTTTCAGCAGCCAGAAATTGCCAAGACCTGGGTTTTAAATCTCCACTGCTGAAATGCAACTATTTATTCAGAGCAGTTCCGCTTGAGCAACTTGGTGAAATGCTGCTCTGAGACTCTCAGAAGTCTCCTGGGGAGCAGGCAAAAAAACTCCCCATATATTCTGTCTGGAGCTGATTCTCTTGCCACACTTCTCCCCTTCTCATCCCTCTTCACCACTAACAGGATTTGCATCAGAGCAGCCCAGCCCTTGGAGCCACTGAGCTCCCGGTCCCCGTCCCTGAGCTTGTCACACTGCGGAGACGTCACCTTTGGATATTCAAGCACAAGGAGCGGGGTCACAGGCAGCCAGAGGGACTTTGGCCACACAACTCACACCTCTGTGCCCCTCCTGGCAAGCAGGGAAAGAGCTCAGGCATCGTGGGGTGTTGTGCAGTTTAGATATGTCCAGGAAATAGTAGCTGGGAGCAGATGCTTTCAGAACCGCTCAAGACTTCTTAATAACATAAGCTTACCTGGGATGAAAGAAAATGGACCCATCTGCATCCTAAGCCAAATGAGAAGGTACCAAAGTGCCCAGTGGTTCCCAGGGAGCAAAGAGCTCAGCTTTACATGCATCGAGTCCTTATGTGCATAGTATGGGGAACAAACGCTGTCTGGGAGATTCCGGTACCCCAAAGCCTGAGTATAGTTTTTATGAGCTCAATGTACAATTTTTTCTTGCAAAAACTGCCAGAAATGGCAAAAGAGACTGCTCAGCCAGGGCTCTCCATTTCTGAAAGGATTCCTTCATCTTTTTATACCCTGGTCCCTTCTTTTACTCCACATTATTTGTGCCATCTGCTCAACGATGGCAGTGAAACCCCTGCACCAAAGCCTGGACGTGAACCAAGGAGCGTTGTAAGTCCTGCCCTGCTGGCAGTGAGCAGCATCCACAACAAATCATGCAAATGCCAAAGCACCACAGAAAAAGGAAAAAACAAGAAAAAAGGCAAAACTGAGCAGACTTAATCCTCCTCCAGCTGCTCAGTTCCTTGCTGCTCCTCTCTTGCTCCTCATTTTGACCACGGGGCTGAGCCAAGAGGGAAACCTCGGTGCTGGCAGTGGGGCAGGAGACGTAGAACCACAGAATCACAGAGTGTCCTGAGTTGGAAGGGACCCACAGGGATCACAGAGTCCAGCTCCTGTCCCTGCATAGGACAACCCCAAAATTCACACTATGAAGGCAGAAGGATGCTCTGCAGTGGGCAATGAAGCTCTTCTTGCCCCGGGGAATTTACATTGCACTGGGCAGAGAGGTGGACGGGAGCAGCTGGAGCAGCTGGTACACAGAGGTTTAGCGATAAAACCTTCCCACTTCACTGCCTTCACACTTCAACTCTGAGCCTGTAACTTGGCATGAGAGCAGGCAGGTCAGTCACCAGTTCTGTGACTCCTCAGGGTGCCAGGGTGGTGAGGCAGAGCTGGCACTTATCCCTTCTGCTCCTTGGCCAAAGGAGACACCTGTGCACCTTTCTCAGCTTCAGCAGTGTCTAGGGAGCCTAAACCACAACAGGGAAGGGCCAAGCAACCTGCACGGGATGCTACATCCCACCCCATAGCCAGCCGTTCCTTTGCACTTCCACAAACCTGGTTGCATTGCTGCGCTGCACACCACACTGCCTGATGTCCCTGGCTGTCCCCAGCCTCCTGCAGCCCCCATGGGACATGAGACAGGAGGGGAGCAGACTGCCTGGTCCCAGCCCTCACCAGGCACCCCTCAGTCCCCACGGGGCTCTTTCCCTCCTTGCTGCCCCCCTTCCCCTTCTCTTCTCCGCTTGTTGCACGAAGGGCGCGTTTGACCTCAATCTGTCTACACGGATTAGAGTCCGGAGCCGTTCCCCGCTGCCAAGCACGGAGCCCCGTCAGGGCTGCGAGGCCGCATCTGCCGTGGTGGGTTATTCGGGAGGGGGTTCGGCGAGGGTTGTCACCATGACAGGGGGACGCAGAGGTGAGAAGGGGCAGAGCTGGCCGCACCACGCCAGAGCCACCACCCCTGGCTGTGACAGGGAAGAGGCACCATCCCACAAAGATGGGCTGAGAGGTGGTGGCCAAAAATAATGGGTTTGGAGGCGGAGGAGGAGTGGAGATTTCCCATTATTACTGAGTGGAGATATCTGCATGGATTGAGCCCCGGCCACAGGAATATGGGTCCTTTGGGTTTGCAGAAGTGTTTCTCTGTAGCACTCCAGAGACTCCTACAAATAAGATTAAATTAAAAGGTAAAGTATATAAAATGCAGCACGGCTCATTCTTCGGCCCAAGGCAAGTGGCACAGCACAGATCAGAAGAGCTGCACGCTACTCCCACTTCCCAAAACCAGAGTGACCTCACTCACACTGCTCTCTAGGAGCTGTTGATGGCCTATGGTGTCCCCAAAAACGTGCCTGGACAGGAGATGAGCTCCTGCAAGGAGCCCATTTGGCCTTCATTGCATCTTGCCCAATGCCACCAGCACCTTCTGCTCAGGCTGGAGCCCAGCACCACAGCAGAGAGGAATCCAAAGGAAGGGCCAGAGGGAGGAGGAAGGTGCCCTTCACCCCCAGGTAGACAAAAAAAGGCAGAAATGTTTGCACAAGGAGTGGAATAGCCAGTCTGTGAAGGAGAGAAGGACGACAGCGACCACGACACCTCTCACATGCACACAGCCCAGCAAACTGGTCAGGCGGGGAGGGCAGCGAGCCCTGGAGGCCTCTGTTGTATTGGCTGAGGATGACAGTCCGAGTCTGACAGCTCTGCGTGCTGTCACCATCTATCGCATTGTGTTCCCTGAAGGACAACGGGGCGAATGCAATGCCCAGAGCCCCAACGAGCAGGCTACCAGACACCCTGGCACAGCCAAGAACTGTCCCCAGCTGCATACACCTCTCCAAGCCAAGCCTCTGTCCTCTGTTTCTTCTGGAAACACCAGCCAAGATATTTCCTCCTGGTCAGAGGACAGGTATGCTGACAGCACCAAGCCTGTCACAGCCATTCCTGACTGCACCAAAACCTCAGCCTCAAGGGGAGACCATCAGATCCACCATCACGGTGGACTACGGTCTGGGGACATGAAACTTCACCATGGAGTGGAGGTCACAGCCCGTCATGCTGCACCACTGTGTCCTGCACCGCGGCAGCTGGTTAACACAGTGTCCAGTCAACCTCTCACCAAGCCCATCGCTGACGGCTTCATGTTGTGGGCAGAATTCCACTTACTCTCAGACTGGGACCAGCTGAGAAACATAGATTTAGCTCATGAAATGCCTCAAAATCTCAGCTGCTCAACTCTGACATTTCCAGCCCAATCCTCCCTGATGGGAAGGAGAGGGATGAGTGCCTGGGGAAGAAGCTCTGCTAAGTTCACCTAGTCTATCTGTGCCCAGAACATCCCATCCAGCAACAAGGACACAGCATCATAAAATCATTTTGGTTGGAGGAGACTCTCAGGATTGAGTCCAACTGTTAACCCAACACCGGCACCAACCCATGTCCTTAAGAACTTAATTTCCACACCTTTTAAACCCCTCCAGGGATGGTGACTCCACCACTTCCCTGGGCAGCCTGGTCCAGTGCCTGACAACCCTTTTCAGGAAGACATTTTTCCTGATATGTGATGTGAACCTCCACTGGTGCAACTCGAGTCTGTTTCCTCTCATCATATCATTTGTGACATGGGAGAGGTTGCAAACAAGTAAGCTGTGACTGAGATTCACATCTCTCCCTGGAGATGTGTTTCTGCACTTCTCCATCATTTCCTTTTGCCCTGTCCCTCACCCAGTTTGGAGTCATCACCCCTCAGACACGTTGCTAATGGTCCTTAGGTGGAAACTCAAGAGGAAAGCCCGGCCAGGCTGGAGACACAACAGGTCTGACAGGGTTAGGAGAACCCCCGCTCCACCCACAGCCTCCTCACCTCCAAGGGGAGAAGTCACCACCTGCTCTGGAGTTACAGCTCTGCCAGCAGAAAACCCAGCGCAGCCGCAGATGGACACGCGCTACAGATGGACCGCGCATCTCCGCTCTGTCCCCGCAGCCACCAACCTTCAGCCAGCAGCTGGGGTGTGTGGTGACATGATGGTGACATGACAGAGGCCCGGCTGCATCTCCACACTGGAGGAAAGCCTTGCTGTGACATCCAGGGGCATCAGCAGTGAGGAGAGCGACATGTCCCTCCAGCTGCCCTGACGGCTGGCCCGGCTGTGCTCTCGTTCCTCTGCTCCTCCAGCTCTGCCCAGTCCACAATGTCGCAATCCAAAAGCCTCCTCTTATTTCAGTCCAGTGACACAGAAAAACAGCCGTCAGGATGGGGGGAAGGGGTCAGATGCCAGCATGGAGAAATCCTCCGAGTCAGACACACAAACAAACTCAAATCGCAGCTTCTCGTGGATGTCACAATAAGTAGCACAAACTGTAGCTGCAGGAAAAAAAATCCAATAGACACCAATTAAATGCATGACTTGACTGCCTCTGCCACAGCAGCCAGTGGTGGCTTGCTGGTGGCAGCAGAGTGTCACCGGTCATTGCTGACACTGCTGAGCCGCTGCCTCTCGCTGGGGATGCCAAGGATGGTCAGTCTCACTGGTGTGACACACGCTTGTGTGCCAGTTAACTTATCGCCAAGCACACCATAAAGTTGCTCATGTCCTGCCTTAAAAACAGGGGATCAACACTTTGCTGTGAGCCCAAATGTCCTTGGAGTATTTCATGGGGCGGACCCAATGAAAGAAATCTCATTTAGGCTGCCCAAAATCTGGGCTAGCAGAGGTGGGGGCATGTCTGCCATTGCTAAGCAGGGTGCTACAGCCAGGGTCAGCCTAGAAAAGGTCCTGCCACATCCCTTGACATGATGGAGAATGGGATCACACCATGTCAGAGATATCTGGAGCATCTGTTGGGTGGCAATATGGGACAACCAAGAGAAAACCCACAGCCCATCCCTGAGCCACAGCTTTACCTCGTCTGCCCACGGTGATGCTGCCACATGTTTTATCATAGAATGTCCCGAGTTGGAAGGGACACACAGAGTCATCGAGTCCAACTCCTGTCCCTGCATAGGATAACCCCAAAATTCACACCGTGTGTCTGAGGGTGTTGTCCAATCGCTTCTTGAATATTGTCAGGCTTGGGGCTGTGACACCTCCCTGGGGAGCCTGTTCCTTTAGGTGAAGAACCTTTACCCAACGTCCAACCTGAGCCTCCCCTGGCACATCTTCCTGCCATGCCCTCAGGTCCTATCATTGGTTTGGGGGTGCCTTAGACATCCCAAAGATGACTCTGAACAGTTGCACTGGTGTGATAGCCACAACAGCACAATTCTGTGCCAAGCAGCCCAGCCACCGCATCCCTAGCAGCAAGCACTTCCAGAAACATCCCTCCTGGTGCTGGTAGTCGGGTACCAGATATCGCACCATGGCTATCCCAGACATCTCCATCACACTACAGCAGGTGCTATTCCTAGGGCAGCTCTGGACCCCAGTATTCCCCATAGCAGTGATATCTGCTCCCCTACAGCCTCCTGGTTTGCCCTCTATACTGGAACCAGCAGCTCTGGATGGGAGCTTTTCGCACACCGCAAACACATCTGCAAGAAACACATTTCCCTCCTCTTATTTAAGCTGCAGCCACTAGAGGGTAATCCAGTCTTCCGAGTCAGATCAGCTCCTGGCTTTGATGCAGTGGGCAGCAGGTACGTGCCTGAACCCCAGCAACTAATCGCCAGATGCTTTTCAACAGCCCCTGCCTAAATCAGCATCCATGTCCCCCCCTGGCCAGTCAGAGAGCCCTTCTGGCTACCACCGAGCTGCACAACCTGGAGCAGGCACCTCAACTCAATGCCATGCACTGGGGTGCAGTTGTGACTCTGTTTTTCCAGTTGGATGATGCCGCTCCTCCAAGCTCATTAAGAATTGCACAAAATATTAACACTAATAATGAAATAACATTTTTAAAACCCGCCATAACCCTGAAATCTTCATTAATTATGAATTTTGCATGGCAACTGTTACTAAGAGAGGCTGCTCTGAAACTGATGTTCAAAGAACTTTACATCAAATCTTCAAACAGCTGAGAAGGTTCAAGCTACAAAGTCGAAACATCTGTTGCTTTCCATGCATTTTTCAATGGGGAGATCAGAGAGGAGAAAAAAAGTGTACAAAATAATCCTGGTTCTGCTTTATTATTTAAATACAATGACAGCCTATGATATACACTCTGCACAGAGACAGAGAATGCAAAAATGAAGGCAGAGTGTTATACAGTTCTACCTACAGGAGCCAAAAATATAATATGCTTCCATTTGCTTTAATTTTAGCCCTTCTGGGAAATGCTGTATTAACAGCCCTGGGGGATGAAGTCTAAAAGAGGAAAAGAAGGGCGACTTCTCCAGCAGAAACAACGAGCTGACAGTCTCATCCCTCCTCTGCCTGCCACCTAACGCTTGGCTCGGGTGGGAAGGTTGTGGGGTGCACCACCTCCCTTCATCGCAGCCAGGACAAGCGGAAGGGGTTGTCCTCTGTGTCTGTGGGAAGGACTGAGCAGACAGTGTCCTAAAAACTGCCTTCAAAACACACGTTCTGCACTCTGTTTTCTGCCCTGAGAGAAGGGAGGAATCTGGAGACTGGTGGCTCCTCACACTCAACCAGTTCCATCTAGTGAGGCCCTTACTAGACCTGGCTTCAACATTCTATAGACTTTTTATTTGAAAAATTAGCGTCTCTCTACCCCAAATCAAATCTTTCAAGCAGTAAAACAATAGCCAACATTTTCCAAGGCTTCACAAAATATTTAGTGTCACGTAGGATCAATATCGCTTTCAGCGTAACGTTGACATTTTTTCTGTTGAACAGTGAGAGGAAATTTCTAACAACATTTGGATTAAAGACCTCAATTCAACGCACAGCGCAGCAACCTTTAGCCAAGGCACCCTCAGAGATGTGACCCAGAGGTCTGCAAGGTCCCTGCACTTGTGGTGTTTTGACCAGTTTCCTTGGAGCCTTGAGCATTGCTGTAGCGTAAGACCAATACCTGATGAGAGGTTTACCAGCAGACAAGCCTTTCTTTAAATGGAAAAACCGACTTCAGCTTTCAAACCATGTGTTTTTGGGGACTGCTGCTCCTCTGAGAGCTAACGCTGGGTTGGAAAAAGATCCGATCTGCCACAAATAGCTTAATCAGACACCAGGAACCAAAAGCAATTAGCTAGATTCAGATGAAGAGCTGGACATCAAGGACATCTGTAACATGAGGCTGGGGATGGCTTCTTGGGCCACTATACCAAGTCCTTGGTGTCACAGGCACTGTGACATACAGGGTGTTTCAAAAAGATGGACACACTGCCTCAACATTGGATAGGTCGCATGGGACCTCAAAACTTGGTGCTACACTCTTGGCCCCCAAGATCCCCCAACATTACACCCTGTAACTTTTTCTTGTGGGCATACATCAACAACCATGTTTTTCTGCCACCACGAGCAACTAATCTGTACAATTTTCTTTGAAATTGGGTTCGTCTTTTTGAAACACCCTGTATTATCCCATAATAAATGTAAAGCCCAAAGTTTTGGTTCATATTCCCCAAAGGGAGGGTGGAGTAGGTGTGAGAGAGACTGATCAGCTCCCAAAAGCCTTGTGAACCCAAGATCCACAGTCGAGCCCCTTCCCTGCCTCGAACCCATCCTCGAGCATCAGTAATTTTCTTCAAAGCACAGTTTTCTCTGTGGCCAAGGTAAGCATTGCCCCCAAGCCTCACCCCTTCCAGGAGGGAGGTGCCAAATTCCTTCAAATAAGCTTTTTCTGCCCGGAGAGAGCCTGTTTTCAGCCCAAATTCATTCAGAGGCAGCTGAGAAATTCTGCCGCTGCTGGCTCAGCGCAGGCAAGGCTGAATTACCAAATCTGCTCCTGAAGGCATCTGAAACGTCCTAGTCACGGTCACGCTGAACGCCAGGCCATCCTCTTGCTTTCAGTGTAATTTGTAATTTCAATTTGGGCCCCAACAGTTCAACGGCCCTTGGGGCTTGGTTGGGTCAGAAAGATCAGAACAAGAGGAGGAATAGGGAATTAACTTGGGAGCTTCCCAGCTCCCATCTCACACAGACCCATCTGGACCCCCGGGCATCTCCTGCCCAGTAAATCCCATTAAGTTTCACTGACTCCTGCCCTACAACCACGCAGCAGTAGCCAGGAGCAAAGGCTGAAGCCGGTGTAGAAATTCCCTCTTCCCCAGGCAGCACGTTTCAATTACCACAGCATGGGCTTCCAAGCGGATTTATCAAACTGGGCCTATAAAGCAAATTGAATAATCTCGTGCTTCAGACCTATAAAATATAAGTATTACAGTTGAAAGTGCTTTGACAAAGTAATAAAGATGGAGAGTGAGGGAAAGGAGTGAGGAGAGCAGCCGGCTCTCGGTTAATATGTTGTAACCCAACCAAATCAACTCCTGGGTCCGAGGAGCTGCTCAGCGCATCCAGCTGTGAGGCTGCACCATCTGGGTGGAAAGCTGATAAACCTTAACATACAAGGCTGTTTGGTCACCCATTTTTGCCCAAGACAGATCCCCTTGCTGCCGAACCTCCAGATCACTCCAAAAATAAGACCTGAGGGGAGAGTTGGAGACAACTGAGGTTCCTGAGACCTTGGAGAGGAGCTGATAGGAATTGGACACCCTTCCAAAAACAGCATCTGTGAGCAATGTGGTCTTCATGTCTCTGCTGAGCAGGACCAGTAGAAAGGGGATTAAATTGCAACAAGGAAGATTTCAGCTGGTCAGCTGGAAAAACATAGCGAGTGTGAGCGTGGGGAAGCCCTGTTGTATGGTGCTGGTGGAGACTGCAAACTTGCAGTTGCTTCATAGGAGCAATGAAGGGGATATCTTGCCACAGTTTGGGACAGAGAGGACACTGATGTGTTGGGCAGGTCCAACACGAGGTCTCCCACAATACCAAATAAACTAAAAATTGGGATACACATGCCTGACACTCCACGTCGCAGCACTTGGTGTTTCCCCTGCAAAATCAGCGTGCAAAGCTGCGAGCGTGGTGGAGCAGGGTGGTAAAGTCATCCAGACGGACATTCAGAAGATTAAAAACAATTCTCCAGCCTACGAATTTACCCCTGCAACTTCACATCGCAGTGGAAACTCCTCTGGCCACCCACTCGAGCTTGAGCAGGCGTCAGACCCCCCTCGCGTGTTATTTACTCTCTGCTCTCTGCCTTTCTTCTACCTTGCTGACCCCACTGTTCGCACGTCCCTGCTCCGCCTTAAACTTGGTTTTGGTTTAGGGTCTGATTAACTCTTGATGCTGAAGGGTTTTGCCATCAAAAGGCTTTGTTGCCATGGTAACTCCTGGGGTTGGGGTGGGGAATATTCAAACCAAGGTGTCCAGCTTACACGGGGTCAGCAGGATGGAGGAGCCTCCAGGGATGTGGAGTCCGGCTCCGCGGTGATGTTGGTGCCTCCCCCCATCACCAATTACTGCAGATGAGCGCCGAAATCCTGCTGCCCTCTTTAACGCTCTCTCTACATTAACACCAACTCACGTACTTCTTTTTTACTTTTGGTGCCATGTGTCACTAATTTTACTCATTTTCTGAGTTTGTCTAGAGTAGTAAAAGATTTGATTAGAGCGTTCCCGGCTTTAATTGTAATTAGGACAGTCATTGTACAAGCTATAAAAGGAAATTGGGCTACCGCTGAGTGGAAGAGCCCCTGAGAGAATAGGAGCTGCGAAGGGAGAATTTCGTTCATAAAAAAAAGGGAAAACAACAAAAAAAAAATCAGCTTGGGGAAGAAATGAAACTCCAGCTCAGGATAGTGTGACAGCCAAAGTGGCCCAGGCATCTGGGGCAATAACAAAAGTGTGCTTCCTAGGGATTTCAGTGTGGGTTGCAAGCAGTTTCTTCCTCGCTGCAACCTTCTGCATGACCTTGGGTGAAGCAACTCTGCTTTTGTGCCTCGGTTTTCCCCAGTGGGACCTATCTGGGTGATCTGTGAGCTAATGACTCATTTTACAATGTGTACTCGCACCTCCAAGGCATCACAAAAACCTGCCCAGTCCGCATCACTTACCAGGAGTTACCTTGCTGATGGCACCACAGCTGCTGAGGACACCACCTGCATCCATGGGACAGCAAGATGTCCCTGGCCATCACCCAGGTCCAAGAATGGATGTTGGACATTTCTGTCTTTTTCCAGCAGAGGGAGGGGAAGGCCGGTACAAGCCCACGCTGGGAAGGATGCCTAGAAATAGGATGTGCAAAGTCACACCAGTCACCACCTTAAAAGCCCCCGGAGAAGTGGAGTTCCCCAGCCACAGCATCCCTCTGAGGTTTGCCAACCCAGGGTGACTTCATTGGCCACCAGTGTCAGACACGTGGTGATGAGCCACCAAGTTATCAGGGACCAAAGGGACACACAAGACACCCACAGCAGTGTTTCTTAACCAACTTCACTGCACGGAAAAATTCCTCTTGACAGTCATGGCTGAGATTCCTGGTCACGGTCTCCAGCCTGGACACTGTGCCCCACCACCAGCCCCTCCCAAGGGGGAGCCCCCAAAAAGGGGCAGCTGCCAGTGCTCAGAATTGGGTCACCCACCCACCACCCCATGGCTCTCAGGGAGGCAGGGGGGAGCATCTCACATCTCCAGAGAGGTCAATCTGATTCCATAAAATTCAAGATAAATGAATTATCCCCCTTCCCCCGAGTCCAATTCAACCAGGGGAGATGGTCGTTTTTCTGAAGCACTAATTTGCCTCATTTAAAGAAAAAAACAACACGAAAAGCAAAAAACAAACAGCCCACAACAGTGAAGCTCTAACTGCTCCTGACACATTAATGTGTATCAGCCATCGCCTGCCACCTCCTAATGATCCCACCTCCAATCCAAGCCCCAAACTGTGGGCTTTTTACCACTACATTTAAAGCGAAGAACAAACATAAACCAGCCACCTCCCAGCGTGGTTGCGATTTTCATTAGTCCAGGCGGGGAGAGGAAGGGGGTGCCGCTCTGCTCGGCCCTTACTGCCTTCACAGTTTACGGATTTATTTATTTATTTGTTCCCAGCAGCTCAGAAGAAACTCAATCATCACCTCCGAGTGAGAAGAAACCCCCCGTCGTACCCTTCAACTCGCGGGGCCACGTGATGCTGCTCTGGCTTTTCCCGTGTGATGGTTGAACTCAGCGCATGGCCTGGTACTTGCAGCCCGTGTTAATGCTCTAGCTGGACTTTAATTTAATTTATCCATTCTGTACTATTCTATTCTATTTATGTATTAAATATATGTATTGTATATATCTATACATGTCTTATGTATATGTGTATATTTATATATGTATATAATATATACTGATCTATGCCTGATGAAGGAACATTATGGACACAGGAAGATCCCTGTGCTGCAGACCATGGGTCTCCATGTCCTGCACCTCCCCTTGCCCCGAGGTGACACAGAGCGCACAGTGCTGCTGGCTGCAGGAGCAGGGCTAACACGTGTGTCCTGGCCCCCACTGCATGTGTAAGAGAACCATAGAATCACAGAATGGTTTGGGTTGAGGGACCTTCCCAGCTCCTCCAGTGCCCCCCCTGCCATGAGCAGGGACATCTTCACCAGCTCAGGTTGCTCAGAGCCCCGTCCAGCCTGGCCTGGGATGTCTCCAGGGATGGTTCATCCACCACCTCTCTGGCCAACCTGGGCCAGGCTCTCACCACCCTCAGGGCCAACAATTTCTTCCTCACATCCAGCCTGAATCTCCCTCCTTTAGTTTAAAACCATCACCCCTTGTCCTATCACAACAGACCCTGCTGAAAAGTCTGTCCCCATCTTTCTTATCAGCCCCTTTTAAGCACCAAAAGGCACAATAAGGCCTCCCCGGAGCTTCTCTTCTCCATCTGAACACCCCAACTCTCTCATCCTGTCCTCCCAGCAGAGCTGTTCCAGCCTTGGATCGTTTCTGTGGCTCCTCTGACCCCTCTCCAACAGGTCTGTGTCTGTGCTGTGCTGAGGACCCCAGGGCTGGATGCAGTACTCAGCAAATGAAGGACTAGATAGAGAGACCCAAAGGCAGGAGATCACATCCATGGGGCAGGAAAGGACAAGGAGGTGCACATGGGAAATGCAAGACCACGGTGACAGTGCAGGGATAGAAATTTTTGTCCAAAAAGACCCAGACAAGACCTTCAGACCCTACACAGGTGCCCTGGGATGTGCCACTCACCTGGAGCCCAACTTTGGGTGAGATGATGGTGTGGGGGCCTCCAGGACCCCCAGGGTCATCCAGGCTGCCCACACCCCCAAGCCCTGGCTGGCTCCACGCACCCTGTATCTGCTCAGATTTGCTGGATTACCGCCGCCTCCAGGGGCCGTTGGTGTATGTTACTGCTGGGAGGTTCACATTTTATCATTTAATCAAATAAAGTGCATTTGTGGGTTACACAATCATTTGCAGGCCGTGATCATCTTTTTCTGCTTAGCTCTGCACTAGAACGGAGGAGGCAAACAAAGACATTTGTAGCTGTCGTTGGAGGCCCTGGCTTTGCGCCAGGAGCTCTTACTCCTTGGGAATACTGGTGCAATTTGTATTGAAGAACATCCTGGCAATCGTGAAATACTAGATATTTATTTAGTTGGCCAACCAGGAGGTTTTCAAGCTTTTGTCCCCTGGTGAAACAATAGAGGAAGTATTAAGAAGGAGGGGAAAACATAAAAATCCTGCCTGAAAAGGGCTCTGAATAAAGCAACAAGGTCCGGAGCGAGGGTTTACGGGGACAAGAGCATGTCCCAGATGGGTGCCAGGGACACCCCTTCCTCTCCCTGCACCCCGTTGTGGCACCAAGTTGTCCTCCAGCAAGGAATTTCAACCCAAAGAAGGAGAGGATCTGAGTATGTCGTCACTCAGCACCGAGCCCCCGAAGAGGGTCACTGCTGAGGGGATAAAAGGGGTCGGCTCCACTTCTTCCACTGGTTTGGGGCTGGAGTGTGGGGTCCCCTCCAACACATCCACCCAGGACATACCACCACAGACACCCAATCCAGCTCTGCAGGGAGAAACCCTCACCCTACGCTTTGAAAGGACCCCAAAAGCAATGAAAGCCCCGCTACGTGTTGGACTGAAAACTTACTTAAACACAGCTCCTGCACCCAGCACAGCGCCCACCTGCCACCAGCTCCCGCACAGCCGCCAGGATGGTGTTCGCAGTCACAAAATGTGGGGACATGAGGGTCTTTTCCCCATTGCCCTCAGTTAATTCCTTCCAGAAACCTGAATAGAAATAAGTTTGAATGTGATTTTCCTAAACATTTGAAAGGTTAGTAAAAGAAAACTTCTATTTTTAAGACACCAAAGAAAAAAAACTATAGCAGTCTTTGTTTTAACGGCATTATGGCTAAAATAGTGGGTGTGTAATACTCCCGTTATGTCCCCACGGGAGGGAGGACCAGGATGGCCAAGAGGCAGAACTGATGCTGTCTCAGTCCCGCTCGGCTCCTTCAGAGCCCGGCAGGTATTTACCTCTTTCACTTCACCTCTGCTTGCAGCATCACAGATTCGGGTCCTCTGCATCTGATCAACAGCTCCAAGCACTTTGAAAGACAACGAGTGAAATCCAACGCTTTAAAACAGTTCGATATAAGCTGTCCAGGAAAGCGGCTGATGGAGAAGCTCCCTCCCACCCTGTGTACACCCCCCATTCAAATCACAGAAGAGTGTTAGGGATTGGAAGGGACCTCCAAAGATCATCTAGTCCAATCTAGTCCCCCTTCAAGCACAAAGAGCAGCCCCCAGAGCTGCTTTGGGGCTCTGAACAGCCGCAGCTTGGGGTCCCTGTCCCCACATGTTTTGCATTGTGCCACCCCGGCACTGCTGCAGATTTGGCTGCTGCTCCTGGGAACAGCCCCGTCCCCCAGAGCCACCCACCCCTCCCACCGGCATCGCCCCCAAAAACACAGGCGAGACACCAGCTTTAGCAAAAATGTTTAATCTCTCCTTGATGCGTGTGTTTATTTACAAGTACTAAATCTGAAGAACATTAAAATAGGAAATAGCAGGATATTTACACGATCAAAGGGCGTTCGACCAGCCGCACTGGCCTGTTGCTTCAAGCCTGAAACAATCACAAAAGTTAATCAGGACTCCAGATTATTTTTTTTTCTCCATTTAATTTTGTAAAACTATTAAAATTCTCTGCCTTTTGCCGGGTCCGCCTTAGGTTTCCCTGCGCTTTCTTAAAGGACAGCTTGTTGTGCGCTTTGGTCAGGAGCAGGTGAGCCCAGGGAGGGGGGTCCCACCACCCGTCCCCCTGCTCCCTGTCCCAGGCTGGGGTCAGCCCCGGGGGTGGCGCAGGGCTCTTGCTGGAGGGGACACCAGGGCCAGGCACAGGGGACACTGCCAGGCTGGACTGCACTTTTTATTTTGAACCCCAAACTGAAGAGAAAAGGCAATGTGAGCTGAGGGGAGGGCAGTGAGGGACCTGCTTGCGTTCAGCTGCGCGGGGCAGAGGAGGTGCTCCCCAAAACGCAGGCTCGGGGCAGGGGATGCTTCTCTGTCTCACTCCATTTTGGGGCACAGGTGACACCATCAGTAAGAGGAGCCCTGCAAATGATTCCCAGCTGCTCCGCACCTTTCCCTGTTCCCAGGCAGGGTGAGATGGGGACGGCCAGCCCAGCTCTGCCCCCCACCAGGCTGGGGCGAGGGGGCACGGACGGGCTGCCTGGCACAATTAAGGACGCTGGGCATCACGCAGAAGGCAAAGGTAGCACCAAGAAGCGCCAGAGGCTGCGGGCAGCACTGCAGTGCCCACCCTGCTGACGCCGTTAGAGGCCAAAAGGGGACCCCAGAGAGGTGGGGAGGTGCTGGGGGGACCCTTTGGTGGAGCAAACCGCAGACACCCCAAAGCTCCGC
This sequence comes from Patagioenas fasciata, assembly GCF_037038585.1. Classification (NCBI taxonomy): domain Eukaryota; kingdom Metazoa; phylum Chordata; class Aves; order Columbiformes; family Columbidae; genus Patagioenas; species Patagioenas fasciata. The sequence goes on along the minus strand of NC_092529.1, from coordinate 3,232,522 downwards.
AGGAGGAAGCCAACAGGAACCCATCCCCAGGACCACACCACAGGGTGTTGGCATCGTCATGGTGAGACTGAGGCCACAGGACAAGGGGGGGCTCAGCAAGGGGAGCCCAGAGAGCACAGCCACACCATGGCACTGCCAGCCTGCCCGGCATGACCCCTGGGAACCCCTCTGCTGCCCAAATCCAAGGCAGGCCCACCACAGCCAACAAACTCGCCCGCCCCTCCAGCCCGGCCAAGGGAGCACCCACATCGCTGCCGGGAAATCACAGACTGATAAACCCTCTGCTCTTAACGGTGCTTCCAGCCCTTGTTTGCCAACAAGGAATCACAGAATCCCAGAATGTCAGGGGTTGAAGGGACCTGGAAAGCTCACCCAGTGCAATCCCCCCATGGAGCAGGAACACCCAGCTGAGGTTCCACAGGAAGGGGTCCAGGCGGGTTTGAATGTCTGCAGAGAAGGAGACTCCACAACCTCCCTGGGCAGCCTGGGCCAGGCTCTGGCACCTCACCAGGAAGAAGTTTCTTCTCAAATACAAGTGGAACCTCTTGTGTTCCAGTTTAAACCCATTACCCCTTGTCCTACCATTGGCTGTCAAAGGAAATGCTCTTAGAAACACATCTCCATCTTCTCCAACCAGCAACAGGGAGGGCCTCACCATCCCATCTCAATCACCACAAAAAACTACGCACTTGGCTCCCTCAACACCACCACAAGTTCCCCACACCGCTCTTACCGCTGACACAGGGAGGACCCCCAGCACTTTTGGAAACAGCCTTCAACGGCACCGCTCCCCTTCCATTGGCTCGCAATGACCAACGCACGGCCGCCGTCCTCCGGGCGATCTCCAGGACCTCCAAAACCACCACCGGCGCGAGGAAGCAGCTTTGGGCCAACCTTGCACCAAAGGGAACCGTGGACACCCCTCTGCCCCATTACAGCAGCAGCCGGTTCGCCAAAGGAACCCCCATGGGACCCCCGTGGGGGATTTGTCCCACCAGAGCCCAGGGAGATGCTGGTGGCCCCGGTGCAGGGCGGGTGGGCACACAGCTGTCCTTTAAGGCTCTCCGAGTACCACACTGGAGACGTGAACCTCTGAAATCTTGCTTTTTTGCTTTTTGTTTTGTTTCTTTTGGACGAGAAAGCGACAAATTGATTTCAAATTAAAGAAAAATATAGATAACAGGTCTAAACAAACCTCTAATATTCAACACTTGCAGGTTTTTTTTTGTTTTATGCTTTTTTCTTCTGTTTCTTAAAAAGATCAACTCAGACTAAAATCTAGCACAGTCATGCAACAGCCCACAGCTCTCAGAAATCCAGCGACAGCTCCACGTTCATAGGTTTGGGAAACAATTATTACTCCTGTTTCAAACATAGTTTTGCTGTTGTGGTTGTGGTTTTTGTTGTTGTTTTTTTGTTGTTGTTGGGTATTTGTTGTTTGTTGTTGTTTGTTTTTTTTAAATCAGCATCTTCTCCTTTTTCTCCTTATTAAAACAAAACAAAACCAAACAAAATTACAACATAATGAGAGATGTGCAGGCTTCAAACGATTGTTCTGCATGGTGAGAAAGGCTTGGAAATCTCTTCCAGACCATTTGGTATCTTTTTTTTTAATGTAGTCGTTGTTTGTTTTGTTTTAACCGGCTGTGTAAATTCATTTTGTATTTATATTGGTTCGATTCTCCTTCAGTTAACTATACAGCACCCCACTGGGGCACGAGAATTAGATTGTAACCACATATATATATATACACACTTTTATTTTTTTTTTTTAATTAAAAACTTCATTATTTCTCCCTCTCCCCCCCTTAACTTGCGATTTAAGGGAACGGACAGAAATGGGCTGGGCTTCTTTCCACTTGGGTTTCGACAGCCGCCCGCTCCTCCAGAGTTTGGCCCCGTCCGCTGTGGCCTGGGCAGCGACGGAAGCTCTCAGAACAGAAAAGGAAAGGGGTTTTTGCTCGCTGTTTCTGGAAGTTTTTGGTCACCCGCTGCCGTTCGGGGCAGCGTTCGGCACCTTCTCATCTCTAGCAAGCACAAACCCGCGAGGATCTGACATTTCAAAAGGGGGCGGCCAAAGGAAAGACCCCGGGTTTCCAGCGAACCCCCCCAGCAAGGCGGAGGTGGCGGAGGGGAAACGGGGTGACAGCAAGGAGAGAAAGGGGGAGAAAGAAGGAAAAGACAGAGAAAGAAAGGTCAATATTGAGCGGAAAGGCCTGCACACGTTTGGGTTTCCCACGATGGGGAGCAGGTGACAGCCCGAGCATCCCAGTCCATCTGTGGGCTGGTCACCCAGCGGGGTTTGCAGGGGGGTCCCCGACAGGAGGAGCCGCCTCCCCTTTCCCCAGGGATCTGGTCCCATCCCCTATTATCAGCACAGAAAGAAGATGAAGGGAAAAAAATAAAGGGGATCTGCCAAAAGACGAACCCATCCCAACAGCCCCAAGCCCCCGTAGCCATCCTGAGCCCCGTATCACCCTGGGACGGGCAGCACTGCCCAGACCTCTCTGTGGCCACCGGGTCGGGAAAACAAGGACGAGCTCAACAAAACGCCGACCATTCCTCAGCAATCCCCTGGAAAAACAAAAACCAACCTCGGGATCTGCCTTCCTCTCTGATCTTGACCTCCAGAACCACACCAGCAGCATTTAAATAAGAGCACCTATCCAGCTAACAAAACTCCCACTATTTTTTTTTTTACTTTTTTTTTTTCTTATTTTTCTTTTTTTCTGCACTAAACAACATTCAAATAAAACATGGCACAGGACATACTTTAAGAAATACCAAAGCTCAGGGATTCCTCCCTTTCCTGCCCACCCCTACTGCCCCCACTCCCAAATCTCCCCAGCATCAGTCCTTTAGCTTCTTTTTTAAAACCGTTTTTGTTAGTCTGTTGCAAAAAAATTTAGAATATTTTTTTGTTTTCCCCTCCCATACTTTTTTTTTCTTTAAATTAAAAATTTCGTTCATCTCGTGTAAATTGTGCAAATATAGCAGTTAACACTAGTGGCAGAAGGCCAGAGAGAGAGAGAGAGAAGGGGGAAAGAGACAGAAAAAGACAGAAGAGGAGAAGAAGAGGGCGGCCAGCTGGGGATAAGGAGGGGAGAGCAAGTCAAGTACAGTAAAAATAGGAGCCAACCCACCCCCCCACTCCACCAAAGTAACAACAACATCCAAACGCCGTCCTAGAAAGCCTCATGGTCCTGATCCTCCTTCCTTGTGGGCTCTGCCTGGGCAAGGGATGCCCAGAGGGTCCATGAGGGGTGACCCCCTTCTCTTCCACCCGGCATCGCCTCTGCAAGGTCCCTGCTGCATCCCAGATGGATCGGGGGTCACCTGTGTGTGTCGGGGGGGTCTTATCGATGTTGCTGCTGTTGTTGGGATTTGTGTGTGGTTTTTTGTTTGTTTTTTTCGCTAAAGCGCGAGGTTTCCTTGTTCGCTCGTGGGAAGCGTGCGGAGGCAACGGCGGCTCCCGTGGGTCTGACCGGCCCCAGCCCCAAAGTCTTCTCTGCCCGCGGCTGCCGCTGGCCGACCGGTCCCTCCTGCCGCCTCCGCCGCCCAGGATGCTGGCACCGCCACCGCCTTCTCAGCTGCTTAAGGCCATTGTGTCGATCGCCTGCTCCAGCTTACTCCGCAGCCGCTGCCGCCGGGCCTGCTCGTCCTTCTCCAGCGCGGCTAAAATCTGGGGAGAGAGGGGAGAATCGCAGAATTGTAGAACTATTTGATCGGAAGAGACCTTCAAGATCACCGAGTCCAACCGTAAACCCACCCCTGGTACTAACCCATGTCCCTGAGAACCTCATCTCCACGTCTGCTCAACCCCTCCAGGGATGGTGACTCCAGCACTGCCCTGGGCAGCCTGGTCCAATGCCCCACAGCCCTTTGGGGAAGAAATTGTTCCCCAGATCCAACCTCAACCTCCCCTGGTGCAACTTGAGGCCGTTTCCTCTCATCCTATCACTTGTTACTTGGGAGAAGAAAAAGAGAAGGTGAGGAGATGACCTCCTACCCGAAGCGGCTCCTTGTTTCTCATGTGGCCATGCTGGCTCATTGATGGCATCAGGGCACATCAATGTGGTCTCGTAAGAAGCAGAACGGGTTCATTCTTGTCCCTAATGGGGTCAGGCAAGGGCCAAAGGAGGCAGGAGGTGGAGGACACTGCCCCGATTGCTGCCACCCCAACAGGCAGAGCCTCCCGGGACCCTCAAGGGGCTACAGTAATGCCAGGGACCTGCTTCACACTAACAAGAAGTCAACTGGAATGTGGGGAGACAAAGAAAATGAACACCCAGCATAACATTGAAGGCAAACCCCAAAACCAAGATGACACCTCCTCACTACATCTGTGACTCCAACAAAGCTAAAGTCATAGGGAAGGAGGAGCTGCATTTCAGAGGCCACGATCAACTGGTTCCATGAGTGCAAAAAGACCAAACCCACAAATCCACGAGGCTTCAGCTGCTAACGGTGGTAAAATCCCCCCTCATCACTCCTCAGGGTGGACAACTGGGGGGCACTGGGGTGATGGAGGGAAACACCAGATGGATGGACCACCAAAACCTGCCTCGCTAGGAGCCCCCGCTCCTGTGCAAGGGGTGCACCCACAGACATTCAAGGATGACTTTCGTCCCTTGAAATCCCCTTTCTCTACCCAAGCTCCTGGCCATGACAACAGGTCACAGGTGGAGGGACTGTCCCCTGCCCTGGGCTGGACATGACCATGTCCCCTGGGCTGGACATGACCGTGTCCCCAGGGCTGGCGGCAGAGGGAGGGTAGAGAAGGGAGCAATGAAGCATAAAACAAAGGGGCAGTTGCCCTCTCAGCAGCCAGGAGTCTCAGCTCACTGACATCATGCTGGCAGAAAAGCTGATTTAAAAAAAACAAACCTGACAGAAATCACATCTCCTCGGGTGAGCTCGTTGAGAGCGCAAATTTTTTGCAATTAAATATCAAGGCATCCGTCAAAGGGGACTTGATTAACCATTTCATTGGCTGCATAATTGGAAACAAACTGTTGTATAATTAATAGACTTACCAGGAGGCAGGCAAAGTCCATCAGGAGCCCTACAGGTAACTTCTTAATGGGGAATCAGCTCCCTTTGATTAAGAGCTGCTGCGGCGCCGGTGGGTCGCGGAGCGTCGCGCGGGACGTGCTGTGCAGCATCGCTGCCACGCAGCAGCCCCCGCCACCGACGGCCTCTGTATCTCTCTGCCAGGCTTTTTGGGACAGGACCAGGCTGGTCCCTGCCTGCTGGGGCAGCAGGAGATGCCCGAGGGGGAATTTCTTCCCAGAGGAAGAGGGAAAGCTGCATCTCAACACCGGTATCAGCTCTCAAGGTGGGGAAAATTCCCCCATGAGAGCCAGGTTGATTTACCTCCCCTGGCAGCGATGACCCTGGGATGCAGATGGACTCGTGAGAGCTCATAGATTCCACCACAAACCTGCTCCTCCACCATCCATCTCCGCAGCCGCTGTCGGCCATCGCGCTCCACACAGAATGAAATAACTATAATAACGCTCATGCGGAAATCAAAACCCCACATGCCTGAAAGGCGGCTGAGCTGGAACCAAATGAGATTGGTCCGAGAATTGGAAGAGCAGCCTATTCCCCCCCTGCCTGCCTCCTCTGCCTCTCCCCATATGTATCCAGGGATGCCGAGGTGTCAAATGATTCACAACCTGCCTTTGCATTTATTTGTTCCTCTTTTATCTCGTCCTAAGGGAAACGATGCATTCAAAGGAAACCTGTGTGGAGCGTAGAGAGCCAAGTTTGTCACCTGCTGTAAGGAGCCAGGACCACTGATTACCAAGATGCAAGTACCCAAATGAAAATTAATTATGATTTTCATTCACAGCCAATGACAGCATATTATTGCACTGAACAACAGGAAAAATTATTCTCTCCCATTTTGCATCAAAGAGGGTGCAATCGGGCTGCATATAATTGTGCTTAATGACTGAAAACAAACAAAGGGAACAGCTGCGATTTATTAATCCCATTACAAATAATAAAAGAAGTTCCTGAGAGCTGTGAACACACTTGTGATGCTCGGAGACAGCAAGACACTCAACAGATGTCAGGCTGCCATCAGTGGGCAAGAAGAGGACCCGTGTCCCTAAAGGGCAGCTCATGAATGCCACACGGTCCCCTCTCTGTTCTCATACAGGGTTTGGAGGATTTATTTAAGGCTTGTGGGACTTTGAGACTGGAGGAAGCAAGCGCCTGATGATGGTTGAGGGATGAGGGCTGCGCTGCAGCAGATCAAGGTTCTCTGAACTGCTCCTCTTCCACCCTCATGGTAGACACAGAGCTGTTGTATAAACTGGAAAATCCCCTGAAAACCCTCTTTGGCCAACTTATCACATATATGGGAACCTCCTTGACATGCCATCCCAAATCGTTAGGGGAGTAGCACAGAGGTCCCACCACCATGGTCAGCAGTGCATGGTCACCTGCTGTACAGTGACCGCCATGTGGCACCTTCCCAAGCACCAAGGGCTTCCTCCCACCCTTGGAGACAAGCCAGAACCTCCTCCTCCTCCTCACTCCTGCAAAGCATCCAGCTCCATGAGCATTTTGGCCACCACAGTCCCAGCGCTGACCTGAGACCCAGGGGCCAGGTATGTTACGTCCTGCCCATGGACTTCCTAAATTCACATCTCGAAGAGGCGCCAGGAGAAGCCTCACAGTTGCTGCAGGGTGCAATGGGGACCCTGTTTTCCTGTGGGATGAGATGCCAGCTCTCCCAGCTCTTTTCAAGCGAGGAGATGTTCTGGTACTCTGTCATCTAAACAAGCCACCGTTCAAACACAGTCATCAGTCCGCTTTATTGGGACAATAAAGCCTATACCATCACGTTATATGTATAGATCCATATTTGACTGTAGTTACATATTTTATTGCTTTAATAAAAAGATGCGAGGTGTGGATTCGAGTGGTGCTTTACGAAGTTAATTTGTATAAAGTACAACAGAGGGGTTTTTAACCGTTCTTACTGATGTTCGCAAAGCAAGCGCTGAAGACGCCTCCACATCCTCCAGCATCCCTGGGGAGCGGAGCCAGATGCCGCCTGTATCATCATAGTGTTGGTACCGCTGCAGCACCAGGTCGGCGGCAGCGGAGAGGGAACGCACACTGAGATAACACCATGAACTCTGCAGCCCTGCTGAGCTCACATGCCAAATGTGTAGAAAAATAGGTGTTTCCCACATTACTCACTGCAGAAAATACAGGGAACAAAGCGCTGCCTACATGCCTCCCAAACCTTAGCTTCCCCGACTGCTCAAGCACAGACACAGACTACATTATTCTGCATTTATCAGGGTGTTCTTCCACAGGAAAAAGCAGGGGACTGCAGAAACGAGGACAAAGGGACACAGCTCACAGCCCAGGCTTGACTCCCCACCACTGCGCCTTACCTCGTCCTTGTACTTGGTGATGTAGGAGTAAATCTCGTGCAGCGCGCTCATGCTGTTGAACTGGCTGAGGTGTAACCGCGACTGCTCTGCCAGGTATGCGCTCATGTCCTGGTCACTGATCGCTGGCATTTTAGCTATATCTGCATAATATCTGCAAGGGAGAAAGAGAAGAGCGGGTCTGATACTGGGACAGACAGAAGGGGACGGGTCCCCACCGCGACGCTTGCTGAGAAGAGCCACCGGAGAGTGGCTCCAAGTAGTGATGTACCACGATCACCCATTATAAACCCGCCTGTGGAGCAGACACTGAGCCCAGCCTACCGTGAGGGATTTCCCACCCTCTCCTAAACCACACATTTTTCCTTCTTCCCATCCCATTGGCATGTTTTGCCACCAAACTGCATCCACCAGAATCCTCCATGCCTGCAGCAACACCTAAGGCTTTGATACCATTCTCTTACGGTTGCCATGTTGCTAAGGCCAATGATGTCCCTTTGCGTCCAATTAAACACTTGGTGCATGAACACAAACAAGTTCAGATCCAGGCCTTGCAGGGATACAGGCCTGCGTGGATACGTCTTCCTCAGCAACAGGCATCCAACACCCTACAACTGCCGCTGGCCATGCTCAGAAGTTGTTGCTCACCCAAAAGCTACACAGCTTTCATTTTTGGTGAAAACTGAGGTTCTGAAGATGGTCTTGTGAACTCAAAGGATCCCAGGCAGCAGACGAGGCAGCTGATGTCCTAGGGCATGCTTGGGCCAAATGGCTTTGTCCTTTTCTGCCTTCTTTGTGCTTCTCTGATGGTTCCTACCTTACATTTCCTATGACACCTTAAGATTTGCAGTCCCATCCCATAGCTGCCTCACTGACACGCTCAGCAATGACAGGGAAACCCAGACACAGCTTATATAGTCTGGAATCGTAGTGGAAAAACAGATCATCCAACAGGATATTCATGAAAAAATAGGAAGATCAAAGCCGCATCATCCCATTTCAGCAGGAGGGTTACACCAAGCAGATGTACCAGTGGCCTGGATGCTCAGGTCCTTTTGGAAACCGGGGTTGCATCCACAGGCCTCTATTAAAAAATAAACCCTACCCACAGCAAACGAGCCCCAGCTGCTCCCACCACCTGGAAATACAGAGTGCCAGTCCCTCCCAGGTTTGCTTTGCTCCTCCTGACTCCTCAAACTACTCAGTGCAGTTTCTGGTACAGTGATTAGCATCATTAGCATCATCAGCTGAACGCTGAGGTGGAACACGACTGAAGCACTTGGATAGGAGCAGATGGCAGCAAGACCACTTGAGGAGATGAATATGAGGATCTACTCCATCCCACGGCGCTGAACTCAGCTAGCGATAAAATACTTGGGCAGTTTTGACAAGGAGCCTCATTCACATCCAAAAAGTGATGCGAGAGATTTCCTGGACGCTTCCAAGAGCGCGGTGCTCTGAGGTGAGGACCTCCAACCAAACCAGGCACCGAGAGAGCTGCTACATCCCCAGAGAGATCACCCCCAAAGTGATGTCTCCTAAGGCTGATATTACTTATTAGGGACAATACACCAAACGTTCTCAGTTCCAGCCAGCTTTGATTAGCAAAGAAAACTCACAGAGATCCCCCCGGCCACCCTTTAACCCCATAGGTGAAAGGACTTGTAAGAAATGCACGTACAGAAGAGATTTGCTGAGAAACAAAGCTTTTGTGGCTGCCACAGAAAGATGTCCACGTAACATGCAGCAGTATTACGTTCCAGGTTTTCTCATGACACAAAGGACAGTAGGAAACCATGATTTTTCAATGCAAGTGTGCATGGCTGGTGTGGACCAAGAACCCAGACACACCATTTCCAGAGGACACCTACCACAGCTACGACCCCGGCAGTGGTGATCTTGGGTTTCCCCAGGCTCCCCACCTCCCAAGCCCTTTACTATTCCTGCCACAGACTGGCAGGACACCCATTTTTCCAGCCGCTGCCTGACCCAAGGCAGCAGACAGACCCACTTTTGGGACCACCAGTCCCACTCAGCCACCCCCGCACCGTTCCCATCCCACCTCTGCAAAGCTCTGTGACGACAACCATTGCCAAAAGCCAGAAATGCCAATTACACCATAAATCCTTGGGGCAGAGGAGCTGCGGGAGGGAGACACAGTCGTACCCTGCACGGGACAGCTGTGCCCCCGGCTCGGCTGCCTCGGGGACCGTGCCGGCGGTGAGTGATGGCAGAACATCTGTCACCGTGAGATCTCTCACCTCCTCCCCAGGGACACAGCATGTCTAGACCAATGTTTCACTCTGGAACGGTTTTATACCTTTTTTTTTCCTTCGGGTACACACATATGTGAGTATTTTTGTCATAGAGACAGCAAGGTCAGAGGAATTCACCTTATGAAGTTGGTGATGTTCCTACAGGACCCCACTCCAAAGCTCCCTCCAGCGCCCCGCAAAGAAATGTCTCATTTTGCAAAGCAGCCCATCTCTCGCCTTAGCCATCCTATTTCAGAGGTACCTTTTCTTCTGATCCAAGCCCTGTCTTCCTCCAGGGAAGAACCTTGTCTTTGTGCCTGCCCACAAAGCACCAGGCACGCCAATGGTGTGACAAAAATAACCGTGTACAAGCGACTATCCAAAGGATGATTTAGGCTACAAAGTCCCACGCTTGCAAACTAGAGAATATGATGCTTATTTTTGCCTGGACATCTTTCACTTGGTTCTGGTCTAGATGCTGAAAAAGGGAAGGGTCCTTGGTTTTAACGGAAAAAAGCACAATATATAGCACAGTATATCAGCACAAGGGGAAAGTTGCACAAGCAACCTGAAATCTGCTGGTTTTTAAGCTTGATGAAGTTCCACTTTACAACACAGCAACATTTTAACAGTAGCTCTATTTGGAGGGCTTTGGAGGACATCTCCTAGGTTTCTCTCCCAAAAGGATAAAGCTAAGCACAGCATCATGCTTGAGCGCATCAATTTGCAATCAGTAGCATTCAAACCCCGAACCTTTAACGCTGTGCTAATTCAGCGGGACAGAGGGATGCGACAGGGAAGGTGGAGGGTGGTGGAAGGAGCCAGGGGACCCGCTCCTCAGCACAGCGACAGCAGCCCGAGCGCTGCTTCAGAGCACACGCTCTCAGGATCCCGGGCGAGACGTACGGATGGATGAGAGTTGGGAAATGGTAATTTTCAACCATTTTGGGAAAATCTGCGTGCATTGCCATGGTGCAAAAAAGGCACTTCTCTAGTCCAGGGCTTTTTGAAAGCAACCAAGGGTGGTGTTAGCAAGCCCCTAGCACAGACCGAGCTTCTACAACAGAAACCACCACACAACCTAAAAGTGAAGGCTGCCTTTAGCACCCCTTAAGCAATTCATACACGGTCATTGCAATCTCACTCCAGAACACAATCATGAGAAACCATCATCTCTCAAATGAGACGATCACCTTCCTCAAGCATCAGTATGGTCTCTCTTCAGACAGCTGCCAAGAGGAGTCTTCCCAACAACCGAGCCCTCGGTGTGAAGTCCTCACACCCATGTACATCCCCTGTAAGCCCTTCAGGTGACACGAGGAGCTATCGCCAAGTCTACTCACCTTTCTACCCAGCTCTTGTAGTTGGGGATATCCTTGGCGTACAGTAGTTTGTTGGAGGGAGAGTCTTTTCCTAGCTTGTGCTCAGAAGTTGAGCAGGAGTCCATGAATGTCTGAGCCACCACGGATAGGCAGGCATCAGTAATACTGTTCTTGTGAATGTCGAACACAAACTGGGGATTCTTAATCACATTCACCCAAAAACGTAGAGGTAGACTGCGGGAAGAAGGAAACAGGAGTCAGCACCTAGACCGAGCGCTACAGGGCAGCCAGCACACACACACTTCTGGCTGGGGAGAAGGAGCTCCCCATCACCCAGAACTGGGCAGGCTGCTTGTCCCAGCACCCCAGGGATGCAAAAAACCTGGGGTACACAGCCATTCCCCTCTGCCCATCCCCACACAGCCTCAGGTCTCCAGGGAGAAACTCCTCAGCGCTGCGGACAAGTGCAGAGGTGAAGCAGAGCAGCCAAGATCCGTGGTTTCTCCGAGGATCCTCTCGCACTGAAGAGCCCTTGCCAAGCCCACGGGTCACACCACGCACGGTCCCTTTCTCCGGCATCAAAGAGCCTGTCTACAGCACCGCGCGGCATTTCACGCATCTCTCCTGTCGGAGGAGGGGGTTAACTGGACTCCTCAAGGGACTCATTAGCACATTTCACACCAGAGGAGAATTTAGGCAGCCTCAGAGCTGGAAATGAAGCTCTCGGTTGTAGAGGCAGCGGGTCTCCTGGCCAGCCACCGACTGGATGTTTGCTGCATAATGACACACGTGCCACCCTCCACAGCTCCGTTTTCCACCCCTGCTGCCCCTCTCCTCTCCCAGGAGCATCTCAGGGTGTCCCCCCATCACAAAGCCCCTCCGCTTTGTCATCCCTCAGCACAAACGCCCAGCAAATTCTTTTATCTTAGACAAAACACACTTCGTTTCCCAGGACTTTCCTAATGAGGGTACCGGGTGCATGTACATATTTCATTTGTGAAGGGAATGGCCTCAAGAAATGAGCTCCACACACCGAATTAGCGCCCAGAGATAAGCACAGGCATTAGTATGCAGGAGCCTGCATGCCCAGCCCCTGCGGAGCGGGGCTTATTTTTTTTTCTTCCTCCTTTGCCTTTCACTCCTTCTTTTAATATAGAAAGCTGAGTTATAAATCAGTTCCAAGCACTTCCGTGCTCTCACATCTCCATTTAAAAATGTTTCTTTTCCTGCCCTGCTAATTGCCAACAGTTACTGAACTATACAAAAGCAATTTGGCTGCCATTTAACAAATGCCAGACACGGGAATGTACGTACCCGTTCTCCAGTAACGGCAAGATCAGAGAGATGAAATCAGTGAGGCAGCAGAAAAGGAAAATGCTGAGGGAGGGGGTTGCGGAGCAGGAGCCAACGCCTGCCCAGCCCTGGTCTCGTCAGCCGCTCGGCCCCGCTTTGCGGAGAGCCATAAGCAGAGCCCATGGGCAAGGTTAGGGAGGATGCACCCACAGCTTTACGCTGTGTTAGGACAGGCTCAGGGAGGTGGAAACACCTTCAGGACAGGCAGGATGAGAACTGGACTGGCATCTCCAGAGAAGCCCAGAGGATGGAGAAGCCCGAGCGGTGTTTTCTCGAGGTGAGACAGGAACCAGCCACCATGGTCCTCGGCCCACTCCAGCCATCAGAGGGAGTGCGGTGCCCGGGATTTGGGGATGGGTGGGCTGAGGGAGCGTTTTGCATTCCTGGGATTTTTTTCTGCTGCAGGAAGGCATGCAAGGGATTTACCCACACCCGAAATACAGAGATATGGGCCTCTGTTGTTCTGGATCATTTCCAATGACATATTTCTGCTCGCCGGGGGAGGGGTTGGAAGTATCATTAGCTGTGATATCGTTAACCACCACCCCGCCCCGTCCCACTGCCCTTCTTCATTACCAGTTACTCTTCCAGGTGTGCCTGACATCGTAATCATTGATCTGATGCTTATCAGCTTGCTCATCCAGGAAGTCAAACATGTATTTGATGGCGAGGGGCAAGGCGCTCCCACGATGTGCTGTGCTGAAGATGGTCTCAAACAGGTCGTCCACAAATTTCTGCAGGGTGCCCTGAAGAGGAGAGAGAAGAGCTGCTCAGCAACACCCGGAGGCAGCAAAGAGATGAACCAGGTCATTCCCCTTCCCACATCACTGATTTTGTAGCTTTATCCCAAACACCAAAGGGGCACCTGTCCTAGGGCAACTCTGCTTTGCAGTCCAGCAGCTGCTGCAGGATACAGGGAACAGTAAAAATGCCAAATGGTGTAAAAGACAAATGGGAAAATCCACCCAAGGGATATTCACTTGGCATACAAACACATCACCTCCAGCTCACAAAAGAGACCGAGAGAGTCACTCCTCCTGTGCTTTTGAAACAGAAGGCTAATAAAAAAACACAGCACTTGCCACTTTTGGACAACCCAAATCACTACCCTTCCCCATTCAGATTTCAAAAGCCAGGCAGCAGCTCTGTGTCTCTGGGTCATACCTTGGTGGCTAACAGGCGGGTCAGGTAGATTTCGGAGACCATCTTGCTGCCCCGGTCACCCTCCCGCTGGTCCATGTGGTCGTGATTTTTCACCAGATGCCAGAGCTTGGTGCCGCTCTCCAGGTCGGGGGTGATCATGGGGGTCCGCGAGCGCAGGCTGTCGGGGCTGCTGGCTGTCCGCAGCATGCTCTCTGCAAGCACCGAGCACAGGGAGATGCTCACAACCTGCCCGCCTCCATCCCCCTTCCCTCTGCTGTGGCTTTGGGGCCATGAAATGGGAACTTTGGGGTCCACCATGAACTGGGACCGACCTCACAGCCTGCTGGGCTGTGTTCAAGCCTGGCTGATGCAGAGGAGCCAGGATCAGGGTGGAAGGGTTTCCGCAGGGGTCTGTCCTGCTCCCAGCACGCTGGTGCCAGGATCACAGACACCTCGTGTATCAGCCTGAGCTGACCACACTATTCCCTTCCAAACCAAGGCTGAAGAACACTTGCCAGCATGTTCGCTGTAGCCCTCAACTCTGCTCATTTAAGGGCAAAGTACCTCTGTGCTTATTTTAATCAGATTTCAGGGGAATAAAAGGGAGGGAATCCCTTAGCAGCAGTCATCTGACACATCTTTATCCCCCGAGTCTGACATGCCGCAAAGAGAGATGTCTCTGAGGGCATCTGCTCCCTTTCCAACACCAGAATAAATAGCACGGTGCAGGAGAGCCGGGGATTTGGAGGAACCTTGTTCACATGAGCCACAGTTACAATCACCTGCCCTGGGCCTTGGTCTGCCAGCCCAGCCCGGTGCTGCCTCCCCGGCCAGCACAGCGGCGGGTGCCCCCGCGCGCTCACCGTATCTGCTGAGGGACTTGGTGAAGGTGGAGGAGTTGGAGATGTTGTACGCCGAGTTCTGCTTGGGCACCAGGGCTACGGAGGAGCCGTCCGTCACCTAGGGACAGAGATGGTGTGAGCAGGTTGTGGCACGGGGGGAATACAGGAGGAGCAGCCCCGCAGCAGGGAGAAAACAGACAGGAGGGATGAAGCTACACAGCACCCCAGGCCAGGGACATCCACCTCCAGCAGAGGAGACCTACATATCTACCTCTGCCTGGAGAAGAGAAGACTCTGGGGAGACCTTATTGTGTCTTTCAGTGCCTAAAAGGTGTCGATAAGAAAGATGGAGACAGACTTTTTAGCAGGATCTGTTGCAATACGACAAGGGGTGACGGTTTTAAACTAAAGGATGGGAAATTCAAGCCAGACATGAAGAACAAATTTTTTTTATGCTGAAGGTGGTGAGAGCCTGGCCCAGGTTGGCCAGAGAGGTGGTGGATGAACCATCCCTGGAGACATCCCAGGCCAGGCTGGACGGGGCTCTGAGCAACCTGAGCTGGTGAAGATGTCCCTGCTCATGGCAGGGGTGGCACTGGATGAGCTTTGAAGGACCCTTCCCACCCAAACCATTCTATGATTCTACAGTTCTGCAGCAGCTCAGGGGAAGAGGTCAGAACAGGAACACACCAGAAACCTTGGCATGAAAACGGTAAGTAAGGTCAGAGCAGGAAAGAGCCTCTATGAGTTCTGGACATGCCCCATTTAGTGCTTCCTTAAATGGAAGGACCATAAACATGGGGCCTGGGCAGGGGAGTGATGCAGACCTCCTGGCCATGGCCTTGCATGAGCAGCATGGCCTGGAGAGCTGAGCCCAGTCCCTGACCAAACTGAGGAGAAAGCTGAGATGCTCAAGCTCAAAGCAGCTGGTGACAGCTCAGTGGTCTCCACCACAGACAACCTTACCTGGTAGTGGGCCAGGGTGTTTAGCCTCTTCCAGTCATTGTCAATTTTTGTGGTGACATCTTCGTCCTGCAGTATGATCCGGGCCATCCTGCCCTGCCGCCACTCTGCCCCATGAAGGAGAAGGGCTCGTGGTTAGTGGGGGGCCTTGGAGCACAAAGCCGAGGTGAGGGCAGGAGCACGGTCTGGGCATCAAGAACAGAGTCCTCCCACCATCTTCTGAACCCCAGGACTGGTGATGATCAATATGGTGTTGGACAAAAGCTGTTTCTAACTACCCAAGGAAAGACAGAATCCATTTGACCCCAGTGACAGTTTCTTTTGCTTGTCTTCATTCTCCTGCCCTTCCTTTAGGAACAGGACTATTAACACTGTTCTCAACTACTGCTGGCCTCCTTGGACCTCAGCAACCTCAAGCCTGCAATCCAGACCACGGCCAGAGCCAAGGAGGCTCCTCTCTCCATCCCCGCTCCTGGCAGGACCTACACTGTCATGCCAAAGGTCCCCACACACAGCCAGTGCCACCAGCACAGCAGAAGAGGACAAGCACAAATGCTCTGGTCCTGTCAGGTCCCTTCTCCTGCAGGAGATGTGGATTTTCCTGCCTTGAACAGTTTTTTTGGCACTTCTGCTCTTAGTCATGTCCCTGCTGCCCACAGGGAAGTGCTTGGCCTCTCTCTTACCCAGGTCCATGTCTCCAGCTTTGGGTCGCTGGGAATAGGGCACCCCCTTGTAGACGGCGTCCAGCAGCTTCTCTTTCACCTGCGTGATGGTGTCGCAGTTCAGCACCTTGACGGGGATCTCCGGGGCATTCTCGTTCTCAGGGTTCACGCAGTTGAGGGTCTGCACAGCACAGGAGGGGCAGAAAGACCCAAGTGAGAGGTGCAAAGGCAGGTCCATGGGGCTACAGCTGTCTACAGGTCACAACTTCTCACCTCCCAGGCCACTGTGGAGTCACAGCCACAGGGCACATTCCTGTTGCCCCTTCCTCCTCATCTCTCCTCTCCACCCTCAAATCTCCAACTATTCCAGAAAGGCTCTGGTGAAGAGTGAAGGATTGTGAAGAGTGAATCAGTGAAGGAATACTGGGCCAACAAACCATGTCACCAAAACCTGTCTAGCCTGAGTGATACCCAGGCACACTTCACTAGTGAAGAACCAGCTGCAGGTTCAGCTGGACAGAGGAGATGGCTCATATGGAGGAAAAGTATCTCTCCATATCCTGCAGTCATCTCCAGGCTTTAACTTTGATCCCCAGCCAACATGAGCCGCTGAATGTTCCAAGTAGCATCTCTGGCCCCAGGTCTGTCAGGGCCATGGGGTTTGCTGGGAGAGGCATGGAGAGGGGTTCAGTTCACGTTTGGCTTTCTCAGCTCCATGACAAGAGCAAACCTTGCCATGCAAAGACCCCATTTCTGACTGTAGCTGAGACGGGCACCGCACAGACAGGGCAAGAGGCACCCCAGGGATGCTGGAGAGAAGAACAAGAGACAAATCACTCTCTGCAAAGTACTTTGGGTGCCTCCAGGATCTCGTGAAACAGCTGGACCTAGCAGCGCTGCCAAGCAGCAGTACCAGCGAGGCTTCCGCTTGCACTAACCAGCATTTTGTAGTCAATCTGCTGCCGGATGAGCTTGTCTTCGCTCAGGGAGTAGCGAGCTTCTCCCGTGATGGCATCGATGGGTCCCTTCTCCATCTGCTGCTTGATGGCACAGTAGAGCATGAAGAGTGGTTCCCCAGCACACTCCTGCGGCACAGAGGATGGAGGAGGAGGAGAGAGTGGGGTGAGAAGGTGCCAAGCACCAGCTTTGCCTCTCAAGACTGCAAGGAAGTGGGGAGATGGTAAAATTCAGCCTGTGGAATAACTCATTCTCTCCTTCCCAGCCTGCCGGAGGTCGTCCCTTGTCTATCAACCCCTAGGCTCAGCTTACCAGAGTTTCCAGACACTCCCTGGTGATTTCTGTTAATTCTACAGGCAAAAACAAGCTAAAAAGGTTAAATTCAAGGCTAGTGAAGAGCAGGTTGGGTCTGGGGACTTTGTATATGGGATACAGCGTATCTTTTGAGCTGGCCCAGCCAGGAGAAGCACCTGAGGACTGGAAAGGGCACACAGCGGTGGGACAGCCTGAGGGCTCTTGCCCAGGGATCACAACGCAGTTCTGGCATCTGCCAGGATCCCAGTCTCACATCACAGAAGGTCACAGGAGGTTTATCCGTACGACACCTGGGCATGGTCAGTCAGACCCACTGGGAAGGAAAAGTGAGGGAGAAACTCGCTGACAACCCAACCCTGAGCCTCCAGCTGATGGAGGGGACCAGGCAATGAGGTTCCTGCAGTTAAACCATTTGTCACCTACATGTCCCCACTGTCAAACCCCTCCAGTCAGAGCCACATTAACAACCATAAGTGGGAAGGAGAGAAAAACTGGACCAGACACTCCTCCCAAAGACGCTGCAGAACAAAGGAACAGCAAAGGACCCACCAAGGTTGGAGGCACCAACCAGTCTGGAGCCATGAATTGGTGTAGGGGGGCTGGTAGTGGACACCCCCTTTTTTAGCTGGTGCCCAAACTGGCTCTGAGCTGCACCCCAATGAGCCCTTCCAGATACAGACATCAATCCTAAGGGGCAAATGGGGCAAAAAAACCCAAAAGGGTAAAAGGGTCTGACGGGAACAGAGAGGAGGGGGAGAAGTCCCAGTAGATTTTACCCGACCAGCACTCGCCCCTCCCTCCCGGCCGCCTCACAAATAAATTGTCCTTTGGTGCAAAGTGTGGCTGCTCTCCCTGTCACCATATGCTGTTAGCATCTCGTTAGCATCTGCGGTAATTAAAGAGACAGCTGCTAACGAGCAGGAACAGGCATACATCATCTCCAGACCTTCCGACAACATGCCTGTCTTTGAAATTATGTTTCGTTTGCAAACTTGGCTTCATTAAGGCAGCTTGGAAAAGCGGGAGACCCAAGGTGGGTGCTACGCTACAGGTCACCAGGTGCCCACAGAGCCGCGAGCCCCCCGCCACCCCTACAGCACCCAAGCCCACCCCTCCAGCCGTGGTGAAAGACTGGAGTTGCTTCTTTTTGCTGGTTGTAAAAGTCTCCTCATAAAACTTTCCAAGTCTGTGGAAGTGATGTGGATGGAGGACGGCTTGGAGCGGGATTCCTGTTCACATCTGGCACAGCTGCTCCCGTCTCAGCCCATGGGATTCCCCTCTCTGGGTGAGCACGGCTGCTGCCCCATCATCTGTTCCAGTGCTCTGGCACCCTCAAAGTAAAGAAGCTTCTCCTCAGTAAAGAAGTTTCTCCTTGGACACTGGCTGGGCTGATGGGGAATAAATCTCTTTTTGGATGTTCTATGGCCTCCCCGGAGGGACGGAGGCATCGGTGGGCCTGGTGATGGGTACGTCCTTCCTCCAGCACCATGCAGGCTTTTGGGTGCTCCTGTGTGCCCCAGGATCCTGTTCTCCTTCTAACCTGTCAGGCACTCTAATGCCAACCAAAACAGCCCCTCTGCCCCGTCATCCTGACTCTGCGCATCCTCCAAATTGCAACTTGGCTTCCCTACCTGTTCCAAATGTGTCCTATACACTTAAAATCCTGAAATCACTCACTCCCAGCCTCACTGTCCCCACCAGCTCTTGAGGACCGAGTGGGCAAAGATGCTGCCGTGGGTCACAGCTCACTGAGCCACGACAGATGAGAATGGTTTAGGGCTCATCCCTGACAGAGACCAACAAAATGAGCAGAGACCACAGAAACGGGTGCTGCACAGTTGCCCCAGATGATCTCCATGGGGTGAGGAACAGGAGGGGACTGCCGAGACGGGGCTGAGTGAGGGGGGTTTGTGGGGGCTCCCCGTGCAAGCTGAGCTGGAGGGGGGTGTCTGCAAACCCCCCCGTGCACGCAGGCGTCGGTATGTGGAGCACAGGCTGAGGCGAGCCAGCTAACACTCAGACTGGCTTATTGACTAGATCTAGCTCATCAGGCACCTAATATTGTGCATTTTTCAGCGCTTGCCTCAATTTATCCCTCTCCCTTTCCCCAGGGTGTCTCATTAAGAGTCTGATAAATGCTACTACAGGGTCCCTGGGAAAGCGCCAGCCCTCGCTGGCTCCCCACGCTGCTGGCCCTGGGCAGGGGGGCTGCTCTGTCCCTCTCCCTGTCCCTCTCCCCAGCTCATCACAACCACACGATGCCAAGCGCCTGGCCCTGCTCTGGGCAGGTTTGCTGAGAGTTGATCTTACAGCCGGGCACGTGTTCGTCTGCCTCTTTTACATGCACAATTACCACGGTTTGGTGCAGTTTCCTTGCTGACACACTGCCATGGTACCTCTCCATCTACTCCACGTGTTTCTCCCAATTTTGATGCCACCTGCGATCCTCACTGCCAGGAGACAGGAGGAAACGGTCCCGTGAGTCTCCTTGGGTGGAACTGACCCAGGAGAGACCACAAGCACATCCTCAAGCCTCTTCCAGTCTAACAAGTGACCCAAGTGACACAGTTTCAACCACTTCCCAGGAGAGACGATCCCCAGCACAACAATCTCACAGCCAGCAGGTTTATCCAAGCCCTCTGTGTATTTTCCTCCTGTAATGGTGCATCTAGATCACATTTCTCTCTCCTGCTGCTACCACCCAGAGACCAGAGGCATCTTCCCCTACCAAATCCGCAGTATAGCCAAGGACTTTCTAAAAAGTCCTTGTCCAGGTCCCATTCCCATGTCTCCCTCACCTGCTACTCCTTATCCTCAGACCTGCCCTGCACTGGTGATGCACCTGGAAGTCTCTCCGAAAAGGGACCTGGCTGTACAAGGACAGATGTAGGAAAGTGGTGGCACATGAGCCAATCCAAAGCAGCTTCTGAACAAGGAGAACATGCCCCAGGTCACTGCCCACGTGGCCCAGCCCAGCCAGGGACACGCCAAGGGCACCAAGTCACGCACGTGAACGCAACATCCCCAGACACCATTGCGGGTGTTCAAAGGCTGTGTGCTGCACTCTGCTTGGCCAAAGCACAATCTTGTCCACTTTGAGGAGCCCTGAAGGCGTTTATCCACAGCAAGAGCTCCTCCTGCTTGTCCCATCAACCCCGCAGAGCCCAAAGAGCCATCTGCTGATGTCCTACCTGATCCCACCAGGCACTTCCCACCTGATCCCACCAGGCACCACCACTGCAGTGTGGCCCTGCTGAGCAAAACCGCAACACAAAGAGGCAGCAAGAGGTTTGACATCTCCCTGCGACCGGCACAGCTCTTCTCCTCTCCCACCCTGGAAAGCAATCTCTGTCGCACACCACACTAGATTTTTATAAATACAGGCTATCCCCCAATGGAGGCAAAAAGCCAAGTGCATGTAAGTAATATTATAAATCACCCCTCGCTGATGATCACTTGAGTTCTGCACAGATTCCTGCTTGCTCTCATCTCTTGGCTGGAAATGGTTCAAACCCTCTTTATCTTAATGAGGGATGAAATCCCACAATAACGGCTGCGTGCCACCCAGCCTCGCTGCACCGATGCCAGGCAGGATCCCAAGAAACAGCTCTGCCGACTGACAAAGCCACGGTGGGACCAGGGACACCATTCACCCCGCTGGTGTCATCCCAAAGCAGCAGCAGGACCGAGCCCAGTGGTCCATGAGCTGGAGCTGCTGCCATGTAACCTGCATGGCTGCTGGTGCGGCTCTAGCAGGTGGAAGCACCAGTGCCGATGGGATAAATGTTCTCGACATGGGTTGGGTGAACCAATGGTAAAAGTAGCCCTTATGCTTTGGCATCCTCTTCTGCTACCCCTGATGAAATTCAGGGAATGGTCAAATTCAAGCTAATGGGCTCATCAGTGTAGGCAGGGGCACAGGGAGGTCCAACATCATCTACACCCTCATGTACACGTGGTGGGGAAAACTGCACCCCTGGCTGCCCACAGGCCCTGCAGGGTGTCCATCCCCGCTGGGGCATCTTCTGGAGGGGAAGAAGCAGCAGAAATATGTGGGGGAAATGATACCACTACCAAGGAGCTTCAGTGTCAAACAGATGAAGGAAAAGCAGCAGAATTATGTGAAGAGCACAGCGCATCAAACTACAGCTCAAAAAGGCAGAAATATCCTCTGAGCACAGTCACGTCTACAGAAGGACCAGCTTCTGGGGCTTTTTCCTCCTGAGTTACACAAGTAGAGGCAAGGAGGGAAGAATGGGGACCACTCTGAAGGGATTCAAGACTCACTTGAGTTGCTTGAGGTTTATTCTTTCTCCAGGCACTGTTTTTAAGAAGATCTCAAACCCACTACCATTAAGCAATCATGGTCTGGATTTCATTTCTCAGTCTTAGCTATTTCCCCAAAAGAAGACCCAGAATCACTGATCACATCTCAGAAACACAGGATGGGGAGGGAGCCCTGGGAAGTGCTCTCTGCTCCAGGGGGAGCGGGAGCGCTGAGGAGCACATCAGCCCAGGCTCTGGGTACCACGCTGCACATCCCAGTGAGGTAGGAGCCACCTCCCCACCCACCCGAGGCTGCCATCCCTTCCCAAACTCACCTTCAGAAACTTGTACAGCAGAAACGTGAACCAATTCGTCAGCATCTTCTCCGCCACTGACTCCGTTCTGTAGGGAACACAGAGAGCAAAGCCGTCAGGAGAAGATATTAAAGGTCCCTGATCTCACCTGTTGCCACAACTCAGCCTTGGACTGTGGCTAAATTATTTCTGGTTTTAAAAGGTCACATGTGGAAAGGCAGGAACCTTGAAGCAAAGGGGCACAAGCAGGCAGCAAAATCTCTCGTGCAAAGCCTGCCCATCTGCAAGGCTGAGCCAACGGGAGCGAGAAGCAAATTGGCCTCTGGTGTATTTGGAGATCCAGAGAGAGCCGAGCACGGCCGTGTCCCATGGGAAGTCCAACCCAGGGGATGACCAGATTTCTACCTCTCCCTGGTACTTTCTACTTAAATGAAGTTTGTTTCTTGTATGGCATCTCATTGGAACATCTCCCTCTCCAGGAGGATTGTGTGAGATGCCTAGGCCAGGTAAAACGCCACCAAACCTACCTCAAGCTCCTCAGTTAAAACATGACCGTAAGGGAAGAGCTGGGGCTGCAAGGCAAGGTCAGATCATGGCCCACAATCCCATGCCAGGAACACCTTGTCCTACAACACCGAGCGTCTGATCAAGCCAGATCCATCCCCTCTCCCCACTGGGAGCTGCTGCTGACTCCTGCAATGTCCTCAACACCCCCACTGCCCCAACACAGGCTCACTAGTGGGTGACATGGGACTTCCCAATAACACCCAAAGTAGTTCTTGATCTCTACAGCCTCAAAGCCCAGGAACCGCAGCAGAGTAAGAGAACAATCATCACCAATACTGGAGAGACAAGGAAAGTTCTCCCCAGCAGCCTGTGCAAGGTATGCTCAGAAGAACTGCTGGAGGAGAGGACAACCAGTTCTTGGCAATCAGTGGTGGTGACGGTGAAGATTTCAGAGGACAAGCTCTGCACTACCGCTTCTCTTTCACAGTGCCATTTTTTTTTGTCGCATCACATTTTTTTATGAAGAGGGTGGTAAAATACTGGCCCAGGTTGGCCAGAGAGGTGGTGGATGAACCATCCCTGGAGACATCCCAGGCCAGGCTGGACGGGGCTCTGAGCAACCTGAGCTGGTGAAGATGTCCCTGCTCATGGCAGGGGTGGCACTGGGGGAGCTGGGAAGGTCCCTTCAACCCAAACTATTCTATGATCCTATGCTGCAAACACCTGCTCCAAAAATAGTTTAAAAATGGAGCTGTGCCTCTCAGCTTATGGAGAAGCAGTTGAAGGAAGCAGCCAAAACTACCTTGAGAAAACCTATAAATTGCCACTAGTTTCCTAGTTCAAATCCAGATGCCATCATGCTTCAATGCAGCACGGCAGAGAAGGTCCGGGGGAGTCTCCTGTGTCTGTGTGGGACCATCACCACGCAGCAGGAGCATAAGAGGGAGAGCAGGACCCCACAGGATGGGTGTGAGATGTGGTGGGTCCAAACAGGGGAGCTGAGGGTGACATGGGGCCCAGCTGAACCACGCAGCCCTACAAGGGCAGCTCAACGCGCCTGTCTCTGCACCACAGCCTGGTCTCGCTGCCATAGGATTAAAATTCTCCTTAACATGTGCAGTATTTTTAAAGTGGCTTTCACTCCCTTCAAAGTAAAAACACCAGCCAGCCCCTCGACCCTCTCCGGTGAGGCTTCCTCAGCTTATCCACCCATTAATCATCAGATCAGCCACTTGCAAACAGACGCCCCGAAAGCACAAGCAATACTAATAACTCCCCAGTGTGGCTGCATTCCTGGTGGAATGGACACAAACTTGACTCAAGAAGAAACAAAACCCAGAAGAAACCTGAACCTCAGAACCACCAGGAAAAGTCCCACCGCCCGATGCCACGCACTGCCCAATGGCAACACCATGCTCAGCAGATGGGACAGGAGCAGCTCCCCATGGCCAGGTGGCTGGGATAGGAAATCCACTTTCTCAGAGTTTATTCAAGCTGACTCAGGGTCATATGGCCCCATCCAAGGCTTTTTCTCGTGCTAATGGGGCTTAGCCCTTTTTGCCCTCCCTGGAATAGTCTTTAAACCATTAGGGGATTGGAATATCTGAGCCTCCAGAGGAAGGAAGCTTTCCTATGCTTTTACGGGGAAGATTAATCCATCAAGAGGAGGAAGAAAAGAGAGAAGGGGCACAAGGGGAAAGTCAGGGGAAGGGATGGACTGAAGCTCTTCAGCAGACATCCTCCCCAGCCCCAGGCCAGGTCCTCTGCCGACGAGCCTGTAACACTCATCTGAAGTGCCACCACCCGAGCTCCAGCGGATATTTGTCTTTATCTGCAACAGAGCCAGATGCCACAGCAACGGGGGGATTATCCAATAACAAAATAAATAAATAACAGCTTTCCCCAGTTAGATCAATGTTAATCCAGTTGCCCTGGGCGGTAAGCACACTGTCGCACCCAACAGCAGGGCTAATCCAAAGGATGGAGCAGTACAGCCCCCAGCACCGCTCACTCCACACCACGGCTGCAGGAAGAGCAAAGTTTCTTTGTTAAATATCACTCAGGGATGCACAAGCAAGGTCCCGCCAGGGGACATCGGCCCTGCCCCAAGCCATGGCTTCTGGAGCTCTGTGGCTAGAGACCAACAGTCCTTGTGCCACCAGCTCTCACTGCACCGGCACGGGTCGGGCTCTGCCCCACGGCTCCACCACCGCAGCTGCCGGCCTCCCTGCACTGCCTTTTATTTATATTTTATTGATTTACTTCATTCTGGAGCTTTGCTCTGACGGTAGCAGTTTCATGATGCTCGGAGAGCCCCAGGAGCTGGAAGCACAGTTTAAATATTTCAGGGAAGCCTGGTGGTGTGGAGGGTCAGCGAGAAGGGAAGGGCCAAAGGATGAGCTCAGGGAACAGGAATGGGGACAGGGGTTGGCACCTCCAAGATGCACCCCTCTCCTGGCCAGCCCCAGGTCTGTCCCACATCCCCCTCTGGCACATTGCTAATGAGGTGCTTTGAGAAATTACAGTGAGAAATTACAGCCATCTTTGTAATTGATAAATGAAGCAGAGAAATTAAGAAAGCAATGTGCCTAAAGAAACCAGCTGAGGGAAGGTAGCAGACATGTAACCGGGACCAGCTCACATCTGTGTCTTCTCCACAGGTGCCTCCCCAGGGCCAGGTACACAAATCCCAACTTTGCCATGAACATCAACTGATGTCTGAAAGATGCTCTGGTTTTCTTGACCCCTTCTGACGACATGCCACCGCTGTGGCTCTCGGCCATCCCTGCAGCTTTGCTGGAGCCTGGTGGCACTGAGCTGATGAAGGTACAGATGGGGAGGCCTGGCGCAGCGTGAGAAGAGAGACGATGGCACAGAGGGCCTCGAGCTGGGTTGGTGGAGCTTATTAATTGTTTTTGTTCAGTACTTGGTGTATCTTTCAATATTCATCAGTCCGTGATGAAGAACAGCTCAGAGCTATTGTTAAATATTGATGGGCCAGGCAGACTCAGGCAGGGCTTGGCAGGCTGCCTCCTGCTCACGCTCCCTCCCAGCCCCGGCGAGACTCCCAGCTTGCGAAGATCTACTTGGCTTTCCCAGGAAAACCCCCATGTGCCAGGCAAGGTGGGCAATCCCTGAGGAATCACAGAATCACAGAATGGTTTGGGTTGGAAGGGACCTTCCAAGCTCATCCAGTGCCCCCCCTGCCATGAGCAGGGACATCTTCACCAGCTCAGGTTGCTCAGAGCCCCATCCAGCCTGGCCTGGGATGTCTCCAGGGATGGTTCATCCACCACCTCTCTGGCCAACCTGGGACAGGGTCTCACCACCCTTCTCATCCTTGTATGCAGACAGGCAAGGAAATGCTTGAACATGGCCCCAGTGCTGACATCGCCATAGCCAACACCAAACCCGCCACTGATGGCATCCCTAAAGGACACCAGCTTATGTCCACATGTTCAGAGGAGCCTGGGCACTGTCCCACAGCTCCAGCCTCTCGGATGGTCACTCACCTCCGCAAGAGCAGCTTGGGGTGGTTCTTACTCTCCAGGTTCTTCTCGATGAGGTCGGAGAGGAGCTGCTTCAGCACGCCCGTGGCATACTCCATCTCGCCCTGCAGTGCCGTCATGATGAGGGACGCCACGTTGCCACGGTCCCGCATGGAGAAGCTCCTCTGAGCCTCCAGAGTGCGGATGAAGGTCAGCAAGAAGTGCTTCTTGTTCAGGAGCTGCCCAAAGAGGGTCAAGGACTTCTCCACATTCGCCTGGACCTGCAAGGATAGAGCAAAGCTGGGGGACGGGCACAAGGGTGAGGGCAATAGGAACAAAGTGTCTGGGCTGCACAAGGCGCTGGATTCACCCTCATCTCCCAAGAGAAAAGGGTGAAAAAGGGTCAACAATCAGCTGGATTTGCTGTCTCTATACTACCAAGCTTCATTTTAGGTGATCTGCCTCAGTTCCCCTCCAGAAGTGTTGTCTGGTTTGTAATATCTCAGCATCGAGTTAACACAGTCTCAGGGCATTGATGTATAGGTATATATATGCGTGTGTATATATACACACAGTTGCATGCAAAGACTCTCTCCCACACATGTGCAGGCACACACATGCACTTCCCTCCCATAAACAAACGCTCTTTCTCTCCCAAACACACGCACAAATTATCATTTTCAATTTCAACTAACAAGCAGCTCAATTCCCACCCAAGTGACTGCAATACGCGCTTCGGGCATTGCACAGAAAGCAAATAAAGCCACAGCCCTGAGCTCTGCCAGCAGCAAACCCACCTGGTTTTGTGGGGCTGGATTTCAGATAGAGAAACTAATAGCAAAAACCTGGCTCTGCCCCGCTGCAGACACAGCCTGCAAATATTCCCTTTCCTCTTGAGATGTTTGAAGGCGGATTTCTGGCCATGTTTGACCATGCAGGACACAGCAGGGATGGGGCTGGGATGATTTTATCCCCACACTGCCAGTGTCAGCCCAACTCTGGTCAGCCCTGAGCACATTTCTTACCAGAAAAGACCATTTTTACAATGCCATTTCCCATTAGAAAATATGGTTTCCTCTGAATAAAAGCCTTGCTGTGATAAAATGTCAATTTTAATGATTTTTTTTTTTTTTTATTTCCCCCCCTTGTCTTCCTGATTGGGAGAACAAGTGAAAAATTTCATTTCATGTCGATATTTGGAGACAAAACAACACTTTTCATTTCAAAACACCAACTCAACGCGAAGAACAGAGTTTTGACACATCAAATCATTTCGCTTCAATCAAAACTTTGGATCGCTGCTCTTTTGTTCAGCAAAATATCTCATGGTTGCCACTTCCCCCTCCAAAATGCCATTTCCCACCCAGACCTTGTCACTTCTGCTACACAAGCCCCAGGTGCCATGTGTCCCCTCACTGTCACCCTCTTCATCTAGGTTAGCAGGGAGCATCCCAGAAGGGTGATGGAGGAGTGACAAACCCTCTCTGTCCCCATCGCACCCCACGAGCAAGCGTGTGGCTCAACTTCCCTTACTGCAGTTCAGGAGATAAACACCCTGCTAAGAACAGAAATGCTTTAAATTATATTTTCCTGGAGTCCCTCCCTCCACACTAAGGAGGGACCTCAACGCAGTGATGCTGGAAGCTCAGGCAGATGCGTGAGGTTCAGCGGCATCGGCTGCTCCCTCCGGGGATGCAGAGGTGCTGGTTATTTCCTCAAGCACGGGAAGACCCGAGAGCCAGCTGGAGCTCAGGGGCTGCACTGGAGACCTACCAGCCCCTCCAGTAAAACCAGGGCAGAGGGAGATGTGCTGCATCCCCACGCCTGCACACAGCTGGTGCTTTTGCAGTCAAGACCAGGCAAAGGAGACCACGGGACGAGAGGTTTTCTCCCTTCAGCAGAACAACAGCATCTTGATAACATGCAAAATGGGTCCTGCCCTGTCATGATCATCCCCTTGGAGCCATGATGAGGTGCTCAGGAGGACACAAAACCCCCAAAACAAGAAGCACGGCAATGCCTGAGCCCCCGCACATGCCTGTTGCCTCGCTGGGCCCCTGTGTTTAACTTGCTGATCATTAGAAGAAATAAATGAATAATACCGAATTAAATATTTAATCAGGCTTAAATTTGCACAAAGCAACAAACCTCCCCCCCAAATTTAAAGAGGAGGGGAGCTGGTACCGACAGCCTGATGCTCACTGCGGATTAGCGTGTGCGTGAGCAAGCGCCGTTTCCTTCCCATCACTTGCAATAGCTAATGTTACACTCTGAGTAAAGAGACAAATAAAAGCAAACCTGATTAAATTATATGAAGCTTACACAACTGTAGTTGCTTTATTTAATCTCTTTTGGGGATTTTTTTTTTTCCTTCTCCTTTGCAACTTTAACTCCTTGTTTCCCAGGCCAGGCTGAGCTGGCATGTTCTATTGAGTAGGATGTTTTGAATTAAGAGCTGGAAGCAGACAAACTCCCACCCAGCCTGTCGTGGCCAATGCAAAATTCCTCCTCCCATGCTGTTTTTGATACCCTTTCCACCCCTCTCTCTTTAGGGAAAATCCTTTAGAGCAAGAACAGAGGTGAGAGGAGAGCCAGGCGTTTGCACAGCCAGGAAGGGCTGTGCCCCAGGGACGGCTCCGCTCACGCCTGCTGCAGCTCTGAGCATCCGGAAACCCGAGCTGCAAGGGGAAATCCATGGAAACGCGGTTCCCCGGGGGAAATCGATGGAAACGGGGTCCCCGCCACCCTCTGGAGTGTGGATTAGGGAGCAGGGAAAGAGCAGGCAGAGCGCCAGGGCCCCGCGCTGCAGCCACGCTGGCGTACAACACCAGCACGTGTGCTCGCGGTTGGTAAGAGCCCGTTGTGTCGTAATTAGTGATCGTGCATCTTGCACCAGGGCCGATTACTTCTCCTAAATACATTGTGAAGCCCACGTCGACATTAATTACTGTGCCAGGTCAGCGGCGGGGGGAAGCTAAGGTGACCCCCCCCTCCTTTCTCTAATCAAGAACAGCCTCGGCAGCCCAGTGAATGAGAAGCCAATTGCTGTGCAATTGCATGCACTAAATGAAACAGCGGTGGGGAGGCCAGGAGAGGAGAGGGAGGTGGTTTGGGGAGCAGGGGAAGGATGCCAAGGATGGATTCTGCATGGGAAACAGAGCCAAGCAAGCAGGCAATGTTGGACAAGCCTGCTAGAAACGAGCGGCCGGTCAGGCATCAAACAAACCCAATTGAATAAAGCAAGTGCTGTAGAAAATGACAGCAGCAATGATATTAATATAAATATTGATATTAATGTCACAGAGAGCAGTAACCACTCAGCAGCAGGTCTGCAATTTGCCTCAGCTGACACGTGGCGAGATGCTCTTTGCTGCACCAGCACACAACCAAAACATCTCCCCAGCCCTATGCCTGGAGAACGGGGACTTGGACTATGCAGGACAGACATGAAACACTACAGGGACAGACAGACAGACAGGCAGACCCACACCTCCATCTCCTTCAGCACGGGATGGTCTTCTATCCCCGGGAAGAGAACCCGCATGGCGTAGGTACGGTAATCCAGAAAGGGGATGCCAGCCCCGTCCAGGTCGTTGGTGAGCTCGTTAATGTCTGTCTGCAGTTCAGCGAAGGCTGGGGTGGGAAAAGGAGAATTAATTAATATATCACAGAGTCCCAGCACAGAGTTGGCACCCAGCCCCCATGGGTGGGACCCCCCAAGGTGTGAATTGGCTCCGCACCCCTGCCGCCCCGCAGGCTGTGATCACTGTCCCCATCGCACAGATGGAGAAACTGAGCTGTGGAGGGTGGCGGTGACTTCCCCAGGATAAATCCAGCGGTAGATCGGGGAACAGGACCACCAGGTCCCACGGGGCTCAGATCTCCCCTGCTCAGCACTCGCAGCCTCCCAGGGGTGATGGGGGCAGCAGGGAACAGCAAGGCTTGAACAAAGCCAGAGCTTCTGGGGTAAAACATCAGCCTGAACCACAAAAATGTCCTCATTTCTTTTTGACCTAAATACTACTGGAGAGAAGAGCTTGAACACACCCTCCCTGGCACCTCCCGATCGGAACAGAGGCAGCCGCGACTCCCAGGGGAACGCGATGCGGGGGGAGTCCTGAACCTTTAATTGCACCTACAGGGAAAAGCTGACGGGAGAGGAGTCCTGGAGATGCACCAGGGAAAGGGGTTGGCGGTAGGGGGGAGAAAACCCTCAGAAAAATCAAATTAACGGCACTTTAAAGGGAGCTGAAAGCCAGGCAGAGGACTGCAGGCTCGTCAGCCTGATGAGAAAAAACAAACCGTCAGCTTGAAAGGCGTGCTATCTTATCTGTAACTAGTGGGACTAGAAAAGAGAAAAGGCAGGGAAGAGATTGTGCCTTTTAATTAAAAGCAGATCCTTTTATCTGCCAGCTGTGGAAGACAAGACACCATCCCCTCCACCAGCTCCCTCCCCTCTCCCTGTCACCGGTGCCATCGCAGGCATGCGTATGGATGGGGACTTGGGGGTGCAAAGGGTGTTTTCTTTCTTCCCCCTTTTTGTTCTCCTGGTTTCAGTGGCTGCTCCACCCGCAGCACCCAGACTGGGAAACTCAGGGCAATTAGGTTTTATCGGCAGGATCATACAAGGAATTCTGTCCAACTTCACTCACATAATGAGAGACCGACAGCCCACTCACAGACAGCCCTTGCTACCCTCCTCCCTCTCTCTTCTCCCATTTGGACAAACGGAGGGGAATTCTTCAACCAGATTCTACCCAAACTGAGTATGCTTCCTCTGACAAAGCAGCTTTACCCATTCCCTCTCTGGAAGGCAGTGGGGAAAGGGTGGGAGCACACTGAGAATGTACAAAACTTTCCAAGACCCCCTGTTAGCAGCACAGGGATCCCTCACCCTCTTTGCACTCCAGGGCCACCCGGGACTCCAGGTTGTCCATCTGCAGCTGGAGGCGTTTCAGGGTCCGGTCGGCATCCCGGGATTTGCGCTTGTAGGCGATGAGGACAATGATGATGATGAGGAGGAGCAGCCCACCCCCACCGCCGATCCCAATGATGGCGGGCAGGGTGAGCAGGCTGTCCGAATAGATCTGCAGCGTCCCCGGGGAGAACTCGAACCCTCCAGCCTTAATCTGTGCCATGGTGTAGAAAAAAAGGACCTGGTGTCAAGGGGTGTGTGGCCAGGGCAGCCCTCCCGACCCTGCCTGCTGTGCTGGGAACCAGGGGGTGACTACAAGAAGGATGCGGAGCTGGTCCTGAGCAGCGTGGCACGTTTTAATGGGATGCAGGACACACGCTGCTGGAGCAGGCAGAGAGTTTGATGTCTCATTCAGACAACACTACAGTAACAGATGGGATATAGAGCAAGTTCCCCCATGGGTGGGGAACCTTGGTGGGGACCGCACTGGGTCCCTTTCAACTTGGTAGGGTCCTGGAGCGCTAGCACCGCTGTGCTACAACCCCACAAACAAAGAGCTTTCCTCATGGCATGTACCAGCACCAGGGGAAGGGGTGGGAACCCCCCCAACATGGCACCCGGCGAGGAAGGGAGGTTGTCGGCAGGGACAGGGCCACACAGGACATAGGAACACCTGGCTGAGCGTGCCAGGGAGGGGACAAAGTATTTAGTCCTATCAAAGACATAATTAGGGAAAGCAACACTCAAGGAGCAGGAAGAAGACACCTGAGGATGCCTCTGTATGGGCACCAACCACCTGGTCCTCATCCAAGTATGAGTACGCAGCAGTGTTGGTGCTGCAATAACGACTGAACCTGTGACACACGGGACACGAGAAGCAAAGACACCGGTGGTGGCGTTTACCGTGACTTTGTGCTGGCCGGTGAGGTTGGGGGACTCGCACAGGAGCTGGGTCTCGGAGACGGTCAAGGTGCAGGGAGTGTCGCCGATCAGCACCGTGTAGTTCAAGCGGGAGTTCCCAGCAGCCGGCGGGAGCAGGTTCCTGCCCTTTGAGGGAACAAGGAACGAGATTATCAGTTCTCGTGCAACAGGGAGCACTTAACCCAACATATAGTAAATTTGTGCTCTCACAGTGCAGGACTTTTTGCCAGGAGAGACAAAAAGCCACCTACGTGTAGGGACCCCTTACCTTGAGGATAAGGGGTGAGCTGGGCTTCAGTTCCAGCATCCCCGTGGGGCTGAGAAGCTCAAAGACAGGGTCTGGGTAGTAGACGAAGTTGGTGGTGTTGACGATCAGCAGGGCCTGGACATTATCCATGATGAAGCCGATCTCATCCGGGCGGTCGCCGAGCTCTGGTGGTCTCCGCAGGGGGTTGTCGATGGAGGGCGCATAGCACACCATGGTGGTGTCGTTGTAGACCGTGCAGTTCTGCAGGAGACATGGAGTGAGGTGAGAACCTGATCCCGACAGAGAGGCCAGGATGGGACCCCACAAGGACGCCCTGCAAGCAGTGGCTCTGGACACGGGGTTTAGAGTTGGGATCTCCTGTCCTGTGGTGGAACATCAACAGGTACCACATTCCATCCCGGGGCAGAGAGAGACTCCTGTCTGCTATGGATGTGTGAGGGGTGGCAGGCGGGAGCTTGCTGCAGACATCCCACAAACCTCCCATCAGCTTTGCACGCTCAGACCTCAACCCTCTCCAGGCAGCACCAGCCTGGAGGCCCTGCAGGGACACCGGTGCCTCCCTTGGGGTGGCATCCTGGACCTCAGCCCTTCCACACCATCACACCTGATGGGAAAGGGATGCGCTTTCCATCCTGCCGTTGCACAGGACAGGATTCCCTCCTCCATGTGCCCTGCCCCCAGTCCCGGCTGGCACCACTTACGTTCTCCCTTTCAGAGCTGGAGTACTTGGCCCGGATCCTGGGCTCTTTGATTGTGGCCAGGTTGGTGCCAGTCACGGTCAGCAGTGTCCCGCCACTACAGACATGGAGACAAGGGGTTACAAGAGGCAGCTTGGCATTGTGTCCCTACTTTCGGGAGGGAAGCATGGTAAAATACTGGAACTGGCTGCCCATGGAGGTGGTGGATGAACCATCCCTGGAAACATCCCAGGCCAGGCTGGACGGGGCTCTGAGCAACCTGAGCTGGTGAAGATGTCCCTGCTCATGGCAGGGGTGGCACCGGATGAGCTGGGAAGGTCCCTTCCGACCCCAACTATCCTGTGATTCTATGATCCTCACCAGCCAGACACCCATCTGCCTCAGCCCAGGTGAACCGCAATGCCCTCAGGACATCTTATCCCACTGCCAAATCGTCTCAGCTGACTCAAGAGACCAACTAGAGAGGTAAACCCTGCCTAATTAATACTAACATCCCACCCTGTGTCCAGGTTTGGGGTCTGAAGACAGCTCCCAAACTAAAGAAGACCAAGCCCCCATTATGGGAAAGCATCCTGAGGAGAAGGAGGTCATGTCTGTCATCCCCTTCACCACCAAACAGGCAGAGAGGGCACCAGGGCAGGTTGAGCCCCACTGGTTTTTCTCCACAGTTTGGTGTTAAAAGCCCTGCGGTCCCGGTGAGCTCGGCCATGCCCCTGGGGAGCTTGCTCCTCATAAACACCCCGGGGAAGGTTTCTCTTGGTGCTAACGCTTAATGGATTCCTTTGCCTCCTCCTCTCCAGCCAATTCAAACCTTTTAGAAAAATATGTAAACATTTGGAAAAAAAAAAAAAGTAAAACAACCCGATGGGAAATATTTTAATTTCATTCACCGCCGCCAAATGTCAAGCTGAAATTAAGCAGATCCAAAGCGCTATCTGCTTTTGCCCCCTGCCAGGCTGAGCACTGCAGGCCAGGAGTTAGCAGGGCCTTGGTGCCAAACCATTGCTCATGGTGCTTGTCATGTCTCTTGAGCACGGCCCAGCAGCAATCACAGCAGCACAGGGATGTACCCATCGGGAGGGGGGATCTGTATGGAAAACAGCCCCCCCTGCATCCCTCAACCTCCTTGTGGGCACCCCTTGATTCACCTGTTGATGCTCCACTCGGGATCGATCTTCTGGATGGTGGGGTCCTCCGTGTAGTTGTACTTCACCTCTGGGTTGCTCAGCTCGGCGCGGTTGATGTTGATGAGGATGGGGGAGCCGCCGGGGGTGTGCCCGGGGGGGGTCCTGCACCGGATCTCACGGGCGCTTCTCCTGGAGCAGAAACGCAGAACCTGTCAGTGCTGGGGCAGGAGCGGGCAAGGCGGACCAGGGGTGGCCAATGCTGCCCGTGAGCCACCTGTCCCTCGCCCTGCTGAAACTCCAGAGGGGTCAAAGAGAAAAAAGGAGGAAAAAAAGAAAGAAAGAAAAAAAATCCAGGCAATGAAACAAAAGGCAGCTGGGAGAGGCTGAGCAGCTCCTGAGCGTTCCCATTGCGCGGCTGCTGCAAACAGCAGCGATTAGGGCTGATAACCAGTAATTACCACAGGAAAATATTTAAAGAGCCGCTCCATTATCATCCCTAATCTAAAAATTATCCACTTCATGCCTCAGGGCTTTGTGCTTTTAGAGAAAAATCCCTGTTCTTTGGGCTCTTCCTGCAGGCTCTAACACACAGAGGATTCTCACGGAGATGCCTCCAGCCGCCCACAGGGTTTGGCTCTCAGGGTCCCTCCTGGCTCCAGAGGTGCCCAGTGTCCATCTCCCATCACCCTTCGTGCCTCTCACCATGAAAAAGCACAGGGCCGTCCCCCGATGGTGACAGAGACATTGCTGCCGGCGTTGAGGTGGCTTCCTTCGATGGCGATCCAGGTGCCACCAGAGAGAGGGCCCCGGGCTGGGACCACACGGGAGAAAGTGGGCGTCTGTCAAAGGAAAAGAGCATCCCTGGTGTCAAGGCCGTTGGGGACCAAAACCCATGACCCCAAGCAAATGGGGGTGGGATGGCAGAGGAGAGGGACCCATGGGACAGCGGTGGGACACGATGCTGAGGACTGGCAGTGCCAGCAGGACTGTGGGCAGCCTCAGAGAAATTCAACCAGCATTGCCAAACACCCACCCAAGGCATCCCTGTCTGCCCCCCAGGGAAACAATGACCAATTGTCCAGTTCACCCAGAAAACCACCCCGAGTGACCCGGGACCAGCCCTGTCCCCTGGCACGGCGCTTACCACGAAGGTGAAGCTCTTGGGGGACGTGGCGCGGTAGCTGGGCGAGCAGTCGCGGATGCACACTTCCACCCGCACCTCGTGGACCTTGCTCGGACTGGCATCTCCGATTTCGCACACGATCCTAAGGGATGCAGGGAAGGAGCACTCAGTGCCCCAGCACCGAGACACTCCCTGTGCCAAGATGGGGATGAACCAGGTTCAGAAAGCAACAGGTCTGGCACCAAGCATAGGTCCCCGGTGTCAGTAGGATTCATGAGAAACCAAGGTAGTGACACCCAGTACAGGAATGACTGTTGGAGAGGGGCCAGAAGAGCCACAGAAATGATCCAAGGCTGGAACAGCTCTGCTGGGAGGACAGGATGAGAGAGTTGGGTTGTTCAGCTGGAGAAAAGAAGCTCTGGAGAGACCTTATTGTGGCCTTTCTGCACTTAAAAGGGACCTATGAGAGAGATGGGGACAGACTTTTGAGCAGGGCCTGTTTTAAACTAAAGGAGGGGAGATTCAAGCCAGACATGAAGAAGGAATTGTTGTCCCTAAGGGTGGTGAGAGCCTGGTCCAAGTTGGCCATGGAAGTGGTGGATGAACCATCCCTTGAGACATCCCAGGCCAGGCTGGATGGGGCTCTGAGCAACCTGAGCTGGTGAAGATGTCCCTGCTCATGGCAGGGGGGGCACTGGATGCGTTTTGAATGTCCCTTCCAACCCAAACCACTCTGTGATTCTGTGTTGGCACTGCCAGCCCTGGAGGGAGCTTACCCAAAGCCCTGGGGTTCCTCCCAGAGTGACCACATCCAGCAGGCACTTCTCTCCCAATTCAGCCCAGTCAGCTCCACATCTTCTGCAGCCTTGGGCAGTGTTTGAGCACCAGCACCCCTGTCCCCCACCTGCGGCGGTGACCTGGAACACACCCACCCCTCACCGGGCACTTACTGTTCAGCACTGATGTACTCGCTCTCGATGGGGATGCACATCACTTTGCCGACCCGAACGCCCCAGCGAACATCTTCAAACTTCAGGCCCAGGTTCTCCCCAGTGATGGTCAGACGGGTCCCTCCTTGTCTGGGGCCGGTCTCAGGTGACAGCTAGAAGAGAGCACAGCCCATCAGCTGAGAGAGTGGAGCCGTGGAGACACCTCACTCGAGCAGCTGTGGGATGCATGGAGCAGATGGGTGATGACAAATGCCAACACGTCTGTAAGGAGACCATGGACTGGGAAAGAACTCCCAAATGACAGTCACATCCACAAATCCCCCCAGGAACAAGCCGAGAGGTACCAGATGTGTCCAAGCAGAGGACTGGTATTTGGTCACCCCGCTGCAGGCAGAGTTGCCTCATAGGTGACAAGGACATGGATTGGAAGGGGACAGGGCAGCATCAGTCATGGCTCCGGATGAGCCAGTGAGGAAGAACATGGAGGTCCTCACACCCAAGATGTCCTCAAAGCAAAAAAGCATCTCCACCAGGTCTCTGTGCATGGCAGGCAGTAGGGAGAAGGGCTTTTCTCCACCAGCAAACCCTGTGCCAAGGCCAGCTGGGAAGGGGGGGACCTCACCCTGGTGCTGCGCCTCATTTACCAGCATGATGCCCAATAAAGCGGGCAGGTGTGCTGTGACAGCCAGCGGCGGGCTGAGGGGTGACGGGAGGCATGGGCCCGTGGCTGCTTCCAGCGAGGCAATCACAGGCAGTTTTACACCAGCGCTCACCAGCCCCAGGGCCCAGCGCCCAGCTGCAACACTAACTGGGATGAATGGCAGGGCTCTGTGCCCCTGTTGGGACTGTGGACAGAGCTGGGTGACACTGGTGACACCTGGATGGAGTAGGGGAAATGGCAGCCGCAGGCAGCAGATCGGTTCCTGCTGCACCTGAAATTATTGCAAAATTCGACGGTGACTCAGGGCAGGAGAGCTGCTGCTGAGGCTGGACAGCATCAGCTGCTGGGAGTGGTGTTTCACAGAATCACAGCCTGGTTGGGGTTGGAAGGGACCTCTGGAGATCATCCAGTGCAACCCCTCTGCTAACGCGGGGTCACCAGAGCAGATCGCACAGGGTCACATCCAGACAAGTTTGAATGTCTCCAGAGAAGGAGACTCCACAACCTCTCTGGGCAGCCTGGTCCAGGGCTCTGGCATCTCAAAGTATACAAGTTTCTCCTCATATTCAGAGGGAACCTCCTGTGCCTCAGTCTGTGCCTGTTGTGCCTCATCCTATTGTTGGGCACCACTGAAAAAGATTCTGGTTCATCCTTTTGGCACCCACCCTTAAGATATTTACCAGCATTTCTAAGATCCCCTCTCAACTTCTCTTCTCCAGGTTGAACAGCCCCAGCTCTCTCAGTCTCTCCTCATCACAAAGATACTCCAGACCCCTCAGCACCTCCGTAGCTCTCTGCTGGACTCTCTCCAGTACACATGGATGCCTGCAGCCCTGGTCACGTGGGCACAAGAGGACAGGGCGCATCCTACAGTGAGGCCACCTTGGGCCACCCCTGGTATGACCCAGCCACCGTGACCTCTGTTCCCACCATGCCCAGGGGCCCAGCTTTGGGAAGTTCAGCCCTAAACAGCGTGGGAAGCCACAGGAGACAGGGAGCCCGGCAGCCCCACACATCCTCGTAGGGATGCAGGCTCTGGGGTTCAACCCCGCTCCACAGGAACAGATCCATTTCTCCTGACAGTGCTCCAGCAGGCAGCTTTGCAGGCAGCACTCCTTGCAGGCAGGGACGTGTCCAAGGGAGGTGTCACCCCCATGTCCCCATGCTGCTGCCACCCTGCAGACCCCAGCACCGGTCCCCTGCGAGAGGCAGGCAGCAGCAGGGAAGGCACGACTCTCATTTCCAGCTTCCATCAGATAAGACACTGAAACCCAAACAGATCAGATCCTGCACTAAGACTCCAGTAATTAACACCGTTGAGGCTTGGCCAGTGTGGGTAAACAGAAGGTATCCAGCAGAAATACCCACCAGTCCCTCCTCGTGCACTCTGAGCCCGTCCCAACAGGCATGCGAACATTAATATACACAGTCTTATTAAACGAAGGTCATAAAAGCTGTCAGGAAAGGGCAATGATGAACTATTGATGCACACATGGCGACAAGAGGAGCAACCCAGAGCCGCGGCTTTCCTGGGATGCCCCATCCAAACACAGGAGGAGCGGTGGGAATCTCGGAGACAGGCCAGAAAACCCAGGGCACGGGAGTGGTGGAGAGAGGATTTTAGCCTTGGAAATTAAAGTGGCGACAAGAGATACTCAATCCTAAACATCGAGTAGTTTTGGCTGCTGTGATGTGCCAGCAGAGAGCCCCATCCCCACCCATCTCCCAGTCCATCTCCCATCTCCT
This sequence comes from Patagioenas fasciata, assembly GCF_037038585.1. NCBI lineage: Eukaryota > Metazoa > Chordata > Aves > Columbiformes > Columbidae > Patagioenas > Patagioenas fasciata. The sequence goes on along the minus strand of NC_092529.1, from coordinate 3,194,308 downwards.
CCATCCCCACGTACCTTGGTGATCTTGGGGTCGGTGCAGCGGCTGTTCCCGCTGCTGGCGTGCATCCAGCTGCTCTCGTAGGCCAGGCAGTGCTGCCGCAGCGAGCAGCGTCTCTCCGACACGCACCAGCCGCACTCGAAGCGTGGGTCGGCCTTGAGGCACAGCCCGCAGCTCTCCCGCAGCGCCGAGCACTTGTACAGGTGGGCTGCAAGGGCAAGAGGAGCAGGGGATCAGCGCGGCCCACCCAGCCTGTGGCTTACAGACCTTTTATACAACTTTAATCTAACCGTTGGGGTTGAAGGGACCTCTGCAGATCACCCAGTCCAACCCCTCTGCTCACGCAGGGTCACCAGAGCAGATCACACAGGTCGGTCCAGGTGGGTTTGAATGTCTCCAGAGAAGGAGACTCCACAGCCGCTCTGGGCAGCCTGGTCCAGGCTCTGGCACCTCTAAGTAAAGAAGTTTCTCCTCACATTCAGACGGAACCTCCTGTGTTTCAGTCTGTGCCCATCGCCCCTCATCCTGTTGTTGGGCACCACTGAACAGAGTCTGGTCCATTCTCTTGACACCCACCCTGGAGATATTTATCAGCATAAATAAGGTTCCTCTCAGCTTCTCTTTTCCAGGCTGAGCAGACCCAGCTCTCTCAGCCTTTCTTCATAAGAAGGATGCTCCACACCCTTCATCATCTTTGCGTCCTGCTTCTCGACTATCTCCACTAACTCCTTGTCCTTCTCAAACCAGGGAGCCCAGAAGGGGACACAATATTCCACATGCAATGGGAGAAGAGTCCCCGTTCTCACCCCACCACTGCATGCATGTCACCAGTTCCTGGGGGAGAAAAGCCCCATGAGCAGGAGGCACCAGCACCCTGGACTCAAGGTCACAGCAAAACTTTGGGTTTTCTCCCGAAGTTTCTTGAAGAACAGCCTCTTGTTTAGAAAGCCGGCTGACGGATGCAGCCAGGGTATTGCTCCCGCCCCGAGACCCCATGCAAACTGCGTTCAGGGGGATGAAGAACAGTGGGGCACCCCCGTCCCATCTCTCACTCACCCTGGATGTTCTGGGGGTTGTCAATGACGAAGTTCCCATTCCAGACCACAGACAAGTTGACGGGTAGGTCACTGATGTCATTCCCTTCGTAGAAATACTGCCAGAGGGGACAGAAGGAGGCAAAGCCTGTTAATTCATGAGGCAAAACACCTTGGTGAGGGGCAGAGAGGCACACGACTCCATTCTGTGGATGTCTCCTACCAACTCAGAGGAGAGGGATGGGGGCCTGGTTCCCAGGGTGGGACAGAGCCAGGTGCCACCCTGGTGCCACGCCAGCCCTCAGAAAGGTCTTGGGAGAACATCCCTGTGCTCCCCACCCACCCCACTCCCAGCCCCATGCTGTGTTTGGCCATTGGCTGTAGAATCATAGAATGTCCTGAGCTGGAAGTGACCCACAAGGATCACTGAGTCCAACTCCTGTCCCTGCACAGGACAACCCCAAAATACCTTGCTCCAGGACCAGCATCACCACCCCATTCCCTGCTACCACACTGTGGGATCCCGTCCCCCCAGCTCCAGGGGACCCTAAACTCAGGCCTCAGCACCCACTGTTGTCCAGATGTCCCCACCTCCGTTCCAGCCCAGACAGCACCTCCTCCCTACCCAAACCTCTCTTCCCCTGCCTCGACACCCCAGCAGCCCCATCAATATTCTCCGCACAGCCCCTGCACACAGGCGGAGAGGTTTAATCGATACGGAGGCAGGAAAGCAGTCGGAACCGTCCCTGACAGCTAATGACCTCCTCCGGCAAGAGATTCCCCGCTCCTCGCCGGAGAAAATGACAGGCGTGTCAGGAGAGATTAAATGAATGATTCATGGGTTGCTGGAGTTTGTTAGGGAGCGGCGGACGCGCCGGCAGCGGCTCACCCGGCCACAGCCCTGCCACCACCTCCAGCGTCACCTGTCACAGCCCCGGTGCCATACCCGGAGGAGGTGGCCTCAGCATCTCCTCCCGCAGCGCCCCAGCTGCTGCCCCACAGAACATCTGTCCCAGCCAGCATGAGGGACCACACTGGTGGGGCTGCTCTCCTCAGCCCCCTCCACGGGAGGCAGGGATGTGGCCCATGAGAGAAGTCAGCATGCCCAGGTGGTTGTGGGAAGCAAGAGACGCTTGAGTCCTTCTCACCTCACCATCAAAGCTGGTCCCTCTTGTGCCGAGTATCTCCCAACCACCAGCATCACCAGCCACAGTGCGGCAGCAAACACGACACCCAACGGGGCACACTTCCAATGTGAGTCATGGCGACCGCAACACACCCCTCCCTCATCCCCTCAATGTGTAAATGAGAGGCTAAGCCTTGTCCCCAGTAACACCTCCACAGCTTTTGGGTGGTGGTCCTACACCCTGGGGTCACCCCACCCAAAGGCAGGGGAGGAAGGCTGCCACTCATCAACCACACACAGCAGTTGTAAGGCATGAGACCTTCAACCACAATGTCAACTCTTTCTTGAGCACTCGACAGCTCCACCACCGTGTCCCTACCCCATCACCTCCTATGCAGCATCCCAGACACAGCACCTCTCGTGATGTTTCCTTGGAGGACCTTCAGCCACATCTCCACCACACCATCTGCAACCAGAGCCTCTCAGCAACATCCCCATCACCAGGCCTGGGAAGATGGAGCCAGAAACAGGTTGGGCATCCAGATCTGCTTCACCTTCCACTGTCCCACCCGAGGACATGCCCGGCAGGACCACAACGAGGAGCTGGCCAGACCTGCAGCAGCGATCAGAGCCCATCCCCTGGCAGCAGGATGGAACACGTGCTGGGGACGGCGGCAGCGGCGCCGGAGCAGAATTTCGCTGTGACGAGCCACGTGGCAGCGTAAGTGAAATTGGCATTTTCAATTTGTACTCTGACATGTCTCATTTGGGGCCCTGGCATCTCGGGAAGGCATCCAGCCTGCAGCTGTCCAAAACACTTATTTGCATCTCTCTGCCCCGGCTGCTTTTGGAAATTAGTTCTTCTGGGAGGGGGTTGGAGGAAGAAGAATAGGGGGAGAGGGAGGGGGAGCATTAACTCTTCACACACCAGTCCTGACACAACAACGCACGTGCACAAGAGATGGTGTCCCTCTGGGAAAGGCCACTGTGCAAAGGACGCTGGATTTGCCTCAGCATGGAGCCGGATTGGATGGTGGGGAGCGGCCGGGAACACAGAGTGACATGGAGGGAAGTGGCAGACGAGAGCAAGAGTTGTGTCCCCGGCTGGTGTTCGCAGCTTGGGATCACCGAGGGAATGCGGATATCAGTGAAAAACGTGTCCTCGGTGCCTGTGTCTTCGTCAGCAGAGATGGGCAGCGGGCCTGCAGCTGGGATGCCGTTACTGATCCCAGTAGGATGCTGGAGCTGGAGGGGCAGCTTGGCTGCGTGCGGGCAGGAGCTGCGGCTGCAGGGGCTCAGGGCTCAGCCTCGCGGGACACCAAGGTCCACCCCACCTCCCTCTCATTTCCAAAGCACCTCTTGTTTTGAAGGATGTTTTCAAAAGGCCTGATGGCAGCTGCTCGTGCTGTAGCGTGGGCAGGAAGGTGCCATCCCCACCCCTGGGCACAGCGGGGAGGTGGCAGTAGCCCAGCCACGGCAGCTGAGCAAAGTAGCGGCCACCTTCTGGTCACAAAGGCCCCACAAGCAGTGGGGGTCAGGCAAGGAGAGGTGCTCACCAACCTGTCCATGCCATGACAAGAGCCCAGGGACTGCCAGCAGGCCATAGAATAGAATCATCAAATCGTTTTGGTTGGAAGAGACCCTCAAGATCACTGAGTCCAACCATAACCCACCCCCGGCACTAATCCATGCCCCTGAGAACCTCATCTCCGTCTGTCCAACCCCTCCAGGGATGGTGACTCCAGCACTGCCCCGGGCCGCCTGGTCCAATGCCCCACAGCCCTTTGGGGAAGAAATTGTTCCTAAAACCAACCTCAACCTCCCCTGGCGCAACTTGAGGCCGTTTCCTCTGCTCCTGGCGCTTGTTCCTGGGGAGCAGAGCCCAGCACCCTGGCTCCAAGCTCCTTTCAGGCAGTTCAGAGATCAGAAGGTCTCCCCTCAGCCCCTGTTCTCCAGCTGAACCCCCCAGGTCCCTCAGCCGCTCCCATTACACTTGTGTTCCAGCCCCCTCCCCAGCCCCATTCCCTTCTCTCAACTATCCCATCATGCTGGCTCCTCCCTGCTTCTAGCTAAGGGGCTGCTAAACATCCATTAAACACTTAACTGTTATTAACTTCCCAGCTAATCAATGGCTGTGGCTGGCAGCAGCTGGGATGAGCTGCAGGAGGGGAGACTGGGGGGTGAGCAGGGGATGCCCCTACCCAGGCAGCCTGGCTATCAGACCACATTCAACTCTACAAAGCCAACCAGAACCCCCCGGCTGTGCTGCAGGACGATGTGGCACGGCCCTACAGCTGTCTAGAGGCCGAGCTATGGGAAAGGGATATTTGCTCTGGGAGCAAAACACAACGGGCACAGCCCCGAGAGACAAGCAACAGCACCCAAGAGAGAAGCGGCACCCAAGAGAGAAGCGTGCTCCCCACAGAAGGGGATGGGGGAAAAGGTGTCATCAACTGAGTCAGCAGTGATGTGAGTGGCTTGGCTCCTCACCTAACGCATCCACAGCCTTTTCCATCTTTTCTGAAGAGCCCACAAGGCGAGTGTGGAAGGGCTGACAGAGGACCAGCACCAGCCCCGCTGACCTGGATACAGCTCTTCTCAGCAAGGTCTCCTTCCGCAGGAATGCGGTTCAGGCAAGAGGACTCCTCACCAAATCCTTCTCAAGGCTCTTCAACCAAAACTGATCTCAAGCATCTTGCTGAGTTGGACAACCTTGTGTGCATGTCCCAGCTCCAACTGTCACACCCATTCCATTCCCATGAGGGGGATGCAAGAGCTGTGGGTGCCACCACTCCAAAGGTCTCACATTTGGTTCCAGCAAGCCCACTGCTCACCCATCAGCAAAGTCCACCCAGAGCCACCCACCTCCCCTTGGGGTGAGTGATTCAGCTCCCCAAGAAGGTGTCTCCAGGGGACAGAGCCACAGCAGCGAGGGGGCTCCCCAAATCTGGGGGCAGATCACACCTAGATGCACTTGGAGATGCTCCCGCAAGCGCTGTGCCAACTAGCCAAGGCACTAGCCCTTCCCAGCCCAGACAAGGCAGGGTGGCCCCTGGGCTATCACAACCCCCTGGCCATGGGGCATCCACCCCACTGCAGCCACAACCTGCGCAACCGTGAAGACGGCGACGAGGGGGCTGCCCCTCTGCCAGCAAACCCACACATCCAAACTTCCCTCGCAACCCCCCCTCCCTCCCACATGCGCCATCCCCCTGGGCTGCATTTCTGGAGGAGCGCTCGGGCTGCAGCTGTGTCCTATTTTTCTGTAGTTGATGACCTCAACTCCTTCCCCGCGCTACGGGGATGGCAGTAATGTACATCGCGTCTCGCCAGGGCTCAACTGCAATTCATCATTATTTTATCTGCTGGAATTTAATTGGATCCTATCAAACTCTCCTGATACTCCCTTTTCACTTTAAACACTGCTGCAGGAAAGATAAATGTAGGCACTGCTAGGACAGAGAGCGCGGCTTTGTTGGCGAACGGTGCTGGGGTTGTGGGCTCCAATCCCGCTTCCCTCTCCATGGCTGGTTAATTAGAGATACACATACTGGAGGTGTGCGGCACTCAGAACAGGGCATGTGTGTATGATTTATGTTCCTCTATAAATACACCCTAGGCCTAGTAAAATACCGTCATCCACATAACGGCACAACTTGACGGTAACGCTTGGCCTCTGATTCTGGATCTCCTTTTAATATAAATCTCTTCCTGTCCTCCCCCGCTATACACAAGCTACTTCGCCCGGATTCCTCCTGCTCAAAATTCGGCAGGGCATAAGTGAGAACCAGAGACCCTGAGAAGCCATCAGAGCAACACCCAGGCCCCACCGCAGCACAAAAATACCCAGAAAATGTAAATCTACCAGGTCTGCCTTCCCAGCATCTGCGCCTGGGGTTGGGCACCACAGCCTCAGCACCTGCGTTGGGTACCACTCGTGTGCCCACCCTGCCAGCCCAGCTCTGCACCCACATCGCTTTGTCACAAGGATAAGCTGCTCCCGGACAAACATCCTGACTGTTGGACAAACATCCCGATTCCAGCTTGGCCGGAGGGCAGCGACCTCCAGAGCCACAGCCAAAACGGGTGGACAGGGGGGGTTGCCCATGGTGGAGGGATCAGCGAGGACGGAGTCAAAAGGGAGCCAAGGAGGTGACGCAGCTGCTCCTCGCCACACAGGGCTTTGGTTAAAAGGGAAGGGAAATAATTGAGGCGTGAGGCTTAATTTAAAGTGCTGAGATGACAAACTCAGCGCTCATGGAAAGGAGATCAGGGGTTCTTCCTATTTTTACATTTAAAGGGAAAGAGCAGCTCTGGGGCTATTTCGCATTAAGAGGAACTTTCTGGGGAGAAAAAGCCAAACCCTTGCCAGCGAGAAACACCTGTAGCCATTTTGCCAAAGCCAGAACTAAATCAAATGAAGTCCAGTTGTTACAAGCAGTATTGCGGATTCGGGACTGTGGTACAACAGCAAAACCGCTAATTTTCTGCAGCAATCAGAAGCACGAGCCCCGTCAAGGGATGGCAGATAAGAAAGAATGGCCCAAGGTAGAGATACCTGGGAAATGTAAGCTGGGCGTTACCTGCACACAGGTGACCATTCCTCCACCCACCGCTGCAAGAAGTGTCTGCCTCCAGAAGGCTTAAAATAACTGATTAACAGAAAGAAAAAGTTTACCGCAAAGAATTTCTTTTCATAATTAGGCTTTTCTTTTTGCTTCTTCACAAAGCATGTGGAAAAACCCTTAGAATTGCTTTCCTTCTGAACAGCAAAAAGAAACCAAAGTGAGGAAAAGGGGTTTTTCTGCTTCTGTTTTTTTGTCCTGGGATGCGTAGGGAACACTAGGCCTGGTCTCCCTTGAGTTTGCTGAAGATCTATTGGGTGTCTCTAATAATGTTTATAGCTGACACTCAAACCTTAATGAATGGACTGCTGAATATTTAACCACGATGTCCTTCCTTCAAAGCACTAACAAGCCATTGGAGTTTGACAAGCACTAAAACGAAATAAAAGACAAAGAGTTTTAAGCGCCTTGACTTATTATCCCTTCCATTCACCCTTGATTCAGGAAAACATCCCTAATTCCGCAGAGTAATTAACCTCTTGTTTAGATCCCACTGAACTCCTGCGAAGTGTGCTGAAATGCCTTCCCATGGAGACGACATCCATCCCTCACTCCCTGCCGGGGAGGGATGTCATCCTTGCCCTATTTCTCCACTCGCCAGTGTCCTCCACACCAGACAAGACCCAAAATCCTAACCCAAAAAATGAATCGCGATGGAAGAAGCGTGTGGGTCACCGGTGGGTGACAGCACACGAGCCTGAAGTGCGATCAGCCAGCCAGATGGACTGCAAAAAAAGACGCGGAGGAGACAAGCGCCGCAGAAGTGCGAATCTGAATCCCCACACCATAAAGCAGCCTGGCTAAATGCCCTCAACTGTTAAAGCAGGCGAGCAGACCCTGAAAGCACGACAGCTTTTTACAAGCCAAAACTCTCTTCTTCCATCTGCAAAGCCACCCTGTGCCTGAAAGCCACGTCTCCTGCCTGAGACCACGGCCCCACGGAGCCGCTGCCACCCGTTCCTGCACCCACACAGCCCAAAACGCCTCCCACACGATTTACAGCCAATTTGCTTTGCTTTCCGGGCATCCCTGGCCATTTTCAGGTCAAACATCCACTACTGTCAGCCCAGGAGAAGACATCGGTCACCTCGGCTCTGTGTGTGGACCGTTCGGTGGGCAGACGCACCTCAAGCTGTCCCATCCATCCGGAGAGGAGCTGCAGAGGCCACCCGGCTCGTGACACTGGTGCTGACACCAGAGAGTCAACCCCTTCCCTGGGCAGCCTGTTCCAATGCCTGACAACCCTTTATGTGAAGAAATTGTTCCTAATATCCAATCTAATGCACCAGCAAGGCCAGGATGGAGGGCAGGCAGGTGGATGAGGCAGCTGCGGGTGGGAGCTGGAGACAGAGAGGGGCTGCAGGGGACGGAGGGGACATGCTGGCAGGCACGGCTGCATAGGGGAGTGTGTGCAGGAGGACATGGAGAAGGTGTCAGCTCTATCCTGCTTGTGAAGGGGGGTGTCCTAGTTTGGTGTCAGGGGGAAGCAAGAGCAGGCGAGGGGAGGGGAAGACAAGGCTCCGACACGTCCGGGCCAGCTGGCTCCGGCCCAAGCAACTTTCTTCAGTTTTCCAAAGCCAATTTCCTTGGAAGCGCTCCTAAAGCCTGGCGGCTCCCCTTGCGGGGCTCTGGCGCTGATCCTATCTGGAACAACCCCAAGCATCTGGGGGGAGCAAGGGAGAGTCCACCCCACACCCCACGAGCACCAGAAACCCCCATTACTTGCCCACGGGAGAGCAAACCCAGCCACGCAACGAGCCAGGACGGTCCTGGCACAGGGCAGAAACGAGCAGGTCGCTAATGAAGCCCGCGGCCAGCCTCCCCGCGCACTCACCGAGGTGTTCTGGCACTGGATGCTGGTGCTGTTGAAGCGCAGGGCGGTGACGCGGGTGGTGCCGCCGGGGATGTGGAAGATGCACTCGTAGTTGCGCTGGCCCGACTGTGGCTGGGGCAGGTTCTTGGCTGTCAGGGTGATGGGCTTCACCACACCAACAGGGATGTAGATCTGGGTGGAGGGCAGGATCTGGGGACAGTCCTGCAAGGGGAACAAGGGGCAATCGATTAGCAGGGAACACCATGGAGTCTTCCCCAGCACTCCCATGGCCCTCCGCTTGGTTGACAGGCTACAACAATACCACATGCTTGAGTAAATCCTTATGAGCAGCCAACCCCAAACCTCCGACCAAAGCCCTTAAGACAGAGAAGGAGAGCACAGAGGAATCCAGTGGCATCGCTGTGGGGTGTTTTGACCAGCTTGGGTTGATCCAGGTGGGAGATGGGGAGAGGATTCAGCTATGGGACTCACAATCTGGCACTGAGACAGCAGCAAAAGTTTGGGCAAAAATGAGATAGGCTTGAATGTCATCATTGCAGTCAGTAGGTTTCAGAGTTAACGCCCACTGGGCTGTGTGTTATCAGGCTACCCTCTCAGCCCTCTTTACAGCCTCCATCCCCCTTCCTTCACAAGCGGACAGAAAAGCCTTTTCTCCCTTTGACACTGCAACATGCTTTCTGCAGCGTGGCAGAGAATCTGATCTGCAGCGAATTTTGCTGCTGCTGCTTCTAGCAGTGAATCAGTGTCACCCCAACCAGCCCGGCTGCAGGCTGCCCAGAGCCAGAGCCTCTGGCCAGGGGATGCTGGTGCATCCAAGGTGGGGAGGAAGGCAAAAGCGAGGGGCTCAGCACCCCTACACGCTCCCTGGGGAAGAAGCCGTCGACTTTTAATAGCCACAGGCTCCCAGCTGCTCTGGGGAAGCCAGTGAGACTTGTGTGCGAAGCACAGGGGAGCAAGAGGGAGCAAAAATAAATGAGCTCAGGCAGCAAAACAGCTCCGCGTCCCCTGGTGGGTGCCACTTTGGCAACAACAGCCTGATGCAATCCCACGCCGGCTTTGCCGAACTGGGAGGAGGTCTCGCACCTATGACAGAGTCCCGGAAGTGTCAGCTTGAAATAACGTCAAGGGGGAATAAAGTGTGCCGAAATGAGCTGCTCCAAAACCAGAAACGGCAGCAGCTGCCCTGCTGCTCTCACAGCGCTGCTGACGGCCACGACGTGGTGGCAGCTCTTGCCCCAAGGCCACCAGTAGCCCCGTGTGACCAGCGCTGGCCAGCTGCCTCCTGCCACCCCGCAGCGAACCGGGCTGCACCCTGCCCAGCACTGGGCTTTATCTCAGTTGGTAGGATTAATCCAGCTTTCAAATGATGCAGAGATTTGAAAAAGAAATCACTTCATTTAGCAAATATTGACAGAAAACTCTAACTTGTTTTACTCTTTAAGCTTCCTGTTCTTCACAAGCCTGCACTGCCCAGGCACATGCCTTCCCCACGGGGCACACAGACACTTGGTGAGGATCAGGTCCCAGCTCGCTCCCCAACACCTCCACCTCTTTATTTTCCTTAATTATCGCTGCTGGCCCAGTGGGGCAGTGGGTAAGTCCATGCCACCCCAACTGGGCTCCCCACGGATGCTCAGGGAGCGTGGGGGGACATGTGTTCCCCTCCCCGCGCAGGCAGCTCGTTTTGCTGACTTGCCATTTGAGCCGATTCCCCCCGTGCAACGTCACATGCTCCGCATCTGCCGGCAGAAGTGTCTCATCCAGCAAAAATGTCAGTCTGCGCCCAAACAGGATGCACCTGGTGCTGGTGGGCGCCCGGGGTGCCCGGAGGGGTGGGGGCACTGGGACAACTCATTTCCCCTACGAGCAATTCCAAGCCGCTGACAAAACTCGCCCCAGCATTGCCCATCCCTCGGGAACGCTCTGCACAGTCTCCGGAGCTCCCCGTCCTGCCAAGAACAGCCCCCCCAGCAGAGCCCCGGCTCCCAGGAGCACAGAGCTATAAAGGGATAGGACGAGCCGAAAAGCAAGACCTCGACACATACATTCCCAAACATCGCACAACTCTGATTTCCTCCATTAAAACCATTTTTCTAGTTCGATGAGAACATAACAAGGGTGTCCAGGTTTGCTTGGAGAGCTTTAGAGTCACAGAATCCCAGACTGGTTGGGTTGGAAGGGACCTCTGCAGATCATCAGTCCAACCCACCTGCTCACACAGGGTTACCAGAGCAGATCACACAGGGTCACGTCCAGGCGGGTTTGAATGTCTCAGAGAAGGAGACTCCACACCTGCTCTGGACAGCCTGGGCCAGGCTCTGGCACCTCAAAGTAAAGAAGTTTCTCCTCAAGTTTAGACAGAACCTCCTGTGTTTCAGTCTGTGCCCGTTGTCGCTCACCCTGACATTGGGCACCACTGAACAGAGTCTGGTCCATCCTCTTGACACCCACCCCTGAGATATTTATCAGCATAAATAAGATCCCCTCTCAGCTTCTCTACTCCAGCTGAACAGCCCCAGCTCTCGCAGTCTCTCCGCATAAGAAAGATGCTCCAGACCCCTCAGCATCTTTGTAGCCCACCATTGGACTCTTCCCTTCCCTAGCCCTGTACCAAGCCACAGAGGAGGGTGATATCCAGATGGCTTCAAAGCCATCGCAGGCAGCGGGCAGGGACATCCTTCCTGCTGCTGCCGTTCCCAGGCACATTTATGTGAATGGTGCCCACACCCCATTCCTTCCTTTCCACCCTCAGAAATGCAGGTGAACAGCCCTGGCATGCCCAGGACAGAGTGCTGTGGGTCACTCTTTGTGTTTTCCTACAAAACAGCCACCTTTCCACCCAGGAAACCGTGGTGAACCACCCATGGGAAGCAGCAGAAACAGAGTTCAGTGCTACTGTTAACCCATTCCTGCCTCCCTCGACCAGTGTCCATCACGCTCCAGCCAACGCAGACCACATCCTGCTTAAAATAACCCTCCCAGTTAGACATCTTCCCACAGAGAGGACGGGGCTGTACATCTATCATTACCATGGTGGATGCCCCATCCCTGGAGACACCCCAGGCCAGGCCAGACGGGGCTCTGAGCAACCTGAGCTGGGTCAAGATGTCCCTGTGCTCATGGCAGGGATGGCACTGGATTAGCTTTGAAGGTCCTTCCAACCCAAACTATTCTATGAACTTGTCCAGTAGAGCCATGGGCCTGCACTGAGTCCCCCCACCCACCGCAGCACACTGTTGGGGACCGGGATGGCCAGGGATACGGATGGGATGTCTCATCCCAGCGTGGACACGCAGCCCACAGCAGCAGCTGCTCTGGGGGTGTCTCGCCATGCCCGCCAGGAACTGCTGAGGCCACAGCAATGTGCAAACAGGCTGAGCCAGGAGCTCCAAACCTCAAACAAGGCACCGCTCCAGGTCCCAGGGTGGCCAAAAGCTCTGCTGGGGGACAGCCTGCCCGTGCTCGGGGGTGACATGAGCTCCCAAGCAGCTGCACACATCCCAAAACCAACATCCCTGGGGGGTACAGCCAGATGCTTTTGGGTTCACGTGGCAGGGGACTGGGAGCAGCCTCCCCATGCCCTCAGCGAGGGGAATGGACAGACAAGAGCCATCGGGCTCCAGCGGTTTGGACGTCATGTGTGGCGTTCGCAGAAGCAATGCCAGGTCTGGCGGGAAGTGTGACCTCCAGAGCAGGCTGCGGGGACGCCTGGGACAGGCCAATCCCTCACCGGATTTCTTCAGGGCACAGGCTGGGAGAAAACAGCTTTTTCTGATCTTCTCACATTCCTGAATCCTCCACTTGTGGCTGCCGCGTTGGGCTCATTCTGGCCCATGACAGACAGGCACAAGCACCCATGAGCACAGCGGAAAAGCCCAAATGTTCCCCCACAGACACAGCAGCTCCGCTGGGAGAGGCAGCAGGACCAGGTGCTCCAGCTTTGCACAGGGGTGTGGGGGGTCAAGCCAAGGGAGCAGAGAAGCCGTACAGGGCTCAGCCCCAGCACAGGGGAAGATGCTCCCCCATCCATCCCGTTCCTGGCACAAAACCAAGGATGATGCTGGTGGCTGGACAATGGTTGAATAATGGCCCAGCTCACCCATTCTCTCCCATGAGAGAGCTCTTCAAGTGATGAGAGAGACAAGAGGGAGAGGAAGGGGGAAAAAACATAATTGTGGCATCTCAGCTGCAGAGGGATTCATCTGACTCCACACATGCTCCCAGCCCAGTGTGGAAGCAGGGGGACATGGCGAGGACAACACCCCTGATCTAGAAAGGCATCCACCAGCCCAGAGGTTCTCACTGAGGACAAGGGCAGACCTCAGAAGACACGAATTACAAGGGATGGAGATTGACTCAGGGATGCTGCTGCTCCCGAGTGGGGAGACGCAGAGGCAAGCTGCAGAGATATCTCGGTTGCTTGCCTTTACACATGGTCTGTGAAGCAGAGATAAGACTTTCTTGTTCACCTCTGCTCTTGGGGACCAGTCCTGGCCTGGGAGGCTGCTGGGACACGAGCTCTGCCAGAGCTCAGAGACTGAATTTTATCTGAGATGAGCTGGGCAAACGTTTTCTCCAGGACAACATCCATCCGAGCTGGTCCCATGAGAACAGCTTACAGCTTTGCTCCCAGCACCAGCCATCAGGTAGCAGGACCTTTCCACCTGCACAGGCAACTGGACATCCAGGTAAGTTCACCTAGAGCCCCCTTGCAGGACAGGGACAGAGGAGAAACTCTCCCAAAACTTTCCTTTCAGGACCCAAATCAGCATTTACTGTAGAGCCAGCAGTTCCTGGCCAGACCTCCAGACCCAACCCAAGCAGCCACCACAGGCTGGGGACGCCGGGACCTCCTGCCAGTGACAGGTTTCCCCGGTGGGTGTCACAGATGCTGCACAGGATGAACCCCCGCAAAAGAACATGTTTCTTAGCAAAGCATTTGAGCCGAAGAAGGCGTGAGGTGTAGCAAAACAGTTTGTTTTACCGATTTCAACCTTCCCCTCTCTGAAAACAAGTTGTTCTGCAATGACACTTCAAGCTTGCTCCCTTCAGAAACATCAAAGGAAAATGCTTTAGCATCTCTGCCTTTATTTTTCCTTTCATTCAGCCTAAAGTGCACTTGGCTACGCCTGACTTCCCAAGCAGCCTCTCCCCATCAGCACACGGCCCAAGCAGCACCTGCCAGGCAGCCCCAGAACGCTGGCAAGGCGGTGGGAAAGGTTTCCAAAGCGGGCTTCGCTCTTCTAAACCCTTGCCTGTAGGACAAGAAGACCACGACAGGACCAGGACAGGAGAAGGGAGCTGGCTCAGCATCACCTTACCTCAGAGAGCTTGACGCGTCCCTCCAGGAAGGAGCAGTCGGCGGCGTTGTGCGTGCAGATGTGGCGGTACTTGCACCAGTGGCAGGGGAAGGAGCCGTTGACACAGGACAGGCAGCTGCGGGGAGAGAGAAGTGGCCACGTTAGGGCAACAGCGAGGCCGGATCCAGGGGAGCACTTCTGGGGATGCTCCAGCAGAACAGAATCCATCAGTGGCCCCGTATCTCTGGGTGGGAAGGACCCCCCATGCGTGGGTGAGGGCTGTGTGCTGGCAGGCTGGGAGCGGAGGTTCTGGAGAAGCTCCAGGGAGACCTTATTGCGCCTTTCAGTCCTTAAAAGGGGCTGATAAGAAAGATGGGGACAAACTTTTCAGCAGGGTCTGTTCTGATATGACAAGGGGTGATGGTTTTAAATTAAAGGACGGGAGATTCAGGCTGGACATGATGAATAAATTGTTGGCCCTGAGGGTGGTGAGAGCCTGGCCCACGTTGGCCAGAGAGGTGGTGGATGAACCATCCCTGGAGACATCCCAGGCCAGGCTGGACGGGGTTCTGAGCAACCTGAGCTGGTGAGGATGTCCCTGTCATGGCAGGGGGGGCACTGGGGGAGCTGGGAACGCAAACTGGTTTATAATTCGATGATTCAATGCCTGCACAACCCAGACTCCCGGGCTTTGCCCATGGCAGGGCGAGGGGAAACGGCCTTTCCAGCACAGCGGGTTTTGTGCCGCAGCAGCCACATTCCCTCCTCCGCTTGGCAAACTGACCCCGCTCCTGCGCGGGGGCCGAGCTCCAGACTTTGGGAGCTTTATTTGGGTTTGCTGAAAGGCAATTTTAGCAAGAGGCGGCAGAACAAGGGCTCTGCACCACAGGGAAACCGTGGAGAAAGGGCCAGATTAATGCAGGCTCATTGAGAGGAAAATTATAACTGGCAAAAGGTTGGGTCAGATTAACATTTCAGGACTGTAGCGCCTTTCAGCCGCTCACAATAGGTTGTGTGTGACCCCCTCCCTTGGCCCCCCTCATCCTCAGCCCTTCGTGGCTGCGCGTGCGTGTGCCCCCCCCCATCCCTTCATCCTCTCCCAGCCTCTTCTTCAGGTTCTTTGTGTGCTGGGATCATGCGTGTCCCCCTCTCCCCGCCTGGGGGATACATTCTGGCACCCAGGAGCCCCACGCTCTGCTCTGCACCCCTCTTACCAAAACAAAACCCCAGCTCCAGGGACATGTTGCCTCTTCCCACATAGGAGGGGACATACAGAGTCCCCTCCTTGTGCAACCATCCGCACAAGTGGTACCCCAACAGCCTGTCCCCTTGCTAACCCCCCCAAAAGCACACCCCCCTCCCAGCATCATGAGGCAGCCCTGTTTGCAAGCACAGGGGATCCGTGGAGCCCCACAGACAGCAGATGGAAGGGGCTGAGCCCTCCCTGTCACACTGTCCTGGGACAGCAGTGAGGTCCCATGCTAATGCAGCGAACCTTCACCGAGCAGGTCTGTGCCAGGCTGGTCCCAAGGAGGAGACGAAAGAGCTGCTGAAGCATAAGCTCAAAGGCAAGAAAAACAATCAGCCTGGCTTAAAAAAAAAAGCAGCAGCACTGTTTTTCCTCCTAGAAGGCTCACACCTGCTCTCACAGATCTGAGCATGAGCAGGATCAGGCCCAAAGCAATTATATTTAAATAAAGGCAGGATCTTCCCCTGAACACGGCTATGGCAGGAGGCAGGCAGCCCAGCACCGCCTGACCCCGCTCCTAAATCACAGCTGCCTCACTGCCTCTACCCCCCAGGAAACAACAGGGAAAACAGAGCATCATCATCATCATGCAAGGCGACAGAAAGAAAACCTTCCTGGAGAGGGAGATCCCCGGGTGGCAGAGCCTGGAACGCCAAATTTCGTGCCCTCCAGCAGTCTTGTCACTTTGGAGGTGTGGGGACAAGGAGCCGCAGTGGCAGGCAGGGAGGGTGCAGGCAAGGAAGGTGCAGGCAGGGAGGGTGCAGGCAAGGAAGGTGCAGGCAGGGAAGGTGCCAACACACACCCAGAGCTTCCCAGGACCACCACTGCCCGCCCTGGGGTTCCACACACCGTTACATACACAGCAAGAGCTTCCCAAACCCATGTGCACACACTAAGGAAATATTTAATTAAGCTGCTTGCAAAGAGGGCTGGAAGTCATTTCCATGTTTCGCTCACATTTTCACTTCCAAATGAACAGCCCTTTTAGCTTTACCCACAAATATGCTAATTGAGATGCTCCTTATGCAAATCTATGCAATTTTATTTCAGCTGCAGAGATTCGACTTAAAAGCAGAGCCGTAGCCTCCTATCTCTGGTTGCTTTGATGGAGGGAGGTGCAGAGGGAGAGGGGGAGCGGGGGACACAAACAAAGCGAAAGGAAGGCTCCTGCCCTCCCAATAAGGGCTCCGGCAGGCAAATCCAAGATGCGGAAGGAAAAGGAAAAGCATGGGTTAATCCTCATGGAAGCAGAGGAACCACAGAGAGGTCACTTAAAAGAGGAGCTGGTACAAGCAGTCGCAATACACACGCCAGAGCATAAACCACCAACCCTCCCACGAAACTGACCCTCCGCAAAGGAGAGATTCTCCAGCCACCAGGTCTTTCAGTGTCTACAAAAAGACCCCCCCAGTCCCCTCGCCACCACCTTGTGAGGCACCTCAAACCGGTCCTGGACATCCCGGTCCCTGGAGCTGCAGCTCTTCAAGGCCAAAGCCAAATCTTGGCTATTTCGGGACCCTTCTCACCTGAGAGTCTCCTTTGCCATCTAACTACTGCAAGTCCCAGCTGGTCTCTTGGTCTCCACTTGCCAAAGGACCTAAAGCATCTCAGGTTATCCTCCACATACACCCCGAGGTGCAGGGATCCCCCCTCCTACTTCAGCCCTCCCGGCTGCTTTGAACTGAACCTAAAGCCTCATCCACAGCAATGGTTTTCACAATCTCCCTTCTGCCGAGGTTCTCCATCTGCCAAAAGGACATCAAATGCTGCCGTACGAGCACTTCACCACCGCACATCTTACTCCACCGCATCTCCACTGCACTTCGAGCCTGCCTGGGTCAGCACCCCTGAGCTGGCCAAAGACTAAAGTAGCGAGCAAGTCAGCACCTGGGTGCTGAGAACACAGTGAAACCCCATTTCCAGCCTCAGCATGTCCGTTTGACCCCCCGACCCCCTGCAAGGCTGCCCACAACCCAGGGCAGGAGCCCAGGCAGGGCTCCCCGTCCAGGGCCGTATCCCCGGTGTGTCCGTGTGTCGCTGCTGTCTGTTCCCAGCACAGGAGCAGGTTGCTCGGCAGCATGATGCCATCTGTGCCGTCTCTCTCCTTCCCACGGTCAGGCACTCTTCCCTCATCACTTCTTGCCTAAAGAGGCTTTCATCACTCCTGATAATTAGAAAGAGGTTCTCCTTCATGTGTTGAAATCCCACCCCCCCTTCCCCGAAGCGTGACGGGGGTGCAAGAAGCCCAACCAGGCAGAAAACCGATGCTGGGGGTGCAGCGCAGACATGGACCCACAGCTTGGTCCCCATCTGTCTCCTTCCCAGCCCTGCCAGGGGCCAGGTGGAGCTGAAACCCAGGCTGGGTAAAGGAAAGGGGGTCAGACCCACCAGTGGTGCCCCCTGCTTGCCTCCTCATGGATGAGGAGCCGCACCAGCCCCAGCGTTGCATTTCAGGATCGCTCTGTGCAACGCATTCCATCCCAAAACAAGCCCGGGTTCACTGTCAGCCTCCAACATCCCCCAGAAAGAGCAGGCAGCCCTGCAGGCAGCTCTGCCCACCTCCGAGTGACCCAGAGGCAAAGCCAGAGCCCCCCCCACAGCCTCCCCGCTTGCCCAAACTCACTACAGAGCTGGGTCAAGCCTGCCCAACGCTGCTCCTCTCTGCTTCCCAAACCGATCCTAAACTTGCTGAGGCCATGGAGGGAAACGCCTGACGTGGCTGCAGGAAAGCAGCGGTGCAGAGAGGGCAGTGGGAGGGTCACCTCAGAGCTAGGTACATCTCCAGGATGGGTGCAGGGTCACGAGCATCACTGCAGGATGAGCCCAGAGGTGAGGGTGATTTTGGGGACCGGCTCCTTGCTGGATGCACGGGCAGCTCTGGCTACAACGGTGAAGTCACAGCTGTCTCCACACCTGATCCCAAGCAAAACTGCAGCTGATGGGAAGCACAGGAAGGCAGCAGCGCTGGATTCAGGCTCCCTGCTCCCTCTCCCCTCTTGCAGTCCCAGGCCCAGGGGTATCACATGCCCCAAGGGACCCAGAGCTCCCCCAGAGCAGGGAAGGCACAAAATAAAACCAGTATCCACAGGGGTGTGATAAGCTTGAGTAGAAAATATGAGAGGGACAGGAGTACTGCACACATGTGCACACACACACACGCACACACTGGGGCTATTTCCATGGAGCAGACGAGTTCCTGGAAGAAGGACACAGAGCGAAGGGCAGGAAGGAGGGACAGGGACAAGTTCAATGGCACCCAGAGCAGGGGAGGTTCACTGAGAAGGGAAATGATAAACATAGTGCTGATGGAAACAGCACAGCACAGCCCGCCTGCGAGCCCCCCGGCTGCTCCTCAGGCTGCGCTTGGCAGGAGGATCCATCCCCTGCAAATCCCCAGCTCCGGCACAGCCTGCATCTGGAGCAGCAGCTGTCGGGGATGAGGGGCTGAACTGTGGTGCTTTGGGCTTTATATCCATCTCTGCCCCAGGGATGGGGTGGGAAAATGCTGAACAGCAGCAGGAAGAGGCAGCCAGTGCCCCACCAGCCCCTTCCCAACCAAAGCCAGGAGAGCTGTGGGGTGAGAGATCCATCCCCCTCCCTCCCTGCCCATCTCAAGCAATTGCATTTCTGTCCTTCCTTTCATCCCAGCTCGATGCTTTTCCATCCTCGCTGGGTTTTGCCAAGGATGCTACTCCCAGGGTAGGGGCTGGGCACACCGGCTCAGCGCAGGGTGGTCCAGGGCACCCAGCAGCACGCTGGTTGGAGGCTGCAGAACCGGGCCCTGGTTTTTAAGATGGGCAGAAGCATGTAATTCTCTCGAAACACCTTCAGCCGTCTCCGCTCACTGAAAGACAACACCAGGCTGCACCAGCCCTCCTCCTTCACAACCAACACGACATAAACCAGGTTATCCCGCGTGGTCTCCAGGGCCATCCTACGGGATTCTCCACCTGCCCCAGCCCAGGAGTACGCAGGGATCTGTCACCGCCTCGCAGCTCAGCTGTGCTAACTCAGATACACTCACTCAACTGCTTGCAGCCATCTGTCCGTGCCTTCGAACAGAAAGCATCTGTAAACATCTGGAAACAAGCAGCGCTGGGTGTGCGGCAGCCCAGACGCACGGGCAGCACCGGGCACGGCCAGACAGACAGGCTGCGGCAAGGAGCTCAGTGATACAAGGGCTGGAATCATCTCGCATCGTCCCACAGGTGCCACCAGCCCTGCTCCCAGCCCCTGGGGTCATGCATTAACTCCCATTTACCTATGGAAGCTTTACAGGGAAAGCCTGACGGGTGGGACAGGGTGACAGCAGATTCACATCTCTCTGGCCAGGAGGAGCCAGAGCTGCTTGGCACATCTGCCCCTCGCTCCAGCCCCGGAGAAATTCAGCACCCTGCTGCTGATGGGACCCGGGTGTCACAGCTGTCACTGCAGAGAGGCACAACGAAGCCCATAGCATCAGGACCACCTCCCAGACAGAATCACAGAATCATTTTGGGGGAGAGACACTCAAGATCATCAAGTCCAACTATCAGCCCGACACTGGCACTAAGTCACGTCCCTAAGAACCTCATCTACACGTCTTTTGAACTCCTCCAGGGACAGTGACTCCACCACTGCCCTGAGTAGCCTGTTCCAATGCCTAACAATCCTTTTGGTGAATAAAGATTTCCTAGTATCCTATCTAAAGATAACAGAGACAGCACAGGCATGTGACAGCACAGGTTTCCTGCCTGCTCAGCTCCCCCCTCACCATCAGAGACCCACTGATCTGCGATTTCCCCCCTCTCCCAAAAACCAAACCATAACAGGAGTTACGGACCATTTTCCAGAGGAGAAATCCAGAAAGCAAACCGGGAAATAGTGGGAAGAAATAAGTCTTGGTGTTCCCTGTAATTGCCTGCTGGCTTTTCGGGAGGATTCCCCACTCGCCCACCTCGCCGGCAAGCGCGGGCTCTGCCGGAGGCAGGCAGGGAGCCCAGCCTTACATCTTTATCTTGAAAGGGGACTCATTTCCCCACAAATGCTTTGAAAAGGGAGTTTAACGCTGACAAAGGCGACCTCAACATCTGCCCGCGCACGCGCTGGACATGGGCTGATTCATTAGATGATCAAAGGCGCCGCGCGGTCTTTAAATGCCTGCGCTTGATCGGTGCCCCATAGGGAATCCCCCAGGGGAACCAACTCGGTCCCTGCTGTGGGGTTTTCCACCCCATCCTCCACCACACGAACCACAGGATGTCCCCAGGAGCTGAGCCTGTGTGGGCAGCCCTGGTTTTTCCCTGTGGGCTGGCAGTGGCGCTCAGACACCCACGTCCCTCTTTACGAGGGACCCACTTTTCTACATCAACCTCCAGGTTTCCAGGTGGAGGGTGTTGGTCTCCCAGGTAACAAGTGATAAGACAAGAGGAGAAGACCACAAGTTGCACCAGGGGAGGTTGAGGTTGGATCTGGGGAAGAATTTCTTCCCCAAAGGGCTGTGGGGCATTGGAACAGGCTGCCCAGGGCAGTGCTGGAGTCACCATCCCTGGAGGGGTTGGACAGACGGACATGAGGTTCTCAGGGACATGGGGCAGTGCCAGGGGTGGGGTAACGGTTGGACTCCATGATCTTGAGGGTCTCTTCCAACCACAATGATTCTATGATTCTATGAAATATAATGGGCAGCACAACCTCCTCTGTCCCCCTCCTTCCGTGCAGAAGAAGTAGTTGGACATATCTTCCCCTTTTGCAACCCCTCCTTGGACCAGGCTGGTTCCAGCAGCCCTTGAAAATGCCTGAGAAGAAGAGTTTTGCAGGGTGGTGAGAAACAAGAGACCACAAGAGACCTGGGATGCTCACACAGCCACAGGACCAGCCCCACAGCCTGCAAAAGGGCTTTAGCAGCTCATTTTGCTGATGCCCCTTCAGGCATGTGTTGAAAATCAGAAGGGTCAGACTCTCCTGTGTGTATTGTGGGGCTGTGTTGGCTTCCCTGGCAAAACTCCAGCTCACTTGAGCAAAGAGCCGCCTTGTAATCCTCCAACCTCTCCATCACCACCTGAAAAATCTCACCTAAACGACTCATCCCCAGCTGAGAAATGATTTGACACACGGGCCTCTGGCTCCCAACCTAAGCAAGCTGCCCAAATACAAAAAGAAAACGCAATGCACGGTGATCTGAGATCTCCACAGGAAAAACATTAGCCTCATGGAAAAGCATATTGTTCCTAATACAGAATTTATCAGGCTGACGTATAGATTTTCCTGCACAAAATATGAAACCTGGATCTGAAAGGCTATTAACTCCGAAGAGATCCATTAAAGACGCCTGTCTGCAAATGGTATTTAAAAGTATTGCATCATCCTAGGTATTGTCGTGCTCTTTGGCTATGACTCGACTGCAGGTCACATCATTAAAACTGCCTCCAAACCCTAAAATTCTTGACGTAAAGAAAATAATAATAATGTTCACCAGCCTAGAACGTGGACTTTTCTATCAGCTCCAACCGGAGCCCATAAATATTAATGCATCCATAATTAGCCTTTTTAAATAATGCATCCAAAATTAAACATCAACGCAGTAATAAATCAGTCAGGGCTTTGTTGTAGGTTTGGTTGGGGGGGTGGGTTTTCTTTCCCCTCCTGTGTCAGGCACACAAAATAAAATGCCAATTCCCACCACCTTTTCCCGCAGGACCAAAATGCCAGAGCTCCAATTGCACCGCATCCGATGCCATTTGTACTTAAAAGTCTTCTTTTCTTTCATTTAGAAAAATAAAAGTCACATCTGCTTTTTGTGATTTGCAAAATAATGACATGCAGCCCAACCCGAGCCAAAGCTGAGCTAATGTTATTAAAACCACACGACGTGAAGGGAGACAAAGCTCATCTCGGGAGTCAAGGTGAGGGAGAAAGTCAAGTTTGCAAACTCTCTGCTCCCTCTGCAAAGAGCGGGCAGGGCAGGAATCCCTGAGATGCACATCGATCTCCTCCAGCTCGCTGCAGGTACCACATCCCACCTGCTTTGCCTTGATCCAAGAGGAAAACCCAGCTCATTCACCAAAAAGGTTTTGGAGGAACCACGTGCAGCGGAGCCGCTGGCTGAGCCAGCCTAGACACTGCAAAAAGCCATCCACTCTGCATTTCCTTATCTATAATTACTGATCAGCCGGAGCGCCACCATCCATGGGAGGTTTCTGGCAAAGATAATGGAATCGCTCGCATTCCGGAGCTCCAAATTCTTTGTCCAAACACATCCCAGCGTCTTCTCCGAGCAGAGCCATCCTCCCACCGCTCAGCACACCGCCACAGAGCCTCAGCAGGAGCTCATCGAGAGCCTCTTAGAGGCTTTAAACACCACATCAGTAATCCACACCTCCTCTATTTTATCCCATGCACATCTCAAACTGCCTAAAAACTCCTAAGTGGAGTGGATTTCAAGGCAAGCCTGACAAGAAAGCAAATTCGCCATTGCTTCCAGTTAGGAAATTGTTGGGGAAAGGCCCCAGGACATGCAGCGTGTTCCATCGCACGTGGCTGTGACTCTCCAGCCTCGGAACCTGGTACCGGTACAGGGAACCACAGGCTTTTCTTTTGTATCACCAAGTCACTCCGATTAACTGTTTTTCCAGGAATAACAAGATGCTTGGCATTTTTGTTCACATGCATTACTACAGTCTGCAATGCAGTAAACTCGCTTTTCCTTCCAAAGCTTTGCCAAACCCAAAGCCCTGCTTTTAAGTGAGGTTCTGCCCTGATGCTACACGTTCCCACATGCTCAAACCAACTGTGGGTGTGCTGGTCACCGTCCCAGTTTACAAGGGCAAAAGGAGGAGGTTTCTCACTGCAAACACCATTAAATGCGACTGCCCTTTCCTCTTGCAGCATCAGCAGCCACAAAGCTGACATCTCTCTCTCTCTCTCTCTCCCAGTCTCACATTGTCCCACCAATCTGGTTCCCAGACCACGCTCACAAAGTCAGGGCCACTTACGACTGATGGACGCTGCAGTTGTAGAAAACGAAATCCACAGAGGCAAACTTCTTCCCCGTCTCCTTAGATTTTAGGTAGAGCTTCACCACTCGCTTGTCCCCTGGGAGAGACAAAGGCAGAAAAAGGCATCAGAAAGGACATGGTTACACAGCCCAGAATTCAGCCTAAGGCTTGTGATGGGCTGGAGGGAGCTGGGGATGGCCGCTCAGCCCACTTAACTAACAAAATCCCCCAAATCTGGCAGTAAAAAGAGGGTGTTCACCCACTCCCACTCACCCATCAAACAGGCCAACAGAGCCCACATACAGTGTGGAGCTCCTGCAGCAAACAGCAGCCTGCTGGCATGGATGGAGGCAGGTGCTTTGGGCTGTATTGCTGGTACTGGGGGAGCTTAACAGATCTGGGGTCAGCAGAACGTCCTAGAGCCCATGGCTCATCTGTCCAGGAATGGTCCATAGGTAAGAAAATGGCCAGGGTGCCCAGGACTGCTGCACAGACCGCTATAAGGTCAGCAAGGAGCTGCGCCTACAGCTTGGAGGAGACCAAGGACCAGTCTCGTATGAGCAGCAATATCCTTCTCCTCTTGCACCGCAGGAACCCAACTTGAGTCCTGGGGATCACTGTCACGGGAGGACTGTCCTCCTCCACATCTGTCTGTGGGGCAACAAGTGGGACAAGGTTTTTCTTCCCACCCCAGGAACACAAGCTCACCACGGCCTCGAGTGATGGGGATGACGTCCTTGGCAGAGGGAGAGCTGCAGTAGATCTTCCCATCCTCAATGCGGCTCTCGGACTCGGTGAAGTCTTCGAAGGAGCAGTTGACTCCTGCCGAGAGGTCTGGGACGTTCCAGGCCTGCAGGACCAGCTGGGGAGGAGAGGTAAGAGCATAGAATCACAACATGATTTTGGTTGGAAGAGATCCTGAAGATCATCAAGTCCAACCATTACCCCAACACTGCCACTAACCCATGTCCCTAAGAACCTCATCTACGTGTATTTTAAACCTCTCCAGGGATGGTGACTCCATCATTTCTCTTGGCAGCCTGTTCCAGTGCCTGATGACCCTTTCCTTGAAGAAACTGTTCCCAACACCCAACATCAATACAGAAAACTAGCAAAGACTCCTCTGTGTCTGCTATGCGTAAATCCAGCCAACAGAAAAGACCAGGGGTTCAACCCTTCCTCTGCCACCCACACGTGGTGGGCAGACCCACTCCAGGCCTTTGCAAGTGAGCCACATCCACAGATTTTCCCACTCTAAGCAAGGACTGAAATGGGTTAAAAGACGGAACAATGACTCACAGCCTCCCGTGCTCTGCCCTCGCCACACCACAAGCCATTACGCCTCACCTCTCTGCAGAGCCCAAGCACAGCGCGAGGGCTAAAGAGTGTTTCAGGGAAAGGCATCCACTCCGGCAGAGCCGAGGAGGGGAGGAATCCACCTCTTCCTTCGCAAAGTCATCCCCGGGGTCAGCAGTTCTCGCTTTACAAAACGCTTGCCTTATTTCTAATTTGAATTTTTCACAGCTTCCAGCCATTAGTTCTTGTTATGCCTTTCCTTGATAGATTAAAAAGCCCTTTAGTCCCTGATATTTGCTCCTTGTAAAGGCACTTATACTCTGTAATCAAGTCACCTCTTAATCTTCTTTTTGATAAGCTAAGCAGATTGAGCTCTGGAAGTCTCTCACTGCAAGGCATTTTCTCCAGCCTTCAACTCATTTACATGATGTTTACGGGAGGTTTGTAGCCTCCCCCCTTCAAAGCTGGACTCCAGCCTGAGCACAGCATCCCCACACCGACCACACCAGCCCTCAGCACAGCATCCTGCCATGGGTCACGGAGAAAAACCACCCGTGGAGGTGAAAACACCCCCAGCTTCACCCAAGGAGCACTGAGAGCCCCACGGTGAGGGCTCAGCCCCAGCACCACTTTCCAGGGCACCGGGTGAACTCCTGCTTTTTCCCTCTATGTCTAACTTTAGATTCGGCAATCTCAAACCCCAATTCAGCCCCAACTGCTCTGCAGAAGAATTGCACCCCATCCCACCTGCCTCGGTATCCCAGCAGGTCCCATCTGCAGCCTTCTCACATTCATTTCCACGTTTCCAACCATCGTTAGTTCCTGCAGAAGCGCCTTCAAACCCTTTCTATATGGTGACAATTCCCCTCTGACGAGGACTTTTCGAGATCTGTCACGGAGTCAGTTCTTAATCCACTTAACACATTCTTTATCAATATTGTATAATGCTAATTTTTAATCAGAACATTGTGTTGTACCAAGTCAAATGCCTTGTAGAAGCCTAACGACATCACATCCCTCTAGTCCCTCTTCTAATTCAAGTCATAATTTCATCAAAGAACAAAATGTTGTCGGTTTGACATAAAACTGCATTGACTGGCATTAACTATATTCCCATCCTTAAATCTTTATCAGTTGTATCCTGCACCCATTTTTTTTCCTTTAGTTTTTCTCAACCTTACGTCAAACTAAGCACTCTCTGACCACTTGGTCCTTTCTGCATCTGGGCAAAAAAACAAGCCCCTTTTGTGTTTCCTAGGCTTTTCTCAACATTCACTTATTTATTACAAAGTCATATTATCATAAATATCCACAGGTCACGGAACTCATCAGCCAACTCTTTTAGGTCTCCTGAGTGCCAGATATCCAGACCTGGCAGTTTTCAAAACTTTACTCCTAGTATACACTGTTTTCTATTCTCTTCACAGTGCTAATGGACTGGAAAAATACCTGGGGGATGTCCATCAACCTTTCTGTCTGCACAGAGGGAGCAGTGAGTTGTGCATCGAAGGCTCATCCCAAAATATCTCCCGCAGGCCAGGGTCAGAGACAGGCTATTGAGCTGGATGCATCGCTGGCCTCCAAACAGCAATTCTGATGCTGTTGTTTGTATTACAGTGAAATATTTATTGCTCAGTTATGTCTTTTCTGAATAAACATCAGCTGGTTTGCTATCTCCATCAATAGGCCAGCCCTCACCAATGCCCTACACTTCGCTGTATTTGTCTCAGACCTCTCTTCCCCTTTCTCCCTATTTGTCATATACTAATTATTTATTTTTAACTGCCTCCAGAGGGTCAGGAGGCGGCTGGGGAGGGGTGGGTGGGCAGCAGAGGTGACTTACCGGGACCTCCGACATGGTGACCGAGATGTTCTTGGGCTGGACGGTGAGCTGGACGCACTGCCGCAGGTCGGAGGCGAAGCGCTGGGGCTCGTCTGCCCGCTCGCACCGGTCCTTGCGGGAACATCTGGATGGGGATGAAACCACCATGGTGAGGAGGAGAATCCTCCGGGATGCTGCGTGGCTCTGGGCTGACTCCAGAGCAAATGGAGCCTTTGGCACAAAGGTGACACCCAGCCAGGGACCTGGGGCACCCAGGGCTCGCACAGGAGTTCTGCTTTCCCCTAATGCCAGACTGGGAACTTCTGGGGTCTTTTATCTTCGAGTTTTTCTTATTGGCACAAAGACACTGAACCAGGAGCCCATGGGCAGGATTTAGAGGGCCCATGCCAGTTGTTTGGAATCATAAAATCATAGAACAGTTTGGGTTGGAAGGGACCTTCAAAGCTCCCCCAGTGCCCCCCCTGCCATGAGCAGGGACATCTTCACCAGCTCAGGTTGCTCAGAGCCCCGTCCAGCCTGGCCTGGGATGTCTCCAGGGATGGTTCATCCACCACCTCTCTGGCCAACCTGGGCCAGGCTCTCACCACCCTCAGGGCCAACAATTTCTTCCTCATGTCCAGCCTGAATCTCCCCTCCTTTAGTTTAAAACTATCACATCCTTTCCTGTCGCAACAGACCCTGCTCAAAAGTCTGTTCCCATCTTTCTTATCGGTCCCTTTTAAGCACTGAAAGGCACAATAAGGTCTCCCTGGAGCCTTCTCCTCTCCAGGCTGGTTTCACAACACATGGGTCCCCATGAGCACAGCCCGGGTGCTGTAGGAAAGGGTGACAGACCCCTCAGACCATTCCATCCTCCTGGCACCTCAGGGCCAAAGTCAGGGAGGGGTGTCCCCAAGGGGACCAGTGGTGGGGATGGACAAGGTTTGTGGCACGTCCCCAGCGCCGATCCGGCCATACTCACATGTTGTGGAGGACGCACCATCCGCAGTGGGGGTCCCGGGAGCCCAGGCACAGCTCGCAGCTCTCGTACTGCTCGCAGCTCTCCACCGGCACCCGCGTCACCTGCAAGGGACAGGCAGGGAGTGAAGGGGGACAGGCTGCGCATCTCCCCGCTGTGCCCATGCCCAGACCCCCCAGAGATGGGACTCATCACAGCCTCACTGTGCCCATTAGAGAGGAGGTAGCGGCAGGGAACAGACTGAGCCCCCACTGTCACCCACTCCTCTCCTGGGCAGCACATCTGCAGGTGACACCTCCATCACATAGAGACTTTTACCCCAACTGAGCTCCTTCCACCGCCGCATCTTCGCAGCGTTGTGAGAGCAGGATGCGCCGGCTCAGCCCCACGCTGGCTCCTGGCGCCCCGCAGCTGCCACAAACCTGCTCCAAAACGGTTACCCGTCCTTTATTAATTGCTCCTCCAGATTTGATTAAAATCCCCTCGTTCTCCAAGCCCTTCAAGCTCTGTTACAACTGTTCATTTAATTACTTTCCACCAGCACTTTGATAACACCAAGCCATAGCAGTGAACAGAGAGGGTTTTATTAAGGAGAGGGGAGGAGAAAAGGGGGACGGGGGGTGCAGGGAGCTGCACTGAGCAGCTGCCTGTGCCTGCCACGCTCGTGCCTCAGTTTCCCCACTGCTCCCACAGGGCAGGACTCACTCATTAATTAAAATTTGCAAACTTCTCCACTGAAGACTATACCTGGGGCATGTTTCCTCCTCCCAGCCCAGCAGGGGATGGGCTCAGCGTGATGTCTACAGGGCTGGGATAAAGTTGGCCAACCAGTACCCTGGGGTTTGCATACTGATGAGGATACCTGTAGCATTCCCATTTATTTGTCCCCAAGGGGGTCAATGGCAGGTTCCCCCCAGGTAGAACCCCCGCACCGACACGTGCTGGCTCCCAGCAACCGCGGTGGCCCCTGGGGACACCCCCAGCTCAGCTTGGCATAACCCCCCGCTACACACAACCACATCTCCAACATCTGCCCCGCAGAGGGGAGGCTTAGCTGAGCCAAGTTTGGGACAGAAACACAGAGGAGGAGCCCAAACCCAGTTTCTGCCTGCCCTGGAAAGCCACGGGTTTCCTGCAGCAGAGCAGAAACCAGAAACAGGCACTGGGAGGGGGATGGAAAGGGCTCTGTGGTCCCCATGGGGCTGTCTAGACAAACCCATGGCCCTGCTCCAGCATCCTTCCCCCTCCTGAGCCCCCGGCTTGGTAGCCAGGAGACCTGCTACGCTCCAGGTTCCACTGAGGTCCAACTCGTGCACACCGCTCTGGGCAGAGAAGCAGAGATGGTGTGAGACACAGGCACACCGTGTTCCAGCACGGCCGCTGCGCATCCCCCACCGGGCACAGCGTGCACACCCACTGACACCAGAGCCACAAAGTGTCACCGCCACCACGGCACAAACCTCCTTCACCCGCTCCAACAAAGCCTGTGGATGGATGAACTCGCATCTGCAGGCTCTCCAGCAGGTAAGTGCTCACAAGGCCAAAAAAACTTCTTATCATGAGGCCTGACCACGCTGCCAGGACAGCAGTGATGGATCTGGATCAGGTCTGGATGTCTGGCTGGCTCAGCAGGAGCAGAGGCAGCACCAAGGTGTGCACACCAGGGGTACACCGGGGTCTGGGGGCACATCGTTCCCTCCACCCCAAGGTGAGAAAGCACCCACTCCAGAGGAGAAAAAGCCATTTACAAGCAAAGAGCATCTGCTAACCTGCAAAGTGCCTGCTTGGGAGGTGATGGCCAGAAGAGGGAGGAGGTTTATGGGCAGCCCTCAGTCGGGAAGCCCTCAGTCCCCAGGGACCATGGGGATGTCAAGCAGCTGATGCACACAATTCCTGCCTGGGGCAAGTCCCCAGTGAGGAGAGGAGCAGCAGGGCCACAGAGCCAGTGCCTCAGGGCAGGGTTTTTGTAGAGAGGAGCCAGGAGGAGCTGATGCCACTCCCAGGGAATGGGGAGCTGCCCAGAAGGCTTCCCAGGGCACAGGACCGCCGGTTGGGGCTGCCATGGGGGCTGCCAAATCAAGTGAGCAGAGGTGTTGCTATGTCCCCACCCCTTACCTGTTTCTCGGTCATGGCATAGATGTGCTGGCGGTCGGGGCTCAGCACCAGGTCTCGCAGGATGGAGCTGCCCTCATGGGCTACAACATTCTCATACTGCAGCGCTTGGTGCTTCCTCTCGGCCTGCAAGTCCACCAGGATCTGTGGGGAGAGTGAGGGGAGGTGAGCACAGTCCCACGGGGTGGGAAGGGGAATATGCCCCGTTAGGAATAACACCCCTCCATCCCACCCCACAGCCACCACAGCACGGCAAAGCAGCAGCCGCGCTGCAAACACCCTGGCTCTCTCCAGAAGATCAAACTGCAATGTTTTCTTCCCTCTTTTACATTTGTCCCACATTTACACTGACAGCATTCACCTCTCTCCAGGGAGGGAAGTCACATCCATGACCCTCTCTGCGTTGCCCTGCTTCCCCCACTGCCACTCAGCTCCGAAGCCCACCGCAATTTTTTACAATGAAGGTGGCTGAAACACTGGCCCAGGCTGCCCAGAGAGGTGGTGGATGAACCATCCCTGGAGACATCCCCAGCCAGGCTGGATGGGGCTCTGAGCAACCTGAGCTGGTGAAGATGTCCCTGCTCATGGCAGGGGTGGCACTGGGGGAGCTGGGAAGGTCCCTTCAACCCAAACTGTTCTATGATTCTAAGGACCTGTAGCATGGCACAGATCAGCCCCCAGTTTGCAGCAAAGCAGCAAACCCCATCGTTCCGCAGCAGTGCCAACAGTGGCTGGAATTGCACCGCACCAAACCCTGGGCGGGCAGGATGCTGCGGTGCACACAGACAGGGCTTCCCCTCCCCATCCATCAAAGGAAACACTTGGGCTCGTGACCGGGAAAGTCAAGAGGGTCTCAAGGAAGCTGGGGGTCAACAGAGGTTCAGAAAGCGCCTTTGTTCCTTGAGCAGGAACGTGGCGAAAGCTTTAATCCCCTTATGGTTCACAATTACGTTAAAGCTCTTCCTAAGTACACCAGTTTCTGGCTGTACCGGCGATAACCACATCACGAGGCACCACGGGGCTGGAGGCCCCACCGAGTAGTAGTTAAACTCAGCTGCACTACTTGCCATAACTCAATTGCTACCTCCACAAGCAAGAAATGCCTCCTGCTAATGTCATCCCTCACAATCCCTCCAGATTTAGGCTGTCTGACGCCATAGAAGTGGCTCAGTGGGTGGGATGGGATGGGATGGGATGGGATGGGATGGGATGGGATGGGATGGGATGGGATGGGATGGAGGGGTCGCGTACAAGCCCTTGTGTCCCTCACGGCAGCCACCCCAGCAGCCTCGTCCCCCTCCTGCAATAAATCGCCGCTGGCATTTGCATAGTTCCCAATCAGGAGGATACGGGGCCGGGAAAGCAGGATCCCGGTGTGCAGCTGATTAGCATGGAAATGTATGCGGCTCACAAACAAACCGGGGCCCGTTTAATTAGAGCGGCGCCTTTGATTCACCGCCAGCCTCCTCCATGCACCAGCCTCGGATTATTTTTAGGCAGTTTTACAAAACAAATGTATTTAATTAAGAAAGAGACCTCTGAGCGACCAGAGAGTGGCGAGTCCTGCATGGTAGTGAGCAAAGCGGTTGCCCTCTCCCCATGGGATGTGGGGATCGGGTTTGTAGGGCGAGATATAACTTTTGGGAGCCTACGGCACAGCCAAAAATCCCCTGTTTGTCCTGCCACAGGACTTACAATGCTTTGCCATAACCCAAACTGGCCCTGGTACTTACCTGCCTTCTCAGCATCCTTTGCCAGATCCATACATAGTCTGTGCTCCCCATTACCCCGCCCTGTGCACTGGGGAACCCAGAGATGCCAAAAGCCCATCCTAAAGCTTCTGCCTGCGCTTTTTGGGGGGTCTTTCCACCCAGATCCAGGACCACATTTGCTCCTACTCCAAATATCAGAGGAGGTCGAGCCTGCATCCCCTGCCCTGCAGTCCCCCTTGCTCAGGGGTACCCAGCATCACCCCCAGAGCCCAACCCTGCCCCCCTGCATCCCCTTGCACATCACCCTCCTCCTGGCTCTCAGCTTCTCCCCTATGAAGTCCTGAGCCAGCTCTATAGGAGGGTAACGGGGAGCATCTCCCCTCCCAGCAGGAAGGCACCGTGTCCCCCCCGCTACATCACTACAGCAACGTGACAAACGCACCTTTCCAACCCTTTTATGGGCTGCAGTTGCGGCGCAGAAGAATCAATATAGTTTCACCCTGGTTCTAAAATAGATCTATGGCTGGATATCGCGCTGGCAGTAATTTTTAACTAGCGGGGTAATTTCCCCATTACATTATTGCACTGCGCAGTGCTGGGAAAGAGAAAGAGATGTATTTTAAAAAACAACAGACGTGAAGCACTTCCAGTTAATTTGAGGCTCCAGGAAGAACTTAAAAATATTCTCAGCAGTCAAAGTGGGCTGGAGTCCAGCCTGCCTCACATCAGGGTGCGCTGGTGGGGGGCGCAGGGCCACCCCAGGCATGCACATTTGGGACCTTCCTCTCCAGAGCATCCCCTCCTGCTAAGGATGCTGTAGAGACAGGTTTGGGATTCAGGAAAATGACATTTGGAAGAGCTTGCAATCAAGTTGTTTCCTAGTTGGTCAAAAGGCAGGGCAGGAGGGGGTTTCTGAGTTAGCTCATGGCAGGCAAACTCATCCTGCTGCTCCTCCCCAGCCCCAGGAGATACCTGCACATAGACCCCAACCTCATCCCATGCCAGGAGGAGCCAACTGCCCATGGTGCCCGCAGAGTGGGAACACCAGGGCCTTTCCAGCAGTATTAGCCTCATGGGAACTGGCTGATCCCAGCTGGTGGGAAGGGGATGGGTTGTTGGGACCACCAGGTGGTGGAGCCAATGCAAGGGATGTGCAAGGTGCCTCTGATCTCTCACAGTGATGGCTTACTCCCTTTCCTCTTCCTCCCCTCTCCTCACACCCGCGGGGTAGCCGGGGGCAGGGGAAGGGGGAGAGGATGCGGTTTAATCAGAGCAAACCCCCTCGGAAACACGCTCCTTCCTGCCCACCCTGCCTGCCTTCCCACCCCGGGGGAAAAGACATTTACCAAAAATAAATAAATAAATAAACCTATTAACCTTTCTCCTCATCCTGATGCTTGATATAATTACCCAATACTAATAATTACTCGCACTAATTTCTCGCTCAGGATTCCTGTCCTCGCTCTTGCCTGCCTCGGGCTGGCTGCAGGCAGCGGATTGACAGCGAGGGGCTGGCAGGAGCCTGGGGGGCAGTTGGGCACCCCCAGCCATTCCAAGGTGGAGAAGCAGGACCAAGGGGTGGCTTGTTGAGGTGTTGTCTCTTTAAGTAAATGGAGGAGGCCAGAGGCAAGAAATTCCAAGCTCCCTGCTGGGGTGAAGCATCTCAGAGCAAGCCCAGAGGCTGCTCTGCCAGGAAACCCCCACATGTGCCCTCCCCACCCAAGCAAGGAGTCCACACCATGCAGTGAACACCCCATACAACTCCACTCTGAAGAGCGAAGGGTTTCAGACCTGGTGCCCAAGAGCCAAGTGAGGTGATGGAGACAGCGCAAGGCCAAGTGATGCAACGGCATCTCACCTTCCCAAGAAGTCTCTCACCTCCCAGGCCAACAAAGAACCCCAGCAAAGGAATGACGACAGAAAGGACATCATGTAACGCTTCAGCCCCCTCGGGTACGCCCATATAACCGCGCACAGCATGCCCCAGCCAGGCAGAGGCAAATTCATCCCCCTGTAGGCACAGAGAGGGTTCCTGGGGATGGTCTTGTCCTGGCTGGAGAAGGGAGTTCCCATCCCATACAGGTTTTCAAGGAAGAGAGCACATCCCCTTGTTCAGAAGGGTGCAGGGTCAGAGACAACAGCACTGGCTGGTCCTGCTGCTGCCTCGAGCCCAATGAACCATAGAATCACAGAATAGTTTGGATTGGAAGGGACCTTCAAAGCTCCCCCAGTGCCCCCCCTGCCATGAGCAGGGACATCTTCACCAGCTCAGGTTGCTCAGAGCCCCGTCCAGCCTGGCCTGGGATGTCTCCAGGGATGGTTCATCCACCACCTCTCTGGGCAACCTGGGCCAGGCTCTCACCTCCCTCAGGGCCAACAATTTCTTCCTCATGTCTGGCCTGAATTTCCCCTCCTTTACCTCGAAACCATCACCACTTGTCCTATCGCAACAGGCTCTGCTCAAAAGCCTGTCCCCATCTTTCTTATTGGCCCCTTTTAAGCACAGAAAGGCCACAATAATATCTCCCTGGAGCCTTTTCTTCTTGCTTCCTCCAGAGTTTGGCTCTCCTTTACAAATCATGATGCTGGAGCATCCAGAAGCTTCTGCAGGG
Organism: Patagioenas fasciata; assembly: GCF_037038585.1. Classification (NCBI taxonomy): domain Eukaryota; kingdom Metazoa; phylum Chordata; class Aves; order Columbiformes; family Columbidae; genus Patagioenas; species Patagioenas fasciata. Next base: position 3,160,634 of record NC_092529.1, on the reverse strand, counting down.
CTGAAAGCCCCACCATGTCTAGCACAAATGAAGAACCACTGTCTCAAGGAGCTGTACAAGACAAGGCTGAGACCTGAAACCCACGTGAGAGAGAAGGGGAAGCAAAAGTATCCGAAGGGCAGAGACGTGTAAGAGGAGAGACGGCTCCTTCCATCGCAGCACGCTTGCTCGCCTGGACAAGATGTCCTCAGGGCTGGTCTGGATGAGAAGGTACTTCCCCACTGCCATAACACCTGTTTGACAGCTGCTCACCAAACCACCAAATCTCTCAGCATCCTTAGGGCCACCAGCAATGGGGACAACACGCAGAGAAGCATCTCCCCAGGCCTGTGCTTTCAGAAAGACGGGCAATGAGAGGAATGAAGGGCAGCAGCTGTGACCTAACGGTCACCCAGCATTGGCAGCAGGTCCAGAGAAGGACCACGGTGAAGGACAGGGTCCCACAGCTCAGCCTGGACCAGGGACACCAGGTGGGGAGGGAGGAAGCACAGCCGGAGAGGGAAGGCAGCTGCAGACATGCCAAGGCCGCTTTCAGATTTAACACACGCCAACAGGGGTGGGACACCACCTCCTGCAGGACCAAGGACACGTGCTTGGAGGTACAGGGTCCCCAGGAGACTGGGTTTCTCCACAAGGGACATCCCCCAAGCCCACAGCCGATCTCCCCATGGGGCTCCCCCACTGCAGCCCTCCATCTCCCCGTCTCTGGGCTCTTGAGTCCCCATCCTGGGTCCTAAGCGGTCCCCCACAGACCCCTCCTCCAGGCAGGAGAAGTGCTCAGCCAGGCTTTGTACTCTTATCTGTACGGGGCTGTGATTAATTCGCAGCGGCTGGCAGCAGCTACAAGAGGAGGGCGCTTTTTGCCCGCCTGCCACACTTCAAAGGCAGGGACTTATCTGTCTGAAACACACTCCGCAGCCTTTTCACGGGGACCTTTTCCAGTTCCACAGGGCTCGCACGGCGCCAATGGGCAACGCAAAAGAAGGGCTTATTTACGGGAGTGTATTTCAGAGCCTCCTCTCTTTCCTCCCAACACTCGCTGGGGGAAGCAGCGAGTCCCCCAGCCCCAGGAATGTCCATCGGGGACAGAGATTGAGCAGGGGGGACGAGATGGGGCTGTGAGAAGATGCTGGTCGAGGTCCCTGTCCCACCTTTGCTCATGCTCTGGTCCCCTCCTCTCCCATCCTCGTGCCGGTGAGCATCTCTGCCACATGTCCCTGAGCTGGGATGAGGACAAAGCTTTGACATGGGCAGAGGCCAACCCCAGGACCAAAATCTTCCCCTCCCCACACCACCACTGCTCGGGTACCACCAAAGTCCCAAGTTGATGGATGCACATCCCCTCTCTCCACAAGAGCAGGGCTGTGCTAACACCCCAGGCATTTTGCTTCAGTTTTAGCACCATCCACCCAAAGGGCACAGGATAGAGCAAAATAAAACCAGGAGAGGAGCAGGTCCCGGCAGAGTTGACCCCCAAACCACGGGTCCACCTCGGGGAGGCGATGGAAGACCCACAGAGCCCAGAGGTGACAGCTGCTGAGGAGTGTCACACATCACGCCAACAAGCCTACAGGCGGAATGGGAGTATCCCGTGTCCAATTGGGGGGGCTGGCGGGGGGACAGGGACCTCCCCTGGGGTGCCAGCCTGCACAGTCCCCCAGGCACATGGCCTGGGCTCACCCCGCGGCAGCTGGGGGACAGGGACACCAGCTGCCCCTCCACATACCTCCCTCCAGCCATCTCTCGGGGACCAGCCGTGCCAGCAGCTGCTGCCTGCACACCCCTCTCCGGTTTCCAAAAAGAGGGTCAGGGGTCTAAAAATGAGGTTCCCGGATCAGCTGCTCTGGGGGGTGCACTCCTTCCCCCCACCCCACACCGGGAATGCAGAGCGGCTGCCCAGCAAAATGCAGGTCCAGGAGCAGCTGTGGGGCCACAGCATCAGCTGTTTCTGGGGGGCACAGCTGATGGGGATGGGAGCACAAGTATGCAAGAGTGGGGAAGAAGGGGTGGAGGAGACTGTGGATCCTGATCTGGGTGAAGATGTCCCTGCTCACAGCAGTGGGTTGGACTAGATGAGCTTTGAAGGTCCCTTCAACCCAAACTATTCTATGATTCCCTCCCACTGTATTGTGGGTTATCAAACTTTGGCATCCAGGGAGACGAGGATACGCCCCCATTTTTGCTCAAGCCTCGATAAAATCACCACCAAGGGAGCCCCAGTCATGCTTTACCGGGGCTTGCTAAGTGGGATCCACAGCCAAAAGGGTACGGGTAGCCGGCGGCAGGGGCACCAGCAGGGCTCTGGGGATGCAGCTCCCGGGGCTGGGGACAGGACGGCCCCACAGAAACATCCCAGCTATGCGGGGGGGCTGGCAGCGGCATCCCGGCTCCCCCCAGCCGGCCACCCTCCTCACCAGCTGCCCGCACAGGAACGCAGCAGCCGGGCGCAGACGGGACACAGACAGACAGACAGACAGACAGGCAGCTGTCTGCTGCCGGCTGCTCAACCCAGCGCACGGGGGGAGCCTGTAGAGGTGGGTACTGTCCCCCCAGCCTCCCCCACGGGGAGGGGGTTTCACCATCCCCTCACACAGGGTTGGGATGCTCCTGTTTCAAACACTAACCCAGCCAAGGAAAAGGGGTGAGATGAGCTGCCTACTTCCATTTAGTAGAAGTCATTCACTTTATAAAGATGAACACAAGCAAGGCTTTCATCCCAGGCCCGACATCGCCCTGAGCCAGGGAATATTGGGACTTTAATTATATCAGTATAATAAAGCAAAAAACCAAGGAGATACTTAATCTAAATCAATGCTCATAACAGCAACAAATGCCAGCATCTTGCCAGCACTGACAGATATGACACCAGTTAATCTAACCGGTTTCGAAGCACATGTTATTGCCGGTGTGTCATCCCCGGGCGGTATCCTGAGCTTGGCCACGTGGGCTGAGGACAGACAGACTCACTGCACCTCTCCGGGATGGTGGGGTGAGAATTGGGTGAAGACAATGGGGTTTGCCAGAGGAGACGGGGGAGAGAGGAGGCAGGAGAGCAAATGTGCCCAGCCAGACCCTGGAACACAGCATCACCTTCCCCAGAAACTCCTCAATCACCTTTTTCTTTCGCGCAAACTCCTTTCTAACCTTTTCCTCTTGCTCAGCCGCCCACACCAGCAGAGCCGGCCAGACCAGCGCCAGCCCACACGGCACTGACCGGCCCCTCGCCCACCACCCGCGAACCCTCCCAAAACCTCCCCTGACCAGCTCTGCCCGCATCGCTCCATCAGCAGGACCGGCAGGTACAGCCCAACGCGCCGTTCCAGCAATTTTGACAGAACTGAAACGCTGTCAGGAAAAAATGAAACCTTTCCAATCTTTCGGCACCAAAAGCAAACGACTGGAAAGGGGGAGCGAGTGCCAGGGCACTGCACAGCAGCGGTGCCTTGGCTGGAAGCGAACCCGGGTGCAGGAGGGACTGATGGAGGCAATGAAGCAGGAGGAGGAATGACAAGCAGCCCTCTGTTAGGACCCACAAGCATGGGATGGGTTAAGTCACTTGTTCTGTGTCCCTTCCCAGCAAAGTCCCCAGTCCCGTCCTCGTCCCCCCTACAGCTGCTCCATCGGTCTCGAGCCATTGATTTCCCAGCTTTGCCCTTCAAAACTCTCCTGGCTCAGCGCCCGGTTTGTATCGTCTAGTCACTCAGGAGCAAAATATCTCTATTATTATTGCAATTATTTCCCAATCAGCATTGCTCGGGGCTCAGGCGGTCAGAGGGGGGGCCCCGACAAGCGAATCGATGGGCAGGCTGTGCCCCGGGGCTGCCGGGGACCCGGGCGGGGGGAGGCACCGGCAGCTGCCAAGCAGCACGAGGAAGAGCAGGGGGAGGATGGGGGACCCCAGGGACCCCTCATGCGATGCTGCGACCCTGCAGGGTGGCAGTCCTCGGTCTGCGCTGACCCTCAGCCGAGCAACAGCGATGCAAAATAACCCATGGAGAGGACGTGCACGCAGCCATCGACACCGAGCGCTCTGGATGGGACGTGAGGGCTTTGCCTCCAAGGTGGTTCATGGCTACACAGACCTGACTGGAGCTTCAGGGCTTTCTCGGGGGCAGCAGAGGAGCTCCCTGGGCATCCATTTCCTAGGGAGGGAGCGATAGAGCATCCAAAACTACCCCTTCTCCAGCATAATGCAGGGCAAAACCGCAGGGCCAGCACCTCACCACAGACACGTCCCTCTCCAGGGAGCCCCGTAACGGATGGGAAAGGTTTTTTAGGCCTAGAAGATAAAGGCAGAAAAAGCACACAGGAAAATGCGATGGGGACCTTCTTGCTGCATCTCACTGTTCTCCCTCTGCGTAGGAAACAGCCCTGGGTGACAGCAGTGAAGGGCAGAGCACGTCACAGAAATCCAGGATTATTTTTTTCGCCGTTTGTTAATTACTGTAGGCATCCCAAGAGTGCCAGCACACCCCGGGCACACCGAAGCCATGGCAATGTGTCACCCTCCTGGCTCCCATGGGACTCAGACTGCATGTGACCAGCCTGGGGCCAGTTAATACCTAAACGTCCCAGACAAGTCCTTGGGAAGAAAGATCTTGCCTGAAGGGCTCAGTACTCAGTTTTCCAAACAAAAGCCAGCCCTTCACTGCCAAGGCACCAGCTCCTCCAAGAAGCCCGCATCCTTCTGTCCCATGAGGACCAGCCCAGACCCTTGGCCCCCAGTCTCCCTCAATGCACAGCCCATCACCCTGGCTGGAGAGCAGAACAGACCCAGCACTACCATCCTCAGCCTCTCCACAGCTTAGAACTCGCTATTTCTCCTGCAAATCCAAAACACTGCTTATTTTCCTCCAAACAATGCTGCTTAGATCAGCAGGGTGGCACAACCCCCCCATTCCCAAGCCTCGCTGCACTTCTGACCATGCGACCAGACCAAGATAAGCCCAACACGAACACCGAGGGCTTGTCCCATCACCCTGCCAGCAGCGATGGGGATGCTCCCTGTCCAGATGTCCGCCAGGGGATCTCCCAAGGCAGGGAGGAGGCAGCAAGGCTTTACCAGGAATGCAGTGGGGAGGAAGGACAGGCTGCAGCACAGCTGGAGATCAGCTGGATCCTTTCTGCCCCCTCGGCTCCAGGAAAATAGCTGTGTTCCTTCCTGGTCCCTAAAACAACACAGCAGCAAGAGAGGAGTTGCCTGAGGACAAAGCAAGGGCTGTTGGTCTTGCAAACGGAGGAGCCAGCAGCAGCAAAAGACCACACAGGAGAGGCTGCAGAGGGATGGAGCCCAAATGGGGGGATCTGCTTCGGGGTAACCGCATGGCTGGGTCCCCTCCCACCCCAGATAGAGATTCAGTACCAGCCAAGCCCATTGGAGTGGGTCTGCCTGTGCAGGGCACTGGGTCTTGCGTCTGGATTTATCCATCCATCAGATCCTAAAGCCTTCCACAAACCCACCTCTGCAGCTCCCCGTTCATTCTGCTCCAGCCACGTTAAGTGCATCAGCTGTTATTTCCACAGCGTGCAAGCCGAAAACCGTTTGCTGCAGCAATGCAGTGCAACAAGGGGGATATAATAGGAATTTAATCCACTGCCCATTCACCTCCACCCAGGGAGAAGGACAACACTGACTGCACAGGGGGAATTCAACTTCACCTGTTTAACACCGGATTTGATCCATTCCCACCAATCAAGCCTCTTATTACCACAGATCAGGGCTGTCCTGGTGTTTTATATCCATGGACACATCACAACAGACTGCCCAGGAGAAGCAGATAAGCAATAAACAATCAAGGCCTAAATATCACAGGGCACAGTGACAACATCAAATAGTAACACCCAGCACAGGCAGCTGGACTTGACATGCAGAATCTCTTACAAGTTCAATGACAAAATCATACATCACATGCTGTACTTCATGGGAACGTAACCCATGAATCAGGAGGAGGCAGAAAGTTACAGCTACCCTTTTGTTTTCCTTTTTAGATCAACATCTTCACTATTGACACGGCACAATCAGAACTCCAGGCTCTGCCTTTCCTCCAGAAACAGTCCCTGTTCCAAACACAAGCACTTCCAAGATTAGAGAAGAAATATTCTGCCACTCCAGGCTCGGTGCTCCCAGCGGTAACAGCCAGCTAAGCCTGGCTTGGGGCTGAGCACACAGGAGAACGCTTGCAAATATTTTGCTTCAAATACACTCAGACCCTCTCGCTCGCTCCACCTTGAGCTCTTGACGTGTTTGTTAAAATTCCCCGCTCTCACCTTCCATTTGCATTTCAAGCCTTCGCTCCCGCACCCTAAACCTCAGGCCTTTCTACAGCATCTCCAACCCCACCAGCCGCATGCCTGGATATACTTTGCCCCTCTTGGAGGTCACATAAGGCCAGGGGAAAGCTCCAGGACCACGGGCCCGTGGGCCCCACCACACAGAACGTGCAGTGATGAAAATCACTCCTCTGCAGTGGGCTCTCCATTCAAAACCAGGTTGAAAATTAGGCTCTTCAGTCTGTGCATAGGAGCAATTTTGAAGGAGAGACAGAGAATATTTAAATATAGAGATTGCTTTCCCCCAAGGATGCCGCTCGAGGTATTTGAGAGCTCAGGCTTTACATGGCATGGATTTCCTTTGGCCCCGATGCAGAACTCCCCGCCCTGCTCCTCCAGGCAGAAAATCCCTTTTTCAGGTTGTTGGGGAACGCCAGGTCCCGTCAGCCGACGCAGAGCGTGACAGCAACCGCGGGGCTCACCCGGGAGGCAAAGTGGGGTGCAGGGGGGCTGGAGCCCACCTGGAGCTTTCCAGATGTGACAGCACCCAGCCACAAATCATTATAACCTCAGCTCTCGCAGGTCCATGTAACGGGAAACAAAGAGTCCAGCTAACTTAATAAACTCCTCCCGGGAATGCGGGGCTGCTCTCTGAAAGCCCGGCTCTTGCTAAGCTCAGACCAGGGCACACGTCACATCCAAAACCAAGTTCTCAGAAGATGTTTGAGGAACATTTCCCACCATCCTCACCGCTGCCAGGGGACCTCAAGCAGAGCTGCCACCCCCTGTGACATGCCAGCACCGTGGCTCCCAGCCAGGGACGCTGGTTGGCACTGGGCAGACTGGTGAGAAATAACAAGAGAAAGTGCTGTCAGACCTCAGCGGCCCGATGCTGCGGGGATGGGGACGGGCAGACAGCCCCCCGATAAACAGCTTTATCCCGAGATGCAACGCTGGCAGGCACCCATCGCACTCCTGAATATCTGTAGAGGAAGGCTAAGGGGTGGGAAATGATGTTAATTAAAGTTTTAATTACTGTAACCAAACGAGTAGTATAATTACTTTATTCTCACAGAGACTTCAAACTGATTAAGGACCACGTGCGCAATCTTGGGGTTGAGGCGGTTTTTAATTAAACATGCTGTCAAAGACGGCGAGAGGGGCGGGCGAGACGACGGCTCAGCCCTGGTTGGACCCCCCGATACCTCCTGTGAGCCCAGATACACACGGGTCAACAGCAGCAGCCGCTGCAAAAGGGCAAAACCAGCTCCTTTACGAAGACCGAAGCCAGTGGAATGCACACGGGTGTCTTAAGGAGAAGGTCCTCCCCTATACATCAGCCCTTCACATTCCCCAAAACATCCACCTTCACAAACATTTCCAAAACAATCCCGCATGGGCCCCGAAAATATTAACGGACTGGTGCTGCCAACTGGAGGGAATGATTAAAAAACAATTTTGCAAAGGTATCCTTTTCAAATAATAATACTACTAAAAGACAAAGCAGTAGAAATTAAATTCCCAGTCCCCTACCTCAAATAAATAGTATCAGAATTTGAAATGAGACATAATTACCCCGGCAAGGTTAAAGCCGCTAATGCACACGGAATACAGAATCACCATCCATCATAATCATATCTCATATCACAGCCATTATTTATAATTAGGAGGCAAGGTTTAAAAAACACATAAAGACGCCCATGCAATGCAGTAATTCTGCTGTTATTGCTCCTGGAGGGCCAATCCTGCTCCGATTTGTGGAGTCCAGGATCGGGCAAAAGTAATTCCCCCAAACTCCCAAAGGTCATTCCCGAAAAGCTCCTCGCTGGGAAGAGCAATCTAGGAGCACTAAACGCCGGGCGGGCAGCGCTGGGACACAGCCGGGCTGCACTGAGTCTCTCCTGGCCATTTCAAACCCAAGCAGGCTCAGAAGGCGCCCAGATAGTCCTTCTCCCTTAACTACATCAAATTCATACTTTTTCCCCAAATGCCAGTGCAGGCAGAGTGGAGCTGAGCAGACACTCGAGCCACAGCAGCATGTAGGTGACAGAAAGGCTGGTGGGCTTTGCCCAAGCTTTCTCCTCTGCTGGGTGTTTTTCTTTCAACCTATTTTTAAAACCACAGAACGAGTAATAGCGAGAGCTGGCGAAACCAAAAGCTAACCCCAGGGCTGCTGAAAGCTGCCCTCCTTTGAAGCACGGGCTTTGCAGGCTGCCCCTGCGCCCCAGTGAAATATTAACAAGTTCCCAGTGAAGGAGGAGGAAATTACGCTTAATATATTCCGGGGAAGTTCGCAGACAGCGGCGCCTACGCGGCAGAGCCCCCGGCTCTGGAGGGACCGACCTCCAAAATTCCCTTCTCCTCCCAGCAACGCGGAGCAGCAGCCCGGTGGGGACGCGCAGCAGCTCTATCGCACACACCGGTGCTGAAGCCAGAGCAGAGCCCGTGCACAGAAAAGCACAAACACCAGGACGTGGCTTTGTACCCTTTAGTGGCGAGTTATAAAGCAGAAGTGGTTGGAGAGGGTGTCCTGGGGACACAGATGGATGAGGCTACAGTGAGAGCCCAGAGAGGAGACCCCAGAAAGGACAGACACAGGCATGTGCACATGTCTGTAAATCTGAGCTACGGTGTTTTCATAGATGGGAAAACAAAGGTACGCATAGAGGCACAAGTCCAAAGCAGAAGAAGCTCCCATTGCCGCTCAGCCCCGCCGCTGGCTGCCAGCAGCCCAAGGGGAACGGCCGGAGCCCGCTCGCCCCGCGTCTCATGACTGTTACTCACAAGCAGAGCTCAGCCTGCTCTGAACTTTCATTAAGCTGTTAAAAAAAAAAGAAACCCCAACAAAAAGCCAGCCTGCAGATGCACGTACAAACACTGCTCTCTCCAAAACCCAGGAAACACGTTTCTAATAAAAGTTGCGGCAAACATAGCAAAACATCACCAGGGCTTCCAGCCAGAGGTGCCACGTTCCTGTGGCATGAGAGGCCCATGGGGAGCAGCTGGACAGGGGCTCTGTGCAGAGCAGAACCATCCTGCTGCCACCACAGAAGGGGTGGATGAGTCTTTTTGGGGTTCAGGCACTGTGCCCACCCCTCTGTCAGCTCCCCAGGGTAGGTTGTCTTTCCCACCACTGCCATGCGGTGCGCATCAGACATCACAAATACCACCCTGACCTCCAAGACAGCACACGAGTGTACATGGGGTATCTCTTGGGTTTGCCCTAAATATTTCCCAGCTCTTCTTCTGTTTCAGACAGCCAGCACTCTGCCCAACGTGGCAAGGATCAGAGCGGACTGGTGGGATCACACAAGCTGGGAGAAGACAAAAGGGCAACAAAGACATCAGGCAATGGAGCTGGTGAGGGGCTGGAGCACAAGTGTGATGGGAGCGGCTGAGGGACCTGGGGGATTCAGCTGGAGAATAGGAGCTGAGGGGAGACCTTCTGATCTCTGAACTGCCTGAAAGGAGCTTGGAGCCAGGGGGGTCGGGCTCTGCTCCCCAGGAACAAGCACCAGGAGCAGAGGAAACGGCCTCAAGTTGCACCAGGGGAGGTTGAGGTTGGATCTGGGGAACAATTTCTTCCCCAAAGGGCTGTGGGGCATTGGAACAGGCTGCCCAGGGCAGTGCTGGAGTCACCATCCCTGGAGGGTTGGACAGACAGAGATGAGGTTCTCAGGGACATGGGGCAGTGCCGGGGTGGGGTAACGGATGGACTCCATGATCTCGAGGGTCTCTTCCAACCAAAATGATTCTACGATAAGACCACCTCAGGGTGCAGTAGAGGGGATGCTCCTCATGGGGCTACAGTGGGGAAGCTCTACAAAGCCAAAGGGGACTGGGTCAATTCCCCAGAGCCAGTGTCCCCCCAGCCCCTGGAATGGCCATCGGTGCCTGCCCGTGCTGTGGCTGCTGTCCCTCATTGTCCCAGCCCTGGCACACGCCAGAAAGACTTTTAACATTGGTGGTAGCGAGTTTACTGCAACCAAAAGGAGCAGAGAGCCGCAGCGGTGCTTTGCAGGATCGGGCAGAAGATCACTACGTGCCCTTCCAAGCGCTGAAAACTAATCCCCCCCTTCCCCCTTTTTATCCCATTGAAAACTTGACAGAACCTCCTAGCGCTTTGCAGTTGAAATTGGCAGGTCTTAAATTAATTGACTGCAATTTTACACAACATGTTTAGCTGCGAGCTGGCCCGCAGCCCGCTTGGCTCGCCACCGCTCCCCAGACACTTTTCAAGCAACCTCCAAAACTTCATAACGCATCGAAGGCGAGGCGAGCAGGCTGCCAACGTGACCCGCTCCCTGCCAAAAACCAGCCCTGCCTCCCTGCACCCCCGCCCCGACCCCGCTCCGGCTCCTCCGGTGTTTTCCCCCCCTCTCGTTAATGGCTTGTTACATTATCCTCATCATCTCCGAGGAGTTTTTGCTCCTCCAAATGGTGAGGAGCACAGGGCGGGCTGGGTTACGGGCCCGCTGCTTTGCCATGGAAACGGCAGCAATGGGACCAATGCACACAACAGGGGCGAGAAAAGTCAGGGTTTTTTTTAATTTCAATCTATCCTGACGCATTCTTACTCTCTTTCCATTTAACAACCTGAAGGATGAAGCCCAATGCAAAAGACGATGACACAGTGGCAGGACTGCAATGTCCCCACCTGGGGCTGGGTGCTTGGGGTAACGCAAAACCACACAACCCCAGCGCCTGGGAACAAAATGGTACCTGCAACCCACCCCAAAAACAACCACGCTCTTCTTAGGAGAGGGTCTGAGCTGGTATTGCCACTCGCACGGAGCCTGCCTGCAACCCAGCCCCCCGAAAACGCAGGGCTGGTCCCGGCTTATGGTCCCCGAGCGTCCCCGTGAGACGCTGCCACCGCCTCGGCCAAGCGCGAGCCCCAGCGATGAGTCAGCCCCGGCTCCCAGCCCTCGCCTAATCCCGTCCCCGCTGCCGGGCGGCTTTCCAGGGCATGTCCGACACATGAAAGGCGTCCCCTTGCCACACCGCCGGGTCCCGAGCCGGAGGAGGAGAGGGGAGGATTGCTCCCGCTCTGCCGAGGACTCGGGCCGAGCAGCTGATGCTCTGCGAAAGCCAAACTGGGGGTGGGTTGTTTGTGTGATTTCATGGCTTGAACAAACAGAAACATCCTGTATGTGATTAAGAGCCTTTATGAAAAACACACCAGCGCCGAGCCCCGCGGCTGGGGCTGAAGGTTCCGCGCAGCAGGGCTCGGCCACACCGGGGTGAGCGGAGCTCCGAGGCAGATTCACAGAGCCGCAGCAGCCCAGGGATGTTTCGGGCCATGCACAGAGACAGAAATCCTCCCTTAGGAAATCACCTCTTCCATAAAATGTCATTTTCTTCATGCCAACCTCCCCAAACCCTCACTTGCTCTAGGGAGCAGGCGGCGCAGCAGGGTTACCGACAGCCGAGGAGCTGCAGACGACGGCTGCACAGGAGAGGCAGCCAAGGCGCTAACATCACTCCCAAACATTAATTTCTTCTTTTACCACCTTCTGCCCCAGCATATCAAAGCATTGCGTGCATGCCTATAGCTCGCTCCTCCTTTTGGCTGCGGGCATCGCCATCCGCAGATGCCACGGAGGAGAAACGGGTGGCACGGGTGGGAGAAATGACCACAGTGCCCCCACCGCCGAGAACGGGAGGAATTCAGCTCCTGCCAAAAACCAGGACTTGCCCGGACTCGTGCGGCCGTCACCTCCGCAGCCCCTGCCCTCTGCTCCGGCAGAGCTGCCTCCGGGGAACCGCGCCAGGAAAACACATGCTTTTGTTTAACAAGAACAGGAAAAGAAAAAAGCACTTAAACGACACACAAGCATAGGGGAAAAAATAAAGGCACCTAAACGATACACGCACACACAAATAAAGAAGTTTTGAGGCTGTTTCTCTTTGGCAAGGTTCAAAATAGGGCAAGGTTTTTGTTTTCGCTGGGAGGCTTTAACAAAAAAATGTATTTCATCCAAACTATCCCTGAAACATTCTTGACGCTTCTTGCCATAAACTTTTCCTCCAATTAATTGCTTCTACACAACTACCATTTTTCTGATGAAAAACATCAGCAGAAACACACAAGCCATTAAAAAAACCCATACTGGTTGTCTCTGTTTCTCCCTGCTCATGAGCATAAACAGAATTTGGGAGGTTAGGTGGGGTCAGAAGCAAGAATTTTCACTCGACAGTCTTTGTCAGCAAGAGCTGCCACCCGCAACAGGGATGCTGAGGGCAAGACTCGGAGCTCACTAGACACTGGCAAAAACAGCCCCGCTGCACAGGTACGCGGTACCACCTCCGGAGCTGACTCAGAAACGCCCGCTGGGCCACGTCTCAGCCAAAAAAAATCACGTTCTTGGAGATTTGAGCTGGGTTTATAGCCAAGGCTCTCTCAGCACAGCGGTGAGGATGCTCATGTAAGGCAGCACATGGGAGGGGGAACAAAGCCGAAGCGTCAAAGCCAACTGGTCCCCGCTGGAAGGAGAGCCCCAGCATCCCATTCCCAGGTTATTTGCTCCATATCCCATTCCCAGGTTATTCGCTCCACATCCCATTCCCTAGTTATTTGTTCCACATCCCATTCCCAGGTTATTCGTTCCACATCCCACTCCCAGGTTATTCACTCCACATCCCACTCCCAGGTTATTCACTCCAGCCACGGGCTCACACTTTCCCACCAGCAGATTCGGGAGGGGAAAGGAGAGGCAGGAAGGAAACTCCCAGCTGAGACAGGGAGTGTTTATCTCACCTGCTAGAAGAGAAACACATCTTTAATTTTAAACGTTAAGCGTAAAAACAGATCCCTCGAGGCTCATAAACATACCAGAAAGAGAGGGAGAGTAACACGGAAAAACCCTGGGGAAATAAACCGAGAATTCAATTTGGGAAGTTCCCATCGCTTGCGCTGGGTGGGAATCAGCTGGCACTGGCTATGCAGGCAAGGTGCAGTTGTTTTTGGGTCTTTTTAAAGGACTTTGCTCATTTCTTACAAAAAGCATCACATGCATCACACCCCCTCCAAGAAACCAAGTGTGGCAGTGGTGAGTTCAGTTCCATCCAGCATCTCCACCCAGGGGGCAGCGGCTGCTCCCCTCCCTCTGCATGAAAGCTGCGGGTACAGAGCACATGACGGGGACCCCCTGTCTGCCCCCCAGACCTCCAGCTGTGCCCAATGTCCCGCATCCCGACCTCCTCGCCAGGGATGCTGAGCCTTTCTGCATGGCTGTGTATGCACCAGCCTCGCTGGGACACCCGCTTTCCAGAGCTAATTACAGGCACAGTCACTCTGGCCAAGATACAGGCCTATTTTTGGAAGCTTGTAAAGAAAAATAAATACATATATATATATATATACACACACACACGCACGTCAAAACTGCATCATATTTTTCCTCCATGGATTTTTGTTCAGTTGCATTTTGCTCAACAGCTGCTGGTTAACTTTTGACTGCCATCAATGGAAAGGAAAAGCCAGGGGAGCCGGGGAATAGCCAAGTGCTGACCCAGCCTCCAGACCTGCTGCCTTCACATCTTCCAAGACTGCAAACTGCTCTACAGACCTCAAGCTTGCCTGCAAGCACCCCTGCTGAGCCCAAAATTCACCCTTGAAAGGGTTTTCAGTGAAAATTTAGCTTTAAGTCCTGGTTGGGAAGAGCATCATCAGCGACATGAGTTTGGTGGAGCTCGGGTTTTGGTTGGGGTCGCTGCTGGGAGAACTGGGAGGATGTGAGAGGAGTTCTGCAGGTGAGAAAAGCCCTGATGGAGATACATGGATGCCGTCTCCTTCGGGGTGGGCAACGGGACCATAGGTCCCGTTGCCCACCCCGAAGGAGACGGCATCCATGTGTCTCCAGCTCCCTCCTTCCCCAGCAAACACTCCACAGTGATATCCACACATACATTTAACACCATCCCTTCACCTTCCACTGCCCCAGCTCCCACCCACACAGCTCCACAAGTCCATCGCATCCCACAAAAACACTGAGTTGCCCCCAAAAAGGCAAGGAAGCCCCTTACCTCAGCAGCCACCCGGTCCAGCGAGCAGCATCGGCCGCGTTAAACCTCCAGTTACGGCAGCGTGAGATTCGTTTTGCGGATGCCGGTATGTAATTAAGAGCTACAAGGCTCTGTCAATCACTGTGGGGAAACTCCAGACTCTCGCTACTAAGGAACAGCTTCAATGAACAGCCCTGTGAATATTGAGGGTGGTGAGAGCCTGGCCCAGGTTGCCCAGGGAGGTGGTGGATGAACCATCCCTGGAGACATTCCAGGCCAGGCTGGACGGGGCTCTGAGCAACCTGAGTTGGTGAAGATGTCCCTGCTCATGGCAGGGGCTGGATGAGCTTTGAAGGTCCCTTCCAACCCAAAATATTCTACGATTCGATGATCACAACCCAGCGTGGCCCTGGAGGCCATCACTGTTGGAAAAGCCAGCGTTGCATGAATGGGAGATGGGGTGCTACAGCATCTGAGGCTTCAATCTGGCACCCCAAAGTAGGGACTGGGGAGGAGAGCGTGTTTGCACATCCCCCAGGATAAACCCTCCAGGCACATCCAGCACAAGGCTCCTCTCCCTGTTCTGTGCTCTGCCTGCTGCTCCCCTCTTGCCCAGCGCCACCCCCAAGGGACACAGGGGGACAAGAGGTCTCCGGGAGCAGCTGGAGATCAGCAGCAGGAGCACTTTGCCTGGATCCATCCATTGCTAAGCCCCAGCCCTGGGGTCAATTCCCTGGCTCAGCAAGCCCCGCCACCACCAAGCACAGACCTTCCGCTAAGGGGGGCGAAGAGGCCTTCCCAGGGCTCCAGGCAACCGGAGGAAAGGACTGGGAAAGACACAGCCTGCAGAGCCAAACCCCCTCCTGCCCCAAAACACCCTCATTTAACCCTTCCCCTCCTGGCCAAACCACAGAGCCGGGACTCGCCAGCTCTCAGCATCAAAGAGTGAGACACAAAAGCTGCACCCCAATAATACACACAGCCTAGGGAGCCACAAAACAAGCCCCCCTTGTCCCCAGGAGCATCAACCTTTCCTCATCTCGTCTCCAAAGAGGGACCACCCGGCGGGATGGCGTGGTATCCCCGCTACCCCGAAGCCGCACACAGCCACGCTAGCACACAAATTGCTTCATTAAATTTCATCGCATTAAGCCAGTTTCATGAATTTAACATTGTCCCCGGACTATTGTTTGCCTGAAAATTAAATTACAGCAACATTTGTTGTTTCAACGAGCCTGTCAGTCAGGGATGGGGCCAGAGGAGGGGATGTGGGCGCAGGCGGGTGATGCTATTTCGGCAGCGGGACTCCTCCGGGTGGGCGGCTCCGGCGAAGGTGGGAAATGCAGCCGCGTCTTCCTTCATGGGGGAGGGAGAAGGGAAGAATTAAGCTAACATGCTGTTTCAACCCAAGCCAACCATGCCAGACGCAGAGAGGCGAGCCAAGCTGCTCGGGAAGGGAGAGCATCGCCATTTCAGAGCAGATAAAGGCTCCGATCGGTTCCAGCAGCACGGCAGAGCATCGTCCCGGACCCCTCCGGGCAGCACGGACCCCGGTTACATCCACACGAGGAGCTCGGCGCGGCAGTCTGGGGCTTTTTGATCTTTCCAGATTACAAAGCTTTGCCGTGCACAGGAGCACTCTGAAAAATTTCTCATTTATTCTTCCTTTTCCCTCGAGCATCTCCTCTCTGCAGTATCAGAAACAAAGGTGACAACCTTTTGCTTTGTAAAGAAAACCATAGAGTGAAGCGGACTATAAATAGCACCCAAAACTGACCCGCATCCCCAGCCGAGGGGAATGAAATGAAGACAAGTGAATGAACGGCTTCAAGGTCAGAGAGACTTTTTTTTTATTTCCCCTTTGTTCAAGGTCTGGTAATTTTTATCCACGCAGGAGAGCAATACAAAATACATCATTAGGGTTGTAGCTAATAAAATCCACACGGGCTTTTTCAGCCCGGCGTCGTTTTCTTCACCCATACGGGGATTATGGTGGGAGGGAGATGCTTCCCCCAGCACGACCCCACCCCAAATCTCCCCACCGAGCTCCCCAGCCATGCCAGACCTGTCCCAGCACAGAGCAACCAACCGGTGCTGCCCTCCAGAGCACAAAGCATGGCAAAATTAAAGAGCTATCAGATCATCCTGCCTTTCTCTGCAAGACCGTAGGGATGCTCCCCACCACCACAGCCCGTCCTCAGTCTGCAGAGAGCCGGCTTGTCACACAGCGCTGGCTTTCTTCCTTCTCTCCAGCTGCTAAATGGCATTAAAAGAACTAAGCATCCATTAAATAAAACTTTCCCACTATTGCTCCCCGTGTAGACAATTGCTCTTACTGCCATAGTGAGGTTTCGTGCTGGTCCACGGGCGCACAAAGAGCAGGGAGGTGCCAGGATTGGCTCTGGAACAGCACGGGCCACCCAGAGGCCCCAAAATCCAGTGCCAAACCCCAAACAATGGCACCACCCCTGCCCGTCATGTCCCCTGCTGCAGCCACACTCTCCACCTCCAGTCTCAACCCAATTGCAACGGGTAAGGAAAGGGAGAGGGGGGGTTATGGGGAAAGTTCCCAGCTTGGAAGCAGCTGGGGGCATGCAGGGAGGTTTATTCGATGAAAAGCCCTTCAACACCCAGCTCTGCCCCCACCCTGCTGCGATTCACCCCCAGCCACACAACCGTGGCCAACCGAGAGATTAAAGCAAGAACCCATCAAACTCATTTCATCATCAAGTGCCATCACGTAAAATGCCCAGTATTATCCTCATTGTGGTGGCCTAAGCCAGGATTAACACCCACATCCCCCAAGGCTGGGAGACCCTTTCCTTAGCCAGGCGGCACATCTAAACCCCGGTGCCGTGTCTCCGGCTCTGTCGCCCTGTGATGAGCAGAGCTCTCGGGTATTTGCTTATCCGCCAGCTACGCCAGGATTACCAGCACAGCCCTGATCCCCGGGTTTGTTTGCCCTGTATCACACAGGCTGAAAATGACCCAGGTAAGATATGGACTGAGTCCTACATGCTTCTCCGTTACCCAAAGGGATGGGGTTTAACTCCTGTCCCCCACCCTACTGCACAACAAAGACCACGGGAGAAACAGGGGAGAAACTGCCCTGCCCTGTTGTTACCAGTCTGGCCATCAGCATCTGTTCCCCTGCTCCATTTCAGGAAAGCCCATAATTAAAAAGGACAGAGGATAACAGAAGCCAAACAGCAGCTCCTTTGAGCAGCCTGGGGCTCAGCACCATCCCCACTTGGACCTGCAGTGGAGACGAGTGACCCCCATGTCTATCAAAGCCTTGGAGATGGATGATGGCACCATGTCCTGCACCCCCAAGTGCCACACGGCACCTCCACCTCAGTCTTGATTTATGACGGATTTCTTCCTCCCAATCTGGAAGGGGAGAAGGGGGGAGATCAGCCCACAGGGACAGGGGATGGTTGACCTTCCCCACTGTCACCACACAGGGACCCAGACAACGTGGAAACCAGCCTGGCCCCTGCTGAGCACACATCTTCCCTCCTCCAGCAGCCACCGGCTCAGGGCAAATTCCTCAGGCACCATTAATCTAGGTTAATGGGGCTGCACAAAGGCGAGGCAGGACAGCACTGTCCCTCCCCATCCAAGCAGTCCCTGCCTCCCAAACTGCTGCCTTCCCGATGAGCTAAAAGGGCTCCCTCTCCTCCACTGCCTCTGGTGGGAGGCCAGGGCTATTCACCCACCTGAAAAGCCAAAATTAGTCAGTGTTCAAGACTGTGAATAGGCACAATGGCTTCAACAGGAGGGACCCAACAGAGCTGGGGCCTCCCAGCTCATTTCCATCTCAATGGGGTGGCTTTTCACCCTGCCCTGTCCCCATGGGGCCACCACAGAGGTCCCCAGCAAGAGGCGAGACCTAAAGCAAAAGTCGTGCTCCTGCTCTTCCCAGCAGAATAGGGACCACAGCCCCGCATTCAGGGGCAGAGAGATGCAGAAGAAAACGTTCAGCAGCTTCATGCTTCACCAACCAAACCAACCCCACCAGCCGGGAGGGAAAACCCAGCGCTCACTGCCGGCCCTGCCTGTCCACAGCGATGGGCAAGTCCATGCACCTTTTCCTAACGCAGGCCCCCATTGCCCATAGGTTTAGGCACACTCAGTGTCCCCAACAACAACCCCAAAGCATCGCTCTCCCAGCACTGCTGAGCCATGCCAGCACTGCCGAGCCATGGCCAGCACTGCCCTACATAGCCCCACAAGAACAAGGGCAGGGTCAGGGATGGCACACAGGAGCAAACCTGCAGGCTCTTGCTTTTCCTTTCCCAGACCTATTTCCAGGCTATTTCTAGGGTGGCAGCCCCCACCAGAGCATGGGATGGTGTTTGCAGGGACCAATGGCAAAGGCGACGCTGCTGTTCGGAGCACACACCACAGAGCAGCAGAGCCAGCTCAGGGGACTGCCCAGAGCCATCTTGCCCTCAAACCTCCTTTTTTGGGGTGAATACAGATGCCACATTTGCACCCAGCAGCTCTTTTGAAGACACAGGGTCTTCGGGATCCACCTCTACCTCTGAGCCTCCTCCAGCTTCTGCAACACGCCACTCCCCAAAAGTCACCTTGCCCCGACACCGGCAAAGCCCGGTGGTGACGCCGCTGGACCCGGCGGCAGCTCCGCGGCAGCCAGAGCGGGCTGATGGATTGGGGTGAGGCAGCACAATGCCCGCGGGCGCCCGGCACCGGAGCCAGGGACGGGCAAGACGTGCACCGTCAGCGCTTTCGGCAGGGAAGGCTGGAGCAGGGCTGGCGGCTGCCGCTGCCTCCCCGGCTGGCCCGGAGCCAGGCTCCCAGCCCTCGCTCACCTGCCGGCTTTGTGCAGAGAGCAGAACAGATGGGGGGAAATTAAAAAAAAAAATAGAGAGGGTTATGGCTTGTGAGTCAAAAAGCCTGGGGGCACAAGGGTGGAGGGAGTGGGGTTTGGAGGAAGGGAGCCCCCAATAACTCCTCTGCCTCTCCAGTGCTGTGTGAGCATGTCAGAGCATCCCTCGGAGAGCTCAGCCCCATCCATCATCCTGCACGATACAGGAGCCCAAACCCCGGCAGAGTGCCCCTCCAGGAGTCACTCAAGGACGGAGCTGGCAGCTGCCTGCAGCCCCAGCCCCAGCACCCCAGCTTGTCCTCGAGGCCAACGGTTCACGATGAATTTCTAATTGTTTCCTCCAACAATGAGACATCCTGTTCGGAGCCGGGCGGCTCAACAAAGCCCGACCATGTCGGCGAGCGGGGCCCCTTCCTGCTGAGCAGGAGCGGGGCGATGCCGAATGCTCCCCGCCATGAGCAGGGGGACCGGAAAGCTCCACCACCCCCTCCTCATCACCCCATCCACTTAACACGCCAGCTCTCCAGCCACCACCTTGATTAAAACAGCTTAACGACTCCGGGGAGAGCTCTCGAGGGGGTGGGGAGCTGCCGAGAGGTATTTTGATGGATTCACTTTGGCAACCGTCGGCTACCTTGTCATGCCAATAAAATTATTGCCATTGATTGGGGAGAGGCACAGGCGCACGCTCCGAGGAGCAGATCTCCCTTCTGGGGCTGAGCGCAGGCACCCGGGGGGACCGTGGGCATGTGGGGAGGGGGCGAGGGGTCCCCAGGGGATGAGATGAGGATGGGGGCAGAGCGGGAGAGGGAAGAGGCAGGAGGAACAAAAGGCCCTTGTGCTGGGTGGGCAGCTGGGGAGAGGCAGCAATGCAGGCAGGAGAGGATTTCCAGGGGCTGTGCCAGGGTCAATGCTTGGGGAGTCCTTGAGGGTCACCAGCTGACACCATCAGGGCAGGGCAGGTTTCATGCCCCAAATATGCCCCCCCCCCCCGCCAAAAAAAAAGCCTGCCGGAGGTGCAGGCAGTATTAGGGTAGCCGGCAGTGGGGTCACGAGGGGGGCTGAGCCCTTCTGGGTGCTCCGGGAGCCGGATTTCACATGCCCAGACACAAAGGACCCCTTTTCAACCAGAGCTGCTTACCCTGAGCGCTAAGCAGAGGGTGACACGAAAGGACCCATGGGACGGGGACCAGCCAAGCAGGCAGGGAGGCTGACGGCTTCTCCCTCCAGTTCACATGGACCACAATCAGGCCATGCCTCCTAGCCCAGAGAGCAGCGCAAAGGGGCTTTCACAATGGGAAGAGAACCAGTAGACAACTGAGAAATTCCCAAAAAGCCCTCAGGCAGCAGCTCCCCCTCCTCACAGCACATTTTAGGCTCACACTGCCCAGACACACACCAAGGGCTGTGAACACACCGAAGCATCCTTCTCCAAAGCTTTAAAACAACCCTAAAGAAAGGGGGTGCCTCCACGGCTTGCCAAATCTGGCCCCCCAAAAGCCCTCAGCAGCTCCTCTGCCCTCTCCAGGACGGTAGAGGAGGACCACATTGTGCAGGGATGGGGATGACCCACTTAGCGTGAAGAGTTTATTTATTATTATTGAAGTGGAGAAGCCAAAGAAGCCAGAGGTGGGGGCGGTTCAGCTGCGCTTTCCATGGGAGAGAATAAACAAGCTGCGGCAAGCGCCAGCCCCAGCGGGGAGCGGATTCCCCACCGAGACGCGTCCTGATGCATTCACGCCCGAGGCCAGACGGTTTCAGGACAGGGCAGGGAGCTGCAGGGATTACGGTACCAACCGAGCAGTCAGATAATCCTCAAAAAATATATGAGAGCAAAACGGGCTGCTAGGGATGCGTAGTTCGATGCTATCCTGGCTGGGATGCACCAGCTGCACGGTCCCATGACTGTGTCCACCGTAGGGATCTCCAGCACCTGTATCCCAGTTTGTGCTGGATATCTCCTGCGGCAGGAGGGACAGCTCGCAGCCTCCTCGCTCTGCAGCAGCCAGGGGATGGCAGCGGGCAGGGAGCCACCAGCTGCTTCGAGGGAGGAGCTCAGCTCACCCCCCAAAAATAACCAGGCGGCACCCAAAACTGGGTCAACCCACAAGGGCCACACCGGAGCTCAGCAGAGCCCTACGGCAGTGCCTGGTTTGCATAACGAGGAGCAGATGGCAAGCTAACTAACAAGAGCAGCCCAGTCTGTGCTGCACCTCTCGGGATGCTCACTGCCCCGTGCAGTTACTGGGAGGGGGCTGCACCATCAGCTCCCCCTCTCCAGCATCATCCTTGTTCCCTCTTTCCATATAACACACTTCAAGCAAACCCAAAATCAAGTCCTTGGCATGCACAGGTGAAGAGGTGACTACGAGTCAAACGTGGCTTTTCAACATGTGAACGAGCGCTCCCATTGCAATTACACATGCAACTTCCTGTTCACCAGAAAAATAGGAAAGACAATTTGGGAAAACGACAACCGCCCACTAAAAAGATTGCCAAGTGAGGACAGGTGTTTTCCAGGAAAAACCCAAATATTAGGAAGCAATGCTTGCTTCCCTTGCGCAAACATCCCCTGGCCATCGCCGCTGCAACACACTCACAGCTCGTGTCCCTGTGTCACTTCCCCATCGCAGCACCCTCAGACCGCAGGGTGCACGGCCGGGTCCCTGCCGCGGTGGCACGGGGGGAAGCGGCTCAGTCATCCCCGCATTGCTCACCCGGGCAGCCGCAGGAATTCCCCCAGTGCCCCCAGTCCCATGACTGCTGGCACGGGGGACGGCGAGCACGCGGGGCTGAGGGCTTTCCAAGCCTGGCCTCTCTGCATAACTCGGGGCCAGCCAAAGATAACGGCCTGACTGGTGACCCTGCGGGGACAAGCTGGGAGCGGGCTGCCATGGGCTTCACTGCTGTGACCTGCTCAGCATCCTGGGGTCTTGCATGGTTTTAAACTAAAGGAGGGGAGATTCAGGCTGGACAGAAGAAAGACATTTTTTACGATAAGGGGGGTGAGAGCCTGGTCCATGTTGCCCAGAGAGGTGGTGGCTGAACCATCCCTGGAGACATCCCAGGCCAGGCTGGACGGGGCTCTGAGCAACATGAGCTGGTGAAGATGTCCCTGCTCATGGCAGGGGTGGCACTGGGGGAGCTGAGAAGGTCCCTTCAACCCAAACTATTCTATGATTCTATTACCTCCATCCCTCCGGTGCCTCCCCATCCCAGCCCACAGTTCCTGTCCCACCACCCTGACATTGCCTGCAATATCCTTCCACCCCCCCCAAAGGAAGGTCTCCCTGCAGCTGCAGGGGCAGCAGGTGCTGCCGGCAACCCAGCAGCAACTGTTGGCAGCAGGGCTGGGGAGAGGCTGCAGGGCAGCCAGAGCCTCGCGTGGCTTTTTGGGGCTGGGGGGACACAAAGGGAGGCTCTGTCTGCACACAACAGCCCAGACAAATGCTGGGCAAGGGAGGTGCCATCCAAGGAAAATCCAGACGCGGCAGTGACTCTGCCCTGACCTTACCCCAACCCAGATGGCGAGATCAGTGCCCCCTCGGCAGAGCAGCACCCGTGACAGGGCTCCTGGGGATGGGGAGGGGGCACCCAGCTGTCGCCACAGCCCTTTCCCCCCAAAAGGAGATGCCAGGAGATGCTGACACAGGCACAGGGGACCAGCAGGAAGGCAAGGAAGCCACCAGGTTCACTAAGGCAAATGCAGGCACTCGCCAAGGGGACAGGGAAACGCCGATGGCTCAAAAGCAGAGGGACCTCCTGCACCTGTTTCTGGGGGAGCCACCTCGGCCATGCTCCACTATACTCCTGCCAGGCATCCTGTCCCCTGGCTGGGGACATGGTGGCACCACTCGGGGACAGGCTGGCAGCCCTCGGTAGAGCGGGAGCCTTCCCCTCCCTCCAGCCTCGCCGGCAGCCAGGCGGCAGGATCAGGTAGCTGCTGAGGCAGCGCTTTGCCATCCGGGCCAGGCAACCCCTGCCGCAGAACGGCTGGGCTGCCCAGCCCAAGGTCACAGCAGGGGACAGCTCTAGGCCCCCCAGCCCTCGTAGGGACCCAGCAGCACTGGGCTCAGCACCTGCAAGGTGCCCCCACGCTGCCATGCGAGAGCTCCAAGGGGTCCAGCCAGGACAAGCCTACAAAACCTGCCCAGAGTGTCTGGGCAGGATCAAGACCCAACTTTTCAGTCCCCCTGAGGCTCTTGTTCCACGTCCCTCATGCCCTGCAGGGCCAGAGAGCCAGACAAGCAATTAGGGGCACCAAAACTAGCAAAAAGCAATTTGGGGAAAGCCCAGCAGGACAGGATGCTTAAGCCTCACCTGGGCTCCAAGTCCTGGCCTCAACCTGGCGGCAAACTGCCCACAGCCCAGCCAGGCACCCAACCCAGACCACCGCCTGCAAGTGGCTCTGAGGGTGCAAAGACAAGAGCAAAACTGAAAAAAGGAGGAAAAACAAAAATCTGCTGTGTAAAAAGAAAATTCCAGCCCCTCTAGATAAATAAGGAACTGGAGGTGTAATACTGTCCCTGTGGCTTTGCTACCCCTCCTCCCACACGCTCCTTCCTTCCCATCCCCATTTCAAAGCCCCCATCTGGAGCCCAGCGGCAGGAGAAGCGGCCAGCAACGCGACACCGGGCCCTCCGGATCCCTCATCGATCCGGAAGGGAGGACGAGCTGCCTCTGTCAGCTCCCCGCAGCCCCAGCGCCGCTGTGCTCCCCCCGAGGACTGCAAGAAACCAAGCAGAGCATGTAGGGCTGGAGAGGACCCCCAAAATCCTGTCACCCATCCCAACACAGGCTGCTCCTGTCCCCCTGCCTCTAAAGGTGCTGCTAACAGGCAGGCAGAGGGCACAGGGGAAAAACACAGGCAGGGTGAGTGGGACATACAGGGGCTACCCCCAAAATGTCACTCTGGCCCTGATTCCTGCCAGGGAGGTCACCCTGCCTCATCCAGAGCACCCTGACCAGCACAACCTGCATAAACTCAGGGTGCTGTGCCCAGGATGGGATGCTGGAGCACCTCACAAGCCACAGAGCAACAGCTCAGACCCCCCAGCCAAGCCCTGGTCCTGCAGCCCCTGGACCTTGGTGCTGCCTCTCCCTGCCTGAGGATGCAGTTAACGCAAGCTGTGTTTACCCAGGGCATGTACAGCTGTAATTACAGGCACGATGTTATGATAACAGGAAATCCGTGCCCTGTGGAGATGCAGGCAGAGAGAGGCATGCACACAGCTATTTGCTAATTGCCACCAACAAGCAGCCTTTTGTGCCGTGGGGGGATATGGGAAGAGCAGAGTCCCCCCAGCATCGGGCTGGAGCCATCAACACCAACCACCACCCACACTGCAAAGCCATACGGACCTGGACAGACAGACAGAGCTCACCCCGTGGCAGCTACAGGGCAAACTCACCCGCCCTGAGAGACAATAGGACAGGTTCTGATCCACCAACAACCAGGACTCAACTTCCCTAGGTTACAACCCTTCCAAAAGACAGAGGTTTTGTAAATTTGCTTGGCAGACAGGAGGAAGGAGGAATTGCCTCTCACTGGCCCTTTGGACGTTACCCCCACTACACAAGTCACGCTGTGACAGAGGCACAGCCCTATATGTACCCCCAAAGGGCCAGCGAGGCGAGCGGTCACCCCTCCCCATCAGCAGCACTGATGGCTTCCCTACCTTTTTGATCTTGCCGCTCCGTGTGCCCGCAAAGACGACGGTTTGTCCTCTGTAGTCATAGGCAGCCACCGAGGTCATCCCATCCTCCTTATCCACAAAGAGCGGGGTCCCCTCGATGGTGACAGTCCCACCCAGCGGCTGGTTAAAATCCTGGCCGCAGAAATTGTCATCAATCTGCAGCGGCTGTTGGAAGAAAACAGAGGAGAGATGAGCTTTTTGCCAATGCCTCGACATGCTGGACCTGTCAGATGGCCACCAGCCATCTCCCACCTCTGGCCCATCGGCTACAGCAGCTTTGGCAGCCCCATCCCTTGCCCATCCTGTCCCAGTGTTCCCACCTCACCCACAAAGGAAAGGGATGAGCTGACGCTTCCTTAAAATTCCCTATGCGCTGATGTAAGGCACTTGGGACACATCCAAGGCATACAGCCCTGCTCTGCATCTGAACAAGCTTTGCAGACCAAGGCCAAAGCTCTTGGTGCTCTTCATCTTGCAGAGCAGCACTTACAGACCCAGCAGGAGCCAGCACAGCATCCCTGCTCCCTCTGCATCCCCACTGCTGCCATCGCAGACACGTGGGACGCCGGCATGAGCTCCCCAGCACACACACCCCCTCTCCTCACCCCACAGCTAGCTTCAAAAAGAGAATGGCTTGACAGCACGGGCTGAATCCTGCGCCCCAGCCTTCCCCCAGAGACAAAACACTTCCCAGGCAAGGCCATGCCAAGAGAAACAGGTCAGGACTCCTGAAAAGAGCCTCACTTCACATAGCAGAGCCTTCAGCAAACACGCTCCCCACCTGCCAGCCCTGCTCCACCTCCCGCAGGAACGTCTTCAGGAAATCCCCACATTTTTTCCCTGCTGCCTTGCCCCAGACGAGGCGCCTGGCCCAGCCAGCTGCCTCCTCCGTTCAGCGCTCGCCCACGGGTCGGGGAGAAGCTTTGGCAAGCTCTGCCCAGGGAAGAGGCGGATCTGCCCCAGCCCTTCTCTGCCCTTGGGGCTGCGACAGCAGGGACCTCACGTAAGGAAGATCACACCAATAGGCAAGGCAAAGCCAGAGGGGTGTCCCCTCTAAAAACCGGGATGTGGGACCAGGACCAGCTCCGCAGCATTCACCCCCTCCATTGAGCATCCTCATCATGTCACCCTGACCTGCTGAGCAGAACAAGAGAACCTGGCCATGGGCATCCAGCCAGGACGGGGGGGGCACACAGACCTCCCAGAGGTCCCACGTTAGGCAGTGGCCTCAGAGAGTCACACAGCACCAGCAAAATCCACCCCCAGCAGCCCCTGGCCCATCCCAGGCAGCGAAGGGCTCTGGTCACATCCCCAAGGGCAGCAGCAAGCCCGGGGGGAGGAAGCCAGGGTGGCAAAGGGGACACCCTGCTCCAGCCACGGGATTTTTATGCTTCACAAGGTTCCTTATATAACTTTGAAATTTTAAGGGGAAAGAGATGTTTTTTGGCAAGCAGCGGCCTCCAAATGCATGCCAGTCCCCAAGGGGTTTTAAATCCATACAGCATGTGCACGGAGCATATGGGAAAACGCTGAGCTTCCAAGCTCCACGTACGCAAGGGCAGCACATAGCGCTGCAACGCACATCACAGAACCACAGACTGGTCGGGGTTGGAAGGGACCTCTGCAGATCACCCAGTCCAACCCACCTGCTAACGCGGGGTCACCAGAGCAGATCACACAGGATCGTGTCCAGGTGGGTTTGAATGTCTCAGAGAAGGAGACTCCACACCCGCCCTGGGCAGCCTGGGCCAGGCTCTGGCACCTCAAAGTAAAGAAGTTTCTCCTCAAGTTTAGACAGAACCTCCTGTGTTTCAGTCTGTGCTCATTGCCCCTCACCCTGTCGTTGGGCACCACTGAAAAAATCTGATCCATCCTCTTGACACCCATCCCTGAGATATTTATGAGCATAAATAAGATCCCTCTCAGTTTCTCTTCTCCAGCTGAACAGCCCCAGCTCTCGCAGTCTCTCCTCATCAGAAAGATGCTCCAGACCCCTCAGCATTGTTGCAGCTTCACTGCCCATGAAGTGAGGGTCAGCTCCCAGCAGCAACCCACAGTTCCTCACAGGGAAGAGGGAAAACGTGGCATTTTCCATGCCCCAGGACCACGCACTTGTATCCGCAACAGTTTCAGCCGCCCACACCCATGGTGAGACCCCTCACCCCTTCCCCGGGCAGCCTGGGGATGCTGGGCTGCTTGCTCAGTTCCTCTGACTTCTGGTTTTGTGAGATGCCTGAGTTAGTTTATGGCCAAAGATCAACTCCCTTCCCCTCCTGACCTTCACTCATCCTTCCCTAAACCAGAGGAACTCCTCCAACCAGGCAGAAGAGATGCAGGGCTCCCGAAAAAAGGAACAGGGTGCTCCATGCACCTCTGCAATGGCAGGCAAGGAGAGAAGGGGAATTAGGACTTCTCCACTTATCCTCTGAATCCCAGCCTTGCAAGCAGCCTCTCCCATCCATCAGCCAGCACACACACAAAGCATCCTCCTCTACATCACCAGGCTTGACATTTTAGAACAGCAGGTCCGAGAAAATTCTCTTTCCAACTGTGGGTTGAGACAGAATCAATGCTCCAGCCAACAACACCCCACTCCCATCCGGATACACAGGATCTTTCAGGCACTTTATTGAGGAAAAAAAAAAGCTCTTTGGCCCCAACAGCCCCTCTGTAAAGCATCCTGGCACCTTCCACCCAGCCACCAGCAGTCGCAGAGGGGTTAAGGGTGATGCCATGAAGGTGTTTAAGCCCCGGAATCCCCTGGGTGCCAATTCTGCTCTCTCCACACTCAATCTGCTGCTTCCCCAACCTCTCGGCTGCTGAATATGCAAGAGGAGAGATGTTTACGGTGTTCACTCCTCTCTGCTTTGTCTCAACAAACTCTCTGGGAAATGACAAATACAGCTGCGCTCCAGGACCACGAGGAGCGCCCGCCGCCGCGATGCCGACACCACCTCGATAAATAATTACGCCGACAATTAGCTCATTAACAGCAAACTGGCTCGTTAGGGAAGCACAGGCAGGCAGCATGGGGAGGTCGGGCCAAGGGCAGCGGTACGAGGGTTACGGCACCAACCGATATCCCCGGAGGATGTGGCTGCGGGGAGAGGCGAGGCAGAGGGATGGAGGGATGGAAGGACAGAGGGACAGCTGTCCCCTGGATGGTGCTGGCAGGGACTGACACGCACCACAACACGCGAGGGCCAGTGACCTTGCGGTGTCTCAGCTTGCAGATGCTGGGATCTGCAGGAGGCATCGAGCTCTGCCCACTCCCCCGTTTGCAGGGGTGCTTGCAGGGACCATGGCCTCAGCACACTGCAAGGGGGGGTTGTTGTTGAAGGGGTTTGGGTTTTGGTTTTTTTCTTTTGTTATTTATTTCACCGCTTTCCTTTGGCATCCATCTCAGCTGCCCCTGTCCCCCAGACACCCAGGTCTCCACCTCCAAGTGCTGCAGCCTTCTCCTCTCTGCCAGCACTAACTCACCTACCCAAAACAGGGTCAGGAAACTTGGATTTCGGTGGAAACGGCCTGTCAGAGGGGAAAAAGTGGGCCTGCAGCAGGAACGGGCCATCTCCTTGACATGCCTTGTCTCATTGCATCCCTTCAAGCCCACTTAGAAAAGCAATGAGGGAGCAGATAGAGACGAGGCTCGCGCCACTCAGCGTTATTAATTAGCCAGTAATTCACAAGTTAACACCATTAGAGGCACACCCCACCTCCTGTGGGCCCCGGGGTCTGCGATGGAGGATGCAGGGGACATAAAGAGCCGTAGAGGAGGATGCAGGTACCCAGCGCCAGGCTGGGATGCCAGGCTTTCTGCACATTAATCGCTGCTCAGGAATCATCCCAGTATGGTACAGTTTGTTAACATCTGCATTTCTCTGCCTGCCCCTGGGGAGGATTTGGCTTATCCCAGCCCAGTTTGGGCCAGTTTGTCACCAGCCATCACCCTGTGCCAGCAGGCTGGGCAGTGAGCCCCAGCAAGGACTCAGAACTCATTTTCTCCCTCGGGCAACGCTGCTGCCCACGTCCTGCCGGCTCCAGGCATCGCACAGGGACAGCACAGAGCGGGGTGACACGCGGACCTGTTGGAGAGGGGCCAGAGGAGCCACAGGAATTATCAGAGGCTGGAACAGCTCTGCTGGGAGGACAGGCTGAGAGAGTTGGGGTGTTCAGCTGGAGAACAGAAGCTCTGGGGAGACCTTATTGCACCTTCCAGTGCTTAAAAGGGACCGATAGGAAAGATGGAGAGAGACTTTTTAGCAGGGCCTGTTGTGATAGGACAAGGGGTGATGGTTTTAAACTGAGGAAGGGAGATTCAGGCTGGACATGAGGAAGAGATTGTTGGCCCTGAGGGTGGTGAGAGCCTGGCCCAGGTTGCCCAGAGAGGTGGTGGATGAACCATCCCTGGAGACATCCCAGGCCAGGCTGGACGGGGCTCTGAGCAACCTGAGCTGGTGAAGATGTCCCTGCTCATGGCAGGGATGGCACTGGGGGAGATGTGAAGGTCCCTTCAACTCAAACTATTCTATGATATAGAACACCAAACCCCTCTTCAGTGAAACACCATGAACGAAACCACTGGACAGGCTCAGGAGTGATTTGGGCAGCAGGAGAACAGACGGGACAGACCCACAAGATGCCTTTGCTGTGCATGGGAGTCCATGGATGGGTTTGAGCACGCCGGGTGTTGCTTCTCCCTCCCACTGCTGCTGCATCCCAGAAGGGGAGAGAGAGAAACAGGAGACAAGAATTCGCTCTGCTCGCCAGCACCGGGGAGGAACCACTAACATCTCCCGAGCTGGTTGCCAAGCCTGGCAGCCTCTGCTCCTGGCTCTGGCACCGGCTCCGGAGAATGGGAGCTGCCCTGCGGCGCTGAGGGATGAGCATCCCTACACCCGCGATCCCCGAGGTCTGGGAGGGGGCACCAGTAAAGCCTCCTGCAGCACGGACCAGCCTCAGCCCCTCACTGCGTCGAAGGAAGGGAGCAAGAGCGCTTCCAGGATATTTTCCATACGGATGGGGTGTAAATCCCAAGCAACTACTGATTTGAGCAACTACATTCTGCCCCCTTAATAATAAATTAAAAATATATATATATGCCCTTCATTTTCTGGCCAGCCCCCACCACCGAGAGATCCGTCACCATCACAACCCACCCCAGAGGCGGCTGTATTTTATTAGGGGCACTGAGATTCCTGCCAGCAAGAAGTTCCATGCTCCACGGGGCCTGTTTTGGCTTGTGCTCAGCACAGCATGGGGCTGAGGGCCTGACTCATGGTGCAGTCATGTCTTTCCCAGCTCTGTTTGGCAGCTGGAACAGGACAGGGACAGAAAACACCACCTGGCTCCCCTGGTGGAGAGCAGCACCCCCCAAACCTATCCCATTCAAAAGCAGGAGCCGCCCCGCATCCTGACACACATCCTTCCACCCAGCAAGTCTGCAGGACCCACAGAGCACCTTGAGATCCACCTACTCACTCAGGCTGCCCACCAAGTAGCAATCCCAGGACCCTCCTAGCATGAAACTGCACCTAAAATGCCAGGGGGCAGAGCCCCCTCCCCAAATCTGGGTGTCACGGTGATGCTGTGGGGTGCTGGGGGAGGCGGTTGGCGAGCATCTCCGCTGCCGGAGCCGGCAGCTGCACGACCCAACAGGCAGCAGTGTAACGATTTCATCATTTTCCAACAAAATTGAATTAGTTCAAAGCCAAAATCTGATTTGCGAGCCCAGCGCTCCTGACAGCAAACCCTTTACTTTGTCAGGCAGCTGTTCGCTGTCTCCCCCAGAGCTGTGGGAGGACAGTAGGAGGGAAGGCACGGCTGCTCCACAGGGACCCCCTGCCCACCCACCTGAACCGCAAGGCACCCAAACCCCTGCTCGAGCAGGGCTGGGGGCTCAGTGATGGGTGCTGAGCACCAGTAAGTGGGGCTGGGGGGTGGGCGATAGCAGGGGTATCAGGACCTCCCCCAGATCCTCCCAAACGCACACACTGGCACCCCAAAACCTGCCCTTGCTTGGTGCTGCTCAGCGTCAGACCTCCCTGTCACCCAGAGCTGTGGCCTCCCTGCAACCACTCTGGTTTATACTGGTTTATAATGTTCCCTGGAAAACTGGGATGCCAGCGCTCTGGGATGCCAGCGCTCGCCACCAGCACCTCTGGGTGACACTTCGCACTGGCCACGCTCAAAACCCACCTCATTCACGGTGCCCTGCGCCTTCCTCTCCAGCACCACATGGAGAGGATGTGGTCTCTCCATGCTGAACACAACGAACTCCTATCAAGACCACCAACCTCCCTACCCCTCTCCACCAGGTCCATGTTACTCGTCCCGCACATCCCACTGTCCTCAACACCTTCTGCTCAGCCCAAGGTGACATAACACTCACAAATTCACACGAGCTATCTGCAAGGGGCTGCACAACAGAGCTGCAACTTGAGGATTGACCATTCTGCCCTCCCAGCCCAGCTCACTGACACTCCCCAAATCCACGGGGGAGGGGAACCAGAAGCAGGTACCTGTATTGGCATGGAGCCCCTTGCTTGGAGTACTCCGTGGGCACCGATGCAACCCAAATCCAGATGGGCCCGTGATGAAGCTGCCATCTCCATGAGGAATGCTACCAAGCGAGCCCAGCACCCAGCCCTAACGTCACCAGTACTCCCAGTGGGAAACACAGCTCAGGTCACCAGCAAGGGCCTGGCCACAAAGAACCACCGGGAGCCAGAAACAGCCTGGTTTGGGTAGAGAAAAGCAGGAACTCACCGAGTTGATGCAGCCCAGCTCCTTATTCAAGAGCCAGGGCAGCGAGAGTTTCCCTTCCCCTCTGTAGCACGACTGGATACGCTCCTTGATCTTATCCTTGATCTTCTTCAACGTGAAGAGGCAGAGCACAGACTCCTTAGGAGGCTTAACCCTGTTTTTCTGGCCCTGGGAGAAGATGGTGAAGAGGATATCCTCCCGCTCCGAGATGCCCAGGTACTTGGCTAAAGCCTTGCCAGGTTTGGTCAGGTAGGCGTCCTGGATCAGGCGGTACTCGATGCCATCCTGCACACAACCGATGGGGAACTCCACATAGGAGTAGAACTTGGGGTCGTCCACGCAAAGGCGGACGATCTTGGAGGTGAAAAACTGCTCCCCGGTGGAGTCGGGTGAGGTGAGCTGGGTGTCCAGCTGCAGGGTCAGGTAGTAAACAAACTGCTCGCTGCTGAAGCTGTAGATGTAGTAGATGTCAAAGGTGGGAAACTTGGAGAGTGTATCCGAGGGGATCTTGAGCTGGGAGGAGACAAACTCATCCTGGTAGACAAAGCCAAACATCTCCGCGTTCTCCTCGTTGGCCATCAGTTTACGGCTGGAGAGCGTGGGGAAGTACTCCGATTTCCCATCAATGGGTGTCCCAATGAAGAGCTTGTTCTGCCCGTTCAGCACCTCGATGATGACCCCGGACATGGTGCCGGACTCGTTGACGCTGGAGAGGTAGTGCTCCTTGCGGTGGTGGGGCTCACCCAACTTGAAGAGGTCATCCAGCCGCAGGAACTGGCAAATACCCTGGGAGGCACTGCCGCAGGCGATCAGCCGGTTCCCCGAGTAGTCCACCAGCAGCAGTTTGTTCACGTTGTTGGTGGTGACCAGCCCGTGCGGGCAGGACTGAACGCTGGGCGGCGGGTAACATTTCTCATTGTCCTCCACGGGCCCCGTCACGTGGGTCCGCAGGAGCGTGAGGTTATTGGAGAGCTTGTAGATCCGATTGACAGCCCCCACGTAGACCTCCCCGGTTTTGTTGTGGACCACCAAGTGCGTCAAGCTCCAGTCTGTAACCGGGAAAGTCCTAAAGGGAGACTTGGGGCTGCCTTCCGCCAGCGGTAGCCAGGTGCTCCCCAAGAGCAGCAAGGTCCAAATGTTGATGGACAAGTGGTGCTTGAGCCAAAGGAGCCACATCGCGGCAGCCTCGCATTCGGCCAAGGCCATGCCCAAACCCAACCACAAAATAAATAGAAACAAACCCAAACTAAAGGGATGAGGGAGGGAGGAGAAGCTAACGGGACACAGTCTCCTCTGGTTCCGCCACGCTCGGCATTCAGGGCATCGTGGGCACAGCCAGTCCAGTCAGCCCTAGAGGGAGAAAGACAAGAAGAGCAAGGTTAGGATGCTTTCCTTCATGGGGTCAAGCCTGGAACACCCCACCCAGCAGAGACTTTGCTGCTTTGCAAAACACCCCCTAGTAGCTCCTGCCCTGGAGGAAAACACCTCCCTGGTGAGGAGACCAGGGGAGGCTTGGAGATGCTGAGGACAACCCCGTCATGCACAGGCACTGCCATGTGCTACGTCCCAACATCTGAGCCTCAACCACCAACCTCCAAGGATCATCGCCCTGTCCTGCCCAAACCCCTCGGGAAGAGCAGCTGCTGGCTGGAGCAGACCAGCACATCCAACCGATGACAGGATCAGAGGGAATGGCAGGAAGATGTGCCGGGGGAGGTTTAGGTTGGACAAGAGGAAAAGTTCTTCACCTAGAGGGTGTTGGACACTGGAACAGGCTCCCCAGGGAGGTGTCACAGCCCCAAGCCTGACAGTGTTCAAGAAGAGACTGGACAACACCCTCAGACACACGGTGTGAGCTGTGGGGTGTCCTGTGCAGGGACAGGAGTTGGACTCCATGATCCTTGTGGGTCCCTTCCAACACAAGACATCCTCCAATTATATGATCCCCAGCAACCTGGCGATGCACTCCAGCACACCTACCACATACAAACACCTCGATGGGGCACAGCTGGCCCCAACCTGCTTTGAACACCACCAGCAGCACCAAAGCATTAGCCAGGGATGGCTGCTAACAAGCTGCAAGAGGAGCCCATCAGCTTTGCAGCGGCACTGGGCGCAGATGCAAACTCCCAGTTTGCAGGAAGCACAGCCCGAGCCCCTGCACAGAGGACGGAGCTTTTAAAGGAGCTGGGAGAGCCGACGGCGCTGGCACGCTGCCTGCCGCCCCTGCCACCTGCCCGCCTGACAAAGCCCAGGAGGGCCCTGGGCAGGGGGGATCGGGGGGAGCAAGCGGGCACGGCAAGGAGAAGCACGTCCTTCTGGCATTTATATGCATTAAGGAACGCGGGGCCAGTCATCAGGCAGTTGGCTTGAGAGGCTCTGGAGGATGAGGAGGCACGGGTGGGGAGGGTGAAGAGCTCTGCACACTGCTGTGCCACAGCTGGGGCTTGGTAATACAGCACGGCAAGGAGGCAGCCAAAAATCCACATCCGTGTGACCTCTGCATCCCCAGCAGTGGGGAGATGGCCACAAGGAGCCAAGGCAGACAGCTCAGCAGTGCCTCGGTTGCATCCCAGTCCCTATAGCCTGGAGAACAGGAGCTGAGGGGCAACCTACTCATTCTCAACAACTGCCCGAAAGGAGCTTGGAGCCAGGGGGGGTCGGGCTCTGCTCCCCAGGAACAAGCACCAGGAGCAGAGGAAACGGCCTCAAGTTGCACCAGAGGAGGTTGAGGTTGGATCTGGGGAACAATTTCTTCCCCAAAGGGCTGTGGGGCATTGGAACAGGCTGCCCAGGGCAGTGCTGGAGTCACCATCCCTGGAGCGGTTGGACAGATGTGGAGATAAGGTTCTCAGGGACATGGGGCAGTGCCAGAGGTGGGTTAACAGTCGGACTCTATGATCTTCAGGGTCTCTTCCAACCAAAATGATTCTGTGATCCCATCTTTTCCACCCCCCGCAGGCACAAGCACCCCTGGGTAACGTGGGTTGGTGCAAACCCCCCCTGCCAGCACGAAGCCCATCCCAGTGACACCATCACGATCCATCCACCCAAGGTAGAACCATCGCTCCCAAGGTCCACGGCTGCGATAGGAGCTCGGCCCGCAGTTCCCCACCCCAACCATGGCAGATAAGCCAGAGAAGGAGAAGAACCTCCCTCTCCTTATCACCCATCTCTGACTCAGCCCTCAGCCGGGATAACCTGGGGCAGGATCCCCACCAGGGAGTGGCTCAGGAGGAAACATGGCCAGTGGTGACAGCATGGCTCTGCCAGCACCCCAGACCGCGTGGGGTTGTGTGACCCGCCAGCCAGGCCCCACACACACCTTGCGGGGCTTCATCATCACCGTTTGGACCACACAGTACCCTGACATCTCATAGAGTATCCTCAGTTCTGCTGCCCCCCTTCCCAAGTCAAGGAGCCAGCCACGGAGATGTCAGAGGGAAGGGAGAGGCTTTTTTCCCCCCTTCTCCTGCTTCCAACAAACATAAAACCTTCCCTTCCCAGGGTAAGCCCAGCCCAGCCATCCCTGCAGCCCTGCCAGCTACACTGAGCCCCAGCACATGAGAAGGCTCCAGGGAGACCTTATTGCACCTTCCAGTGCTTAAAGGGGCCAGTAAGAAAGATGGGGACAGACTTTTTAGCAGAGTCTGTTGCAACAGGGGTGATGGTTTTAAACTAAAGGAGGGGAGATTCAGGCTGGACATGAGGAAGAAATTGTTGCCCCTGGGGGTCGTGAGACCCTGGCCCAGGTTGGCCAGAGAGGTGGTGGATGAACCATCCCTGGAGACATCCCAGGCCAGGCTGGACGGGGCTCTGAGCAACCTGAGCTGGTGAAGATGTCCCTGCTCATGGCAGGGGTGGCACTGGGGGAGCTGGGAAGGTCCCTTCAACCCAAGCTATTCCATGATTTGATGACTGGGCAAAGCCTCCACACCACTTCCAAACCCTCTCTGCAGATCCACCAACTCTCCCCTGCCCAAAAACCTGCCACCCTGCTCCCTTCCACCCCCAACACGTCCACCTCCAAGGCAATAGCCTCAAGGGAAGCGAGTAACACAGAGATCAAAGCCAGGTGCCACAAAGCTCCATGGGTGTGGAGACAACCAAAGCACGAAGCCACCAATCCCAGAAATCACCTGCATGGTCTTAAGTCTCCTGTTCCCACCATCTTTTGCAACACGGAGTGCCTCTGAGCACAGAGCACACAGCCCCACCGCTGCCCAGGGGCAGCCACGCTGCCCAGCACCTTCACTTTTACAAGCTTGTTGCTAAGACCGTAACCACAAGCACCGCAGATCAGAGCTTATGAGCCCCCAAACCACATGGAGGTGTAGGACCGAGCCGCGCTGTCGGCACAACCTCCCCATTAGCTCCGAAAAGCCACAAGAATGGCAGCAGCTTCATCACTTCTGTTTCAGGGAGTAGGAGAGCCAGAGGTCAGGATGTGGGGCTAGAAAGGCCTACAGGAGATTGTCAAATTAACGTAGGGAATTGCTGCTCAGGAGCCAGAGCACGAACAAAGCGAGGCAGAGCTGCGGTGAGCACAGAGACCACATTCTGCAGAGCTCGGCCGAAATTTCTGCTCCTAAAGACACATTAGCAGCAACATCTTATCCTAGCGCCCTGACACCAGCGGGGGTTTTGTCCTGTCCTGCTTGAAACCATCAGCAGCAATTATTTAAAAAAAATAATAATAAAGTAGGAACAGTTAGTTTGTCTGTTTTCTTCAGTATTAAATGATGCGGGTACTTAAGACTTGGATCAACTTAAAGCGGGGTCCAACCCCCCAGCGGTGGGGGCAGCAGGCAGCCCCGCACCGGAGCAGCTCCCGGCCCACGGGAGCAGCAGCACAGGGTCCAAAGGGCACTTCACTCCCGTCACACCACCTCTACCCCCCCGGAGAGGTCATGGTACAGCTAACGGCAGGGCAGCTCCTCCACTGGCACGCACTTTAAACCATGAGGCACCCAAACCCCCCAGGGCTGCACCCAAATACCATCTCACCCCAGGGAGGACCCAGCCCAGGACCAACGTGCAAGTGCCACCTGGAACCAAGACCTGCACGGTGCACACCACGGTCCCAAAGCACGGAAAACCCCGAGCAGACACCCTGGAGTCAAGCCCAGCCCTGAAACAGCCTGCAATAAAATAATACGTTCCCCAAGCCTGGATGCACGCTTGCCAACTGGGAGAGCAGGACCAAAAATACACCCCATTTCGCTTGCCTGGATGGCAAGAGATGCAGCACAGAGCATCCTGCAGCACAAAGCACCCCCACGCAGGGCTGGGGGTTTTCTGTGCACACACACAGATATATATATACACACACGCACAAACATATAGGAGGAAACCTGCCGCTAGACACAAAGCAATTGCGCAAGCGCCAAATCCGCCCCAGCCCCTTTCATCCCACGCCAGAAAGGATGTTTGCGCACGGTTTCACCTCCAAAGTGGCCGCGCTGAGATTGTCACAGCTGCTGTGTGACCTGGATGGAGCTGCCCGCCTCGCCCCAGCCAACACTCTCGCACCCCGACTTCAAAAGGGCCTTTCATCAAACAGCCATGGGCTTGCCCCATAAATGCCTGCATCCCACTTGAGCGCTGCTAAAGAGGTGGCAAGAGGCCCACAGCGTTCATCCCCCGAGGAACCTGAGTGTGGGATGGCACATCATGCTTTGGGAAAATAATCATCACTTTTGAGAGCAGAAAGCATGAGTGCTGGGATGGAAAAACTAACCTTAAAAGGCAAAGACTGGACAGAGCGTTAAGGACCAGCTCTCCACTCGTCCAGGCAGCGAGTCCGGAGCACTGACAGATGCCGAGTCAGCACAGGCGGTGAGGATACAAAGCGGCAGCCCTTGCAGAAGCAGCTGAAGGTGGGATTTAAAACACGCTGATGAGCACAGAGGTGCACACCTGGCACCCACAGACCCAGCTGCTGTCCCCACTCCTGCATCACCAGGACCTCAGTGAGCTCACATTGCCCACAACACATCCCCACGGGGGTCCTAGGCGGGTCTGCACCCCTAGGGTTAGAGAAAGCATCGTTTTGTCTTGGAGAGAAGCTGCTCTCCAGCTGTGGGATGAGGTCTGCAAATTGTCCCAGGAGCTTTACAGTCTTGCACTTTGCAAGGGAGGCTGGAAGAGTGAAGAAATGGGATCGAAAACCCCCATATAACCAACCCCCAAAAGGGAAAATGGCATTTAGTGGGTTTTTACCTGCAATCTCTCCAAGTCACTCGCTGCTCTCAGCCCTAGGAGAAGGGACCGGCTCCATTTTCAAACGCACAAGCTGCTGAGCTGCCAGTAATTAGCAAAAGGGAGACAGGGGAGATTATCTGAGGGGGGAGAAAAGCCCATAGGCCACAGGAGAGTCAGCCTCACCATACAGCTGGTGTATTTTTAGGTTCATCTGCCTGGGAAAAGCCTTGCAACAATGAGGAAAGGCTGGTGGTGGTACCGAGTTAGAGCTGCGCTACATATGCAATCGCCTGCAACAAGGCTAAACTTTAACTCCTTCCTTCACTGCACACAGTCATTAAAAACTATCGAGCCGTTGTCTCTCCCTAGCAGGCGAGTTAAATCATTACAAATCTTATCCCTGGCTCGAACCACACCCTGATGAAATCAACGGTGAGCTCTGAAGCTGCCCAGCTCCAATCTCCATTACTACCCCCTGCAAGGGGAATATCTTCAGCGTCCTCCTGGGCAGGGGCTGAGGACCCTGTCCTGTCGCACATGTGGCGCAGCAGCTTCCACTCCTGCCCTGCAAGCATCTTCTGAGCAAGGAATTCCACCTCTTCTGCCCTGAGAAACATGGCGAGCAGAAGCAGCCACCTACTGCCCAAGGGCTTCAAGAAGAAACTTGACCCTCAGCAAAAAAGGGCATAGAAGAATAAGTAGCAAGGAAATTAAATAGCATTTCTCAAGAGTGCAATTCCCCTTGCCTGGTCCTCTGTGAGAAGTGACATCACGCCAAGGAGAACAGCTCTGGGGCCACCACGTGCTCTCGCCATCAAGAGGCTGCACGCTGCCCTGCCGAGAGCTGTTCCCAAACACGATCGCCAGCATTTCCGAGGGGGAAGCGCCGGCTTCCCCCAAATGACCATCCCAAGGCACAGAGGCACGCAAGGACAGTCCCAGCGGGTCCTGCCCAGGACGGTTTGTCCCTGCTGTGGAAACCAGGCATGGACTGGGACCTTAAACGTGTTCGCCACTCCACTCAGCTATGCCAGAAGTGCAAGGCTGTCCTCTGAACTCGATGATCTTAAGGGTCTCTTAAACCAGAATGATTCTATTCTATTCTTGCAACTCATCTGGGTATTGAAGTCCATGTAGGGACCACACAAGGATTGCCAAGAGGCTTTCTATATGAAACACATAAGCTGGATGTGTACTTCCCAGGAGGAGAGTGCACCCATCCTTCACTTGAGCTCCTACAGCAAAAGGAAAACATGAAGACCTGGATCCAAGCAATGCCTGGGATGGAAACCAAGGCACAGCCCATGGCTGAGCATCCACAGAGGACACAGCCCGCTGCCTCCCCATCCTGCCTCAGAACATTTGTCCATCAGCACATACGGAGCAAAACCCCGAACCCCTCTGCACCTCTCGTCACACCGCAGACCCTGACCCAAGGCGCCAGGACCACAACTACAGGACTGCAGCTCCCTGCTCTCGACACCCGGGCCAGCTCCAGGCTTCAAGCCCCAGACTGATGTGAATTTTGCCACCTCAACCGAGATCCATTAACATTTTCTCCCCAGATCCAGAGCAAAGAAGTCCAGACCAAGTCTCCTCAAGGCCACCTTCCACTTGGCTTTGCGTCAGACGCTCCAGACCCTGGTTCTCACATCCCATCTGTCCATTGCCCCATGTAAATGTCCCAAACACCAGCCCTGCTGGCAGAGGTCACCTGGGTAC
The DNA here is from genome assembly GCF_037038585.1 of Patagioenas fasciata. Classification (NCBI taxonomy): domain Eukaryota; kingdom Metazoa; phylum Chordata; class Aves; order Columbiformes; family Columbidae; genus Patagioenas; species Patagioenas fasciata. Next base: position 3,121,118 of record NC_092529.1, on the reverse strand, counting down.
AGCTGGACCTGCAGAAACCCAGAAGGTCACATATGAGTCAGGTTTCCCAACAGCCAGAAAAGTCCAACAAAAGGTCATTTGGCCACCAGCATCTTTCCCTTGTCTGATCTCCCTCCCTGTGGCATAACACAACGCTCTTCGCTCCCAAACCCACGGCTCCACATCCTCCACCAGGCCAGTGCAGCCACGAACACAAGCCAATGACCTGACTCTCTCCAGATCAATGTCCCTCATCCAGCCCAGCTCTCCAGGCTGAGTTTTCCCCTTTCAAAACCACGCACACACCTCCTGATCACCCCCACAAGGCCAGTGGCGGAGCTGTGCTTCCCCAAAACCCCCAAGGGAACCCGGGGAGCTCCCCCTTTGCAAGGATGCACCCCCACAGGAGCACCCATGGCTGCTGGACTCTGGGGCTGGGGTTTACTCTGAAATTCCCAACCTCCAGCCCGGCCTCCACGCTGACAACAACGCTTGCACCGTCACGTAGCGAGCTGAACGCGACTGAGTTAGTTCCCATTAAAACAGACCACAAAACTTCTCCAGACGAGGTTTCCCCAGCTAAACACCAAGCTGTACCTGCCTTTGCTTCCCCCCAGCCTCCCGTCCTTCCCTTCCCGCCGTCCCAGTCGTGCTCCCCAAGCACCAGTAGCTGGAATTGGCTCAGATCCCAGCGCAGCATGGCCCCACATTTATTTGCTCAAGGTAGGGCAGCGAGACAACGGGAGAGCTTAGTGGAACCTCACTCAGCAGCGAGGGGAAGGGGAAGAGCCCCAAAGCTTCCTCGCAACAACCACCACGGGGAAACTGTGCCCCAAGAGACTGACAGGGGCTTCACCTGCAGCATGGCAGATAAAAAGTTCACATTGAACATTAGGAAAAGGTTCTTCACCCAGAGGGTGTTGGACACTGAACAGGTTCCCCAGGGAGGTGTCACAGCCCCAACCTGACAGTGTTCAAGAAGAGACTGGACAACACCCTCAGACACACGGTGTGAACTGTGGGGTGTCCTGTGCAGGGACAGGAGTTGGACTCCATGATCCTTGTGGGTCCCTCCCAACTCGGGACATTTTACGACTCTATAAGCGTGGGTGCAGCAAGGCTGCTTCTCCTCCCCGCAGGTCCTGGCTGCAGCCCCAACCTGAGCGCTGCCACCAGTGACGCTGCGCAGGAGGGGCAAGACCCCAACAGGCCCCGGTGTCACACACGAGGGGCAAGACCCCAACAGGCCCCGGTGTCACACACGAGGGGCCAGGACCCCAACAGGCCCCGGCGTCACACACGAGGGGCAAGACCCCAACAGGCCCCGGTGTCACACACGAGGGGCCAGGACCCCAACAGGCCCCGGTGTCACACACGAGGGGCAAGACCCCAACAGGCCCCGGTGTCACGGATCTGCCTGCTCACCGTGAAACCGAGGAGGCGGTTGCCCGTGTTGGGAGGGTTGTCCAAGCACCGCTGCCAAAAGTCCACTTTCTGCTAATGAAGGTGGCTGGAGGGCGGCTCCAGGAGTGCCGTCACCCCATGGAGAGCCAGGAGCAGAGCAAAGCACACTCGGCCAGCCAAAAGACGCCCTGGCACGGGCACATCCCTCCCTCCCGCCTCTCCCCCATGCCAGCACAAGGCTGTGGGAGCAGGACCTGTCCCAGGTTGCCTGTGAGCCCGTGGGCACCGCGGTGCCGATCACCAGGAACGGCAGCGGGTGTTGGTGGAAGCCGGGGCTGCGGGTGGCGTCACGGGCTCGGCAGCGGCTCTCCTTCGGAAGCGGCTCTGCCTTCCTGCCTTCCTCCTCCCCCATTTCTTCCCGATGACATCAGCCTGAAAAAAAAACAGGTTCTTGACTTTCAGAAGGGCTCGTCGGGTCGATTCTGGTCCCGCCGGAGAGGGGAGAGCCCCTGTGACTCCAGGAAGGACGGAGCCATCCAGGAGCCAGACCCTGAGATATGCAGCCTCAGGCAGGGATCCTGCCAGCACTTCTAGGAACAAAAAACACCGAGGAGGAGATGGGGGTGGAGGGAACACAACGCTGCGGTGCTGAGGAACGGATTTTAAGTGTTTTACGGTTACAGAGGCCTCAGCAGATATAAGCTTGAGCACACACCCTGGCTCTACCACCACTCAGGTACAAAGTAGTCTGACCCACCAAGCACAAAAACCAAAACCCAGGAGGGGCTCCTGGACCCCTCCAGCTCCCGAAGACGGACAGCAAGCCCGAAACAACAAGACAGGGCTTAACACCGCCCAGCAAACCCTTCCGAGGGCAGCAGGGCTGGACTGGGACCAGCAAGGAACACGATTCTGCGAAACATCCTGCCCACCGGCCACGCTCGAGGGTTATTTTTAAACTCCTAAAATATTTTTGGGTTTTCCTCTTCCCATGTTGAAATCAACAGTCTGCACAGGAAGAGCGAAACAGCCTCCCATCCACCGAGCACGGCCGCCCGCACAAAACCAAACAACTTATTGCCATTATAATTACCCACGATGTTATCGGCGGCTCCGACCGGGGTCGGCATTGGCGGGAGGAAACGTGTTTTTCACATCACATTCGCTGGAAAGGCGAGACCATCCTTCCTCCCACCCTGCTCGAGGGGTTGGACACCAGCAGCACCCCCTTGCACCCACGCAACGTTAATTGCGGGGGGGTGGAAAAGAGGGGCTGCATCACGCAGGAAATATCCCCCCCCCCGGCTCGAGCACCGGGAGGAATCTGCTGCTCTTCTCACCAGGGATTTACCTCTGGAAGAGCGTGGATATTTTGACACACAAGCAGTTGCTTAACTAAGAGCATAAAGCAAAGGGACTCACCGGGCTCTTACAATGATGCTGAGATTTACCTGGATGGGGGTAGCGCCGTGGCATCCGGGGCCCGATCCTCTGCGAAAGCAGAGGATCGGGCCCCGGATGCCACGGCGCTACCCCCGAGAGGTTTGGAGCATCCCAGTAATGATAGGAAACCAACCCCGCTCCTAACCCCTCATGCACCAGACCGCATCTCTACGCCACCAAACTCCCAAGAAAACACAAATCGCTCGACATTTATCAGTTCAAAACACCCGTGCAATTAGCGAGATTTTTTTTTCCCCTCTCCCTCCAGTATAATTATATACATTTTAATGCAATTACCACCCCTGTATTTTGTACATTAAACAGTAGGCAACCGAAGGAAGAGAGAGGGTTTATTTTTCTTGGCTTGCCTTCCTGAAAATAATAGTATGTTGCAAAACAGCCCCGGTTTATCTTCACCAGAGAAAGAGGGGGAGCAGATGGAAAAAGGGAAGGGGGAAGGAAGCATCTCCCGAAGGGAAAGCACAGATTGCAGTGTCCCTCCATTGCCCTCCATTGCATCGCCCTTGCCCTTCGGTCCTTACACGTACCTACACCTGGAAACCGACCCCGATAGCAGGGACAGGACTCGGAAACAGCCTCAGGCTCCGTCCTCCACCGACAGAAAGGAAAACTAAATCAAGCAAATGGTTCTTGGTTACTCAACCCCCGAAGCCGGGGTCATTAGCCGGATTAAAGCTGCCGAGCTCCGGCCAGCAGCACGGATAGCAAAGTGCAGCTAAACTGCCCAAATTGGATTATTACCGCCCCTGGGTCTCTGTGCCAAGTTGGCCAGCGGATTGTGGGATGCTCGAGATGGGGAGGTGGGCGCTGAGCCCTGGGGATGATCTGCTGGGGAGGTGAGGGGACATGGGGAGGAGATGGTCCCTGCATGGCAAGTCACCCAGAGCCCCCCAGCCTGTCCCACGTCCCTGCCAGGCCCTCACCCTGGGCACTTTCTCCAGCGAAAGCTCTCACAAGCTCAGCTCAAGGAGCAAAGAGGATCGTGCAGCTTTGCTTGCACCCAAATCGACCCCAGGGATAACAAATGTCTGCGGTTCAGGTGACAAACAGAGGCACCAGGACACTGCAGCCCATGGGGCCGGGGTGAACGCAGGTCCTGTCACGGCAAACCACCCTGCACCATAAGAACGCGGGGGTCACCCAAATTAGTCCATCTTGCACCACGTAAGGAGGCTTCAGAAGAAGAAAGGTGCAAAAGTGCTTGCGGAGTGCAAGCCTGACAGTCTGGATGTGGAGTATGCACACCAGCAACAAGGAGGAGGCTTGCCAAGCCTTGGCTACAGGGAAAATAAACTTCTAAATGTTTTGAATCCAGAGCTTTAAGTGGTGGCTTCCACCTGGAACAAGGGCTGGAGGCGGCCATGGGATGGCCAGGGAAGCAAGGCAAACAAGGACACTGCCCCATGCACGGCCGCGCTCAGACAAGCCAGTGGGAAACGTGTGTTTTGGATACACAACGTGGAAACCATCAGGATTTATCGGCTAGAGCTTTTCTCCTCCACGATACACAAGATGTTTGCTTGAACTTGGCTTCCAAGCGTAGCTGGAGGATCATGCTGGGGTATCTACGTGGCTTCCATGTTGCATCTTGGCCAGGAGAGTAAGAGGGGCATAGTTGAGGCTGCAGGTCAGAGATGCTGTCAGAACATGTGTGCTCACCACATACCATCGATTTGTAGTGGCACATTCCCCATAGTGCTGCCCAGAACACCCCATGGGCTACAGCCCATGAGCAAGCTGGTTGTCCCCACCAAACCAGCCACCGCAGAGCCGGACAGAAGCAAACACTCGTTCCCACCCAGCTCACATGGGACCGCAGCACCCAGCGCCTTACTGGGAAAAGGGACCCCAGCCCAAACCCAGGAGGGGTAAGGGACTGGGACCATGCTGAACCAAGCTCCCCATCCCTCATGATTCCCAGCCGTTGGGCATTTCTCCACACGTTCAGAACACCACCAGCCCAACACTGGCCAGGAGCCCTGTGCCCACTGGTGCCTTCCACGTAGCACCCAAGCATCTAAAGACACAATCTGGAGGAGGCATCGATGGATCACAGAGATTAGCAACCCGAAATCTCCAAGCATATATCCCACCAGCTCAGGTCAATGTGAAATCCAAGCTTACAGGCAGCAAGGACAATATGCGGGTATTTGTTCGGGGTGACCACGCAGAGAGACAGCAGCACCACCATAGCCCTGCCTCTTCCACACTCCACCTTCCCTGTGCTGTGCCAGGAGCACCAAAACACAGACTGACCCATCACTGCAGACACAAACGACCACAGCACTGAAACACCGAGGCGGCCGACAAAGCCCCGCGGGATGCAGCAGAAGCCTGATGCTGTGAGCAGGCTGCCCTCGGGTCGCAGGGCCAGCACCAGGTTCCTCTGCCCCAAAACTCCCGGCTCTCCCGGTGCTGGGTGCTCCAGCCGAGAGCACGGCAGGCAGCAGCAAAGGCCCTGACCCACACTCAGCCCAGAGAATAAACACATACAACTTTCCTCCATTAAGTCCGATCCCAGGGCTGGATCCTTCCCTTTGTTCAATGGATGTTGAACACAGCGAATCCACCAAAATAAATCGCCTGGCGTGACATTTCCACCCGTGGAGCGGGGCAGGGGCTGGCCCCGGCTGCTGTGGGATGGAGGAGGGGAGGCAGCCCTGCCAGCACGCAGCAGCGCCGCTTTTATTACCCTCTTCCATTTCGGAACAGCGCTCGCCCGGAGCCGCCGGCATGGCCCTCGGTCTCTGCCGGAGTTTGTTTATCTCTGGCAGGGCCCTGCGCCTCGCACGGGAAAAGGGCTTTGTGTGCCGGAGAGACACGAGGGCTCTTCTCCACGGCTCCGTGTGCAGCGCGGGTGTGCGGGAAGGCAGATGCCTGCGCTTCACTCTAAATCCGACACATCTACTAAAATATAATATAAGACACTAGAGAGGAAAACTCTTGCTGGTGCCGGTATTGCCACGCTAACAAAAACGACGCCACCAAAACTTTAATCTCCGGGGCACCAGCTGCAGAAAGCTCAGCCACCCAACGGTGCCGGAGCCAGCCAGCCCCCGGCGCTGCCGCCCCGCAGCCCCTGGGGAAGCGGCACATCCCGGCTCAAAGAGCGGCGGCACCGGCAGCCAAAGCCACAGGCGGATGGGAAGCGCCGGATCCCAGTCCCTCCTTCCCCGCACGATCGGGTATTTTGAATCCAAACTTCCTTACCAGCCTTCCTCACGGCCCCGTGCTGCCACGCCGCTGCCAGCGCCGGCATCCACGGGCACCGGCAGCCCGTGCCGCGGCGAGCGGCAAATACCTTCCCCCCTACGCAGCCGCTTAAGAATTTATCCGTGCATCCTCCCAGAGGCTTCTGCCCTGCTGCTCTTCCTTGGCTTCTCCACCTTTCCACCCGGCTCGGTCACCAGTGTCTTGAGAGAGAGACATCGAGTCACTCATTTTACCCACTGAGCATATACAAAAGACCCTGAGATTGTTCAGGAAGCAATTAGCCGCTGTTCAGAGGAAAATGGTGTTTTCAAATGGATAACCTTTGATGTAGTCAATAGCCTCAGCTCCTCTTTTTTTTTTTGTTCTTTCCTTGCAGCCACACACAAAAGAAATAGAAAAAAAAATAAAAGAAACGCAGCAAAAGGCTGGTAATTCTCCCCGACACAGCCCTCGCTCAGCAAAAAGGGATTTTCTCGCAAGCCGGAGGAAAAGCAGCTTCGGAAAGGCGGCTCATCTGCCCAACTTTTCTCCCTTCCGTGTCCCAGAGCATACGAGAAGGATCATGAATGTTCATCCCCCCCGTTAGCAGGTTCTGCTTTTGTTTTGTCCTCCCCAAAGGAGGAGGAAGGGGGGAGCTAACAAGTGAGGTTAATGCCTGTCTTTTCTCTCCCATCCATCTCCTCTTTAACCAGTGACCTTCATGTTAAGCCCTGTTTACACACCAGCCCCCTTCCCTGGCTCCCCCCACCCCGGCGCTCAGCCAGGGGCAGAAGGAAGAATTTCCCCGCAAGGAGGACAAGGGAGAAGAAGGGATTTCGGGATTTATTTCAGCATGCCACTGAGATTTTGCAAATCCCTCCCTGCCTGCACGCCGGAGCTGCCGTGTGTGTTTGCAGGGCAGAAATGGGAAAGGCAGAGGGGATAAGGGACACCAAACGTTCAGCCCAGCTTCATTTGCCACCTTCCACGTTAATATCAGAGACGGTGGGCGCACAGCGGGCACGCAGCCCCGCACACAGGTATCGCAGCCGCCCACGCCTCGCTCGGAGAGGTGCCCAGGCTCTGCGAAACTACAACGCGATCACAATAGTAACGACGGTACCGAGGGCGACGGCAGCCATCCCACCGAGCGCCCTGCAAACCCGAGCCGGCTGCTGGGGAAAGGGAACCGCGGGGAGAACGGCGGCTCTCCGGGTGTCGGGGCGAGCCCAGCCTGCACGCCGCGCACCGCGCCCCGGTGCGAGACGAAGAAGCGGGGATGGCAGCATAGATGTGGGGCAGGGAGGATGCGGGGATGTGAAGATGGGGGGACGCGAAGATACGGGGATGTGAAGAAGCAGGAATGGCAGCGCAGATGTGGGGCAGGGGAGATGCGGGGATGGCAGCGGGGATGCGAGCACAGATGTGGGGCAGCACGATGCGGGGCTGGCAGCACGGATGCAGGGCAGGGCGGATGCGGGGATCCAAAGCGGCGAGCCCCGGGAAAGGCTGCGCCCGGCTCATGATTCCAGCGGTACCGAACTCGGGTGGGCAACGGGGCGATGGGCTCGCCAGAGAAGCAAACCCCACTGAGAGCCGGGGCTGCAGGGAGGCGGCCAGGAGGCACCCCCGGCCCCGGCACCCCGCGGAACGGCCCGGCCCGAGGAGCTCGGAGCAGGGACGCGGCCCCCGCCCGGTCCAGCCCGCACCTGCCCGGTCCCCAGCACCCCGCTGCGAAAACAGCGCGGGGCGTGGGGTGGATAAAGAAAAAAGGTTCGGTCTCCGCTGGGTTTTTGTCCCCCCCGCGGGAGGCGGCTCCCGCGGCCGCGCTCCCGGAGCCGCGGGGCGCAATGCGGGGCTGGCCCGGGGCGGCAGCAGCGCGGCGCCGGCCCGGCCCAGCCCAGCCCAGCCCGGCCGCCCCCACCATGGGGCCGCCGCTGCCCTGCCCGGGCCAGCCCCCGTTTCTCCGCCACCGTGTGTCTTTTCTTTCTTTAGCGGGGGGGAGAACAACAAAGCCAAATCGGCGTTTTTGTAACAAATCAACCGATCGGGCGCATAAAGGCACGCGCCGCGGAGGAAAGTTGCAACCGGGTTACTCACGGCTCCGGTCCCCGCTCGCCTCCGCCGTGCCAGCCATAATTGCATTCCACACCGAGCCGCCCGCCGGGCCGTCGCCGCGTCCTCCTCTTCTTCCTCTTCTTCCTCCTCCTCCTCCTCCGCCGCCTCCTCCGCACCCGCCTCCCCCCCGCGCCGCCGCCGCCCGGGGCTCCGCGGCCGCCTCGCTCGCGCCGCCGCCGCTGCCCCGCATGAATGGGACGGCGGCGCGCGGGGCCCCGACGGAACGCCGCCCGCCGCGCGCGCCCCCGCCACCGCCGCGCGCACGCACGCGCGCGCCCGCCCGCCCGCAACCGGGAGGGGAAGCGGGAGCGGCCGAGCGCCGCCTGCAGGGGGCGCCCGAGGGACCGAGGGAGGGGAGAGGGGGGCGGAGCCGCCACGCCCACCGCCTGGTCTTAAAAGGGCGATGCCCCGCAAGCGGCGGAGGTTTAAAGCGGCCATGGTGCAGTGGGGACTGAGGACCCCACGAAACTCGAGTGCGGAGTCAATGAGGGAGCTGGGACCCACCTGAGGGCGAAGCAGCGCGGGTGGGGGTCCTCGCCGGCCTCTCCTCTGCAGCCCACGGCAGCGCTTCTTCACAGAATCCTAGAATGTCAGGAGTTGGAAGGGACCTGGAAAGCTCACCCAGTGCAATCCCCCCATGGAGCAGGAACACCCAGCTGAGGTTCCACAGGAAGGTGTCCAGGCGGGTTTGAATGTCTGCACAGAAGGAGACTCCACAACCTCCCTGGGCAGCCTGGGCCAGGCTCTGCCACCCTCACCAGGAAGAAGTTTCTTCTCAAATTTAAGCGGAACCTCCAGTGTTCCAGTTTGGACCCATTGCCCCTTGTCTTACCAGCGGGTCTTTCCACAAGAGTGTTCAGCATCTTTCCCCTGGCCCCCTATCCACTCTGCCTAAAAATAAAAGTATAAAGGGGAAAAAAATAATAAAAGCCATAAAAAAAAATAGCAGAACACCACACCCCTGTGTGTTTGTGTAGGCCCTACAGGAATGCTGCTTCATTTCTCAGTTGGGAAAGGACCACAGGGGCCACCTCTCCATGGGCAACCAATGCAAGGTGGGATGTTCACCCAGGTTTTCATCGGGGGAGGAATAAGGAAACATTTCACCCTTTAGAGAGGGATGTGCCAGTGGAGTCTGGGACTTGCCCTTCTCTGTGATGGAGGCTACAGGCTCACCCTGTGCAGGCACCTTCACATAGAGCTCCTCCACCGGTGTGATGGAATCATAGAGTCACAGAATCATTTTGGTTGGAAAAGACCCTCAAGATCTTCCGGTCCAACCATAACCCACCCCTGGCACTAATCCATCTCCCTGAGAACCTCATCTCCATCTGTTCAACCCCTCCAGTGATGGTGACTCCACCACTGCCCTGGGCAGCCTGTTCCAATGTCTGACAAACCTTTCCATTAATGAATTGTTCCCAATATCCAATCTAAACCTCCCATGGTGGAATTTGAGGCCATTTCCTCTTGTCTTACCATTTGTTACTTGGCAGAAGAGACCAACCCCCTCCATGCTCCAAGCTCCTTTCAGGCAGTTCAGAGATCAGAAGGTCTCCCCTCAGCTCCTGTTCTCCAGCCGAACCCCCCAGGTCCCTCAGCCGCTCCCATCACACTTGTGCTCCAGCCCCTCACCAGCTCCGTTCCCTTCTCTCAACTCCCTCCAGCACCTCAAGGGCTTTTCCGCCTTTACTTCCAGCCCTCAGCACCTTCAGGATCTCAACGCTCACACCTTGCACAAAGCCCACCTGAAAGCGAAGATCACATCCCTGCGGTGGGTACAACATGCATTTTCTAACACAAACAGGGTTTCTCCTCATTTATCCCCACCCTGCCCTCGTGCGCATCCATCTCCAGGCAGAGCTGGGACCAGGCACATTCCCCCAGGATGTGGCATCGGTGCTGCCATTCTCCCACCTCTCATTTGTGCACAGACACGCATGGGGCCCAGACTTAAAAGCTTTTGAGGTGGAGGAGAAGACAAGAAACTGGTGCGCCCTGCCAGCAGGGAAGCGGCTGGGGTTTGGCTCGCTTCCCCCGGATTGAAACACCTTTTTTTTTTTGCCTTCCTCCAAGAGACTAAATTTAGTGAATTCCTTTCACATTAAAAACTTGTCAGGTATTCACATCCAAAGAGGCTGCTGCTCAGGTCCCTCAAGAGAGTTGCCAAGACAGTGAAACCTCTTAAACATATAAAGAAGAAGGGAGAGATATTCAGGCAATCTCTCACCGCCGCTTTTGAATCCGCTCTCTCCCAGGAGCTGTGCATGGGCACCTTGGTCCCACAGCTGCCACCTCCTGCTGCAGCAGCAAGAGGAGAGGGATGAATCCGTCCTCTCCGGGGCAACACCGAGCGATGCAGCAACACTGACCCCAGGCCAGCTCTGCTCATCTGTGTTCCCCTGCTCAGCTCCAGTGGGAGGGAAACTGAGGCAATTTATTTTTGCTATAAGACCATACGATAGTTTGCGTCAAAGGGACCTTCCCAGCTCCCCTGGTGCCACCCCTGCCATGAGCAGGGACATCTTCACCAGCTCAGGTTGCTCAGAGCCCCGTCCAGCCTGGCCTGGGATGTCTCCAGGGATGGTTCATCCACCACCTCTCTGGACACTTTCACATCTCCCACCCGAGCTCCTGCACCAAATGGTCCCGCTCCAACTCAAAGCTGCTGATCCACAGCTAAAAACTCCCAAACTTTCATCTGTATAAACCTCCTTGCTAAGGATATTCTGCTTTTCTTTGTTAGCTGCTCTACTCTGAAAACAAGAAGAGGCGGTCACAGAAGAGGGGAGAAAGATCCCGGCTAATGAATTACCACTCATCAGAAAACCCTCTACTAAACGGAGGTGGATTGTCAACTTCTGCCCAGCAATGAGGGAAACCAAGGTGGTGGAGCCTGGTGGGTGTCCTGGGTGCATCTCCAGCCCCATCTCAGCTGGTGCGGAGGGTCCAGCCCCAAGGAACAGGATAAAAACAAAATAAGATTTAAAAAAAGAGCAAGAAAAGCCAAAGACCTCAGGATCTGCCATACCAGGAGCCCAGCACAGGGTCAGGGATGGACCCGGCAGGGGACCATCCTGGGTTTGCACTGGCTGGGGCACAGCCCCAGGCTCACAGTGACCCGATGGCTGGTCCAGCACGGTGCCCGGCGGGCACTGGGACACGCTTGTCACTCACACGTCTTCCCTGCACGTCTGGACACTTCACCCCTGCAGAGAGACCCTCGTTATCTCGGGAAGCTTGGCCTTTTATCCTGCCTCCCGAGGGGTTTTAATTGCTCTGTTCATTCCCCCAGCCTCCCTGTGCATCCTCACCAGACCCTGACAGCCTGGCCGTGCCCTGAGGACACACGGCTTGAGTGGCACCTCAAAGCCCCTCCAAAGCTCCTGGGAGGAAGGGCTGGAGGCAGACGATGGCTCCGGTGGCAGCTGGACCCAAGGCCCAGCGGCAAGGGGTTCACCTGGTTCCTTCTCTTTATGCTAAAAGCTGACTCAGCGCTTCTTACCCACAATTTTAACCAAAATTACATTGGGAGGCGAGCTGTTCTCCGTGTGCCTGGTGTGCATTTCCTATGTCACCGAAGAGACCAAGGGGGCATTTTGTTCTCCAAAAGCAGCCTGACAACTACTTAGTAAAAAAAATTTAAAGGAAAAAAATAATTTGGGAGAGGATTAAGTTACTGGGGAGAGTTGGAAGAGATGAGGAGGCTCTTCTGCTGAGCTCGCTGGGTTAACAGAGTCTGAGTGGTGAAGGGCTAAAAACAATCAGCTAAATTCATGATTTTTTCAACTGTTTGTAATTCTTGCCTGCTAAAATATTTCTGCTAACGGGCAGACTGCCACAAGCTGTGCCCAGGTCCTCAAGCACGCTCTACCTCCCTTGGTTATCCCCCATAGACCATCACAAAATGAACCACCCCAGACCCTGTGACCAGGGTTTAAACAGGGATGTGTAGGGATGAGAGAAATCCAGTGGCCTCAGCCCATGGGCCTTTTGGGCTGTGAAATCTTGTTGGCCCAGAAAACAGGACAAGTTTTGGCTTTGAGGACATTCACACCCCAAATCTGCAGCTCAGCTCTGCCCAGCTGGTCCCAGAACATCCTCCAAAAGGACATGGGCCCCGGGAGAGGATGGACACCCATTGCGATGGCTCGTTCTGCTCTTCTCAAAGCTGATCCCCAGCTCCCAGAAGACTCACCTGCCCCAATGACTGTGTATCTAGCAGATAATCCACACGTGCACCTCACTCCTTCCTGGTGGGCAGGGAGGTCCTGCAGCCATCCCACCCACACCAGCTGAGCTCCTTCCCAGCTCCTTCATCCCATGACGCACGATGGCGCTTAATTAGCAAGAAGCCTGATGCAGACACCTGTCAGCTCCTCCGAGACAACCAGCATTTCATGTTAGCTGCCCCGGGGCTATTCGGCAGGAACAGCTCGCTCTCCGTATTGATATTCCTTCATCTCAGCCTGTTTTCCAAGCCATCATCTCAACCCTCCCAGGGCCAGCAGCGCTGGGGAAAGTGGCCTCGTGTCAAAGAGCTCCCGGACTCTGATCCCACCTTTGCAGCCACTCAGGAGTGCTGGAAACACTTTGTGTTTCCCCCCCGGCAGCCCAAGGGCTCCCCAACAAGGAAATCAGGCAGCTCTGGGTGACCCAAAGCTCAGTGTCCCCACACAGCGTGGATCAAACGTGCAGGGTGGGCTGAGGCTCGCACCTGGCCTTGCTGAGACAAGAAAACACAGGACAGATTGACCTGATGGTCCCAGTCGAGGTAATAAAGAGATCCCCTGTTAATCGCAAAAGGTGTTAACTCTGAAACCTAATGGTTGGGGACTGAATAGCAACCTGAGGTGCGCGCTCACTGCCTTGGCTGGAACCAGGCAGTGTATCCTCCTGGGGAAATGTCACGTCCTTTGGAGTCCATCTCCATCCCACCTCCACCACAGCCCATCACACCACCACTTATTCCCACCTGCCCCATACCCTCCCTCACCAGGACCAGCTGAGGAGCCCTTTCCCTGAGCGGATTCACCTCCTGCCTCGCCATTAGGATGACATGTGTCACCAACCGCTTCCCAAAGGCTTTCTGGAGCATCCCCCCTCCATTTCATGCATGTGGAGAAGACAGAAGACAGCACAATTAAGACCCAACGATGCACCAGCCAGACTAAACCCCAGGCCGCTCTTCTCCCCACTGCCACTTGCCAGGAGGTGTTTTGCATTAGGAAAAGGCACCCGTCGGGTTACGGGGCAGCATGGTCACATCTGTGACATTTGTCCCTACTTTTGGGTGCCAGGCTGCATCATCGGGCTGGGTGTGTCCCCCGTGACCCCAGTAAAGTGGAAAGATCAACACCAAATCCCTTCAGCGCCTCAGAAATTCATCTCTGTCACATGGAACAAGGGGGCAGCCACGAGACGCCAAGGAGTCCCTTCGCTTTCTCCAGTGTCCATGTAAAATTAAAATGGACAAGGAAGAAGCCGCCGTAAATAATGCATCTGTGGTGCACTACACGGTTTCGGGAGCACATATGCATTGTCTAGTCTTATTTAAAGAAACCCAGCCCTGCCTGCATCATTAAAAATGCATCCTGGTTTCAGCTTCATCCCATATACGCTCACCACTGTGAAGCAGGTGGCTCAGGGGCTGTTTTCGTGCCTTTCCACTCTCAGCTGGTCCCGAGCAGCCCCACGCCGGTGCGAGCAAGGGCTCCGGGTCACATGAAAAATTCAGGCGCTTGGCATGAGGTGTTTTCCATCCCTCTGCTCCCTGCTCCTCCCTCGCACCTGAGCCCGAGGAGCCGCTCTCTGCCGCGGCCTCCCAGACCCAGCAGCATCTTCTGAGCTCATCAAGGATGAGAACTGCTCAGCCCAGCCACAGCATCATTCCCACCGCTTCCCCATCCTGCTGCTTCCTCCCTGCTCCCTCGGGCTGGTCTTAGAATCACAGAATTATTTTGGTTGGAAGAGACCCTCAAGAACATCAAGTCCAACCATTACCCCATCCCTGTCACTGCCCCATGTCCTAAGAGCCTCATGTCCTTCTGTCCAACCCTCCAGGGATGGTGACTCCAGCACTGCCCTGGGCAGCCTGGTCCAATGTCCCACAGCCCTTTGGGGAAGAAATTGTTCCCCAGATCCAACCTCAACCTCCCCTGGTGCAACTTGAGGCCGTTCCCTCTCGTCCTGTCACTTGTTCCTTGGGAAAAGAGACCAACACCCTCCATGCTACAACCTCCTTTCAGATCGTCCTCTTAATTCTCACCTGCACATCCGCCTTGCTCTGCACCCTGCATCACCCTGCTGGTAAATATCTCGGTGGGTTCCAGAGGATGGACCAGACTCCGTTCAGTGCCCAGCGACAAGATGAGGGCAATGGGCACAGACTGAAACACAGGAGGTTCCATGTAAACATGAGGAGAAACTTCTTTCCTTTGAGGTGCCAGAGCCTGGCCCAGGCTGTCCAGAGCAGGTGTGGAGTCTCCTTCTCTGAGACATTCAAACCCGCCTGGATGTGACCCTGTGCGATCTGCTCTGGTGACCCTGCGTGAGCAGTGGTTGGACTGGGTGATCTGCAGAGGTCTCTCCAACCCCAGCCATCCTGTGATTCTGTGATCTGCACCCATCCCTGCAAGCAGACGGGTGCCCCAGGGTGCTCCCACCCCAACCAAAGGCAGGGCCACCAAACCTCTCAGCCCATCTCTGTTGGAGGGAGCACGGGGCCAGCCATGAGCACACACAAGACTCCAGCAAAGCCTGGGTCAGCGGCATTATTCTCATCTTACAACACTGATCCCTGCTTGCTGCTCACTGCCTGCTCCTCCGGGATGCACTGGGCCACTGGCTGGGGGTGGGAGAAGCCATCAGCGTCACCCAGACACACGGACACCCAGACATCCATCCACAGCCCTGCACCCGCCTGCGTCCTCCCCACGGAGGAGCTCCTCCAGAGACACTGCAGGAGAACCTGGGAGATAACACATGCCTGCGACATTAGCAATTAAGGAACATTAATTATAATAATAATAATTATCACAAAATAGCATTTTTATGGCACAATATTATGCTGAAGGATTTATAACATACTGAATCATGAAGTTCGTAATTAAAGTTATTTTAGTTTCTAATTTCGCTTTAATTCTATTCCTATAAAAGATACGATAAATATACCTTAAAAGAACCCACAGAAACCATTACTTAAGACAATTTCCCTGCACAGGGATGTTATATTGCGGCACAGAGATCCCTCGAGGAGCATCACAAACCTTGGCGAGGACGAGCGTCCTGCCCTGTGAAATACCTGCGGTGCATCCACAACCTCTCAGCTTCAGCTTCGAGTGCTCCTGAGAAGTTCACCACCCTGGTAGGAAACAAAAACGAAATAAAGGACAGGGAAATTCTTTAGACATTGATCAAAGATCTATGTTTTGGAAGAGCTGTTACCATTGTAATGTTTCAGTTCTGTTTTGTGAATAAACTCCATAATATTAACAAAGCCCAGGTCAGAATACAGAGGTTAACACCACAGCCACCCACTCTGACCGCCCCGTATCTTGCTGCACAGGAATTTCGAGTAACAAGTCTATCACCCCACTGTGGAGCAAGATACATTTTGAAATCTCAGGTTCTGCCCCCAAATCAATGCGTCCAGCCCCCACTTTTCTGGACCTGCACCATAACCCAGCCTGCCCAGTGCTAGCCCAACCATCCTCACTAAGATGCTTTCAGCAGGACTGAGCCCCCCTCCTCTGGGGGCTGCCCCAACATCTGTGCCAAACCAAACAGCACAATAGGACGCAAGGGAAAAGGAGGAGCTGATGCGCTTGAGAAGCCATTTGCCTCCAACCCCCCCAACACCGTTCCCATGGCTCAGGCAGCCCTGGCTGTGTCCCAGCAAACAAAAAGCCACCATGGGGTGTAAGCAGCTGAAGGTCCATCGCATCCATCCCTCGAGAGGTGGCACAGCCCCAGCTGGCACGCGGCTGGCCTGCGGTGACAATAATGATCTGATTTGGAAGCCAGAGGACGTGTCGATCCCCAGTCCCGCAGCACGGTCCCCGCTTGCTGCCTTCAGCCCCCCATGGGCTGTGGGCTGACGCCGGAGCAACTCATCACACTGACGGAACAGCCCCAGAGCACGGCGGCAGATCTTCCACCCCCTTAGCTCCGCACCTGCCCCCGAGCTCAGCCTGCAGCCCCACTCCCCTGGGAACCCCCCCAGAACTTAACTTCATCATTAATTTAAGTGCCTCTGTGCATCATGTTGCCCACCTGGGCCCCCGAGCAGAGATTTTCCACCACAGGGAACGTGATGAACAGGGCTGGGAGACGATGGGTTTTGGCTTCCTGGCAGCCCATAACTGGTTTGGGGGTAGCGCCTGTTCCAAGAAAAGCAGCAGGCGATCCCAGCACCCACATTCCCAGACAGAGAGGGACCCAGCCTGGGCTGGGAGGGAGATGGAAACCCCCCAAAAGCAGAACAGGGTGGGTTTTAATGGAAGGCTGGGGGCTTTAACTAAGAGAGGCACCTATATTACTAGCAAGGCCTTTAATTGATTCTGGGAGAGTGATTTCTAAATTATATCCTGTTGTGTACACCGCAATCAATAAATGCATTAAAGCAGAAGGAGCCTGCAAGCCCCTCGGTTGTGCTGCTTCACAGCATCCCCGCAGCCTGTACCCCAATTCCTGTACCCCACTTTGTGCCCCACCGGAGCTGCAGAGGGAACCCCCGGGTGCTACAGGAGCTCAGGATGTGTTTCTATCATTCTATGAAATGCTGTTTTCATGGCTACTTCTTACAAACTTTGATCTGGAAAACCAAAAGTGAGGCAGAGTGGTCCTTTCCATAAGGACATGGTAGAAATCCTACAAAGCTCGTCTGCCCACCTGTTTTAAGGATCACAGATTTAGGAAGGGGTTTACCGTCCATAGAAGGGGGTTTAGTGATTTGAAGAAGCCGCCTGGAAGTTCCCGCTCCCCGCGTGTTCCCCTGGCACATCCTGCTGCCCGAAGGGAGAGCCGGGAGAACAAAAGCAACACAAACACTTCAGCCTATTCATAAAAAAAGTTTACAAAATGATGAGTGAAAGACAGCTAATGATGCATCATACAGTCAGTGCCAGGGAAAATGATCCAAATTAAAGTCCTCAAATATGAAAAGAATCAACGTTTAATAAGACAGTTAATGTATGTTATTTAAATGTCACTTCATTATTAAAAGTGTATATTTTTTGAGGTTTAATAACCATGTAATTGAGGCATCTTTTCTATAGTTAAACCTTGGCAAATATGTTTTTCGTAATTAGCTGGTATTTATTTAACATGCAATAACCATCCCATTAAATTTAATGACTTTCAATTAATAGGTACAGAGGGGCCTTTTTTAATGTCAATATGTATTCTTAAAGACGGGTTCCCAGCGCGGTGCCGCAGGGAAGCTCGGGGGTGACCGCAGAGGGCAGGAGCCCGAGCTGAGCCAGGGGCTCTGCTGTCACTCCACGGCAGGGACGGGGACCCCGGTGACCCCCATCCAGAGAATGGGGCTGCCTGTCCCAGCCCCGGCTCGGGGGCACGAGAGGGAGGATGCCAGCGGACACCCCATGGGGACTCCAGCCCATCCATGCCAGGCACATCCTCACCCCATCACGGATTAAAGGAGCCAGGCCGAAGGACAAACTTTGCTCCACGCAGCCGCGGTTGAGCTTTGTGGCTCAAATTAGCAAACAGCCCAGGGTAAATTAACTCCCATAACAAACCAGGCAGTGCAGAGTTATTAACCTGCTTGTAATAAAGCCCAGTACGATGCTGAGCGCGCTGCAATCCTGCTGGGCTCCGGGCTGTAAAATCCCGCACTGTTAGAGAGGAACCCTCCATCACGCAGGTATCCCCACCTCCATCACCCCGAGCAGGGGCTCTGCCAATGCCTCCCCAATCCCTGTACCCCAAGAATCAACCCCAGCCCTGGCAGGACCCCCAAAACACCCCTCCCTCCTCCTTGCAGCACAGCGGGGGCTGCAGGGCAGGGACTATCTCACCCCTCCACGCTCCTGGTGCCTCCTTCCCCAGCTAAAACCCTCCGAGACCATTTGCAGAGAACGGCCAAAACGCACCATGAATCAACCAGACTGGGGCAGCAGACAGATCCCTGCATTTCCCCAGCCTCCGACGGGCAAGACCCCGGCAGCACGCATTCACCTGCCCTGAGCGCAGCCACGTAGCAAGACTCAGCAATCAGTGAATGCCATTTAATTGTGGCATCAGTTATTAAGGGACCCCATCGGCTGCTTCAACAAGGCTGACAGGAGCGGGCTGCAGCCATCTGCTCCGCTTGCCCAGGGATACTGGTGCCCACAGAGGTGACAAGAGGGACACGGTGATTTCTGGTGCTGGGGTCAGAGCTCCCACGGTGCTGCCTGAGGCTTGGTGTGGGTAACGTGGCTGGGGTGGGGAGCAGAGCTGATGGGGTTATTTGGTCCCTCATCCCAGGTAGTTGGTGGCGAAGCTGCCGACAGCTGCCCATGCTGACACAGCCATAACGTACCCATGGAGTCCCCGAGGACCTGTGCCGAGGGGAGTGTGGCCCCACACAGGAGTCCAGCACAGGTGATTAATCATTATTAGCAGCCTGATGGAGAGATGGGTTTGGGGACGTGGGGCACAGGGCGGCTGCACTGGCACTGGGGCTCAGTGCTGTGGCACCTCTGCCCACTCCTGCACTCCTCCAGCTGTACCGCTGCTGCCCCAGTGCCCTCCTCTCTGTGCAGCTGCCCCTTTCTCCTGTCCTCCCGCCTCTCTCCATCCTTTCTTCCCACCTCTCCCTCCACCATCCCACTCCAAAGATCCCGCTGCAGCGCTGCTCCCATCCCCAAAGCAGCGGTGAGGTTGGTCCTTGCCAAACTCAGCGGGTGCCCAAGAGCCTTTGCAATGGGGCAGCCACTGGGACTTGGGCATCCCCTGTCACAGATTCAGCCACCAACCTCCTGCCTTTCCAGGGAAGATGAAACCAAGACGTGCCAAGCCACAAGGCCACCTCCAGCGCCCAGACCACCCTGCTGCGCTCCAGCCCCTGGGGACACGAGGCTCGTTGGGCAAGGGCAGCCCAGCAATGCAGTGCAGGGACGCGCTGTCCCCAACGTGACATCCCTGAAGCGAGCAAATGCCGCTTCTCGCACAGCAGATGGCAAATCCTACAGCAGGGAGGGGAAGCAGGGTGCCCGTCAGCACCCCCAGCTATCGCTGAGCTCTGCACCTCCCTTTGCAGGGCTGGGAGCCAGCACCGGGCTCTCCTCTCCAGCGCTTTGCTCTCCCCAGCTCCAGATGTCCCCAAGGACACCCCTCAGGGCCAGGGACCAACCTGCGTCTCCTGCCCCCAGCCCTTTGCACCCTGGTCCATCAGACACTGCTCCAGACAGAAGCACCGAGCTGAAGGGAAGAAAAAGGACCTGGACTTTAAAGAAAATAATAATTCTAGAATAAATAAATAAATAACAAGCCCAAGTGCAAGCCTGCTTTTAAATTCAAATGTGCAATATGGCCCAGAGCCTCGGAGCCAGAAGGAAACTACAGATTTGGGCAAGGAGACAGGGAATATTTCACTCCAGCTTTGTCCAAGCCGTCATGGTTTACACAGCTGCAAGGGAGTTGGGGAGAGCACTGCTCCCTGGGGCTCTGCGGCTCCAGCAGTCGTCCCCCTGCCCCTGGACCTAAAAAGTTCCTCTGGGCTCTCACAACATCTCCCCATCATGTCCCACCAGCTCTGTCTCAGGGCCACGGCTGCGCCAGGGAGAGCCCTGGCGCTCCCACCCTGCCCAAGACCCCCAGCCCCAGTGGGGAACACACAGCACAGCACCCAAAAGCAAGAACAGACCTGCCAGACCCTGCGCAGGGGGTGGTTGGGGTCACAGAAACACCGGTGGCCACAGCACGGGGCAGTGAGGTGACAAATGTGGCCCCGTCCCAGCGTGGGGCTCCAGCCCCCACCTGTTCCCAGAGCGAGGGACATTCTGAGCCCCAGAGCATCCCCAGCTGCAGCAGGGGCCGGTTCCTGTCCCTTAGTCAATGCACCTGCCCCAAGAGCCCGGAGCCACAATCGGGATTCACGTCCCCCGTGAGCCACAAGCGACACGAGTCGGGACAGAACTCAGCCCGTGTCCCGCAGCTGGGCACGGCCGGGCTGTCACCTCTGCCGCAGCGGGGACACGGCACCTGTGTCCTGTCAGATGCTCACAGGGGCGCACCCCAGGTCTCCACGGGCACAGACCCTCACCAGGGCGGCACCGCCCGGTCCCGGCCCCGCAGCCCCGGTCCCCGTGGGTTGTCACGGTCGCCGCGGGTTGTCCCGGCTCGGGGCCGGGCGGCAGCGGCGGGAGAAGCGCGGAGCGACAGTGCCATCTGGTGCCATCTGCTGCCGCCGCCAGGAGCGGTGCCCGACCCGCCGGCCCCCGGAGGGACCCCAGCCCCGGTGTGGGTGCAGAGAATGAGTGTTGCGCACCCCCGGGTGGCACGGGGCGATGGGGGCCGGGAGGTGACAGGGAGGTGCCAGGAGCCTGGAACTGGGGAAAAAATTCAGCATAACGTCCCAGGCCTGTTTTTCCCTTGCCTTTAACCCCCCCACACCAACACTGGGGTGTGAGGACATGGTGGGAATGGGCACCAGGTGATGGCTGTGCCCCCGGCCATATCCTGAATGCAGGAGTTGCAGGACCCTGTGCCCAAAAACCAGACCCCACCACCCCAATACAGATGCATTAGCAGAGAGACAAGGGCCACATGACTTTCATAGACTCATTTTGGTTGGAAGAGACCCTCAAAATCGAGTTCAAACATAACCCACTCCTGGCACTGCCCCGTGTCCTGAGAACCTCATCTCCATCTGTCCAACCCTCCAGGGATGGTGACTCCAGCACTGCCCTGGGCAGCCTGGTCCAATGCCCCACAGCCCTTTGGGGAAGAAATTGTTCCCCAGATCCAACCTCAACCTCCCCTGGTGCAACTTGAGGCCATTTCCTCTGCTCCTGGCGCTTGTTCCTGGGGAGCAGAGCCCGACCCCCCCTGGTTCCAAGCTCCTTTCAGGCAGTTCAGAGATCAGAAGGTCTCCCCTCAGCCCCTGTTCTCCAGCTGAACCCCCAGGTCCCTCAGCCGCTCCCATCACACTTGTGCTCCAGCCCCTCACCAGCTCTGTTCCCTTCTCTGAACTCACTCCAGTACCTGTACTTTGCACGGGGACGTCCCAATGAGAAACCCCTCACGCTCTGCACAGGGAGGGTCAGGGCTGCTGCTCCAGGTCCTGCTGGCACGGTGGCTGCTGGTGGGGCTGGCGACAGGAGCCCCCCTGCCAACACCATGTACCCTCCAAGCACAATCCAGTTTCTCCTAAAAACACAGGGGCAACACAGCAGAACATCATCTCCATCCAAAAAGAGCAGAGCAGGAATGTGGGGCCGGCTCCCAGGAGGGTTGAAGGCACATGGGATGTGTTTGGGACAGCATGTTACCACATCACACCGTCCCCACCGTGGCCCTGATGCAGTGACCCAGGGCTGGAGGGGCTGCGGGGGCCACAGGGGTGCTGTGACACCCTCCTCCACATCCCCGAGGCACCGGTGCATCCTCCACCACCAGCGTGGTGAGCAAAGCGGGGGGACTGACCACGGGTGGGGGGAAATCTGCTTCACAAATTACCGTTAGTACCAAATGTCCCTTCTTATCAAGACTGGACGGGTATTCAATTTTCTCTTCAAACGCCTGCCTTCTGAAATGGTAATAGAATTTCAAATCTAGGGGAAAAGGGAGGGGAAAAACTGAATATGCAAGGATTAACAATGAGAGAGACAGACAAAGGAAGAAATTATACCAAAAAAATATAGTTGGAGCCTTTGCAGGAATTAATTAAATACAAATATAAAGAGAAAATTAACAGTCTCATGGTTAGGAGGGGGAAGAAAAGGGATATTTTCTGAGTTTAATTAACCTTTTTTTGCCAAGAACAACGAAGAGGAAGGGGGAAGGGAGGCGGAGGAGAGCAAAGACTCCTAATTGTTTTGCCTTGCAGGAGATAATTACCGAACTGGCCAGGTCAGGGTCTGCCCACGTGGGCTTGGGGTGCGTGGGTCCGGCTGGCACATGTGCCAGGACCACGTGCACATAATAACCCGTTTGTTGGTCTTAATCGGGAGGCAGATTGAGAGGAGCAAAGGCAGCGCTGGGACAAGCTCTGGTCCCCTGGATGTCAGGGGGTAAAAGGTGGGTGAGGAGGGGACATTCTCTCCCAGCAGCGCCATGGGGAAGGGGACAGTGTTGGTCATTGGTGGGAGGTGGCCACAGTGACCACCAGGAACATGAGACGATCAACTTCTCTCTGTCCCTGCACTTCCTAATTTTCCATATGCAAGTTTGGTATCTGCCGGTGCTCGGAGGCATCAGTCACAGGGCAGCAGCTTGGAGGTAGGATGGGGTTTTGGAGCAGCTGGAGGCCAAATTAATGGTCTTTGTCATCACTGTCCCCTCCTGGGGAAAGCGAGGGAGCCAGGCAATGACAGGAAGATGAAAAGCAGTAGGACGAGGAAAGGAAAGGTGCTCTGGATGCAAACGCAAGCACCTGCCTGCCGAGTCCTCGCTGCCCTCACATCTCTGCTTCGCTGCTGCCCGCTCAGGAGCTGTTTGGCCACAATGGGGACTCCAGGAGAGGGGAAGGGGACAAAGCCAGACCCGAGAGCAGAGCGCTGGTGACTGCGGCAGCGGGCCCGTGTCACACCCGCTGTACGGCACGGTGCTCCCTGTGGGCTGTGGACACTGCTGGACACCCCGGTACGCCTGCAAACCCCACGGTCACATCTGTAGTGACCCACATGGTGCCAGCGACCAGGAGCGATGGAGACGGGCCACTCAATGCCACACAGGCCACTTGGACAAGGGACGATGAACACCACTGTCATTCTCCCCTGGGTGGGAGGACTTGGGCACCATGGGGTTGGGAGCAGAACCCGTCCTCTTTCACCCGGCGGGGTGAAGCAGAGATTCCCTGAGGACTCAGCACACGTAACTTCCCTGGGCCACCACCCGTGGAGATGTTCTGTGCCACAAGCTCTCCCGAACAATCACAAAGCCACCTCCTCTCCCTGCAGCCCCCTCCTCACCGCGTTACACCATCGCATGGGTGCTGGAGTGGGCAATGGAGAAGCCGAGGTCGGTGCTCCAGGCAGGGTCACCTGTGCTGAAGCCCAATTTCCACCTGATGACGGAGGGCAAATCTCATCATTCCCAGGCAGGATGCTCCTGAAAAGCATAAGGTGAAGAACTGGACCTCTGCACGGGTCCGGCCCTGCCAGCACCGCATCGCTCTGGAGGACACACAGACGGGCTATGGACTACCCAGGAATTGGGACGGGGTGATTAATAAGTTAAAACCAACACCAGCAAGCATTTATTTAACAAACACAGCTCCTTATCTGTCCAGGAATAGATTGCAAAATTATTCAAGAGTCTTCAGCGTAAATTATTCTTGGTATAAGGATTGTTTAAATTGCAAGCTGGGGATATTACTGTGAAGTGTACAAGGTATGTGGTAAATTATGTAACCAATTTATGTAATTTATAAATTGAGTTACATAAATTAGCTACACAAGGTACAGCATGAATGTCAAATTGTATACTCAATTGTCAAAATAATAGCTCAACATCAGATTAGTTTGAGGATTAATCCAGACAGTACAAAGTCTGGATGCTACAAATAAACAAATATAAATATCAAACTGTTTACTAACAGCTCAAACTAGAACATTATTGGCATTAATAAAGTGCAACCACTCAATTACATGTCGGGGGGGGGAAACGAGGCAGAGCCAGCAGGATTGGTTTGCTTTTCATTGTGCACAGAGGTGCCCATGGTCAGTGTCCCGCCGAGCACCCCGGGGGCAGAAACCACCTGAGCCTTTCCCAGCAGTCCATGTCTCACCACTGGGGTAAGGAACATCTCCAGTAACTGCCAAAGGCTACAAAATCACTAATGACTTTGCAATTAAAAAGCTCAGACTAAGGGCACTGTGACATCACTGAATTCACTGCTCAGAGGGCTGTGAAGATGGAAGAGTTTGTGAACTTACTGTGCAGCTCTGAGACTCACCTGTCACCGCCCACTAATGTGAATTTTCAGGACGTGAAGGAATCAAACAACAGTTTGGGTTGAAGGGACCTTCCCAGCTCCCCCAGAGCCACCCCTGCCATGAGCAGGGACATCTTCACCAGCTCAGGTTGCTCAGAGCCCCGTCCAGCCTGGCCTGGGATGTCTCCAGGGATGGTTCATCCACCACCTCTCTGGCCAACCTGGGCCAGGCTCTCACCACCCTCAGGGCCAACAATTTCTTCCTCAAGTCCAGCCTGAATCTCCCTCCTTTACTTTAAAACCATCACCCCTAGTCCTGTCACAACAGGCCCTGCTAAAAGTCTGTCCCCATCTTTCTTATCAGCCCTTTTAAGCACTGAAAGGTGCAATAAGATCTCCCTGGAGCTTCTCTTCTCCAGCTGAACACCCCAACTCTCTTAACCCTTAGGAAACCAGAACCAAGGCTGTTAGTTTGCCCAAAGTTAACAGTCAAAGGTACATTTCCAACCATTCCTTTCCCACCAGCATTTCCCCTCCACTCCCACAAAACACTTGACTCCAGGTTCAGCACAGGTGAGACAGCCCTGGGCAGGCTCAGCCTTTTTGGACACACAGACACCACGAGAGGAAAGGTGCTGCTCTTGCAGTCTACTTACTTATTATTAATACCTTGTGCTCCTCATTAAAATGTAATTTTCTCTCAAGTTGAGACTGGCAGGATTCTGCTCTCCGGAGAACAGCTGTGATTATGTTGTCACCAGGAGCGCTGCAGGGTCTGTAGCAGTGTTAGAGCATCAGCTTCCAGTCCCAGGGGTGACCAGAAAGTCACCTAGAGCACAATCCTCTTGAGTACAACTTATTAAAACCTCCCCGTTAATGGGTGTGCTTGGTTTTCTCAGCAAGCTGAGGATGGACCTCCCAAGCAATCCCACATGGTAAGTGCCGGTGGGCAGCGGCCAAGTTCATGGTCAGAAGGATGCTATCGATTGCCTTAAAATTACAGCGTGTGCACGCGTCTCATTTTTCTGTGCAATTCCTATAACCTATACAGATCTAACCCCATTCATGGGCTGAAAACAGCCTCGAACAAAACTCCCTGAGTTCGTATCAGCACCACGCAGCGCAGGACCACCCGCAGCCCCTGAAGAGGACACCTGGTTTGTTTGAGGAGCTCAAGAACCAGCTGAGGGTGCTTCCAAGATGATCAGCTTAGACTCCAAAGCAGAATTTCTCTTCTCTATCCGTTTGGCTACAGACTAAACCGCAACCCGTTCCTTCAGACAGCACCGTTCATTTTCCTTCAATGGGGAGGTCAGGCCAACCAGCGGCTACGTGGAACCGAGAGCTGGCACCGAGGTTTCCCGGCTGGGTTTCATTAGGAGGTTAGGGAAAGCAGCCATGAAGTGTATTAAATGTATTACTGTGGATATTCTGTTTCTGGGAATGTATATTTCAGGGTAGCAGAACGCACTATATAAAATAATTAGAATGTAGTCTTGAAATGAATGGATAAGTATTTTCCATCTTTGTAACCTCTTTAAGTTAAATTTCCCACCGCACTGTGCAAGCACCTGGATTTAAAGCCTGGAATAAGCCTAACGCACAGATAAATCTCCCACTCTCAGCTTAAGCTTGGCTTGGACAGCCCTGCAAGCATTGCGACAGAATCCTGCCAGGTCCCTTCCCACACCGAGCCCCGAGATGCGGCCACAGAGCCGAACTGGGGAGCAAAACCTCATCTGGGTGTTCCTGCTCTGGCGGGGGAATTGGACTGGATGAGCTTTCCAGGTCCCTTCCAGCCCCTGACATTCTGGGATTCTGTGAAACTCATGGCAAAAGATGCTCCTGGGATACGCCAGGCTTGGCCTACAGGGATGCCAGGCTCAGCCTACAGGGATGCCAAGCTCAGCTTACGTGGCCATCACAGATTCACAACACCGCCCCATTTAATCCAATAAACACAACCCAAGGAGGCTGTTGGTAGGGGGCAGCAGCGCTGGACGGTCAGGAGCAGAGGGGAAAAGCCCCAACACAAAGGCGGCTTGCGAAAGAAAAATAATAAGGATTAAAGGGACTACGAAGGCTGTTTCATTGGAGCAGCCCATAAAGAGCAATTTCTCTGCCTTTTGTAAGCTTCTCTTTCGGCTGATATGATTTAAGTGACATTGGGAACGTGCGTTTCCCCCCGCCTCGCTAAGAGCCGTGAAGCTCCGCCGCGGTGGGCACAGACGGCCCCACAGCTGAAAGGCTATGGAAGGAAAAGTAAAGAATTAATATTTAAACAGGCTCGCGCATGGCTTTATCAAATGGCAACAACTCCAATCTCTCCCTTGGTTCAGCTGTTCGGAGGGGGAACGCATGGCAGCACTGGCAGAGTTCCTGTTTACTTGTTTTACGATGGCTGTAACGAGGAGCCCATTAAATTAATAGCCGTGCTTTATTTTTAATGTTATGTTTAGCTAATCCTGACTTACAGTGGCACTCCCCAGTCATAGGAAAGAAAAATCAAACTCACTCTGATGATGGACTCGATCACCGAGAGAACGGATACGGAGGACGTTCAAGAGGTTGTAGGAGGGAAGAATTAACACCCTTCTCGTTCCTCCTGAGGGAGCGACGCTCACATCCCTCCGCTGGTGCCCATTAGACAAATTAGCCCAGGCAGTTCAAGGACTAAATCATACAAAATCCAGCTCAAGCTCTAAGAAAAATAAATGCCAGATAGACCTATTCCAACTCCACTAACATCTCAGCACCAGGTACCAAAACTGGTTGTGAACAGTGAAGATAACACTAGAGAAAAAAGTAGGAAACGTATAGGACTGAACTGCATGAACCAGTTTGCCATACATGTTAAGTGTAGCTATTGAGTAATCAAGAAGGATTTTGAAATCAAAGCTCTAAGGGATCCACGAGAAGGTGTGCAGATCCCAGCTCTTCAAAAAGAGCCACATGAGCAAAGGGGATTTGTGTGGGTTCGTGCGAATGGCAAACCTGCTCCAAAGATAGCAGAAATTGTGTTTGTTTCTAAATAAACTTCTCTAAGAATTAAAAAGAGAATGGGAACAGGTGTGGGGTTACAACCCCGCAGGACTGAACGGCTTCAGGCTTCCATGGGTTTCTGAAAAAGGGCTGATAACCCAACAGCGCTGGATGCAACAGCTCCCTGGGGTGGTGGGAAGATCTTGTTGCCGTTGTAGGGTCTGTTTTATCCAGGTGCACCTGGTTACAGCAACTCTTGGAGTAGGAAGGAACGAGTGGAGAGTCCTTGTGCCTTCACTGCTTCTGACCCCAAAAGTCACCAGGCAAAGAGAAGAACGTGGTCCTGATGCATGCACGAGACTGGCAATGAAGCATTTTCGGGAATCAGACATCAACAATTCAGCGACAAGCCACAGACAAGCACTTTTAACCAGCTTGGAAATAAATAACAACAACAACTCGAAAGACAAATTGAAAAACTCTGCCTGGAAAAGGAGCACACAGCATGAGATCACAGGATTCAGCAGACTATAAAATAGGAAATGAGACTTACTCTTCTCCCCCTACGGCTACACAAAACCCTCCTACACACATTACAGACGCTTGGCAATTGCCTTTCTCCTCCAGCCTCTTCTGTTGGGGATGAGGAAGAGTTGGTAGAAGCCTGAACACAAAGAGGTTATTAGATAAAGCATCTTGCAAAGCCAAGTGTGAAATATTAACAACAGGAAGCAACGGGTTGTGTTTTTATGCAAGATCACAAATTTGGTGCTTAGAGAGCCTGAGATGTTCTTGCACGCTGGAATCTCATAGCGCTTGTTGAATGTTTCATTTAAACAGCTATTGAAGCCTACTGGAAAATTTCTATCCGTTCTGTTATTTGCTGTATCTTCTCTAACTTCATTGTTTTTGTTCTTTCTCCTCCTTGCAACACTAAGAAATTATGCATGAATAAAAAGGTTGTTCCTTCCATTCATCTGGCCGGTTTTAAAAACAATTCATGCTCCTAAAGTGGGCACTCTGCAAGCCTGTATTTTCACATGAAATTACCACAATTGTGCACATTGCATTCGAATTACCGGATGCATTTGTACACACAATTACCCAATTTGCACAGAAAACTGCAATAAGCGGGCAGGGAAAATGGACACGCAGCTGTTCGGCTGAATGGAGCCCCGCGCCTGGACGGCATCTGGCGACGGGCAGGTTCGGTTTTAGGAGGTGAAGTGGGTCACGGATATTCCTGGACACAAAAGAGCTGCTTTTTAGCCAGCACAGGCAGCAGCGTGGCTGGCGGCCCCTACCCAACTCCAACCTGCCTTTGGAGGAAACTGCCTCCGATTCAGCTTCTACAATAGATCCACACGTTGTTTATCCTGCTGTCCTCGTCACCCATTAATGCCCACTGTGATGGCAGATGTGCGATATGGACATCTATTCAACACCGGACACCAGGCTCCAGGAACAGCGATCTCTGCCGCTCCGGAGCGTAACTGACACCTGCTGGCACAACCTCGCATGAAAAGATGTCCATGCTCTGAATATCCAACAAGCGGTCAAGGAGAAACATAAGGAGAAGGAGCGCAAGAGAAGGTGGTTGGCCAGAGAGGTGGTGGATGAACCATCCCTGGAGACATCCCAGGCCAGGCTGGACGGGGCTCTGAGCAACCTGAGCTGGTGAAGATGTCCCTGCTCATGGCAGGGGTGGCACTGGGGGAGCTGGGAAGGTCCCTCAACCCAAACCATCCTATGATGAACTAACGCGTGTCTCCGGAAACGCAGAGTTAGGCAAACCAGTACTGAAGTGCGATGACACGCAAGAGGTGTATTTTCAGCTAATAATCAAGCAGTCCCTCATCTGGAGGTACTGGATGGCCTTAGAGTGCCACTTTGTCCTTGTTGGGTTGCAAAACAGCCGCAAAGCACCTGGCCAGCATTAGCTGGAGATGTTACATTTATGATTTTATGGCTGATTTTCCCCCCCCTACCCTCTATCAATTGAGTTCGCTGTCTGAACGATCGCATCTGTTTATGTTCCACAGACACCTGCGTATCTTGAGATGACAGCAACTCCCTGAATACTGTAATCAGTTATTTCTCAACAGAGGAATTGCCAATTTGGTAAATAAAGCTCATTATAAAACAACATGGAAATATATTGCAGTTGCCTAACAGAGAAAATTGTCCAGTGCTGCCAGATAATCAGCCCTGGCATCACAGTCCCCCCCAATTTAGGGCAGATGAAATAACAACATGCAAATGACTCATGCCAAAGCAACACTGGATGGGGGCAAGAAGAAAACGAGGAAGAGACAAAATAGGTGCTTTTCAGAGCAGTAGTAATTTAAAGTGTAGTCAGGGATGGATCTCAGTGCTCCATATTTCTGCCTGCAGAGGCAGGGGTTCGGTGTCTCTGCAGAACTGAGCTATCCCAAGCAGATCCCAAAGTCAGCACGGCAGCAAAAGCCCACCCAGAACTGCTACAGACAGATCTGAGGGCACCAAGTGCCCAACGTCAGCTTGGAAAACTTGTCCTTCCTCCCTTGGGGACAATAAGTTTAACCTGGATGGAGATAAAAAGGTGGAATTTTTGCAAAGATGAGCAAATATCGCTTCTGAGGAGGAAGAGGGTTGTGGCATCAGCACTCCGCGAGAAGGAAAGGCATTTTGTTGCTTTAATGAAGATGTAAAGCACTACGTTGGTGCCTAAAAGAAAAGGAGACGAAGCAGAATATAACACAGAAAACAATTCTCAGCCCCCCTCATCCATTTTCATAAACAGTGCATTAAACTCTGACATGACCTCCAAAAATCCATGTTCACATCCTTCAGAAGCTGTCAGACCCAGTCAGAGAGGACACCAACAGCAACCGCTGCCAGAGGAAAAGCTTTAGCCAGAGAAAGGGAATCAATTTACCAAGCCAGACCTGCTCCCCCGGTTTGCTGACAGGTCTTTTGCAAATCTGCCGCACTTACCTCTACGAGGATGAAATGTCAGACAACACAGGTCCCGCTGTCCCTCGGCGGGGCGAGGAGAGGGCTCAAAACTGAGCACAAGGCTGGAAATAACAGTAGTTTATGGCAGACAAAGGCTTTTTCAGTATGATTCACCAACACCAGTTCCCTTCAGCCAGGCCTCCGCACTCCTCCAAGTGCTTTCAAATAAGCCAAAGTCATTCAGCCCGGGACCGAAACGAATGAGTTCTGTGATTTATAAACTGTGACTTCAAATATTTCTATTCCCCACACTTGTTGGGAGTTTTTGTTGGCATGGGTAGGAGGCAGAAAACAGCAACGAACAAACTCGTGGGACTGAAAGTATCTCACAGCACACGGTGACCATTAAACACTTTATTGTTTAGGAGGGAACCTTGGAAGGGAAGAAACGCGCCTGCTGGTGTAACCGATGGGAGCGTGCTAGGAACAATGAATCCTAACAAGCTAATCAGGGTTACTTCCAAATACTTTGGACCCCGTTCTCCAGAGCAAACGGACAAAGATAACAGCTCTTGGAACTCAGATGTGGATTGGTGAAACCAAAACGCGCACAGGGTGAACCAGCTGTGCTGGAAGCATCTGGGGTCAATACGAATCTTTACATTGTAATACAATAAAAAAGAAAACGGTGGCATCTCCCTCTCCCAGAACCCCCCTCCCAACTCCAGAAACATCCAGTGAGTGATACATGCAGGCAATTAGAAGAAAAGCCATGTCGGCGTCTTGGACCGCAAAGGGCAGAAGGCACCAGGTTTGGTCAGTGTCTTACAGAAGCATGCTGGGGCTTCCAGGGGTGTCTGTGGTCCCTGTCCGCTGCTCTTTGGTGGGTGATGTTTATCCAGAATTAACTAACAGCTCCTGGAGGAGAAAGGAGACAAAAGAGAACGTAGCAAGTTAATTATGCAGCTCTTGACATGGGACAGGATCAACGGTAAGAGCGAGCACGAGATGGGAGAGGAAGAAAGACAGGGACTCGGAGAATGCACAACTCCTGATGTGTTTGACAGCTTCTACCCTCCTAAAATTCAAAGTAAAATCACACCTGCTTTGTCCCCAGCAACCTCCTGGTTGATACATTCTCAGATCCTACAGGCATCTGCGTATGAGCTGTTGGCTTCTGAGGGGTAGAAAAAACAGGCGGCTTTTGACCCTTTTAGGATGAAGATTGCAGAGCCTACTATGGCCTCTTCTTATTTTTATCTTATCGCTCCTATAAAGTCAAATAAACCAAACCAACAACGCCACCAGCAGTGGATGAGAACACAGTTGGCACCAGCTATAGCCCCTCTGCCCCCGATGATCCAGGGTATCGACGTTGGACCCGACTTCAAAACCTGGGTAACCAGCTCTCGTGGATCAGTAACGGCGTCTTTATATCGATGAACTGCTGAATCACAGAGGGTGAACCCATCGACACGCTACTTTTTTTATCATGCTCTGGACAGGGGAAGTTCCATTTTGCAGAGCAGACGGCACTTACCCACGTTTAGAGGACCCTGCTGAAGACAAGTTTGGAAAGACAACTGAAGAGCGAGCTGCATGTGGCCTCACCACCCATTTTTACCAGGGCTGGATTGGAGCTTGGTTCTACTCTGTAGTCCAGCCTTTCCTAGGAGAGAAGCTGTGCTTTCCTGGATGTGAATCAGGAAGGAGAATATCACCAAAAACTGAAGGTAGCACACTCGGCAGTACCTGTGAGGAGTGAGGCTGTGATTCTGCACAGCAGGCCGATATTCGCTGCTGAACACCTGCAAGCTCAGCAGATTCAGTCTACATTGACCATGCATCTCCAAAGACAGCCCCATCTCTAACAACAACGAACTGGAAAAGCTTCAAAGGACTCGAGAATAAAGAGAAAATTGTTTGCCAAATTATTTAGACAAAGCTTATCTAGAAATCTGACACACCAACCATCAATATTACTCAACTGACTCTAATTTCCCAGGTAATTTTTCTCATCATTAGTGACTTAAGGGCTTTGCACAGAGCAGTACATTTTAAAAACTCCGATAGCACTCGCACAAATTGTCACGAGCCAAGCAGCAACAACTCGCAATCAATTTTGCAATAAAGTAATTTGCTGTATTCACACTGTAACACCTCATTGAAGTGTCGAGGAATGTTACATTTTGTGAAAAAGCCACTGATGTGGCCAATCTGTGGTTAACCCGTGCGGAAGATAGTAAAACCTTTTCTTTTAAATAATTTTAAAGAATATCGTAATAACACAATTTCATGTTCAAAATCATAACTAGATCTTTGTACTCATTCCAGGAGAAAATGCAAACAGCCAGCGCTTAAACTCAATCAGCTCTTTCCAGTCCCCATGGAGCTGGGGGCTCACAAACCTTCCTCATGCCAAAAACATCAGGTTCCACCTCACCCTGGGTGACCAAACTTTCTCAAAACCTCGTGCACAGTGAGCACTGGACACTCGGCACCGATGTCCTGCAGGGACCAAGGGACGCTGCCGTGACCAAAGGATGCAGGTGACGATAACATCGATCAGCCCACACTGCTCCTGATCCAATCACATCTAAGACCAGCCTGTGCTGGATGGAGCAACTAATTCATAGAACCACAGAATCATTTTGGTTGGAAAAGCCCCTGAAGATCATCAAGTCCAACCATTACCCCACCCCTGGCACTGCCCCATGTCCTGAGAACCTCATGTCCGTCTGTCCAACCCTCCAGGGATGGTGACTCCAGCACTGCCCTGGGCAGCCTGTTCCAATGCCCCACAGCCCTTTGGGGAAGAAATTGTTCCCAAGATCCAACCTCAACCTCCCCTGGAGCAACTTGAGGCCGTTTTCTCTCATCCTATCACTTGTTACTTGGGAGAAAAGCCCAACACCCTCCACCCTCCAACCTCCTTTCAGGCAGTTGTAGACAGCGAGGTCTCCCTTTCCTCCTCAGAGGCACGGGGAGCCCATGAAGGATATGGGGTTGGCGTTTCTCGGGAACCGAAGCACCCCCGGTACACAACAGCCTGCGCAGAGGTGGCTTTCCCCGGCTGTTTCAGACTTGCCTGCCCAGATGCCAACCCAGACCCCGCGGCACAGAGCACCACCATCCCAAACCCTCTCATACCGCTAAAGGTTCAATTTACAACAGAAGCAAAGCCAGAGTCCAGTCCCTGGTTGGGAACCCGCGCTGCTCTGCATCTTCTGCAGAACCCACCGTGTGGTGCAGACACAATTAACAGCTAACGAGGTTGGAGAACAGAGGTCTCCCCTGCCAGATCCCGCAGGATCACCAGCAACGCTCACTGCACAGCGCAGGATCCATAGGCTTTGTGGTCTGTTAGCCCATCGGTTAAGTCTGCACTGTGTAGAATATGCATATAATCGTTTTCACTGTTCCTAGGCCATCAGTTTATAAACCTGTGGCTAACTACTTAAAAGCACAGTTGCATCGATTTCATGCCTCACATGCTGTGTAATAGCATGGAAACATGCCATATCTTTAAGACTAAACCCATTCTTTGCTAAGCCAGCCATTTACACCAGCGTTTTAATTCCACCTAGCATTGCAAGCATACCGATGCAGACCTGGCACCCCTTCATTTCCTTCCAGCCTGGAATCCTCCCTGCAAGATGCCACCGGCTTGCTACAACACTTACCTGGAGCAGAAAGAGCCAGGAAAGGGAAGGAGAAGCCTTTACCTCTCCTACCTGACCTTACCATCGCGTGTGCACCAGACAGGTTGCATATGCAACAAGTCCAAGCAGCTCGCAATCACAAGCTGTTCCCGCATGACAAGATACTCGCAATTAATCAAGTTGAGGCTCAACCTGAAGAAGTTTGGTAGCTCATCACAAAATAACTGCCCCATGGTTGGTGTTAGCTGGTCTCTGCTGCAGCCGTAGCAGAAGAACCACTCGCTAAACAAGCAGCCTCAGAGCGTGCACCGCACACTCGCTCTGATGAGAAGGAATGGTGTCCTCGCACAGGGAAGATTTTTAATGCCACTGCACGGCAGGTAGGCACCATGTTCCAGTCTCTATGTGCTCCAGCCCGGCGCTTCTGTGTATGAATAGTGTCCACACAAAGGTGATTCCTCAGAGCTGTGGCTGCAGCACAAACAGCAATGGCAATCTGTTCAGTCCTGACAGCAACCCCAGCTGGAGGGTGTGCAGGGCTCACCTCTATGCCTCTCCTGGCAAGCAGGACCCACTAACCCATGCTCTTCCATCATGGTGAGACCCCGCCTAGGAACCAACAGCGGTCAAATTTGGCCGGCTGCTCAGCCAACACAGCCCGTCGCTGTGCAGCACACGTGGGGAAGCCGGTAGCTTTCCAGTTCTGGCTCCAGTTGAGTGAGGAGAACGGGTCGAGCTCTGCAAGTAGATCCACTCCACACATCTCACCCGGGTTGAGAAGGGAGTCCAGTCAACACCTAACACCATCCTTCTGTAACGGAGCGCCGAGGCCTCAGTTCCAGCATCGGGGCAAGAAGTCTGCAAGATTTTCTAATGTGTCGCTCTCTCTTCCTCCCTTTCCTCCTCCATCCATCTGCATCCCAGCGCAGGAGCTCGCAGCATCCTCTCCGCCTCCCGCCGTGGCCGGCCAGCTCTGCACCGCGGCTCCCGGCCAGGGCAGGAACCTCCCTCCTTGAAAGCCCAGATCCCAAAGAACTTCCTCCCACAGCGTTTGCCAGAGACCCTGTTTGCCAAGCCTCAGCTGTGCTCAGACTTATTTATCTAACCAGCCTTTAGTCTCAGGGGGTAAACCCTGCAAGTTTTGCTCCAGCGAGTGTCTTACCTTTGTTCTAATACTCCTTTCAGCAGTCGCGCCACGGCGCTCGCACATCTGGGCGCTGCGTAGCTATGAAGAAATCAGAAAGCAGATCCCCATGATAAATGACTCGGCACATTCGGAGTGTCAATGACAAAGTAGAAATTAATCTCCATGGTTCCTAGCTCCCTGCCGTGTGCCGGCAGCTCTCTCCAACCCAGAACACCTGTTGGCGCGCACCAGAATGCAATAACACGACCGCGCAACTTTTGTCTCAGTCTAGGAAGAGACACTAATGAAATACAAAAATCCTGACCTGTCCTAAGACGGGTGTTCAAGGCCTTTCCACTGGATAAGGCATTTGTTGCAGGGCTATTAGCACCCCAAAGTGCTGCAAGGGACATTGGAGTCACTGTGGTTTGATGTATGCTGTAGGTATTTTTTGGTTATGTGCAATTTGTTCTGTTACATTCTGGGTATTGGCTCTTTTGTGGAGCAGCTGTGCTGACTAATGGCTCACAGCACTTCTGTGCCATATAGTTATTGCACAGAAAAGCCTCTGTCTCTCTCATCCTTCAGGAGTCCAACAGTTGCTGTCCTTGGGTTTGGAATAAGAAGGGGCAGGAGCATAGCCTGGCAGCAACGAGAAAACATTAATTCAAAAAGCTATGAAGAGAGTTTTGTTTTCTCTCTTCTCTGTACTGGCGTTAATAGCTTTGCAAAACGGAGAAGTTCACCCGATGACTTCTTGGCTACTTCCCCAGATGGCGCCTTCAAAGTTGGCTTGACAGCAGAAAAGACGCCTTTCAAAAAACTCACCAGACACATTGTCAGAACACCCCAGAAAGTGCTTTCACGTGGAAGTCCCCTGGTCCACACACCCCACCAACAGAGCGCACGGAACAGAAACAGTTTTTCTGGCTTCCTCTCCCCCCTCCTCACCCTCCTTTGACTCAAAAAGAGCCAACACGCTGTTTGCTTTGCTCTGCTTTGACACCTCCCATCGCTCCGCATCCCCCCGCGAGGAAGTTATTTACCAGCGCAACTAATTTCTAGCTGTTCTGAGACTCACCTGTTTGTTCATGCATTATAATACTGATTTCCTCCAGACAATTGTTCTGATCATCGCTCTAACTCGCAGAGAGCTCCCGTCATCCGCCTTGCTTAACAGGAAAACGTTTTTGCCATTGACTGAGCAGCTCTGCACTCACCAGACTACACGAAAAAATCATCCCAGCTGGGGGGCCGCATCTCCCCGCTGAGCCCGTAGCCCCAGACGTCGCAGTAGGGAACGCGCTCGGCGCTTTTGATTTGGGACGTGTGCTAGAAAATACCGGGGCCAGGAGGAACAAACAGCACTCCACAAAGGGCCGCTGCTGAAAGGATGGCTGTTAATTAATTGGCATACAAACCGAGGGCGGTTTTTTGTTCAATCAATGTTAATTGCATTTAATCTCGTTCTCACCATTAAGAAAAGCCACCAGGCCAGGCTGATGTTGCTGGTGCCTGACACGCGGATTCCACCCACGTTTGGGAGGCAGGAGGAGAAAAGCGGTGGGAAGAAAGGAAATAACCCTTCCTCACCCCTTCTGCATCACTGCACAATTTCATTGGGCCTGTTCCATTATTTAAACAATTTTTGTTTTCCAATAACATTACAGAGGAGCTCAAAGGATGAAAATCAGACACGGAGCATTTCACTACTAGTTATTCTTGCTCTCCTGGGTACCAGCTTAGGGCTTTGCTAACCTGCACAGCCCTGCCTATTCTGCTTCTGTAAAGGACTGAAAGACAGAAAAATCTCTTATGTAAAGTGGTGTCTGCT
Source organism: Patagioenas fasciata (assembly GCF_037038585.1). Taxonomy (NCBI): domain Eukaryota; kingdom Metazoa; phylum Chordata; class Aves; order Columbiformes; family Columbidae; genus Patagioenas; species Patagioenas fasciata. The sequence goes on along the minus strand of NC_092529.1, from coordinate 3,084,315 downwards.
TCTTAGTCCCAGACTGGTCCCAACAGACCTGCCAGTGCTGCTCAACATGAGCTGCAAGCGCTGCCTGCCACCTCCCATCAGCTCCAACAAAGTCCTTCTCCTCACCTCAGCTCCACCACGTGCCCAAGGATGCTGAGGTCCGTCTGTCTCTAACGTCTTGTAACGCAAAATAATATCTGCTGTTAAACAACCTCTGACCAAATTTGCCTTGTAAGTTAGAGCATGTTTGAAGCCTGAACTTCCCAGGTAAGCCACAAGTGGATCCGCCAGTGATTTGGCTCTGATTTGGGGACTGTGCTGCTCTGCCCGGCCACCCGCTCGGGGAACGGGAGCGATGCTCCCAGAGTCGGTCCTGGAGCCAGCAGGGCGGCTTTTGCAACGCAGAAAGCCCAAGGCAGTAGATTTTATGGGCTCGTCGCTTCTGCGAGTGCCTTGTGTTATTCCAAATCAGCATCAAGAACAATAACAATCGAGACCGGGCTCTGTCGGCGCCTTTTCCCCTGTGGCAGCACACACCGCTTGCCCGAGGCCGATGCTGTAGTTTATTGTAGACTTCTGTTATCCCTTGACAAGCGTCGGTCCCGTTGCTTCTCACTGACAAGCGTCGGTCCCGTTGCTTCTCATTGACAAGCGTCGGTCCTGTTGCTTCTCATTGACAAGCGTCGGTCCCGTTGCTTCTCACTGACAAGCGTCGGTCCCGTTGCTTCTCACCGACAAGCGTCGGTCCCGTTGCTTCTCATTGACAAGCGTCGGTCCCGTTGCTTCTCACCGCGTAAAGTGGACACATCACGAGTGCCGTGAAGGACTGGCTGAGTTTTAAGTGGTCTGAAATGGCTCCACTAGGCTCGGTCAAGATTGCTTTAAAATCATTTCCCATTAGGACTGTGACCCTCTCTCTTTACAGCCAGCATAATGACTCTACCTCAGCGGAAGATAATTACATCCCGCTATCTATACACATCAGAAAGTCGGCACTACAAACACTACGGCGCCTTTCTGGAAGGAGCGAGAGAAGGCAACACAGGAGGAAAAGGAGATAACGCTGGATGCCTCTTCATCCCGCAACTGGAGCCACCCCAAGCGTTTCTTGAGCTCGTGGATTAGCCCCTGGGAGGGATAAAGGGATCCAGAAGGCACAGAGTGTTTCTAAAGCAGAACAACGACAACTTGTACAAATCCAGCTCTGGTTTTGTGAGGATTAAAAGGAACTTCACCCAACTGTGAATATCTATTTCCAGAGCCAAAAGGAATGGCAAACCACTTACTGATGCAACAGTATTTCATTATTTCAAACTCTAAGCTCAACGCTTCCAAAAATTAAGGATAGGCAACAGTCGTGTTATTGCTGGGGTTTAACTGCTAAACTGCCGAGCCGTGCTCTGAGCACAACGTAATGAAACAGTATATAACGCACAAATAAGGGCAACTTCTTCCTACTCTCATTCCTGCTCTTGCTACCGGCCCCCAGGATAATCAGTGGGAAAATGAAAGGGAAAAATAAACCCAGAAGCCAAGAGATTTTGAATTAAGTTGTATAAATGACCTGTTACCTCCTAACACAAGGAAGAAAGAAATGCAATAAATACTTGCAAAGCCATTCCAGTATTTTGGATTAAATGGATTACAGGAATGGAAAGTACATGATGCAAGATGTTATAAAACAAGACGCCAGGAAAGTGCAGGAATTTGAATCAGGCTGGCAAATGATCCCTGCAGACTATTGAGGAAAATTAATAGAGAGAAGGGGTAGAGAAAGGATACAGTAAGAACAGACTGATGAACACTGTTGTTAGGACCTGTAAATTCAGGATGTCAGACTTCCACTTAAATCTGCTTCAGGCCTGGAACAAAAATAACAAACCCTACTGCTAAAAAGCACTAGAAGTAAAGTCAGCTATGCCAAGCCTTATTTCAGGATAGGTTTCCCCTGTGTATCCCTTAAGATTGAAGTTTGTGACTTTAATTATTCCTGGAACATTGTGTATACGGGGATTCAACGCAGGGATTACTAGCAGGATCCTTGTTATAAGTGCCACTTCTCAAACAAATTACACTTCACTGAATGTCAGCAACATACACAAGAAAACAAATTAGATAAAGGCAGCAGGACGGCAAGATACAGATCTGGCACAAGGAAATTTCACAAGGTCACCCAGAAAAATAAAGACACTTAGAACATAAACTCCTACAACGTTTCCAGTTCCACAGAACATTAAAGCTCCACGTGACCCAGACACAAACACCCCTTCAATACACCAGTGACTCCAGTCTGAGAGCGAGCCTGGCTGAGCCGGCGCTCTGCTGAAGAAATGCTGTCAGAGCGGGGGTGGAGGAGGAGATGGGAGATAGAAACAGCAACCCCAGTTGTCCTCTGAACCCCTGGTGATCACCCCATCCCACCCCCAGTCGAACGCAACAAACAGGGGACGCCAGGCAGGGAGGTTGGCACTTGGTTTGGAGACAGAGCCGGCAGCTCCTTGCCTGCAGGGCTTCTTCACAAGCCGATCCCATCCTTACATTAGGCATTTTGCCTTTCCAGATCTACATTCTGGAACAGACCATTAACCTGCACCGGTTCTAACGAGCGTGTCGTTAACTCTGGGAATTTCCATGGAGATGGAAGCACAGGAAAGCCCTGTCCTTGGGGAAGGCGCAAAGAGCTGCTATGAACGCTTCTCAACTACGGCACCGGGCCATGGAGATGAGACCTCAAGAGTGGTTGTTAAATACTCATCCTGGGGATTTCAGCCATCACTTGAGTGTTACTAAACCCAGCCCTTTCCCAAGCCTACAGGGAGGTAAGCCCGGCCTGGAAGGCACAAGCAGGAATCTTAGGTGCTGTGGTCAGACTCCTCCCAACTTTACCCAGCAGCTGTAAATAAATCCTCACCTCGGTTTCTCTTTCTGTACAGAAGAGTAATGCTACTTACCAACCACACAGAGCTACGGTGATTATTCACCAGCGGAAGATGCTAAAGAAATGCAGGAAAAAACAAATAATAAAAAAACCCCACACAGCTCTCAAGGGATCTCACCTTTGAATTTAGGCTTCAGAGGAAATCTGGTGCTCTGTCTTGTCCTGCACTGCATAAAGATATTTCCTCTCCAGTTTGGGGTAGCACATCCACATTTAAAGTACAGCTCACTCCTACCTAGTCCAGCTTCATATCCCAAGCACAGAGGCAGGCAGAGACAACTTCTCCAGATATCCTTTTTCTATGCCTAATTCTATTTCTGCTCAGTGATACAGTGGAATTCCACGCAGAAGTATTATGAGCTTGACTGACTTTATTTGTTTAACAGTTCACATTTTCATTAAACTGTTGCTCTTCGGCAGCCAGCAATTTTATTTGTGTGATAGCCGTATTCATCTCACCCGTATGGGAGTAGATGTCGCTCTCCTTTTCTTCTGGCAGAAGAGGCAAAAATCAGCAATGATAGAGCCAAGAGAAGACTGGGAATTCTCCTGTCTGTTTGCAGATAGGTGTGAGATGGAACTTCTACCTGTTTTCATGAAACGTCTCTGAAAGACTAGACAGTAAAGAACCTATAGGTAGATTAAAAAAAAGCCAACCAAATGGTTTACTACCTCCACTGCCCAGGTACAAACCCAAAAACTGAAATATCTTTGAACAGAACCAGCCCCTTTGACTCAGCACTGCAACTGTTCTGCACCAGCAGCTTATTGCTGACTGAGCGTTTATGGTATTTAAGCATCAGATTGGAAAGAATTAATTGCGCGTCTAACTCTTGCCAATCTTTAAGTATCTTGAAATATCTGGTCCCAGGAGCTGCAAGATCTGATTGTATCACAAGGCAGAGAAGCCTGGTTGGTTGGCTCACACCGAGCCCCAGTTAGACAAACCTCTGCCAAGCTCAGGCAACCAGACAGAGAAATAACAGGCGCTTTTGAAATGTTAATGACCTGAAGGGAGACAGCCAAATGACTCAACCACACCTCTTAGAGGTTTCCGAAGTCACCGGAGAAACCCTAAACATTTCACTCTGTCGCTCCCCTTGCGCACCATCCAGCAGTGGGGAAAGCTGGGCCAGGAACCCACGGTCTGAGCAGGACAATGTTGGGTGTTCCTGGGGGCACGACACTCGAACTGGAACAGAGAGACCATGGAGATGTTCAGTCACACGTTTCCCAAGCACAGGCACACCCAGGCACGGTGCTGCGTGCCCAGCCCTGGACGCAGGAGCCGGCGTAGTCGGTGTCTCAGCAGGACAGATTTGTTCCGAGGAGCTGCCCACCGGCACTCCACACAACCGATGCAATTAAGAGAACGGCAGATAAGATGCCCTGCATGGATCTGCGCAAACAAAGGGAGAACGGTGAACACCTGGAGATGCGTCTTTATTTCTCAATCAATGTCTCCTCCTGTGTAAATTCCAAATCCTTCTTTCAAGATTAAAAACCTTTACCAAGCTCAGCATTTCTCTAGCTCCTTCCTGTCCCTTTCTCTCTTCAGAGGGCATACTGGTAGAATACCAGATGCCGGAATAAGCCACAAAATCCTCCTAAATAATTATCTCCCATCTCCTCCACTGCAGATTTATAGTCCTGCATCTGTGTCAGGACAGAGACTTGCTTCCATCTGTCTATAACGCACCCTTTACCAAGAGGACCTAAAGGTGGAATGTTGAATGGGAGCATTTGAAAACGTATGAAGAGACTGGAAAAGAAAGCGATGGTTTATAAGTGCGCTCTTCACTTGTCTTGTGGACGCTGCTCAAGTGGAGGGGGAGCTTTTTTTTGAGAAGAAAATATGACAAATGATGCTGGTCCCACCTTGTAATTGCCCTCGGTGTGCAGCGTGTCTGTTCATGACAGATACCAGCGCAGCTGCTTAGGTGTCTGTTTATCTGCTAGGAAAGTATTGTCTGTTTGGAACCAACTCATCCTAAAAGGGGGAGAGAGAAAAGGGATGAGGAAAGAGAGATGAGGGAGCTGTCGACTGGGAATACATCCACGCTTCTGCTGCAAAGGTTCTGGCAAAAAGCAAACGTCGTATTTGGTTTTAGCTACGTCCTCTCTTCCCCACTCCTAGACCATTCTCTCCTAGTGTCACTCAACACCTCTTTACACCCTCTTCCCACAAAGACCTCACCACTAAGAGACGTTTCATTTCATCCTTGCAACCTGTGGCAACAAAACAAGCCCACAGCCTTCTGCCACGGGTCTGTGCCAGCGCACGGGAGCTCGCGGGTCCCAACCTGAGCAGTTTGCAGTTGGAGATAGGTAAAACTGTAATAGAAAACAAAGCATGGAGGATGGGAAAAGAGAGAGAGAGATAAGGGGAGAAAGAAAGGACAAGAAAAAGCAATCAAAGGATATTTATATTTTGTGTTTAAAGAGACTTTAAGCAGGAACTTGCCAATTTTCTGCAGCCGGGATTAGAACAGAACAAACTCAAACACTTCGTCCTTCTGCAGAGCCCTCCGAGCAATTTCACTCTCCACAAAATGGCCAATATAGAAAGAAGCTCATAAATCCCCGTGACGTAAGTAACTTCACATTACTCTTGGGGAAACAGAGGCAGGGACAGATTCATTAATCCAAATAAATGAATCTGTGAAGCAGCCTGGATTTCTGAATCCCCATAAAGTCCCACACTGGAAACAGCACCCAGGGTCCAGTAATTTCCATGCCACGCTGCCCGGTACAAACAAAGCAAAACACCTGAACGGATGAGAACGTTTTTAGAGAAGAAAAGCACAGTCATTAACCACACCTGCCCTAGCCAGGTAGCATGCGTTCTTATTAAAACATGTTTTATGACTTCAAAATGCCTCCCACCATTCCACCCGGTGCATCGTTCGCACCGAGGACCAAGGTCACACCTGTAAGACGCCACCTCGGGAACCTGCTGAGTAGCAGAGAGCGGCAGGACCTGTCTGAGCAGGCGGAGACGTATTCCAGCGCTCAGCACCGCCCGGCTCGGCCTGTCGGTTCTACCCAAGCCAGCGAGGTTAGGGCTGGCTTCGATATCTCATCCTTAATCTGCAGCCCAGGCGTATCCTGAGAGGATGTTGCTATGGGCTGGTGCTCTGCTTAACGAATGCAACTTCCATGTGTGTCCAGAAGAAAGCTGGGTCTTTTAAAGCTATTTAGATAGTTACATATACACAAAGAACTTTACAAGACATTTATGCTAAAGAATTGTTAGAACCAGCACTGAATTGAAGACTTGACTTTTAAGATAAGCAACTCTCCCTTAATATTTTTTTATTGTGGGGTGGGGTTTCTTTGTTTTGAAAATAATGAAATTCCACATGTGAGATTATATCACTTAAATGTGTATGGTAGTTGCCATTACTGTGACTTAAAACTGAGACTTGCATTTAGAAAGCTCAGTATTTATTGTCTCCCCAAAACTGAAGTTCACGGAAAGCCTGGCTGTTCCCACAGGCGGAAGGTTAATCCTACCACCTCTTACCCACCATCACCCCACAGCCAGATCCTGAGTGGATCTATTGGTGGCCACCAAAGCACTGGCCCTGGATGATGCTGCCCAAAGGCCTCCGAGCCCGACACCAGCCAGACGGAGCTTTTCAACCAGCCTGGCAAGGAACCCCAGGTGTGCAAATGCACATACACACCCCCCAGCCCACCCCGCACGAGGGGACAGGCCGGTCACTCCATTTGCTTTTCCATTTGTCCCACTCTACTTACTGCAGCGCTCGAACAGACAACCTGCTCCCCTTTCATCTGCTCCGCGGTGGCCATTTCTCCCGAGCTGCCCATCATTTCCTTATCAAGCAGTAAAAACGTAGGATCACTGGAGACACAGCTCAGCCTTGCTGAGATTTCACTCTCTCAGCGGGTTGTAAATGCCCCTATAATGTTGGCTTTTTTAATCTTGTGTTATTATTACCCGCGGCTGCCATTCAGCCCGTTGAGAATAAAGCACCGAGGCTTTCAGGGCCCACACAATGGCTCTGTGCATTTGGACGAACAATACTCCTGTGTTTCAGCTTTATTGGAAACCGTTCTGTTGTGGGAGTCTGACCGCGCGCGTCCCTCCGCTCGGGCAACGCAGAGGAGCGTGCGCCTACCACTTCGGCGCTGATTTCGGGAGCACGTGCCTCCGCCGCTGCCTATGGAACCAACGTGAATGCATGCAAGCCTATGGAGGGACCGAAATACGAGCTTGCAGAGCCAGTCAGTCTCCTCTATAGATCAACAGGGGGGTAACAAAGCTGAACGGTGCCCCCTCCGTGAATAATCACGTTCATCTCCGCGCGAACGGCGTTGCTGGCTCACGTTGTAGTCTGATGATATACAGCGTAGCTATGAAAATGTCGAAGCTCCGCTTCCCAGAGTCATGTTCTTACATGAAATCTTGGCTTTCGCTTAAAACTAAAGAGCCTGAGATCCCGGTGTTTGCAAGGCAGGCTGGAAAAGTGGAACGACCGAAAAAGTATGAATTAGAATGCACGTGAGATTCGAAGGACGCAGGGCTTTTCTAATTTGCGGATGCTGTTTGTTTCGGTCGGTTCGTTGTTGTTTGCAGGGGGCACCGCAGATGTGTGAACTCTTATGGAGCTGCACGTATTCCCTCGCCCAGGAAAACGAGCCGCGCTGCACACCCTTCACATATCCAAAACCCACGAGAGAAGCCAGAAACTCCTCCAAACCCACAAGGTTAGCTTGTAAAACTGTTTAGAAATGCACTGGGGTTATTTAATTTGCCTTCTGGTTTTAAGCACCTGAATCACACTCTCATACCGCTGCTGGCTAGGCAGGAGGGCTAGAGTATTTCATTTTGTTTATTCCTTCCTTTTTCTTTAATAAAAAAAGAGAACAAAGATTCGCGTGTACTTGTAAAACTTCAGGAACAACTCCACAAAACTAGGGCAATAGAAAACATGCCAAATACTTGAAGGCTTGGCAACAGCGAGAGCCTGCCTGTCTCTTCGCGGCAGGAGGAATGTCTGTCTGTCTCAGCCAATGTTTCTGAGGAAGGATGTCTCATCCCGATAGCCCGTGTACATATAAAACACCTATGCTGTCAGCTCTCCAGGAGGAGACCTTGACATTTTGCAGAAAAGCACATCCTCGTCTCCCCTGAAATATCAGCAGAAGGCGGAAAAACCTGGTAGGTCTGAAAATGGAAGAATCAGGTGCCGCCTTCAGCAAGAATTAAAGTTAAAATGGAAGAGGCAGTGGTGAAATGAGGCCTCGGAGAGCCAGGGAACAGAGTTCCAGGTTTCCCAGAGCCGCGTCCGCAGCCGCCCCGTCCCGCTGCCTCCCCTGCGAGCCGCGGGAAGAGAGATCTTGAAGGGGAGGAAATTGAGGCTTTGCTGTCTTAAGAAGAATAAATAAAAGGTGAATGGTTTGGGCACACACATATCATTGTGATATTATGTGCCTCATGCACCTGGAGAGATAAACTGCAACCCCCTCTCTGAACTCCGACTTTACGGCAGCGTGGGCAGACGCGCTCTCGCTCTCCACGGACTGAGTAACCGGATTGCAATGTTCTCTTCCCGAAAAGAGTAATGAGATGCCCGGAGAGCCCGCAGAGGTGTCAGAGAAACAGATGCTGTTAGACCCTTTGTAGGCCAAAGACAGATTAAGAATAGCAAAATACCAGCGTTAACAGGATCTTATCGACAGCCCTGTGTGCAGTGACACCTGTCTGCATCGCAGCCTCCCCGCACAACCCCAGCGGCCAAGCGGCTTTGAAGCAAGAAACGGCAAGACAGACAGGTGAATCTGAACTCCCATCAGCTGTCTGGAGAGAAGGTACGAACGCCTTCCATTTCAGTTTACACTTTTCATCCGCACTTCCGAGACATCCATTGAGCCTCAACACTCCAAACCGCAGAAGTAATATCTGCCCGGGTAGAGATGGGCAAATAAACACAAGTTAAATGACTGCTCAAGGTCGCCCAAGGACTACGAGAGAGATGCACACGTCTGGCAAGCAGATTACTCTTCCCTTTTGAAAGGCACACAGACGCACGCACGCAGAGGGGATTGAAACTGCTTAGCCAGGTGTGGAGCCTGCTGCGATCAACACAGCCTCGCCGAGCAGCCACTCCTCCCGCTGCTGCTTCGCCGGCGCTAAAACGTAGAAAAAGCAAATCTTTATCACAAAACTCAGTCAAACAGATGCTAATAAGGATGGGGGATTTCGCATCTGGGCTAAGTTACTACAATCTACACATCCTATTTGTCTGCTAGTTATTAAATTACCCACAAGCCATCAACAATTCAAGCCTCTCGGAGAGGCAGAGATTAACTAGGAATTGCTATGCAGAAATGCCGCTCATCCCTTCTCTAGCGAGATCAGCCTCATGATGAGTTGCGGCCGTTTGGGAACAAAGGTGAGCTTTCCTGCAAGAAACAAGAGGCACAGAAAGATGGGAAAACGCTACTACAGGAGGGAGAGGATTTGCAAGGCAGGAATGTGTTGGGAACAGTTTCACGCAGCAGTGCAGAGCACGGGCTCCGGTCACACACACTCGTGTCCCCGGAGCACCGAAAGCTGCACTTCTGTCCAAGCACTAATGCAAATGAGATTTTCAGTGAAAGACAATGAAGCCGGTATGTAAATATTAATTTAACAATCTAGTTGACAAAGCTGATCTATAAATAGCTGTTTTATTAGCAGGTGATGCTGAAAGCAGCTATCCTGGCTCCTTTTCCCATCGTCCCCTGTGCCGTCTTGTTATTGACCCCGGAGATGTGACAACTCTCAACTGTATGCAGCTCGCTTCGCCACCGCTACCTGCAGAGTGGGTACAGACACTCGACAATAAAATACATATTTATCAAGGCCATTACACAACAAGGATCCTGCGGCACTACGCACACAATGGCTCACAGTCCTCAATTAAGGAGAGCAAATGGTTTAGAAAAATAGAAGAATCACGCAGCTTTGCTTTCAAGCAGGATGCGGCTGAGGAGCTGGTCACTCAGGTACCAACAGGCATTTAGGGAATGATTGACACAGAGCCAGCCACTGTCTGTCTGCATTTACACTGTGCACTGAGCATCAAGGACAGCAACACCTTTAGGCCACCAAAGAAGCATTTTGCCATCTCAAAATAAGACGTCAAAATCCCCAACTCTTTCTACAGTTTTACTTCATCTGGAATTATTATTTTATCATGCATAATAAGGTGTCACTGTCTCTTTGGGTTGCACAGGCAGGAATCCCATCTTTTGCATGGACACAAAAGGCTGTTTAATACGGACAGCAACACCACAGCGGAGTTTAGGGCCAGCGGTCAAAAATCTTGTATCCCGGTAAAACCGCTGCGGCATTTGGGTCAACACAACACAATTGCCCAAACCGCGGTACGGCCGGCGCCCATGGAGACCACGGGAATGATGACGGTTTAGGCTACGCACATGGATTTGTAAATATTCTTCAGAAGTCGTTTAAAGCCTCAGTCTTCCTCTTGCTGCAAAGAAACAGTGACAACATCCTTGATAGGTTGGGCTTGTAAATGGGCAGATTGAACCAGAGGAACAGAATGGACTTTGTTATCCCTCCCTCGCACTTGCCTGAACACAACAAGTTTCTATGTTAATGTTTATCATATGGCCAGGAGACAGAAAGAAAGAGAAACCCACACAATCAACACTCTTTTTTCTCCATAAGGTCCATCATATTCTTACAGCTCTTGAGTTCAACCCAACAAGGAACGGCTGTGCTGGGCAGATCACCGGGATCTGCGCCCATGGCATTAAGACCATCAAGGACTATGGAAAGGAAACTTTGGCAATAAAGTCATTTAAACTGTCTTTTCAGAGTGGACGTACTTCTGTTCTCCGTTTTTTTATGGCAATAAGGTAGAGGCGTTTGACTTAGCAGAACACAAACTTAAACCAGAGCCACGCTCAGAAACCCTGTGGAATTCAGCAAGAGAAGCACTACACACTGCCAAATTGATCATAAATAAAGTGCTGTTAATCAACCAGGAGAAAAATAGTACAGTAATAGATTTGCAATCATCTTTGCTATATTATTTACTCTAATAAAACTGTCATAAATCTAATAGCGATAGATGTAGGCAGCACCAGGGAGAAAACGAAACATTTTACATCGTTCAGCCAATGCAGGATGCTGCAGAACAGGAGAAATCCACGCAGCTGCTGCCTCCTTTGCCTTTAATGTAAAGCTACGCATAAACCTACAGCACCAAATGACCCCAGAGCAGCTTGTGATCCTCCCCAAACCTCTACAGGTACCAGTTCCTTCAGCTCTTGCAAAGCTGCTGCCTCCTTTGCCCGCCGTCCCCTTTCCACATCCATCGTCCCCTTTCCACATCCACCGCCCGGGTCCTCGATTTCACAGCCCAGCCAGTCTCAATCCAGGAGCACTTCACGAGCCAGGACCTGAATAGAAGTTTAACTAAGTTTTCATTCTCTCCAAAGGAAATTTCGAGCAGCTAGAGCACAGATGAGATCCAGTTTATCCAGAGTAATTCATTCTTCACACTCGTTTAACCTGGCAGCTTTCTCCGGGGGCTGCAGGCTCCGCCGCGCCGCTCAGAGCTCAGACAAGTCCCCGTCACCCGTCATGGGCCGAACCCTTCAGCTCCGGGATGGAAAGATCAAACCGCTAGATAGGTTCTCTTCCTTGCTGGCTACGCTGATTTTTATCAACGGGAAAAGCCAATTAAAGTTGATAAAGACACATTCTCCGCTGATTTTTTTCCCGTGCTGCCCACTGCTCGGTGCTAGTATAATGGATAATGTTCTGCCTGTGGGTGTATTTTCTAAGATCTGTCAGTTCTGACAGCATTTTGGCACCTGGATAACTCAAGATTTATACTGAGGGTCCAGGAAAGCACCATTTCTCAGTAGCTGATGGGTACATTTTTCAGCAGGGCTTCCCTAATTAAAGGGCTAGAAAGAGATGAGATCAGATTGATAGGTTTCGCAGTCAGATGTTTTACGCTTAAGTTTGATGAATTATAAATCACCCTTTGCAACTTTCGGAACACGTGAGAAGAGCGCGCAAGACAAACTACTGCACTTTGTCCAAAATATCACAATATAATTGCTTGTTTTCAAATTCCACCTCCGTCCCTAGGGCAAGACCATTAAAGATGTACTAAAGAAAGGTTTCGCTCATTGAAAAAAATAGATATAAAAAAAGAAACGGATGCTATGAAATGAGACACTGCTGCTCTGGAGGTGTTTTGCCCCAGATGGGACACCAAAGGTGCATCACCCTGTGCTGGGAACCCCCACTGGTACCCAGTGCCCCCCACAGCTCGATCAGCAACATCCCTGCTAGTGGGGATTTGCCTTGTCCTCTGCTGTCACTCAGGGGTAGAGAAACCGCTGTCATATTTAATGCTTTGACTTTAATACCTGTGTGAAGAGCGTGTATTCTGTGCTGGCTTCGTTGTCTCTGTCAGAGCCCCTTTGCTGTCTATAGTGAAATACAACTCCAGAGAGGCCGGTGGCAAGAGCTTGCAGAATAACCACGGCTTGTTCTGGGCTTAATGGGATCTGCAAGTGCTGAGCTCTCCTTGGGGGCTGGTGAGGGGGGAAAAGGAGAAAAACAACACCAAAAAGCCACAAAAACCAGGATGTAAGAGCCCTGTATCACAAAGTTCACAAGTTCCCTGCGAGCCGGGTGTTGTTCATACCAATGTAGCCTTAGAGCCACAGAGAAGAAAGTCCCAGAATAACCATCTGGAATGGGGAAAAAAAATATTTGTTGGTAGTTTAAAACGTGAAACTGAAGAAATACAATGCAGAGCAACGAGGATGTGAAAAGCATTTCCAGGCACTGAGAGGTTAAAACAATTATTTGAACAGCTGGGAAAATTAAAATGGTAAAATAATAGCTACCCTTCAAAATTCTACAGATGCAGAGAGACTCTTCAATGAATAACTGATAAAGGGGAAAAAAAACATTTTAGAAGAGAAACTGTTTCACGCATGAAGGTCACACAAGTAACAGCTCCTCTTTAAGAACCTGGATTCTCAGACTTGGCAAGAGATGAAGGGTGGGGTTAACACAGCCGCCTTTTACCTCCAGGGACCCAGGGGTCAAACCCTGAATACTCCACGTTACACATAAAAGCGACTTTGGGCATATCCTTTCTGCTGCTTTTGGAAACTGCTCCCCACCGCAGCAAACGCAAGGTCACGCAGGATCACGCCGGAATTGTTGTAGCAGTTTGTTTGCTTTCCTAAGGAATTCTCCGCGCTGGCACAGGCTCAGCGATCGGTGCAACCTCCGAGCAGCCAGCTCAGGAGATTTTGCTGTCCCGTTATCCAGAGCCGCTCGGGCAAGAATGCAGCGGTACGTTATTATTCAGGCAAAAATTGAGTCTGTAATGAGCAGCTTGATTATTTGGGGAAGGTCTAATAACACCAGTCAGGGCTGCAGGGTATGAGCAAGGGTGGACACAATGCAGGGGACACAGGGACATCCAGGGGACTCAAAGGTCCAGCAGAGCCACGTTCAGGGCAGGGAGGAGCTGGAAGAACACGGCTGGGGAAGGTCCATCTGCCACCTGGCTTCAGCCACCCTGCTTGTAGGCAACGAATCCGCTCTCTCCGCTATTTTAAAACAAGAAACGAAACGTTTTCAGAAAGTAGAGAAAAAAAATTGACAACTGAAGATGTAGCGCCGCGGAGAAGAAATCAGCCTAACGGTGCCAGCTCTTGTTTCCGTTCCTCACCCACTTCAAATGCACAACCTCTTCCACATAAATACCGAGCAAACTGTCGCAAGGACAGCAACTGAAGACACCTCATCGGAGTCCAAAAACATGGATCCTTTGGCAAAAAAAAGGCAGAATCAGAACAGAAGGCCAAATCCATCCACCCCAGCAGTCAATTCTTTCTCACTCACACGTACCATTTCACCAGTCTCCAACTGGAAGGCCTTAACTGCTACTTTTTTCTTCAAGTCAAAGAAAGAATTTAGCATAAACACTGAGATTCTCCTACATGAAGACTTCTTGTCCAATCGAAATTATTTGTTATTCCAGCGTTATTGAAGCATTTCTGAGGAACCGAGATGGAGCCTCCTCAATCTGTGCATCACTCTCCACAGCAGAGCCCAGCTCAGCCTACTCTGAACATGCTCCCTGTACTTCTCCAGTCAACAATCACCTGGTACTGAGTCCTGGTGCTGTCAGGCATCTCTGGTGGGTCAGGCTGCTCGCTGGTCAACGATACTAAAAGGAAACACAACGAGGATGAGACTGCAGCCTCCTCACACTTCTCGCTGTAATCCCCGCGAACAGCGCCAGCTCGACAGACCAAGTTTGATCACTTTAAGGATCAGAAACACACAACGTGTTGCAGAGAGTAGTTCCTATGCTGCATCTACGCCAAACGAAGTAGCCTGTGACACAGAAGGTTTCCAATAGAGGCCTTGACCTTCCCATGGTCCTGAGAGCCTCCATGACATATTTTTACAAGAGTCAGGATCCTGGTATTCTGCCAAACCACATACATTTGGTCTAAACCAAAATGACGACTGCAGCCTTAACTCAATATTCTTTCCTTCACTTCCGATCCCAATCTGCTGGCCAGAGCTGTTGGACCAGCACGGACCTGCCTTTTTTTGCCATTGAGGCCACTCCATCCCGTGCTGCCTGAACAGCTGCCAGCAGCTGGAGCCGCACAGCAAAACCATCGTGGAAATTCACCATCTGGGTACATAACCTTCCTCAGCAGAGCTGCTACTCACGCCGGGAAACCTGCAAATCTATCTCTGCTACCTTGTCAAGGCACTGGCTGCGATAAGAACATGGAACTGGGATATCCCAGCTCGTCTCCTCACCGTAGCAGCGTGATGATCTGTCATCAGTCTCTTATTTGCCCAAGGCAAACAGCACCCCACAAGGCTGATGTATAGTTCAATAATGTACTTTGGGATCCTTCACGGTTTAAAAAAAAAAAGTGCATACATCTGACAGGGTGAGGAAGAAACTGAAGCAAAAAGAGAAGGTGTGAGGCCGACACAAGCACCCACACCTTCCTACCCCCCTTCCGTGGAGTCCATGAATCTCAGCCGTGCCTCCTGGAGCCAAACTCCTCTGTGCCCAGCGGCTTTTGTGTGCGGTGAGGAGCACGGGGGGATGCAGAGGATTGCTCTACAGCCAGCACTCAGAACCCAAAGACTTTTCGCTCCTCTGATCAGCCACGTTCAGATGCATATTTAAAACTAAGACAGACACTGAACTCTGTCTTGCCGCCCGAGGGAAGCGCAGCCTTCTCTTTCCAAACCGCCAGTTCGGTGCTGCAGGGAGCAGGCGGCCTGGTGTCAGCTCCAATACTGAGTTTTACAATGAAAGGAATGCAAACAAAGGGGACGGAAGAGAAGAGAGAGGGAGTGCAGACACACTGCGAGGAAGCAGGTAAAAAAACTGAAGCGGAACTCTAGAAAGAGGTGAGTAAATAACAAGACAGAAGGAGGAGGAGGTAGCAAAAGTAAGTAATAGCATATGGCCAGCTTGATGTACGTACTGCAGGAAAAATCCTGCAAGTGGCCAGAACTGCTCATGCTGGGTGGCGAGGAGGAGAGCGCCCACTTAGAGTGATATCACCGAGCCACACACAGCTTAGAATATACATGAAATACCCACAGCTTGAGTTTCAATCACAGAACGTCACAAAAGAGCCCTAGAAGAATTTACCCTTATATACAGCTCAAACATTTGCTATGTGCTGTCCTGGATTAATGGAGATCCACCCCAGCGCTAGCACGGCATTCCTCATGATCCCGAATTCAAGCATTCTACACAGAAAAGTAAAACAAACCAGGAAAACCATGGAGAAAATGACTTGGCAGTGCTATAGAGCACTTGATTCTAGTGCCAGGAGGTTAAAATGGGGATTCCTCAACGCTGCATGTTTCTAGATCCTACCTACTAGGGTTGGCAAGTTTTGGGTGATTTTAAGCTTAAGACAAGGATTCCAGGTAGTTAACCTCAGGGAGATGATTTTGAAAACCTTAATACATCATAGGTCTATGTTAAAAAAACAGAAAAAGGGGGAAAAAAATAAGAGAGAGATACAATCAAGTGCATACCTAAAAGTAACTTGCACATAAGAAATGCCAAGTCAGAAATGAGGAGGACAGGTTCTTACAGCTCCACAACATGCAGTTCCAGAAGCTCATCAAAACTTCAGTTGGCACTTCAGGAATTTGTGCCAAGATCAAGAAATGCTTCCAACTGTTGATTTGGAGGCAGTTATCAGGCAGAACACAAGCTTGACGGCAGTGAAAAACCCAGGATGGGCTGAACCTCTCACCCTGCCCTCAGGACGGACCAGCTCAAAATCAAAACTGATGGAGCCAAGGAAAACATCAACAGAGAAACAGAGCAGGAACAAAGACGGAGCAAGACCTGAGGATCACGAGACGCACAGTTACAGCCTAGGGGCTTGTGGAGCAGTTCAGAGCCACTGAAGAAATTCCCTTACATACCTGGTTGGTGACTCCAAACATCCGTCAGATCCAAACCCGCTGGGGAGATTAATTGCAGACAGCTACAGATTAACGCACAATCCTTATAACCTTTTATCCACCAGACTGCAGTGCTTTGGAAGATTCTTCTCAAGGGAAGACGCCTCCTTCAACCTGTAAGCACCACAACACTCCTACTGCTTTATGTTGTCCCTTAAGAAAAGCTTTTTGTAGCAGCAACGAAAGCTTTTTGCGCTGAACAGCTGGAACCAAAGTCAAAGCACAACCTGGCAGTTTTCTTGGCTGAACAGAGATGTCATTGAATCCCAGAGTCACAGGCAAAAAGCCCATGTTGACAAAGGTTTGAGACAGCGGTTCCAGATATTAAGAGTCAGAACTGCAATTTGCAGGATTTACAAGAATATTTTGAACTTTATCCTTCTGCTACAGCCAGCACCCAGGGATTATCTCCCTGACCTCTCTCCTTTAAATAATTTGTACCACACACCTATTGAAGCCACCACCGTCCCAGCAGGAGCAGCCAGGAGTTGCTGTCAGGTCTCCCCAGACGCTCGGATTCTCCAGCTCTCTTCTCCACGTGGGAACCCTCAGATCCCACAACTCAGCAAAGCAAAGATTTGGATCTGAGATTCAAGTTTCCATGAGGGGATTTCTGTTATTACAGCAGATCTGGTTCCAGACATGGCCACCGTGAGCTATGTAACAGGATGCAAATCCTCTTCTATATATTCCTGCTGCATGATCTCACTCTTCGTTTCTTCGCATCCTCCTTTTCTCTATAGTATTGCAACACTTCATTGATTCAACACAATCGACAAGAGCACGAAGGCAGAGGCAGCCTCTCAGACTGGAACAGCTGGTTTTCTTGATGGCATCATGTCCCAAAGAAAGGCAAGGAACCGCATGAAAAGCGACTGCTTATTCTCAACAGCAAACAACTCCACGCCAGAGAAGAAAGCACAGCCCTGCCGACTGTGAGGAGAAGGCAGCAGTGGGATTTTGAATGTATTTCACACTCCTTGATGGATCACACCTGAAGATTTTGTGCGAAAGTGGAGCATGGAGGAAGCCACGCTTCAAAGAACATCACTGTACTCACCGGGCCTGTGCAAACTTTATAAATCAGATCCCCAGCTCTACTGTCCAAGCCCTGTTGACCAGTTCCTCAATCGCCATGCTCCACGGCTACAGTAAGCTTTGGAATAAGCTCCTGTCAGTCATTCCGAAATGGGTTTAATGACAGATGGACAAGGGCGACCAGAGACTGAAAAAGATGGTCAAAAGCCATTAAACCTGAGACCAAGCTCTGGACAAGGACTGCAAGACGTAACAGCCACCCACGTCACAGCCAACAACCACACTGCCCACCCATCAGTGGACAAAACTTGAGCTATTCCCCTCAAACAGAGTTGTCCATCGCACCAGTCGCTGGACACAAGAAGACAATATTGAAAAGCTTCCTCTTCCCGCATTGAACCGCTGTCCTGCCTCAACACACAGCAACAAAAAGGAGCCACCGAGGAACAGCCAACTGCTCAGCGGCACAAGGTGCTGAGGCCAGCGAGGATCAGCGGCTGCTCATGTCCCCACAGCTTAAACTTCCCAAGCATGAAACATTTGACTGAACACCACAAAAAGAGGTGCAGGAAGCAAAACCACAAGCTACCTTAAATCCATGGGCTCTTTTCTTCTTCTGGGTTCCTCACACCTAACACCAGATCTTTTATCTCATCCTAAAATAAGAGGACATGCATTAAAGCATCAGGCTGCTAACTTCTGAAAGCTGAGGTCTTTCTGTAGCCCTCTCTTGGAACAAGGGGTTTGCTTCCATTCCTCGAAAGCAAAGAAGGAAATCAATGTTTGGACATACAAGGCATATTCCAAAGGACAATCCCTAAAACCAGTGGCTGCGGTGCCACCCTTGTTGAGTTTCTCCAGAGAAGAGGATGATACTGGTAAGCGCAAGTCAGGCCCTCAAACATTTGGGCAAGTCAGAATCTGCAAGTGGAAATGGGCCATTCCACGAGCAGCAAAACTGAAGCCACTTGGACTCCTCCAGATTCATGTCTCAAAGTTAGGTTCCTCTGTGACAAAACAGATGTTTAATAAAGGGTGAGTCAACACCATCCCCCCTGCACAAGCACCGCTGGGGTCCCTTCCCTCCACCTAATTGCCTGCTTTCACTCGATATACAGGAACTTATTACTTCAGAGCCTTTGTGCCTTCTGAGGAACATCACCGCAGCTCGTCAGTGCGTTTGGAGGAGGCAGAGAGCGGGACAGAAACCGGGCTCAGACACACAACGTGCTTACCTGAGTCCCCTTGCCTCAATCAGGGTGAAACTCCCGGCACGGTGCGGGGGGAGCCGCACGTTCAGGGGAGGCGCTGGCACGTGAAACCCAGAGCGGTGTCACCAGTGACACCTGGGCAGGCTCTGCCTGCTCTCCGGGGGCTGCTCTGTACATGGCAAAGCTCCCGACCTTCCAACATCTGCTCAGGTTTTATACAAAAGCACGCCAGGGCCCTGTAAGACAGGACAACATCTCTGCTGACATTTCAGCCCCTGGGAGAGCAGCTCTCCTTCGGCTTTGCGTCAGCCACCTTTGGCTATGTCAGAAAACTGCACGTAGCCTGTTCTCTCAAGCAAAGCCTTTCGCCTGTGCAAAGGCTCCCAGCACACAGGCAGGAGGTGGCAGCTGGAGAAAGGAGGCCTGGGATCACTGCACACAATCTCACCTTTTAGTGTTTTTCCACATTTGCTGAACACAGCCTGGCTCTAATCTGCCCGTGCAAGAAACCTGCTAATACACCTACATGACTGGAGAGAGACCTTCCTGCATGTTATAGGGCTCTCCTGCAGCAAACGTGGATGCTCAGCAAAACAAGAAGGCACCAGGAGCCGTCTCACAACCTGGGATCTCTCTTGCTCATCTCCCAACCGGCGTATATTTGATATTGCATGAAACGTGGAACTTGAGAGCATTCTGCTGAGCTCTCGAGTTCATGCCGTAGATTTGTATGCACACAACCCGCTCCTATCAGCACAAGTTAGAACATAGCATGACTTTCACATTGAATAGCTTCCAAAATGCTTGTTGTTCTTGAACAAAGTGGCACCCCGTGTGCCTCAGATATTTGCTAAAGGCTGGAGAGAGGGAAATTCATTAAAACGTAACACCCTGTCTGTCCTCAGCAATAAACCTGCTCCATAGAGGTCACTCTGGAGTCTGGACAGATGCTTCAAGGTTGGCTTTTGTAGAACAATAAGGTGGGCAGCGGTGCAGCCCATGCTCTCCACAAACATTTCTCCAGCCCTATCACGGTGCCTTCATCAGGTCAGCTCAGGGTATGCACACCTGGGAAAAATCCTACCTGGATCACTGTGTCCAATACAGTTCCAATCACTGTCTATTTCTCTTCTCAAGAAGATCTCCTGAGCCTAAGGGTAGTCCTGAACACAACTGGGCTCGGTACTAAAAGACAACTTTGATGTGCCACAGCAGGTCAAACAGTAGCACCAACATCCTAGAACCCAGAAATATTATGGAGTTTGTTAAATGGTAATAATCGTAAGAAGGCCACCCTCGGCGCTACTGAAGACAAAAGCTCTCAACTGTTCCTGCTGACAAGGCCTGAAGGAACCTCTTGTGTTCAAACGCAGCAATCAGTGTACAAATGAACCCATGAAAAGACACAGTGGTTGTGTCAGGGAGCCCCGAGGGTCATTAGTGCCCATATAATTTACCAACATACTGTGTTCAGCTGCAGCCGGAGCCTCACAAGGATACATTTTCTCCCTTCTTCCGTCCATTTAAAGGAATCAGCAGAAGTGCTCAACCACGGAACTAAGATGGCATTGAGATGGACAAACAAATGGTAATTCAGTCTCCTTTCCAGTTCCTTTGGAGAGATCAACAAGTCTCCATGTCGCATCTATAACCAGATATTCTTCTATTCTGTCAAAGAACTTCTTTCATAAAGTTATCAAGTACATAATTGAAACACAGTACATTACTTGCCCTGCTGTTTCACTCAGAAGATTAAAACCTCAATTCTTTGACATTTAGAAACTTTCTGATTTTTTTTTTAATCTTATGCCAATATACTCCTCTAAACTCCACAGTTCCGCCTGAAGTTTACACCACAAAGATGTGCTTACTTTTACTTCTCTTCTGAACACCTCTCTGCAGATAATCACCTTGCCAACTGCGGCTTCAACCCTGGATTCGAAGGCTCCCAGTCCTGTCGGCACAGAGACCCTCTTAGGAAAGCGTCATTTCCACAGCGACCCTGTGGGGACCCCTCATGTCCCTGGGCTCTGCTTGTTTGATCCCCTCACGTCCCTCCACACAGAACCCACAAACCAGTTCAGCCCAGTATCACTGACCTATTTCAGGATAAGAGATAGAAAAACCTCAAGAACAGAAAGAAGGTGCTGTTAATATAACTGCTAAAGAAGAAAGGTGCAGCCTAGACAGAAACTTAACTGCTTAAGTAGCCTTGGGGCACTACATAGTGCTAAATAAGTGAATAAACTGAGAACAACTGCAAGTCATAAGTAGGAAACATCATTTTGGTTGGAAGAGACCCTCAAGATTGAGTCCATCCACAACCCAACTCTAGCACTAAACCATGTCCCTAAGAACCTCGTCTACACGTCTTTTAAACACCTCCAGGGATTTGAAGGTCCCTTCCAACGCAAACTATTCAATGATCATACAGAAAATAAAACAAATGTAAAAGTTTTACAGCAATCTGGTCTGAATGAAAAGGGAATAAAACTCTTGCAGCTATTATCTGTACTGTGACATGCCCTCTTCAATGTGTTTTGTTCCAATATTTGAAGCGCTGTGGCCAGAAAGGTTATTCAGACTGGCTTGAGAAAGTCTGGCTAAAACCAATAGCTTTAAATTGCTCTGGAAGCATCACAAGTGTACTAGGAAATATCTCCAGACAAGAAGGCCCGTTGGGCAGACAGACAGTGTCACGGGGGACGAAAACCACAAACAATTAATGCAGGCGCGATGCAGAAAGGAACCTCTTCATGAAGTTTGGATCTTGAATGCTCCACAGTTTGGACAGAGAGGCTCTGCGGAGAGAACACACACCAGGAGAGCAGCGCAGAATGGCCACAAGCCTTCTCCTCCAACACGGCCCAGCTTGGGTAAGAACTGGCTTCCTACTGATAGGAGATCCCGTCCATCATTCATTAACCCCCATATGCTGTTTTTGGCACTGCAGAGAATCACAGAATCATTTTGGTTGGAAGAGACCCTCAGGATCATCGAGTCCAACCATAACCTCACTCTAGCACTAAACCACGTCCCTAAAAACATAATCTAAACACCTTTATACCCCTCCAGGGATGGTGACTCCACTATCGCCCTGGGCAGCCTGTTCCAATGCCCAACAGCCCTTTCCACAAAGAATTTTCTCCTAATATCCAATCTAAAAGGAATGGTCAGTTAGAACAGCTTTGCTTGCTTGGTAGCAACTCTTCCAACTGGAATGCCACCAGAATAATCCCTGTACACACCATCTACACAGACACATTTGGCTGATTGGTGAAGGTTTTAAATCCCATTAGTTTTCAAGGTATTCAGCCCCAAGACCTGCTAACAAAAATAGCTGACGGATGGGGTGTGAAGACAGCAAACGGCGTGTAGCAGGGACACGTCCTGCACACACTACGAGCAACAAGGAGCGTAACAAATCTCTGGTTTCCCCAGTTTGTCACAAAGACTTTGGCATCACCGATATAATTTCCCAAGTTATAGCCCAAGTTGTCAGAGAATGGATCTCACATTAGCACGGAAGGTATGGAACTCAGGGCTATTTTGGAACTTCTTGGGAGTCTGAAGACATTTGACCACTGACCTTGTGCTTCTAAGCAGCAGTTGCTATCGACAGCAGTTTTTGCGGATCTGTTTCAATCTAACTTCAGCAGCAAAACACATAGTTTAGAAATTGGAAATCAACTTCTTTCTGTCCAAGACTGCTTGGTCATCAGTCTCCCGGAATTAATCCGAGTAAGAATTTCCACTTCCAACTTGCCAACACAGTGCTACAAATCTTTTTTTGTGAAAAAATCTGGCATTAAAAGAGGATGATGTATCACAACACTCACCCCCAAGCAACTATTTCCCATACCAGATAAGCCTGACCAAATTCAGGCTGTAGTTCTCAGGAAAACATTGCCGAGCAAACCATCCAGAGAGCACAGAACTAGAGAAACCTGTTAGATACAGGTAGATCCACGTAGGACCCAGTAATTTAAGCCAAAAGAGAAATAATTTTTGAAAAGAGAAACAGCAAACAATATAGAGGAGAAGCGTATTCCTTTCCTGATAGTGCTTGGCCCTGCTTTGCTTGCAATTTTGATACCCAGCGTCAAGAGAACTTTTCCAGACTCACCCACTCAAAGATCACATCACAGCATCAAGGCTGCTACGACTTCTCGTTCCTGGATGGTCACTTTTTACAGCATTTTTATTATAGAAAAAAATGTTTAGACTGCTTTTGAAAAGGTTCAGGCAAAGTAAATTTTAAAATAATAAGAACTGTAGCACAGAACACATGTTAAAGTAACAAAATACCATAGAGTTCATCTTCAGAAATTGTAATGGTATTCTGACTTCTTTCCCTCTTTAATCAAGCTGCCTTCAAAACCACCTGTGAAACATGCAGATGTAGATGAACATTACCTGTAAGTACATCTGAGATCAGAACCATCGAGTGAGAAACTGGACCCAAAGGCAATTCTCCTTCACAGTAACAATGTCAAAAACCAAACAAAACCCAGAAAACCAAAAATAAATGCACATAGACTGTACGTGGAACTGTTAGACAACAGATTGCTTTTGAGAAGAGAAATGGGGTGAGAAGTCCTCCTTCCAGACCAGACAACATACAAGAACTTGAGAGGAAAAGATGATGCAAGGTAGGGACTGAGTATCTCTGGGAGAGGGGCCCTGAAGCACAGCCAAGGGAGCAGGAAAGTATTAAGCTTATTTATGCTCTTGCTTTCTTCAAAAACTACAATCTTCAGGAGGTGGTGCCACGTTTGGGCTTTATGTGGACTGCAAACAGCAGAGAAAGGTCCTTGCTCACATGGGTTAATAAATACTGACAACATGTGGGGCCGTGGGGAACATGAGGGCTTTGTACAGCACTGAGATGGAGCAAATGAAGAACAACTGCTTCCAGTCTCACAAACACCGGGTGTAGGCAGCAGCCATTCCCATGTTAAGTAGGCAGCATTTTACTCTGGACATGGCTCATATATTAAAATGGCTGTTTACGTCCTTTCAGGCAGCTCTGTATTTTTAGTTTATCCAGCGATGAACTCTTGAGGATATGAAGAGTTGTGTATAGACCCAAGACTCCAGAACCAAGAACCGCTCTCTTAAAACCAAAACAATTACCATTTCCATTTTTTATAATTAGAAGCAAAACACAGATCCTTTTCACCTTTGCAAATAACAGGTGAGGGTGTGCTCGGGTACAGTTAATCCACTGCTGCTCTCCTGCGTGTTTACGGCTAAACAAACAGCAGCTGCCTGCAGCTCGCGGCCTCTCCACCAACTCCCTTGTGCGGACCATTTATTGAGCCATAAACTCCTCCAATGGTGTTAGCGCCACAGCATTTGCACAAATAAAGGTTGGAAGAGAGAAAGACTTTAAAAAAGAGAATTGACTTAGCAGGGAAAGGAAGATAAATGCTTTTCCAGATACGTTCGCTTTGAGCAAGGACCTGTTGACGACAAGCAGGGCAGGCTCACGCCTGGCTGGGGATGGTTGGGTGCATCATCCTCCAGATATGAAACACCCAGATTTATCTGAAAGTACAAAGCTGAATTTCAGAAAGCTCAAACAACCCTAAAGCCTTCCGAGTTAGATATATTGCATTTCAAGTAGTGTGCTGTGTGATATATTCATATCTCCTCGATGAGACGTGCACAGCTCTGCAGAATCCCTGGGGAGGAGGAATCCTGGTGTTTCTCAAATACAGATACAGACCTCACTACACATGGCCAACACTTTCTTCCCTCAGCCACACACACCAACTATCCCAATAAGTACACAAAGAACCTACAAAGCATTTTGCAACCCATCAGAACGGAAACAACTCTTTAACGAGAGCTTAATGATCCAGAATGATCAGAGATACCTGTGGTGCAGCCCATGGCATCCAACACATCCCGAAGTTGTTTCTCTTAAAGCAGAGAGAGATTCAGGTTGTGGAAACAACAGCTCCCAGCAGGTCACACTTCAGCGGGATCCCAAACGCTCGAGCGAAACTGCTCCATTAGGATGGGACACTGCATGACAACCTGTGGCGTCTTCTCAGCAATCCAGGTCACTGCCCATGGATCGGAGACAAACTCCCTAAAGTCTCAGTGCTTCGCTGCGTGTGCCAAACGGGACCCAGGTTTTCACCGGGACCACTTGGAAAAGCAGGAGCAGTAAATTGACCACACTCCTTTTTACTGCAATCAAGGGCAAAGGAGAACGCAGTCGGCTCAAGGTTGTGTTAGAGGTCTGGACTCCAGTCAATCAGTGTTTTGCAAGGGCTTGTTTGCACAGCAGAGTGACTCACAGTAAACGGACGTGAATTCTCCCCGCGCTTCCATTACAAAACCACAATGTTCATATACAGAGAAGTTGCTGTACCATAAACTCACTCACCAGTTTACTGCGTTGTAATTTCCTTATGTAGACAAGCCCTACAGCCTTGATAGAAGTAGGTTTACCTTTGTCTGTTATGAACAGTAGACTCGTGGGAAGCGAGACACGGAATAGGGAGAAAGTGCAGAATTATGAATGGCTCCTAGCTCGATGTATACAGCTCCTATTGACAAGGGAATACACGTGTCTGACTATGCAGCTCTTTATAGTTTGGTTTGGCCAGGAGCGAGAGCACAGAAATTTCACCTTGGTCCTTATGTGAAAAACAGGCACCTGGAGACAGAGGAAAACACTTGGGAAAGGGATACACGCTCTTCACTAACAGACATTTATTGGCACATAGTCGCGAGAAGCAGGTTCTGTTTGAAATCTCAAAGCACGGGAATATACGGTCACCAGAGGCCACATCTTTCAAGTGGCAGCTGGTTGGAGATTCCCTGGTACAGCCACCAGTTACTTCACAAATTAACCAACTAAAATTACACGGAAATTAATATTTGCCGACTGACGCAAACAGGACATAAGGGAAGCAGGATGGGTCACAAGTATTCTGAAAAGCTTGCATGTGAGTGCATATTGCAGAGCAAGGGAAGTCATTCACTAATAGGACTCAGACTTAAAACAAAATAATTTGGTTTTCCCTTCCATCTGGATTCAAAGTAAGAAATTACGCAGATTCCCACTGCCCGCTCTCCTTTTCCTTCCACACCCTCTTCTCATTGGCACAAGATGAAACCTTGGGGAAACAGCAGCAGCAATTTTCAATTCTCATTATCTAACGGGAGCAGTAGCTCTTGGTGAAACTTGCGGTCAATAAACTACAGGCAATTTTAAAAGACACAATGGGAACTGCCCCTCCCACAGCTGTCCCATTATCCCAGCTTTTATTAGATTTAAAGCCAGCGATTTTTATGCTGTAGCTGAAGTTCTGCAGAGCCACGAAAACAGACCACCAGAAAAGATAAAACACTCCGAAATTAAACAGAAGACATTACAGTAACATGCTCTGAAGTCAGAGAGCTCCACAAGGCAAAGCATGGGATGCAGCAGGGAACTCCCAGCCTTAGTGGGGTGAAGCTGTTGCAGGACACTGGTGGCAGCACAACCAAAACTGAACGTTCGGGATGGTGTAAGTGACAAAGTCAGTGAGCAGGTTAGGCAGGACAAGTTGGAAGCACATTAGCTATGAAGGCAAATAATCAGAGAAGGATCCTGCTCCAAAAAGTCTGTGAATGTTCCAGTATGAGCAGTAACTTTGGAGTTCACGGTCTGCCCTGGTGAGGCCGCATCTGGAGTTCTGGGGCCAGTTCTGGGCTCCCCAGTTTAAGGAGGACAAAGAAGTATTGGAGGGAGTCCAGCAGAGGGACACAAAGATGCTGAGGGGTCTGGAGCATCTTTGTGATGAGGAGACACCGAGAGCTGGGGCTGTTCAGCTGGAGAAGCTGAGAGGGATCTGATGTTGATAAATATCTCTAGGGTGGGTGCCAGAGGATGGACCAGAATCTGTTCAGCGGTGCCCAACGCCAGGGTGAGGGGCAACGGGCACAGACTGAAACACAAGAGGTTCCATCTGAATATGAGGAGAAACTCCTTTCTTGATAGGTGCCAGAGCCTGGTCCAGGCTGCCCAGAGCGGCTGTGGAGTCTCCTTCTCTGAGACATTCAAACCCACCTGGACCGACCCTGTGTGATCTGCTCTGGTGACCCTGCGTTAGCAGCTGGGTTGGACTGGGTGATCTGCAGAGGTCCCTTCAACCCCAGCCATGCTGTGAATCTGTGATGTGTCTCCCACGTGGCACAGAAACGTTCACTTGTGGATGGTGGTTCGGGTGACCTGTTGCAGGTGGCTGTTTCGGGGTCGGCTGTGCCACGTTTTCACCGTGCCAGTTCCTCTCCCTTGCCTACACAAGAAGCCCTGATGACCAGAAAACATACAAACCAAGTAACATCAGTCACATCCCTATCATGCACTACGATAAAATAACCTGTTCCAGTAAGAGGGCCTGGCACAGGAAATGAGTAGAAAATAAACTTCAAAACTCATTAAATGATTCCCTGATATATTTGTCTGTGAGGCAGAAGTAACCGAGGGTGCATTTCAGCTCCGGGCTCAGAGATGTGCACAGCAATAGGCAAAGGGAAATCGGTGCCCAAAGGAACAGTCTCAAACCAACACAGCAAGGGGGAAGATGCAAAGAATTATTCTCATCCACTGTAAGCTGTAATTTTCAGTCTAGAAATCTAGAGCTTGCTTTCTCAGAGCCTAATGTATACCATGCCCTGGAGACATTTTTACCAGCCATCAAAAGGAACTTGCAGAGAACCAGATGCTTCATTAAAGAATATTCACCAAGCCTTATAAAATCTTTAGTAAAAAGCAGAAGAAGAAAATCACCAGCGTGCAAGTGAGCTCAAGTCACACATCCAGCTTTGATTACAATCTCCTGTACTGGAAAACAAATTGTGCTTATAAAAAAAACACAACAAAAAACTCTCACTAAATCAAGAGATTCTGGCCTCTCTTTCCCACATTGCTACAACCTGAATTTCCTGAATGTGGAATGCGTGAGACAAAGCCATTTGGTAGAAGATGCTAATTTAAACTTAAAGAAAAAGAACAGCTTAAAAGGGGAAGGGAGGAGGGAGTTTTCATCCTTCATGAAGAAACACGACAGCTTGTGATCGCTACATATATCTGGGGAGTCAGAGCACTGGGTAGGAGCAGCGAGGTGAAATGTCAGGGCTTGAGCTGTCCTGGGACAAAGGAAACTACAGACACCCCCGACACAAGGTGTATTTGAACAGGTACCCTCTAGTTCCTATGCCCGGCTGCAAGGCTTGGTTACCTTTTCCTTAGTCGCTGTCACCCTTTCTTAAAACATAAGGAAGGAGATTTCCTGCCACACTGTCATCATCCACAACAAATTAACGTCCTATGTGCTGCCCCTTCCAGGGAGTTTCTCTAACAGCGTGGGGAAAAAAGAATTCTGAAGTTCACTGAACACTCTGGGACCCTTGGTTTTTGGTTGATGAAGAAAACCTATCAAAACCCCACCACCCAAATTCAAAAACACATGCAATAGGATCTTTCACTGCCCTCTGCTGTTCCCAGGCATTTAGGTTCCAGTTTTTGCTAACGCGGGGCTGGGGCTCAGGGCTGGCAGCGTCCCAGCCCCGTTCTCAGGCGGGCTGGAGCCGCAGCTTGCAAATATGCTGAAGCTTAATGCAATCTGTCTTCTTTGGTAATCACATTCCACGTGAACTGCATGCAATAAAGATGTATTGGTAAATGCATTTGCTAAAGATATACTCCACCCAAAAGGCTACAAGGCTGATTTAGAGGAGGCAAGACGGAAGCATCGGGTAACGCAGGCTGGCGATGGGTGCGCCGATGCTCTGCACACAGCAACACGGGCACTGCTTTGCTTTAAAGCCGAGAAAGGAAAAGAAACCACACGTTTTGGGAGCTGGGGAATGCAAAGATATCAGAGAAAAGCCCTTTCCCTGGCAGCTTTAACCTTGCTGATTTGCAGACATACAAAGACCTTCTTTGTAAACAGGAAGGAAAAAAATTCCACCAGGACTAGCAACAACATTTGGTCTAATATATCCTGACAATTTTCCCATCTCCTTCTGTCGGGTTTCTTCTGGGAGCCGGCTGGCAGCTCGTTTCATGTTATACTTAAATCAGGCTTGCAGGCTCCCCTCACAATGCTAATGCGACAGAGAAAGACGGCTCCTATGAAATCTCCACCTTTCCCCCACCCTTTGCATTAGTAATCCCATGACAGCAGTCGCAGTTTTCTATTCCTAGAAGGCTCCATTCTTTTCCCCAAACCCACGTTACTACAGTCTCAGCAACTTTTGGAGAATCTTCTACCAGCCCAAAAAAAAACAAAGAAAGAAAAGCCTGCCCTTGAGCAACACCTGAATTCTCACGTGAGGAACAGCATCCTTTACGCTCCAGTCACCCCAAGCAGCAGCTTGTGTCTTACCACTCATTTTTTCCAAGACCACATCCTAGTTATAAGGTCCAAATAATTCATTTTTCCTTTCTCCTTTTCTTGTTTCAATAGCCAGCAATTCTCCCAAGGTATTGAGCACCCACTGTCCTAAGGCATCAACAGAATCTACCAGGGCCTGTGCATTTCAGAAGGAAGAGCCACAAGGCTCAGGTTTTAGGAGCGCGCAATTTTCTTAACAAGCAGCAGCTTTCCCCAGTAAGGGGAAATAAAAGGAAACAAGACCTCCGACTGCGAAGTCTCATAATGGGAGGATGTTTAGAGCCCGTTCAAAATGTTGCTGACACTGGCAAAATAGATTTGCCTACCGTTTGCAAAACACAGCATCCAAGAAGGCAGAACTTGGGAAAATTATTGTGACTGACTTTGAAACCTCGGCGCATCGGTGCTGCTGTTTGGAAGCAGCTCGGTAGGGCAGGACCCAGTGGTGGGAGTGAGGCTGGGAAATGTGGCCTGAATGCGGGAAAACGCATCCCAAAGCAAATCTGTCTCCTGCAAACATTATAGCTTGACTAACAGACACCACAGCTCTCGGAAACGCTTCCCAGAAGAAAACACCATGCAAAACAAGCCAGCAAATACAACAGGGGACCTTTTGTTACCTTCTGAGCTGTGCTAACACAGCGCCGATACTCCTTAGCCAGCTCGGAGCATTTGAGCACTTCACGTTTGTTTTCTTGGTAGCACTTAAGGATTTCAGACTGCAGGCCGGCACAGACGGGATCAGTGTTCCTTCTCCTGTGGGGAAAACAAGCACAGAAAGATGCATGAAGAGGAATTTTCAGCCGCTTACTACCATTTTACCAGTGGCACACATACTGATCTCATGCTGGAGTCACCTAGGCCTGAAAAACAGAGAAACAGGTGGGAGCTGCAATCACCAAAGTGTGCTAAATAACCAGTGTCTTTCAGCTGAAAAATCCAGAGTAGTTAGCAGAAAGGAAGAACATTTTCTTTCGAGGTTGGTCTGGAAAGCTGTTTTATCCTTGGATAAAACATCATCAAATCCTCCGTAATCAGCAGAAAATAAGTCAATCCCAAGAGGTTCAAGGGTTGCCCCAGAAATCTTTGGCAGAACTCAGGAACGCAGGCTGGGTCTGAAACAGCCCGACAAGGAACCGAACGGACTTGCTGAATAAGCCGCCTGGATCTATTGAATTCTCATCTATTTAAACACTTCAGAAAAATCTAACATGGTCGGAAGCACTGTAACGCTCCTAGAAAAAAGCCCAGAATAATAGCAAGACCAGTGATCTTTTTCTTTGTATTTCTGCAGCGATTAGTACTCATACCCCGTAAGTGGCATTGACAGCTACCCAAGAACAATTAGAGATGATGTTCTTCCACTCTAATGTGCCTGTGTACATATGGCACATCATCAGCAACAGCACCAATAAAGGGAAGGTCGTTGTAAAACGATACCGGCAACAATGGCATCGGCACAGAAGCGCCAGTGTCATCAGCTGCACAGACAGGCAGACACAAATTGCAGGAATTTGCAGCACAATTGCCATGGTTTGTTATACCAGAGAACAACAGAACATATGCTTAGGTGTAGCAATCCTCACATGCCGCCCTCTAAACCATAAATCCATTTAATTCCTTGCATTTTCTGCCCTAATATGCTTAGAGCTATCTGTGCCCAAATATCAAACGCGCCTCTTCCTTCCAAAGCGCTTGATGCTACGGGCAGGAATTAATGCCACGCTATGATATGTTCACTCCCAAATAACAACAACAGGCTCATTCAGCAACAGGGCAAGAAGAAAACACAACCTGATCCCGGGCTTGTCCCGTTCTCTCAGGTGGAACAGATCGCTAAGAAATATGAGACCTTAAATCAAGATTCATCAATGATTTGGATGAGGGAATAGAGTGCACTATCAGCAAGTTTGCTGGTGACACCAAGCTGGGAGGAGTGGCCGACGCGGGAAGCTGTGCTGCCATCAGAGACCTGGACAGGCTGGAGAGCTGGGCAGGGAGAAATTTAATGATAGAACAAGGGCAAGTGTAGAGTCTTGAATCTGGGCAGGAACAACCCCAGGTTCCAGTATAAGTTGGGGAATGACCTATTAGAGAGCAGCGTAGGGGAAAGGGGTCTGGGGGTCCTGGGGACAGCAGGGTGACCATAAGCCAGCACTGGGCCCTTGTGGCCAGGAAGGCCAGTGGTACCTGGGGTGGGTTAGAAGGGGGTGGTCAGTAGGTCAGGGAGGTTCTCCTGCCCCTCTGCTCTGCCCTGGGGAGACCACACCTGGAATATTGTGTCCAGTTGTGGCCCCTCAGTTCCAGAAGGACAGGGAACTGCTGGAGAGAGTCCAGCGCAGCCACCAAGATGCTGAAGGGAGTGGAGCATCTCCCGTGTGAGGAAAGGCTGAGGGAGCTGGGGCTCTGGAGCTGGAGAAGAGGAGACTGAGGGGTGACCTCATTCATGGTGATCAATATGGAAAGGGTGAGTGTCAGGAGGATGGAGCCAGGCTCTTCTCGGTGACAACCAATGATAGGACAAGGGACAATGGGTGCAAACTGGAACGCAAAAGGTTCCACTTAAATTTGAGAAGAAACTTCTTCCCGGTGAGGGTGGCAGAGCCTGGCCCAGGCTGCCCAGGGGGGTTGTGGAGTCTCCTTCTCTGCAGACATTCAAACCCGCCTGGACACCTTCCTGTGGAACCTCAGCTGGGTGTTCCTGCTCCATGGGGGGATTGCACTGGATGAGCTTTCCAGGTCCCTTCCAACCCCTGACATTCTGGGATTCTGTGTTCTTCTGAAAGCTTTCGGAGAGCTCAGGTTTGAGTTTCCAAACCACACTTGTTTTTGTAAAGTGCTCAGGAAGGACCAAAGAAAATGAAGAAAACATTTCTATTCTTTCTGTATCAGCAACCTGGTTGCTCCTTCGAAATATTTCGAAATGATAGTTCTTCAGCACTCAGTCCTACAGCATACATGGACTAGGGATTTATCAGTAACAGTACAACAGCCACACTCTAAAACACTGAGGTTTGGATCAGAAGTGACAAAAGATACTACAGAGACTTCATTTTCCACCTCTTCATTAATCTTACAGCTTTTAGGAGCAACCTATCCCACGCGCAGCCCCTAGAGGCTGGTGCGCATTTCTAATTTCTATGTTCTACAGCAAATCGCCTTTAAAGCCTCTAAAAATCCACGTCCTAAAAAAATCGTCAAATTTTGGAATAGGAAAGAACCCAGGGAGAGCTTCAGAAACTCATAATGTTGGCATTTTGCTTTGTCGCTAACTTTAATATCACTCTAATCAAATCAATGAGACCGTGGAAATGATACCAAACAATACCAGGTCAGGAAATACCACCAAATCCCTCAATTCATTGAAAAAGTTAAGACTTTTAAAATTAGGTTTTTTTAAACTCAGCCATGTTAAACCGAAGGGCATTTTGTAACCGTCAGGCTGAGAGCTGGAAGAGCAAAAAGGTACAGCAGGACGCAAAACACCGTCTTTTTATCTGAAATGAACAATACGGTACAAACATCTCAGAAATATTTAGAAGAAGGCTTGAGGGTGCCATTGTCAGCATGGAGAGCTATAGGAATTGTGCCTTTATTTTCTTCTGTTCATGTCTAAAGGCTACCAGAGGCAATGGAGCAACCAGCACTGAATGCCATATGTTGCCCAGTGAGTACCTAAATCAGCACTTAAACCTGCGACTTCCCACAAGACAGAGAGGATTTAGTGGGTACTAAGTACCCCAAATTGTAACAAGAATATTCTCCTCTATTCCTTCAAAATTAAATATCAAACTGCGGCTATACAGCAATTGCACCAGCTTCTCAAAACAGGTTGGGAGAAACTAAACAGCGTAACACGAAGTTGGGTAATTATCAATGCAGATTACACAAGCCAGTATATTAGTGCATTCACAGGTGAACTGGAAATTCAACCAAACCAGTTAAATTCTACTGGGAATGAGGTTTCACGTTGGAACGGGAAGGTAGTGTTGCTTGGGACACAACTGTCACTGTGTCCCACCAGCCAGTGTGATCTGTGGAACAAGGGGACAAGTTCACGTGCAGCCGTGCAACACCAGTTGCACCTTCCAGTCTGGCTCTACTCGTATATATCTGAAAGGAAAAGCAATTACACATGAAAACCCTGATGGAGACCAGCGACATCTAACTGCAAACATCTCCATTGAGAGCAAAGACACATTGACTTTCAAAGGAGTTGGACCTTCATTGACTACCTCCCTTCGACCACAGCTCAAGGGTGATGGTACTACCTAACCTTCAGAAAAACTCATCTTCTGGACAATCCACTACACTGATCTTGGTGAGCACCTCATTGTTTGAGGGTTTTTATTACTACTTCTTAAACTACGAGGGGGAAGGAACGTAGGGGAGCGGGGGTGAGGTTGGAACACATGAAGAGCAGAGGACTAGTATACTTTGACCTCACTTCTAAAATGGGTCACAGTTCTAAGCATAATACACCACCAGCAGTAAAGGTAGTCAATTAGCCTCTGTCTAAAATAAAACGTGGTGTGATTCCCACTGCAATTATCAAAAGAGATGTAAGAGGTTCACTGTGAGCAGGCAGAGAAAAGGCAGGAAAGGTTGGGCTGGGATGATACCCACGGACAGACAAGTATGGGAGAGGAGCTCTAAGGATACCTCTGAAATAAACGCAGGACATACAGAATATGAAAGATTAAGCCAATAACACATGTTTAAAGGAAGAGGGAAGGAGAAAAGATGACAGGTGGGAAAAAGGAAAGGATGAATCTAGAAATAAAACTCCTTAGCGGTGCCTCCCCCGTCGTAGTGGGGAAAGAAACCTTGGCCTCGCCACTGGTCAAGATGCACAACTTCAGATCTTCCTCTTCCCCCTGCCATGGAGGGATCTAAGCCAGGGCTTTGTCTGGCAAAGAGGGGAGAGGTTTTCTTAAAATGAAACAAAGAGCATCCTTCCCTCTGCTGTCCCTTGAGGTAAGAGAACGAGCATGATCTTGCTGCGTTTTGATACAC
This sequence comes from Patagioenas fasciata, assembly GCF_037038585.1. NCBI lineage: Eukaryota > Metazoa > Chordata > Aves > Columbiformes > Columbidae > Patagioenas > Patagioenas fasciata. The sequence goes on along the minus strand of NC_092529.1, from coordinate 3,050,178 downwards.
CGAGAGTTAGCAAATCCTCTCTATCACTGCGTATTCCCTTTACTTAATAAATGAAATCTCATCAACTTATCCTTCTTCTATTATCACTGCTGACATCAATCTGATAATATTGGCTTGGCGTGGAATCGTGCTATTATATGTCCTCCTGATATTTAATTTAAGAGAAACGTCTGCAGTGGGGTGAATATGTGAAGCAAGCTTTTTATTACTGGCAGCAGTAAGGATGCAGGGAGTGAATTAGACATTCATCTTAGTCAGGGCCAATCTAGTGGCTCAGAAGAGGTTTTCTTCTTAACCCTCTCCTAACTGTTCAATAGCAGCAGGTAATGGCTGCTCCAGTCAATAACTGCATTCATTTGTCTCGGCAAATTCATTTCTACATGGATATAAAGCTCACAAAGAAGTGCCGAGTGTCTGGGAGGCTAAAATAAGGTTCTTCAATAACTTCCATCATCAGCTCTGCGATAGTAGGTAGAGTGTTGGTCTAAATGTCCATCAGTTAATCAAGAAGCAACACAGCTTCCAAAGACAAACACAGAGACTTACTGCAAGCAGCAATGAAGGCGGTATCGTCAGGATACAGACCCACAGACAGAAGGTTTCAAACACAGCACGGTGGTCACCAGCGAGTTGCTGCTGACAGGTTCCTTTTTTGGATGAATCATTATGGGCTTGGTATTGGAAAGCAAGAAAAAACTGGAAGACATGTATGTATTTGCTAGTCCTTCCAGCCAGCTGAAAAATCAACTAGCCAAGAGGAGACAACTTGAATGCTTTAGGTCTTGGCAGCTCTTTAGAGCAAAATCAGGAGCTCCACACCATCGCTTGGCTCTGTCACGTAGAGCAGGAATTCCAGATGGAGTTCAGAGCAAGATCTTCTTTTTACCTTTTACTCTGGGAAACCACTCAGGCTGAGAAAAAAAAACCTTGAGATAGAGACTGATAGTATCTAAATCTAGACATTTAGATAACTCCGCTCAGAAAGTAAAGAGACACGCTGAGTATGAGCCAACTTTAGAGCAGCAGCTCCGGTCCACAGCTGCAAGCAGCCACCAAAGTGGGGCAGCAACCTGCGAGCTGCAAAATCCAACCACCAGATTAGCTGCTTTCTGCTGCGTTAGTTAACTAAGACCAAGTCTAAGACTAAGTTGGCACCTGAGCTAACTTGAGCAAACAGTCACCACTGCCACTCTGGCGCAGGGGCAGCAAAGCCCAGGGCACACAGCAGCAGCTTCTGCAAATTGGGGAGGAACCAAAGATGTGTCATACAGTTGGTGAGCATGTTGCTATAGCCAGGGTATAAGACTAATGGCAGTGATGCTTTGGTCACAGAAACACAGAGTGCTGCCACGCTGCACTGTACATCTCTAAAAACCGATAAGTGGTTAACTGACCTGTAAAACTGCATTTTCCCTTGGGTAGCGGTTGGCTCTGATGGCTTCTCTTTAACATGTCAGAAAAATAACTCCAGACAGATGCAATACACAACACACAGAAAGGTTCCATCCTCTCTCATTGTTGCATCCTTGACATTTACAGCAGAAAATTAAACACAATTGAAGCATTTCGTTCACATTTAACAAACTCCTCGGCACAGAACAAACTCAGCACAGGTTGCAGGACGCTGCACAATTACAAAGCAAACGCTATGGGCTCACTGCAACCGATGGGGTTCCCTGATCCTGCACGTCAGCTCGATAACGTGGCTTGAATGAAAGAGGGAAAAGTCATGTTGCAGCTGTTTGGCAAGAAAATAAGAGATGGAAGAAGCTTAATAGATTATCCAAAAGTCTACTAAAAATTCTGCAATATTTAAGCTACAGTGTAAACAAACTGGATGTCTCATGAGGACAAACTAATGCAATCATGAAGGAAATATTTCTGATCAGCCTCAGGTATTCAAAACGCTGCTTTGCCATCAATCTGAATGGAATACAAGACTTGTAGAAGTAACATTATGTATGGAGTAAAAGGGGATGAACTGAACTAAAAGAAAAGGTTCAGCCTCGTGACAATTTTAATGAGAACAGGGGCACTACCTGCAAACTTCAGCTGAAGTGGTTTTTTTCCTGTCTTTCTAAATCCTTCCCATGTATCTTGTCACACAGTCTGTCCGCAGCACCCCCTGCACGGCTGCATTTCAACAACAGGTCGCCCAATTCTCTTCTTCCCCATCTTGGAAGTGCCTAATAAATGCATATTTATGAAGTGCTATGAGTTTCTGGGTGACTCTGTGATCCTCCAAAATTTGTCATCCAAGTACTTCCCAATCTCTGTTTTAGCAGTTTTCTGTCACCACCTCTAATTTCGGAACTCCAACAATGCCTCCATTTCAGCGATGTGATTGATGCAAAGGTTCCAGTATAAGTTGGGGAATGAGTAGCATAGGGGAAAGGGACCTGGGGGTCCTGGGGACAGCAGGGTGACCATGAGCCAGCACTGGGTCCTTGTGGCCAGGAAGCCAATGGTACCTGGGGTGGGTTAGAAGGGGGTGGTCAGTAGGTCAGAGAGGTTCTCCTGCCCCTCTGCTCTGCCCTGGGGAGACCACACCTGGAATATTGTGTCCAGTTGTGGCCCCTCAGTTCCAGAAGGACAGGGAACTGCTGGAGAGAGTCCAGCACAGGGCAACAAAGATGATGGAGAGAGTGGAGCATCTCCCGTGTGAGGAAAGGCTGAGGGAGCTGGGGCTCTGGAGCTGGAGGAGACTGAGGGGGGACTCATTAATGTTTACAGATATATAAAGGGTGAGTGTCAGGAGGATGGAGCCAGGCTCTTCTCGGTGACAACCAGTGATAGGACAAGGGGTAATGGGTTCAAACTGGAACACAGGAGGTTCCACTTAAATTTGAGGACAAACTTCTTCTCAGTGAGGGTAGCAGAGCCTGGCCCAGGCTGCCCAGGGAGGTTGTGGAGTCTCCTTCTCTGCAGACATTCAAACCCGCCTGGACACCTTCCTGTGGAACCTCAGCTGGGTGTTCCTGCTCCATGGGGGGATTGCACCGGATGAGCTTTCCAGGGTCCTTCCCACCCCTGACATTCTGGGATTCTGTGACCCACCCAGGGCTGGTACCAGCTCTTCCATCTTTCCCATTTTGATGCATCACAAACTCTCCTGTCCTCCTACACAGTTTATCTTCACACAGAAGTGGTCACTTCCCATTTGACCAATGGGTCATCCTCAAAGACCCCAAATTATAATTTGCTGGGCTTTGCCAAGTGCAGTTTCAACTAAATTTAACTCAGCACCCCATAAGCTGCAGGCATTAGGGTTTTGGTCACAGGCTGTGGGTCTTTGGGGCAGGAGGAGGGGAGCAATATGCAAAAAACTGTCCAAACCCATATAAAATTAAATGATCCCTACCCTACTGAACCTGCAAATGCAATAACTAATCATGGCTATTAGCATTCTGCATGGCAGATGGCAAGCGGTTTGGAATAATGAAAGACTTTTTCCCACAAGTGGATAATTCCAATGTATATTTGGATGTAAATTCTTTACTGATTATGATGGTAGAATACAGAGTTATGAGAAAGTGCCAGTTTGGAAGATGAAAGGAAAACTACTGCCTCTTCCTTCGCTTGCCAAGAGACACAGGAGTGAGCAGAACTGGATCTCCTGCCCACAAAGCCACGCACCGTTTCTTCCAAAGATGCCAAGCTACTAAAAGTTGACTACAAAGATGAAGAGCCTAAAGTTAGCAGCAAAACGGTCTCTGGAAGCCAAGCAGGAATGAGTCAGAATCTTGTTGCTGGAAGGAGTTCTGTGAATCAGAAAGGAAGCTGGCTCAGCTCCCACAAGGCAGAAAAGCAATATAGCAAGCAATAACCCAATCTGAAAACAACACGAAGCCCAACAAGTGATCCGAACCGGGATTTTCTTTCTCCTGATAAAAAACAGCGTCTAAAAACTGGTTTAAGATCTCAGGCCAGGAAGGGAATGAGTGCGGCACTGGCCATAAGAAAATGAGGGTTGTGGTAGTGTTGTAATGTCTGGGGGTTCAGTGGGGAACTGCAGGCTGGGGCACCCCAAGAAACCATTGTTGGGCTATTAAACCTCTTCCCAAAAAGTCCTCTAAAGCAAGCACCTGAAGATGTGATATGCTGATTTCACACAACCGCGAGACATGAGGAACAGACAGATTCAGCAGATTTCTCCTGTGTGAGATGATCTCGTACCGATGTCAGGCTGCTAACAAAACGCTCTTTTAAAAGAAAACCCTGACCGCTCATTTGAACAGCAGTAACTTTTCTAAAGTGCCAATCAGCACTGTACGAGGTCCCTACAGCTTACACCAGACTCCACAAAGGGCTATCAGCGACGGACAAAAATACGAGCCCATCAGTATATTCTGCACTGACAAAGCGGCACATCCTGCTAAAGATGCAGAAACAAATTTTGAGAGTAGAATGAAGCTGCCAGCGTTAAAGTTCAGGTGGGATCTAAACATTCACCTTATTAAAATAATAACGCGCACTTGCTCTAATCTTCCGAACCTCGGTACCCCCTTTGCCACATTGTGCAATTTGCTGAGAACTGACTCAGCAACATCCCCATTAAGCAGCCACTCACCCCCTTGAGAACGTCGATAATGGTGCTTTCAAAGAACACTCACAAAGCCTTGAAAGTCTGGTTTTGGGAAAGGCTGAGATTTATTTTTTTCTTTTTTGTTTTTAAATGACTATTATAATTCAAGAAGTCCTCCAAAAATCAAAAAAACCCTTCTAAAAAATAACTTAGATAACATGGTTTTAAGTTTGGAGAAGAGCGCATGAAAAGTCTTGGGTGAGTTAAGGAGACCCATGTCTATAATAATAGTCATCCCTGAACATGCAAGTGCTCCTGTCTTCCAAATGCCACTTTTTTGGGCCATGTTACTTACAATTGTGGTCAGTGTGGCGTGTGCACGTCCCAGACAGGCAGGCAAGAGAGATTTCCAGGACTAACAAGGAAAAGAAAAGGATAGGAAGGAAGAACCAAACCCAGCAAGGTCCTCTCCTGGCCAAGCACCACCTGATCTTGAGACTCCAAAAGCTGATGAGAGTCCATAGCCTAGAAAACTATTTTATAAATAATAAAATAAGTCATTAAAACTGGGTCTGATGGCAGAGATGGTTTTTCTTTAACTTTGTAAGGGAGGAAAGGACCTCGATGTGTCATCAGCCAAACATCACCACCATCCTCTGTGCAGACACATCACCACGATGGAAGGTGTCCACAGCCATCCTGCCACGGTCCTTAGCTCTTCAGAAGGTGGAAACACAGAAGGTCTGACCTACAGGACAAGCTATTGCTCTCCTCAAATTCCCCCGCTGGTACCTGCCCTTGGTCTCTCTTGTCATCGCTCATCAGTCCAGGAGGAGACTCCGGCTCAACAGTAAGTACAGATATTCTGCACAGCACGTATAACCCACAATCAGGAACACAATTACCGCTCAAAACAGCAACGTTGCCCTTGAAATCAGTTGCTACTGAATTAATGACCAGATTGTTAGGAATGTTACTTCAACTTCGCCTTAGGCTGCTAATTAGCAAACAAGTCATTAATTCAGTGGTAACAAGTGGTTTCTCAGGCATTATTGCTTCTGACATCTTTAATTCCCCACTCTTTTTGGAAAGCTTCCCCAGACAACTTTAACCTCAATCCTCTACAAATCGACCCCAGGCCACTACCACCAGCCCACTATACAACACACAGTGGAAGAAGAGGCAGAAAAGCACACTGGGAATAAGCTGAGCTGGGTCATTAATTAATATTTATGATACCTTTCCCAACTCAAGCCAAGGGGAGGGGGCAACCAAAGGCAGAAGTAGTGCTGGACTTTGATGTGGACCTGTGATTACATCTAAATACACAATAAAATACTATGAAACCTGAAGAAACCTTTTTCCCACCACGGTAGGCAGTGGAATATGAAATTCCCAATCTGAGGGCAGAAATCTGCTTCTATTTTCACTGCATTCTCCATGATAAAGAGCTCTGAGCCGAAATATTTCACGTACAAAGTATTTCTGAGGTTTGTTTTAACAGCTGCACAAATAGCCATGCTTTTGAAAACAATCTGGATTTGGCCTGCCAACAAACCCTGATCTAAGGGGTTTATAATGGCAACATTACTATAGAATACAAGTGCTTTCCATGTAAAAATCAATAGCAATAGAAACATCCCTAATAGACTACATGGAGTCTTTGGCACCTCTTCCTTTGCTATTCCAGACTTTGCTATTCAGGTCCTGTTTTATAAATTCCCAAGTCCTACCAATGTACCTTTGAAGAAATGCTCCTGCAATTCTGAAAAGATCCATTAATATTTTACACCAGTTTTTCAGCACTAACAGAACTGCCATCTCAGTTCATTGGGCTGATTTCTTAGTCATTCCTCATCACGCATGAGAGGAAAGACAATACTATGAACACTAGATTAAACATCATTTTACTAACTGGACAAAAGGCAAGCTTTATTTAGAACCAGCATCTTCGTAATCCCCAAGAACTGAACTTCAGAAAGGAGACTCAACAGCTCGGATGGAGCATTCCATCTAATACATTTTCAAGATTTAAAATACAGTTCAAAAAAAGAATAACCTGGCCCAACTGGAACATTTACACAAATCCGTTACATGTATATTTGACTTCTATTACCACAAAACACATTCCTACAGTAGTAAGGGAACATTCCTTGCTTGGAAATCAATGCATTGGCACAAACAGTTGCTTAACAAGGGGCCTTCCAGAATTCGTCAAGATAATGCTACGCTAATGTAAATGAGTGACACGTAAAATAACGAAGCCAAAATTGACCCATCTACTCTTTTACCCTCTTCTGAAATAACTGGGAAACTCACACCTTATAGCCAAGATTCCAATTTCCAACTGAGAGCAACTTTATAAATGTGAGAAACAGCAAAGCTTTCACTAATAACTCTCTCTTTATTTAAAGATTACATGAAGCAGAGCCGGTGCAGACCGAAGTTCTAACTAACACAAACCAAGCACCGAGGGAAAAACAGGACTGCGATGGAGCCAAAGCATTTTTTGTGAAGGCATCACCATAGCAGGGCTCAAAATACTATGTTGAAATAAGGCTGGGGATGAGCTCCCAGCACTAATCAGTCTTTTATTCCTGAAAACTCTGAAATCCCTATTGCAGAGGCTCTTAATTTCAACACTGAATTAATCATTTATCTAATCTAATGACAGGAGAAATCCCAGAGCAATTTTGTTTGAAAATTATGATGTCTTTACCCTTCTTCTCCTCGGGCTTCACAACTGTCCACATAATAACTATTTCCGAGCTTGACTCGTGGGTACAGTCCCCCATTGAAATATCCGAGGCCTTGTAGTAGATTAAGATTAATAAACTCAAGTATCACCACACAACTATCTTATAAACCTTCCGGAACTACACAAACAAGAAAGAAGAAAAAAAGAAAAGGCAGTTCCTCTAGATCCTGGTTAACATTCCTATTTTAATTGAGAGGTCATCGGTCTCATTAAATTTTGTGCAATTCAAGAAAACCTTCATTTCCACGAGTACCGAAACCGAGCCAGTTCCCACCAAACAGTCCATCTATGGACTTTCTCCTCCCAGCCCCACTGAGTCCGTGTGGTTCCCTACTCCGTGTTCAGCCCAAGACGATACTCACTACTCGCCAGTTGCTCCAATGTAATCACCTTAAATACTCATGTCCATTAAGTTTAAAGATCTTAGAACCATTAAACAGAACTCTTAATCCCATAGGGAGTAAATCTCTCTGGAAGCTTCTCCATTGGAAAGCTGCCTTGGCTTCAAGGCTGATCTCTCCCTGGATAATACACTGATGTTCTTTATGTGTTTCTTGGGGTCCTCTCGGCCAACGTGCGGCGCAGCCACCGGTAAGCGGCTTCAGAACCAGTTCTGCGAAGTATAAGGAGATCTCGGAGGGAAACGCGGCTTCACAACAATTTTATCTTCTAAGAGCTTCCTAATCCCCTCGCCCCACTCCCGTGGCTTTACCTTCGAGAGTCACCCCCTCCCCCGCCAATTCCCACATCCAAATTTAACAACTACAAAAATAAAAGCGTGATAAGACAACCTTCACAAAAGAAAATAAATCAAATTTTTGAGAAAAAACAGCATTTTGAGGATAAATCTAGAGTGCCTGCACTAAGCCATAACCTCTTTACTGATGGTTTTTTCCTTCCCCTTAACAGATTCAGAGACTGTAATAACATTTAATCCTCAGAAGCTAATCTAAATGTAACACTCAAAAGAAGACAAAGACAACGCAACGGAAAAAAAACCTGTGGCCATTGCCTTTTGGGAGCGCTGCTTTATCCCTGGAGCGAGTGCATTAATAGAGCTTGGAATGAAATGCCATTTTATTCTCCGTAGCGGGGAGGGGATTAGCAAGTTGTCTTCTCTAAACCCAGTCTGAGTCATGGCTCTATGAACACTGAGAAAAGGATGTGGAATGAAGGGAAGGGCAGGGAGCACTGGCTTTTTATTTACATGCGGCTTCTTTTGTGGGTGGTTACTGATGTGCACAGTTTGCTAAACAGGGAAAGAAGATGGGGGGGAAAAGTTCTAGGTCTCCAGACTTCTGTTGGTTAACAAAAGAGGAAAATAATAATGCACCATTTATAATAACATCACAGAGACAACATGTCCGTGGCAACTGTCCAACTCACCACAGCATGTAAGCAACAAGGGCAAGTTGCTCAAGGTGCTGAAAGCTGCGCTCGGCGGTTTCTTGTTGCTAGGATCTGCTTCTGGGAGAAAGAACCAGGTTGGGCAGAGCCAGAACAAAGGAGGAGGAGATGCTGTGGTAGGAGGAATGTGGAGACAGGATCAGGCTGGGTTCCGGTGAAGAGAAGAGGAACAAAGCCCATTGCACAAGCGAGGCCACGAGTCCTACCTTGAAGTAGAAACCAAGAGCTCATGACTCTGTCAGTGATTTAATATGAAGTTCAGGACTAAGTACTTCACTTCTGTTTCCATACAAAGGGAGATTGGAAGGTTTACCTGCCCACCTTGCAGGTGTGCTGCGAAGGGTCACTGGTGGAAAGCTTGTACAATGTTCCTCATCCCTGCAACACTTGGTAGTCGCTAAGGAGAGGAAATAGTCTGTGGAACACTTGACCACTTGTGCAGAGCTGTAGGTGTTGATAACGGAATTACAAAAGTCAATAAACCTCAAGAAAACACTGGGGTTTTGTTTCACATGTTTCTTATCCAAAAAACAGGCTACTCGCTGTGGAAACAACCCCAGCTCTATTCCCCTCTCCCTCCATCGGCTCTGATGATGCACAACGGCAGAAGACAACAAAGACTGGATCGCTTGGTCTCGCAAGGCACAAGTGCCTGGGGTCGGTCAAAGACTTCAGTGAAGCAGGGGTGATAGAAGCCAGGGAGGAGACGTTTGGGCAGGAGATGCACTCTGCTCTGCAGATGGAGAAAGCCCCGCTGCTGGTTCCCTTTCCTTACAGGAGCTGCTGTAGCTCAGCACTGCAAACAGGCAGAGCTGCGCTTCATTCATACTTGGGCTACATTCCAGTTCATGTGATTTTGATGGAGTGTCAGTTGATTCCTGCCAACCAAGCTACTAGATCTGCATCAGTCTCACCTACCTTAGCACTGACTGCGTCTGTGTGTCTAATATGAAAGCGCAAAACAAGATGAGTAAACTGTTATTTCCACTGAAGTCACAGGATCTTGTAAATTATTACCATAAACAGGCTGTAGAAAGACTCGAATGTACGACACCTAACAAGAGGACCTCACGACACCTGGACTTCAAGTCCTGCCAATTAAGCCTGAACGCCAACATACAACGGAAATTCCCCTGACCCTGTCCCAGCCTTATCACAGAATCACAGAGCGTTTGTATGGCATGTTGTACACCATAAAACCATCCTGGGAAGGATCACGGTGTACCGCTGTACGAGGTGTATGCTTCAGGCTGATGGGGCAATGCAATGATTCTTCCCTCACGAACAATTATCAAAGGGCATTATCAATCCTGGATTGTGCACTTCAACACGCAGCTCAGTGCAACCCTGGCTATTGCTGGCAATTTCTACTGTAAAGAAAGTATGATGTTCATCTTCCTCTCCAGTTTCACCAGTGCCAAACCCTGTCCCTTCTCAAGATGGCCCCAGTCACGTTATCTTTTCGGACAAAATTCACATTGGGGCAGGTGTCTCTTCTGGCTGCACAGCCTATGGAATCTGCGCCTTTCTGATGGCCCAAGTTCATACGGCCTTCAAATAGAAGGACGTTGTGTGATAAGGCCGGGGACTGGCACAGCACAAAGGCCCAAAGAAAAGTAGAAGGAACCCCTGAGAGACCATAAATACATTTTCCAATGAAGTCATTAGCATTTGTGTCAGTCTCGGTCACTAACATTTATGAGTTCCCGAGTTCCCTGCATTACCTCATTTGACTCCACAAGAAACAGAAGAGACCAAATGAAACTGAAACCTCAGGAAGCAAACTTCAGACTACTATACAAAAAATAAGCCACAGTCTGTAACAGCAACTAAAGAACATCACCCAAGGTCCCAATCTCTTTACAAAGTCACACGGATAAATTATTGTTAAATGTGTTCCCAAAAACTGATCACACATCTGCAAAGCAAATCGAAGACTGAACTGATCAAAGACTGTTAGAACTTTATGTCCTATGAATATTTTAAACGATGTTTAAAAACAGAATTTAGAATTCTACCATGGAAAACCGCATGAAAATGCACGCAATGTGTTAGTTGCCTTGTTTTGGCTTTTTTAGCAACTTATTGCTTGACTGTCCAAACAAAAATGTGAAATTACAACAGGTTACGTGATGCTTTGGCAGTCAAACATAATTTTAAATAAAGACAGCACAATATATTGCACACCCCAGTACCATATTCCATCACTACTATATTATCTATTTATGCAATTAAGTATCGTACAGTCTGGACCGGACCCAACTGGACTACATATGTTGCTACTCCAGTTTACTGCATGTTGGCCAACTGTTTACCCAACTGAGATCCGAGTGCTGCTCTTGACAGTGTAATTGCTTTGGACTCATTAATATTAAAGAATTATAGAAAATATGTTTTCTCGGACAGCTGTTAGCGCATGTGGAACAATAAGCTATATAACACTACCATCAAACAGAAATGGAATTTAGACACTAAACATGCTCGTGGTAAAGAGACAACGGTAAAGGTCTGTACCAAGGGCAATAAAAATGTCAGAAAAATCGGTGCACCTGTTCTAAGAAGATATTAATGATCATCACAACTATTCTGATTGAAATGTACAGGGCTAAGATTTTGGCTGTGCAGCTTTTTCTTCCCTGGACAATGAAGATTTGGGAAGTGGTGCCATTCTCCCTACTCACATGCGCAGGTTAAATACGTTGTGTCAAAAGTTGAACAGATTCAACATGTTCTGTTGCCATTTGGAAAACCTTAGTAAATATTCCCACTTAATGTGGATTTTCCAAGTCCATGTCTTCTCCCTCATTCTCCCTTGTAAGATCTAACAACTTGATACTCAATTCTGCCAAGCTTGGCACAGTGGATATTCGCTTGCAACTGCTCAGCCCCCTAAATACCTGACAGGAGGTAACATCACACTCGGTTTATGGGAATATCCAGAATTATGAAACGTAACTGGAAACGTGAAAAGGAACAAAAATGGGTCCTCACTTGATCCACTGCTCCGCCTTGGTGGCCGCGTCCTGGTACTGCTGGGATGTCAGCTTGTAGATCTCTGCGTTCTGAAACACAGAACACAATGCATTCGGAAACAAAGAACGCAACGCTCAAGTCGAAAAATTAAAGGCATCTCAGATCTCATCCTGTCACAAAGTTATATTCTATAATTAATAAAGATTTCCAACAACAAACAGCATATTCAAAGAACACAAAAAATGCTTAAAAGTTGATTTTTTTTCTTTTCAGCACAAAACATCCTCCATTCAACGTTCAGCTTTGTGAAGGGAACGAAGGGGAAAAGGTCACTAACAACCAAACCTTGGCTTTGATTATTTGTAACCACAAAAACAAGGTGTCTCAAGCACCGACTTATTTTGTGTTCTGTTCTCTTGTTTTTTAATTAATTGCTGTGAAGGATCTTGTAAGCTCCTGATGCGCAAGCACCAAAATTGGCTGCTAGTGCTGCAAAAGCCATTTCAGCGCCTCCACTTGGGTGAGTTATCCTTTAAAAGAAAATTACGCAGCCTGTTTCCCTTTCAACAAGGCAGGGAGGCAGATCGGGTACCACTTAAGGCGCCGCCAAACAAGGGCTGGATCTTGCTGCAGGGCTTAAGAGGTTTGCATTAAACTCTCCTGAGCTCGCACAGAGTTTTAGTTCGCAGCTGCTGAAGGTGGAGGATAAATTCCTCCTCTTGGCTGCACTCAGCAGCCCCCCCCAAGGCACCAAGGGGCCGCGCACCCCCAGCAGCTCCGCTGCGAGGTCTGGTGTCGCTAAACTGCTGATAAAGCCGCTTCGGGCAAAACCTCTGGACTTTACACCGAAACAGCTGCAATCACCTCGCTCCGAGCTCATCTGCAGGGCCCTTCGTCTGAAAAGGCACACGCAAAGAAAATATGTAATAATCAATCAAAAAAGTGACAAAACGGTACTGCGAGCGAGGACAGCTATTCATTTCGGGTCGGTCCTGGCCGCTATCTCGTCTCCCCGCAAATGTGGTCATTTTATATAGAATACTATTCTTGCCCTCATCATTTATTTTCCCGTGAATGCAGCTGTGGTTCTGCCCACGATGAGACGCCACATATTGTTCGGCGGTTGGAAAAAGGAAAGGACGCATATAACTCAAGTTCTATTAGCGGTTCTGCCACTTGTGCGAGTCGCCGTTTTCCATCTGCAAGCGGGGGATAACAGCTGCCCGGATCACTCGAGTTGTGTGAAGCTGAGCTAATTGGAAGGCCTATACAAGTTTTTCTGAGCCCAGGCTTCAAGGTGCTATATTTAAGCGTTTTATCTCTGGTGCCTGAATTTATGTCACATACCGAAATAAAAAAACCACAGAACAGACTGTGCGTTTCCAAACTTTGACCTACGAGACAAACTTAAAGTGAGAAATCACAGATGAGTAACCACTTCAAAATGCGTTTTGCCAGCAAATTGTCGTGGATGTTTTCATTTTCTTACTCGTTACATAATGGTCGAACTTCTAAGCTATTAAACCCATTTCACTCGTTACTATAATGAAAAGTTCAGTTTTTAATGGAGCCTTTTTCTCTGTCCTGCAAACAGCCCTCCTGACTTTTAGCTCCCTGCTGTTACTTATTCACACATGAAACCACAAGACCTGTGCTTCATTAATTAAATTTGCCATTAAAAATTAACTAACGTGCATAAGTAGATGTAAGCGTTATCTCCATGGGCTTCATAAGTCTCACCGTTTCTCCAATTACTACCCAAGCAATTTTCATGTTTCATAGTCTGATTTCTCAAAGGGACCGGATTTAAGAGATCAAAATGAGAGAAAGAGGGAAAGAGAGCAAGCGAGGTAGTAAAATTAAGCATTTCTCAGGCAATAGGAAGCAGCCCCGTCAAATACTATTAGCCTGCAGCACTCTGCAGCGAAACAGCAGCAGGAGAGGAAAACAGGAATAAATATGTTGTACGTGAGAGCCAGCATGAGGTTGGAGTTTAACCCACCTAAGGAAGGGAAAAATAGCCAACAGATTCATTTGCTGGTCGCACTGTTGTGGCACAACCTGGCCCGGTTTATCAGAGGTCAGCTGCCCAGTACTATGGTCGGACCCATCTGCAAAAACATCAGCTACAAACATGGACAAAAATAGCTGGGAAAGAAACGGCACGAAATGGCTCTGGATGCTGAAGCTGCTGAAAAGAGGGCAAGTGGGAACCTGAAGAGAGAGCCAGGAATCTCTGCATGGGAACGAGGAGAGACCCGGGCTCAAAGAAACCACAAGGCCCCTGGCACGATGTGCAGATCACGGGGGGCGCACAGGAGACCTTCAACCTGCACATGAAAGCTGCTGAGTTTTAAAAATGAGCAGAAAACATCTTTGCATATCATGCAACTTCTCACCTTTGGATCAGGCCTCTCTGCCTCCTTCCCTTGTCCTCCCCAAAACCCCTAGAAACCCATGAAGCACTATTTCCAGTGCTGCCAATCAGTGTCTTTAAATGCTCCCCCAAGCAAGAAAAACAGAGTTTTACCATTTAAACCCGAGTTCATTCAACAAGCAGACTTGTTAAACAGGTTTTTCTTGGTCTCTAGGCCTGCTCGTAGCTTGGGAAAGTCGCGTTCACTCTTGTCCTAAACGCGGGCTCAACGAGCAGACATGTGGGTGCAGCCACAGCAGGTTCCATGATTTCAAGCTTTTACTTCCAGAGAATAATCTTCCAAGTATCCTCATCTATACAACTTCGGATGCAAGATGCCCTTCTTTTACAGTATTTTACCCTACCACCCTGTGGCAGCGGATAACGTTTCAATGACCTAACGAAAATCTAGGGCTTTATAATAAGGTTGCAAATGAGGAACCAAGCCAGGAACCACCTATGTGGTTTCAGCAGGGCTGCCCACGCAAAAAGGCTCTTGAGCAGGATCGAGCTGTGGCAATTTGCACTTGAAACAAATTCCGAGCTGCCCCTGGTCCTGGTGAAGTCCTTTAGCTTCATAAAACAATATTCAGGTGCGCAGTAAGAGCGAGAGCCTTGAACACAAACTTACAAGACGTCAGTGCGGCTTTTAATTTACTCTCGCAATATGTGATGCTTGAGATAAAACGGCAGCTCGCAAAGAAAAAGTTGAGCCTCAACTATTATTAAATAAAGCTCCTGGCAGTCTTAGTTGCAGAAATAAGTTTAAAAACATGACCAAAGGACACCATAAGGGCTCAAATAACAAGAGACGCAGAAAGAATGAATGAACCACCTAAAATGTTTCACTTCTCTCAATAAAGCTGAGCCTTAGGGGAGCCAGGTTCAGAACACGAGAGCTTTGTCATCGGGGAGAGAGCTCTCCAGAGAGGACAAACAAACTCAACAAAGAAACGTTAGCTTGAAAGATTTTCCCCTGCTATTAAATGATGGTTCGTAGCAAATAATGGAAACACTGAGAAGTTATAAAAATACATAACTTAGAGCCTAAAGACCAACAGAACCACTCTCCTTCACCCTGCTGCTTTTCAACAACAGATTTGTCGCTATACCCTTGCTCCCCGCTCCTCCCAAAACACCCTTGCGGTAAAAATTCCCTTTCCAAAGGGAACCGGTTTTAAAACTCGGAGCTAAATCTGGAATAACTTTAATTGGGCATTCCTCCTTGGCTGCAAACAAGCAGAGAAACTCCAGCACTCACTACTACACCTCGCTATGCTGCCCAGACCCTTTCCACAACATCTAGCAATGAAAGCAAGAACACAATATAGCAGAAGACTGAGCTCTCAGGGTTATTTCAGGAGGGAAAGTAATTGAAGCATAAAGAGAAATCCCTGCCAGCTCATTCTCACATTGACATTAAACCGCATTCCTTACAACTTCAGCGAAACACGCACTACTTGCAGTAACACGTAAAACTGAGCAACAAGAGCATGAACAACTAGAAATTAATCAGATTTCAAGCAAAATTTTGTGTGAACACGCAGCAGCAGCAACAACCTGACACTGGGATATGGATTTCTCCATCAGGTTCAGACTGGGCCAGTAGATCAGAAAGTGTTTGGATTAAGAAAAATCAAAAGCAGCCACTGTCAGCACAGCTATCTTGAGATATTTTGACACCTCGGAGTACAGAAGCTTGTCAGTGGTCACAGTGCTTAAAGATACAAAGAGGATTAAGAGCCGTTGAAGCGCTGCCAGCCTAGATGAACAGTAGCGATAGCTCCGATGAAACGGGGCAGCCGGCGGAGGCCTTGACTTACGTGGCAGACGACAACCGGGGATCAGACGGCACAGCCCGCCTGGCACCTGACAGACGCCTCCTTCGGTCCATCTCCTGAGAGACTCGGAGCTGGGGCTGTTCAGATGGAGAAGCTGAGAGGGGATCTCATCAATTTTCATAAGTATCTCCAGGGTGGGTGCCAGAGGATGGACCAGACTCTGCTCAGTGGTGCCCAGTGACAGGATGAGGGCAACAGGCACAGACTGAAATACAGGAGGTTCCATCTGAATACGAGGAGAAACTTCTTTCCTGTGAGGTGCCAGAGCCTGGACCAGGCTGTCCAGAGAGGTTGTGGAGTCTCCTTTTCTGGAGACATTCAAACCTGCCTGGATGTGACCCTGTGTGATCTGCTCTGGTGACCCTGTGTGAGCAGTGGTTGGACTGGGTGATCTGCAGAGGTCCCTTCAACCCCAACCATCCTGTGATTCTGTGATTCCTGCCATCCGTGCTCACCGGCTCCCAGGAAAACCGAGCACAAGAGGCGGCATGTGGTTGGGGGGACACACTGTGTGCCCCAGGACTGGGAAACACCGTGAACGTGGGAGAGAAAGGGGAAAGGAAAGCAGAGGTTACTCCTCATGTGCCAAATGTCAACTGGGAGACGTTCAAATCCTCCTTTCAGAAATGAGACCTCACACTATCTCAGTAAAGCAGCAGGACTGCCACCTGCTCACAGGCACTTGGGGACAAGGAACACAGAGGTGCCGCGGGCACAGCTGCTGCCACCAGGAAGCTCCAGAACAACTTCAGATTTGGGAACCGCTGCACTGCCCGAGGGAACCGCGGTACCCCAGGCTCTCCACACCTCACCGGGGCCGGTTCACACGCACCAGAAATTCACTTGTTCATCCTCATTGCTCAGAAGTCTAACGCAAATGAATATTTGAAAAATTACCCCATCTACCTGCACCTCTCCCGCAGGTACAGAATCATAGAATCACAGAACGGTTTGGGTTGAAGGGACCTTCCCAGCTCCCCCAGTGCCCCCCTTGCCATGAGCAGGGACATCTTCACCAGCTCAGGTTGCTCAGAGCCCTGTCCAGCCTGGCCTGGGATGTCTCCAGGGATGGTTCATCCACCACCTCTCTGGTCAACCTGGGTCAGGCTCTCACCACCCTCAGGGGCAACAATTCCTCATGCCTGGCCTGAATCTCCCCTCTTTCAGAGGCAGATGAGCTGAACCAATCTCTTCACTGGAAAGGCCCTTTGGATCTGTTAAAAATCAACCTACACAATCTATCACTGCTATCAACTTTGGTCCAAACCAGGGAGTTTGGGTATTTCAGGACATGTTCTCTTCACCTCCTGTGCTCTCTGTTTGAGCTCCTGTTCAGCCTGTTTGTATCAGCCAGCATAAAAGAGATCAGTCACATTTTCTCCTTCCTATCAAACACAAGCGCACATACACATAGCAGCCAATTAACAAGGAACAGAAATATGCATATAAAGCACATCACAAGAGCACAGAAGCCAAGGGTTAAACTGCTTTTATGCAAATTTAAATGTTTTTCCTCAAAAGATAATAGAGGAAAGATGCAAACAACTACAAACAGCTTGCTGATACGGAGAAAAGATGTTTTTTACCCAAAGCCAACTTCTAAACACAGCTCTGTTGTTCACTGTTCATGTGTGGGTTCATCCACTCCTCCCGCTGAGCCCAATAATGAAACGAGAGCATTGAGTTTGTGTCATTCTATTCTTTCCTTTGGCAATAGGCTGTGAGATCATAAATTTTGGATTAAGATTCAGAGAAGACAGAAAAAAGGCAACGTCCACAGTAACAACACAGGGAAGTTTAACTAGTCATGGGCAGAACTATATTCCTCTTTGAACAGATCTTCTCACAGCTGAAAGCAAAATATTAACTCTGTAGCATACCTAGACAGATTCTCAAAGATAAAATCCCACAAAATCCCAATCTTGGCAAAACTTTAGGGAGGGAGAACTGATGGGAAGGACCACAGGTGGGTTTATCCTGCAAATAACAAGCCAGGCACAAAAAGATTAAGTTCCAGCCCCTAAAGCACACGGTGAATCAAACAAAGCTACACACCTCAGGATTTCCCAGAACCAGGTGCCGCATCAGATGCTCCAACGGGGTGAAAACAGCTTTACAGACCCAGAGATCACAGGCCAGGGTCAGACTGGCTCTCTGGTACCTTGGGAAAAGCCCAATTGAAACAGGGACCCCACAGCAAGATGGTATTGAGAACTTCTCCAAAGAGCTGCAAGCGCCTCACTGGAAACATGCAGAAAAGCCTCAGATTATCTTCGAGTCAGAAAGACAGCCAGCAAAGACGTTATTTCTACTCAGGTGATTAAAAGGGGAAGAAGAAAAAATAATTAAACACTGTGTTTCTATGAGGTTGCTTTAAAGCACGTTGTTCTGAAAGGCTGCAAGTAAAGCATCTGTAATTCTTTAAACACAAACTCTGGAAAGTAAAAGCATCTTCAAGGAGAAAGACCACAAAATGCCAGCAGGCAACCCAGGCTTTCTGACAAGGACAGCGACATGAAAGGCCCAGATTAACAATAAAACTGCTGTGGGTGAGTATCGCTGCGCTTTCTTCTTGGCTGGAAGTTTAATATAGGAGTGAGAAGTCTTAGGCGAGGAATTCACGGTAAATGCCCAAATCAATTATACCTGACAAGTGCAGGTAAACAGGCTTCCCAGGCATTGATTAAACATCAAGGGTTTTCAGCATCTGCTTCAGAGGAGCCCAAACCCACTGACCTGCACCATCATGTGCCTGTGACACCGAGGGGACAGCGATGCTACTGAATCCCGGGGGAACGGCAGGAAGATGTGCTGGGGAGGGTCAGTTGGACATGAGGAAAAGGTTCTTCACCCAGAGGTGCTGGACACTGGAACAGGCTCCCAGGGAGGTGTCACAGCCCCAACCTGACAGTGTTCAAGAAGAGACTGGACAGCGTCCTCAGACACATGATGTGACCTGTGGGGTGTCCTGTGCAGGGACAGGAGTTGGACTCCATGATCCTTGTGGGTCCCTTCCAACTCGGGACATTCTGTGATCCCTGCAGCTGCACAACTCGTCCCACAGCGATACCTGGGTCCTGTCACCGACCTGTCACACAACCGGGATGGACACCAAGGTCACAGGGCCCTGCGTGGAACAACCAGCATCGTCTGAGAGCACAAGGGGCGTGCAGAGAATCGGTGCTAAGGGAAGGGGACCAGAGGGGAAGAGGGAGTTGCTAGAATATGGAAGGTGCCAAGGTAGGTAGCTGAGAGCTTCACGCGGAGGGTGACCAGCGCTTCAGAGGGGAAAAAGGAAGAAAAAATGATTAGCAGTCATCAAGTACTTGTCATACACTAAAAAAGATCCTAAGTACATTCCCTTGTCAGGCCCATCGCAGGAGTTTATTTTGGGAAGGGAAGAACGTCGTATCTAAGTTTTGATGCCATCATGCCAAAGCTGATATCTGACAGAGCCTCCGACAGAGCTGCCACCCCCTCGGACGGCCGCGCTGCGCCTAAAACTGCTTTGTCTGCTGAGAATATCCCAAAGCCCCATTTATAAACTGCAGGAAACCAGCCCACTTCACAGCGCCTGTCTCAACTTTAAATCCTAGGTCATATTCGTGACCTCATCCTTTTCCACAACAGGTAGCTAAGGAATTCACTGGATTCCCAGAGGAATCCAGAACAGGAGGGAGCAGTGGGATGGGCAAGAGAGCTGGAAGAAAATGCATCACATCCATGCACTTGCATGGGTAAAGGGAACTGCAGGGAAGTGTCACTATAAGAAACAAACAAACAAAACACACCAAAAAACCACAAGCACACCCAAGCCTGCAAGTTCCACCCCCTCCCAGGGTTCTTCCTCTACCCTCAACTGCAAATTATTCTCCACGTGCAGTTCCCAGCAAATCAGGCTTTGCTAAATAACCCCGACATGTGCGGGGCTGAGAACCAGCCAACAAGCAATGATGAGATGTCCCTGGAATGATGAAGGGAAAGGCAGACGCATCTCCCGGGTTCCGAGGCAGCCTGTTGTCCTCTCCCCTCGGCGCATATGCAGCGCTGCGAGCGCCGTTCCCAAAAACCTCCCGGATTCAAAGGCTCATTTGGTTGACAAGGAGCCCGTGGATTCGTGGACAGATTGTCACACAAACTGTCAGGTTTTTTTAGAGAGACTATCAGACCCCTCTTTGCCTGCGTTACGGAGCACATCAAAGACACAGAAGATGAACCAGACGCAGGCTGCACAGATCTGACAGAATGGTGGGTGTACACGTTCAGAATACTGTTCTGCTGGGGGGGGGGGAAGCTTAATGTGAATAATCAGGGGCTGAAAGTTCCAGAAATGTGACAGTTTTTGGCAGCAATCCTCATCTTTGCATTTATTTATTGAAGGGAGAAAAACTGCCATACTAGAGGCAAACTCGGGAGAGGAAGAAAAATTAGATCAGCAGCAGTTTATTTTGCCACTGTACTTTTTCTTTATTATTATCACTACTCCCAGAGAATTTTCTGAAGATATTTGTATTTTCAGGCCGGGTTCTCTCCACTACGCTTGCGGCTTCTCTTCCCGTTTTATCCCGTGGGAGAGGCCGGTTTAATGATTACAGCCCAAAGACCGCTAGGGATTTACAGGTCACCGTACCCGGCTAATGACACAGACAAATCCGGACCTTCCGAAGCACCCGCTGGATGTGGAGATGCTCAGGAGCTCATTATTCCAAACTTCAAGCTCCAGTTATGGGCAATCAGCACACCTGAAGAAATACACCATACCCAGACACCCAAAAAGTAACAAAAGCTATTATAGAAAATAATAACCTTAAGCATTAGGGCTTCACTTTTTAAATGGGGACAGTATTCACTTGTCATCCAGTGAGCCAGAAACCTCTGTTAATGAATACCTGAGAAAACTTCAGCTCCACAGCTCAAAAGTGGTTTTACAAGGATAATGTGATGTCCCTCCCCTTTATTAGCAATGCTCGAACAGACATTATAAAGCAACAGCGTATTTATTTTACAGCCAGCCAAAAGAAGCTATTAGGCTATTTCTACCAAGAAATATTGATTATTACTCAAAAAGGAAAGTAAAATATAGAAATGAACACTGATAACAAGAAGAATAAAATGGAGTAACGCAGATTCCTGTGGCCTGCCTTTCCAATATCACTGGCACATAGACCGCAGCTCTCCCTGCGAGGCATCAGTTATTCCAGAGAAAAGAACACCACTATTGTTTCGTATTTATTTTGCTATTCCGAATGGATTGAAATTCTCCACACAGCTCACACAAAATAAATACGATGTTTATCTTAAGATAAAAAAAGCCAAGAAGGACAAAGGAGAAGGGACGGTAAAAGGGATGAGAAAGAAATCAGAAAATATTTGTAAGCAATTTCCTTTCCATCATTTATTTGACAGCCTCATTCTCTCTGCTTTTAGTGATCTTCTCTTTCAGATGGTTTTTAACTGAGCTGTTTTGCCTCCTCTGAAGAGGACGAGGCACCAAAAAGCCCTTTCTGTAGCTGGCAAAGCCTCCAAAGATGAGCCCAGAAGGACCACAGACCCCCAGGCAGGTCGAGAGGGGCATTTGCACAGTGGGGTCACTGAGACCTAAATATGAACAAGAAGAACCAAAGACCCAATGAGAGCAGAGCCAGCCGCACAAATACTCGGTTCCCCTGCTCCAGCAAAGTCCAACCATTGTCACAACCCTGGCGCACGGTGTCACCCGTGGCCATCAACAGTAGAGATCAGTATCGTGCTTTCATTACGGGATCCAGGAGGAGGAACAGGAGCAAGGGGTTTCTCACTTTTAAGCCATCACGGAATAACAGGGATAATTATGAACATTAAACCAGAAAAATCTCACAAAACCTTGCTGCCAAGGCATCTCGGGAACACAAATGGAAGAACGTCACACGCCGGGTGTACCATACACCTGCAGACACATTCAGCTGTCAGGATTTCAGCTCCAAACGCCGTCTCAAACAGCAAGGGGCACAACATGCAGACACAACAAGCCTTGACTTTGGGACTAAGCAAGGAAGAAATAAAAGCAGGCTTAAAGCTCCAAAAGAGAGACTTTGGTATGAGCATCTGTGATTATCCGGGGTTCCTTGCCATGGCTGATAAATGTTGCAACAAGGCTGGGGAAATAGTGTTCTAAGTGGATTTTTCAGGCTCATGAAAAAAATACCAGGTTTTCACCTATATCTATGGGACAAGGCCAAATAAAACATCATAGTCCTTCAACTGGGGACAGCTTGGGCTTGGAAATCAAACAGGAATGTAAAGAAGGGACAGAACTTGAGCTTTGCTGGATGGGAAAAAGAAACAAGCACCACAAACGCTACAGACCCAGAGCCAAATCCTCTCTGTACAGAACACACAACAAACTCATAACTGGACCTATTTTCAACCAGCAAGGACAAACTCCGTGTTCCTCACCACACCACCCTTTGCCTACCATAGAAATCGACAATTATTTTCTTTTCTTGCTCTCCCTGCAGCAAACCCTCGCCTCTAACTGGAGGAAGAGTTATTATTCAGGAATGAGTGATTAGCCCTCAGGAATTAATGGCTTTTCGCTGCTGCTAACGCAAGCTGTCTCTCAACAAATGCCTTAAAGGTGAAAGGTCTCACATACTACACTTAATCCCCTAAACAGCCAAAGGAAATGTTGTGGTGTACGTAGCTATTATGAAAAATTAAGCTTAAAAATGCACCTGCATGCCCAGGCGGGCACAGCAGGCAGTGTTTTTACACACCCACATGAGTCGCCTTCTCTGCTTCCAGAGCCACCATCCAGCCAGTTCCAGGCTTGCTGCACGTCAGGGTAAATCAGGTGATGTCTGTGCACCATCCAATACATCATGAGACACCTCTAGGGGGAAGAAACAAACCAATCCAGGCGCTGCTCGACTGACCCGGGCGTGCAAACTCACAGCAACCGTGCAGCTTGAAGTTACACAAGCAAATTTTGGCTTCTGTTCAGAAGAGCGAAAAGGCAAGAGAAGGAATTAAGCCTTTTTTTTCCCCTCGCAAAAAGACCCGAAATGCAATAATTGGGAAGGAAAAGAAAAGTTAGCTCTTCTCTTAAAATAACCTGGTTATTACAAGTCGTCTCAGATCAGAGGTTTAGGGTTTTAGCTCAGCTCCTGTGTTTCCTTCTCCCGTCTCTCGCGACGATATCAATGAAACGGCCTCTTGGTGGCCATTCCTTGCTGTTTCCATCCTCTATCTGATGGCTACTCCACTGTGTGTTTATTATTTTTATTGAAGCCAAACCACAAATTCAGCCATCGTTTCGTTCGTACTTACAATGGGGCTGGACTGGGAATGAGTGGGTCAGGTCATCCTCACTGAGTCCAGCTGTTCAATGGTGAACAACCCCGGGATCATTCCTGGTGCAGCAGAATACAGAGCCAAACCACCAGCCAACCCCAAAACCAAGCAAAAACCAAACAAAAAGGAAAATACAAAAATAAAGGAAGGGTAAATGCCAAATACAAACCACCACTCATCATCCCGCAGTCGACTCCGTGAAAGATGAAGCAAATACCATTTGCGGCGGCTCAAGACCTCACGGCAAGCCTGACAGTGCACATATATTTAAGAACATTAAAACATGTTATTTACAAGCTACTTCTGAGTCACTCCGGTCTCTCGGGAATGCGTATTATATATGTTCAAGAAATTGGAATAGCTCTTTTATTTATGTTTCTTTAAAATGACTGGCAGATGGGGAAAAACCTTCAGAGAAGTGGCCCTGGGCTGTCATGAAACACGTATTTAACACACCCACAGTCAACTACTGAGCACAGGCGCTTCAGAAGGTACGGCCGCCGCAAATACAGAGCAGTCCCTTTTTAAAGTCTGATCTCCGGACTACTTAATGCAGCGCAAATCCGAGACGTTCTGTGGAGTCTGCCCAATTTACAGAGTAATTGTTCCCCATCTTTTCCATTAACACGACGACAGCACATTCTTTAAGGGCAAAGCCATCATTTTTAAGGACCTTTTCAAAACGAGCCCAGGCCTTGGCTTTATTTATAAGTCACAATAGCGATGCCTTTTTTTTGGCAGGACCGCTGTGGGCTGAAATAGAAATCTCAGATTCCCCAAAATCAGGTTCAACACAGCCAGGGAAGTTTAGTCTACCTGAAACAATTTCCAAGGTTCAGCCTAAATGCGGAATATCCCGAGAGAAGCGCAAGCTTCAATCATCCAAATCCCAGCAGACGCACAGACTCCAGCCTAAGGTCTGGAACATATTTAATCAATTCGCTGTGCTAACTCCCGGCAGTTTCATAAAATAGCCAATACTGCAATAACAGGGCCAAAAATTAATTGTACACGGGTTGGCGAGTTACACGGAAATAAGAGGCAGCAGCGGTAGTTATTGCAGCAGGTTAATGTAGTTTCTGCAGAGGCAGAACTATACAGCAGTAAAAACAGGTGAGAGAGGCAGTGTGTGTGTACATGTACATGTGTATGAGCATGTGAGTGCTGCTTTCCACTAGAAAAGTAGCACTGGTTTTACTGGGAACAGTGCTACCTGTATATACCCACATCCATTCTGCTCATAAACAGGCATAGAAACAGCACAAAAAGGGAGAAAACAAATTTAAGCTATTAGGCAATATGAAAACGAATGGAAAATTGGGTTAACAAAGAAAAGGCGAGGGAGGGTATCGGAAATATCAGATAATGGCAAAAGCTCTCAAAAGTAAGACAAAAGCACCCCTTGTTTTGCTCTTTTTGGACTAGACTTGACAAATACTCCAGTGTCGGGTTCTAACAAAGAGACAAGATCACATTCCAGGTCTTTTTGTTCTGCCTTTAACGAGTCTTCCTAGTGATACACTGATGAGACCAGATACCAGATTGTTAGCTAAATTCAGCTGCTAAATTCAGTGTTAGGACTAAGTTCAAACCACACGTTGCCACATTTCTTTCACAAGCCGAGCCCGAGGATGGATTTCTCCATGATGAAGGGGCCCATAAGCATCGTTCTTTCCCTTTGCAAAGGTACTTGAGATGCCACAGAAACAAAATCACCAAAAGGCTCCAACCTCCAGCACGGAGACTGCAAACGCATCTCTATGCTAATAGGGCAGAACGAGGGGGAAGCAAACAGTTGCTGTTTGATAGAGGTTGTTTGTAATATACTGTTCATCACTCACCATATATCGAAGAGAGAGCACATCCACTGCAGGGAGGGCAGAGAGGCAGCGCTGACATCTAACACATTTTATTTACCCTACTATAGAGGTTCTGCAAGTTCATCAAATTATCAATCAATTTATCGGATCTCCAAAAGCGGGTGCGCTGAGGTATGTTAACTACTAAACTTTACAAGCTTTCAGCAAAACAGCCGTTAAACGGGTGAATTGAGCGCAGGGGACTGGAAGTCACTTTGCGAGTTGGCCAAGGGCAACAACGAAGCAACAGCCTCTCAATGGGGATGTGATGGAGAAGCATTAGGACGGCAGCCGCCTCGAGATGCTGCTCAGACCCAATGGGTATCAGTGCAAAGAAGAAATTAGGGATGTTGTCCCACCTCCTCCTGCCCCAGCACAGCATTTCACAGAATCCCAGAACGTCAGGGGTTGGAAGGGACCTGGAAAGCTCACCCACTGCAATCCCCCCATGGAGCAGGAACACCCAGCTGAGGTTCCACAGGAAGGTGTCCAGGTGGGTTTGAATGGCTGCAGAGAAGGAGACTCCACAACCTCCCTGGGCAGCCTGGGCCAGGCTCTGCCACCCTCACTGAGAAGAAGTTTCTTCTCAAATTTAAGTGGAACCTTTTGTGTTCCAGTTTGAACCCATTGCCCCTCGTCCTATCATTGGTTGTCACCGAGAAGAGCCTGGCTCCATCCTCCTGACACTCCTCCTTTATATATCTGTAAACATGAATGAGGTCACCCCTCAGTCTCCTGTGCCCCAGCTCCCTCAGCCTTTCCTCACACGGGAGATGCTCCACTCTCTCCATCATCTTTGTTGCCCTGTGCTGGACTCTCTCCAGCAGTTCCCTGTCCTTCTGGAACTGAGGGGCCACAACTGGACACAATATTCCAGGTGTGGTCTCCCCAGGGCACAGCAGAGGGGCAGGAGAACCTCTCTGACCTACTGACCACCCCCTTCTAACCCACCCCAGGTACCATTGGCCTTCCTGGCCACAAGGGCCCAGTGCTGGCTCATGGTCACCCTGCCATCCCCAGGACCCCCAGGTCCCTTTCCCCTACGCTGCTCTCTAATAGGTCATTCCCCAACTTATACTGGAACCTGGGGTTGTTCCTGCCCAAATTCAAGGCTCTACACTTGCCCTTGTTATATTTCATTACATTTTTCCCTGCCCAACTCTCCAGCCTGTCCAGGTCTCTGGATGGCGGCACAGCCTTCTGGCATTTAATGTCTGGGAATAACTGAAAAGTGGATGGGAGGTCAGAACCGCTTCATATGACAATTTCAGATGCGTTCTGTCTTTCATTTTGTTCCTGTTGAGAAATTTAATGCGCAGAGAAGACAACATCCCCATGGCCTCAGACAGCCCAGCGACTGCCAAGTGATCAGGCTGATTCGGACAGATCTTATCAGCCTGTTTCAGGAAACTGCACTGGGGATTATTCTTCTTGTGTTCGCAAGATTGAATCAACAGCTCGATGGACTGGGCGCTTCGCTATAATGCTCCACTGGCCTGAAAGGCAAACGGCTTTTTTGGATCAGAGCTGTTGTGGGTTGATGGCAAGCGCTGCTGGGTTTGTGGGAGAAAGGGTTTGCAGGAGGGGATGAGAACTGAACAAATTAGGTAAGAAAAAGAAAAATTCAAATTGTAAATAATATTGTGAGGCTCAGTTATGAATGTGGGAGACAAGAAATACAGGGTGTTTCTTCCCCCAGATACCCCAGCACTGTCTGGAGCCGTAGCAATAGCTCCTGTGCAGCCCTAAGAGTTAGAAACCATTTTATAGAGAAAATAAATGGTACGGGTTACACTTGCCAAGACATATCAACTCATTTAGGAAAGGGCACGGAACCTGTAGCTCCCCGTGAGAGGGCAGAGGATTTGGTTGAAGATAACACCAACACAATTTGCTTTGAAAAAGGTAGGCGAGTGCTCTGGGGGTCCCACGGATCCAACCACAGCCTGGGACCCCCATGCAGGGAACTGGTTCCTCATCCCCTTCCTGCCACCTTCACCATGTGACAGCAGTTTGTTCAGCCCCATAGAATCTGCTGAAAATTCATCATGGAGACCCAATATGAACATATTATTCTCGAAGACTTGTTGCCTCCTAATTTATTGACATGAGTTACTGGCCGAAAAGCTTAGAAATGACAGTGGGCTCACGTAGGAGTGACCTTGGTGTTCCAGAGCTGGGACACTGCTCCAAGAAGAAGGATCGAGCACAATAAGCATAACAAACAAAATATAAGTACGCTTCTCATTCTTCACACATCCTAAATACTCTATAAACATGACTAGTAAGTACAAAGGCAAAAGGAGATTAATTTAAACCAAACAAGGTGAACGCCACACACAAAAATTACAAGATTTGTGAAGCTAAGCAGAGAAAAAGGCACAGTCTCTCTTATTAATTTAAAAAAAAAAAAAAGTATTTGTTTAATGCATTCCTTTCCCACTCGCATAAAAACTCTACAGCTTATGAATACTTCTTGTACTACTAGAAGGGGGTGGTCAGTAGGTCAGAGAGGTTCTCCTGCCCCTCTGCTCTGCCCTGGGGAGACCACACCTGGAATATTGTGTCCAGTTGTGGCCCCTCAGTTCCAGAAGGACAGGGAACTGCTGGAGAGAGTCCAGCGCAGCCACCAAGATGCTGAAGGGAGTGGAGCATCTCCCGTGTGAGGAAAGGCTGAGGGAGCTGGGGCTCTGGAGCTGGAGAAGAGGAGACTGAGGGGTGACCTCATTTATGTTTAAAGATATATAATGGGTGAGTGTCAGGAGGGTGGAGCCAGGCTCTTCTCGGTGACAACCAGTGATAGGACGAGGGGCAATGGGTTCAAACTGGAACACAAAAGGTTCCACTTAAATTTGAGGACAAACTTCTTCTCGGTGAGGGTGGCAGAGCCTGGCCCAGGCTGCCCAGGGAGGTTGTGGAGTCTCCTTCTCTGCAGCCATTCAAACCCGCCTGGACACCTTCCTGTGGAACCTCAGCTGGGTGTTCCTGCTCCATGGGGGGATTGCACTGGATGAGCTTTCCAGGTCCCTTCCAACCCCTGACATTCTGGGATTCTGTGATACTTGCTGCTCTGAAAAACTACAAGCAGAAAAACCCTTAATATTAATGTACGCACCGCTCACAGTCGTCCACAGCCACCTCCTAAAAGATAACGTGGGAGCCGAAGCTCAGGAAAATCCAAACAAAGAAGAGAAACCCATCTCTAGCGAGGGGTTTCACTCCACCTGCTGAGACGCCTCCGGCCTTTCTCTGCCATTTTACGCCAGGTTTTGCTGGTTTGCAGCGCTGCCCTTTGCCGGGTTGAACCCAGCGAGAGGCCAAACAGCAAAACGAGTCAAACTAATATTTCCTTGGGAGAAAGTGTAAAAATAATACGCAAAATGTAATGTCCTGGTGTCTGAAGGCACCAGGACACACTGTGCTTCTTATGGTGCGTTTATAAGGATGTTTCTACCATTTGAAGAAGGCAGGACAAGCATATGCAGCATCCTTAATAAAAAACTGAGCAGTGTCTATGTTAACTATTTATACCAAGCTCCCACATCTCCCTCCCTGCTTCTCAGTAACATATAAATGCATGGAAAAACGTCAGATTCAGCTTCTCAAATTGAGTGTTTCTCAAGTTTTCCTTACAGATTATTAGGTCCAACTCTCATTGTCTCTACCCAAGGAAACACTACAGTACAAAGCCTCCTGTAAAACAGTTGAGATGAGACCCACTTTTTGTGCAACAATTCCAAATTACATGGATGAGATGTCAAATTAACGAGTCAGAAGTTTAACCGCTTATAACAAATTAGCCAGGTCTCATTACTGGATTACTTATTGGAGATTAGACAGTCACACTGGAAACGCAGGTGTGGGATGGGATGGAATGGAATGTCTGTAGCACCCAAATCCTGCAATTACACCCACTCCTATAAGAAAGGGTTACTTCAAAGGATTTAATCCTTGCAATTTTCCTGATTACAACAATACTTCATGCACTCCAAAACAAAAACATCCAAGAGACCGAAAGCCACAATTACAACCAAGTACAAGAGCTGAAGTGAGGACAACCAAGGGCATCACCAGCGTCCCGATCCTCCGCGAGGAATCTGTTCAATAAAACTTGATTTAAAAAGAAAATAAATAAAAAGGTCTAAAAAGCGCGCACCGCACGGCGGGCAGAACAAAACCTCCCATCCCTTCGCATACACACAACCCCTGACCAGCTGATAATTAAGAGTATTTCCCAACAACACATCACAGCATCGATGTAACCCCGGTACAGCTACTTCATGCGTTCAAATCTATGCTCAAAAATCACCGAATGCTGCCCCTGGCATGTGGCACTTGCTTGACACAAGTTACAAGTTCAAATCAAGTGTTAAAAGCCACGAAGAAACAGAAGCAAACCGCTATTCCGATACAGGTACCATGTATTTTCATGGTCCACCTGACCCTTGAGCCCTGTATACACAATTTGGGTTCACACCTCTCAGGGAGGATTCAATCCATGTGGTCAAGTTCCAAAGATGCCCAGCCAGAAGGATCAAAGCATTTGAGGCAAGTTTCCCATATACTTGCCCTGATCTTATGCTCATCCCTGGACATCCAATTTCAGTCCCAGTTGGGACCAGAACATTGAACAAGGTGGATCTTTGGTGTGACCAGCATGGCTCCACTCACCATCTCATGTCTTCCAGTCCCTTCCTAGAAGACACAGGGGAAACCCCAAAGGCTTAAACACTGAACATTTTAATAAGCCTGTCTAGAGGAACTGAGTTTTTCAAGATCTGTTTGAAATAAGATACACCCACAGTTCATCTCATGCAAAACTATGAGGCAAAGCCTTTTTAGCATTTCTATAGCTTTACCGTTTCGCAACACTTTGCCCTCCCATTATAAGCTATTCCATCATATAGATGGAATATCTGAGATAGATGGGCTAAGTAATTGTTTCAAACTCCCCAAAGAGAAACAGCTATTAGAAAACGAGCAGTTTCTTTGCTTCCAATTCCGCGCTCTGTCCAGTAGATCACAACCCCCTTGCAGAGATTACAAAACGAAGAGATAATGTATTCACACAATCTGCCGCGTTCAAGGGAACTACTGAGTTCAGTTCTGGTCAATACATCTCAAAGACAAAGCCGCGAGGGGGAAAGGGCCCAAAGACAAACAAGTGCAATGAGAAACCTGGAAAAAACTCATTCGCACAAGCAGAGGCTGAAAAGGTGAGGACTGCTCAGCTTAATGAGAAGTAAGAGAGGGAACAGAAGCCTTCCGAGAATGAATAACAAAGAGAATTCCTTTTATCTCTTTCACATAAAGGATATTAAATGAAAAAAAAGTATTTGAAACTGGTAACGGAGAATTCATAGCATATATAAGTTAACCTGTGGCACACGCTGCCACGTGATATTGGAGGCAAAGAGCTCAAGAAGGCTTCAGGAAAAACGCCCGAGACACAGAAGAGCGATGGCAGCAATCCAAGTTCCATTACAGCGAATAAAAACACTGAATGAAAATCAACTCCTTTTGCATCAGGGCATGTGTCAGCTTCTGACTGACAACGCTTCGACTTCTTGCAAACTTGTTCTCTAAAAGTTCTCTTTTTGTTCTTTTGTTTTGATGGGGTTTTTTGCATCTTCCTTCCAAGCCTTTGAGAACGGTCCGGTCAGGAGACACAGGAGCGGCTCCGTCTTTGATTCGGCTGCTACGTTGGAAGGAGTAAATAACACAATTATCTTTAGCGTTCTATTGGGAAGGCACTTAGCTCCCAACACCAACAGTTAAAAACAACCTTCAAAACTAAAATCTTGACATCTCCGAATTCTGTTATCATGCCAAAGTGGGGACAAAGCCAACCTGAGGTTGCAGGAAGGGGACAACTCCTGCCAAACCGGCTCTTGCGAGGAGAAACTCCAGTTTTCTAACTCCACACCGAACCACCACATCCCAGCACTCCCAGTCTGATGCTTGGAACCACCAGTGACCATCCCCTCTGAACACAGAAGCGTCCATTGCAGAGCTCCTCCCCACCTCATCTCCTCACCTATTTGCCCATTTTCTTAATACACACACATTCACAGATATATACAAATATACCTAAGGTGAGCTGGAAGTTCTCAGCACAGTGGAAGGAAGAAAGAAAGAAAGAAAAGTCAAGGCCTGTGTGTATTCAACAAATAAAAGCAGAATTACATAAAAGCAACAGCTAATAAAAAAGATTGTTCCGTGCTGCGTTTTCCATCTTTCCAACCATTATAGGAATAAAATTATCCACGGAGAAGATCGAAAACCTTTTTCAAAACTAATACAATTAGGCTTTATTACACTGTTTCAAGTACATTCCTCTCCCATCCAGCCCCCACCGCCTCCCACTCCAATCTAGACTTACGGTGGGAAACATTCTTCTATTTTATTACCAGCAAAATGCTTGTGTTTAAGGGTCAGAAACTCGCAAGTGCTTCAAGAGAGGAAAGAAAACCTGTCCTTTTCATCTACTTGCTTTTGTACACAGAAGAACTAGGAGATGGTTTCTATGCAGCTCGGCAGTTTGAATAGGACTACGGCCAAGGCACCGCACTCCCCAAGAAGATCCTGCGCTAAAATACCCATCACCTTGCTTAAAAAGTCACTCTGCGGGGTGCAAGGGACACAGACCTGAAAAGGGAAACAGAAAACACAACAAAAGACCTCGAAAAGGGGACAATGCAGCCTGGTCACAAACTTCTCCCCACTCCACTGTCCATAAAGGACAGACACACATACAAATTTTCCCCGCGGTTTCCGCTTCATGAAACCAGATCCGGAGAGAAGAACAGAATAGAAGCACACAGCGTGAGCCCCAGAAATTGCAAAAATTCCCTTTGCGTATGAACATATGGACAACTGTGATAATTAGAACGATAGCTGCTAGATTGTTTGCAATTTCACTGAACAATCCCCATTATCTAGGAATAGAATTTAAAAATCTGAATGCAACGCCGAGCGGTAGTTTTAATAGTTTATTTTTTAATGAACTGTACGGATTAATGCGTTGCAAAATTGTATCATGTGAAATCGCTTATGGGCATGTTTTACCATCAATAGCTTTAAAAAGACGCTGTATGGACAATCACGTAGTAGCAGGGAATGAAATGGCGAATAGATGCGCCGATAGTTTCCTACCATTTCTACAATGTGCAATTTTCCCATGTTCCATATTCCCTATCATGCTACATGTTGGTAGTAAAGCTGATTGATTTCTCCGTCTCTTTACAACCCACCTTTTCCATTGTTTGCATTTCTTTTTAGTCACATAACACAACCACAAGTCAGATGTGTGCAACTCCCTGTCAGGAGGTCTAATTGCTTCAAATTGGAGAAGATTATTCTCCACATTTATTAAAAAATAAAGACTACTTATAACATTATTTCATTTTGCAAGGAAGTGAAAAATGCATTAGTTCATAAGGAACAGCATGGTTGCTCCTATTTTTATGGCATCAATTTTTAAAAACTCATCAGGGTAAACAATTAAACAGAGAAGCAAATCCCATGTTTAGAGGAGAGATTCAAATCCCTAAATGGATTTTCAAAGGTCATTTCAGGCTTAAAAGACGCTTGACAGTGTCTCCTTAAATCACGCTCATTTCTAAGGCTTATCCAGCAAGAAGCAGTGAATTAATAACACAACTTTAATTCATATTTATAGCAAGATTGCTGGTTGGGTTTGGTTTTTTGTGGTGGTTTTGTTTTAATCTAGGAAAGGATTTTTAACAAAAGGAATAAGATAAAAGGGCACTTCCTCATCTTTCACATGTAAGTTGTTAAAAGATTTGGGTTGCACGGCTTATTCTTCAAATATGTAAGAGGTGAGGGGCAACCAGAACCTGGGAGTTGACAGTTCCAGGACAACGAACCTCGTTTCTCTCCTCTTTGGATCCACACAGATCCACATGCAACCCCATTAGGATTCTGAGGCCACAAACAAAAGGCAGCTCAGGCTCACCTTCCTCTCAATGCGGGCCAGTTGCTCTTTGTAGAAGGCCTCTTGCCGCTTCAGCTCTGCCTCCCTGCCTTGCAGCTCCAAGACCTGGGAAGAAGAACAAAAAAAGCATTAGTAAAAGAAGAAATCAAAATTAAAAAGCACAGGGGATGCAGACTGGAACTCAGAAGATCCACATTGCTCAGGACGAGCACACGGGATCGCTCTTGGTGGGACTTCAGACCTTCAGTCTTGCAGTTCATTTTGGATGGTGCCCACAAGTCTGAAACGCTTATTAGTATCATACCCAGACTCGTTCCCTTGATTTTATTTCTCCTGATTAAATAAGAACATGTAATCAGAGAAAGGTGACACCTTCCTACTGCCTTTTTCAGAACGCTCCCTCATTCATGTCTTTGTCTCAGCCACAAGTTGCACCAGAGAAGGTTTAGATTGGATATTAGGACAAAATTCTTCCTGGAAAGGTTCGTTGGGCACTGGAACAGGCTGCCCAGGGCAGTGGTGGAGTCACCATCCCTGGAGGGGTTTAGAAGGGGTTTAGATGAGGTTCTTAGGGACATGGGTTAGTGCTGGAGTTAGGTTATGCTTGGACTCAATGATCTTGAAGGTCTTTTTCCAACCAAAACGATTCCATGATTTTTGACCAAATCATGATGTTTGTTACTCCACTTCAATGTTCCTCATGTTACCTTCAAACCAAATCTCAAATCCTCCACTTTATAAACACTTGGCGCCTTTGAAAATTTCTATAGACCTAACACATCCCCATGGTCATGAGGGAGATCTGAAAGACAAGTCTGTGTTGTAATATTTAAATAGCAAGACACATCCTGGCTCACCATGCATTTGCTTTTACACACACATATAGGGCCACATATTTGGAGCACAGACGTGTGTCTGAGAATTTCTCTTCCATCTTCCAAAGTATAAGTGAGACACCTCCAGAACAGCAAATTTCATATACAATCCCATGCTTAAAGCATAATCTGGTCACAAAATAAAAAACAATTCTCCAAATAAAATAAAGTCTGTGTGCTTACAGCAACAGCTTCTTCCTTTTAGCTCTTTACAACCAGCAGCACTTGATTTCATTTCCACCCCTAAACTGAAGTAGCATTAAGAAAACCTGGCACTGACGGACCCCAAAGGAACTTTTTAAGCTTAAAAATAACAAGCGACAACAGCAAGAATGGCACTTGATTTTCTTCCCCCCGCCCCAAATCTCTCAGGTCACATAAGGTATCACCAAGCAAGAAGACCTTTCAAAACTAGAATTATTATGCTCTTTAACATGGACACAACCCCTGCTAATCTGTTGCATCTCAGCAGTGTTGCTTTAAACTTTTAATGATGATGGTACAACCACAGAAAATACCGGTCCGATATGATGAAGCAGTTGGGACAGAAACATCCCCGTGGGCTCAGACCTGTCATTTTATGGCCAACAGCCATTGTTAATGAGAAAAATTACATCTGAAAGCAAGTTGCTGCACATTTCCCTCTCCCTACTCCCCTGCTAATGGAAATACGGGGTATAATAGAGGTTAGAAGAGATTTTAAGGTAGGCAGTGAGGGACGGTTGGTAAGTAAGCAAGAAAAGAAGTGGGAATATGTGAAATAGGGGGTTTGTAGGGGGGGTGTGCATTTGTTTTTAAAGGAAAAAGAAATATTAGGGTTGTCATGTTTGTCCTCCCAGCCAACAGGCCCAGGGTAAGGCACAAGCACTGTAGATCTGTGTCTAAATCCTCTTGCTCCCAAAGACACTTAAATCTCTGGCTTCGGTTTAACCAGAGCTGGTATGTATCTGCTGGCCCACAAACCAGCTGAAATGGGATGGGGAGAGGGATGAGAATGAGCTGCCCCGTATATTGAGACTGACTACAGAGATACCAGAACAACAGGGGCACTGATGAGCACTTTGTAAGTGCCAAAATTATTACCATTTTCTGATGAGAGAACCACAGTTCTCCTCTGAGCCAATACCCAGCTTCTATACAGAAGGGGACTAAGCAATTTCAACTGAAATGAAACAGATGTGGGAAGGCAGGGTGGGCTGGTGGATGGCCAAAGGATCCTGATTCTCCTGCTGATTTTCTACATAACACCCATAAAATCAGATTACTAACCAACTGACTTGTGTTTCCTTAAGGAGGAAATAAATATAGAAAAGAAAAAGAGTAACACAATACTGACCCCTCCACACAATTCAGATGGAAGGTGCTTTTTGTATGAAGTGCAGTACAAGGAGGAGCGGGGAAAAAAAGAGTCAAAAGATCAATTCTTAAAAATGCAAGGAAGTTTCTGTTCAGTCTAAATAAATGAATGATGTGGCAGTGCCACTCTCCTGGGAGCACAAAACCAACATGTGCAACAATACGGGTGGGCGAAAGGTTTCATTCTGTTTCTGGCAAGATGTGGATCCATGTACCAACACACCCACCCATCTTATCCTGGGAGCCTGCCTGACCTCATTCACCAAGAAATGCAGCATGTTTATCCATATGACACCTCTGGAAGGCAACACAAACCAAACACCTCATCTCTTGAGTAGGGTGCTGAGCTGCAGACGTACCAGAGGTGCACACATTCTGTTAGCGACCTCCCTAGGGTCTTGCAAAATTAACATCAAAGATTCAAAATCTGATGTCCCAACTGCAGGGAACAATCTCAGTATACTCCCCATTCTTCCCCTCAAGTAATTTCTCCCATATCATCTCCCATTATGTCCCATTTATCGCCCATCATTTGTGTGATGAACCAGAGGTTGCAGAGAAAAGTTTTACTCACAACTCAAACATATTTTCAATGCCTGGCTTGTTTTCAAGCACTGATGTTTCAGTGCATTGAAGTATACTGAGAAATACCCTCTTTGTGACAGATCTGCTTGAAAGTTGCTTTCTGTTTCCCTCTCTCTCCAGCTGTTATTGCTAGAAACTTTAGTGCACTTTATGATGATGTTTGAAGTATGAACGGTACAGTCGGAGCATGTGTCATTTGAAATATTCACTGTTCCAATGCAGGTTAGGCAACCAGGGACATTCTGTATGAACACAGGATATTTATTAAGAGTTCCACTAGTCCTGCTGCTTATTCCCTACCTGAAGTCGGAAGCCTGTGATGTCCCAGAGAGAGTTGGCTGCTATGGAAATGATTACAATTTCACAGGGGACTGAGATTGCAGGTGCCAAACAAAGCATCAGATGCACTTTGCACATAAAGGCCTTTAGAACTAGAGGAGGAAGGACAAAGGAAGACATGCGTGGTAATGCCCTGGTTTGAAAATCGCATATCAGAAAGCTGAATTCCACATCCACACCGCAGAAGCCACATCTGAGCTTGAGCACATCGTGCAAGATTTGACCAAAGCCCAGTAATGACATCTAAGAAATCATAGTGCAGAACACGGCAGAGTGTGATGTCCAAGAGTTAGGAAGACAGAAACAAAACGGAGGCGAGGAAGAGTGTAGTCAGTTGTAGAACACACGAATGCACACAAAACTTAGAAAAACAGCATGGAACAGCACGTATTTGTAAAAGAGAATGTATAATATGCAACAGGCAAATGTGCTCTGCACAAAAACAAGGTGTAGGATCTATTCAGGAAACAGAGTTCCCTGTGATGGTGTCAGAAGTTACAAGCACTGCATTCCTACAAAAGGACGGTGAAAGTATCCTATTAGTGAGCTACTATAGCTCCCATGGGCACGGATCCACAGACTGGTTGGGGGCTCTTTCAAATTCTCCCTACACTTTATCCTTACACTGTTTCCACAGCCCACAGTTTTTCAGGTTATGTCAGTGCTGCTTTGAACGGTGGCAAAGAGCTCGGGCAGAGTCCTGTGCGGCTCCCTGACTCCTCCTCACTCTTTATCAAGTAACCCATTAGAAATAAACTGCGAAAGCACATTTCTTAAGCTCCACATTAAACGCTGGCTCAACTAAAGAATTCAAGCACAGGCCTGCTAGCTGACAGGCAGGCCAAAAGAAATACTTTACGAGTCTCTTAATTGAGGTAATGAAATATTATTGGTTTAGTCTCTATGAGCAAAGCCTCGTCCTGAACTGACACTGACACGCAACACAAAGTGTGAACTGATCTTCATTCGAGCTACACCCCTTCTCAGATTAGCTTTGGCTTAGCCCCCCTGAAATATCACCAGATTTTTATTATCTTTAATTATAGTCCCTTCTCATCACCTTGTTAAACATGAACACTCGGAAGCCTGCTTGCAAAAGAAGAGCTTCTTGGCAGAGTCAGATTACAGGAGGGAACGTGGCACCCAGGAGCAAGGGGCAGGAATAGCACAGCCCCAGGACTGCTGGGAGTGCGGGATGTGGGGAGAGGGCACGGAGAAGACTGCACTGGGAAAAAGAAAATAAATAGGAAAGATCACAGCCCTCTCGCTGCAAAGGGCAATTCAAGCAAGAAGGAAAGGTCCATACCTCAATCTATAAAGAACTTCCTCAAAGGCAAGTCACAGCACTTGGCAAGATTATTGCAAAAATATTTATCTTCTTGGCAAAACACATTCACCAGCCAGAGCCGAGCTAGTGAGAAGGCACCTAGAGAATCAGTCAGAGGCAATCCAGGGAAAGAAGCTACGAGGATAAAGCAAAGGTCCTTGAGTCTCTATCAAATGCCTTGTTCCTACATCATCCTGTCTTTGCTGAGGAGTTATCAGCTTCCCCCGAGGTATCCAGGAACATCCCGCAGCAGCACAGAGATGTTTTGGCTGGGTACCTCAGCTTGCCACACTCCACAACTGCAAATCTTTACACCGCATGCTTCCCCGTGTCTCTTCCAGCCCTGGTAGCAGTCCAGGTGGCAGGGGAGAAAAACAAACGCTATTAAAAGCTCCAAGACTAGAAGGAGGAATTCACAGCAATGCACCGGCGAACAGAGCTCACTCCAAACTTCGCTGGCTGGCGTGTTCCCCACCGAACCCAACGGGAACGGCAGAGCTGAAAGGGCAGCGCAGAAATAGGCAGAGGCAGCTTGTGCACATCACACCTGGGACCGAACAGCAGAACTTCATGGGGAGGCTTGAACAGGACAAGTAACCACAGGGGGCCCTGACCCAACCTCCGCGTGCAGCAGCAGAGATATTAAATATCACCAATGCTGTGGAGCCACCTGCATTCGCTATTCCAGACACGCAAGGCCTACAAAAATCACTGTTTGTCCTTTCTCTCTTTCTTTTGAAGGCAGGTGACTGGGTTTTGATTTGTTTTAGATGCCAGATGCAGACTCACGGCCTTAAAAAGCAGCACTGGTGTAACCTTCATTTCCTCCCGTTTCTGCTGCTCTCTCAGCCAACAACACACATCACCAGATCAAGTTTGGTTTCGGCAGCTGTAAGCGACACAAAAGGAACCAGCGAAAATCTTTATGGAGGAAATAATATGCAATTTTCTAGCTGAACACCTTTTAAAATGTAATGACAGAAAATAAAATCCTGCATCTGTGCTCAGCAATAACAATCTGTACACGCGCAGTAACAACATGACACTTGGAATAAGCAAGATTCAGACAAAAAAAAGAGAGAGCTTACCCAGGCGTCCAAATCCGCAGGCTTGGAATAAAGAGAGAAAGGAAGGGAAAGAGAAGAAAAAGAGAAATCAGTGATTTATGGAGGCCGCTTGCTGCTGCACAATATAGCTTTTAGGATGACAACTTAAGAAAAGTTCCTTAAAAATGACAAGCATCTTAAACAGTGCAGTGCTGTCCCCTGTTGGGAACTGTGCTATTAAAGCAAAACAAAAGCACGTGCGCTCCCAAAACTAAAAACAAAGCAAAGCCCCCAAAGGCTGCTGCAGGATTGCCCTGCAGGGTGAAGCCAAGGGAAGGCAGCTGGGAAGCAGCGGGTTGAGGGAGTCGTGCAAGGTGCTGCACAACGTCAGAGACGCCGATACCCACGAGGTGCAGCAACGAACGTGGCGATGCCGGGTGGACTCAAAAGGATGCAGCCAACAACCACACTGCTTCCAAATTGCCTGCAAAGAACAGGTACCCTTTTGCAAGGGTGTTTTTAAATGCACAAGCTGATCTACACAGCAAGCCAGCTTTTTCACCAAACAATTTCAGAGTGTTTCCTTGTGGAAAACCAGTTGATTGATCAGATCTCCAACCAGATTCCCCTTCATAGGCCACTGAACACATCGTTAGTGCACAGTCCAAACCTCTGCCAAATCCGAGCTGCCTTCACCTGCTCCTTCTTTTGTCAGCAAGCCTATTTAAGTATGAAGACAAGCAGATCAAGCAGGTTGCGGTATCACCTTTTATTTCCTTAATACTCCTTTTCACTTAGGCAGTAACCCAGCAGCAGCAAAGCAACTACCAGATGATAAACATTTCATGCCTGTAACCACCTCCTTCTGCAGCCAAGGCATTTACGAGACAGCCCCAGCTCTCGTTTGCTGTCAGGGGCCGCAAACCTTCCCTGCATCTCAGGGCAACATTCAATCAGCAGCACATTCACTAAGCAGGAGCTTCTGCAAGGCTGCCCTTTTTTATTATGATTATTTATTTGAGGGGAGTTAACAGGGCAGGAGGAACTTTCCTCTTGGTCATAGTTCAGTGCCAGAGGGAGCAGACAGCGGAGCGCAATATGTTTATGGGATCTGCCATCATTTTAACAGCACAGAGCGACTGCTTCAGGTAACCAAGGGACAATGTGTCCTCAGCTATGTGTGCCAGGCCATCCTCACCCTCCAAAACAGCCCAGAATCGACAGTTTAACTGGGGGAAGCCAATTCCCCCCTTTCTGCAAACAGGTTTGATGTCACAGCATCAAGTTCTTGGCCGAACAAACCCATACACAACACGGGTAATCATTGCCTGATCTTGACAAAAGCCTGATTTGAATAACATTTTTCTTCCTGGTGATTTTTACAGTCAGGCCAGACGCGCTTTGTTTTGATTTTACATTTTAGCCATGGCCAGGCTGTCCATCCTCAGCAGATGGGGAGGAGGAACACAGGGCTCTTTATGGTGCGTGTTATTATTTCAGCAGGTAGGTCATGCACACCAGTAGCTCTTTACTGGATGTACATCTGTCATCCCTGGGGTGCCCAAGCCATTAACTGTCACGTTCCTGGTGGACAAATGTTTGCATGACAAAAATGAACTCAAGGTACTAACTCAGTGGCACTGGACAGTTGCTGAGAAGAGAGCGAGGAGAAGGAACCAGCCCTATCACCCAGAGGTAATCTCTTATACCCCTCTAAGATATAATGCACAATAGCAGGATTACAGTTTTAAGAAGGATAACGCTGTTACTAACCACGGGGCATTTCTTCTGCAGGTACTGCCAAGGGCTTTAATTTTGTCACCTTTTGGGAGTAGGGGAAATTATTACTCCAAGAATAGACAGACACACTTCACTGATGGGAAACAGGAAAATTAAAACAAGTATAGATGCAGTAGGGCATATTGCTGTGTTGGGAAAAAATAACTACATTTGGAGCGAGGCACAGAGTAAACAAAATAATAAAACAACACAAAAATGAAAACTCAAGAGGGCTACTGGTTTAAGTTTTGCTACTTTGTAAGCCTGTGCCAAGGTCTCTTAGTAGACCTGCATTCACCAACATTGATAATAAAAGACACAGCATGTCCACTAATACTTTCAAAGTTTAAGTATTTAAGAAATGAGCAATATCTGGGTTCTTTGCTTCCTAACTGAGTGAGCACCACTTCCAGCTCCCAGCTGGGGGCTTGAGAGCTTTACAATCCCAGCCCTGGGACACAGCATCTTGGTCAGTCCCGCTGTCCTCTTCTGCAAAAACAAGGGTCCGTTTCTCTTCCAGGTGATGCACTGGATAAGCAGTCACAGGAAGCTGAATAAATGCTAGAATTAATCTTTTGGGGTCAAAACTGAACCGAGATATTCCTCTTGACTGTATCAGAGGCAAAAGGTTATTGAAACTGGATCTCAGGCCAAACTTAGAAAAAAAGACACAGCCCACTTAGAGAAGACTCTGGTTAGATATGGGAACTAATTAACTAATGTATCCAAAAATTTCACATTTGAGCACTGATCCTTCAGACAGGGGATGCTTTCCCATGTACGTCTCAACAGCACAACTTCCAACGCAATCATGAATCCAGTGCCGAATTAGTATTTCACACTCACGGACAATTCCCAGCATCGTTGCCCAAACTCCTCCACCACATCACCCACGTCTGTCACGGCCTGGGCAAGCATAAAAACGGCAATAAGCAATCAAAGTAATTCTGAAATTGGGGCAGGTGAGGGAAGAATCAGCACCATCCAGCAGCAGCCTTAGGAAGAGC
This sequence comes from Patagioenas fasciata, assembly GCF_037038585.1. Classification (NCBI taxonomy): domain Eukaryota; kingdom Metazoa; phylum Chordata; class Aves; order Columbiformes; family Columbidae; genus Patagioenas; species Patagioenas fasciata. The sequence goes on along the minus strand of NC_092529.1, from coordinate 3,008,796 downwards.
AAAGCCTTTGTGACCCAACTGGAGCCAGCTCCACCCTGGATGTATGTTCCCTTGCCATAGTCAACATCTCTGTCACATAACTCGCTTCACCAGTGTCTCCGGAACCCAGGCTACCAGTGTGATAAAGATCTCCTACTTAAGTAGTCAATACAGAGTATTTTTAGGGGCGCTGCCAACTTTGGGAGTGGAAGATGAAGTGGGAGATGCGAGAAATGAGAGGCAGCAGGTGCCCAAAACCCCAGACAGCTGCTGGCAGCAACTTCTGCACTCATGTCAGAATCTGAAGAGCGCTGCAGCACATATTCTAACATCTTGATGACCAGACTTCATCACTGAATGAGCAAAGAGTCATTTCTTCTTAAGGCAATAATCCAGCTCCAAACTTTTCCATGAGGACAAGAATTAAAGGGTTTAAAGAATACATCTAGACATTCAGTATCCACTCCAGACCCTTAAATGCTTCCAGTTTAGCGGAAAATTGAAGCAGTATCAATATTAAATGTAATGAGAGTCAGAGATGTAACCAAGTGACAGGAGAGAAGAAGCAGAAAGAGACACTGAACAGCAATCAATTTTGAGGAAAGGCTGTGATGAAATTGCTCAAATCCAATGTATACAGAGCATCCACAATTCTCTAAACATGAAGATGGGAAGCAGCAGAAAAACCCTCTGCCCTTTTATGATTCAGGGACAACAGCACTTCTGACACGGCATTGCTGCAAATAGGTTTTCAATGCTGACAGTTGATAGTTTTCATTTAAAACAAAATAAAGAGAAACCTACTTTATAAAATCCAAAGTAAACCATCTGCTTTCATCGCCTGCTTTAATATTTCAGCCCATTCCCACATTCTCCTTTTCCCATCACTTCTGTACATACACACATACACAGTTCTCATTTTGCAGACTGACAACAGACAAGGCTTTCAACATCTATAGAAATCCTGCAGAGTGTTGGCTCTCTAGAGATGTATGTTCAAGATGCTTATTTTGGATCGCAGGTGAGACACCTCCTTCTCAATTTTTACCTCCTTGCTTAAATTTCTGCTCTGCCTGTTCAACATAGAATCTCCAAGTCCCTGAAGAAAATGAAAGAATATCAAGAGAGGGCATCATGAAGTTCTCTATTAATTTTGACTTCCTATCCCAGAGCAGATTTCAGACCGTACTGAGTCGATGAGGTATTTTCTCATAAAGCTAGACTCAAAGGCCATTCAGCTCTTCTTGGACTATTTCTAGCTCATAATCATTAATACAGACTCCCATTATGCCAGCCTAAGGGCGGCATATGGCTTTCTAGGGATAGGACAGACGGGGGAAAATAACAGTTACGCATGCCTACATCCCAATCGTATTTCTGTGCGTGCATATGGGGACAGAGCTTTCTCTTGCCAGATTCTTAAATACCAAATACATTAGCTTCCGAGTCAACCACGGCGCTTCAAACACAACCACTGCTTTGCAAAAAATCACGATGACACAGATAATCAACCCGTGTGCCTCCGAGCAGAAAAAGTGAACCACATGAGCTGAGAAGGAATTCCCTTCCCACACGTGTTCCCAGACACTAGGTGCAGTTTTTACCTGCAGAACAACGCAGATCTTTATAGGCACCAGCCAATGGATACGGGTTTGGAACGGTGAATACAGAGTTCCTGCTGGAAGATCAGAAGTCTCATTTCTTTTTAGTTAAAAAAAATATTATCTCAAATAGAGTTTAAGAGAGATACAGTTGACTTTAGGGCTGCTTTTTAATACAGGCAAAGACTCAAATACATGCTTGAGTAAGAAAATTCTTGAAGACCTTCCATCATGGTCATGCATCCCATCTCTACAAATCCTTCTGCAGGTGGAAAGTCAGGTGCACGTTCAAACATCACAGTTTAGGTCTTTACCCACTTTGACAGTCTTGTAAATCTTCCTGTTCCCCCTGCTCTTTCACCCCTTTACACAGCATTACAGGGTCGGTGTCTTTCTGGGCACAGAATCCAACCTACAGGTTTGCCAAGATGAGAGAGAGATGCAGTAATCACCATTTAGTATAAACTGAGTGGATTTCAAAGCCGTAAAGAAAAGACCACAAAAAGCAGAGGGGACTCCAAATGAACAGTCTGAGCTAGTACACATACACAATCATGCTCATAGTGAGGTGTTACCTATGGAGTAAAACAAAATCAAAATACGTAGAAAGATCAGAGACTGTCCAGGAAAGAAAAACAACACAGAAGTGAGGAACTTCACCACAAGTTATGATCACTAAAGAGACAGGCAGTCAGCACTAAATTTCCCTACAACCAGTTCTGAAAACGCACGTAGGTCTTTGCCCGCAGCATTCCCTACGTCCTCGGCCGCAGCCAGCGTTATGAAAAGGCTGCCAATTAAGCTGTGGTTTTGAGCTATAGACAAAACGTCCACTAGAGACTCCTATTCTTGCTTCCAAAGCATTTGCAACCCACTGTGTGTCTTAGGAAGAGAACACACTGGTTATCAAACACACGCGCTCTCGGCTCCTCGCAAGGCTGCGATCAGAGCAAATGCTGCAAGGTTTCACCTTCTGATGAAGCCCAAGTACATCATAATGAAATCATCTGCAAAAAGAAGAGTGAAGATTCAGCAACTACCAGCATTTTAGGCCACTGTAAAACTGCATTCTTTATTTTTACGCTGACAATCTCCAGGGCATGACTGTACCAAGATCAGCTTGCAAAGCTATGTCAAAAATTTGATTTCCATTTGATGGGACAATTTGCAAACAGCACTTTTCCACATTGTGCAAGCGCTTAATGTTTAAGAACTACAAGAATTCAATGCTGATTCAATGCCTGTTTACCGGACAATGGAACACACTCTTGCTCGAGGCAGATGGGTTGGAAAAACCTGTGAAGGAGCAATACCTGGTAACCTCTCAGCAAGGATCACAAAGCAGGTGTTGATGCTGTTGAGAAGAGGGTAGAGAAGAGGTGCAGCAGGAAGAATTAAGCAGTTTGAGGAACATTCCTTAGGGAAAGAAAACATTTCACTCCCATTGGAGCTCCTGAAGCTCACAAATGATGTCACATGCTAAGGAACCAGAGAAGCATTCGCTCCCGGACCTTTAGATCAAAAGCGAGCAGCTTGAAATGTAGCTTTAAAATTGCGTTGGCTCTAAACATAGCAGTCGGATGACCTGACAGAGCCACGATTCACGCTTCACGAGCCTGCAAATTGAAAGAGTCAATCCAGCTCATGGTATCACAGAACCCTAAAGACAGATTGCTGTATTTATTTTAGCAGATACTATTTACAAACATATCTCCATACTGTTTGCTCTCTAATTATAGTTGGGCCACATACAACCGTTTACTTCTTGAGCTCCTTTTGCACACTACACCTCCAAAGTCATTGAAAGTCATTTTAAGAACCTGTTGATTGATTTATTGATAAAACAAGTTGACCAGCGCAGTAAACTAGAAATAACCAGGCAGGGAAGTGATTTGATAACTATTCCTGGAGAGCAGGCGCTATAGGCTCCCAAAGTCAGGCTTTTTTTAGAATCTATATTAACAGTTGGCCCTAAATCTTCATTCCTTATGCAGATCTGCTTGGTCAAGCACACTCCCCAAACAAATGCTGGAGTTAACTCTGCACAATCCAGTATTTGCTACCAAGTGCAACAGAAGCAATGGGCAGAAGTTCAGCTCCTGTAACCAAAAAGTGTGAGAAGAAAGAGCAAGAAGGGGGTGGGTGTGTTATACAAGAGCCTGGGGCAGAAAATTCTACTTCTATCTGCCCAAGGCCATGGGATGGAGGAAACACAGGCAGAAATCAGCATCCACAGGCAGCTTCCAGCGCTTGGGACAGGTTTTTGGCAATTCTGTGGTGGGACTTTGCAGCTTCCACTGAGCTCCAACAGCAAGGAGCAGAATATGCCCCTGGCCAGCACTGAACACCACAAACCTCATCTATCAAGCACTCCCTGAGATGGGCTATTTCTTTTTTTCCCCTGTGGATTTAATTGTGATTTAATGAGGTTTTCAATGAAACGTGTTGGCAGCTTATCATAAAATTAAGCCGAACATAATTTCTACTCCTTTACGCTGTCCGCTTGGTTGCGTGCAGAACTGTCACCCAACTCGAGGAAGAGGCAAATTAGGATTCAACTCTGTTGCACAGAAGTGGTTTCCAAAGAGGCAGAGGACAGGTTCACTAACAAAGCAGGGGACAAAGGAAAAAGCTCACATTCCTATTATTTGTACAATATTTTAGATAAGTCTTTTGGCACTGCGGTTTTGGAGAGTGTACATTTATCCCCAACACAATAAAGGAATGAAATGTCCAGAGATGTCAATAGCTTTTGCCACAAGCATAAAATTAAAGCAGGAAAAAACCCCTTGAGCTGCAGACAAAATAAATTAGCAGGATCATATTCACAATCTCTCACAAAACCTCTCAGCATTTTTGAAAATAAATGCCACACTTATCAAAACAACCTTGAAAATACAAACCGTTAAAAGCTTATTTACCTCATAACGTTCTCCTCCCTGCCTGTCATATAATCTATGTATTACGTACACATGAAATCAAAAGAAAAATCCACTCCAAGCACCAACACTCCAGCACTCTGTTTAGCGTTTGTCGTATACCTATAGAGGCCTTAACACATTTCAAAGGATCAGGATTTCCTCCTCATTAGCACCGCGGTCACGTTGTTCCGAACTGTGGTCATATAACCTTTGGCACCTTCTCACTCGATGGCATCAATCCCCCCTGGCAGGCTGTGCCGGGCCACTCGGCTCCCCCAGCCCCCGGCTCCTCTTCCCTCACTAATTCTGCGTTCAGAACTGTGAAGCACAAAATTAGACGTTTCAAATTAAGCCAGGAGAGAGAATGAGAGAACCTTATTAAATGAACATTAGCATCGGAGTGGCTTCAGAAGGGAAACTCAATTGCGAAATATTCCTCGTCTCCGTGAAGCTCTTTGCATGGGTAGCAATGAGACGGGCGGCAGCTGAACTCGCCTTCCTCCGCCTCCACCTTCTTCCTCCTCGCACTGGTCACGGCTCTTGAGCAAGAGGAGCAGGATCCTTCTCCAAAACTGCCCTGAGCACACGGAGCTCACAGTGATGGAATTGCCAAATAAAAAGGACAAGGTCTATTATAATGATGTTGGGAGAAATGCATCCCCCAAAAAGCAAATTAACACCCAAAAGCAGATTCCATCCTCCTCCCAAGCTTTCCACAATGCCATTGCAAGTTTTAGGTGCCATTCTCAGTCCCCAATGATCAAAATTACTGACATGGTGGTGACAATCAGCATATTCTGTTCCAAGACACCTTAATTCCTGACTGTGAGCTTCCAGCTCCTGGTTAAACATCCCTAAAATCCCCTTCAAGAAAAATCACTGGAGTACCAAACCATTCCCCCTTGCCGGACAATTAGACATGTTGTTAAAGTCAGAAATCACCTCCGAGCCTGCACGATCCTTAAACACGACCTTCCCTTGGCGTTTCTTGCACAAGGGTTGGTATTTGCACCTTGTGTTAACAGAATGAGTGCACACACCTTACACCGCTGCGCAGCGGCTGCCACCTACAACAGGGAGTATCTCAGCAGGACCTGTAGGGAGAGTTTGTAACGTGTATTGCTAAGGAGCCCTACAGAACAAATCCTATCAAAACCATTAAAGTACAAAAAATATCTATTTCAAAACTGTTTCAATTAATTCAAAGCAATGTGCTCAGAGTACCCGTTTAGCTATGGAATATTATCCTCAGGGCATGTGATATGAAAATGAAGCTTAATTCCTGATGACAAAACAAAGCTTTCAAATCATTTTCGGGTGACACAGACACTACTCCAACAGAAATGGAGGCCCAAGCTTTTGATGGCTCTAGTCCTACCACACAATGGGAACTTCTGGATCAGTCAGACGCTACTGAAAATTCTGCATTTTGCAGACAGGTGTTAAAGTGCAGGTTTCTGTTCCGATAAAATGGTACTTGGAGAAGTCAGAGGCACTGGCAGGTCCGACACCTCCCCAGAGCTGTTGTACAAGTGAGCACATCCCGATCCAACAGCCACGCTCAGGGGCCGTTAACCTGTGCTGGACAAAGCGGCTCCTATAGCAGAGTTAAGACAACGTGCAGCAGGGAAATAGGGAGGAGGATAAAAATAACACCCACAAGAACTAGTGACACGAAGCAAACTTGATTATTAGAGTGCTGTCTATTCAGCATCCTTGTTTGGTAAAACGAAATGCTTCATTTTCACCTCAAATGGCAACAGTAGCAATACAAAACTGCTTGGAGCCTTCCAAAAACCACAGAATTACTTTGGTCGGAAGAGACCCTCAACATCATTGAGTCCAATTGTCACCCCAAGCCCGGCACTGCCCCATGCCCCTGAGAACCTCATTTCCGTCTGTCCAACCCTCCAGAAATGGTGACTCCAGCACTGCCCTGAGCAGCCTGTTCCAATGCCCCACAGCCCTTTGGGGAAGAAATTGGTCTCAAGATCCAACCTCAACCTCCCCTGGTGCAACAATGAAAATGAGCAATTTACCGTTCAATTCTAAAAGCTGAAAAACGAGGAAAACAGAAAAAAACAGAAGGAAGCACTGAACATGCAGTCTCTGGGTTGCCCTTTGCAGGCCATTTTCTTCCAGCCATTCATTCCCTTGCAGTCTGATACAGGAGTACAAGTTCCCTCCCATGGCCTTCAACACCATCTCTTGCTTTTGTAGAGTTATCATATAGCACCTGTAATTCAGTGGGCAGAAACCATAACGACGGGCATCTCAACAGAATGATAACAGGGGCTTATGAAGTTAAGCACTAAATAATGATCAAAACGAACAAACTGATATCCCTAAATATGAATGCGTTCGTTTACGGGATGAGATAAACTCTGCAAGGGCCTCTTCACTTGCACACAAAACACCAAGAATGTGGAAATGGAGGAGTATCACTTCAGCCTGAAAGAAAACAGCACTTTAATTTCAAAGTGTTCAACAAGTAATCATGTCTGGTTTTCCACAAATGCCAAGTAATTAGTTCACATTCACATGCCTGACACTTCCAGCTCTTTAGTACCCCCATTTTGAACATTTTTCAGGAAACAGTCAACTTTTACCAGCCATGCAAAATGTACAATTCAAAGAACAACAGCGGAGAGAATTCTTGAGCAACTTCCATCACCTCATTCTGTTCCTTACAAATCACAAGTCAGTCTGAGAACTCGGCGTATGCAAACCCTACAATCAAACAATGAAATACTTAAGTAAAATTGTTTATAACTGAAAACTTGCAAAAGCTTATAAAAGAAACAGTTTTAAGAACTTGAAAAGCATTAAACACTGAGCAATGAGACGGTTCTGAGGGGTTTCATTTTTGTTTTCTAAAAATGCGCTGTACTATTCACCTTCAAAGATCCTGGTGGATATCAACACATCATGACAACACTTTGAGATAACTACTGTTCCAAGAACACCAACGGCCAAGCAAAATGCAATAATTTGTCCCGATTCATGCAGAAAACACCGGACAGGATCGTGACTGATAACAGGGACCCAAACGGCAGAACAAACCGAGATTTTCATCATCCATGTATTTGCGCAGATTACAGAACAGAAAGCAGTGACGCTGTACTGACGCTTGCCTGTTAATATCCTTCCAGGATGGCACCATCGGAAAATTATCTCCAAAGATCTAAGTATAATGCAATGAAAGGTTACACACGTTTGAGATGAAGGGAAAGAGCAGCAAAAAGCAATCCCCATTTCATTCTGAAGTCTCTAAGGGACTCGAGAAGCCACAGCAAAGGGTGGAAAGGCATCCAGCAACCCAGGAGCTCGCATTGCTCGCAGTGATTCACTCACTTGGGTGCCAGGCTGCCAACTACTGCTGTCAGTACCGCGAGGATTCTGAAGAACGGAACAGAAACACTGAAAAGAGGAGGCAAGACAGACATCAAACAAAGCACAGAGTCACGGCAGCCTCGCCTTCCAGCATTAACTTCTAAGATATCGGCGAAATGGATCCGTCTCATCATCATTTGGTTTTTCAAGCAGCGATTCAGGAATTAATATTCACAGGTTCTACGACTGACATAATTGCAATTTTAAAAGGGCAATTAATCACCAGCCACACTGGTGACAGACTCACAAGGCTGGGATCCTTTCTCTCCACACCTGCCAACAAACTCGGAGGCAAAAGCATCACACACGGACCCAGAGCCGGCAAGTGCCATTTTCCCTCTTACCCTCAAGCTTCACAGTGTATGCTCTGTTGTTTTTTCTCCTACACGTGCCCCATCAGGGTCTTCCACTCACCCTTTCCCCAGCAGCTCCCCCATAATGCCCAACCAACCTCCCTTGCCACCTGAATAACAAATTCTCTGTCCATGTTGTATCTCACTTATGTCAGTCAAAAAACCAAACAAGCTCCATCACCTCCATTACAGACTTCCCCTCATCTCCCATTTTTCTTTGTATCTTCGCATGAAATAATATTTTTTAAGAGTGACATCTTGTCACATTTCTACATGGAATGTGGATTGCAATAGGTGAGAGTGCAGCTCCAGAGAAGCAGGTAACATGGGCTCATGGAAACTTCAAACCTGGCAGGTGGTTTTTATGAGTCAAAAAAGCCACCAAGGCAGTAGTTCCGTGCTCTTATGGGAAGGTTTTCAAGCACGCTTTAAACACCACCAAAAACCTCAGCGCTTGTTCTGGGTATCAGCTCTTTCTATGTGAGCATTCACTGCCAGATGGGAAAGGTATTTCAATCAATAGTATTTAGAGAAGAGACATTTGGAAATTTCTCAGTGGTGTTCGGGTTCCCAGAAGTCCTGAGACTAAATCACAGCGAGGTGAGTGCATAAGCTCCTGCAGGAAGCGTAACTCAATGTAACGTCCTTTCCAGGGAGGAGGAAAGCCAAACTGATCACCATATTATGTCAGTCTACTTATCTGGAAAGCACATGAAACACTGTGGTGATAAATACCATAGGAAATACACAGGAGATTGACAGAAAGATTGAGAGCGTAGCAAGCTGTGAGGTCTTCAAGTGACACACTTCAGATGATATCCTTGGGCCAAAGAAAATACGCAATGTACTGCTAGGCCAAAGAAATCTTGCTCAAACAGGTGCCACCCAAGTGCAGCAATACATTGGGATACATGTTGGAACACAAGCTGGGTAAGTCCTTCCCTCATTCCTGACAGTCAGCAACCAGAAATTGCCTTCGTAACAATACAGGAAAAGAATTCGGTGCTTTTGTATGTGAAAGGCAGGAATTTCAACCCTAAGAATTAAGTCAGGGAGGCTGGAACACAACTGCATATTGCACGCCTTGGTCAGAGTTCCAAGCAAGGGTTGTTGGCAGAACATCCCCACCAGCAGATAACACCAATAAACGGCCTCATTGTCATCTATTGTCAGATTAAAAAAAAGGCTGTGCTTCTTCGTATGTCCTCATTGCTGTCAGGCCCTCTCAAGATTTGCTGTCCAGGTGTTCATCCCCAAATCTCAGTGCATCATCACAAGTTAAATGAGGTATCTACCAACCACTCCTCTCTTTGTGAGAGAAGCGGGCTGTGGAAACCCTTTCAGAGCTTTGTGAAACTAGACAAGTGCAATTATGACCCCCCTCCAGCTTTTTCTTTCATTCAGATCTTTCAAGGTTTTAGTAAACTCCTGAAGAATATTTTGCTCCCAAACAGCCCTTTACCTTCCAAGGACATAAGTATCACCTTGTTCTCCCTAACAAAACCACTTCTTCACAGATGAGTGTGGTGGTAAGACAGACCAGGTATTTCACCTGACCCTGTATCTTCTCCCAACTTATGAGTAACTACCCTGTAACTCAGTTGCATTATCTCATAGCGACTGGCTAGATCAAAACCTTTTACGGGGCTCTTCTGCGCTTGGAGAAGGTGTTTACAGGAAACAGAGTTGGGAACAAAGCTGAGGGCAGGAAGAAAAAAGCAAAAGAAAGAAAAATTTTAAAAAAGAAAGATAAATACGAGTATTTTTCTCAAACACAATCGAGGCTCCTTGGCTGCTGCCCAGGACCATAGATGCTTCATTTCTTAAATTTCTTCAGAAGAAAACCAAATACTTGCGCTTCCAAATTTCCCTAACACCTGGAAGCTTAATGCCTCCAATCAGCACTTGCTCACATCTTTATCTTCAAGCCCGTATTACCAAGTTCTGATAAGCTTTTTCCCTTCCCAACATCTCCTACTCCACATGGATAAGAGCCACTAATAGAAGACAGAGCCCCAAATCCTCGTCTCTTCTCTTGCCTACATTTAGCAATCAGCGACTGCCCGGTGTTGTGCGAGAGCCGAAACGCTGGCTGTGTTACACACTTATCTCTGCAAAACCACCCTGCACCAGTGACAACTTCCAGGCAGGAGGGAGGGGGAATTGCACGGTTTTGCGATAATTAAAGCACAGACGAGTGTCACCGCTGTAGATAATTACACATTAGCAGTGAAATTACTTAATGGAATGAAATAAACTAAGCCAAATGTTTTGTTTTAAAGGGTGTGCAAAAGGTGCTCAGCTGACAGCCCAGGACACAATGGTTGTTCTCCATCATTCTCAAAACTGATGTGACACTGCAGCAGCCTGGTGGGCACCCACCTCCCACCCAACACGAGGGGAGCAGAGGAGAAAATACAGATCATTTCAGCCCCAACTGGTCATCCAAGCTCTGAGCAGCCACATTGGAATCAGTCAGTCACTAAGGCGAGAGGAACAACTGATAGGGATCATTTCCTAAATGAAGATACCCAATCTGAGGAAATGGATTGATTCAACCCACAGATATTCCATAGCCCATCCCAACAAGCATCCACATCAGAAACAAAAATTACTCAGTGTCAGCACAGACACGACTCCAACCAACAATAGGTAAGTTGGTACATGGGCCACAACCAAACCACGTCCTCCCACCGAGCGCAGGAGATCTTCCCCATCCTCTCCTCCTGCTTCAACCACCGCTCTCATCTGGATGGCTCTCAACAGCATCCTCCTGCCTGGGGAAACAAGGACTCTCAAGGTCAGTCAGAATTTATAAGGCAGCCATTTCACCTTTTGTGCTTCTCCTGCTACATTCCTTCCTAAAGGCATCAGAGATTCTACCGGGTCTGAAAGCCCTGCCAGCACTAGGGCCAATTAGGAGTTTTGGGATGATGCATATTAAAGTGATTATGGGAGGCAGTTCTGCAGCCAGAATAAATCTTAACTGAACCTTTAAGTGGTTTTTATAACTCTTGTTTCTCCTTCTTGAAAACAGATGAAAAGACACAAATCTCCTCCCTAAAAATCTGCAGGGATTCCAGCCAACCACCGACTTCTCCCTTGAGAGAAGATTCTGCCCCCAAAGCAATAATTCAGCTCATCCCAGGCCAGCTAGATCATCTGTATGTTTTAAACTCCAAATCACTCCAGTCAGCCAGAAACCTTAAAGTATCAGTGAAGACTCCTGAGATACTTTACAAAACCACTGCATATACATCTCAAACTTCTGCTGAAACAGACTCCGGTGGTTTTTCAGCACAAGCCGCCTTAGTCTACACGGTCTGGCTGCAGATGGTCAAAGGGACACAGATATTACAGGCAATTTTTACAGCCTAGGTTCTGTAGGTAGTATCTAATGAGGAGGCTGGGATGTAGGTCAGAACAGCGAGTCTTAAGGAGGATCTGAGGAACAGAAGCAGCAACATCAGTTTTGATAGCGAGCATGACATGTCATTAGGACAACATCTGCCACTCTCATCACTGCTTCCAAACCCCAACTTGCTCCCAGCAGCAGCCACCTACCCCTCCAAAAAGTGCCACTAGAAACCAACCAGAGAGCTACAGCAGTGACACTCTCTGCTTTAATTATCACAAAAAGACCAACGAGAAATCTGAGGTGGCTGAGAATATATCACAGCTGAGCAACCTGAGCTGGTGAAGATGTCCCTGCTCATGGCAGGGGTGGCACCGGGAGAGCTGGGAAGGTCCCTTCAACCCACACTGTTCTGTGATCATTTGTGTGGAAATGTGTGCTGTGTTCATGACCACCCTGTCCTCCCTTTGCATCCCGAGTACGCGGCAACTTCACAAGCTGCTAGATCAGTCATTTAAGGATGAAAACGAGCCCAAGGAAGCATGCGGAGAAAATGAACCATCGAAACAGGCCGATTCGACATCTCCAGTTTGTAAATTCAGTCAGTAAGTAGCGGCAGCACAACTCCAAATGATTTATTTCTACCGAAACCAATGAACTTCAAAAACTTTGTGTAAACTCACCCTGACCAATATTATGGTAATTCCTGGAGAAGCCAGAGTCAGAGTGAAAACAAATAAGCCAACACTTGGAGACATTTCATTGGTATGCAAGTAATTTGAGGGCTCAGCAGTTCCCAGTCCAGCCTTGGCAAGGAGTTTCATGGGTGTCCCTTCAGTGCCACCTTCAGGAAACACTCGCTGCTGCTTCCAAAGTGCTGAATAGCGCAGGAAAGAGTCATAAATTCAGCGAAGGCTTCATCATCGGCATGCAACCGAGACCATATTAAAAACCTTTAGCTCCAAAATAAGAGTACAACAGTTCGAATCACATCCCAAAGATCTAAGCAAAGAGTCTGCAAGATCAATACTCAGAGCAGACGATGGGCTGAGCAGTGGTGTTGACCCCAAATAAGATACATAATTCATCTCCCAAATTCTGCACCTGAGGCAGGTAATAGATTTTCCCAGATCCTAACTTCAAAGGGGCATTAATGAGGATATGCTGTTTATGGATTGTTTATCAGACTCCCTTTGCACTATCACATCTTAAAGGTTCAACTGAAAAGCCAAAATCCCTCCCTGAAAAATAATAATTAAGAAAAAAAAAACGAGCAAATCAAAACTGCTAATGGAAGAAGAAAAGTTCATAAGAATTCAGAGTTGGTAATGAAGTGAAAAAATAATGCACAGGTGAAAAAAGACATTCTAATATAATTTATTTACATGCACGTGCAGAGGATGTACCTGAAGTCTCTGGACAATATATTGACTTCCCAGCAGTTGACATGAATTATCAAGCAGGAAACTTAGCTCCAAATCAGGCTGCATCATAGCTCTGAAAATAGGCAGATGACTCGCTGAACTGCACACTGAAGCCCAACCAAGCTCAACAGCAACATCTGCTGGCCAACGAGAAACTGGGTGAAATTAGCCTAATTATCTGGAAGTTTATTATCCATTCTTATAAAGATGACAATTTTTACTGCAGTATAAGAATGCCTAGTAAGACATTTGTGTAGAAAGCAGGTATAACTTTGAAACAAGTGTGCAAACAGGGCAAAATCTTGCCTGCACTCACATGCAGACCAGAAGACCTCATCTGCTATTACCTGCTCTCTGGGACACTTGACAGCAAAACACCAAAATTAAGAGGGATTAGAATTCACATTAGTGAGAGTATACTGGAGGAAATCTCTTCTGCCCAGCCACTCCAACCCCATCTGAAGACCACCCATGGTTCCCCTTCAGCTGCTTTATTTCCTAAGGGAGCAGCCTGCGTTTGCAAGGCCTGAGGCAGCAAAGTATTTCTCAACCACACTGGTCCCATCTGTGCAGAGGAGAATGGCAGCAAAGACCATTAGAGCTCCTTTCCCTCCAGGTGCCTTAACACATTCCTTATTAATCTTAGAAAACACGGCTGCTATGGCAGAATGACATTAGTGGAGAAGGAGCACGGCTAATGGTCCCCACTTAATTTAGACACAAACTGATACTCTACCTAGATTTGTTATAAGAAAAATCTCTTATTTTCACTGCAGATGCACAAAATTTGATGAAGTACTTCAGTTCTAAAGGAAAGGAAATGCAAGAGGCTGGCAACAGCTTCAAAATTGCACTTAGACCTTCATCACAATCTGGAACAAGGGCAGAGTGAGCGAGCGCTGGGTTCTGAACACCATCAGATGAGAAAAGGTGTCGACGCGTCCAATTTCTGTTACCAGGAAAGGAACAGGGGTAAATTCTGACTTGCCCAGAGAACCACCTCTTTCCAGAGGTCGCTGTATAAGAGGAAATCACAGGCAAGTATGTTTCTAATAGAACTCTGTGATAACCTTCTTCAGCAGCACAAAGCTTAGAAAAATTACACTGGAAAAGGCTGAGCCTTGAGCAGGGAAAAACAGACTGGGGGGGGACCTTTTAAATGATAGAAAACTACGGACTGACATTCATTACCTTTCAAACTGTACTTGGCTTTGCAGGTTAAAGCTCTCACGCTTTTTCAAGTTTTGCACTTGAAACAAAATTCTCTTACCCTGAAAAATTCAGAAAGAGGATTGAAGTAACATGTAAGTTTATCTGCAGCTGACATAGGTTTTTGTTGTTATCGGGCTTTGGGAGTTTTGGGGGGTTGATGGTTTTTTTTGGAGTGCTGCTTTGCTTTGTGCTGGTTTGTTGGTTTTCATGGTTTTGTTGTTGGTTTGTTGTTTGGTTTTTGGGGGTTTTCTTAAACATCCTATTACTCCAAATGCCCCTTTTTGCACATTTAGCTGTTAAACTAGGAGAGCACATCATATGAAAATACAAGACTGACCGATCGCTCAGGTCTTCACCCAGGAAGAGCTTTTGTAAGAAACCATTTGTGTGTCGGTAGTTCAGAAGCTACAGAGGGGAGTCACAGCTTCAGCTTGACGGTGCCAATTACAGCTACAGCAAGACAAACACCGGGGAACGCATCCATTCTGCTCAGAATCACCTCAGAGAGAAGGGAAAAGGCAAGAGAAGAGCTACGAGCCTGCATGGTGAGAAAAAGAAAGGGCCTTGACGTCACCTGCCAGACACTGAACTGCTTTTTCCATGGGAAAAGCATTAGGCTGAAGATCCAGCAAATGTACGTGGAAGCTCTCAGTCCTAATTGGAAGAGTACTGGTTATTTAACAAATGTATCCTCCATCTAATGTACTATTCAAGTAGGTATTAAACTATGGAGCTTTCTTCTTTTGGACAGTAATTATACATAGCCCTGCTCTATCTGTCTGTTTGATCAATTTTTACTCTCAACTCCTACTGCATCATCTTTCAGGTTTGCCCATTATCACAAAGTCTTCAAGGCTAAAAAGGCTCTAAACCCCCAATGTAACACACAGACGGGAAAAAGAAAGTCAGCTAACTCTAATTCCTTTCCTCCCTCCTAAGCTTGCAGGTATTCTATTTTCATTGTCTAAAAATCAAAGAGAAAGTCATCAGCTCATTTCCTTTCCCTTAGTACAGTCCTTTTTAAGTAGCTGCTTTCCATCATGTTTTACTCAACACTCATAAATAATATAGATAATTGCAGATGGTCATAACAAACAAATGAAGAAAGTATACTAATCTAGTACAAAGGAAACGATTAAAATACTGATGTGCTCCAAAAGCAGAAGGAATTCCTGGCAAACAGCAGCAGTTGCATCCAGGTCTATTTTTTTAGTTGATGTAAGGCAATCAGAGCCAAAAATAATACAGGGATAGACTTCAGACAAAGCTAAACAAGGGTGGTGGCAGCTCCCTTCCCTCCAAAGCACATATTTCCAGCCTCCTCCCCAACTGCAGCACACTATGTGTTCCCGAAAAACCTGCATTAGGAAATAAGAATATTGCTTATGGAAAGATGGGCTTAAAAGTGCTGAAACTCCAAAACACACGAGCAGCATGCAATTATAGGAAGATATTATGCTGACTGTAATAAGAAACTCTAAGAGAATCTGCCCAGCTGCCCAAGAGTTAACATTATGCGTTTCTCATCAAAACCTCTTCCAAGAGGTTAAGCACACAATAGACTATCTAAAGCACAGCCAGAAAGGCTGCTTGAAATTCCACACATGTGCCTCCGCAATGTATTTCTATTAATGTCCAGTGTGTGTCAGCGTGAAGATAAGGTACCAACATCATGTCCAACCAGCCAGCTAGAGAATGGGCCGCCGTGTAAAACATCGTCTGATGCTTAGAATCCCGGCGAACGGAGGCGTTTGCAATCTCAGCCGCTGCACACGTGCCTGATAACACCGCCAACGAGGAGGGGAGGCAGGAGCAAACCATCCCGCGGGTTGGGAAAGTAAAGAGACAGACACAGAAAGAAGGGGGGAGAGGGAAGCAAAGAAATAACATCAGTGCTTACTTTGATTTCTCCCATCATACCATGTACACTCAGCTTCATCTTCTAGTATGACCCAACAAAGCTACTTGTAGGGGGAGACTTGTGGAAGGCATTGGGTTTGAGGAAACGTGACCCTGAACAGGACACGTCTGCTCTGATGGGCGTTATCACACCAAAAACATCCCAGCCCATCAGGAAAATTCTTATTATTCAAACTGCTTGCTAATACTATCTGTAACTTACTTATCCTTGAGCAAGATAAACTGTACAAGGATGGAGGGGTGGAATGTAGTGATCCTAACAGGGAGGAGGTGGCAATGCCCAGGACAGCTAAACCAAGCAGGCACAGGGCTGCATGGACAGACCCAGCCAGACCTTCACATCAACATCCCTTATGAAGAGAGTTGTTTCCTTGTAAGAATACAATTGTCCAAATGACAAAAAAGAAAGGAGGAACCTCTCTATCTGCATGGCACGCCATGGGGGAATCCATCCAGAGCCCGTCCATTGCTGTGTGAAAGCCGGGATCCTGGCACCTCAAGTCGCTCATCAGCTTTTCCGACTGAGAGGCAGACAGAGCCCTGCAGCGCTTCCCTCTCACTGTTGCCCGGTGCGGAACACTCTGCCCACCCCGGGGACCTCTCCTACCACCCCTCGTTGCCAACGACGCTCACAACAAAACACACACGGGAAGGTTCCGGAAGCAGCAAAGCCGGTTTTCATGGCATTTGGAGAATATGACAGGAATGACATCCGGTGACAGGTCACTCACCTCACATCCCCATAGTGTAACTGCAAGAGCAATCCAAGCGCTCCATTGGCACAAACTGATTTCCTAGCTATCATATTAGCCCCTTAAATTCATAGCCTTGCGCTCTTTAAGTAACATTTTCCAGTCAGAAATAAAGAAAATTTTCAGTAATCAAGTATCATTAATTCGACATTCAAACACTGGCTTTTTTAGATGGAATACGATGAACACTGGAGAGCTATCGCCACCTAAGTTCAATTTCTGTAATAACCTACATACTCAAAACAGGCACAAACAAAATCATAACCCAGAAATGAAGTTTAACCAAGCTATTGAGATCTACAATCTTATAAATCTCCCAGCCCCTGTGCATGTGTGACAATCTCACACCACAAACCACAGCACATTTTACTAACACCGGCTCCTAGGGCAGGAAAACCGACTGAACACCCTGATGCACCCAATCTCTGTTGTTTATGCCCCCAAAATTAGCTGCAAAATTAGAACAGAAATGTACTAGTCTGGCAGAAAAAAAAAAGCACAGTGCTAGCTTTGCTGGACCATTCACAGAAAAATAACACATTATTCACTTATTTATTAATTGAATATTTTGTAGTTATAGGTAGGGAAAAGGAAGGCTAATCTGATCTTCTGCTTCTTAAACAATGAGAATGGCTTTACAGTAACCCCAAGACAGGACAAATGAATCTGGAAGAAGTTTCTGTGGAGTATATGGACTTGGTAGACAAAGAAAGTGTGAAATATGGGCACAGGAGAATTGAAGGCAAGACGACAGGGAAGCAGACGGCACCACAGAAAACTTCAATTTGTTACAGCTGTGGGATTTAAAAAGAGGCCAAACTTGTGATAAGGTCCCTGAGCCCAAGAAAATACAAAAAGGAGAAGCTCAAACCATCATCAGCTGCTGGAATCTGCAAAAACTCTCCAAACACAAATTAACCTTCAGAATCAGGAGATAAAAGACTAGCTCCAGAAATTGGAAGTTGTTAAAAAAATGTTATAAATGTCTGACAAATTGTAGCAGCAGTAGCAGGGAAAATAAGGAGTAGATATGCAGCATCTTACCCCTACCAGATAACACCTCTGCCTTCCCTCAAGAGAAGGCGGAGGCAGAAATCAGTGGTTTTACTTTGGATTTGTTTTTACTTTCTGGGTTGACTGTAGTACACATTCTCCAAAATTGCTTTAGTTAAATTTAGACCTCACTGATGCTCCAGAGACTGGAAGTTATTACCTTGCTGGAGGTACATGTAGATCCTCGCCATGCCTAGCTTCAATTTAATGCAAAACTTTGCAAAGCCCACCATTTCATATGGCAAGGTTATTTTCTATAGGGATCCCTGTAAATGTTTAATAGTTTCAGAAAAAGAAGTAATGCACCCACTTCTCTAGCAGTGGGGAGCAGCCAAAGAGGAGCCCGACTGGAGAATAACAAA
Source organism: Patagioenas fasciata (assembly GCF_037038585.1). Lineage (NCBI taxonomy): Eukaryota > Metazoa > Chordata > Aves > Columbiformes > Columbidae > Patagioenas > Patagioenas fasciata. The sequence continues at coordinate 2,990,471 of NC_092529.1, read as the reverse complement.
CCACTGGCTTTAAAGACTCCACACATCAATACATTTTCTTCAAAGGAAAGCCTAGAAAAGTACCTCTTGGCTCAGACAGCAAGAATGAGTAGAATAGAAGGAAAAAGGTCTGAAGCTACTCAGCCTACCTATTTAAATCCCTCTATCAATAGCTTGCACCACTTTGTAACAAATCATTAAGGCTTAAACCAAAAAAAACCACAACACAACACATCTTTCCATTTGTATCAACACATTTAAAACGCAGTTTATTCAACTGCTGAAAGCGATCGAAAACAAGCGCATTGCAATTTCTAGGCAAAGATAATGCCAGTCCTGCTAAGCAGGTTGGGCTTCCCCGCTGCTTTTGCACACACAAAGGGCAGGTGTGGGGTGTTCAATGTGGGGATGTTCTGCAAACCACCTGGAGGAATTTGTGTTCCAGTAACTAAGGCACCGGTTGCTTTCTAAAGACAACAGAAAAATTAATCCAAAAAAAAGAAAAAAGAAGAAAAAAGTGTCATTCCTTTAGTAAACACATGTAGATACTTGTTGCTCATCACTGTAACATCAACGAAAATCAAACTCAGAGAAAAATAACTGAATGGGCTTTTCCTCATTTAAAACAAGCGTCCATTGTTTCTGATTTAAATCAATGCTTTCTGTTTCAGCCACAAAACCTTCAATCAAGAAACATTTCCAGAAATTAAAGAACCGCTGAACACTGAACCCCAACATTTGCATTAGCGATTTCTCCTCTCAGAACCAACCTATTCCCCACATACAGACTTGGATCTTTTAGGAACATAAAGGGTTTCGCTCAGTGTGTTACGCTTTAGCTGCAGCGCAAACAAGATCAACAAAACCGGCCCTGACATAAGCAGTATCCAAAGCATAATTCAAAGTTCAACAGACACAATAACTTTCATTACATTAAATAAATAGGAAATAAAAAGTAACAACTTTTGATGATGGAGGCCTGACCTCAAACCCAGCAGTGTCCCTTCACCCATGGCCACACGCTGTCACCGTTTCACAAATGCCACGTTGCTTCTGGACCTCAGCCAGTCCTTCCACCTCCTCACCACAATAGGAGATTACGCACAACAAAACCCTGGGCTGATCTAGAGATGCTCACCTGTGGTTAATCAGCCAGGATGAAGCTGATCCCCAGCTTATCTCAAAGTAAATGAAAGCCGTAACAAAACTAAATCGTGTTCAGCACTGTTTCTAAAACCACCTTCAGCACCAGCTCAGCTGCATCTGCAGCTGATGCTGCTCAACAACAACAGGCAATTCACAGCAAAAAATGTAAGATTGGATTGAAGCTTCATCAGTGACCAGAAACCTAAAGAAAACTTCCCGTGAACGGGCCAACTGGATCACTGAAAACACCACTCCACCTCCTCTTACCCTGATACCAAAATTCTCCTCCTTTGTATCCATCTATGAATGGGCTGCTTATGCTGGTTTTAGCATTTTTAAGCAATTTTACCTCCACATTCTTTGAAATGGAGAAGCTATGTTAAAAGGTCAGCAGACCTACACGCACTAAGCCAAGGGTGGAAGTGTCCAAAGAACAGCACAGGCAAAGCCCATGAGTTCAGAATCCCACACCCACAAGATGACACTGATATCCAAACCCACTGCTCTGATCAGTGGCATTTCCAGTCACAAATTCTTCCTTCACCAGCCTCCTGAATCAACAAGAGGAGACAAGAGGCTCTGAAAAGCGAAGAGATTATTTCCGGGCAAGAAATCATTTTAAAAGAACCCGACAGCCTATGACCAATTATAATCAGCTACTGGAGCAACCTTAAATCCTTGTATTTCCTCCCAGACTCATTATGTGGGCCACGCTGATCACAACGGTGCGATGCCGGAGCCACCACAAAGCAAAGGTTGTCACCCAGCAAGCCGGTGAGCAAGATGTGACCAGAAACACTGGGAATGTCCATCTTCTACAGCTGGAAAAACACTTCCCCAGCAATTTAGGAATTCTGTGTCCAGACTCTCTTCGCTCAGCAACCAGTGCTCGTCAGTCTCGTCTGAAAAGGCTAATTATGCTGCAAAGTTTGTCCCACCATCACCCCATTTCTGAATTCGTTCTTTCAAAGCGGGAAGGAAGAAGATGACTTTTGGTCAATAACTCTGACAAAGCCATTATCCCAGGGGTATTAAACGGGGAGATAAGAACTTCAGGGCTTTGGCACAAATCATATTAGTTCAATTCTCAAATCCGGGTAATGCTGCTTTTCAAAGTATTAATTTCATTTATTCTATTTGCTCTCCCTCTGTCCTGATAACACAGGCGCACATGGCCCCTAAATGAGATCCTCCTATTTTGTAAGTTATAATCCTCCCTTTCTAGAGTAGTAATGAGATGTCTTCGCTTAATCGCGTTTATTTCCACCCCCCCCAGCTCCTGCTTTTCTCCATCCCCATTCCACATTGATTTGTTTCAAAGGTTTCAGCAAAAACCATCAGGCAGGAGTCAGTGGCTCCAAGAGGCTCATGATGCACATGCTGCACAGCCTGGGGAGATTACAGAGGCAGAGAGGAGAAAAAAAGAGCAGCTTTGCTTGCAAAGTTTCTTTTGTTGGTAACAAGGAGGAAAAAAAGAAAGCGAAAAGAACTGAAGTTGAGAGGTTTTGATTAATTGGAAATGAAAAAGGGAAGATTCCTGGGATACGGACAAAGTGAGACTATTCGCAACACAGTGAAGCAATTAAAGAACTTGTCTACAACAACTTTGGAAGTTCCTCACGCTCGAAAGAAAAAAGATTTAAAGACAGCTGTATTAATGCTTTGATATTTCACATGAGACTTAAGGCATGCTAGAAGCATTAGTTAAACACCCTGGGCCCTGTTGTGAAGTACTGTACATATAATCCTCATTGTATTCTAAGTACCCACAGCTTTCAGTTATTCAGAGAGTCCAGTCAGCATCGCGATCCTGCAGTGCTGTACAAACACACAGAACATTTTCTCTCTAATAAACTGGGGAGAGCTCTGCAGCAGCAGCTACTGTCAGTCGAGCCAGTCCCACTCCATTAATCAAAAGCCGTATTCCCTCAACTAGGGAAGTGAATGCTGCAATGCTTCTACTTACAGAGCTGTTTAGCTTCTTAAATTAAAACTTTAAGGAGTTTTACTCAAAACCTAAGGTATCTAGAAGCTAAGTACCTTGTTCAAAGTCATTAGAAAAAGATCAAGACAAAAATGTAGAACAGGACCCAGGTACTTAACTCTAAATCCCTCTTGTAACTAGTGCATCACTTCAAGAAAAGAAAACACCACATAACAAAAAACAACAGTAAGTTCTAATCTGCACCCTACCCTGTAAGTGATGAAGCAACTGGGCCCAGAAGCTGAGAGCAAATTCCGTATCAAAGGTTACTTGTAGTCCACGCTCTCTCCAGAAATGTGCACTATATAAAAAGACCAAGAAATGCTTCATAGCAACACCCCAAATAATAAAAGTCAATGACTGAAAATCATAGATAACAGATTAAATTACAAGCAATGTTCAGCACAATCAAAATGAAATCATTTCAAAATACAGCTATCATATTTGGATTTATGGTCTGCATGTGGTAAGGTTAAAGGAGAAGATCTCAGCACTACTGGAGACAACTGCACAAGGGAAGGTTACTAAAGACCAAACGATATGTCAAGGGCACAGGGCAGCTGGAGATCTTACTGCAAATATCAAAAATAAATAAAAGAAAATAAAACAAACCTCTCTGATGATATGTGGCATGATTTTTAAGTTTTACTAAATTTAATGATGCTAGAAGCAAATTACTAATTTGTTACTTCTTTCATGGGAGTTGCCCCATTTTTCTCTGGCTTCCCCTGTGGGTCACAACAACAACAAAACCCCTGAAAGTTGTTCCTTTATAAATTTAAGCAATAATTTCCAGTGCCATCTGCACCTGGACTACCACTAGGTACCTAGAGTTCCACTAATATCCTGTACATGAAAGAGAAAATGGATACAGAAGAGACAAAGAGCAGCTCACACCCATTATTTGCCTCCTATGCTAGAGCTAAAAAGTGGAAGAGTGAGCAAGAAACATTCAAGTCCTATTCTAAATAAAGAAAAAAAACAATACTGGAAGGCAAAGGATAGATACGATTTGAGTAGGATTGAGACAATACAATCAGGTCACCATGCCCAAAAGGAAACCACAGCTGAGATAAAGGAAGTCTGATAGGGATCTCTATAATTTCAAACGCTGGCAAAACCAGTTCCTGCTTAGGAAGACACCTAGAAGCCAATATACAACAGCTTTGACCTCATCTTTGGAAGGACAGGCTAGAATACTCTATTTTTAAGGCTCTTAAATTTATGACTGATCAAGAGACAGTTAAAGAGCAATTAAATTTAACAGTCTCTCATTCTTGCACCACGTTCTGGGTTAACACTCCATGGTCACTTTTATCTTTTATGGGTTACACAAGGAGAGCCTGACCAGATTTTTGCAGCGCATCAAGTATGCAATATCTGGGTATGTGATATTGCAGGATTAAAAGCTAATTCAGATAATAGAGCAGCTTTTGTATGTTAGAGGTCAGGTCCCAACTCATTATAGAGGCACCCTCTTTACACTTCACAAATATTGCCTGACCCCGCGAGTCACAATTCTGCAGGATGACTCTGCACCCCGCTGCTCTGCTTCTGAGCCGGGCCACATCTTTAGATTGGACAATAAATCCACTCACTTCTCTACAGAAGTCCATTAATTGCATTTGCAAAGAGAATATTCTCTTTCTAGTGGAAAGAGAGTTAATACTGTATCTGCTGACCCAGATGTCCTGCGCAGGGGAGCGGCAGTCACCTGCCTCACACATCGCTGCCCTCGAGCTCAGCAATCGCGCAGCGTCCCGTGGTTCAGGTACAATCTGCCAAGTGGAAATTTCCTACGACGGAGCAGCCACTCAGTAACTATATCTGGGAGAGGAATCTCAGAGATCTACCAGCCCAACCACATGCAAACATTATCACAGAGTCTAAAAGCACAAACGGGTCCAAAACCACAAATGGACAAATTCATGGGAGACAATTTCATCAAAGACTGTTAACCAAGGTGAAAATACCTCTTGTCAAAGTTGCAAGGATACACAGGTGTGACATACATCTGCCATACATCTCTGCTGTGTTCTCATGGTCTCTGCAAGCAGCTGCTATGGATCACCACCAGAGATGGGCTACAGCCAGAAGGACCTTCTGTCTAAACCACTATAGCTGTTCTTAGGTAAATTTTATTTATTCAGACCCCCAAAATGCCTTCATATCATAACCTCAAAATGGTCCACAGCCAAACCAGATGCCTGGGTAAACTATGCCTATTACCATTCAACAAATAGAAAAAATAGAAGGAATCTTCCATTAAATCAAGCACATGCAACAGATAGGGCAGATGGAAGAAACACAATAAAGACCATCATTACTCAAGCCTGTCCTGTTCCTAAACCATCCTCTCTGTATGTACCAGGCAAGAAGAATTACGGTTAGTCTAGTTTGCTCAGTAAGGTTTCAACATCACACTGGAAAAGAACGGGCAGTTTGATCTCACTGTGACCAGCATGGCCCCATCTCACTGTCACACCCCGACACCTCCTTCCACTACAGGAAGAAGTGGCAGTTCCACCAAGGCTCCACATTGTTTACAGGCAGTACGCCATTGCCACAGCAATCTTAGTATTTAAAAGAACACAACATAAAATAGTATCGCAAATAATAAGCGCCATATGACAACTCCAATGTACTGTTTTGACATGAGCCTTTCACTCAGTCTCATCCCACTGTATTTCTACCTCCATGCTGCTCTCCTCAGTGCTGGTGTGACAATAAGTTATCCCAGCAACACCATGGTGCCTGACTAACAATAAAGGCTACAGCAGGAAAAACTCCCCAAAAATAAGTCTGCCTACTGGGCAAGCGGTCAGCGGCGTGTACAAAAGGGGCTTATCAATCTTAAGCCTTCTTCAAAATGTTACAATACTTGACATTCTTACGACAGCACTTCTGCTACCAGCATCATGAAAGACTCAAACAGAGCTCGTTATTGTTTTTTTTTATTTATTTGGGCATTTACACAATTACACTCTAGAAAAACAAAGCGAAGTTTCAGGATAGATCAGATTAGCCGAATCTGATCCTGTATATACTGACACGTTCATTTCATACACTAGAGTTTAAAAGAGCTCTCTAGCTCAGACAATAACCTCAGACGTATGCACACACCACACCGACCTGCCACAGGTAAAGTTGTACCCAGCACAGTCACTGCTTATGCCTTTCCCTGCAAGCTTGGCCTTGGCATCATCGCATGACATGCCACAAGCATAGCTTTGCCAGCTACGCTGTAAGTCAAACCTAAGTGATGAGTTGGGAGGTGACGAGTGCTTCAGCCTAAATCAAAGTTTCCAAGCTCATCACACTAGTGACATTAAATGAATCCACTCAAGCAGAGAGATTTTAGCCTGTCCTGTATGGAAACATACTGGATTTTTTAATTACTCACCAGCTGGGCTGCTCTCTGCTTCTCTTCCTTAATGTTGTTCCTCTCCCACTGAAGGGCCATGTTCAAGGCCTCACTGGCTGCTTCCCTTTCTCTTTTGGCCAGCCGGAGCAATTCCTCTTGGACCAGCGCGTGTTCCTGCTCATACCTGTGCGAGCACCAAAGGCAAACGGAGAGAAAACAAAAATCCATCATCTATGTGACATAATGGCTGCTCATAGTCCCCCAGTAACCAACAGGAATTCAAAAGTCCAACAAACTTTAAGAACAACCTGCAGTGAGGTCCAGCTCCAGCAACAACTATAGACTTAGCACCATAGAAGCTTATACTTCAGTTATATGTAGCTCTATTAAGCACTTAATTATCACCTGAAAACAGTGAGAATATAAAGTAGCTCACTAGATAAATAGATACTGCTTCATAAGAGACATAGGACATCATACAATAAAAGGAGTTAACCTGTCTGCCAATGCACTACTGTTCTGCAAGGGAAATAAAGTAACATGCCACAACAGCACTGCGAGAAGCGGCCTTGGCACATCCACAGCTTGAGATTCAGGTTGCCGTGAAGGAAATTATGTCCACTTTGAGACTTGGAAATACCACACTCAAGCAAAGAGCGATTAACATGAAGCAAATAACATAATAAATAAAGTTAGACAAGATCTTTGAAGGTCATCTATCCCAGCCTCCTGCTCAAAACAGAACCGGCTTGATCAGCTCACTTAGGGCCTTCTCCAATCAACCTTTAATGATCTCCAAGGATGGAGATTATATATCCTACATATCCTTTCTGTGCAACATGCTCCAGCACTTCACTGCTCTCAGTGCCTGCTTGGGCTCTATCCTCTTCCCTCCTTATACGCAGGCATGATTTCCTCGCTGTGATTTGTGCCCCATGCCTCCCATCCTGTCAGTGTGCAGCTCTGAGAACACTCTGGCACTGTTGCTTTCAAAACACTGCTTTAGGAAGCTGAAAACAAATAGATCCCAGCTCTCCTCCAAACACCACTCCAATTGCTCGCAGCTCCCCTGACTGCTCTTGTTGGCTAAGGGACAAACTTCCCTAAAAAAAAAAAAGTGTGTTTCATGGTCCTTAATTGAACAAGGCTTCAGAGGGGATTCTCAAGCTTTAAAATACACAGTGTTTGCACTCAGACTGAAGTAAAACATATATATAGTCCAAAATAATCTAAACTATTGTCTTTTGCGAGAACTTCACCTCACCTCCTGTACAGTTCCTGCTCTGCAGCAGAAGACTTCTGACCAGAGTCACTTGCCATTGGTGGCTGGATTCCTAGAAAGAAGAAGAGAAACCTGTGACAACTATAATACAAAACACAGTCCATCATATCAAAAGTTATTTGATAAGAGGAGAGTATTTCATATGTGAGCGTTATCCCATCAAGAGAGAAAAACAATACACCTAGAAAGTCCTGAGAAAACTTAAATTAAATGTATGGAGTTTGAACCTATGGAACAGACATTGACAGCATTGTCTTCAACAAGGCACACTACAGAAACTTCTAGGTAAGGATAACCCCCAAAGCCCTGGTTTATACATAACCATGGTTTTAGTCCTACTTTCCAGTTCCTTCCTGTAGTTCCATTAAGCCTTCCCATTGATCTCCTGCTTTCCTGGTAATGACAAGGGATCACACAAGTGGAGATGATTCCGTCTACCTGTCGGAGATCTGGGCTCCCCTGCTGCAGCTGGTGAAAACGGAGCTGTGCCACCGGGTGAACGGGACGATCTCTGGTTGTCCCTTTTACTTTGAGGTGATTCCTTCATTCGATTCACAACATCTTCAGAGAGCTGAAACACACCAACGTGGGAAAGAAATCACAGTTGGCAGGGATGTATTTACCAGAAACAGAAGGAAAAGATCTAAACAGATTGTCTGTCCATCCATCCATCCATCCTCCTTCTTCCCCCACGCTTGCTAACCCAGCTCAGCATGGCTGAAGTTCTGCAGATCACAAAGCAGAGAACAGCTCGTGTGAGGCTGCAAACAGTTTTGCAACCTCAGCTTCATTCTCACTCCCTTATTTGGGTCCAAACCCATGGAAAAGAAAAGTTCACTTAAAGTTTTCTGGCAGTTGAGCCCAAGAGGCTCCTCACAGGACCTTCCTCTGGCCAAAGTCAGAGGTTCTGTGCTCATTGTTCTGGCTTCAGAACAAAATTAAATGAGGCTATTTCCCCACCTACATTGGTCACAGTAGAAAACAGATTTTCAGCTGCGCCAATGCTACCCAGTTTAACAATGTTTTCAACATCCTCATTATACATCGTTACTGTGCCAAATTACAGGAACTGTTTTTTAAAAACACAAACCTGTAAAAAGCCAGATTTGGTTAGGAACAGGCTCAACGGAACTACTTTTATATACACAGCTGCAAAAAGTAAACTCTTTGGTTCTAAGAATGGGGAATGGCTACTTTGTGTCACAAAAAAAAAAAAGAGAAAAAGAGAAACTTTTTATTCAGGAAGTCAAACAACCAGGCCTACAAAGACTACAGCTCATTTAACCTAATCAGCTGTCATGAGATACAAACGGCATCTTCATCCCGAGCTCCTGAAAGTCATAAACAGACCAGTAACAATGAACCCACGTTTGTTCCATCAGCATCCACCTGAGGGAGCAGCTCATTAAATTAGCACATCAAATTGCATCTAAGGCAGGTGAGGGGAGTCCTCAAGGGGCCCCTGCCCAACCCTGTAAAGAGAAATCAGGCAAGAACAACTTGACCTCCCTCAAAAACTTTACAAAAAGAGATCAGCACAATCTCAGTTAACTTTTGTCAAATGATCAGTCAAAATTGGAAGAAAAATAAATAACCACAGCAAAACTCTGCAAGCTCATTTCAGGCAAAGCTTAGGGGAAAATAAATAAGAGTAAGAAGCAGCAACAGCAATGAAAATTACAGTAGTAATTAAAAAAAAAAAGCCAAAGAAAAATGGGGAGAGAAATCTGGATGGGAAAAAAAAAAAAGGCTACTTAATGATAGCACCACCACTCTGCTGGGCTTGTTTTCAAGACACACGTATCCAGATATCTGATGAAAGTTCAAGCAGCAGCTTCCCACTGCCCCTCCAAGAAACAGCCCTAAGCCTCATTCATCTCCACAACCTCGTATCTCCCTTGTGTTCAGCCAGCGGTGCTTTGCCAAGGCTCTTGGCATCATTGATAAGGCCAGAGGTGTCTCCTCCTGCATGCCCGCAGAGCCAGGCAGCGTCTTTAGTATCAAACTCCTTGCAAAGCATGAGGCAAGAGCATGATGGGGTTGTGAACAGTGGAGAGGGAAAGAGGCATGAGAGGCGAGTTTTGAAGAACCACAGAACAGTATGGGCTGAAGGGACCTTCCCAGCTCTCCCAGTGCCACCCCTGCCATGAGCAGGGACATCCTCACCAGCTCAGGTTGCTCAGAGCCCCGTCCAGCCTGGCCTGGGATGTCTCCAGGGATGGTTCATCCACCACCTCTCTGGGTACCTGGGCCAGGCTCTCACAACCCTCAGGGCCACCAATTTCTTCCTCATGTCCGGCCTGAATCTCCCTCCTTTAGTTTAAAACCATCACCCCTTGTGCTATCACAACAGGCCCTTCTGAAAAGTCTGTCCCCATCTTTTTTATCAGCCCCTTTTAAGCACTGAAAGGTGCGATAAGGGTCAATGTGTCCCTGCTCAAGACCAGCCACCCTCAGACACTCAACCCTCTTCCCCCACCCTTCCCCAGTCACCTCCTCCAGTTTATCTCCTCTCTTCCGCGCAGCTTTCCCCCCCTCCCCTCCCTGTCCTGCCCACCGGACCTTCCCCAGCCCCGCTCCCTGCCATGCATCCCCCACCGCCTCCATCACCGGCCCCGGAGCAGCCCGGGCCGCCTCACCCTGATGCCCTGCAGCACCCGGACTTGCTCCCGCTCATCCAGGCCGAAGGAGACCTTCCTGCTCTCGCTGGCCCCCATGCCGGCGGGGCGGGCCCTGGGGACGCCTCTCCCCGCCGCGCCCCCCACTCACACAGCGCTGCCGCTGACAGGAGCGCCTCTCCGCTTCCGGCGCCTGCCAATATACCGGCGTGCTATTGGTGGGCGGCTCCTGGCTGGCCAATGGGGCGGCGCGGTGCTGGCGGCGAGCCGCGGTGCATGCTGGGGGGTGTAGTCCGGCCCTGTGAGGGCTGCGTAGCCCATGGCGGCCTGAACCAATCCCCGGGAAAACCGCTTCCCGGGACAGGGGACACAACACCCCTTAACCCTCACCCTGCCACATGGCCACGGCGGCTCCAGAGCGGCTCCGGGCTCGGCTTGTAGCCCTTGGCCTCGCAAGGCTTCACCCTCCCCATATGCCCATCTTCCCCACCCTCATTTCCAATGCAGGGTCAAACCACCCCAAAAAACTGTCACTGCCACCCACTCAGCTCAGGGGGTTTCTTTACTGGGTCAAAATTATGGAAGGAAGAAAACCAAACCACGTGTTACCACACAGAAAATGAGCCAGGAAGGCACGGACGTTATCTCCTAGCTCCAGGACTGAGGAAGCACCAAGACATTGTCCATGACGGAGGACTCGCAGGCTGACGCGCCCCCGTGCATGTTCAACACAATTTCCCCTCAGCAACATCGAGATAAAGCATCCCCTGACACAGCCGAGCAAGAGCATCCCCTCCATCACCATGTCCATCTTGGCACACACTGTTTCTCCACATTCCTCCAGGGAGCTCAGCCCCCCAGCTCACATTTCTCTGGTGATTAAAAACAAAATTACCGTCTATGACTTCTAGTCAATTTGAAAGCAACTGCTCCATGGGCAGAATTCACCTCTCTGCTCCTTTCAGCCACCCTGTTCCAGCAAGACCCAACAACTGTGCCCTTACCTGCCGCAACAGGTACGCGTGGGTCCCGTGTAGGTCAGGCCAGCGCAGATCTGGTCCCCATCACCAGGCACAGGCAACTCACAGCCTCAGCCAAGGGAAAAAGAATGAGTATCTTAACACAACACAACCAGAACAAGAAATAGCAGCTTTGAGGGTTTATTTCCAAACAAACTTTCTGCATCCCCAGAAATACAGGCCACGTGATGACCTGGACAATTTCATGCATTCATGACTAGGCAGTTAATGAAGCCTCAGTATCTACACACTAATTATCTACTTCTTAGCAGCGCATTGGAGCAGTTTTAACTCTTTAATGCTTATTTTTTGCTGCAATTATGTGGCAACCACAACTTGATTCAGCAGTGGGAGCTTTAAGGGAGTATCAAGGACTTTCTGCCCCCACCCAGACCTCCAGGCCTCTTCTACACCGTGTTCCTGGGAGCAGGGAATATTTTTATTTGTGCAATACTCTGCATGCCAGGACTTGGCACAGCATTGCGGTACAGTCCTACAAACAGCTGACGGTACAGAAGCACCACACACGGCTTGTGCAAGAGCAAAGGTCTGGCTGAACTCAAACCACGATCCCTCCCAAAACGCTCTCTTGGTTGTTCCTCACCTGCCACCCGCTCACTCCGTTTCATAGCACCAGCTTCTGTGCTGAAAAAGCCCATGAACAGCCATTCCTCATTCACCTCTGTCCTCTCAGGGTTTCACTGACCTGCACTGTTGCTCTTCCAGGCTGGTGAGCTCTCAATCATGTAATTAACTCCTCCAGAAGTCTTCCTGTAACTTTGATTATTCCTGTCATCCTTCCTTAGGCCTTGTTCAGGTGGAACTCCAGCCAGGTGCTGGGCATCATCTGCAAAGATCCAAGGGGTAGAGTGGGCAAAGACGAACAAAACTGCACTTTGCACCTACAGCCACGCCTTCCTGTGTAAAATCCATTTATGATTAAAAGATACAGTGTTATTGCATTATTATCTGCCATATTTCTTCAGGAATTAAAAATCTTCAAAATTGGTGGGGTTTTTTTTCCCTTCATAATATGAATCATTGGAGAAAGTATGAGCATTTATGCCAAACTTAATTTTATTTCTTTATTTTACACACAAAAATATACATTTATTCTATATTTTCTCTCTTTGCATCTCCAACACACACATAACACACTCCGCCAAAGGACCATTTTGAATGTGGCCCAAAGCATTATATATATACATAAGCACACAACAGGAGGAAGGTCAGTCCGGGACCTCGCGCAGAAGCTCAGCAGCACAACGTGCAACACTCCAGAAATACTGGAGTCCTGCCAGCAAAGGACAAGGACGGGATGGACGTGTGGACCACGTGCACAGGTGACCCCTCAGCACTGAGTTCAGCTGACAAAAAGGCCAATTCCTAACCGGCTCTTCCCATCCCCGAGGAGGGCAAATAGGTCCTCTCGGTCAGGGCATTGAGAGTCTGCAAATACTCCTTGGGACGGAAAAGCGGTCACTCCATTTCTCAACTGCTTTAAGACCTCCACACCTCTCGGCTGCTCAAGGCCCATCAGCTCCAGGGAAGCTCTGCAGGTTTGCCCAAGTTTTCCACCAGCGGCTCAGGATCAGCGCTGCGAGCAGCATTCGGAGCAGCAGCAGAGCAATCCAGTCACCACATCATCCGTCCCTTTGCAAGCGAACAAGCCAGCATGGCTCAGGCTGCTTCACAGCAAGTGACAGGAGGAGCACAGAACAATTCCGTGATGTGGAAAGGGCTGAACCGGCCAGTTGCTTGTCCAGCCCTCCCATGGTCATTGCATGGAGGGTAAACGTGAAAGGCTGTTGATCTACATGAGACAATTCGGCTCTCACACATAGACAAATGGAATCCTTTTTTCCTCAAAAGTAAATTAAAAAAAGGGGGGGTTGGTTTGTTTTCAAGGTGCCAATGCTACTTTGAGGCCTGCAGGGCAAAGTTCACAGGCAGAACAGAGAGGTTGCATTGCTCATTAACAAAAAAAGAAAAGATAAGCAAAGGGCCTGCATAGTTTTGGCAACCAATATGAACTTCATGTTCTTACCCAAACTTTCTTTCCCTGTGGTGGGAACACCTGGTAGCAAATACCTGCTCGTGATCCAAACTGACACCTCCATGCTGCACCCTGCACGACAATTTCCCAGAAACTCTTACCTCAGGAACAGCAGTGAGTTGAGGCAAGAGATTCACACAGTTCCCAAACATTTCAAATTCCCTCTTGCTACCACGGAAAGGTGCTATTGCTTAGAGCAGATCTCCACCTACCCGGAGGACTCAGGTAGGAAAGCACCCCCAAAGTGAGAGGAATACCCCTCTGCATCCTTGGAGAGCACAGGGCATCCCAGAAACCAGCCTGACACAGCTTTCAGCTGAACAGTCCTGGACTGGAACACCACGTCTTGAAACTGCACACCAGACAGCTCAGACAAGAGCAGTCCCTCTTCCAGCACAGAAGAGGTTAGTAAGAAGTTCCAGATAGTCTTTAAATGAACCACACTCCACATGCACAAAAGAATTTTCAACATATCGAGCCATAAAACCTGTTCAGACCAGCAGAAGTCTGGGGAATCTGAATGGCAACACAAGAGAGGGACCCTGCCAGGGAAACGTCCACCTCCCACTCGTCTCCCTACTTACACAAGCCAGCTCAGTTCTAGCCCACTGTGGTGCCTGAGAGTTTCCAGTCACTAAATACTGACAGCTCAGATCATCAAGGGCTTCTGCTCTGCCTCAAGCACCTGAATGTCTCTGGAACCTTCATCTGCAGAGTCAGCTTCCTCCTTCAGAGCACTCCCCAGGACGCTGCCAGAGCCACGAAGCCAGGCGCAGATGGAAAATTCACCTGCCTCAAAGGTTTTGTTCTCAAAACTCAGCCCTGATTTGGTGTTGTTACCTAGATTTTCCTGCAAGCTCAGATGCACAATTGTACAGCCTCCACAGACCGGTTCACAGCTGCTTCAGCTCAGCTAGACAGCAGTGCTGTCTGTCCTTCTGTCTCCCTGTTGCTCAGTCTGTCCATTCCGCTAGCTACAAGTCCCCCAAAATGCTCCCAGGGCATGAAGCGGTGCTCATTCCTCTTCATACCTCTCTTCTCCTTCCCACACACACTCCAAAAACTCCTTTCAACCCCTAGCAAATGCAAATCATTATTTTCATCACTTTTAACTGAAACCAGAGACAAGCCCAGCTGACCAGCTTCCCTCTCCAGACACTACCACCCCTTATGCCCTTGCATCGTGACAAGACCCAGGCAACCACACTGCTCGAAAAAACCCCAGAACACCATCTTTGGTTTCAACCACCAAAATCTTTCTACATATGTACAATACAGCAGTTAAATCAACACCCTCATCCCTAAACACCATTCCCCTAATTGGCAGACAAGTGCTTTCTATCATTGAAAAGGAAGAGATGCCCGTCAGGCCTGTGTTATGGGTCACATTCACATCTGAAACACAGAGGATCAGTAAAGTTCAGTCTTTATAGGTTTGTGAACAAAACTGTTTGACATTGTTCTCAGATAGCGCCAGAAAATGTTCTTTCCAACAGGATTTGGGCTTCCAGCTTAGTTCCACAATAGGTTTCGGAAATCCTAAGGAAGAGAGGAAAGCCGCTGCAGACAGCCAAGGACAGATTTCCAATGGACAACCTAACAGCTGTGGCACCAGGAGTTTAGAAGGAAAAGAAGGAGGCATGGCTTGAAGCGGGTCACCCTGCTTCAGGCATTGATGGCTTTCCAGCGGTCACTGTCCGTGCTGTTGATGCTGCCCACGTGATACGGCATCGAGGCCACGTCATCCAGGTAGGCGGTGGTATCGATCTGAGTGTTCGAGTAGAACCCCGAATCCATTCCTTCCTTCTTAGCGACAGCATACGGGTGGGGTAGGTGCACATCCACATCCTCGGGTTCGTCCACCTGACATTTGTAGGAGAAAAGGATCTTTGGTTCAGACCTGCAGTCAGCAAAGATTTAAAATACATGTTTAAGCAACGTAGTATCACAGCCACTTACCCTTAAACTCAGCAGCACTAAGAAATTGTATATTCAGACCCTAAAGACTCTTCACATCAGCTTTCAGTTCTGAAATATACCCCGCAGAATAACTGCCATAAAGTAATGTTAAATATAGCTTTGGACTAATTCATCCGAAGGAAATAAAAAGGGCAGAATCCTGACTCCTGTGTGGGAAAGATGTTCTTATCTTTGGGAGTTTTGAATTACTGAAGGCAAGAGCATCCCAACAGCATAGGACTCCACAGTGGCCTGGTTGCCAACACCAGCACAACACGAGTCCACCTCAAGTTGCATTTGCGCACGTCAGCAAAACCAAAATACAAGCACTTGTGGATCGGCAGTTTTCATCTCTAACTCCAGACATTGTTCTGATTTCAGAACACAACAGAGGCACGTTCTGATATTTTAGGAGTACTTTGTGTTCTTAATTATTTTAAAGGCTGCTGTTTCTTGCTTATGGACTATAAAAGCTAAAGCCTACAATAAAGGAGTCTTTTTTTCATGC
The DNA here is from genome assembly GCF_037038585.1 of Patagioenas fasciata. Taxonomy (NCBI): domain Eukaryota; kingdom Metazoa; phylum Chordata; class Aves; order Columbiformes; family Columbidae; genus Patagioenas; species Patagioenas fasciata. The sequence goes on along the minus strand of NC_092529.1, from coordinate 2,974,556 downwards.
CAAGATGCAGCTCCTCTGAGTGGCCACACGGCGGCAACCGCGACCCACGAATCACAGCCCCGAGTGCTGGTTTCCTAACTGGCATTCTAGTCACTGCCTTCATTCTACACAATCAAGTGACAATAAACACCCTCTAAACTCCTGTTGCTGGCTACTCACCCAAAGAAGCCTTTCAGGAACGCCACATAGATGAGAGGTGCGAAGAAGCTGAAGTAAAGGAACGTGGTGGCATCAACACAGCTGTCAATGGCAAAAGGGAACATAAAGGAATTTAGCACTCAGGCACAAAACAGCTGGATAACACCAGTCACATCCCCCCAGAACGACCCAATTTCCCTCTAGTGTCCAAGCAGAGATCAAGAAAAGTCTTGTGCTAAATAAATTCAAACTGGTGCAAAGTAACAGACATTGCCATCAACATGTGTCACTGCTCTTAGACACACGGAGGGAACCACGCCAAGACCCAAGGTCTGGACCAAGAGCACAGTCTCAGTGCTCCCAATTTTGACTTAGAAGCGACACTGATCCCTGCAGAACAAGACTCCAGATGAGAATAAGGGTATCTCCGTGCTATTTCTAGCAAACAGTCAATTTCCTCCCTTATTACCTGTGAAACGCCAGCCAACAGCCAGGCATCAGTGGATTGCAACTATTATTCTCACCCACCACCTCAAGACCACTGCGGAGCACGCAGTTCCACAGAGCTCTCCACTTGGAGTCTCCTGACCCCTTAGAGGTCTTTCAGCACAAAACAGAACCAAAAGCTTTATTCTTCTTTAGGAACAGAGCACAAGTTTGTTTTCTTGGGAGAGGCAGTGTTGAAGGACATTCAAATGCAACACAAGAAACTGGGCTGCAGACCCCGCCCAGCATACATACCACAGTCCTTCTATGATATCCACACAGAGGAGGGCGCTGCCCAGGCCCTGCACCAGGTTCAGTAGTGCCAGGATTCCAGCATAAACATAAAAACTCCTCCTGGCTGTGGGAAAGACATGGACACAGATGAAGCTCAACCTCATAAGCACCAGCTCAGTGCAAATCTGTTTGATGGAGATGACAAACCCAAGAGAAGCATCTCACCATCTTGTCTGTTTAAGAATTCTTGAAGAATTAAGACTGTGTTTTCCTGTGCCATGCTGGCAGGATTGCTGTGGATAGTGGACTAAACTGCACCCTCCTGCATGTCTATACATACAAGATGAGTTTTGAAAACACATAGTCATGGCAACACATACAAAGGTTTTATAGACAGGCACCTGGAACCAGCATCAGCCACATAACTGAACACAAGAAAAAAAAAAACCAACAAAAAGCCCAGAGCGGAACCCAAAGCTGCGCCCCTCGATGTGCTGCACTAGCACAACTGCTCAGGAGACTGGATGGGAGCAGCAGGGTCTGCTTGTGGCATCTGCCACACATACCCACTCCCTCCGTGTACCCACACAGTGACGCCAGCACTGCTGAGAAAACAGCCCCATGCAAACATCTTAGTAACAGCTTCTCTCCCTATTCAAGAGCTGCAGATATTCTGCAACAAAAAGAAAAAACAGAGAAGCATCTTAATAAATTCCCAGATAAAAATTATTAGGCAGCTCCAAATTAGCCTTTCTTTCCCAGGGGATGACCAGCACGCACACTTAACATCGTACATGTATTTCAAAGGAAACTATTATTAAGAAGCCATTTCTTACAGCTCTCTGAAGATTATATATTTAGATTGCATTTGTATCATTAACTGAGCAGTAAATTTCGTTTTCTTAATGTATTAATTGTTTAAGTACTGAAGTAGCAATGTAACTGCTCTTACTCTGCTCTCCAAGAGGCACAACATAGTGTTTCCCACAGATAATTTATCAGTCCTTTGCTGCATATCTGCACACCCAGGTAGTGGGATATATTTGCAGCACAATCAGATATAGGAACCTCTTACTCCCACCTTTGTTTTATCCTGGTGCCTTCTTCCCCATCTATACTATGGAACACACTACAGTCACTTACAGGGCAAAGAAATCCGGTCTTTCAGAGGAGTTTTTGGAAGAATCACCACCAAGGAATAGACCTGTTGGGACAAAGAATGCACTGTAGCACAGCTGCTTGGCAACTGAACTCAACAGTCCTTGCCAGGCCGGTGTGCGCTGTCACGCTCTCCCTAGACGCCTCAGGACAGAGGCACAGACCCCCTGATGTTAAACCCAGCGCAGATGTGAAGGCCCCACACATCACGCAAATGGGCACACAGAGGCTGGTCAGAGCATAACACACACCCACTGCTTACCAGAAAGAAGAAACAGGAGCTGGCAAGCCAAAAGTGTCTCCCTCCATGGCCATAGATGTTGAAGTCTTCTGCTGAGAGGTGGGCATCAGGGTACAGGATTTCCAGGGTGCCCTAGGAGAGAAGTGGCACCAACATGATTCTGCTAAAGTGGGTGTCTGGACGAAGGAGACCGTGTTTAAAGAAGTTCAGGGAACAGCTGTCCCTGCCATCTAAGACCCAACCACTCTCCTGCTGCGACCAAGTGAAGCTCACACAAGAGAAGAGGAAGAAAGTGAAGACAAGAAGTGCAGGGAAAAAAGTGGCAGGAATCTGCATCTGCGAGAAACCAGCGTCAATGACATTCCAGAAGAGAGACTGAATGAAGGGCAGGGGACGCAAGCAGTTATCTGCTTGAAATAGACTTAGAGTTCCATTTCCATCTCTAAAGTAGACTTTTCCTGCTGAAACATCCAGAATATAATGGCCTACACTTGTACAAGAGCTGGGAAAGGACACTGTCTCATTCACTTGAATCCCTGAAAAATTGTATGAACAGAATCTACCATGCAGACAATGGAGAGAGAAAAGAGCTTGTAAGCACTACTGAACCCAGAGATAGCTCAAACACTTGATATTTAATGAGGCTCCTCCAGCTTTATCATGTGGTAATGATCAGCTCGCTGCCTCTGCGAGCAAGAGCCTGGTCACAGAACAAAGAGCTGTGTGTTACTCTGGGGCTGCCCCAAGTACAGAGACACAGGGCTGACCAGTTACATACCAAGGAGAAGAATAAACCCAGACACATACCACATTGTTCAGAGAGATGGAGATACAGCTAATAAACAGAGCTAGCAAGCCAGACACTAGTTTGGAGGGAAACAAGAGCTCTCAGCGCTCAAAGAGCCAGAAGACAAGAGGCCCACTGCACTGCCCTTGTTTGGCAAGCACACCTCGGGTCTCTCCATCCCGTCCTCATGGCACTTGAGATTCAGAACTTGTGGCTCAGGTGTGAAAAAGCTCTCACTCCTGTTCCAAGATTCACTAAATAAGACAATCCACCTAAACCTCATCTCATTTCTCGACCTTGGCTGAGCCACTCATGCCATAACGAGGATGAGGAGAGGTGTGTGCTCTGAGGAACATCCAGTCTTCCCCCAAAACCTCATCCAAAGAAAAAAGCTGCTACTTTCCAGACAGGAAACCCAACTGCCTAACTCCAAGCAAAGTCCTGTCTTTTGCAAAGACTAATCCTTCTGCTCCAGGGTACTCACCTGTGTGATGGAATATGCCAGAGACAGCACTGTAGTGATTGCCAGAACACGTTTCACACTTGACTTGCTCTCCAAGTGACCTGGAATTAATGAATACAGATGTGACTCAGGATATGATCCCAGTGCTGGTAAAAAATCAGATACCTCCAAAACCAATATAGGAAAACATCTGTATTTCCAGAGGCCTTCAAGGGAAGGTTAAAGCTCACTTAACTGCTAGAAACTGCTTTCGTGTTTGGAGAGCTGAGCCTTTCACAGACAAAATAATACCTAGAAAACAACAGCTTTTAACTTGCTTTCCTCCTACCCACTAATATACGTGATGGAACTAAGTCCTCCTGCTAGAGTTACCAAAAAAGAAATCAAAAAAAAAGCAAAAAACAACAGTCAGGAATTACTTCACTATCATGTACAATGAGATGCTGTAAAGTTTCTTCTCAGGACAAAAGTTGATGGGAGACTGGGTTAGAGCAGGGAAGAAAGGAAGAGTTTAGAGAAATCTGCACTGGATTATCCTGGAGCAGAAAATCTCCACAAACTCCTCCCAACCTAAATTGTCCGCTGAGCTCTCAGAAGATGAAAGATGTGCTCAGATGTCCCACTGGCAGATGCAACAGTGACATCTACCAGCCCTCATCTCTGACCCACAGGAGGGTGCTCCAAACAGCATTTTCACCTGTACAACTGAAAAAAGTAGTTACAGATTGCAGGTAAAGCTAAAGCATTTGAATGAAGTCAGGAGGGAATCAAACCAACCAAGAAGGGGATAGAATGAGCCCACAAAGGAATTCTCTTAAATAAAATGGGGTTGAGGAAAAGATCAGGCTGTTGATCTTTGTATAAGTCATCTTCAGCCAAGCTGTACCTTCCTTCACCACACGCATGCAGAACAAAGCACATACAAACCCTGAAACTGCACAAGCCATAGGTCTGTAAATATCAGGCTTTCAGACATTTGTAACTAAAACGGCCCAATTTGTCTTTTGTCTTTATTCTAGAGCTCCTTCACTTTACAGAATCAGCATCTCCACAAACTTAGAGTTGCAGCCCCTGTGGAAAGAAAGGGGATAGGAGCATTCAAAGCACTCGAGAACCTCCTGACACGTACCAAAGGCGAGGCCTAGAATCACCACGCTCAGCTCAATCGCCAGAAGGAAGAACCTTGTGATCTCCCACAGGATCTGAGGGATAACAGAAACCAGACAAACACGATTAGATGGAGCCAGGAACCACTTGTAAGTTAATACAGCAAATCTCCACTGCCCGCTCCAGGGGATGGCAGCTTCTGAATGGAGCGAGTCATTTCCACAGCCTTCCTCATGCTTTGTAAGGGATACTAATTACATGCCTGTGAAACAGAACAGTCTCGTGGAAGCAAACAAACAGCATGCCTACGGAGAGAGGAAGTGGCCGTGGTTTGCCACACTTGAAGATCTATCGCTTGTCTTGGATGTGTTCTTTCTGCTGTACTCCCAAGGAGCACAAACCCATGACAACCTCAACAGTATAATATTAAACAGGCCCAGTTCTTAAAGCTGTAGATTCTGCAGTACAGTTACCGCTGAACAAACTCAGTATTCTGCACTCCTCCAAAGCTACTGGTCCCTAAACCTAAAGCACATTCAACACTTAAGTCCTCCCACTTCCAGCTTGTGATTTTCATTCCCGTGTTTTATTTGGTGAAACAAGACTAGAAACACAGCAGATGAGGCAACTTTGCAGGTAGTCATGCAATTAATCAGTGCCAAACCTAGAACAAGAACCAGATTCTGTCTTACTAATCCTTTTCCTCTGAGCACTGAATGGTACTCTCTCTTGAAGAAACATAGTATTTTAACAGGCCTTCGATGGACACTTCTAAGCTCAGAAAAACAGAGCTGAAGAAAAGCACCTTCTCCATTATTCAAGTCCTGGACCTATATCTATTAATCACAGATGAACAAAAATGCTACAAACATCCAGCCACACACAGAACCAGTGCATTACAGTGCTCTGATAGGTAACATTAAAGGGGAGAGCAAAAGGATCACACTGATCCCAGACAATAAAGCTGGAAGACCTGTACCCTGCAGGTGACTCTTCTCCCTCTACCAGCTCCAGAACTACAGAGCTTTTTGTTTTAGGTAATATTGCGCTACAAGTCAAATGATTACAAAGGAAGAGCACGTACAAAGCTATTTCCTGTTTGCTAAGGGTTCACCCTGTGCTCAGGGTGGCTGCAAGGACAGACTTCAGATAGCAGCCTCGAAAGGGAATTGGTTTCACTTGCTTTCCATACAAAATATTTAAGTATTTTTCAAAGAGCCACTCAAATATTGCAAAAGTAACAAAGGGCAGGTCTTGCCTATAAAGGTATCTGAACATTCAGCTCTTGCAAAGCAGAGTCATTCCACCCCTGCAACAGGAAAGTTCTGCTGCCACTATTTGTGCATCTATTTTGGGAGGTCTATTGTTTTACAGCCCTAGATGTTGTGACCATTTAGATACAGTTATCAGAACAGGATTCTATAGCACACATAGCTACAAGCACTGCAAATAAAACCCCCACATTCTTCCTGTATACACATAAAAGGAAAGCCTTAGCAGATTGCTGTGACTAGAACTGCACAAAGCAGAGCCTCTAAAAATCAGTGTTGCACCTACCTTATCAGCAACTGTGGCAGCGTCAGAAGCACTCACAGTCATGGAGACAACAGCCCGGGCAATACCAACTAGAGCCACCACAAATACCTACACAAAGAGATACCAAACGTGAGCACATGTCCAAAGGCACATACGCAGTAGTGACCAGAAACCCCTTTGCAATACCATTGCCAGGTCAGCTTTCAAGCCTCATAATGTGTACGAAGGATTTCCTGTACAGATTAGGGCTAATTTCCTGAAGAAGATTCCTCAGGCTTGTTAGATGTAGGAGTACTGGCTTAGAATTTAGGAAGGCACAAAATTTCCCCAACTGTCAGACTAAACAGCTCTGAAGAGGTCTCAACCGCTCCTTACACCAGGATCTTCACAGGCAGACAGTCTTCCTACCCTTCAGTCCACTGGTGTAGAGGAGGAGAAAATACAGACAAAACCAGACAAAAACCATATCGCTCCAAATTACAAGATGAAGTGCTTGGTATGACCAAATAAACCAATCGCATCAGATAACAGAAGCCACTCGATACCAACTACCACACTTCAGATCTGTGATAAAACTAAAATCTGCAGTTCTCTCACTCAACACTGACAATGCTGAGGAACTCAGTGGGAAAAAAGCTGCAGCCAACAGCTTTAAAACACCTTACTCTGCTCTACAGCACAACAGAGATACACGGGTCAGCCCATGCACCGCTTAGACAGGACAGCATGGAGCTCAGCGAGGTTAATTTACGTGCTGTCACGGCCATACCATGCAATTAAGAGATCAGTTGGATATATCTACCCTCCACTGTGCAGATTTACCCTCTAGGAAAGCAGACTTTTCCAGATAAAATCCTTCAAGTCACCAGCTAATTTTAAAGATGCAGGTATGAGACAGCAAAATCTATCAGGGAATTAAGAGAGTCCAAGGTGTCTGGAGAATGGAAATGATCCATAAACCACCTACAGCTGAATATTTCCTCCTTATAATAAGGGAAGCAAATACCATGAAAAGAGAAAAATACAACACTGCCTCCTGGGATAGAAAACTCTACGACAAAACACTGACAAAAAAGAAGGGTCCCTGAATATTATGGTGTTCTGGAGCAGCAACAACTCATTGTAGAGGAAAATATGCTCTTTTTGCTTTCTCTCTAAGTAGGCAGAGATTCTTCCCAATCTATTAACTTTGCTTTAATCAGTGGCTCCACAAGAAAGCCTTCCTTCAAGGCACAACAAACAGCCATTTGAAATTCTCACAGAACACACATCCTCATTTCCCAATAACACATTCCAGAAGATCAAACTGAACAAAAGCGTTTTCCTCTAAGGCCATTTCATCACTTTCTGCTTCTCACTGTTTTGAAGAAGTCAACAGCACATGGCCAGTTCACTTTTTTTCTTCCCTTTGGTCTCTGAGGAGTTTTGCTTTTCAAAGCCTCTAGCATGAACTTCCTACTAAACCACATGCGTTACTGGAACCATGAAAAATATTTAAATACTGAATGGAAGAGGCTGGTAATATTTTTAAAAGTTTAGAGCATTTATTCAGCTAACAGGTATGAAGCTCAGACATTACTATAGATGCTACCTTGACATGAGCAAAAGCTGCCCATGCCTTTTAAACTGGTGAGGGGAGAACAGACAAGATCTCACATGTTGGAGAGTTGTAACTGTACTGCCTGTATGTTCGGTTTCCACCTTCAGAAGGAACACGAACATTAACTCAGCAGCCACTTTGACAGGATGGGAAAGAAACTACAGCAGAAATTACAGAAATTATTCTCCAGCGTTTCACTTTCATTTCCCCAGTGAGAAGCTGTTTTTGTGTCACATGTGACTTACTGCAAAGAACTAGAAAGTGAAAGATGCTAAAGTCCAAGGCAGCAAAGCGATAGAAGAAGTGGGGATGAAATCACCATGGAAGAACAAAATCCACCTAAATCCAGCAGTAAGGTCCTAGAATCTGTGAAAAGCAGAATAGATAGCAGGGCGGGGGGAGGGGGGGGAAGTGTTTAATTCTTGTAGCATACCTTCAACTAAAAATCTATTTTACCCCTGTGAGATCTGGTCTAGGCTCTCTCTCCACTAGTTCAGTGATATTATTCATGAGTCGTAGTTAAAAACACTCCCTCATCAGTTCAAAAGCACAGAGCGGTACTCACTAGTATGTAGAACGTAGTGAAGATTGGGCTGGAAGTGACCCGGATTTTGGCCCTGGCAGAAGGCAGCTTCCAGAGAAGAAACATAAAGAAAAGCACATTGGGAACCAGGAGCAGAAGATCCCAGTAGCGGACTCTGCAAAAAGTAAATCAATCAGGTTTTTTGTCCTGTTCTTCAGCATCCAGAAGAAAAGGCACCAGCCCCAGTCCCTTCTCAACCAAGCTCTGAGAAAGGGAGCTCCTTCCCCTGGCCAGGGCCAGACCGTGCTCCTGTGTCCTCTATCTCACCTGGACTTCCCAACGTCCTCGTAAAGCAACAACAGGCACTTGTGCGGCACAGTGATGTTGGTGTCGTTGATTGCCTGTGTTGTTGTCGGGGACAAAGCTGTCACATTATCCAACGCTGTCACCAGGGCAGTTGAATGTGTGATGTTGTCAGACACGGATAATCTCATCGCAGACGTCACGGACTGGAACATCCTGCCTTCCTTCTGGTCCGGGTCAAACACGGAGCAGGACAACCACAGCAGAGACAAAAAGCAACACTAAATCAGTTGTGAGTCAGAGCTAAAAACACAGCCCTGCCATTAGGCCCCTGCATAACTCCTTCCTGCTTCTTACAGCAAATTATCATCATCAGAAAGACAGTAGGTATTACACAATGAAATGCCACCTGCCCTTCCTCTGCACACAGCTATGAGAGCAGAAAAAACAAAACCACTATCTTGTATCAGAGTAACAAGTACCTTCAAAATAGTGTAATAGTATGCTGGATTCGATTTTGTGATTTATTTTGATTCATAGAAGAAATCAAGACTCAGCAGCAACATGTGACATCATCAGATGGAGACAGAAACTCGGCTGTACCAGAACATCCATTATCTTTCTAGCTCTCAAGATTAAAAAGTTACAGTCAATTATTTAATTTCAACTACTGCAAAGAAAAAATGATGGTCCCTCCATAAAAACCTGCTGCTGTTACCAACCCTACAGCTGGAGAGTAGGGAGAGCTCACATATTTTTATCTAAAGGGGCTGTACAGGCTCTTTATCTTCCAAAAACAACACTGGCAAAAGCCAAGATTCAGCATTTTTCTTCACCCCTCTGCAAGACACCAGAACTATTCTGATTTTAAGCAGAACACCAAGCCTGTGAAAAGACAGCACCTTTCTGAAAGCCCGTTGGCATAAAGTACTCCAACTTCTTTACATCCACTAGCCACAATTGCTTCGCACTTCTCAGACAATCAGCATCATCACTGGTAGTTTACAAACCCAGAACCAGACCCAGTCCTACCTAATGGGCTTCCTAAGGTCAAACTCTCAGGCAGCAGAGAGCTACGGTGCTCGGTTCTTCTGCCTGTTCTACCTTACACCTCTCCTGCCTCTTGGAAAGATGACAAAACAAAACTTCTCACCCCCTAATGAAACTTCCTTGAGCTGCCTTCACTGCGAGAACATTCCCATCTTTGCTGCCATCTGTCCATCCCCCAGGCCCTACCCAGCTGAGATATTAACTGTCCCTACAGAAATTAAAGGGAAACTCTGCTCTGCCACCGATAAAACTCCTCGTGCCTCCTGCCTGTGCCGGTGGCTTCAGCAGAAACCACACCAGCAGCAGCTTATCCCTCTGATGGGTCCACAGTCACCTTGGAAGCACAAGTGGACTACTAGACACAGAGCTTCAGAGCAAGATTCAGTATATACCAAACTTTAGACTGGATTTACCTTACTAAGCCTTGCTCTGGACTCACTGTATTGCCTTGTGCAAATCCTCTTCTCACTCTAAAACAGGCACCCTCCCCCTCAAGGCGTGTGATGGGGTACGAGCTGAATGCAAACACAAGGTCCTATCATCTCTCCTGGCACTCCCCAAAGAAGAGGTCACAGATGACACACAGATTCAAAAAATAAAATGTCTATCAAACGGCATTGCCAGAGACAGCGCTGTGGCAGCCTGTGTGCTACCGGCAATCCAGGATTCAGCTCAAAAAATAGAAAATCTCCCTGTTTGACTTTAGCCCTGGCTGGCACAGTAAAAACTGGCAGCCTCCATGACATTAAATAAACACAGGCAGACCTGGAAAGATCAACTTTGTGCTGAGATGACAAAATCTGTGCCAAAAAATCCTAGTTCTAGTAGCAACAGTAGCAAACAACCTTCGTATTCCAGACTTATCTCCCCTTCCCTCCAGCTTCTCACTCCTGAATCGACACTGTTGGGAATGATTTCGTGTGAATAATTTTGCTCCATTGTCTTCTTCTGAAACATCACTGCATCTCAGGAGCAGTAAGGACGAGTATGTTCACATTTGCCAACGCAGAAAAAAAATCTACCTAATTATAAAAAAGCTGGGAAAGGATGGAGAAAAAGCTCACAGAGCATGGGCAGAATAACAATCAACTGCAAACCATCAGAACCTCCTAAAAATCTCTTCTGGGGCAAATAATTCAATCTGCCTGTCACAATGTAAAGAGCTAGAGGATAAAGCTGTGAGAGAATCAAATGGGAAAAACATCTTCCTTATAAAAAGAACAAACAGACTCCGTTCTTTTTCTCTAGAAGTCACTACTATCACGGAACAGCAGCGAGCTGCTGATAAGGAGAGGAGTTGGCCACATGTAACAAAGCTCCAGCCATGCGGTTCAAAGGGCAAAGCAGAATGAATCTTACCTCCCAGCCAGGCTGCTCGCTACAGCCTGGTATTAGTGCCCTGTTCTCCCTCCTAAGATGAAGGACACACAAAGCAGAGCAACAGAATGTTCAACATGATAAGAAAGGGCAGCCAGAGCCATCAGCCAGGCAGCACGCAGCTCTAATCGCTAAGACCTAGAGCAAGGCTGTGGAGAAGTGTCCCGTTCCCATCAAAATCACCTGCAAAAATTCCATGATGTGACCAGGAACCGATGGAAAGGGCCTGGCTAAGCCCTGTCAACCCCAGCAACGCTGCTCCTTCCAGCACACTGTCCAAAGCCATGCCCTGTCTCGTCCAAAATAAATCAGCTGAGCATCCCCAAGGGCTCACCCACCACACCCAGCCTCCCCGTGGCTGCTCGCTGTGGCCAGACCAACCCACGCGACCAGGATAAACTCACCCCGTACCCACATAAAAGGAAGCCAGTGCCACAGCCCTGGTCTCCCTTCTCCTTCTGGCAGGCACCTCTATTCACTGGAAAATAAAAGAAAGTGGTTTTCTGCACTACAGCCAAAGTCGGGCTGACTCGGCTGAGGCCTCTGTCCTCCAAAGCCGGACTCACAAGTTGAGTTCGGCTCAAGAACATCCCCACAACCCATCAGGTGCTGGGACAGCGCTGGGGACGACTCAGCTGCACCCGGGTGACAACAACCACCTCACCCAGGGGAAGTTTCTTGGTTCATGGCACCAGAACCATAGGAGAGCTCAGGGAAACTCAGGGCTCAAATCCCCAGCAGTTCTCTGTGCTCCCAGTGCCCAAGCACATGAAGGTGAATTTGCACTCTACCAGAGTTCAGGGCTAATAAAAAAGTGACAGTTTCTTTCTTTCTGAAAACAGCACCAGAAAATCTTGCAAGTGCACACCATACTAGGGTTGAGATTGCTCCTTAAAACACTGTATTTGTGCAAGAGAAAACTGCACTGACCAGATTCCTGTTTAAATACAACTGTTACTTCAATAACTTAAACGGTTTAAAAAAAGGAAAAAAGTGCTTCACATTTCGCATTTTACCCTTAGAACAAACTCACAAGACAGGGATTTCCCACCAGAGACTGAGGACTTTTTTCTCCAGCCTTCATTCTCACCCCCTGTTCTAGATGCCACTCGAAAGAAAGGAACCAAAACGTTAAAAACAACCAAGCAAAAACACCAACAGCAGAAGCATCAACAACCATCCAAACCCACCAGACAGAGACTCCCGGTTCAGTGATGGGTTTCAGAGATAAGCACACCAAGTTTTCTGGTGATCCGTTTTGGGTTTGGGGTGTTGTTGTTGTGTCTGGAGGTATTTTTGGATTTTTGTTTTTCCCTCTAGGAGGGTACACAGACAATAATCAATAATCAATAATCAATCACAGACAATGATCAGAAGGCAACAAGTGAAGCGAACTAACAGCCTGTGGTCACTTCGTTCTACACTGGCAAGGACACGCCGTCTATTTTACAGGCTGCTAAAGGAACCAGAGAGCTGGAGAAAACCTTAAGTTACCTCCTACCCTTTAGGCTACAGAAAGGCTCCTCTGGACGCTCCTGCCACTGGACTCCCAGGCTGCAAACGGGGGCTCGAACCCGCGTCCCCGGGACCCCCTGGGGCGGCTGCGAAGGGCAGAAACCCAGAGAGTGGCGAAGGCTGCCCCGCCGGCCCCGCTCACCCCGAGCGCCGCGGCCAGGCCGGGCCGCTGGGACAGGCCCCACCGCCCCTCCCGTGCCCCCACACTCCTCAAAGCCCCGTCCCGGCGCCGTCCCCGCTCCTACCCGCCGCGGGCTCGGCCCGCCCGGCGCTGCCGCCCCGGCGCTCAGTCGCGGGGGCTCGGCCGCGCCATCCCAGGCCCCGGCCCCGCCGTTCCCCTCAGCCAGGGAGCGTCGCTGAAGAGCGGCTGAAGCAGAGCGCCGCGCCGCCACAGCAGACGGGCTCCCGTTTTTCCGGCCGGACCCAGCGACTCTATTGAGAGACAGTCCCCAAGAGAGGAGCCGCTTAGACCAATCAGAGACCAAATAGAGAGAGGTTCTGTCAAGTAGGCCAAAATAAATAGCGGCGCTAACCAATGGGAAGGGGCGGGAGGCGGGACTCGAGGGGCGGGCCTGCCGTGATTTAAAGGCGCCCTGTGGAGGTCGCTTCGCTTGTGACCTCTGCGGTCCTCAGCTGCCTAGACGCTGTTCGGCGCGATCGTGTTTGAATGTGAACTGCTGTCCGGGTCTTCGCTCTTCCAATTTCGGCTGTACGGACCGGAGTTTGTGAGCAATGCATCACTTATTTTGTATGTTTGCTATTATTATTTTCTCTTCCTTTGCTGTTCTTGTAAACTGTTTTTATCTGAACCCCTGAGCCTCTCCCTTCCCTTTTGATTCTCTCCCCTATCCCACTTGGGAGAGGGAGTGAGCAAGTGGCTTCATGGCCCTTGTTGCCAGCTGGGGTTAAACCACAACAGGGTCAAGGCTCAGCAGGCACTGACATCTCTGAGTTATAGAAAGGATGGAGGTGGAGCATTTCTGCCTAAAAAGTGCCTTGGCAACAGAGCCAGGAGTAAAATCCATGTCTTCTCACTTGTAGCTTCAGGCACCAACTAATTGAACATGTTACCTCCCCCGTAACTGTGTCACTAGGAGAGGTTTTGCTTCCCAGTCCACCTGATGCGCTCTCAAGCACAGCACTGCTTGTAGCTGGCACGTACATGTGGTCCATGTCTGTCCTTCTGAACAGGACAGACAGAAAAGCTGTCCATCCAGTGCTTGGAGAGACAGTGGCACCCTGTGGTGGCACCGGTTCATCACAGTGTGTCGCTTAGGGGTCAGGCAGCACCTTACTGGGTTCTGGGCTGTCTTTAAGCCATGGTGGTCTCTAGCAGCCTATGGGCATCTCTGGGGGTCCATGTTTCACTCTGAGCCCCAGCCAGGTCCCCACCGTGTGTCACAGAGACGAGGATGAGCCACTCTCCTATTTATATCGTGATGCTCCTGCTTTGCTATATTTGTACCAGGCTGAATCACCCAGCTGGGCTCCTCTCTATGGTTGTCAACTGCCTCTTCAGTCGCTTTTGCTTCTGGTGTCTCCCATTTCAGGATGACTGTCCCACATCTGACTGCAGCCGAGAGCATAAATAGCCTGATACTAAACAGCGGTCAGAAACCCTCCAGAGAGGACAGCTCTCCAAAACCCAAACCATCTGTTATTATGCAGATATGTGGCCTGGAATGGACATGTTCCACCTCCTTGCCAAACATCAGCCTGTTGCTTATTTTGTCTCTCTAAAATCCTCTTCCATTTTCTGTAGGACATGTTCTTCCTTTCTTCTCCTAAGTGGCATTGCTCCAAGCAGAGACAGCTGGGTCTGTTCTGCAGAACAGCACCTGTTAGCTCCTCGTTTCTGTTCGACTCATGCAAAAAATACCCAAACACCAGAACCCCCGCTTTCCACCTCATCTAGTTTTACTGGGAACATGAATGAAAGTGACTTAAGTATCTCTGCTATGGCTCAGCAGCCAGCCTGCCCAAGCCAGACTTGATTTGAGCTGCAGAGCAGCAGAGGTGAGCGCAGGGACACGGGAGTTCCCGGCGGGAGGGGACAACTCCAGCACGGAGAGAAATGCCCACATGTTTGCCCAAGTGTGCCAAAATTTGCCGAAGTTTGCAGCTCCAGCATTTCAAGACCCCCCGAGCCCCGCCCCTCCCCTGGCCCCGCCCCTCCCCTGGCCCCGCCCCCGAGCTCATCCCGTATTCATGAACTTTCGCGCGCTTTTGTTGCCCACGTGACTGTTTTCGCGCGGAATCCGGCGCGCAGGAAGAAGCGATGGCGGTGAGCAGGGGGACGGGGGTTCGGAGCGGAGCGCGGCGATCGGGGTGACCCCCGCTTCCTGCGGGGTGCGGGGCTCGGTTGCTCCCCGCCGTGGCACTGCGGGCAGGGTCCACGGGGGGGGTTTCGGGGGCTGGGATAGGGGTGCGCTCGCCCAGGACACCCGAAATGCCGCGGGAAGTGTCCCATGTGCCGCGCACCGGAGAGCAGCCGGGGCGAGGGGTCGGAGGCTTTCGTGCGCTCCGGCTGCCCTGGGCTCGGGGCATGGATTGCACCCCGATTTTCCCCATGCGCTTCTGTTGTCATTTTTCAAGGAAACTAATTATTGTAACCTTCCACGCTTCGGGAATGTAAGGAACGTTTAACGAAGGGATGTTGTTTTTACAAAACTAAAGAGCTGCTGCCTGACCCTAGCGAGGGGGCGGGGAAGGACTGAGAGACACCAGACTATGAATCCTTAATGTAAAACAAAGTCTCTTTTGACTAATCCCGGAATGCATACTGATACCTATATTCCCAAGTTAACCTCGGGGGAAGGGTAACCAAAGAGCCAGGAACCCATATTTTAAATAGATTGATAAGGGGCAGGGTATTGTTAGGATTAGATCAATGAAATACGTAAACTGAGGCAGGCGTAGGGTAGAACACCCGATCTTGCAAAATCGTCCTGCCTGGGCCGATTATATTTGCAAGGTAATTGTTTCCTACAGGGAAAAAGGATTTATTGCGGATCTGTGTCCCCTTTCTGACCGCTGCGGAGGCTCCTGCAAGTGCTGACCCCGCTGCCCCCAGGGCCCAGTGCCAGGGAGGGGGGTGTTCTGGCCCCCCCAGCCCTCACCCGCTCTCTCCCGTCCTTGCAGGACTCCTCTGAGTCACAGGCAGTGGCCACCAGCCCGGTGCGCAGCTCCCGCCGTGGCGATGCCTTCACGTCCAGCCCCGGCCGGGACCTGCCCCCCTTCGAGGATGAGTCCGAGGGGCTCCTGGGGACCGGGGGGCTCCCGGATGAGGACGAGGAAGAAGGGGAAGAGCTGATCGGGGAAGGGATGGAAAGGTAAGGAAAGCGGTGGGAGGTGGCTCTTGGGGAATGGTGTCTGGGGATGGGGTTTTACTAAGGGGGTGACATGGGGTGGGTGCTCTGCGGTGCTGGTAGCTGGGGTGAGGGGCTGAATTGCTGCTGGACAGTGGAGAAAGGTCCAGGCATGGTGTCATTTGAGTCCTGGAAGAACTGAGCAAATGACAAGCAAAGTGCCATCGCGATCCAGTGTGGGTAAATCAGGACCTCCCTGGATACAAGATCTGTGTCCAGCTTAGCTCCTTTACTCCTGCAGCCATAAATTTTAATGTTTTATCACTCAGCCAGGCCTGCTGGCAAGCCGGTGAACTTTACAATGCAAAAGCTGGAATGCTGGCACTCATAGCCCTGGTGCTGGAGCCCTAGGTGCTGCAGGGCATCTTCTGTTGTGAAGTGTTTTCCTGCTCAACACGTTCTTCTGCAGAACAACTGTCCTGACAGCAGCAATAGCCAGAGAAGGGCTGGAGAAGCACTTTCTGAGCCTGGGCTGATTCGGTGCTGTGTGTGTGTGCCAGGGACTACCGCCCCATCCCCGAGCTGGACGCCTATGAAGCAGAAGGCCTGGCCTTGGACGATGAAGATGTGGAGGAGCTGACGGCCAGCCAGCGGGAAGCTGCCGAGCGTGTCATGAGGCAGCGAGACCGCGAGCTGGAGCAGGGCATGGGCCGCATGAGGAGGGGGCTGCTTTACGGTAGGTGGAGATCGTGGAATCACGAAATCATAGAAAAGTTTGGGTGGGAAGGGGCCTTCCCAGCTCATCCAGTGCCACCCCTGCCATGACAGGGACATCTTCACCAGCTCAGGTGGCTCAGAGCCCCGTCCAGCCTGGCCTGGGATGTCTCCAGGGATGGTTCATCCACCACCTCTCTGGCCAGCCTGGGCCAGTGTTTTACCAGATGAGCTGAATTAAGTGCAGAACCGATCCCCAAGGGGTTGACTGTTAACCCGGCCTTTGTGGGGGAGCTGGACTCTCACCCTCGGAGTAGGAGGGAGGTCTCTAGAGCTCCATGGTGTTTGGGTTCTTAGTGAAACCTCAGGCTATAGGCTTGGCTGGACTTCAAATGTGTGATCACTTTGATTTGAGCTTCCTAGGAGCTCATTTGGTGTGTTCTTCTCGTTATGTGTTTGCTGCTAAAACAAACTCAGGATCCTGGGCCTATATCACGGATTTGGGATTCTACCAAGCGTATGTTGTAGAGTTTGTTGGTGTTCCTATAGACGCTTTTGTGGGCTGGATGGGAGGGGCCTTTGATGCATTTGAAAGCCCATTCCTTGGCCTTTCTCCCTCAGTGCGCTGATGGACACGACTGAAGTCTTTAGCTGCATTCTGGGAGATGTAGGAGCCGGGCTAGACTGGATTTAGGCTGGGCCTGGGATGGCTCTTGGTTTGTGTCCCAGGCTCTGACCTCTTTGCTTCCACAGCCTGTGCGATCCAGCTGTGACTGATCCAAAGAGTGGGAATGGCCATCCCAGCTCGTTTACAGTTTTTCCTCCCAACCCTTAGATAGTGACGATGAAGACGAAGACCGTCCTTCACGGAAGAGACGACTGGCAGAACGAGCTGCTGATGGCGTGGAAGAGGAAGACGAAGACATGATTGAGAGCATTGAGAACCTGGAAGACATGAAAGGGCATTCGGTGAGGGAGTGGGTTTCCATGGCCGCTCCCCGGCTGGAGATCTACCACCGCTTCAAGAACTTCCTGAAGACCCATGTGGATGAACATGGCCACAATGTCTTCAAGGAGAGGATCAGTGATATGTGCAAAGGTAGGGCTGGGTGATCAGGCTTTCTTTACTCTCATGGAACTTTGCAGTGATTCAGTCCATGGGTGGACTTTTTCTGCCTGCCCTATTTGTCCCAGACGTGGAGTCAGCACTTTAAGAAACTTGGATGCTGATGGAGATAAATGAATAATGGAAACATGTCTGCTATCTTTGATTCTGGCTGACTAATTAGCAGGCCCCTGGTGTCTGCCACTCATTAATATTCATATCGTAGAAACGCCAGCAAAAGAATATGTGGGGCAGCAGACAGCGGTCTGCATGTTTGCCATCTGAGAGAGACAACAATTGCTGCCTGTGCCAGCTACTTTCTCACACTGGAAACTGGATTATTCAGTGAGGGGATGCAAATAGACTTTGTGACTTTGAAAACCATGTCGGTGTTGCATCCCCGTATTCCAACCAAGCACTGCCAGAAGGAGCCACCGTTAAGGCTGTCACTGATAAATGTTAAAAGCAGAATTTGTCACATTTAGGAGCAGCTCATGTAGCTGCAGTTGTTTGTATTTCTGCTTTATATTGAGGCAGAAGCTTGAGTAGCGGGTCAGGGTCAGTGTTGTACTGCTAGGAGACAAAAAGCATTTGTCTTGTCCCTTCCCAGGAATGTAAGATGCAGGTTTTGCCAGCCATTCAGCACACTTGTCTCTCCTATTAACTTGTTTCCTGGAGATCTGTGGGAGAGTCATGTGTTGGGCTGAGGCTTTTGAGTCTCAGCAACACTGAGCCTGGGAAATATCTGTGCTGGAGAGGAGCAATCACAAGCTTGGTACCGATGAAGAATTTGTCAGAGAAATCAGTTTTTAAAAAGAGTTTTCCACCCATTTTCAAATTGTTGACCTCTAAAGATTTTCCAGGGGAGGTGCAGACACCTGCAGGACACAGACTTGAGGAGTGGGCAGGTCGAAAATAGCATTCACACAATCTTTTTCTTAAGAGAACAGAGAGAGTCTGGTGGTGAACTACGAGGATCTGGCAGCCCAGGAGCACGTCCTTGCCTACTTTCTGCCTGAGGCCCCCGCAGAAATGCTGAAGATCTTTGACGAAGCAGCCAAGGAAGTGGTGTTGGCCATGTACCCCAAATACGATCGTATTGCTCAGGAGATCCACGTCCGTATCTCCCACCTCCCTCTGGTGGAAGAGTTGCGGTCGCTCAGGTAGGCGGCAGAACTAATAGCAGGGGCTTTGGGGTGCTTGGGAGAACTAATCTGCAAGCAGAACTGGTCTGGATAAGTCCAACAGGATGACTGAGCTTAGTACAGGAAATAAAGTCAGCTGAGGGTGAACTTCCAATGTCCCCAAAGGTAAAACACAAACCCTGTGAGTAAACTACTGAGAACCTGTTTCTTACTAAGCCTTTGTAAACTCCTGTCGCGGTTGAGACGGACAAACGACATGGACCAAGTTCTTCCAAGATGAAAGTAATAGATACCATTTATTGCTACAAGTGCATTTTTATACAATTCTACCAGTTCATGTGTCTTTTCACTATTGGTTACAAGTTATAGCACTAACATCTCGTTGGCTAATTTTGCTATCATCCATGTTATTCTTCTATCCCCTTCTCTCTCACGGGTACATCTCTCCTCTCTCACGGGTACAAATCCATATCTCCGGATACTCCTTTACTCCCATCCTTCTCAAGGGTAAACCTTAATATCTTCAAGGCTGATCTCTATTCCCATACTTTCTATCAAGGATTCCGCAGACCCGCTGCAGTTTCCCACAAACTCCTACTGATAACCTGTTTCTTACTAAGCCTTTGGGAGTTGTGGCTTGGATCAGGGCTGTTTCTGGAGGGTGTTGTGCCTTCTATGCCCCGCAGGCATCCAGCATCTCTGTGTTTCCTCAGGCAACTGCACTTGAACCAGCTGATCCGGACCAGCGGAGTGGTGACGAGCTGCACCGGGGTCCTGCCTCAGCTCAGCATGGTCAAGTACAACTGCAGCAAGTGCAGCTTCATCCTGGGACCCTTCTTCCAGTCCCAGAACCAGGAGGTGAAACCCGGCTCCTGTCCAGAGTGTCAGTCTCTTGGCCCCTTTGAAATCAATATGGAAGAGGTAAGAGCCAGGCTTGCCCAGATGGGTCTGTGGGTGCTGCCCAGGCTGCTGCACTGCCTGTGTTGTCCCAAAAATAGCGTTCTGTCACCTGATGTGCACAAAAAAAGCCAAATTGGAGCACACAGAGACAAGATATTGTTTATTAGAGTTGCTCAAGCCTGGATGCTGGAATAAAGCCAGCGAGCCAACAAGAAAAGTAACAGCCATTATATACAAAATCTTACCACTGCATTCACACCCTGAAGAGCCAATTGGTTACACATTTGCATATTGCATTACATAATCATTTTGGTGTATAATGAGCAACATTCAGCTAAAGGACACCTTATCCAACAGTCTTGAGATCTGTGTTGAAGCAAGACTCAGCTAATTGTGTGGGCTTCAAAATGTCTAAAGCTCCAAGGTCAGTAATGTCTGTAGTTTGTGACCGGGTGTTTTGCAAGTCACTCTTATCTTTGTTACATGAGTGGACTGACCTAAAACTGACAGGATTTATGTATCTTTAGGTTAGCAATTGCAGACAGGAGTGATCGTTTAAAATGGTAATGACAACACCAGCCTGGCCTTGGCTTCCACCCTTTGAACATTTTTGGTGCTGGGAGAGGGCTCTCCTGCCATATCCAGGGATCTCTGAAGACAGATCTTGTCTATTTGAGCTCTTGAACTGAATCTGCCCAGTTTAGCGGTCAAAAGTAGTTTACTGCCTCATTCTAAGTGTTTTTGGCTTAATCTTTTGCCACAATAATTTCTGTGGTACAGTTACCTGTGCATGCTGTAGAAATGCAGACACAGACTGTCCAGCTCTCCTCCTTCCCGAGGAGTATTTCCTGATACTGATTTTCCCAATGAGTATTTCCTGATCTGAGAGCTAATGAAACTAAAGGACAGTAAGAAAATCTTTGACATGGAGCTTCTGACTTTAATTCTTTGCTTTGCTGTCTTTAACTATCACAAGTGGAGCATCCTCCTCTCAGGAACTTGTCTGGTATTTGGGTGGACAAACGCTGTGCAGGCTGGAGCACAGTGCTGAGATGTGCCCAAGGGATTTCCTGTCGCCAGTGTTGTCTGTCACACCCTGGAATTGCTGTTTACAACCTGTGTCATCCCATTCCCATGGTTTCTAACCAAAGTATAATAAATCATTGGATGGGCCTTCTCTACTGAGTTGCCTTTGAAAAGCGTCGGCCGTGTTGATGCCCACCGGACTCACTGGGTAACTTCTCTGTTGTTTTGCAGACGGTCTATCAGAACTACCAGCGCATCAAAATCCAGGAGAGCCCTGGGAAGGTGGCTGCGGGCAGGCTGCCCCGCTCCAAGGATGCCATTCTGCTCGCCGATCTGGTTGACAGCTGCAAGCCAGGGGATGAGATTGTGAGTACGGTGTTAAACTCAAGTATGGAGTGAGCACTGAGCATTCTTAAGCTCTGACAATGACAGTACGGCAACATTTGTGGGGCTGTGGGGAGGGATTGTCCTCAGATGCATTTGGGCAGCTACTTTTGAGACTGGTGTCAGTGAGGGACCCAAAACTGAACCTCGAATCCTTGGGTCAATTTGGGCCCCTCACACCAAGAAAGGCCTTGAGGTGCTGGAGGGAGTTGAGAGAAGGGAACAGAGCTGGTGAGGGGCTGGAGCACAAGTGTGATGGGAGCGGCTGAGGGACCTGGGGGGTTCAGCTGGAGAACAGGAGCTGAGGGGAGACCTTGTGATCTCTGAACTGCCTGAAAGGAGCTTGGAGCCAGGGGGGTCGGGCTCTGCTCCCCAGGAACAAGCGCCAGGAGCAGAGGAAACGGCCTCAAGTTGCGCTAGGGGAGGTTGAGGTTGGATCTGGGGAACAATTTCTTCCCCAAAGGGCTGTGGGGCATTGGACCAGGCTGCCCAGGGCAGTGCTGGAGTCACAGGTTGAACAGGTGTGGAGATGAGGTTCTCAGGGACATGGGGTAGTGCCAGGGGTGGGTTAACTGTTGAGCTTGATGAGGGTTTCTTCCAACCAAAATGATTCTGTGATTCTGTGGTATCTTAAAATAGAGAGGGGGCTGTTTTATGCTGTGTAGGCACTGACATCCCATCTCCCGGTTCCCAGGAGCTGACAGGGATCTACCACAACAATTACGATGGCTCCTTGAACACTGCCAACGGGTTCCCAGTGTTCGCGACTGTCATCCTGGCCAACCACATCGCCAAGAAGGACAACAAGCTGGCTGTTGGGGAACTGACTGATGAAGATGTGAAAGTGATTGTGGGTCTGTCCAAGGATGAGCAGATTGGGGAGAAGGTGGGTCAGCCTCGGACATCCCTTATTTTCCTGTTGGTAGTTTGTCATCACCTGGCAGCTGGATCAGAAAGTGATGGAAGGTGTCAGCTGGCTAAGCAGTGGTTAAAGAAACTTGTAGAAATCCCAGTGTCCTCTGAATGATCTTCTGTTTTTCTGTAGCTCTCAGACAACTGTTGGTGAGAGTGAGTTATAGGAGGGAAGCAATTAAGAAACTTTCCTTGTACTTTTGAGGGTCAAATTTTCTGTTCCTTCTCTGCGCCTTCCACATCACGACAGAGCTGGGAGACGGGTGACAGACACTCAGGCCCTGCTTATATCTGACCATTGTTTTCTCTCCTCGTGTCTTGAAAGCAAAGTGGAGGAAGCGTTCTGAGGGGCCAGTACTTGCATCTCCAATCCTCTTCAAGGGGGTGTTATTGCTTAGCTTAACCTGTGGTAGAGATCTTAGCTTTGCTTCTCTCTGCATGCCAAGACCTGAATTAAATACTTGAAAGAAAAAAGCCTCGTCACCTTGGATAATGAAAGACTCTTTCGAGACAGCAGTGTCATACGGGTAACACAGATACAGTACCTTGTTGATGTTCGTGCCACATTCTGTCCTGAATGAGAAACGGTGTTCCCTGGACAACTCCTCTGGTTTTCCTTTCAGATTTTTGCCAGCATTGCCCCGTCTATTTACGGACACGAAGATATCAAGAGGGGCTTGGCTTTAGCTCTGTTCGGTGGAGAGCCCAAAAACCCAGGTGAGTCACTTGTGTCACCTGGGGCTGCTTCACGCAGCTGAAGGCAAAGGGACCTGGGTTTGTCTGCGCTGTTGCAGTGCGAGGGTGAGAGTCGTCTGTGTGCCTTGGTGACAGACTGAGGGATATCTGTGATGGAAGCGGCTGCCTTCATCACGCTGAAAACTCTGCTGTGACAGTAGAAAATTGAAAACAACTGCTGCAAACCTGAGCGTGTTTTTATTCCTCCTCCTCGAGGAGGTCACGTTTGATGCCCATTCAGAGATCTGACCTTTTGGCATCCTCATTTGTTATCATCTCCTTAGAAGGATGTGTTCAGCAAGGTTAGAAATGCTGTTTTACACATGACCACTTCCAAAGCTCACTTTCTTTTTCCTTCGACTTGCCTGTAAGGTGGTTTTCCTGCTCACTATTTGCCTTTCCAACGTGTCTCTCCCATTACTCTTGTAGGCGGCAAACACAAAGTCCGTGGTGACATCAACGTGCTTCTGTGCGGAGACCCCGGTACTGCGAAATCCCAGTTCCTCAAATACATCGAGAAGGCGTCCAGCAGAGCGATCTTCACCACTGGCCAGGGCGCTTCTGCCGTGGGCCTCACAGCCTACGTGCAGAGACACCCGGTCAGCAAGGAGTGGACGTTGGAGGCCGGAGCGCTGGTGCTGGCTGACAGGGGCGTCTGCCTCATCGACGAGTTCGACAAGGTGGGTCCCACGTCAGCTCTGGGAAGGATTAGCCATGGAGGGACTGGTTGTAACCTCAGCTATGAGGAGACACTCTAACTCATGGTGCCGTCTCCCAGCTGACCAAGGTTCCTGCAGTTTGCTCAGGCCCTCGCTGGCCCATCGTGCAGTTTGTCACCTTAGAGCATCAGGAGCTGATTCCTCTCAGCATGCTGGGTGTAGTTTCAGTTTAAGTCATTCTTGCGTTCTTGTAGATGAATGATCAGGATAGGACCAGCATCCACGAAGCCATGGAACAGCAAAGCATTTCCATCTCCAAAGCAGGCATTGTCACGTCTTTGCAAGCCCGCTGCACTGTTATTGCCGCTGCCAATCCCATAGGTAAGTGCTGAGGGACAGCAGGACCATCTTGGGCTTCCAGCATCAGTCTGTGGTCCTGAGAACTCCAGTACAGCTTCCTCTCTCTGCCTGGTTCCTCCAGTCTGGAGCAGAGATCAGGCAGGCAGTGGGGTCTCCAGTGAAGTGCTGGAGGTCTGTGCTTGCTTCAAAGCTTCAGTCTTGGAGCCTGTGTTGGACTTTGGTGTTTGTGTCTGTGCTCCAGGTGGGCGATATGACCCATCGTTGACTTTCTCGGAGAATGTAGACCTGACAGAGCCCATCATCTCTCGCTTTGATATCCTGTGTGTGGTGAGGGACACGGTGGACCCAGTGCAGGTACGAGCTGTGCTATGAACCTGAGCTTGTGCTGGGCTTGTGATGCTGCTCTGGGGGTGCTCAGCTGCAGCTGCCTGCTGCGTTTTGCTATCCAGTGAGTGTCTTCAGCGTCTGTTATTCCTGTACTCTCTTGTAGGATGAAATGCTCGCCCGGTTTGTTGTTGGCAGCCACATCAAGCACCACCCAGGTAGCAAAGAGGCCATGAACGCCGATGAGGTCATTCTTCCCAACACATATGGGGTTGAACCCATTCCCCAGGAGATCCTGAGGAAATACATCGTCTACGCCAAAGAGAAGGTCCATCCCAAACTCAACCAGATGGACCAGGACAAGGTGGCCCGGATGTACAGTGACCTCAGGAAAGAGTCTATGGTGAGAATACTGAGGAGAGTGGGGAGAAGTACATCTCTAGACTGCAAATCAGCCTGAGATGGCTCCAGCATATGTTGACACGTTCTTGCCATTCCTGTCACAAAAGTCTGTGCCACTCTTTTGTGAGAGACAGGCAGATCCTGCAGTGTGTGCTGAACAGACGATTCCTCATCTGAATGCAGAGTCTTGCCTCTTGGTGATCTGTGGACTGATAGACTGGACACATGCACTAGTGCCTCCGGTGACAAAGTCCTCGTATTGTCACCTAGTCTGGCGGGCCCACAGGAGATGTTTGCATCCATCCATATGCTACTGGTACATTACAGGGAGCCGTTCTGTGTAGAAATGCCCTTCTCTTTTGTCCATGCGATCTCTCAGGCTGGTTTCACCCTCTCCAAGTGGAAGGTGAATTCATTGAGATCAGAGGGAGATGTTTGGAGTTTGGGAAAACTAATTATTTAATTGTTTTTTGTTGTTTTTTCAATTCCTCCTAAAAGTTGCTGGAGGAACTGGGATTGCTGTTCGTGGAAACACACTAAACAGTGGGAAAGAGGGACCGCACGGAGCATCCCCTCTCACCCTGCTATAATTAAAATGTGGAGCAGGGGAGCCTGTACCACTGCAGAAGGTGCCAGCAGGTGGCAGAGCCTCCTCAGCCTGGGAGCCCTGCAAAGCCCCGGAGCAGCTCCCCACAGCTGAAGGAGATCCTGGGTCAGAAGCCCTTGCTCCATGTCTTTTACCTCCTTCTCTCCCCCCTTAGGCGACCGGCAGCATCCCCATCACGGTGCGTCACATCGAGTCCATGATCCGGATGGCCGAGGCTCACGCCCGCATGCACCTGCGGGACTATGTGGTGGAGGACGATGTCAATATGGCCATCCGGGTGATGCTGGAGAGCTTCATCGACACGCAGAAGTTCAGCGTCATGCGGAGCATGCGCAAGGTGGGTGCTGGCTGAGCTGGGGCTGTAGCTGCAGCCCAGACCCCGTGGTTTCGGCTGCACCCTCCTCGCACCACCCCGGCTGTGGGGAGAAACCCTTCCCTCCTCTGCGGGGTCTGTCCTGCAGCGTCAGGTGCTGAGCAGGTTTGGGAGGGGATTCTGCCCCCCTGTGCTCCGGTGAGACCCCCCTGCAGTGCTGGTCCAGCTCTGGGTTCTCAGCACAGACATGGAGTTGTTGGAGAGGGGCTGGAGGAGCCACAGAAATGATCTGAGGCTGGAACAGCTCTGGTGGGAGGACAGGCTGAGAGAGCTGGGGTGTTCAGCTGGAGAAGAGAAGCTCGGGGGAGACCGTATTGCGCCTTTTAGTGCTTAAAAGGGGCTGATGAGGAAGATGGGGACAGACTTTTAGCAGGGTCTGTTGTGACAGGACAAGGGGTGATGGTTTTAAACTAAAGGAGGGAGATTCAAGCTGGACATGAGGAAGAGATTGTTGTCCCTGAGGGTGGTGAGAGCCTGGCCCAGGTTGGGCAGAGAGGTGGTGGATGAACCATCCCTGGAGACATCCCAGGCCAGGCTGGACGGGGCTCTGAGCAACCTGAGCTGGTGAAGATGTCCCTGTCATGGCAGGGGGGGCACTAGGGAGCTGGGAAGATCCCTTCAAACCAAACTATTCTGCTGGGGGTCTGAAGGCCCCTACACGAGTGCCCTTCCTCAGTCTGTGGCAGGGCAATGTTTTTGTTGGGGCTGTGAAGGAAATGTAGCCTAAACCTCTGTATCAAAAGTACTGCCAGGTGTCTCTTCTTTTTTGACACCTTCCCTGCTGTTTTGGCACAGGACTCCCACTGCTGCTGCTGCCAGGTGATCAAGCTGAGCAGGCAGTTTGTTTCTTTGTATTTTTCCCAGGGCTCCTCGGGAGACAGTTACCGCAGGCCAGCACTCAGTGGTTTTGTGCCCAGTCTGCCCTTTTCTCCGAGTGGCAAGGGCTGGCTCCAAAGAGCCCTTGGCTGGCCACGGCCTGGCATTTATCCACTCCGAGTGTCTGCCCTCCGTCTGGACAACTCCCGGCCTCTCTGGCTGCAAACAGCCAAGTGTGAGCGTGTGCGGGGAGACACAGGGCAGTCGAGTGAGAGCAGCTGCCCTGCACCTGCCCCAGAACCAGCGCTCCCAGGGCTGCTCCCCGTATGGGCAGCACCCCCAGCAATGCCCTGACACCCCAGAGAGGCTCCAGCGGCCCCCCAAGAGACTTCAGATGGGTGTAAGAGCAGCTGACAAAGGAATGTTGTGGGTGTCACAGGGCCGTGTTTTAACCGCCTGTGCAGGTGGCAGCTTGGCAAGGCTGAAGTACCTTGAGACACGCTAAGGCCACAGCTGACAGCGGTGTCATTTGGTTCCCCTTGGGGTGTCATTTGGTTCCCTCTGTGCTCTGTGGGAGGAGGGGCTGGGTTGGTGTGGGGCAGGGGAGACCTGCGGTGTGTCCTTCGGTTCCTGACCCGCTTGCCTCGTCCCATCCTCCCTCCCAGACGTTTTCCCGCTACCTCTCGTTCAAGCGAGACAACAACGAGCTGCTGCTGTTCATCCTGAAGCAGCTGGTGGCAGAGCAGGTGATGTACCAGAGAAACCGCTACGGGGCCCAGCAAGACACCATAGAAGTCCCAGAGAAGGACCTGGTGGATAAGGTATGGGCTTATTGTAACAAGCTGGCTCTGGGCTTGGTTCCTGCTCTCTGCGTGCAGCCTCAGAACCAGACGTGCTCTCAGACTTTTAACTTCCCTTCCTGAGTTACGGCACCAGGAAAAAACCTGGTGTTAATTTACCCAGGAAATCAGGGCTGTCTCATCTGTCTCTGCTCCTCTCTTCTCTGGAAGTGCCAAATTCTTTCCCCTCTGTTCTCATGCATCCCCATAAAGCTTTGAGGTTGGATTGGTAAATCCTGGGGTACGGCTGGTGCTTTGCAGGTGAATGAGAACACAAGGGCCATGGCACCTGCGTTCGAAGAAGCAATGAGCAGAAAAATTTCTGTTTGCATTAACTTTCCCCGTCCCTGCTGAAGCTCACCCTCCTCCTCCTTAATGCATCCTCATCCTGGCTCAGGGGCAGCACTCCTGACTCGGCCTTTCTGTGCAAAGGATTGACCTTGCTTGGCACTAAAGCGGCATTTGATTCCCTTTGCCGCTCCTTGCGTGAAATGTGCAGATAACTACTTCCAGAACCACGGCTTGGTGCTGCCAGTGTCAGCTCCCCCAGTCAGAAGCCTCCTGTGAAAAGGTCTCCCAGGGGGTGAAGTATTAGGGGCTTTTGGATAGTAGTTCTAGCTCTAGTGGGAGTAAAAGGAGGAGCCGAGAGCGGGCAGGTGCTGAGGCAGCATCCTCTCTGTGCTCAGCTCAGCGCTGCCAAGGCTCCTCCTGACCTGCGTTCTCCCCTGCTGCTGCAGTTCTGGTTCCTGCAGAGCAGAGGTTGCTGACTGGCAAGTTTTATGCGGCCTCTGCTATGGAAAACCACGTGGTTCTTCTGATTTTTGAACAAACGTTTACCTCTCCCCTCCCTCCTCTTCCTCCCAGGCTCGGCAGATCAACATCCACAACCTCTCAGCCTTCTATGACAGCGAAGTGTTCAGGATGAACAGGTTCAGCCGGGATGTGAAGAGGAAGCTGATTGTCCAGCAGTTCTGAGGCTGGAAGCAGAATTCACCACGTGCTCCTGTGAGACAAAACCTCCATCTCACAGCCCTCCCAGGAACACAGAGATCACGATCCAGAGCCACTGAGCTGCACATTCTCTTGCTTGCTTTGTGCCTTATGGATTAAGGGAGTGCTGAGCTGCTGAAGACCTTGTAAATAGAACAGAATTTAAGTAGTTAAATGTCCAGCCAACTCTGTTTAGCATCTTCGTTCACTGTTTTGCCTTGTAGCTAGGCACAGCAGGGAGAGAATTGCTGGCCACATGGATGGGATGTTTGCTGTTTGTTTGTCACTAGTTGTTATGGGCTCATCCGCAGAAGAGAGCGAGCAGGAGCATTCGAAAAGTGTTTGTCTGCTTTATCCGCGCCCCTCGGATTGCAAACACCCTCGGGGATTCTCTTTTCCCATCTCTGGCGACTGTGGAGCCTGCTGGGTGATAATTGAGACTGCTTTCAACTCTCCATGAGCCAGCCGGCCTCTCGGCTCCAGGCCTGTGTGCCTGACACTTGACATTTCCCCAGGTGCCCACATGGGCTGACCTTGTGCTTGGTTTCTGCAAGGGAGGGGGGAACAGGGGGAGATGAGAACTGAAATAAAACGTAGCTATTTTTAATATTGGTGGTGATTTGTATGGGCAGTGAAAGCTCCATACATGCTGGGGCAGGGTCCGGAAGCCTTAGGGAAGGGGCTTCCTTGCCTTGCTGGGTGTTGTCTCTGTGCAGATGTGAAGTTGTGGCTGGACTGAAGTGCTGGCACCTAAACTGCACCCCATCTCTCACACCCGTTAGCTGAGGGTGGTGTACCCATGGCACTGATTTGGGGAGGAGCTCCTGAGGACAGGATGGATGCAGCGTTCATATGCAATTTTCTTACTGTGCGTTTTGAATACATTTGTTTTTCAATACTTTTGTGTTTCCTCCTCTTTTGGGAACTCCTGCAGCCAGAGGGGGAAGGAAGAGCGTAACTGAGCAGCCTGGATGCTGGGCCAGCTGGGTTTGGGTGCAAACACATCTCATGTTTGCTCTGCGAGTCCGTGGGAGCTGCCAGTGCTGGTCTCAGCTATTGCACATCCTCACTGCGGAGAGATCCCAGGACATGGTTTGTCCACAGGACGGTGTCATAAATGCTGCAGTCCCACCCAGGGCCATTGGAGCACTGATCCATCTCTGGGACTCTCTCCTGTAAATGTTTGTATCACTGTGAGACTGTTCTGTCGCAGTGCACGTCTCCCACCTCCCTTCCTTTCCCACTCCTGGGTTTGACAGCCTTGCTCTCAAGTCTTGGCTGCTGCTTGGATTCCAGTCTGGGGGAAGCAGTAAACCCTCTCCAAGACGCCGCTGGGGTCTGCAGTGAATGTGCTTTGCCTGGCTGGATTTACGGCACTGTAAGGCACCTCCAGCCTCCTCCTGCCCGTGCTCAAGAGAATCCGTGCTCTGGTTGCTGCATCCGTGCTGGCCAGGCAGACGTGTCCCTGGCCCCCGACGCCGTGGGGTTTGTCATGGTGATGTGCGTGTGTGTGCGTCCATTCAGCTAGGTTGTTACTGGGGAGCTCACGGGGCTTGACCCCTGCTGGGGGCTCAGCACATGATTTTCAGCCTGAAAGTGGCTCTGTGTGTTGGTTTGCTGCCTGCCAGCTCCCTCCTGTGTATTTGTTTAACTGTTTTGGCTGCTTCTTTCCCTTCCCGCTGGGTGTCTGTCTACCAGGGCTTTCCACAGGCAGCCCACAGAGACGCGTTCCTGGCACGGCCTCCCTGCCCGAGCCAGCCCTTTGCCCCCCGAATGTGCGCCGGGGTCAGACGTGTGTGGGGAGGGCAGAGCCGCCGTGTGCCGGATCACGGGGGGTGGCCCAGCGTGTCCCTCGGGGCCGTCAGCACCTTGCGTCCCAAAGCCGGGGACCACGGCAGAGCCAGCGCTGGGGAGAGCGACCGCCAGCACTCGCAGGCTGTGCCCAGCTCTGCAGGAACCCACGTACCTGTCCAGGGAAAATGCTGGTCCTGGTAGCAAAACCAGCAGTAATGAGGGATGATACCAGCTTGTCAAGCAAACCGAATTTCTGTGTTGAGCACCAGCAGGCCCAGGGCAGTGACCGTCCCTGTGCCGGGCACTGGGGAGGCCAAACCTCAAATCCTGGGGGCAGTTTTGGGCCCCTCATGTCAAGAAAGGCCTTGAGGTGCTGGAGCGAGTTGAGAGAAGGGAACGGAGCTGGTGAGGGGCTGGAGCACAAGTGTGATGGGAGCGGCTGAGGGACCTGGGGGTTCAGCTGGAGAACAGGAGCTGAGGGGAGACCTTGTGATCTCTGAACTGCCTGAAAGGAGCTTGGAGCCAGGGGGGGTCGGGCTCTGCTCCCCAGGAACAAGCGCCAGGAGCAGAGGAAACGGCCTCAAGTTGCGCCAGGGGAGGTTGAGGTTGGATCTGGGGAACAATTTCTTCCCCAAAGGGCTGTGGGGCATTGGACCAGGCTGCCCAGGGCAGTGCTGGAGTCACCATCCCTGGAGGGTTGGACAGACGGACATGAGGTTCTCAGGGGCATGGGGCAGTGCCAGGGGTGGGGGAACGGTTGGGCTTGGTGATCTTAAGGGTCTCTTCCAACCCAAATGGTTCTATGAACATTAGGTGTGGGAGGAGAAAGAGGCTTTGCGTTGCACTGGACAGATACAAAAATGCTTCCTAAACATGTGCAACCTTGTGAAGGCTCTGCTGTGCCTGTAGTGACCCACACAGAGTTAAACACAAGCTCGAGCGTGTCACCAAAAACCATGAGAGAAAGCACAGTGGCACTCCTGATCGTCACAGAACAGAATCACAGAACAGCTGGGTTTAGAAGGGATCTCTGGAGATCATCCAGCCCAACCCACCTGCTAAAGCAGGTTCACCACAGCAGATTGCACAGGAATTTTCTCAGCTCCTTGCCAGTGCTGTTCACAGTCACCCTCCAGTTCTGCCCTACAACTTACTTCTGCCTCCTGTGCTCCGTCCCCACCTCACTTGGCCCACAGCGCGACCAATGCCAACAGGGAGATGCCATTGTTGGAGTCACTTCTTCATCACTTTGCTCGCTCTGTCTGCTGAATCCCCACTACAAAGGCAGTTTTTCCTTCCCACCTTGTTGTGTTGCCAGCATCCAGCAGAGCAATGAATTCTCGCAGCTGCGCCCTCGCTAACGTTGGCATCACCCGCTCAGCGGAGCGTTAACGCCAGTCTGAAGGCATGTTCCTCCTCTCACGGCCACTGAGCTTTTCGGGCTCCCCGGAGCAAACTTTGGCTGTTGACAGCATCAGGTGTCTGGGCTGGACCGAGGTGCAGACAGAGGTGAAAACAGATGCTGCTCTGAACAGGGACTGCTCAGCCAGGGGCATGTTCCAGCTGAACGTAGCAAGGATTTTACTGCGGGGCTCTGGAGATGGGCAAGCCAAGCTGCGCTCCCGTGAAACAAGGAGTTGCTCCCCTGACAACCTTGGGTTTAGCCAAGCTTGAGCGCTTCGCTTCTCACTACTGTGATTCAAACACTGCACAGCGCCTCTGACAACCTGGGGCCAAAGCAAGAGCTGTGGGAGGTGAGGTTTGTCCCCAGCGGGCTGTGCCTGGGCTCAGGCAGAAGATGATGGGGACACTTCCTGCAGAGCAGACAGGGCTGCGTGACGCCAGGCAGTGTCCCTTCTGCTGGTCATTCCTCCCTTGGGATTGTGGTTGTTAGTGAATTCCGGGTGAGACTGGCTTGGAAAAGCACTTTGATTTGAAAAGGCCATGATGGGCCGGATTCTGATCTGGTTTAATTTGAACACGCTGTGTGCACACTCCTGAGAACAGCGTGGCTGTCTGCGGTGCATCGGGAGCTGTTTGACCTTAGTCCAGCACAGAGTACAGATATACACATAAACATAATGCATACATTATCGATTGGGTCCAGAGGAGGGTCACAAAAATGATCCAAGGCTGAAACAGCTCTGCTATGGGGACAGGCTGAGAGAGCTGGGGTGTTCAGCTGGAGAAGAGAAGCTCCAGGGAGACCTTATTGCACCTTTCAGTGCTTAAAAAGGGCTGATAAGAAAGATGGGGACAGACTTTTGAGCAGGGCCTGTTGTGATAGGACAAGGGGTGATGGTTTTAAACTAAAGGAGGGGAAATTCAAGCTGGACGTGAGGAAGAAATTGTTGGCCCTGAGGGTGGTGAGAGCCTGGCCCAGGTACCCAGAGAGGTGGTGGATGAACCATCCCTGGAGACATCCCAGGCCAGGCTGGACGGGGCTCTGAGCAACCTGAGCTGGTGAAGATGTCCCTGCTCATGGCAGGGGGGGCACTGGGGGAGCTGGGAAGGTCCCTTCAACACAAACTGTTCTTTGATCCATGCTCGCTTGGGGCACGTGAGCAGGTGCCTGCAGATAACCAGCTAACACGTGAGGGTGTGTGACCTGGGAAAAAGGGTGAGACAACCCCCTCCCTTCCTGCAGCTCTTTCCTACCTGCTGACAGGGTTTAGACTCGAGATAGCTTCTGCCCTTACTGTGATCATTACCCAACCCGCTACATCTGCAGGCCCTGGGTTCTAGCCAGTGTGCCAGTGGCTGCTTCTGAGTCTGCTTGTCAAATGGGAGATGCCCCTTGAGTATGGAAAATTGTGCCTACTGTAATACATATTTTTCCCCTCAAATTAACGCCAAAGTCACTGGGAAAAATTACCATATGCAGCATTTCTGGACCAGTAGTGTTTGACTTTGTACCATGCCAGACCTGTGTGTTTACTAAAGAGCTGCCTGGAAGCTGGTTGACAAGCATTTTCCCAGTGTAACTGTGCCCAAGACGCAGCGGTTGTGTTGGACAGTGTCACCTTCCTGTCCTAGAGGAGGCTGAGCAGCTGCAGTTCAGCCAGCAGGACCACTCCAGGTGCCCTTGTTGACCTTAATTGACCTGAATACCTAAATTCCAGTATGGGATCGATGAGCTGTGAAGACAGAATGGCAATGGGTTTACAGAAGATGTGTGCCTGTGGATGTGAGTCACTGCAGACACCAACCCCTCATGCCACGCTGCAGGGAGGATGCTCTCTGAACTTCCTCGTATTTCTCCATCTCCTAAAATACTTTTCCACTTAACAAGGCAGAGCCAAAATTGGATCGGGCTTCTGCTGTATTTTGCATCTATTATGCAGTTCTTGCTGCCACGACTGATTTAATGTCTCCATTATCGTGGAGCGCTGGCCTGCCAACAGACCCAGCCATCCAGCATGGTCCTCAGCCCCAACTGAACGTCTGTGAGGAGCCTCAAGGGGCTGCTGAGAGCTGCATCTTCAGAGCAAAAGCTCCTTGGAAGGGGGTTGTGCTCTTTCTGTTCATCTTGCAAGTCACTGTCCTCTAAAGTTGAAGGGAACCCAGTGCCAAATTTCTTCTCTGGGTTACCTAATGTTCAGGTAGATGTGAAAGCAACTGTCTGGTGTAAAAGACACCAAGGAGCTTTAGTCCCATCAAACCACACAGGAATGCATATCTAGGAATGCCAGTTGTCCCCATGAGCCTCTTCTCAGAGTCAACACACACCAACCTTTGTCGGATGCTGACTGTCCCCTGCTCCAGAGACACCCACATCCCAGGTTAGCTGTTAAAGCCAGATGCTTTCCAAAGATTGCATTTAGATTTTCAGTTTAGCAAGGAAAGGTATAACCCACGAGTCACCTCTGGGTTCTTCCCAGTGAAGATACCTTGCTCATTGAGGAACAGCAACTCCCCTCTGGACACTTTCTCAAGCCACTGTACAAGGGGGGAAGCTTATGTTGTCAGGGCCCAGAGGGTACTAATAGGCCTTAATTGCCCTAACGGGGCTCACCTGGGGCCTTCACCTACACCAGAAGCTCTATTTAAGCTCAGCCTGGGACCCTCACTTTATGTCTTCTCCTGCTGCTGTGAGGTTGCTAATCTATCACTAGATGGTGTCTGGCCATGGTTGCTATCAGCAGACCATGATTCTGATCTATAGACTGATTTATTGGTTTGATGTTGGGCTGGCTGCATCGCTATGAGCTTCTCTGGACTTTTGGCTGCTGCCCCTGAGAGTCTCGTCTGCCTTAGGTACTGGGGGGCAGGGGGGTCTGTCCTGCTGGTTGTTGTTGTGCTCACCTCCCTGATGTTGCTCCTCAAACCCTGCATAGGAAGGGCTCAGTAGTCGCTTCTTTGGGCTCAGGTCATACCTCTAAACTAGGTAGAGCTGAGACCAAACCTCTTGCAGCTTCTCACCAACCTCCTGGCTCTACTGGCCTTTGGCTTTTTTATCCTTCTGTCCCAGTAAAAACCTTTGGAAGGCCTGAGATCTGCCTGCCCCATGGCATCCACTTCCCTGTGGATTTTCCATCCCTTCCAGAAGTACAATTGGTCTCTGCTTAGGATCAGAGTTGATGAGCTCAATGTGGAGATATGGGGGTTCTCCAAGCTGCGCTGTACAGAAGCCCAGCTTAAATGATGGGAATAATCCCTGAGGTGTAGTCCTTTCTCTGTCCTCGCTGGGGGCTCGCTGGTCACCCCTCACACCAGCGGAAGGCTGCGACCGTCCCTCTCTGTGCCAGGGTTGCAGCTCCTCTCCAGTGAGGAGCCCTGGGCTATGAGGAAACCTGCTTGGCCTTTCAGCTGGAGAGCTCTCAGCTTCCTTGCCTCAGG
The DNA here is from genome assembly GCF_037038585.1 of Patagioenas fasciata. Classification (NCBI taxonomy): domain Eukaryota; kingdom Metazoa; phylum Chordata; class Aves; order Columbiformes; family Columbidae; genus Patagioenas; species Patagioenas fasciata. Next base: position 2,939,806 of record NC_092529.1, on the reverse strand, counting down.
TGGCTCCATTAAAGGTTATTCTGGCCCTTTAATCAAATTCAATATCACTTTGTTTTCCTCTGCCCTCTGGGAGTCCGCTGAGGTTTGCTGTCAGAGCCTCCCGCATGGCTGTTAATGCAGCGATCACCTCCGCTTTAGCCGGGAGAGAAATGTAAAGCTGCAGGGATGGGAGGCAGCAGGAGCACGTGAAAACTAGGAAAGTAAAGCACAACTCGTGCTTGATCTTCACCTGCACCTTGCAGCAGCAGATGGGAAAGGAGCAGGGCTGGCAGCATTGCTGTGTTTGGGGGGCAGCGTGCTCACCCCAAAAGGAGCAAGCTGGTACAGAGAGATGCAGAAAGGCTCAAAGTGATACTGAGAATCCCGCTCCTGGGCTCTAAATAGTGCAGATTCTCTTCCCCTCTAATTATGGCATATCCTGGAAGGCATTAATTGCTCCAGGTCACTCCTCTTGAAGTGTTTATCACGTGCCTTCCCCAGCAGGGTTTGGGATGGGAGCAGCAGCTGTGTGTTCTGCCCGGAGAATGGCTGCGTGCCCGGGCCGCACGAGAACAGAGCGGGTACCTGCCCCTGCTTGGTACAGTCAAAACCTTGCATGGTGTCCCGGTATTAAAAAGGCTAAGTCAGCAAATAAGCTTATATAAAGCTTGTCGGAGGCTCTGAAGTAAATTCACGTATGCTGGAACAAGGGAGAGGTTCAATCTTTCCTTTTGCCTGAGGAAGGAGGGGCTGGGTGAAGGGATTCTGGAGGTTTTGAGGACATGAGATGCCAAAGGGCCATACAGCTCTGCAGGAGATGGGGTTCAATCTCACCGTGCGCCACCAACCTGCGGTGTCACCCCATCCTTGTCCCACAGAGCCAGCGATCCAGGTGGGACAGAGTCTGAGAAGAGGATTTTCTTTCCTTCTGATCTAAGACTGGGTGCAGATCACTTTCCCCTGTCCGGACAAATGTCAATGCACAAAGGAAGAAGGGTTAAGCCTTTCTCCTGGTCCTAGTGACATCTTGCATTTTCTAATGCTGCCAGGACTTAACATCTGACTGCTCATTTGTTTTGCTTATTGTTTACTTTCCTGCTCTGCTGAGCAAGGGCAATAGATCACTTTCACCTTTGGAGGTGGATTCAGTTCTGCTGTATTTAGGAGAATAAAACATCTCACCAGCATATTTCAAGTTAATGCGTTGCCCTTTTTTTAACTGGAGTTTCAAAATAAGTTACATTTCTGTTGAGATTCGACTTTGCGGTTGATTTCCTTTTAATTAACAACTCTCAGGCACCAAATTCTTTCCCTTAGCTATCCCCTCTTTCCTCTACCTCGGTAGTATTTGTTTGCAAGTATCTTGGAACAAAACATGACCCTTAAATTGAAATGGGAAAGCTGGCTGCATTTCCTGAAGGCAGAAGCTGTTAGGGTGACTTAGAGGGGGAGACAGCAGAAGGATTTCCAGTTCTGCCAGCCTGAAATACACGTTTGCTTTCTGATTCTGCCTAACAGGCATAGCTGTGAAATTGAACAATTTGGGAGAAGAACAGAAAAGCACAGATAACGGTAATACCAAGAAAAATTTCTGAACGGCTTTGAAGCAGCTATAAAAGAGCATTTAGTGCAATTGTAAAGCGCCTTTTACCGGTGCTCTGAACATCGTTGGAGAATATACAGCAGGTAGGGAGGCTGGGAGGTCAGATGCAGAATGACAAGCCTTTGCCTGTGAAGCTGTTGATACCACAGAGGGGAGCCAAGCCAGCCGAACCTATTCCAGGGAGCATAAAATGAAGACACAAGGACTGTGCTGGGTTTAAGTTCACGCTGTTTTTAAAGAGAACCGGTGTTGCCCATCTCTGCTTGGCTGTTTTCTGCTCCGCTGGCAGCGCTGACCTGGCTGATTGATGTTGCTACTAATTTTATTTCATTTTCTTGCCCAAGTTGTCTCTTCTCTTTTCGCACTCCCGCTTTGTTGCTCTGTCTGGGACCAACATACGATGTCAAAATAAATCCAGGGAGCACCATGAGCCTCACAGAAAGTGTGCACACTGTGGTGCCCGTGCGGTTTCCTCCCCCCCCGATTCGAGGCTGTGTGATACACGAGGGTGTTTTTGTGCTTTCTTTGATGTGATGGGGCTGCTTCAGACACTGAATTCAGTTTCTAAGACTTGGGAGCGGGATGTGGCAGGGTCAGGAGATCTGAAAGGCTTTTAGTTACCCGCTTGTAGCAAGCCACCTGCATGCTAAGACAGCCAAATTACCAGCAGCAAAGCGAAAAATGACAAGAGCATTCATTAAGTGCCGTGCCTGGACTAAAATCTGAGCGCACTGAAGTGTTTTTATCTCATCTAACGGGCAAACGACAGCTCGGGAGTTCCTGCTGCATTTCCTGCTCGGCAGGGGCTGCATTGATGCGGGGATAAAAAGGACTTTCAGAGCACTGTGGGGACATGGCCCAAAAGAAGCTAAAAGCGGGTCTTTCGGTGCAGCCTGTGGGTTTTGCCTGGCCGCGCTGGGTAGCGGGTACAGCCGATCTGTTACCTGCCCTCGTCATGCTCAGGATAGCATGGAGCTGGCAAAAAGAGACAGGGAATCACACAAAGGGGTGACGTGCCAGCGCTGGTCCGGTCGGAGCTGTGAAGGGCAGTATTGATAACGCTAAGTACCCTCAGCTGGCTGTTTGATTCACAAGAGGGTTCAGCGGTTTTTGCCACAACACCTTTCTTTAGTTGTTGAAAATGAGCAAGTTCATGCCAGATAAAAATGCCATCATCATATTTTTTTCAGGAGATTCACTCTTCAACCATGGAAAGGTTCAATGCTCACAGGGAAAAAAAGCTCAACAATATTTTTAATGAACAGTTATTTAGGGCATAAGATGAGGGTTTTAAATTCAAACGTTCACCTTCGTGCCTGCGTCCTGTTGTCTCGGGGACATGTCATGTGGGAGACGTGGGCAGCCGGTGTGAACACTGCAAGCGCAAAACCCTTGGTGAGGCCATGGCAGTGTGGCTGTCCCCTCACTCAGAGCTTGCCACCTTGGATTTTAGCATCTCCTGGAGAAAATTGTTTCAAAACAAAAGAAAAAGGCTTCTAGCTGCTGCTGCTGAGGGAAGATTGAAAACATGAGCTGGATGACTAATGGAAAGGGGCCAATATGTTTTTGGGTCCTTAAGCTTGGAGTCATAGAATGTTTGCAGCCTTGTGCTGCTCAGGGCTTGACCAGGTCTCCCAGCTGCTTGGCCAGGGCTGGGCCGGGAGCTGCACGGCTCCTCGGAGGGCACAGCTGGGGGGTGAGGTGGGACACTGCGGCTCAGGGGGCTGGTGGCTGTCCCCTCTCAGCTGCTGTGGTATTGCAGGACTTGTTGAGCATTATTGCTTGGACACCTGTCTGACAAAGACCTTGCTTGCATCATTTACTGGAATGCTGTGCCCCGAGGCCACTGAAGATGTGTTTAATTTGAAATTGGATGTAATTAGAGGAGTTGGACCTCTTGCTGTAATAATGATTTTTGGCGTGATGTTCAGCATGTTTCTTTGCTGTGCTACTTGCCAAAGCAGAACACTACTCTAAGAGCTACAAATCCAAGAACTGCTGCACTGTAGTTTTATTTTCCCTTCACAGATGCAGCAGTTTGCACAGAAGGGCACGAGGAAGGGGGCGTCAGTTGAATTAGTGTCACTGTGACAATCTCGGATGCGGCGGTGACACACCACAGCGGTTTCCCCAGCGGGTGTCGGAGCAGCTGTCCCTGCTAGGGCAGAGGCTCCGACAGAGACGTGGCCACAGATGACAGACACAGCCGTCCAAGCCCTGCGCTGCAGCAGGAGAAATGTCCCTCTGTCCTGCAGAGGTGTCCTCTCTTGGAGGGGCTGTGCCACCATGTGGAGGAGTTGTAGGATCCTGCTGCAAAGATCAAGGGGAGATGGACAGAATCTTCTCTGGGACAAAACAGCTTGAAGAGCCCCCAACACCAGCTGAAGCAGAGGAGCAGGCAGTGCCCACCCCTAATGTTAAGGGAAGCGCAGCCTCTGAGAAGGTGAAGGATGGAAGCTTCTGACACCAAAAGGAAGGCTCCTGCTCCAGGTGAGCAGCTACAAAATAAGTTCACTGGCCTCAAGGTTGAAGAGGAGCCAGATGTCCTCCACCTCGGTATCTGCTGGAGGGACAGCACAGCGGGACATAAGCAACCCAGGAGATTACTGAAGTGTATTGATGACAGATTCCTCCTCCAAATGATAAAGGAGACAAGAAAAGATGTTTTGCTGGACCTCATATTTGCCAACAATGAGGTGCTCACTGGGGATGTGAAGGTCAAAGGCAGCCTTGGCTGCAGTGACCACGAGATGGTGGAGCTCAGGATCTTGAGCAGAGGAAGGAGGGTCAAAAGCAAGCTCAAAGCCCTGGCCTTCATGAAAGTGAAGTCTGGCCTCTTCAAAGATCTTTGGCTCTTAGAAGGGCCCCCATGAATGCTGAGGGAGCTGGCAAGTGTTATTGCAAGGCCACTCTCAATAATCACAGAATCCCAGAATGTCAGGGGTTAGAAGGGACCTGGAAAGCTCATCCAGTGCAATCCCCCCATGGAGCAGGAACACCCAGCTGAGGTTCCACAGGAAGGTGTCCAGGTGGGTTTGAATGGCTGCAGAGAAGGAGACTCCACAACCTCCCTGGGCAGCCTGGGCCAGGCTCTGACACCCTCGCTGGGTACAAGTTTCTTCTCAAATTTAAGTGAAACCTCTTGTGTTTCAGTTTGAACCCATTGCCCCTTGTCCTATCACTGGTTGTCACCGAGAAGAGCCTGGCTCCATCCTCCTGACACTCACCCTTTACATATTTATAAACATTAATGAGGTTGCCCCTCAGTCTCCTCCAAAGTAAAGAGACCCAGCTCCTTCAGCATTTCAAGTTCTTCCATGTTATGAAGTGGGGTGGTAGGTGAGGCGGTCACAGTGGCTCTGGGGGTCATGGGCAACTGAGCAAAGGTCAGAAGATGGATGCTCAAGGTCTCTGGTCTGGGGGCTGATCCTGCCAGGGCCCCGTGGCTTTGGGTGACCGTTCTTGCTGGGGTCTCAGCTCCCGTTGCCGCCCCCACCAGCCGCCTTTCCCCCGCGGGGGCTGCTGCAGCCGCGCCGCCGGCGCTCGTTGTGCGAGCGGGGCCCTGCAGCCGGGAATTCGGTGCAAATCAGCGGCCGGGCCCCGCCTCTGCCCCGGCCGCTCCGTCTGCGCACCCGGCGGGCAGTCCGGACCCCCCTCCCCGCCGCTTCCCCCGCCCCCGGAGCGGCGGCAGCGGCGGCGGGAGGAGGCGGCGCCGGGCGGCGGGATGCAGTGCGAGGCCGGGCGGCGGGCGGGCGCGGCGGCGAGGGGCAGAGCCCGGCGGGCGGCGGGGCGGCCCCGCTCCCCGTGAAGAGGCGGCGCGGCAGGGCAGCGGCCGCCGCCATGCAGCCGTTGCACCGGGCCCCGGCGTTGCTGCTGCTTCTGGCCGCCGGTGAGTGGAGGCTGGTGGGGCGGGGGTCGCCGCCATCCCTGCGGGCTGGGGCGGGCTCGGCCGCCGGGACCCCCCGCGGCGGGGCTGGGCTGGGCGGTGCGGGGCAGCGGGCGGGGGTCGGTTCTTTCTGCGGGGCGCCCGGAGCACCGGGACCCCAGGTGGGGGGCGGGTCTGCCCCCCTCCCCTCCACCCTCAGCCCCGTGGATCCGCGGTGGGTCCAGTTCCCCGGGACAGCGAGACCTTCGCGGGAGGCCGGTCCGCATCACCCCCGCCCTCACAAGCACCGTTGACCCCCGGCTACCGGGACCCCCATCCCAGAGCTCTCCCCGGGTACCGAGACCCCCATCCCAGAGCTCTCCCCGGGTACCGAGACCCCCATCCCAGAGCTCTCCCCGGGTACCGGGACCCCCATCCCAGAGCTCTCCCCGGGTACCGGGACCCCCATCCCAGAGCTCTCCGCGGGTACCGGGCATTGGAGCGCCCGGTCCCTGCCCCGGGGGGTGACAGGTGACCCCCGGGCTCCCATCACAGGGGGTTGGATGCACGTGGCTTTTACTCTGCGGGGATGGGGGTTCACCCTGGGTCTCTGAGATGGGGTACGCGGTGCTGGGCCCTGTGGGGACCCCATAGCACCCACAGTGCTGGTGGGGCAGGGACAGGATGAATGTCACCCTGGACGGGGTGCGCTGATGCCGTGGCACTTCGGCACAGTGGACCACGCTGCGCTGCCCCAAAAACACCTTGTCTTGTATCGGTGGCTTCTCCTGGCATCGTAGTAATTTTGTGAACTACTGCAAAATTGGCACAAAGGAAGGGGGAACGACAAATTGTTCTGTGTTCCTCCGAGAGCTTCCTCTTGAAATTTGGAGGAGAGGTAGGGTGCCAGGGAAAGGCAATTAAGTGCAGGAATAATGACACTCAGAATAGTTATGAAGGCTCTGCTTCTATTTTTGAGCAGTCTGGGGAAATTTCCCAACAAAGGGATCTCCCCAAAGAACCGTGAGGCTGCGATTGCCCTCTCCCTCCCTACCCCCGTCGCTTTTATACAGGAATCTGGTTGGTGTGGAAGAGGAGTTTTGAACGGGGACATTTAAAGAGTGGGGGAGTCTTTGTCTTGAGTCATCCTGGCAGGGAGGGAAGGGCTGATTTCCCAACCAGTCGCTGTCTTCCAGCACGACCGAGCTGTGATACAGTGACATCCAGCCCCCTGGCACATCTCTCTTATTACTCCAGTCTCCCGAAAATATTCGTGGGGGAACGTGTCATTTGTGGAGCTGTATGTACGGTGACTCGCCCCTGTTGTCTGGGGCTCCCTAAAGAGACGGGATAAAGCCTTTTAGGTTTGGGAACAATAGTGAGCTTAAAGAGCAAAATGGATCAGAAAACCTGTTGGGGTTTTGTGCCAATACTCCATGGCACAGAAACAAGAAGCCTTTCCAGAGCCAGTTTTGTGGTTTCCTCCAGGCAGGTTGTCCCCATTAGGGAGAACCTCGGGCATGGCTGGCAAAGGTCCTTTAACCGCGTCTCAGCAAGAGAGCCGTGTCCCCAAATTCAACCAGAGCTCCATGTCCTCTACAGAGAAGGGCAAGGTGCGGGGAAGACCTGCCGTATTCCCACCCTGCAGATCTGCTGGTACCGTTGGCCCCATCCCCATCACTTGAGAGTCATAGTTGCTCTGTGGGGGAAGGAGATGGACCTTGTGGTGGTTTCAAAATCTGTTGGCTGAAGGGATCGAAGCTGATACTGATGTGCTGAGGGGAGGGTGCATTTCCTACTCTGCTGAGGCTGCTGGAAACTTTCTAGTGTTGCTGTCCAGCTGGTGATGATGCGGAGGATTTGGATGCGTGGCTTTCCCTGTGATCCTCTCTGCTGTCCCAGCGGGAGAGGTGTAGGGGTGGGAGGCGAGCGGCAGCTCCAGGGGACAGCTCAGTTCCTAATCTAGTGAAACTGGTAATCCTGGTGGTTGTGGCAGCCCTGGGGGGCTGGACTCAGTTGGCCGGGCATCTCTGGACACCTGGACTCTTATCAAGGCAGGAGGTCGGAAGCGGCAATGCAGACTGTTGGGAATTTAGAAATCAAGCTCCAGTTTGGTTAGTAGCTTTGCTCAGCTATTTAGGATCTGTTCCAGGTTGGAAGAATTCAGTGCACTCTGGCCTCGCTCCTCTGGTCCCAACAGGATGGGAATGGTTAAAACCTGAGAGCTGGAGGGACGGAGCGATTCCCGAGGCGGTGGAAAAGCATCCTTCCTGCATCCTTCTAAAGCATCCTTCCTTTGGAGACCTGCGGGCTGGGCTGAAATGGGACATGTCCCTCATCAGGGACCCACAGACCCGCAGGTCTGCTGGCAGAGCCTGGAAACATCTCTCCAGGTTCTAGGGTATCTGAGCCCCTTTGCAAGTGGGAAAATGATGTGGTTAAAAGCAGGGGGAGAAGGGAGGGAATGAGTCTCATCTCTCTTGTTGTCTCCCCAGGTGATTTCTGCATGCAGGCTATTTATTTTTTTTCCCTTCTGCCTGCTTAGAAGATTCCTTGTTAGCATTGTGTGAACGAGCCCAAGCTGAGGGAATATGAATCAGGATGGATGAATATTCCCTATAGTCAGTTTTTCCTTAGCCTCTTCAGTGCCATAAGGAAATGCTCATTTAATTATCGGCATCAGGGGTAGAAATAACTACATTAAGCCCTCCAGGGGAAGCTGCCGGCGACGAGCTGCAGATCAGAGCACACAAAAGTTCTTTTTCCGCTTGCTCGGCGTGGGAAGAGGCTTCGGCATTTTGTGGGCACCTGGGCGAGCGGCGGTGGCCGCGGCAGCCGTGCTGCGGGCCCTGGGGAGAGGAGCTGCCAGGAAGGTGCATCATGGCAGGCAGCTGGCGGCCGGGGAACTTGCTTCCAGTTCTCGCTGGCTATTGAACACGTAATCCCAAAAGAATGGAGAGAGGCGATTTGTCAGCCGCACGAGCTGAGCCTGCACAGAGGCAAAGCAAACACGTGCGTTGGTTTGTTCAAAGGGCCGGGGATGCTGGCAAGGAAGATACGGCCTCCTGGAGCTCGGATCGCCCCCCTGCTGTCCCCATGACTGGTTAAACCCTGTTGTGGTTACCAGGGTTTGGATGGACGCTCTTGTTTTGGGGATGGTTTTTTGTGATTGGGAAGCCAGCTTTGCAGCCATCCCCCTGCATGACAACCGCATCCGCTCTTGGCTCTTCCTCTCCTGCCTGATACCTTGTGAAGGTCGCCAGGACCCGTATGTGTGCCCCGGGACTACCGAATCTTTACAGGAGCTTTTTGGCCAAGGATGCACAATGTTGTTTGGAGATCCCTTGTGGGGATGAGACTGCTGAGACGTGCCAGCGTGTGGCAGGGTGGTCGTCACCGCTCTGCCGCAGGGCCTGGAGCAGAGTGTAACCCTTTTGTGCTCCATGTGGTGCCCAGTGAGTTTTAAAGATCTTTTGGGATGTAAAAGGTTTCTTTTATGTTTGACGGGCAACCACGGCTCGAGGGAAGTCCCTCCTATGTCTGCAGTAGCACTCGCTCTGCCTGGGCAGGGAGGCTTTGAAGATGAAGCAGCCACGAGCCTTTATTTGGTGTGCTGGAAATCAGAGCAAGTGCTGTAGGGTCTGCTGTCCAGGTCAGGACAGGATGAGAAGAAGCAGCAAAGGCCCAGCTAGAGGATTTTTCAGCAGACAGATGAAACGCTTTGGGCTTGCAAGAGGGCAAAGGAATCTGTGGGCTGTGGTTTTTCTCTTAGATCAGTGGCTTTCATGCTGTGGTCTGTTAACCCCTGGGGGGCTGTGGGCTGCTTTGAGGAGGCCTGTGAAAGGCAATTGGGGGAAGAAAACTCATTTCTGCTGTATGCAACTGCCTACCCAGTGCCGTTTCCCCAGGGACTGCATCTTCTTTCTGAGCTGGGAACTGCTGCTGTTGATAGTGAGAAGCATGGGGGAGAGCGGCCGTGGCAGAGGAAGGAGGTGTGAAGGCTCTGAGACGATCTGGGGAGGGTGTGAAGGCAAAAACGGTCTGGGAGACTGAAACCAAGCAAGACTGTGACTCCAGACATGAGTGGCTGAGTGAAGGGGGAAGGACAGACAGGCTTGTCCGAGTTGCTGTGACCTGCTTGCACAGAGTGTTCAGGCCCCTGGTGCACGTGTGCTGACAAAGGGCACATCTGCAGTTGTCTGCAATTATCTGCAGAAGTGGGTGCATCTTCTGGCAGTGCTTTGCTGTTTCCCGTGGTGTTTGAGCTCTCATTATGCTGCCTATAAAGATCTATGAAGGCTTAAAGATGCTGGGAGCTACTGTGTGCTCTAGGATCTTCCTCTGAAGAGCTGTCCCGTTGCAAGGACTTCTTCAGTTGTGCCTTGTTCGTCTTGTTGGTGTGGGTTGATAAGTGTATGTGCTCCCCACGGACCTGAGTGCTTTTCCCATCGCTTTGTAAAATGTACTGGGGCCACGGGAAGGGGGCTGGTTTTAGAGGGACACTGGGTGAGGGACCTGGCGGCACCGGAGGAGGATGATGGCAGTCTGATCTTGTTTTCTGAAGCCCTAATTGGAAATGATCTCGGGGATTAGAGTTGTGGCTGGATTTGGAAGTTCTAGTGCAGCGTGGGAGAGCAGCAATAAGGCCGTGTGGGAGCTGGACTGGGAGAGGTCTCGTGGGTGGAGCGTCCCGGATGGGTATGGTCCCTAACGCTGAAAGCACCGAAAGGACGTGTTCTAATAGGTGATCATCTCGTGTGCTTCCCTGCGCGAGCTGCTGCGGGTTGGGAGGGCAGAGACTCCAGGTGAGCGTGGGGGGATCAGCTTGGGCATCCCTCAGCTCAGCTACATATTCTTCTTTTCCCCCACTGCCTATGGTTGGGATCCTTTTTTGTTATTGAAATTACTCCGTGTTTTGTTATGTTCTGCAAGGGGTTTGTGCCGTTGGCTGCTCTGCCCTGGGGCCTCTCTGCTCTCTGCCCTTGGGCCTTGCTCCCTGGCTTTTCCAGGAGCCGTGGTCCGGGGGAGGGAATATCCCCAGCAGATGCTTCCCTCATCTGGTCATTGTGTTTCTGTCCTAACCGATTATCAGTAAATGACCCATTCCTGACCCAGCTCTCCGAGGAAATAACGTTCTTGGGTAACTCCTGAGCTTGGGGTGGGCTTGAAAGGAAGGTCAACGGCAGCAGGGCCAGATGGACATTGTTGCGGCTGCTGCATTGGCAGTACCGAGATGCTCTGCCCCCCTCCCTGGTACCCGTTGTGTGACTGCTGGTGCTGTACAGGCTCGGTGGTGACAAGGGTAAGTCAGCGTGTGCTCCAGGCGAATGTCCTTCCGCAGGCTGGTCCTGCCTTGGTGGCAGCGTGGGGAAGGGCAAAGCAGCCCGTCTGAGGCTCAGCCTGGTGCGCTGACAACTTCAGGGATGCTTGTGTGTATCCTCGGAGAGAAAATTGAAGTTTGCTTGTTGTGAATTACAAAGCAAGAAAATTTGAAAGGTTGTTTGACACAGTCGCAGCCAGATTCCGTTTCATCTCCCCAAATCCCTCCTCTCATTTCAGCTGGATGCAGAAATTACTTATTTCCTCTTTCACTTCTAGCCCTATTCAGCAGCCCCATTGGGAGCTTTTAAACAGCTGCCCCGTCCCATGGAGAGGTGGCTTGCCTTGTGGCGAAAGAATAAAGTGGTTCTTGGTCGGCTAACGTAGAAAATACTTTGGGATTCTTTTTGAATTGCTTAGAAACGTGAAACTGCTCTTATTCACAGCAGTTTGGGAGAAACATGGCAGATGTTCTTTGCTCAGATATATGTATTTTTTTTCTGCTGTTGAGCAAACTCCCCCGTCTGCCTTGTCTGGGGTTGTTGTATTGAATCCTCTGAGTTGAACTGAGCAAGGTTCGCTGCTTCAAGTTGGAGCTGGTTTCTGAGGGACCAGGAGCTAGCAAACGCGTTTCTTCTGTGTATCCTTCAGGCTGGTTCTTTTCCAGTGGCCTCAGAAAGGTAACACCGCACTGTTCTTCCCTGTTGTTGAAATCGCCCCATTCTGCTCCTTGGAGAGGTGAAGCATCTTTTGCAAGGTCAGCGCTACCTCCAGGTGTCAGCTTTGTGGGTGCTCGCAGCCGGCACCGGGGCTCCCGTGCTGGTTTTGTTCCCTCTCCATCTACCTCTCCCGCTTTCTCTCCTTTCTCGCCCCTCCTCTGTCTGAGCTGGGGAGGGTTTTCCCTCCCGTGCTCCCAGCCTGGCGGTTTCCCCAAAGGCTGCCTGCCCTCTTTAGCATGCAGAGCCTCATCTCCTCCAGGTTACGCAGAGGTGCCGCAAAAATAGAAATGAGAGACAAACGCCCCATTGAAGCAGCTGGCGAGCCCTGGCTCCGTTCCCCGCTCCCTCCCATCTACAGTCGCAGGGCTTTATTCATCTGGGTTTCTTTTTTTCCCTATTGCTTGATCTGCCTTTTTAAATACAAAATTGGGAACTGATGGCTGATAGAAGTCGTCTAATCCCCGTTCCCCATCATGGGAGGAAAAGGGCTCGCCACCGATGTCTTGGGCATTAGATTTCCTTTCTGGGCTGTGCCCGTTTGCTTCCCAGCTCGTGCTTTGATTCTTTCTTTGCCGTGGAGTCGACAGCTGCGTTGAGCTCCTTTATGTGATGCTTGGAAGAGAAGGGGGAAGGTGGCAAACCTTGGGTCTGCTGTTCGGTACCCCCCGAGCCTTTTGAGTTTTCGCTGCTGGCACAGAAGGTACGAAGCAATGTCAGGATGCTGATTTCTCCCCTGGTGCGATGGTGCTGTTATCCCTGCGGTGTTCAGGCTGGTGCTGGTATGGAGGGTTCCCCCAGGCCAACCTCTGCCTCCCATGCCTGTGGATCAGGCCCCAAGGTGTTGTCCTACTCCAGATCCACCCCAGGAGAAACCCGGCTTAGTCAGGCTGTGTCTGTTAATGACTCATTCTTAGGATGAGGTGGTGTAGTTTTATCTTGGGCTGAGGAGAGCAGAGCTTCCCGGTAAACAAGATAGTGCAGCTTAGGGGGTTTTAACTGGGTAAACACTTGGGAGTTAAATGAGGGTGAGCAAACTGCTGGGATCTGAGCTTCCCGCATGGGTGGAATGAGCTCCGTGGGTGCCCAGGTTCACCTGCCACGTGGTGTCCATTGCAGAGGTGGTGGGACAGGCTCTGGAGACAGGGTGGCTGATGGAAACAGAGACTCGAGCTGGTACAGAGGTTTGTTTTGAGGTTCCTAGCTGGCTGGAACACCCGGGATGTGTATTGTAGGAAAGCCAAGGTGCCATATCAGCCCTGTCCCTGCTAGTGGGAGTTGGGAGAAACTGAGCCATTGAGGTGGACAAGGAGGATCTGGGCAGTGGGTTGCAGTCCCAACTACACCAAGTTTTCCATGTGGCCTTGGACCTGCTGTGGTCTCTCTGCTCCCCTTTCCTGGATAACTTGGAGAATAATGTTCCCTTTCTCCCCCTTGCTGCTCTCTGTCATGTTTGCTTAAGCTGTCAGCTCCTCAAGACAAGTGCTCTCTCCGCTGGGCTGCACGGGGCTCAGCGCTGCTCTCTGTCGGTCTCGTGTCAGCCTGGGGAAGCCCAGTGTGGGCACCACCGCATGGGAGCTTGATGAGCATCCCTGGCCGGGTCTCTCCAGATCCGTGCTCGTGTGCAAGAGATGTGTGAACCCTCATTTCCAGCCATGACTTCACCGTGGTGCTTGGCTCGCAGGGATCCAGCCCGTCCCCAGTGATAGAATCATAGAATCATTTTGATTGGAAGAGACCCTCAAGATCATCAAGTCCAACCATAACCTAACCCTAGCACTAAACCATCTCCCTAAGAACCTCATCTATGTGCCTTTTAAACCCCTCCAGGGATGGTGACTTCACCACTGCCCCAGGCAGCCTGTTCCACTGTTTCACAACCATCTCTGTGCAGATTTTTTTCCTAATATCCAATCTGAACCTTCCCTGGTGCAACTTGAGACCCAGAGATGCTTTGGTTGGCCCATGATGCTGCGGTACCTTCTCCCCTCGATATTCTGCCTCTGCTGCCGTTCCCTGTTTGTTGCTGCGCTGGCCTCAGCTGGTCTTGCCTTGGATCAATAGAGCAAAATAAATGAGATGGAGAAGTGCTGAAGCCTGGCCCAAGTGTATGTGGGAAAGAGTGACCAATATTGGATTTTGCTGAGTTCAAAGAACAGCAGAGGAAGGTGGAGAACGCTCAGAGCAGGCAGAAGGCTGGAGAAATGTGTTTCTGGCTTCCAGCGTTCCTGGGAGAGGTTTGGTAACAGCCTGGCAAGTCAGCGGCAACCTCCAAGCTTTTGTGCTACCAAGGCAATGTTTTCAGTGAAGGCACCAGGGCCAACCCATCTGCCCTTGCTCCGTAGCTCATCTTGGCGCTTGCGCCGATTTGAATTCGTCCTTCTGGGACGTGGAGTCGTAGGAGGCGGTGGTGGGAAGGAGCCTCGGGAGGCTGCCTGGTCTGTGCCCTTGCTGGGAGGCAGTTCAGCTTAAACCATTTCACACCACGTGTATCCAGGTCCTTGCAGCATCCCGGTGACGTCTCAGCGGCGCTTTGTAAAATCTCTCTATTTCTGGTACTCCAGGGCCATGCAGGCATTTTCCCATCTGCGTTCCGGTGCTGTCTCAGAGCTGTTTCTAATACAGGCGTTTCTCCTTTTAAGACATTTCTAATGGGTGGTTTCCTATCTTGTGCCAGAAATGCTTGGTGGTGGTTCTCAAGGTGGTGACTTACCACTTTGTGCTATTTCTTTTCTTAATATTTCTAATATTTCCATTCTCCAGATCACCTGGCTGTACCTACGGTCTTTCTTTGCAGTGAGGATGTCTCCTGGCTTTGTGTCCTTGGCTAATTTCATTATCACGTCCCTAATTTTTATCCCAAGGTCACTTAGGAAAACGTTAAAGAACAACAGATCCAAGGACAGGCCTTGAGGAATTTCACTAATAGCCTCTCTCCAGCACAAGCCTCTCTCATTTTTCGTATAGCCAATGCCTTACGGTTGCCTTACAGTTTTCCTGCTAGACGCTGTCTTTTCTTGCCTCTCTGGTAACTCAGCATGAGGCACTGTATCAGATATTTTGCTGAAGTCCAGATGGATTAGATTTGCTGCATTTCTCTTGTCTAGAAAATCGGTTATCAAAGAAAAACACCAAATTAGTCTTCATTTCAGCTTATTCAATTAGTTCAGTTCAGTGACTGGTTCATTAAGAACTGAGAAACTGAGTATGAGCTGAGAAAGCGGGATAACTTGTCCTTTTTTCTTCTGGTCTATGAATAAAAATCAGCTATGAGAGGATGAGATCGTCTTGTTTTATGTGCTGAAGAACAGAGGGCTAGGAAGCAATTGGTTCAGTTCACCCAAATTAGTTACTTTGCTTGCTTAACAAAACTGTTTTAAATGTAAAACATGTTTTGGTAATCTCATTTTTTCCTTATGTCTCCATATTTATGACGGTATTTATCAGCTGAATAAAGCCAACTTCCAGGTGCTGTTTTCTTGCATTTTGATGATGTGCGTGTGAATGTACCTTGACACAAATCACAATTAAAGTCTCATCTAGGAATCAAGAAGTGTCAGTCAAACCTTATAAGAGATTAAATGGAAATAACAAGGATATAATTGTTGAAAGAAAGGTGTAAACTGCAGCCTGCCTCCCTGCTTAGTGTTAGGTGGATGTTTGCTGTTGTTGCATTTAAATTCTTACCTGTGGCGGTCAGCTCTTCCTTAGCAAAACAAAAAATGTGTAGGCAAAATTAAGTTCAAATTATAGAATCACTTTGGTTAGAAGAGACCCTCAAGATCATCAAGTCCAACCATAACCCACCCCTGGCACTGCCCCATGTCCCTGAGAACCTCATCTCTGTCTGTCCAACCCCTCCAGGGATGGTGACTCCAGCACTGCCCTGGGCAGCCTGGTCCAACGCCCCACAGCCCTTTTGGTGAATGAATTTTTCCTAATATCCAATTTAAACCTCCCCTTGTGCAACTTGAGGCTATTTGCTCTTGTCCTCTTTTCAGCCTGCTGATTTAAAATATGGTTAATATTGATGATGTAAATAATTTTGGTTCACATCGGTCCCCCTGCATATAATAGAGCTGCAGATCAGAAGTACTAGGGTGAAATCTTCCCTGGGTGACAGTCAGATAGGAAATTCTCATTGACTTCATAGGGCCAGAATTTTGTGGCTTAAGCATAAGACATTCTACCTCCTCTCTAGGGTGATTAACAAGGCACCCATTAATGAACTATCACTTAATAGAGGTGCCCCAGGCTGGATGGCTCTTCCTGGATGTGGATGCTCCTCTGTGGGGTTGTGGATGTTCCCCAAAATACCCTGATTTTCCTCCCAGCCGAGTGCACAACCCATCGGAGGGGCGGGTGTTCCAGCAGGTTGGTTTGGCTGCAAGAAGATGAGCCCGGTGGGTGTCAGTCCTATCTCTTACGTGGGTTTATTGTCATTTTACAGGGACCTTGTGCCTCTGCCTCGCCTCCTCGGAGGAGCCAACCGCCGATGGCCTCACGTCAACTTCCCTGCTGGACTTTGCCATGATGTCCCAGCTGGAGGCCACAAATTCCCACGAGCAAACCAGCCTGGAGGCCGCGGAGCCCGATCTTGCCCCTGTCTCTCTGCATGCTGCCCCGGGATCGGGCTTTGCCAGCGAGGAGAATGAGGAGTCCAAGATCTTACAGCCCCCACAGTACTTCTGGGAAGATGGGGGAGAGATCAACGAGTCCAGCCTGGACTTGGGACCGGCAACAGGTAGGCTGGTTTTACCCCATTCTTCTTCCCCGCTCTGCAGGGACTCCGGGGAGGGGGAAGGATGCAGGGATCTGTTTTCCTGCTTTGACACAACTCTCGCTAAGAGGGCCTGAGATTAAACGTCAGCTCTATTTTCTCACCTCAGTGCCTGATGTGTCCCCAGTGAACCTTGAGCAAGCACAGGCTTTAGAAACCAAGTTACAGCTGAGCGTTTATTCCTGAGCTGCTATGAGCTGGGAAAAGTATTGCCTCTGTCCAGCTTCCCACTGCCTCGTGCCCTTCTTTCTCTCTCTCCTTCCCCCTTTTATGCTCTCTTCTCTCTCTCTTCTTTTTGTTGCTGTCAATTAAGCACAACCTAAGCTTCTCAAGACCCTGGTTCAGACATCAAGGCCATCTTTGGGTCTGAGTCAGAGCTGGGTTCCCTGGACCAAATCCTGGATTCCGCACCTATGACTTGAGTGGGGATTTGGCCCAAGGGAAGGCAGTAGGTTTTCTCTCTTGGGCACCTGCCCTGTCCTGCCTGTTCCCCGGGGAGCCATGGCCAAAATGAGTTTTGTTGGCATCCGAGCTTGCTTTCCTCTGTGGAGTGTTTTTTGAGACGAGTGACTCCCATCAGTGGTCTCCCCTGAGCCCCTCGCTGGCTTTGAGATGCTCTCAGGAAGATGGATGGCAGGAGGGAGGACGAGCATTTGCAGTGTTTGCAGTAGCTTAGGAGATTATTTCACATGTTCCTGCTCTTAAGTGTCATGTGGGGTGTGTATTAAGTGTTACCCAGGGGCCAGGCTTCAGCCTTATCCCTCCTCCCTTATCCAGTACCGCTGCCTTCCTCTCACCAGGTCTGACTCAGGTTTGCAGTTAGAAAGCACAAAGCTTATTTTATCTTCATTCCTGTTTCTGTGACCTTCCCAAAGAGCTGAGGCTGCTGCAGCGCTATGGCTCAGCCTGTGCGGGGTCAAGGGCCATCCCAGCTTAGAATCAAAGAACAGAATCACAGAACAGTTTGTGTTGAAGGGACCTTCCCAGCTCCCCCAGTGCCACCCCTGCCATGAGCAGGGACATCCTCACCAGCTCAGGTTGCTCAGAGCCCCGTCCAGCCTGGCCTGGGATGTCTCCAGGGATGGTTCAGCCACCACCTCTCTGGCCAACCTGGGCCAGGCTCTCACCACCCTCAGGGCCAACAATTTCTTCCTCATGTCCAGCTTGAATCTCCTTCCTTTAGTTTAAAACCATCACGCCTTGTCCTGTCGCAACAGGCCCTGCTAAAAAGTCTGTCCCCATCTTTCTTATCAACCCCTTTTAAGCACTGAAAGGTGCAATAAGGTCTCCCCGGAGCCTTCTGTTCTCCAGGCTGAACACACCAGCTCTCTCAGCCTGTCAGCTTAGGTCTCCAGAGCCCTTTGCTCACCAACATTGCTGCTAAACCCCTGTGGCCGTGCTCTCACTGCCCTGGGGCACTCGTGGTCCCGGCCGTGGGGCAGCTGTGCGGATGCTGCCCCCGCAGCGATGCTCGGGGCGGGTGGTTCATGTTCCCTGGGCCGCGCTCTGGCTCAGGCGCTGGCAGGCTGCTCAGCGGCGCTTTTATTTGTGTGCCAGCAGGCACCTGCATGTGCTCACAGATCGGGACGTGACTTGGAGAACAGCGTGTGCTTGTGCATTGAGAGCGAGATGCTCTGGGTACCGAACCCAGCCTCGCCTCCTGCACGTGCCCGGCCCCATTTGTATGCAGAACACGCTCTTCTCTCCTTCCGTTCTTGCCTGCAGTGCTTTCCTCCGTGAACAGATGTGCTCTTTCAGCTGTCCTTTCCGCATACCCTGCCCTGTCCACTGCCCAGCTAATCACTTTTGTGCTTCCAAGCACTGTTTTTTACCCCCCTGCCCCTGGCCATTGCTGCGTCCAGAGCCCGTGTCTCGGTGGCATTTCAGAACCTTGGTTAATAGAACAGGTTGAATTATTCAAGAGCTGGGAGCGCATTTCTACTTAAAATTTAATTAGAAACCTGCTGTGTGTCATTTTACAATAAAGGATATTGTAATAGCATCCCTAGATTGTGCAGCCTTCTCCTGTCGTGCAAAGCCCGTGCACGAGATGCACACAACCGATGGATCTGACGGGCTGCCTGTGTGAGGGATGCCATATGATACCTCTTGGAACTGTGTGATGACATCTGTTGGGTTATTTTCAATGTATAAATCCATTAAACAGTTTCAAACAGCTGCTGTTTGAGGAAAAAAAAAAAGTTTATGGTATAAGTTTTCCTTATGTGGGATTTCTCTCTGAAAAACAATGAAGTGTAGCTTGGTGTAGTTGATAACTCTGTCCCGGGCACAGATTTGAGACCCTGTATCAAGGCACAAAACAGCGTTGTTGTACTACTGGAGAGAGAAAATTAACTGTTAGGAAAGGAGATGTGTGCTGGTTTCTTTCTGTGTTTGGTGTGAAGTTATTGGGTGGTCTCGTTGCAGATAGGCCAGATCTCATGAGATTTCAAAGCTGTATTAATCATTTTGGGGTTTTTTTATGTGCTGAAGACCGTGTGGGGAGACTCCTCTGCCTTTGTGTGACTTTGAGGCTGCAAGAGAGGAAAAGTAATAACAATCTGCAGCTGCTGCTCTTTTTTTTTCAAGTGCACTCAAACATCCTTTAAAAATATTTCTGGAAAACAAGTGGCATCTAAGGCCACCTGTTAGTCCATTAGAAAGTGAGAACAAACTCCCACTGGCGGAGCACAGCTCAGCCCAGGGCGCTGTTTTTCCGGAATAATGTGCTTTTCCTGATTTATGCTACGGAACAGTAAATCTATATTGACATCAGCGATCAGCAGCCTGTGGAAGGGCCCTGAGATTTGTGTCTTTCTGTCTGAGCATGCACAGAAGCGCACGCCCGCGTCCTTGCTGACCCGTGCGCAGCTGCTACCCCATGGAGCCGCATCTGGAGGAGGTGGATGAGGTCTGGTGGGAACGTGGGTGCCGTATCCTTATGGAAAGAAGCAGCCTGTGGCTCGTGCTTCAGCCGAGAGGCAGTTCAGTGGATCTGTGAACCTGTTACTTCTGCATCCCCCTGCCTTCAGGCTTCCAGGGAACCCAGAAGCTCTTCAGGTTGTAGTTTGGGTTTGGCTGCTTTGTTTTGGCTTTGGCATCAAATGAGCCTGAGCCACAGATCAACCCTGAAAATAGAGTGGACCTGCAGGGACTCACATCTGGCCCATCTTGTCCTCTTCTCCGTTCTTCTCACCTTCCTCATCTTATTTTGCCTGGAGGCTTCTAATCCCCAATGTTTCCTGCTGTCACATTCATTGCCTGGGCAACAGATGCCACGTCTCTTCTAGCTTTAGGAGTAGAAAATGAGAGTCATTAGGGCTGCGTGTTCCTTTGAGTCCCTATTTTTAGTGGAAGAGTTATATGGTGGCGTATCCATCCTGGAGCGGCCTCTGGTTTGCACCTCTTGATGTTCTCCTTTGGCTCGGTCAGAACACAGCGCCACTCATGTTCCTCATCCAGTGTATGCTCTAGGTTGAAGCAACCTAATCATTAATTGCTGGCAAGTGCGGGCTCCCAAAAACTGGTGCAAGACTCATGAATGTCTGGTGAATGAACAAATTTAGTCCCTCTCCTCTGTCTCCCAACACCTGAGCCTCCAAGGACCGGAGCCCATCACATCTTCAGTGGGATGATGGAGCTGGCATGAAGCTCGCTTTGTCACAGCCAGGATCTGCTCCTTTAACGCCAAGGTTGTGCCTTTGAAGACCAAGGCACGACTGTCCAGGGAGCTATCAAATCCAGTCTTATAGGTTGGTGAGTCACCAGGATGGCATGTGGTGCTTTGAGGGGGGGAATTGTAAGCTTTTAATTATTCATAATAATTAGCAGAAGAGATTGCCAGGAGAGCTAAGATGAAGGGTAGCAGGACAGGTCAGTTAGAAGGACTGTATTCAAAGGAAAAGAAGTTTTCTGGCCAGCTAATGGGATAAAATATCTTCCACCCCCCACTCTTCTCTGATAGTGCGATTCACTTCCTTCTGTGATGAATTACGTGCTTCTGGCCGGAGAGATCCCGGCCTCGCTCAGCCTTACCGAAATCTGCTTCCTCTTCATCCAGACTGACAGCAAATCTGCAGTTCTTAATACCATCTTCAACCCAAGCATTAATGAAATGAAGCACCTGGTAAAGACTGTCTGCATAAGCAGCTTAGCGCTGAGCAGCCCCTGCCTGAGCTCAGCTGCTGGGCTGCTTCTTGTTTATGCCCTGGTTTAGTGTCCACGGACACGTTGGGTGATCTATCTTGGGACAAGCCATCTCGACAAAAGCTGGCCTGTGACAAAGAGGGTTTCTCCACGTGTAGCATTATTCTGGTGCAGCTATCCTCAAGCGACTCAGTATTTGGGTGAGGGTGGCTTATTTTAGCCTTGTTGCAGCTCAGACACTGAGCAGGAGAAGAGACGTGGGGCTATTTGGGAACAACTGTAGCACTTGGTGCCCTGTCTGTACCTGAAGCAAATTCAAAGTGTAATGAGACCTAACGATTTTGCTGCCCTGGCTCTTTCTTTTAGCCATGACCTCTTTTATGTGTCGTGGAGTTGCAGATAGTAACTTCTCCTCACGCTTCTGGAAGATGAGGGTATCAGCCCCAACTGGCTCAGTTCCAGCACCAGTAATTGCATTTTGCCTCTCCGAAATCCCCTGCAGTTTCAATCAGATGGAGTGTGCCTTTTTGCAGGAAGCCTCACTGCTCTATGCTGCAAAACAGCAAGCAGATACCGCCTCAGACCTGGCTACGTTTTAAGAAGCAAGTGGAATGCACCTTGGACTCCCCAAAGTTGGCAGGTGCTTTAGCACGAACGGCACTATCAGGCTGTCTGGTTGCGGTGGGAGCCCAGGAATGTTCTTGTCTTTATTACAGTGCCTTCTAGTTATCAGTAATTCAATCACTGGTTAACATGATCTTCCAGTTTAATCCAATAAAGACCTTATGGTTGGGTTATATGTACTAAAAACAATGAGGGTCACCCTTTTTCTGAGCTGTCACAGTTGCTTTAAATAGCTCATAGTGGCAAATACAGGGTAGGGAATCTTGTAGGGCAGTAACTGAGACCGGTTCTTCTGAATGAAGGAGAAGCAGAGATGTAATGAATTAAATGTCTGGCAGGGGAATTGTGCTTTGGCACGGTGCCGAGCCCTGGCCCTTTTGATGTCAGTGAAGTTTTGGTATTGATTTCAGAGGAAGCAGGACATCGCCTACATGGCAGCTCTTGCAGAAGTTTGGAGCTCACGTTCACCTCTCCCAGGGCAAATAATCTCCCCAGGTGAAGGAAACGAGTCTGTGCGACCCAGACCTCGGTCTGCTGGGAGATGCAAAGGGCAGGACTCGGGGTGGCAGGTGGGCTGCCAGGATGGGTCTCTATTAAAACCCAGGGGCAATGTGGACATCGCTTCTCCCTGCGGTGGCCGGTAGATCTCAGTGGCCTGTTTGCAGCCAGAACAGGGTGACAAGTCACCATATCACAACCCCAAAGGTGAGCAGCTGGATCATGCTCTTCTTTGGGCAGCATCTGGAGGGAGCTGCTGACAGCAGGAAGGGGATGAGCTGTGGGTTGAGGAAGCCACTTGCCAGCTGAACAGGAGCGTCTTTGCACCTCCTTGGGGTGGAGGGAGCAGCGTTGTTTGCTCCGGAGGGATGGGGAGGAGCGTGCAGGAGCAGCACGGGCAGCCCCGGGTGCCAGGGAGTATCCAAGGCCGTGGGTGTCTGTGCTGGCATGGGAGCTCACACCCGCTCCAGCAGCAGCAAGCGATGGATTGGAGTCAGGGATGCCTGGAGATTCCTTGTGTGGATCTGCTCTGGAAGGCGTCCAGGCAGCTGCTGCCCACTGTGCTCAGGCATCTGCTTTGGCAGGCAGGAGAAGAGATGTGGGTTTGGGGTTTTCAGACAGTCGCTTCCTTAATAACAATAACTGTAGATAGGGCAGGGTGCTTGTTTCTGGCTGTGGAGGGATCCTCTTGCTTCCCTTTCTCACTCAGAATATGTGCTGTGCTCGTCTAGGGAGAAATGGAGTTCATTGAGATGCAGGCTCCTGAAGCAGAGTTCCTCCATACAGGCAATTTCCCAAGAAAGATGAAGGTTGATTTATGCCTGGTGGATTTATGGCTGCCATTCTGAGCTTAACGTGTCTGATCTGACACATGCTCTCCTTTTCCTGGCATCCCAGCTTTTCCTGGGCTTCCAGAAGAAGCCACTGCCTACTCTGACCTGACAACTGGGAGGTGCATCTTTCTCCTTTAGCATCTACATTTTTCTAGCAACATCATGTGCATTCATGGTCAGAGGCACAGAACCACCAGGGGCTGAAGTTGGAGGAAGGGGAGTCAGATTTGCCTCCTGTTTCCCTGCAGCAAAACTGTTCTTTAATGGCAGAGAAAACTCATAGTGCAGATGTTTGTAGGATGACACTTCTGCTGTGAAGTGCTGAACAAACTGAAGATGGCCAGGTCGATTCAGGTTTTGGTGGTATTACTTGGGTGTGCCAGGGAGTAGGATTTGCTTTGCTGTGCTGTTGTTTCTCTTCCCTTGTATTTCTTGTTTAACGTGTGGCTACCAACATCTTTCTGAGTCCCATGTGAAGTTAATCCCTGGGTCCCAGCTTAATTCCTAACACTCAGAACCTCACCTTGGAGATGCCAGGTACCAAAGCTGTTCTTTGCAGGTCTCCTGGCTGGCACGTCTGCGGAAAAACCTTCAGGACAGAAGGGAGTTGGGGGGATGAACATGTGAATTATCCCTAGGGAAGGTGGGTTCCTTGGGTTGGGACAGGGAGCTGGGGAGCTGACACTGCACTTGTCAGATTGTGGGGTTTTATTTGGTGGCAGGCTACCTGTTCTTAGAGGGTCTCTGCTATTTGATGCCATCTGTGCCTGGACACAGCGCTCTGCCTTTCAGAGTTCATGGTGACTCGGGATGTGACATGAAGTCTCTTGGATCTCTTTTCTAGATTACAGCTTTCCCCCTGCATCTCAGAAGGCCCTGCTGAAAGGGAATGGGACACAGGTGAAAGACAACTGGGAAACAGCCACTGTCCAGCCGCCGGCAGAATTTGTTGAGCCTGACTTGCACAGACCTTTCTCCAGCACGCTGGAGGAAGAGGAGGGGCTGCTCCCCATAGACCACTCCAGGGGAGGAGTGGAAAGTCTCCAGACCTCCGGACCTGAGGTTACATCTGCTGAACCCATGGGCCAAGAGGACTCCTCCTCCCTTCTGTTTTCCACAGCCTCTGCCAAGCCAGGTGTTGCGACTGAGGCAGCCGTAGGAGGGCAAGAAGAGGACTCTGTTCCTCCAGGCTCAGACCTTGGAAGCAGCATGGGGCCAGGTCTTCTGCCTATGTCCTCTATTTTTTCTCCGACTGTTGCTGCGAGGTCTCCCAGTGTTTCAGAAGAGCCCTTTGAGGTGACAGCTGTGGACACATGGGCTGTTGAGGGAGCAGATTTGGAGCTGACTGTGACTACCACAAGAGCAGAACCTGTAGAGGCCACAGTGGAGGCTGGTGGGGAAGAGCATTCAGCCAGAGAGGAGGTCTTGGAGACTACGCTGGGGTGGGAGATGCTGGAGCCCACAGCACTAACTGGAATGGAGCAGACAGAGGAAACACCTGCAGGGACGCCCTTTCCTGGAGGCAGCTCCCCAGACACCCAGACTCTTTCTGACAGTGAGCAGCGCATGGCGACTTCTGCATCTCCGTGGGACAGGGCTGATGAGTCTGCGCCAGATCCCATCTGGAACGACACCGACACCAAGGCAGCCACGGAGACGGTGGCAGCAGAGAGGAGCTTGTCACCTCAGGCTGGGGACGCCCGCGTGGCCGTGCTGCCGACAGAGCTGCCCTGGGACTCAGCACAGGTACCGCTGGCAGTGGGTGGGAGGTTGCAGTGGAGATATTTGGGTGCTGCTCTCTTAAGGGGGTGTTTGACCCCTTAGCTTTACCCATCCCCATGTCTGAGTGTTAGAAGTAGGTTTTTCTTTTCATCCAGCCAAAACTGAATTTTGGGGACAGTATTTCACAGCTCTTCTTAAGGATATCCATCGTCCTTGCTGCAAGCCCTGCCCCCTCACATCTTCCTCAGCGAGCTGCTGCTCAAAATCCTGCTTCTAATAAACACCTGCCCTCTGGGGCATACACAGCAGCAAAAGCTCCTTGTTTTCTCTGCCTGCGTTATTGGAAGTGTCAGGACAAAAATGACCCCAAGGATTTCTGGAAAGGGAGCGAGAAGGAGATGCTATTTTTGCTGCTGCTGCCTGCAGGGGCCAGATGCAGAGCAGGTGGAGCAGGGCACAGCGGTCCAGGAGGATGCTGGGCCAGGAGAAGCCCGTGGGAGAGGAGGTGTGAGGTGAGCTGCAGTTCCTGAATCCAGCAAACCAGCAGGAGCTGGCTGCTGAGAAAGTACCAGGGAAAGCTTTTAATTGTGCTTTCTGACCCACGGTACTCAGGAGCCCGAGCAAGTGACTTAGTCCCTCTGCGTGTCCAATCCTGCCTGCAAAGTGCTGCCCTGTCTCACCAGTTTGCTTAAGGACCGCAGAGGCTCTTGGTTTCAAGTTTTGTGTTAAGTGCTGCTCACACTCAGGGTGAGGCTGAAGGCTGGAGAGCTTTCCACTGGGTACCTGAGTCCTCCTGGAGTCTAGATAGAGCTGGAAGGTAAGCTGGGCTTTGGCAGCTTGTCCCTGCCCCATGCGTGAACACTGAAATAGTGAATCCTCCTTAATGCAGAGGTTTAGAGGACAGTTATGTCCTTGGAGAGGCACTTCTCTGGAGTGTGGCACAGCCCCTTGCTCCTGTCCCTTGTATACATCATGCTTTCAGCAGGAGAGCTGCATCTGCTGCCCAAACCCAGCTGTCTTTATGTCTTGTCTCTCCAGGTGATCTGCAAAGACTGGAGCAACCTTGCGGGGAAAAACTACATCATCCTGAATATGTCGGATAACGTTGACTGTGTAAGTCAGCCCAAAGAGATTTGATGGCATGTGGAGAATAGTGCTTAGAGATGTGGAGGCAGACACAGCTCCTGCTGTCTGCTTTCGCTACAGAACATGGTAAAAGCACTAAATCTCAAAGTCCCTGTAGAGGCTGTGGAGGGAAGGGGAGGAGGACAGAAATATCCCTGTTCTCCAAATGGGGAAAGTGTGGGAGGGAAGAGATGATTTTGCTCAAAGTCTAGCACATGTCAGTCCCGTTTTTGACTAACTGCTGGCTGCTGGTCTGTGCCACTCAGTACCTGATTGTCATGAGACATGGGAGCTTTTAGCATTGCACCCCTTACTGGTGGGAAACGTGGCAGGATTGAAGGGCGATTCTCCTTCTAGCTCTTTCTTTTCCTTCCTTCCAGGATGTAGTCACGTTTCTCTGGTGGCTCAGAGGAATAAGGACTCCCCATTTGCAGTGTGAATGGTTCAGTGTCAAGCAGCTGTCACTAAATCTTCCTTAAGTGCCTCTTCTCCCCATCCTGTTATCATGTGTGTTATCTGGGTCTGTTGACCAGCCACGCTCCGCTAATCCAGTGCCTGTCCATCCATCCCTATAAAGCTGCAGTTAATTCACGAGCCCAGAGCCCCGTGTGGATCCCTGGTAAAAGGGCTTGTTCACCTCTGCTGGGCACTTTAAAACCAATTGTGAAAGGCCTGGGGTCAAGGTGCCTTTCATAATACTAAGAAATGATTACGAGCTTGACAGCCCGAGACTGAAATGTTTCGCTGGGGACCCCTGCTCTGGCCTTGCGTGTCTGCCCTCTCGCTTCCTGGGGCTCCTGCCTGGTTTTGTTACTGCAGGGTGGTTCTGTGGCACTGACCCTATTGCCACCACTGGTGAGTTGTGATTTTAGTGGGTTTGTTTGGTTTGGTTTGGTTTGGTTTGGCTTTCCCAAGGTGAACTTTCTGGGCACAGGGAAACCAGGGGAATTCCTATACCCAATAAAGCACGCTGACAGCTTTCGGGGCAGATGAAAAGTTAGTCTCTTTTGTCCTGATGCAGGCAAACCAGTTTGCTCTTTGCTATTAAAAGCCTCCAGTGCTTCACAACTGCAACTCAGAAAATCAGTCCTTGAAAACCAGAGTCCTGCTGCCCTGTTGCCTCCATGCCCCAGTCCCCATGGCGCTTCCTCCCATCTCTGTGGGGTTTAAATGCTGGTTAATTTTGTAACACGTAGTATTTTCCTTCCTGTGGTCACTTGCACTTGTGTTGTTTAAACCACTGGAAGGGCGAGAACTGAAAAGCAGATGTGCCGATGTTTCTTGACCAAATTGTGTCTTTGCTGTTGAATCCTCAGTTCTGCTTTGCTGAAAGAAGACAGAGCCCTGGGATAGGCAGGACTGAACTGTTTTTCTACTTGATTTCATGTTTCAAAACATATTTCCCAGCGAGTGATTTGTGCTGGCCTCCCACTTATTCGAAGGGACACTGGTCGACATACATATTTAACATGAATGTCGCTTCGTTCCCTGCCTCCCATTGCCGCCTTGCATGGCTGAAGCTGGAATCAAGCTCTTCTCCTTTCCACTGCTGTTGCCGCAGTTTGTTTCCTACCCATGGTAATGGGCTCGGTTTGGATAACTCACCCACCCTCTGCCCGCCCCTGTTTTCTGACTTCTGTATCCGAGCCCTGTGCTGTTTGGATTCCCAGGGTTGTGAGGGACAAACTGCATTGCAAGTGCTGTAGTTTAAATTGGTGTAAATGGTGATTCCTCACATATTTCTTATGTTTTGATGACCTGGTGTGATGCCAACTCTGACCTAAAAGCTGAGGGACACAGAGGATATTTAGTCCATTTCAGAGGGCTGCACCTTAAGTTTTAGTATTTTTCATAGTGCCAGGCTTCTCCCTGCTGCAGGGATGGTGTCTGTATCGCTGGGTTAAACTGGCAGCCCATTTATCTTCCTAATGGGCTATGGGCAAAGCAGTCACTTCAGTCTTTCTCTGGGCACATCTCCCACTCATTATAACCGGGGAATTTTGCCCAGATGGGGACGGTGGGATCTGACCTGGCTACACCTCAGGAGGTGACCTGATGTGCATTCAGGCCTCCTTCTCAGCTCCTTTTTCCCCACTAGGTAGAATTTATCAGTGCTCTGCAACCTCTGCTTTCCCCATCTCTCCCTGTTTTCCTCCTGCTCCTCCTTGCTCCGCATCCCCAAAACGGAGCCGCGGGCTCCTCGCTGTCCCTGCTGCCTCTGTGCCAAAACCCTGACCTGATGAGACCAGACACCGCCGGGCCCTTGTGATCCAGGCCCCAGTCATCGGTGTCTTTTCCAATTAGGCCATTTTCGGCACAGGCCTGTGCCTGCCCTGAGTGCTTCAAATCGCCATGGCAACAAGAGCTCTCCATTTTATTAATCATCTGTGTGGCCTTCAGGTTGGCATGGCAACCGGAGATAAGAATAGAAACACGGGAGTGAGGAAGCGCGGAGTAGCCCGCCAAGGGATGGCTGGAGCTCGTCAGGCTGAGCGGCACCCGCTGACCCCGCGCTGGCTGCGGGGAAGCCCGGCTGCCTCCTCCTTGTCTTGCCCGATAACATCACTGCAGGATCCCTGTGCGATGGGGCAGCTGGGCCCGGCACGGTCTGGGGCGTATGGTGGCCGCAGGAGCCCAGGAGGAGGGTTGTAGAATCACAGGAGCACAAAATAGTTGGGGTTGTAAGGGACCTTCAAAGTTCATCCAGTGCCACCCCTGCCATGAGCAGGGACATCTTCACCAGCTCAGGTTGCTCAGAGCCCCGTCCAGCCTGGCCTGGGATGTCTCCAGGGATGGTTCATCCACCACCTCTCTGGCCAGCCTGGGCCAGGCTCTCACCACCCTCAGTAAAAAGTTTCTTCCTCGTATCTCGGTCTGGTGTGTCAGATGTGTGTGGGTCCAGCCTGGGGCACGGGGGAGCGTTGCACCAGGTTTAGCATTGCTGGCTTGTGGGCACAGCTGGTTCAGGGGTCTCTGTGCTACATCTGCCCTGTTCCCTCCATGCACTCACCAAGGTCCCTTTCCTGTGGCAGGAGGAGTTTCGGCTGGAGAGGGGTCCCCAGCTGTTGGCACTGGTGGAAGATGCCTTCTCCAGACAGGCGGACGGGCTGCAGGACCGCTGGCTGATCTCTCTGAGCAAACCCAATGAGAACGACAAGCACTTGCTAATGACACTGGCAGGGGAACAGGGTAAGTGCTGGGAGAAGGAGCCTTCTCATGATGGGGGAGTGTGTTTAAGGGGCTCTCGAATGGAGGTGCTCAACCATGTTGGAAGAAGCTTCTGCTTTCCAGTCCATTACAATCCCACCAGCTCCCAGTGTTAACTGGACTTGGGGGATGGAAGAGGGTTGAGGACAATCTTTTTCTTCACGTCTTCCTTCTAGCTTGTCCATCACCACTTGCGCAAAGCTCCATCTCCTGCTCTTTGCCTCTTGTGAGAGGACAAGAGGGAACGGCCTCAAGTTGTGCCAGGGGAGGTTTAGATTTGATATTAGGAAAAATTTATTCCTGGAAAGGGTTGTTGGGCATTGGAACAGGCTGCCCAGGGCAGTGGTGGAGTCACCATCCCTGGAGGGGTTCAAAACATGTGTAGATGACGTTCTTAGGGACATGATTTAGAGGTGGACTTGATAGTGTTAACGGTTGGACTCGATGATCTTAAAGGTCTTTTCCAACCAAAATGATTCTCTGATTCTATCTGTCTGAGATAACCTGAACTGAGAGCAGTACTTATCTCTCCTTCTCTACAGGTGTCATCCCTACAAAAGATGTTCTCATGGCACTGGGGGATGTTAAGAGGAGCTTAGCTGAGGTAAGAGCCTGTCCGCCTGCATCCGTCTGTTAAGACTAGCTATACAATTAAGCAGTTTGAAAGCTGGGAGTATATCTCATTCTAGCTGAGTGCTGAACCCACAGCAGGCAAACAGATGAGTCAGACACTTGGCAAACTCCCTTCTCCCCTCTCTGGTAGCTGCCAGGCCATCAAATGTCTGCTCCTATTAAGAGCATAGCTGTGGGTTACTCCCTCCTTGCTTTTCTGGCTTGATTGTGAAGCTGCTTTAGGCACATAGATTTTGTTGGGTTACTTGGTCTCATCCCTTCTACGCTATTGCCTGTGGCGTTGTGGGTGCTGCAGAGCCCCAGGGTTGGCCCTGCTCACCCTACAACTGATTTACATCCATTGGCTGCTCTCAGTAGCTCAGGCTTTGCTGAAGGAGGTGGGAGAGGTGCCTATACTAGATGGGACACGATCACTCACCTTCCTGCAATCCCCAGGTCTGCATTTCACTGCTTTATACAACTGCCTGTGCAAGGGCAGGCAGAGACCAGAGGTGATGGATGCCACCTTCCACTGCCAGCTGCCTCTTGCCCTCACATATTCTCCTCTCACCATGGACACCTTGGAAGGGGATAGAGATGAGGACAAATTAGTCCCATGACCTCTGACTTTGCTCCTTAGGCCTACAGGATATGTAGGCACCGAGGGCCTGATTCTGCTTGTGTTTTTCACACTACTGGAGTAACTCTGCTGACCATAGCAGCAGAGTTGGGCTATGGCTTCCTGACTCTCTGCTCTCTATTTTTTCCCCGACCTAACAAACTGGTGCAGTTAGACAAAGCGAATTAAGTGCTTGATGATGTATTGACTGGCTTACACTAGAGAAAGTGCAAAAAGCCAACCGTCTAGAAATTGCGTGACTAAAGTATCAGCAGCTAGAACTGTCCAGAAAGAAGGATTTGTGTCAGTGAAAGGTTTGACTTCTTTGTGCAGCTGTGACCCTACGTTAACGTGCATCCTACCAGAGCAGCCTTGCCACCTGCCTCCAGCTCCATCAATAATGAAACACTGACCTTGCGCTAGCACAAGCTTGGGATAAGGAGGAAGGATATTCTCTTACACCTCTCATACTTGCTTTTGAATTGATAGGTAGCCTGTTTGAAATCTGCGGAATCACTGGGACCAACCAGCTTTGTTTGCTGACAACCACAGGAGACCCATTTCTAGGGCAGCTTTTGGAATCAGCAGGCACCTGTGTGCTTTCAAGACATTTGAAAGACCACTATACACTCTTAGGACCAGAGCTTTAATAGAAACCTGTTTATTATGGTTTTGTTCTCAGTCACCAAAACCTCAGCACCCATCAATGGTCCATGGTTTGTTTTGGGTACTGTTGGGTGATTTCTCCCATTAAATCCTCCTTGTCTTGCACATTGGTCTGGTCCTTGTGCAGGTGATCAAGGTAAGATTGTGCCTACTGTCATTTGCTGACATATCAGCTTTCATGGAAGATGGTGTTAAATTTAGTCATGTGCCTTCTAGTCCTGTCAGACAGTGAACATCCTGACTGCCCACCCCAGGCTTTTAGTTCCTCTGCCCACACTGATGCTCCTGGAAAGTCTGACCAGGATCCCACCTGTCTGCAGGCCGGGGGATTTAGCGTACCCCTTTCTTTCTTCCAGATCGGCATCCAGAATTACTCGACGACAACAAGCTGCCAGTCGCACCCCAACCAGACACGCAGCGATTACGGGAAACTCTTTGTGGTACTGGTGATTATCGGCTCCATCTGCGCCATCATCATTGTGCTGGGGCTCATCTACAACTGCTGGCAGAGACGCCTGCCCAAGATGAAGAACATGGTGAGTGAATGCTGGACAGGTGAGGAAGGTGGCTGGACTCCTATCCCTCAGGATGGATGGGATTGGAAAGCTAAAAGGGAGATTGTTTTCCACTGAACATAGCGGGATACATTTCTGGAGCAGCAAGCGAGCCTGTTCGGGCATAAGAGAGATGCAAACTCATCTCTTGCTGTGCTCAGGACGGCTCATTCCCACTGCAAGGGCTGGGCTGTGAGTACATTTACCTTTTCCCACTGACCCTGCAATGTCATCGGTGACCCTCACAACCTTGTCCGATTGTGCTTCTCTGCAGCGTTGAGACCTGTCCTCCTTTGTCTCCATTTGTGTTCCTCTCGTCCTTTGCAGTCGCACGGCGAGGAGCTGCGCTTTGTTGAGAACGGCTGCCATGACAACCCCACCTTGGACGTGGCCAGTGACAGCCAGTCGGAAATGCAGGAGAAGAAGCCGAGCGTGAACGGTGGCAACACCATCAATGGCCCCGACAGCTGGGATGTCCTGATCAATAAGCAGGCGAGCGAGGATGTGGATGTATTTGAGGAAGACACGCATCTGTAGGAAAAGAAGAGAGGGAACCACCCCTTAAATGTGCTTGTCTCTCTCCTATCCTGACTGGTGGACCCCAGGATCAGGTGGCTTCTCAGGAACTTCTTGAAGGCTTGAGACGGGTCAAGTCTTTGGGCAAGTTTTCCCAATAGAAGTCCTGAGCCCACGTCTGAGGCTTGGAACCAGGAGAATTGCTGGACCAGAGGGGAGCGGGAGGGGTGGGTGTGTAGGTCTCTGTGTGTGTGTTCCTATCAGTAGCACCAATGCTTTCATCACCTTTAAATGCACTTACTGTAGCTCTCTGGTAGTGGCTGGGCGTGAGGAACAAGGCGGTGAGGCCAAGTCCGCCACCAAGAGTCCAGTTTTGAGGGGTAAATTCACTTTGGGAGTCCAGCTGGAGCTACGGCAGCCAGATTCTGACCTTGAGACCACGTTCAGTCCCTGCAGGTGCAGTAAAACCTGCGCATTCTGGATGGAGAGGAGCCAAGTCTCAGTTAATGTCCTGGGCAGAGTTTGCATTCCACCTGTGAAAACATATATATATATTGTTTTTCTTTCTTTTTAGTGCTCTAGCATTCAACTGCTAATTAGCCAGGCTGATGTTTACATCTGAGGAAAACATCCTGCCGTGATCTCATTTCCTCCCTCCAACTGCAAACAGCCCCATTCCCTTTTTGAGCTCCACAGCTCGAAGCTGAGTTTGCAGATTTTGAGCACTTTACCCTTGCTTGCCTGATTGCAGAGCATTCAGTGCCATGGGGCAGCATCTTAGCCGGAAATTCGCTTTAGGTTGGAGAGTTGCTCAAAAAGGGCATTTACCTGCCTCTTCCATGCAACAGCCTGTGCAATCAGCAGCAAAGCATCTTTTGTCTAAATCTGTTTTAGACTGGCAGGCCTTCTCCACTCATGTTCCATTTTCCAGGGTAGCTTGGTTTCTTTTGACCTTTTTGACGTAAATGTAAAGACCGTGTGAGACTTTTCAAACAGGGAGGAAAGTAAAAACTCAGATAATTTTCTGGTCCTTTTGTTTCCTTCTCAGCATCCTGCCCTGAAGGGAGGGAAGTGTTTCATGTCCCATAGGTATAAATCGGGGTAACATCTTTAAAATCGCTGCATTTAAGCAAGCGTAAAAGCCGGTTCAGATGAGATGAGAATCAGATCTAAGAGCTCCCCAATGAACGTTTCTCAGGCATTGCCTCTGGCAACTTTGAGGCTGCAGCTCCCTGAAGACGTGTGATAAAAGGCACGTGAATATGCATAATCGTTTGCTAGCCCTGCCTAAACCCAGGCTCGAAACTATTGTCAAGCCTGAAATTCTAGAGCATTTGTTTTTTCTGTCATCAAGGGATTGAGGGACTTGCTTCGGTCAGAGGCAACAGAATTCCTCTCTGTTCGGTGATCTGCGTGCTTGCTTACTGCAAGATGCAGCTTCGCATTTGGTCTTTAAGGGAACCTTTGTACAGAAAGACCCCAGATACGCAGCCTGTAAATCTATCCCTGTATGTATAGGTATTTTTAGCATGTTCATCCTCAATGTGAGTGCCTAAAGTCAAGGTACAAGAGTCTGTTGTTCCATTTTGCGTAGCGCTTTGCATACAGACTGAATCACGGGTCACCTCGATATAGGATCGTGTTGATATCAGTCTATTAGGGGTTCAGGAGAGGTTTCAAGCCTTTGGTTTCCTATCCAGATTCGAGTTTTCAGTGGTTTCACCCTCCATACCTTTCCCCGTGTTATGCAGGAGATGGTGACCATCGTCTCCATTCGTATGTTGTTGGTAGGGCTGCAGAGATGCTCAGAGGAGTTTCCCTCTCCTGCCCCAGCAGCTGATAACGGGGGACAGTCCCTGTACGTGGGCAGCCACGTGTGGCCGTTCTCTGGCCACCCCTCGCCGGGTCGGATGGGTCTGTGCAGTGAAACTGCACGAGTTCCGTGCCTGTGTCGATGGCACTTTGGGACTCGCAAGATTAAATGCAAGTTGTTGTTATGATACAGTGAGTAAATTAAAGCATGGAGTTAAAATTTGAGTTTATATAGCACTTAGCATAACGGGGCCTGGCATGGCTGTGGCCTTTAGGCAGTTTCACTGTGTAAATGTTTCTAATTCCAATAATCCTCATCAAATACGTTTTTAATGCCCAGTGGCTATTAAAAATATAATGCCACCCATCAGATGTGAATCAGTTCACCCACAAAACACTCCATTGTACTTCATTGCTGGGAGCTGCTTTGCTGCCCCATTTTCTCTCCACTTCACTAATTTAGAGAAACACCAAGGTGCTGGTAGGGCAACGCTTCTGCCTGGGCTCAGCACCTCCTGATCTAGCGTGGAGTCTTCGAACTTTAGAGAAACCAAGGGGGCTGCGCAGGCTTATTAATAAGCTAACGAGTTCTCTGATTTACTCTTCTGGCTTCCTATGGCCTGAAAGCTTTCCAGAGACTGTGGAGCTCCCTTGTACGTCTGGAGCATCCAGGCGATATCGACTGTGTCTAAGGGTGGCCGTCATGAGGCTGAGAAGGATTTTCTGCTGTCTCTGACAGGGTGCACCTGGCTGTTTGATCTCGGTTTAGCTCCAGGAATCTACTGGTTAATAGCATTTCATTGTAGTCTGGTGAAACTTTTAATACCTTTACCGTTTGTTTTTTCTCTGTATCATTTGTTTTTTGCACTAGGCTGATCTTGTTAAGTCGATTGCACTGTTGTCCCTCTCCCACCAGCCTTGCAGAGATGGGTTGGTCCAGGGACCTGTGGGCTGGGAGAGCTGTGGAGAGGCTGCTGAGAGCCCGTTTCACTCTCTTGTTCAGTGCTTGAGCTTCCAGCTCTGCAGAGGGAGGATTTGAAGAGGAACAGAAACTTTTGTTGTATGGTTTGTAACGGGAAGCTTTTCTATCACCTTAATGTAGTTAAACTTCTTTTTAACAAAAAACTGTCCAAGCTGTTCTTCGCGGAGCGGTGTGCCAGGCGGCGGAGCAGATACAGGACACAAAGTGGTTCCTGGAAAACTTTTTCCACCTCTTAGGACTTCACTGTAATTCCATCTGCCAAACGTTTGATTGCACTGACACCTGGTGGCTGCTGGGAGTTGGAGACAAAAAATGAAGAAAAAAGGACTTTTTTATCCCTCCCACTCAGCTCTGGGTTTCCTGTGCACTGCTTGGGAATGTCACCTGCTTTATTCATGGGGGCTGCTGGACTTGCCTGTGAGCAGAGGGCATGTCAGGGATGGTTTGTGCGAGGACATCCCCATCTGCAATGCAATGAGACGGGACGTTCCCTGGAGTCACTGCTCCAGAGGCCCTGGGTAGCAACACAAGGTCTCAGCTCCATCTATTTTCTCCTCCACCTCCTCTCCCTTTCCTCCCAGGTAGCACGGACAGAAAGCAGAGGCTCTGGTTTGAAATTGAGGTGGTTCTTCAGAGAGAGCATCAGGCGCAAGGAGCTCCGTGCCCCAGGGAACGTGGCGATGGTGTGGCCGAGATCAGAGGGGCTCTCAGTCTCTGCAGGATGGTGGCCAGATGTGATCTGAGATGTCCAATCTGCAAATGACTCCTGGATGTCTAGAACAGCATCTGTAACACAGAGTCCAACACATGCTTAGGACTTTGCAACCTGCAGACAGCCTCGTGGTGTGTGAGGTGTAAAGAAAGGACGAGAAGTGACCTGGTAACCGCTGTGGAGTATGGTGTGCTGGTTGAGAATACAGTTCGAGATCCCACCTCAAGGATCCCACCAGGCAAAGGAGGCAGTGTCAAACGGAGGTACTTTTTTGTATGGATTACTGCAGTATGCCCCGGGAGCATCGCAGCAGGATCCCACTGCAGCCAGTGCTGTTGGCAGCTTGTCTGTTCCCGTCCGCCTTTGGAGGAGCACATCTGTCCTTCACAGAGGGCTTGGGGCAGCTCGAACAGGCAGAGATGACAACCACCTTCATCCGTGCTGGCTCGCTAGAGCCTCACGGGCTCGTCTCGGCTGCCAGCCGTTCTTGTCACCACTCTTGTTCCTGCTGGACCTGAACTGGCTGCGGCTCGGCGCTGCTGCCCCAGAACACTTGGAAACACTTGTGTCTGGCCCTGGAAGCGACAGGGTTGTGGTTTTGTTTTCTTTGCAATAAAACGCACCTCCTGGGTGTCTCAACACTGACCCGAGCAGAGTCCTTTGCCTGGTTGCATCTGAATTCATGTCCGCCGTGTTGGCCGGGTCCCCACGACGGGGTGGTGGGATCAGCCTTACCCCTTTAATTCTCCCTTTGCAGGTTGCTGCAGAACCCTTGAGCTGTGCCAGCTGTGAGAAACTGGTTCTTCATGAGGTGACAGTCCCGGTCCCGTGGGGCGACAGTCCTGGTCCCGTGGGGTGACAGTCCTGATCCCATGGGGTGACAGTCCCAGTCCCGTGGGGTGACAGTCCCGGTCCCGTGGGGTGACAGTCCCGATCCCGTGGGGTGACAGTCCTGGTCCCGTGGGGTGACAGTCCTGGTCCTGTGGGGTAACAGTCCTGGTCCTGTGGGGTGTCCCCTGCCTCATCCTGGCAGAACCAGCCTGGGACCCCTGTTCCTTGTTAGGGGGGCTGAGCGTGAGCCTCTGTTCCCGAGCAGTTTACACCCCTGTGCCATGTGTGTCCCAGCACCGGTGTCCCCAACCAGCGCCCACCATCCCACCCCTGCTCCAGCGCTGGACCCCAGCCAACTGGACATGGTTCAGAGCCCATCCATGTGCTCCAGCCCCTCCCATCCAAATTCCCGACCAGAACCCCCCCCAGGTGTGTTCCAGAGCAGCCCCCATATGCCCGTTCCAGAAGACCCCGTGTCACCCCTTGCACCCACCCCGTTCCACGCGTGTCCGACGGTTTCGGGCGGCAGTTGCTCCTCCGGGCCGCGCGGGGGCGCTGCGCGGCGCGCCGCTAGGCCAGGCCGGCCGGGGGGGCGCTCCGCCCCGCCGCGGTGTTTACATCCGCCGCCGCTTCCGTCCCGCCGCCGCTGCCCCTGCGGCCGCTCCCGGCCCGGTCCCCTGCGGCTGCTCCTCCGTTCTTCGCGTCAATGCGGCGCCGCCGCCCCGCGGCCTGCCCCGGCCATGGACACCAGCGACCTCTTCACCAGCTGCAAAAAAGGGGACGTGAGCCGCGTCCGGTGAGCCGAGCGGCGGGTGGGTGGTTCCCGGTGTCCCCCCCCGAGTGAGCCACTGCCTTTAATCGCTTTAGCCGCCCGGGGGAGCAGGGCCGGGCCCGGCGGGGGCAGCCCGGCCTTGCCCAGTCGCTTCACGGTCCTGTGGCCACCCCGGGGCCGGGTTCCCAGAGGCCCTTCCCGGCCTTTCCCGGCGGCCCAACCCGCGGCCTCTCGCAGCTCTCGGGGCAGCCGCGGTGCCAGGGGATCACTGCAGTGTGAAAAGGAGAGTTGCTTTATAAATAAACGCGCCTGGCTTTTCCCCCCAAGGAATCTCGGGAGCTCTCAGCGCAGGACAGACATGGAGCTGTTGGAGAGGGGCCAGAGGAGCTGCGGAAATGATCCGAGGCTCGAACAGCTCTGCTGGGAGGACAGGCTGAGAGAGCTGGGGTGTTCAGCTGGAGAAGAGAAGCTCCGGGGAGGCCTTACTGCGCCTTTCAGTTCTGAGTTGTCTGGGATTTTGAATGTGGTCAGAGGAACATGAAGTTTGAGATGGGAAAGCTGGAGGGAGCAAAAGGGGGGATTGATGTGGTGCGTGAAAAAAGGAAACCAACTTGAGAATCTTTGTGAAGGCTGAGAGGGACTTTTAAACGTGGTTAGGAGAGATGGTTTTGCAGTATTTGGGGAGAGAATGTAGCAAGAGCCAGGCTGTGCAGGGGATTTGTGTGCAAGGCGAAGGCCGCCTTCTCCAGGTGCTAAAGAGGGAGTGTTGGCAGCACTTGATGTAGCCTAAGTGTGCAGGATGTGCAGGATAAGGAAGTGGTAGGAATTAAGAGCAATCTGGAATGACACTGGCATCGTTACTTGTGGCAAGAAAAGCCATGAGCAGGAGGGGAGTCCAGCCTTGGCCTTGTAAACTTGGCCACTTATTTGTGAGCAGCCAGGCTGTGAGCATTGCTGGAGAATGTGAAGGTGCTGGTGAAGTGTTCTGGCTGTTTCTGTGATTGCTGCCCTGTTAGGGATCAGCAGGAGGTAGGTTTGATCCACTGCTTTCCCCATGAGCACTATTTAAAACTGAAGGGAGCTACCAAGCTGTGCTGCAGAACTGCAGAACGCTGTTCTTTGGGCAGAGGGTTTGGCTGATGCCCCTTCAGCCATAGCCGACAGCTCCCTGAGTCAAATGCAAGATCCTGTCATACCTTTGGAAGTTACTGTATAAACTCAAAGTTATTGTTTTGAAAGAGGAGGATGTGAGTGTTCTGGTTTTGCACAGGATAGTTTTCTTCCTGGTAGCTGGTATGGGGCCGTGCTTTGGATTTGCACTGGAATTGGTGTGGATAATGCAGGGATGTTTTCCTTACTGCTGAGCAGCACTTACGCAGAGTCAGGGCCGTTTCAGCTCCTCGCACCACCCCACCAGCCAGGAGGCTGGAGGTGCACGAAACATTGGGAGGGGGCACAACTGGCCCAAGGGATGTTCCACACACTCATGCTCAGTCTAAAAGCTGGGGGAAGGAGGTGGAAGGGGGGGATGTTTGGAGTGATGGTGTTTGTCTTTCCAAGTAACCATCATGTGTGATCGAGCCCTGCTTGATGGAGATGGCTGAGCGTCTGCCTGTCGGTGGGAAGTGGTGAATTAATCCCTCATTTTGCTTTGTTTGCGTGTGCGGCTTCTGCTTTACCCATTACACTGCCTTTATCTCAACCCGCAAGTTTTCTCACTTTGACTCTGATTCTCTCCCCCATCCCACTGGGGGAAGTGAGTGAGTGGCTGCGTTAGTGGTTGGAGTTGAACCACTACAGTGACTGAGCAGCTGTATGAAGTTATAACTTTGCACTCCCTTTTCTTCCAGATACCTTCTTGAACAGCGAGACGTGGAAATTAATGTCCGTGATAAATGGGACAGTACACCGCTGTGAGTCCTGCTGGTGGGCGGGAGGGAAGGGCTTTCAGAGCTCATTTGCTATCTCAGCACCTAGGAGCGCTGTTAGAAAACGTCTCAGGTTCTGCTTTTTGGGAGATTTGCCTATATATTTCTGCTTTCTTCTTTGCGGGTGCTTTGCTAAATATGTCTTTGTCTCCCCATGTGACTGATGCTTGCTGTAGTAGTGCTCAGAAGGGTGGTTAATTTTGTGACCAGATTGCCTGGATTAAACCATCTGTTTTTGGCCTGATGAGGCTTTTTCCCCCCTCAAAGTCTGTGACATTCTAACGTCTATTGCTGGGGTCAGACTTCTCTGCTATTCATTAGAAATTCCTTACTCCTATGAGGCGTCACCTTTGGAGTTTGTTGGGTTGGCTCGGTGGTGGGGTCTACATGCTGTGGTGTGCCCAAACATTGGGTTTTCCTTCCTACTGCATCTTTAATTTTCTTTCTCTTGTTATTGTCAGGTATTATGCTTGCCTCTGTGGACATGAAGAGCTGGTACGCTATCTTCTAGCCAATGGTGAGCAAAAGTGTCCTGGTTAAGTGTGCAATATGTTTCTCTGTACTGGTCTGTAGGAATTGTGTGGTGTTCTAGCTGTCCCGTGTGGAAACTACTTCTGTTAAAACCAATCATCTGATCAGCGGTCTCAGGCTGCAGTGGGAGCCCTGGACACATTTTCATGGTCCCTTTGCAGTCCATTTGCTGCTTCAGTTTGCTTCAGGGAAGCTTTCTGTGACGTGACGGCTTTCTGAAATCACACCTGGTGTTTTGCCAGGGTGCTTTGCTCTTAATAATATGCTGATGTAAGAATTGTACTTCATCTGAAGAACAACCTGTTTAAAACTTTCTTACACTCTTCTGGCAGCCTTCCTTTCTAAACAGGACTGAAATGCAAGGGCTTTTACTGACCTCAGACAAAGCAAGACAAACTCTCCAGGCAAAGTGCTTGCCCGAGTGGTTCCCAGCACCCAAATTCCCTTAGGTAGTGGTGATTTTTTGGCAGAGGAACCAGAATGCAGTCATCTCAAAAGGTTCGTCTCTTCCGCTGCATTCAAAGTGTCTTAATCACTTGTGTAGTTCTAAAATACCAAAATGCAAGTGCCCTCCAAATTTCTAGCAGAATCTAACCTAAAGAGGCGTCTCGCCTTGTGCAAGGCAGAAATGCTGTTGAAAGTCCAATTAGTGATTGTGCTTCTTCCCAGAGCACT
This sequence comes from Patagioenas fasciata, assembly GCF_037038585.1. Lineage (NCBI taxonomy): Eukaryota > Metazoa > Chordata > Aves > Columbiformes > Columbidae > Patagioenas > Patagioenas fasciata. Next base: position 2,900,179 of record NC_092529.1, on the reverse strand, counting down.
GCTGGAGCCTCACTGAGAGGCTTATTACCAGCATAAGATTAAAAGAGTCATGGCTTCTTTGGAATGGGATTTTGCTGTGGGAGAACAACTTTAGGTTATACACATGTAAGGGGAGCTTACTTTTTCTAAATATGCTCAGTAGTGTAGGGAATCACAGTAAAACATGTCACCAACCAAAAGTCACGCTCGTTTAGCGGCCATTCATGAGCACTTGAGAAAGATTTAACTCTGCCCTCCATCATGTACCTGGGATCATTTTGCAGGAGCGAAATGCGAGGCAAACACGTTTGATGGGGAACGTTGTTTGTACGGAGCTTTGAGTGACGCCATCCGCCGCCTGCTGAAGGAATACAAACAGATCACGGCAAAGTGCATGAAGAGAGATTACTACGATGTTTTCCTACAGCGGTAAGCAGATGGGGCAGCTCCGTGTGCAGCCCATTCTGTCACCCTTTAGCTGGTAACCTGGGTATTCAAGCTCTCTGGTAAGGGCAGATTTGAAAGGCGACTGATCGGTGCCCTGTCTAATTCCTGGGCATGTAGAGCTTCCCAAGGGATGTTCCTTTGTGCCTGAAGGGTTGACTTCCAGCTATATGTGCATTTAAAATACAACCTCCAGTGACTCAGGTACACAGAGCCAACAGAACACTGGTCTTTCTAAGGCAGAAGTGTTAGAGTGTCCCTGACTGTCAAAACAAAATCAGATCACTAAAACCACATCAGCGATTTAGGATGGCGTGTCAACTGAAATTAAGTTTCAGGCCTGAAGTGCTGTGATGATAACAAGAATCTCATCTCTGAGACAGAGCACCTTCAGAAGCTTCAAACTGACTTATAGGACAGTGCTCAGTTCTTTCTTTTTGTTCATAAAAGTGTGTTAATTTAAAGATACTTCTGAAAGCTGGCTGTCACACCCTGTAGCCTCAGCCTAGGTTTTGAGAAGACAACTAATTTGCTCTAGGAGCGGAGGAATAGTGTCAGTCTTCTTGCTGTTTTTCTACCCTGGTAGTTCTGATGTTATTACACAGAATTGTTTTTTTAGGTTGCTTTTTAATTCCCATTGGACTGACTTAAAAAAAATAAGATTTTGGCATCTGCATCTTCAAAACTGGAGAGCAAATAAGTCCTAGAAGGATCTGATAATCTTCCCATTACTAGAGCCCTAATTTCCAAAGCTGTGGGGAAAGGGAGGAGGAAGGAAACTCAATTGTCTGAGTAAAATCAGATTCTGCCTCTTAGGCAAAGAGAATTTTGCAGGGTGATTCATCACTCCCCTGGCGAGTTTGTGGCTCAGGTGATGCAGGGTTGAGCACACACTGCAATGTGCTGTTTTCCACTCTTTATTCCAGACAGACCTTGCATTAAAATTGAAACAACTGTAGCGGACAAAAAATAAACACCTAACTGCTTCTGTTGGGCAAGATGCTCAAAGGAAGGATGTTGTAGTGGCAGGAGGCTGAGATCAGCAATCAAGACCCTGCTCTGATGTAATTCTGTGTGACCCCACACCATTCTGTGCACCAGTCCTATTCTTGAGGAGTCTGATGCCCAGCGTTTGGGGATATTTGTGAGGCAATATACGTGAAGGGTGATGTGCATTAGGAAACACTGGTGATGGTTGCTGTAAGCTCTAGCAGTAGCAATCTTGGTTTTTTTCCTTTTAAAGAATGAGGGTACGGGCATGCAGTCATGAACGAGGCTTCATCTCTGATGTGGTAACTGCCTGCACTTCATGCCTGTAACATCCTTCCTTCTTCTGAGGGCGGGTGACATCAAGTCCTCTCCTATTTGTTGCATGGTTAAAGAGTGCACAGACAGTGGCCAGAGAGCAGGAAAGTTACACCTTTGTCGTGGGGTAATTATTTTGAAAGTGTGTGCTTTGGTAGAGCTGTCATCTGACAATGTAAAAGCAGAGTTAACCTTTAGGGATGTGTTTGGTGGCATCTAGTTACACTTCAAAATCTATTCCCTGTGCTCAGATGCTCACCTGAGGCATGAAGGTTTCATTCTCCAGCCTCCCTCTTGCACTAACAAAACTTCTTTGAGTCATTGGAGGGAGTGCCAGATCCCGGTCTGGTATGTGAAGTATCAGCCTCTGTGCTGGCCTTTTAACTGGGCAGGGAGAGACTGCAGTGTGCAGAGATGTTTGTTCATTTACAACAGGTTGTGCGTGTCCCCCGCTAGCTTTTCTCGGTTGTCCTCTTCCTCATTCTGCAGTGAATTTCCCCTCTCTTTGTTCCGGACAGGTTGCTGGAGCAGGGTTACCAAAGCGACATCGTTTTCATCGTTCATGGCAAATCCTTCTGTGCACACCGCTGCATTCTCAGCGCTCGCAGCGCCTACTTTGCAGAAATGTTTGAGACCAAATGGAAGGGGAAGAACATGATAGTGTTGAAGCATCCACTGGTGAGCAAAGCTGTGCTTCCAGCTCTTTCCTTTCTTTTTCTGTTTCAGCTGGGTAAGAAAAGTGAGTAGAAGGGACAGTTTGAGGGTTAACTTCCACAGCAAATAGCTCCTGGAGCTCAGAATGACCCTAGTCAAGGAGAGGGGCTTGTGGAAGCACTTTATGCAGTAAAATAGCATCTTATTTGGATAACAAAAGGCTGTAGGCTGCGTCCTTCCCCTTTGTTCCCTCTGTCATGGGCTCAAATATATCTGAATTAATTGCACTAGCAGGTAGCTGTTACCATCTGCCAGCTGCATCACGACTTCTCTGTGGAATGAATTGAGTCTGTCTAATTCCTGGTGGACAGGTGGTCTGTGGCAGAGACATCACCTCCATAATTGGCACTAATTGAGTCCCTTTTGTTGCCTTTGCAGCAAGAACTAAATAGGCCATAAGTGCATTCCATCCATTAATCACCAATGCTCTGGCATATGTTTCTGTAGCTTGATTGTGGCTGTGCAAAACCTTCCATCGCAAAAATACTTCCAGTTTCTCAGGACATGGCTTAATTTGTCTCTTTTCTCTTTGAACGAGAACATGTCTTTCCTCTCCAATTGAGAAGAGTTGGAAGTGTTTGCGACCAGCGACAGAGTGGGTTTTACAGAGCCTGTACTACAGCTGTGCCTTTGGAGCAGGTCCTGTCCCCCCAGGCTCTTGGATTAGCACTAGTTGGTCCATTTAAAGGGTTGTGTAAACCAGGTGGAGCGGCAGCTTTAGTTACACGAGGAGCCTGGAAACTGGGTGCAGTGTGTGAGTTGCTATTTAAGTGGGGTCTTTCTCATTTGTTCGGGATCGTGTTTGTATTCAGGCAAGTTTCAAGCTTGTTATTAAGTTCCTGAGAATTCTAAAGGTAACTTTCTCCTGTTGTATTTTAGATTAATCCAGCAGCCTTTGGCTCCCTTCTGCAGTATCTCTACACAGGTAAGTTACCATCTAGTGTATGTATGTACAGCTGGTGGGCAGCTGCCTGTGCCATCGCTCTGTTTTAGCGGCACAGGCTTGCAGGCACCCGTGTTTGGGTGCACGAGTCACCAAAACATCCTCTCTGCTGGCAGAAAGGGAGAATGTGAGCAATCCTCTTCTCTTCCAAGTTTTTTGTACCTTTTCCCAGTTGTTGTCCTGCCAATAACTATACAGCCAATTAAAAAAGAAAAAAATCAGCTTGAGTTGATTGGTTGGATGGATTTGAAGAACGTATTTTTAACTTTAAGGAAAGTAAATCTGTCGTCTGGGATAACAATCCCCTAAGCTGGTGAAAAGCCAGGTTCCCACGTAGGACATTTTCAGCCTGGCAGACCTGAGCGGTGTGTGCTGAATGATTTTGCTACTTTCTAATATATTTTTTTCTGAACAGAAGTTGATCCTAAACCTTCTATGAAAACCCCAAATGTCATATTGTAGGCATGCAAACTGCTGAACTATTTCAGGCCAGGAGGTGGTGCCAGAAAATAACTTCAGGGTTCTCCTTCCCCAGCCCAGGATTTTCCAAAATGTTCCTCACTGTGTTTTTACTGATGGTAAAAGATTCTGGCATGACAGCTCGTTAGCCTAAAGTCTTTTCTCACCCTAAACCAGATAGGCAATGGTGGTAGTCATGCGTGCTGCCGTTGTGCTGCTCTTTTGTTCTTGTCTGAGGGAATTAGGTATCTTTTGTGTGAGTCTGCTTGCTCTTTGGCCTCTTGAATGAAGCTATTTGGGTAGACACTGGAAGGTGGGAATGGGAACCAGGTGCCAGAGTGAGATTTATCAAAGTGGGTTACCAAGTCTTAGGTTCTTGGACTCAGCTGGAACTGGATGCTGAGAAGTGAGGCTGTGTGTCTGATTACTAAATTTCTGTGCCATCGAGTCTTCAATCCACAGTTTTGCTGTTTTTACACATTTAGTGGTATGGATTAAAAGAGCTGGCTGCATTTCTTCTTGGCAGGTCGTCTTGATATCGACGTCGAATATGTCAATGATTGCAAGAGGTTGGCCAAGCAGTGTCGGCTACAGGACCTCATAGACGATTTGGAGACCAAATGTAAAAAAGTCTATGAATTTGGTAAGCGTTTTACTTGCTGCTGTCTGTGCTCTGCCCCTGTGTCCTTTCTGGGAGAAAGAGGAAAGTGCGATGTTGGATGTTTCACGATGCTCTTGGGGCTTCCAGAAAATGATTCTGTTGTGGAATTCCCATGTTTGCACGCTAGTTTTCAGTTGTGGGCTCTGGTTTCTGACACATGCATGTTTATAATTTATATTGAATTTTTCCATTACAGTAGAGCAGCCATGGCAGCAGGGTTTTGCCGTGGTTGCCAGATATTCGGTGGAGTGCTGTGGAGTAACTTGGGAAGTGCCTTTCAGCAGAGAGCTTGTTTAAATCCCTGGGGAGGTATAATATGTACAATTAAGAGTCCTTTTCTGCATTTGTCTGACCCCTAACCAGAGGAAAACATTTGATAATTGACTCAAAATGGATGCAAAGAGAGATATAACACTTTTAAGAGCAGAGAAATATTTCTGAAAACATGTGTGTATTTATAACACGGGTATGTGCCAAACCTTAAATGATACAATCCTCTATTTAAGGATTTTTATTACCCAGAGTGCTTGTGATCTAATCATGACATCAGCTTATTGCATGAAAACCAACAGTTTGTCATTCATCTCCTTAGTTCAATCTAAAGGACACGTGAGTAAAAATCAAAACAGCACAAGTAGAGCAAAGTGGTGTTAGTCATTGAGTTACAAACTATTATCTAGCAACAAAACCTTCAGGCTGAAAACATCTGATTCTCGTTTCATGCTCTGAGTTAACTCCTTTACTTGAGTTAATTTTGGTTTGAGGTTTCTTGCTACAAGTAGTGTAAGATATTGGTTTGTGTATTTAATCAGTGGTGGGAATCGGTGAATACCATGAGTAGAAAATAAAAACTACTCAGACAATCAGGTAACAGAATTATCTTGTGGCATCTTTGACATCAGAGATTTCTTCCAATTTTTTTCCTTTTTTCTTTTTTTCCCTTTTCTCCCAGGGTCTAAGTGAGACCCTGAGGTGACCATTCCACCTTAATACATCAAGTTAAAAGCTCAGATTGGAGGAGGAAAATAAGGTGGATGGTCTGCTAGCTGTCTGAAGCCACTGTGTACTATGTCATTGGACCGTAAGTCTGGTGGTTAGATCCGTGAACTGCAGAAATGCTGAATTCTTGGTGGGGTTCAAAAGTGGAAAATGGTGAAGCAACATTTCAGGTTGGTTGAGAGTTTGAGCTGCAAGCTCCTCTTGCAAACATCATGATACAAACATCTCAGATGGCACAGAACTAATGTGTTCTTTGGGAGGGAACGGTTCCTCATTTCTAAGCTCTGACAGAAGACAGAATCAATGGGTGATGTAAAGCACTGGTGGAAATACTGGCCTTGATTTTATTTATGACAGATTGAATTCGAGTGAAGAGACAGAACTGCTGATCTGTTAAATGTTTGTTTCTGAGATCTCATGCAGAAGCCAGGAAAACTTGATTCTTCAGAAAATAATACATATAAGAATTATAGAAGTTAAAAACTGAGACAGATATTACATCACATCTGGCGCTTGGCAAAGCGTTGCTGTTCCCTCTGGTGCTTTAGGAGTCTCTGCTTGTCCAAGGTACTTTCAGTGAAACAGCAGATTCAGGTCTGCAGAGCAGGGCCATGTCTTGCATCTGTATTATAAAGTTGAAACGTGCCTGATAAAACAACATGAACTCCAGCTTGCGCAGCTCCAGTGGATAATTGCAGGCTCTGCAATCTCATTATCTGGAGTTAATCAGCATTTCAAAAGTACTTACTGTCTTGGCGTGTGCAGACAGTGGTTTAGGACAAGGCTGAAGAGGGTGACCCAGTGCCCTCTGCTGCACTTGACATGGATGTCGGTGGGAACACTTGTGTCTTTTCCCCATGTATATATTGTGGCTATGACAAGGAAAAACTGTGCGGTGTTTGGAAGAGTTCAGACAGGGTTTGTCCAGATTTAGCCATAATCTTTCCTTTAGGATGAGATGTATTTGAAAATAAACATTCTGCAGTTATTTCTACCGTTTTTAGGGCAAAAAGAGGTTGAGAGCAAGTTTAGTGATATTTGCCGTTGTAGCAGACGAACTGGATGTACAAAATCTGTGGTTATAGCTGGTTGTGGTATTGCGATGAGGATGTAGAAGGCAGGTACCCGAGTGTGGCATCACTTTGGAAATGTTTGGGAGTTTGGTGGGGATTTTTGTGGCTTTTTTTTTTTTGTGGTGGCTCACAAGATTTATTCTTTCAATTGGCTTAATTGAAACAGACGACTACAAAGCTCTTTGTACGTTGCTCTTTTCAGAAAACCCTTCATTGCGACTTCTTGCGAGAAGGTGACGGTCCCTGCTGCTTGCTTGCAGCCAACAGCTTATTCCTCTTCTGCCGCTTGGATTTTTATTGCTTCTGGTAGGAGAGGGTTGCTCGTGATACCGAATGCCGTGCTCTCGGATTTGAGAGATGCCATGTCTGAAATGTCTCATGATAGATGTGCTTCTCAGACAAATCTCTCTTCTTTCATGTCACTGTGAAAGTGCACAGATGCTTCGTTGATCCCAAGAGAAGAACTCTTCCCCTCGACTACTGCTTAAAACTTGCCGGCTCCATTAGCGCTCACAGAGCCTGATCGATTTGGTGGCTGTTATAACGGGCACTACACAAATACAAATGATTCTCTCTGCCATAAAGAATTTCTTATTGCACAGCGAGAAGTTTCCCCCTCTCACGCTGCTCTGTAAGCGGACACAGCTTCTCGAGAAAATGCACTTGCTCTTGTTTGTGTTGGTGCTAAATCTCCTCTTGGTTATTTACCCCCAAGTCCTGTTTCTGCAGGTAGCATTCAGCACTGATGGAGCAGCTCCCTGCGTAGCTATGATGGTAACTGTCTTGTATGGGTAGATTATCTTTCCCTTTCCAGCATCTTTCTGGGATATTCCGCCTTTTTGAGGTGACGTACCCGAAGGGTGCAGCGGGAACGCGGAGGAGGGGGCGGAGAACTTGTTTTGTGGCACATCGTGGTCTCGTTTCGCCCACGGCCCGCTGGAGTCATCTGATGGCGCTCACGCAATGCTGTGCAAAATGTCAGGAGAAATGAGATCTCAAGCTGGTGTGATTCACCTGTGAGGGGTTTTAATGCGGTGAATCATACCTGTCAGAAATTCTTCTGAACGCTTCCGCGTGGGGCCGCTTAACTCTTTTGTCCTTGAGCGGTAACTCTGTGTCCCTCTGGCTCCCAACAGCATCTCGAGCCTTCCCTGCCGCAACTTCGTATTTGCCAGCAGTGCTCTGTGTTTTGTTAACGTGCTTCCCTATATGCCAAAGAATCCTGAATGTTTTATATGCTCCAGTCCTCACCCCAAAGCATGCAGAGCTGAAAACAAACCCGGGGTAGTGAACTGCAGAAGGGAGGTGGCCAGAAAGAGGAAAAGCTGTGCTGGCAGCGCTATCGCAGCTCAAAGTGGGGTGTACTTTGGGCTGCCGCTCATTTGAAGTCAAGCAGGTTGGTCCCAGTGAGCTCCGCAGCAACTTCAGTCGTAGCAGGACCACAAAAGTGTGATGGTGCGTTTTGCTTCCTTTTTATCACGCTGTTTGGTTGTGCAGGCTGGCAGGGGAAGGCAGGAAGATGCACAAGGTGTGAAGAAGACAAATGAAGTTGCTGTCTTCACGTGGTTTATTTGATCTCTTTGGTGGTGGTAGTAATACTTAGGTAATGTTTGCAAACAACAGAGGCACGCTCAGGAGTTTGGGGGGTGGTCTTTGTGTTTTGAGAATCTACAGGTAGAGAACAGAGGACAGGCTTGGGTGCACAGAAGTTATACCTGAACGAAAATAAATCCCTTTGTTCGCTGGAGTGAAGTTACTATGGCACAGCTGAAAGGCGACCCATGAGTTGTGGAGTCTCCTTCTCTGGAGACATTCAAAGCCACCTGGATGTGATCCTGTGTGGTCTGTTCTGGTGACCCTGCGTTAGCAGGTGGGTTGGACTGGGGGATCTCCAGAGGTCCCTTCAACCCCAGCCATTGTGTGATTCTATGGGAACACGTGGCCGAGCAGAGAAGCATGGAAGCAGCTTTGTTGTAACTAAAGGCTCCCTGGCATGGGCTTCATGTTGGGTGACACTGTCGGGGTCGGGGTGGTTGGCTGGGGAAGGCATCGTATGGGTGGCTCCTGATTGAGGGTCCTCAACTCTAATTGATGACAAGAATTGCGGAGAGCACGTTAGGCTTGAAGGATGTGTGCGGCAACTTCGTGTTTGCCACGGTTGATATTCCAGCATGAGGAACGAAGGAGAGGTTTGAGAAGAGACAACATAGATGCATCCCCTTCCAGCCCTTTCTTGAAATAGGAGAGAATGTTTGTAGAGGAATTTAGGCATCTCTGCTTTTTTTTCTCTTTTCTTTTTCTCTCCAGTCTCTTCCAAGCCAGGGACCTGTGTGAAAGTGCTGACGATTGAGCCCACAGGTAACTGCCGGCTGCAGGAGGATCTGGCTCTGCTCGCAGACTGCGCCCTGCCAGCCGAACTGCGGGTACGGAGCATTTATACTACTTCTGGTCTCTGCGGGGCTGCGATACGTATTCACATGTGTTCAGTCGCATTCTAGCTGTTTGAGTTCAGTGCTTGCTTGTTTGCTGGTGCTCTGAATGCTGAAAGCCTTTTATTGCTTGGCAATTCTGTAATATTGTTTAATGAAGCTGTTGGTGCTGGTCCTTTCCCTTGGATTTTTCCCCCAGCAGAGGTCTTGGTAAACAAACCCTTTGATGGGGATTTCCCTGTTGATTACAATGGGACAAGAGTTGGCCCTCAGCTCTTTCTCTTTTTCTCTGCCATCCTTCTTGAGCATCAGAAATGTTTTATCAGCAGGCGTTGGTACCCGAAGGGACATGTAGATGGAAGATGGCTTGCTGGGCTTGCTTGCTAGGAACTGACATCCTGCACTGGAGAGGTGCTTGCAAACCCTGAAAGTATTTCCAGCAGAAATGTGAGTCCCTCTGAAGTGAATTTAACATGACTGGCAATAGATTTGCTTTTCGTAACTATGTCTTGTTGACCCTTAGAAATGGCCCACAGACCACAGGTTGATGATCACTGTGTTAAAATACCACCAGTATTATTATTTAGGCTCATATATGTGGATCTTTCCTCCCAGTTGCATGAACAGGATAAATATTTCTGGGCTTCATTCTCCCTGCATCTGTTGTTTTTTGTAATATCAGCAGATTCACTTTGCTCTGATGTCTGTCCTTTTTTTTCCCTCTCTTCTCAATACCAAGCACTGAATTTAATAACAGGAGCTCATTTTGTGTGGCTGCTGTGCCCAGAGGTTGTGTGACTGAGTGGTGCAGCAGCTTATTGCCTTTTTTCTTTCTGTCCCCTCCCGAATAGAGCTCCCTGGTGCAGAGAGTGTGTGTGCAGGCTTTAAAGGGAGGTGATACTACAAGTAAGCCTCAGTTTTACCTCCCCAAGAATTAACAAAAGATCGTGGGCCTCAAAACACTGAGATTTATATAAGTTATAAGTCACTTTGCTAATAAAAAGTTTGATCGCTTGTTTTTAGACCTTGAAGACACACTCCTGTTGGGTTAAGCTTTTCTCCTCGAAGGTTAGGAACACCTCCCTTTTAATTCTTTCATGCAGAATAGGAGCTGGAAGGAAAATATGAAACTTGGAATCATCTGACGGCACCATGAATGGCGTGGTGATCTGTGGTTTTCTTGCTATATTCGTAGGTCAGAATGGAGGCAGTTACAGCAGCATTAGACTTGTGGCTGTAGAAGTGAAGAGGATACAGCCACGTGCCTGTTGAATTCTGTGGATCAGGCGTCTTTGTGCAGAGACAGAGGAATCGCACACGCTCTTTCTTACAGGGTTTGATGCCATATAAGGAATAGTACACAAACTACATAACTCAAAATGTCAGGGACAATTGCATAGTCACATACAGACATCCATGTTTTTGAGGGAAACATATATTTTTTCCAGCCTATGCAGAACAAAACAGGCTTTTGGATAAAAGGCAGCATTTCCAGAACTTGACAAGAGACCTGAGCTGCTGTGTGTCATGTAATGCCACATTACATGGAGTGGGGATCTATTAATACACAACTTTCGGTTTCGCTATAAACAAATAATGTGCCTGTCATGTCTTTGATACTTGAATGGTGCAGAATACCCTGTGCATCCCAATTTCGTAATTCAGCACTATGACTAAAATAATAGTTAACATTTGATATCCCATCACAGTTCATTATTAGTTTTTAGAGTGAGGACTATCCTTTGAACTCTTCACCGTGTTTATAACCTCAGTGTCTCGTTTCTCACTCCTCTTTATACTCAAAAACCTTTTCTCTTTCAGTATCTGTGAGTGTTGTCTCTGTTCTGTTTGAAACTAGTAATGGCCAGAATTTTTCTGACCACAACAGCTGCTTCTTTGTTGCAATAAAATTTAGTAGTGACAGATTTAAGTAAGATACAGTAAAAAGCCAGATAACTGTTAAAAACCATGTGGCTTTCTGCTGTCTGTGTGCCCAGCTCTGCATCCCCTGCCTGCCAGGTGACCTCTGAGTTACAGACTCCGGGGCTTCCAGTATATGAGCCTTATTTTCCAAATCAAGCTGAAATCAGACTTAAAAGGATCAGAGTTTGCCACAAAATACTGTTCTCAGCATCTGTATTGACATTTGGTCTGGCTGCAAAAACATGACCATTTGTCAGTTTGGGGATAAGGCTGAATCTTACAACGTGTAGAGAGAACATTTTGAAACAAAGGTCTGGCTCCACACGTGTGTAATGTGTCCGTGACAGTGCTGTGCTTTGCTTTGCCCTTTTGACAAATTCAGATTAATTTAACTATTTACAACCTGCTTCCTAGTTATTGGGGTTTTTTTAATCCAATCCACTTGCATCTGGTTATGGGCCCGTAATCTTCTCTTGGATTACTAACCCCTGTGTTTTGTAGTTTATTTACAATATTCTTGCTGAGATAATCTGGCCAAGGTACAAATTGGTGCCGCTGATTTCATTTGTGTGCTTTTTGCTTCCAGCAACGTTTCTGTTTAAGTGCTAATAGCAGATTCCCAGCAGCAAAACCGTGATGGCTGGAAGATCCCGTGGATGTTCGAGCAGCCTTACGCTAGAGAGGTGTCGAGAATATTTCTGTATGGTGGATGAGTTATTGTGAACGTGTTTGCACCTCCTCGGCCAAACTGTTTTGTGCTTCCTGGGCTACATACTGAATTTTGGCAGCTGTGCTTTGTCTGCACAGGGGTGTGCTGAGGAGGTTGCCTGAATAAACCAGTTTTCTGCAGGGAGACCCTGAAAGGGAGCTGAAATTCCTCAAGCGTGACAAGAGAGGAGAGTAGAAGCAGCAGAGACTTAAAAAGGGAGAATTCTGCAAAGCCACTTGACGCTGAATGGGAGAGACAAAGGCACGAACCTGCTTTTGTAGTAGGAATTGGAAATGACCTTGTAAAGCTGAGCATCAGAGTGGGGGCCAGGCAAGGTGAGAAGCAGGAGGTTGAGCCCAGAGGAGTTTGTAATTCAGGAGACGAACTCTGAAACGCTCTTTTGTTGGCACGTGGGACTGGGAGGAGCTGTGTTGGTGTTCAAATAATTCACAAGAGTATTAATACTGCAACACCACCATCTTTGGCTGCAAATCACATGAGAAATTTAAAACGTGCTTTAGAAATGTTGGACGATTTTAAGTGTGGTGGTAATTGTAGCCAAACCATTTCAAACTGGTGTATAGAGCAGTGTAATCTATATGTTACCATTATATATCCACCTGTATGTCTATGCAGTAGAGGGCTAGTCCTAAGCTCTAATATGCTTATGATACTGATTACATGAAGTGAACATCACCTTCACCTTGTTATCTCCTTGTTAGGTGGCACAGAAATGCTTTCCAGAGGTGTAGGGAGGGTCAGGGAGTTTCCATGGCCAAGGGGAGCAGCTCTAACTCATACCAGGAATATCTCTATCAGGAGTGCAAGACTCCAGTTCTTCACATGGAAATCTGTGTTCAGAGCATCGCTGGTGCTCTGCACTGTGGTGGCGAATGGATGAATTGCTCTGGGAAGACCAATAAGTCCGGATTTGGAACCCTGCGCATGTTTAAACATGAATGTTAAAGGTCGGGTTTTTTGGTTTCTCTTCCTAGGTTGGTTTCGGGGAGTTGCCATTTGACAGCACTGACAACTTTAACAGTTGTCCCGACGTGTGTTTCCGGGTGGCAGATTACAACTTTTTGTGCCATAAGGTATGTGCTTGTGCTTCATTTTCCTCCCTTTTTGCCATGAATCTAGTCCACCTGTCTCCTCCGCTCATCCAGTGCTGCGTATGCTCTGCAGAAGCCACGTTACCTCATTAGCTGGAAAACCAAAGTCTTATTGCAGCCTGAAAATATATTTAAAGCCTTTAACAAAGCAACAAACCCTGCATTTCTTGCAGAGGGGAGAAGATAAATTTATGGACTCAGCTACAACATTCACAGCTGCAAAATCTCCAACTGCTGGCTTGTGAGTTCAGTGTCTGGAGAGGGGAGAGTTTCATCTGCAAGTAAACAGTAGAAAGAATGGACTTTGGGATCTAACCTTAACTCAAGCTCCTGCCCTAATGCCATGCTACTTTTGAATCTCTTAAGCTTACAAATTGCCTTTATTTTTGCTTCTGAGGGTAGGCATGGATAGAAATACGGTGTGGAAAACTGTTGGAGATGCAGCTTCAAAATACAGGGAGAATCAGAGTTACAAAGTCTGAACTTCTAAAGTATCTTTGAGCTGCTCTGACAGCTGGTTGGTCGTGCTGTTTGGCTTGGTGCAACGAGAAGTGTGTTGGTCTTTCTTCCCTCCCCAGGCATTTTTCTGTGGTCGCAGTGATTATTTCAAAGCCCTTCTTGAAGACCATTTCAGTGAGAGTGAGGAGCTGCAGACACAGCCCAGCATCCCTGTGGTGACTCTCCACAACATCTCAGAAGACATCTTCATCCGGGTCCTCTACTACATCTACAGCGATGACACAGAGGTGAGGCCGGCCGTGGAACTTTTCCTCCTCTGCTGCTTCATTCTATTCCCCGCTGTGTTTTCCTGCAGCATCTGGAGGGGATGGTGTGTGTTTTGGCTTCTTAAATCCCACTGCCCTGCTCTGCTACCTTATTTCTGTCTCATGAACCCAAATGCTGGGACTTGCTGTTAGCTGGGCAGGAATCTGGTTGATGTGCGTGACATTTGGGAAACAAACCCTTAGTCTTTCATCCCATAGCAAAAATTTGGAAATTGGGTTGCACATTGCATGTTGGCTTGATAAATGCAGAGCTTTGCAGATTTCCCTCTTGGGCTCTGTGGAAGGAGAATGTGAGTGACTGCCAGTAGATGGCAGATGGAACACATTTGGAGATGTGAGAAGGTTGAGAGATTCTGCTTATTTACTCTTGGCATCGTAGCCCACTTTTCCATTTGTGGCAAGTCATTATTTCCACTGTTATTTATTGCAGGGATGGGTAAAGGTTCCACTGGGAGACCAACGCCTTGCTGTGCTCAGTATCGCAAGCAACAAAACAGCCGTATCCCACCTAGTTTTCAGGCTGATGGAAGGTGCAGCAAATCTCGGCGTTTGAGCAGCTTCCTGCTTTGGCTTTTGCGGCAAATGTTTTCCGCAGGTCTAGCTATGAGATGCCAGAACACGTTTTGGTGTTAGGGCAGTGATCGGAGACGCTGCTGCACCTGCCAGCGTCATTTCTCCTGAGCAGTATTTGTGCCCTGGGTCAGGTGCCACATATAGAGAATGCGTGCAGCTGTGACCTTGCTTCTGCTGATCTGTTCACCTCCAGGTAGCAGCAGGGAATGTGTGGTAGGGAGAGATGTGTTTAGCAGGCAACAAGGGCAGGATTGCTGTTGGTGTGCCAGAGAGCAAATGCTTCTCTTGTCTGTGCTCTTCCATCAGCCTGGTGCTGGAAGGGCAGGCGGAGAGGGAAAGCAGCCCACTGGGGTCGTGGAGATGCTCCTGACCTGACCTTCTCCCCCCATGCTGGGCACTGGGGAGGCCAAACCTTGAATCCTGGGGGCAGTTTTGGGTCCCTCATGCCAAGAAAGCCCTTGAGGTGCTGGAGTGAGTTGAGAGAAGGTAACGGCGCTGGGGAAGGGGCTGGAGCACAAGTGTGATGGGAGCGGCTGAGGGACCTGGGGGATTCAGCTGGAGAACAGGAGCTGAGGGGAGACCTTCTGATCTCTGAACTGCCTGAAAGGAGCTTGGAGCCTGGGGGGGTCGGGCTCTGCTCCCCAGGAACAAGCGCCAGGAGCAGAGGAAACGGCCTCAAGTTGCGCCAGGGGAGGTTGAGGTTGGATCTGGGGAACAATTTCTTCCCCAAAGGGCTGTGGGGCATTGGACCAGGCTGCCCAGGGCAGTGCTGGAGTCACCATCCCTGGAGAGTTGGACAGATGGACATGAGGTTCTCAGGACGTGGGTCAGTGCCAGTGTTGGGCTAATGGTTCGATTCGATGATCTTGAGGGTCTCTTCCATCCAAAATTGTTCTCTGACCTTGTGGCTGCACTGCAGCATGACCCCGTTCCCTTGCACCTCTCCATCTGCCTGCTCTCCTCGTGGTGTCTCCCGGAGGGATGTTTCCCAGGCAGCCATCCCTTTCCAAGGGTACCTCAGCTGCCCTGTTTGGACTTGGAGCAGGCGGACAGACCAAAAATGTGTAGGAATTGAAACGGTCTGGCTCATGTGTTCTTTGTGCAGGATCTATCGCAGAAACTAGCTTGTATTTCAAACTGAACAGGCAACTTATGAGCTTCTGCAGAGAGTTCTTCTGTCATGAAAAACTATCAGGAAAAATGGTGAGGGAAACAGGAATATAGCTCAGGTTCCACGCTTACATGTGGAGTGTTCTCCCTGCCCTGGCTTTCTCCAGCCAAGTGTCAGCACTCCCAGTTCCACTTGTCTTTTTCCAAAAGATTTATGTTTCTTTGCTGTGTATTAGTGACGATGCTTGCAGTTGGAAGGAAGAATATGTGCTGAGGAAGAATGTGTGCTTTCCAGACAGAAAGAGAAGTTGCTGATCAGAGTTTTTGTGTGGGCTCAAGTGGAGCTTTTGGAGGAACGTTTGCCAGGTTTGTCCTTGATGAAGCGGTTGGGAGCTGCTGCCATCAGACTCAAATGCCTCCAACTCCTGAAGTTCTCGGGGCTTATGAAAGGACAAAGCAGCACTTGATTAATAATCCCAAGAGCTTTGTTACACCACCGTGACACTACAGCGTTCACGGCAGACCTCTAATACATCTCACATCCTTCTGCACGGCTGTTGCAGCGTGTCAGACAGCTGGAGCAGTCTCTCCAAACACCGATGTGGGCAGCTGTAGGGGAAGAAATAATCAGCCTTTTGCCGTTGCCAGTGAACAAACACACGTGTAGATATGGACAGCGGTGTTTTTGCTGCTTGACCAGCTATCAGGGCGTTGGACCATGTTCCACCAGACCTCCCATTCTTCAGTCCAGACCGGTGTGGCTTGATCTGTAAACACAAGTGATCTCACCTCCTCCAGAGCCAGGGTATGCTGCATCCTGCAGATTTGCTGTTAAAATGGATGTGGGTAACTGTGCTCTTTGCAGTTCACATTAGCAGGAACAGAACTGTGCGGAGAGAGGCTCTAGTTGCAGGTTGGTGACGCAGATGGTTCACTGAAATAGGATTTGCCCAGCCAGGGGGAAGAGACTGTGTGAAGCTGGAGGTGGTGTCTCCAACATTATCTACAGCATTTTTTATCCTCAGATCATTTGCAAGGAACAAAAGTACCCAAGAGGGAAATGGGAGGGTGGTTTTCTAGCTCAAGAGCCTGAAAATGTTAAAGGCTACTCACAACAGTGTAAGCTGGAGCATCTGGTGCATGGATTTAGTTCAGTTTGAATGCCTGTTACAGCTCCAGTAGTATTTGATATGCAGACTCTGTTCCTTACCTAGTTGGGCCTCACCTACAGTTTATTTGGGGTGCAATTTTCTGTCCTTGTGCCAGGGAGGTTGTGCTGGCTGAGTTAGCAGAGCCAGTTGGATGAAGGAACTTAAGAGAATTTTGCACATTTGTCACAAACCCCGAGTCCAGCAGTACAAGATGTGAGAAGGGTCCTGGTGGGGACAGGGTGCTCCGTTCTGCCAGCTTGTTCCTGTGTTTTCTTTGAAGCTCTCTCAGTACATGTGGTAAAATCCACCTCCTTCCCGGGCCACGCTGAGCATTTCTTAGCAGCCCCACTTCAGCGTGTCAGCGTTGTTTTGTGCTCAGCCCCAGGGGTGAGCTGCAGAAGGGCAAACGTCTCGCTTTGTGCTGAGCAAGCTGCTTCTGCAGCGTTTTAAACTCCTCTGTGGTAACTGAGTGGAAGGCTTGGCCCTGCAAGCCTGAGCTCCTGTCTCTGCACAGTGCTCTGAACACCTGTCCGGTGATGGGCCGAACAACACCTTAGAGAATCTCTGCTAAAACACAAGAGAAGGCAGTTTGCCAGAGACGAGTGGGTAGGACGGGACGCTAATTCTCCTCTTCCCCTCGCCAGCTGTCTCCGGAAAACGCCTACGACGTGCTGTGCGTGGCAGACATGTACCTGCTGCCGGGTCTCAAGCGCCTGTGTGGCAGGACCTTGGCTCAGATCCTCGACGAGGACAACATCGTCAGCATCTGGAGGATCGCAAAGCTGTTCCAGCTCACCCGCCTGGAGGACCAGTGCACCGAGTACATGGCGAAGATCATCGAGAAGGTAGCAGAAACGCTCCCCTCTGCATTCACCACATGTGCCTGTAAATCTGACTGTGCAGTGAGCCATAGGTACAACACATTTAGTGGTTGTGCTTTGGTCTGTAAAAAGTGGTTGCCCACTGGTCCTGAAAATGAGCAGTGGAGGAGTAGCAAAGCACGTGATGAATTAGGACAGAGGATGAGGAGCTTGGCAGTACCTGATGTCGCTGCAATGAGCCAGGTGCTGGTGGCTTCCCAGCACGTCCCTGTGGACTATGGGGTGACAGACCTGTCCAAAAAGCTCTCTAAGTGCCATGGGCAGCTGACACTCATTGAGCTTTCGGCCACTGTGTTCAGAGCAACAATGGTGTTGCCTGAATACATTGGCTGCAGCCTGGAGAACCCAGTGGGGTGCGCAGGGGAGCTCTGTGCAGGGAATGTTTGTCGGTGTTTGCTGGGGGCACAATGCTGTAGAAAAGAGAAATCGATATGATCTCCACCCTCCTCCAGGATGACAAGTATAACCGTAGAGGTTTCCTCAGGGGAAATTTGGCTGTTGCGCAGCCAGAAGTGATGAATTTTAACACTGAAGTTTTCTTTATGGGGCTCCATTTAGGTGTTATCCTGAGTGATTATAGTTAGCAGTTTCGGGACTCGTGGAGAAAGTTGCCATAGAGAAGGATAAACTAGAATCTATGGGGTGTGTTTATCCTGAGACAGATCTTTATAAATGACTCCCACAGTTCACGTGGGAATGCAACATTTTCACCTGCAGCTTGGAAGGTGTGAAATTCTTTTTGGCATGGGAAAACAGCGAAGGAAATTATTCTGGGACTGTTATTTTGTTCTGTATGAAGCTTGGGGATGACAAACATATCAGCATGCACCCCGATCCTGCCTTCTGAAAAAGGGATTTGGTTTGAAAGCTGGTAATACCCCAAGTAGTAATCGGGCACGATCGGGCTTTGCTTGAGTGTTCCCCTTGCATTTCAGTTCTGTAGTGGGAGTCCTCAGACCCAGCATTGGCAATGTGCCTTCCTAAGGGTGCTGGTGCAAATGGAGCCGCCTCAGCTGTTCAGACATCGTGGAGATGCGCTGATGGTGGCATTGGGGAGGGATTTTGGCAGAGTGTAGCCCGGAGCAGGGCCGAGCAGCCTGCTGTGCCTGGGCACGGCTCGGTAGCGCAGGCAGACAGGAGCTGCCTCTCGCCATTCGGCACAGCACATGTTCCTGGGGAACTTGATGCAAAAATCATTCATGGGTGACCTGATTCTGTCAGGTTGGGCGCAGAACAGAGCAGCTGCCTTGCTGTGATCTGTTGCTGGTGGTGGGGACAGAGTCATCTGGAGCTCCTAGTTCTGAATGGGACACAAGCACCTGCCGTCTTGCCTGTTGCAAGACATTTCCCAAAACTGTGTGGCAGCATCTCCTGGTTCCTGCTGGGGAGCCTTTCTGGGGGAATATTGAGTGCATTTGTGTGCCTTAATGCCAGAACTGTGAATATTTAGTTAG
Source organism: Patagioenas fasciata (assembly GCF_037038585.1). NCBI lineage: Eukaryota > Metazoa > Chordata > Aves > Columbiformes > Columbidae > Patagioenas > Patagioenas fasciata. The sequence goes on along the minus strand of NC_092529.1, from coordinate 2,881,475 downwards.
TGGGTGTCACGGTGCACTGTTTGAGGTGCAGATTGCTTATGGTTGTGACCATTTATGATGAGACTGTTACTCCCTCCTCTGGTTGAACAGCAGGATGGATCTCCAAATAGTGTCCATAGGAAGATTTGGATCCACATGCACCCTTCGCATTCCCTTTTCTTCTGCGGGATCCCTCAACAATAGCTGAGCCCTGTACCCCAACACTTTCCATCCCTTTACCTGTCTTCTTGTCTTCCTAACGATTTTCTTGTCCACCCTGTCCAGCTGGTGGAGTTGGAGGAGTTTGTGGCTGCTGTGAAGGAGAACGCAGAGGCCGTGGAGGAGCGGCAGGAGACCGACTCCATTCCTCTGGTCGATGACATCCGCTTCCACATCACCAGCAACGTGCAGACTTACAGTGCCATCGAGGAAGCCAACCAGAAACTTGAAGCTCTGGAAAACCTCCTGGCCAGTATAGGGCTTGAGTGCTGATGTGTGCAAACCCTGCCTGTCACGCAGCCCGCGTCACCCCCCGGGCTGCCTTGGAGTGCAAGAACATTCGAGTCTCTGAAATGTCTCTCCTTCTTTGTTCTCCTCCCCATCCACTTTCAGGCATGGTCTCTTTTTAATTTATTTATGTCTGGACGTTTGTGTGTCTGGTTTGTGTTTGGTTTTATTTTGTGTGGGGGGTTTTTTGTTTGTTCTGGCTTGGGTTTTATTTGTGTTTCTCCTTTCAGAAGTAGCTCCCAAAGCTCAGCCCAAATCTAATCTAGTCTAATCCAATGCGGCTGGGGGGCTGTGAGCTGGTGGGGCTGGGAAGGGGGCTGTTCTGGGGGACCCATCCTGTCCTCTTGCCCTACAATGCACTTCTGAAACTGGTTCACGCCAGGTTATTTGTTCAATTGCCACCAGCAGAGGAAGAAAACTGGATTAAACCCTCCAAATAAGTGTAGTGGAAGGGAAGTGGCCTTGCTTGAACTGTCAGCATTGAGATCAGCAAAGGTAGGCAGTGCTTCCCTAGCAGGGACACAGGAGTGCTTGGCTGTGTGGAGGGCGCTGTCTTCACCTGCCGTTGTAGCTCTTAGATGAAAAAAACCAAAGTGATTTCCAGGTCTTCCATAGCTTTTCGTTGCTTTGAAGTGCTCAGAATTTAAAAACTTGACTTTCTGAACAAAAATCTTGGAGAATACAGTAGAGACCAGAGTCTTTCCATTCTTAGAAACCGCTTTTCTTCCCAACAGGGGAAGGAAACACCTTCTTCTTGGAAACAGCACTTTTCCCATTGTTTTTGTCTGTTGTGGTAGAGCAAAACTGACTTGCTGGTGAGTCAGGGAAGAGGGGTCACTGGAAATCTCTTTTAAAACTAAAAGGAGCCATTTGGGTCTCTTGCAGGGCCACTGTGCCACAGGTCGACCTTCTGGCTTTGCTCAGCCTTGAGCGTTGTCCTCCAGGAGATTCCCTCTTTGTACTAATGAATGTCTTTGAGTCCGTGTTCTGCAGTGGGTCGTGTAATCTCGTGTTGTCTCCCTAGACTCCTAATGAGGGTAATGATGTTCTTTCTCCTTGGCACCAGTCAGCAGGTGATAACCCCTGCGTAAAGCTTGGCTTGCCCGATAGGCTGAGCTCAAAGCTGTTCAGGATGGCACGTTATGAGTCTCGGGTGTCCCAGGCACACTTTGCTGTGCTGGGAGGGAGAAAAAGCACACAGAGAATCTTGCATAGGCAGTGAGGCTGCCATCACTAATGCATATTGTCGTTTTGGTCATTTTGTGAGGTAGATAATAATGGAAATAATCCATTTCAGGTGTGCTTTTAGTGTTTGAGGTGGGAACTGGGACCCTGTGCAGCTTCAGGGTGGTGTTTTCTGTAATAGTCACAGCGCTTTGCGTGGATAAGGAAAGGGTTTGGAGATGCAGCCTTCAGCAGGGATTTGCTTCAGGTGTGGATGCGGGGGTGCGTTTCTCTTTGCTAATCTCGCTGGGTGAGACACTGATGCTCCCACAGCAGGTGAGAACCGCAGCCTCGCTGCCCCTGCTCAGAGCACCTGCCTGGACGCTGCAGCTCTTTGCACATACACGGGCAGCTTTGGGCACCACAGCGAGGAGCGGGTGCTGAGGTTTGGCCGCTGTACTCTTGATAAGCTGGGCTTCGGCTAAACCACGTCTCAGGATTGAGTTTCACTCAACAGAAGCTGGCGAGGCAGGAGTGAGGTGCAGCGACTTAACTGGACCCCAGGTGCTTGTGCACTTTGTCTTCTGTGTTACCTGGTTCCTCTCGCAGAACAAGTCTCTTGGGGCAGGGCGTGGCGGCTGCAGGGCTGTGCAAGCAGGGCGTGCTTCACTTCTTGTTTCAAAATGCTTGTGAGGAAGCGCAAGGAGATTCTCGTGGTTTGTTTCCTGCAGCCCCATTAGGGTGAGGGATGTGTCCCTGCAGGGCTGTGTTGCTGTGTGGACGCAGGGAGCAGCAGGGCTGTGCTTCTCTTCAGGCTGGTGACACCAAGAGGAGCTTTGTGTTTGTTTCCTGTCCCTCCGTGTCCATCTCTAAGCTCGGTGTGGTTTGGCAGGACACCCAAGAGCCCAGCGCAGCTTGAACTGATAAAGGCATCTCAGTGAACCTGAGGAGGGAAGAGCTGTTGAGGAAAAGCTTTAATATGAAGTCCCAGATATGTGGAGAAAGCAAGGTGAAAGCAGAACTGCCTGTTTTAAGCAGAGTGTCAGGCTCATGAAATCCTCCTCCAGAAACAGCCAACAGCTTGACCCAGCTGGCCAGGTCCCCCACGTTCCTCTGCCCTGCGTGGCTGAAGATGGCACTGAACATAGAAACAGGATGTTTAGTTTATCACATCCCCTCTTCTGCATGAATTCCCCATCTGGCCTCTTCGTAGCCAGCTTTCCGCAGCAGTCAGAGGCTGTGACAGCTCCGCACGGGGCTTGCGCGGAGCCCCCGGAGCACAGAGCGCGCCCTTTGCCTTCAGCTTGTGCTGGACGAGCCGCAGAAACGGGATTAGCGAGGAATGCGCTAACGCTTTTCTCTGCAGATGCCTCAGCTGCTAAAGCAAAATGGACACTGGCAGTGGGCAAAGCGGGAGGAAGGCAGAGGAGGGGCAGGGCTGCTCTTGAATAATTCCATTCCTACAGCGTGGAGCGAGCCCGCGGTCCTACACGTGGGAGGAAAGGTCAGCGTGGCCTTTTGATCTGCCCCCCACGGTCCCGCGTGGGCTGCGGAGCAAACGCTTGGTCTGTCTGTCTGCCTGCACTTAGTGGTCACATCTGTGAGGCCCGTCAGATCGGCCAATTACTCGGGGTCCCTTAATCACCCCCCCACATCCCTTTTGGCAAAATAGGGCTATCAAAAGCATGCGTAAGCAGATGGTCGGCATGCAGGCAAGCTCTCTAATTAAGATGAGCCACGTCAAAACTTTGATTTGAATTCGTTCTTGCTGCAAATCATTTTATCACAAAATAAAAACCTCTTGATTGTTTTTTCTTCTGTTGCCAGTGTCCCCTTTGTGTTCCGTTGCCTCTGTCCTTTACTATTAGCCACTTGTCGAATTAAGAAGATTGTAAAATTTTATCAGAGCAACATTATATTTAAGAAGAAATCTGTAAGCATGTGCGTGGCAATAAAATAGTATATTTCACTATATCTGTTCAGCTGTGGCCTCTTTGTTCCCAACTGACATCAGTCTGGCTTTGTTTCCAAAAGGATTCGGTGGGCTCCTTCAGCTTATTTTGGGGAGCGGCTGAGGGACCTGGGGGTTCAGCTGGAGAACAGAACTGAGGAGAGACCTTCTGATCTCTGAACTGCCTGAAAGGAGCTTGGAGCCAGGGGGGTCGGGCTCTGCTCCCCAGGAACAAGCGCCAGGAGCAGAGGAAACGGCCTCAAGTTGCCCAGGGGAGGTTGAGGTTGGATCTGGGGAAGAATTTCTTGCCCAAAGGGCTGTGGGGCATTGGAACAGGCTCCCCTCTTTTTTCTTTAACCTTATCACTTCTTCATGAGCCAGGGTCACCCCAGTACCATTGGGACAAGGCCAGTGAGGAGCCGTGCGAGCGAGGCCGAGCAGAGCGCTGCTCCGGAGGGAAGGCAAGTCAATGCGATAGCTACCGCTCTCTGAGATACGCTTTAGGAGTTGAAGGCTGATCTTTCATATCAAGGCTGAGATGACATTTTATCTCTCCCTTCTGCTCAGAAGGTTTTATTCTAACACATTCTTGGCACAGCACAGCAGAACCACCAATATTTCTATGAATTTTATTAAGCTTGCTTCCATAATGGAAGCCAGCAATCTGCTCTCTAGAACTCCTTCCATCCCCCTCCTGCCTGCATCTAAAACTGAACTTTTATCCAGGATTTTTGCAGCAAGTTTGTTGGCGGCAAGTTCAATCTCTTTCCCTTTCCCAAAGGCTCTCATTGAGAAGCTGAAACTGCTTCAGGCGAGTTGTCCTGAAAGCTTTATCTGTCGCGATGCTTCTCCGGCCCGAGTGCCTGTCGGGCGCAGCGTCTGCCTCTGGCCACGCTGCTCCTTCCCTTCCCGGAGCGATGGTTTATTTCTCGTTTCCTGATTTTCTGTGACCTTTTCCAATCACGCATGCAATTAAACAAGAGTCTCCCTGGCCTGAAAGGCCACGAGGGGAAAGAGCTTCTCTTGCTCCCCCGCCTGCAGCGCTCGCGGTGCCGGCAGCGGTAGCGGGGCCGACCGGCCTTGCGTGCGAAGCTCAGTGTTCACCGGGCACCCAGGACACGCCAGTGCCCCCGGTCTGGGTTTTGGCACAGAGCAGCCACAGTGTGGGGAGGGAAGAGAGAGGACTCGGTGTGAAAAGGGCAAGGGGTGAGCTCGGGAAGCTCAGCGCCATCAGGGTTATGGATACAGCAAACGCAAGGGCTGGCTGTGCAGGACAAAGCTGACCCCGCAGTCCAGCGTGAGGGGAAAAACTGATTTGTTTTTTCCTCTTTATGGGGAACTGGAGTTGTTTGTTTCCAGCATGTGGGTGTCTCATGCTCTTAATTTGTTGTGTTGGCATTAGGAGAGCTTTGGTGTTGCCATTGAATGGTTTTCATTTGAATGAAGACACGACTGTGATATGGAGGTGGCTGACCTTGGGAAGGCTGAAAGCCTGGCTTTTCCTTGGGCTTGGGCTCACAGCAGGGTTTACCACGGTCCGGCAGAGCTTGCTTGCCTTTGGTCAGGGACCCTTGTTAATCTGAGGCAGGGATGGTGCCACTCATCATAGAATCACAGAACGGTTTGGGTCAAAGGGACCTTCAAAGCTCCCCCAGTGCCACCCCTGCCATGAGCAGGGACATCTTCACCAGCTCAGGTTGCTCAGAGCCCCGTCCAGCCTGGCCTGGGATGTCTCCAGGGATGGTTCATCCACCACCTCTCTGCCCAACCCAGGTCAGGCTCTCACCACCCTCATCCTTCATACCTGAGCTGCTGTTGCTTTGTCTCTGCTGTTCTCTGTGTGGTTTATTACACGCATTTTTCATGCTGGACATCTCGCCCTCCCCTCTGCTCCCTCCAGACCGAGCAGCTTGCTCTTTGCCAAGTTTCCTCTGTTTAGACATCAGTGCATATCGTGCAATCCATCTAAACTCTTCATTGATCTCTCAGGAATTTTTTTCATCTGAATTCCTGGAATGTTTCCAGACACTGAAGAGCTTCCTCCGGAGGGAAGGGAAATCAATCCCGTGTCGTCCCTCCTTCCCGAGGAGCGGTGGCTGCGGGAGGCCGGTTGTTTGTCTTGCTCCTGTTGGGAGTTGTGGGTTCTGCCGTGTTTGCTCATGGACGGGGCTGTTTGGTTTAACAAGACGGCTGTCGGGAGAGCAGCAGGAAGGGGAGCGGTAGCTCCGCATCTGCAGCTTTCCCATCGGGTGAAGAAAGAGCATCCTGGACTGGGAGAGCGCTGCTCAGTTTCTGTGCTAAAAAGGGACTTCTTGTGCTCATACAAGGAGAGAAGAGCTCAAAGAACCCAACTTGTGAGAGCCTGCGGTGAGCAGGAGTGGCAGCAGGAGTCTCTGGTTTCTATGCTGAGCAGATCATCAGAGTTAAAATTCCTCCCCGCTCGCTGAAGCTGCAGCATTTGGCTCTTCCCCAGTGCCTGAGCCCACCTGTGTGGTCCCAGAGGTCTGGGGAGACACGGTCCCTGCAGCAATGTCACCAAATGTGACACCTCTCATCCCCAATGGCATGGCAGGCAGCTCCTTAGAAGCTTTCTTCCCACCACACCGTGGCTCTGCTCTGGCTCCTGCTTTACCACCTTGTACCAACCCCGAGAGAAACCCCCAGCTCTGGGTCAGACAAAACCAAGCGCAGGGAAAAGAAATGGGCAAAAAGCCTCAGGGTTCCCACAGCCTCGCAGGATCAGGCTGTAGAAGCACATGCTAAAAACAGAAAGGCCACCCATGGCCGTGACGGTTTGCCAGGCACTGGGTGGTGCTGCCGGGAACACTGCGCTGCCAAAAGGCTCCTTTGTGCTGGTTGCTGCTCCTGGGCTCACACGGGACCGTCCCGTCCCTCCTGGGCTCCATCCCTGTCCCCACACCCCAGCGTGCACCTTCATCACCTTCAAACCCACCAGGAGCTTAACGAGCCACGAAAACATCACGCAGAGGAGTCAGGGACTCGCAGGTATTAAAGCAGATCTTGTTATTAATGATGTTCCTCACCTGCCCGTGTGAATTAGGTACAGTTCAGGACCAATGTAGTATTTTAATGGGCTTGTAAAAGCTGGGAACCAGGTCTCGGAGCAGGCTGAGCTTGCCTGGCGCTCCAGCTGCTGATCGGCTCCAGGCTGCTGGGGTGGGGAAGCACTTGGAACAAGGGACTTTTATTTTATTTTTCCTTTTTTTTTAAGAAAATTTTAAAAATAATTAAAAAGAAGCAACCTTTGACTCTAGAGAGGGCAGAGGTCGTTTTCCATGGGATTACCCAGCCAGCCCAGAGAAGTACAAGTAAGATGTAAAGGCATCTTACACCTGCAGTGCTCCAAGCTGATTTTTTAGCGTGCCGCTTTGGTCTACAGCAAATAGTGGCGTAAAGCCATGGATTTTGGGGTTGTCTGAAACATTGCCCTTGAAGCAGAAGGGGAAGCTCAGGCCTCCGTGGGACACCCCCTGTCCCAGAGCCCCAGGCTGGGAGCAGGTACCTGCAATTCAATCTCTGCCCTTCCCTCCTCACCCTCAGCAATGATGCCCTCAACACGCTCTGTTCAGAAAACATAACTTTATTATTAGTTGCAATATACATTGTATTCCTTTAAGAATCCTAAACTCGTATATGTTTTTTTTTCCCACTGAAAATACATGTGTATGTATATATGTTTTTTATATATGCATATATATATAAATGTATTTTATTGAACTGCAACACAACAGAACACGAGAGATAAGCCCGGAAGTTGCTTGGAAAAGTGAGTGTGATCTCCACGGGGTTTGTGCTGGCAAGCGTGCTACGGTGAGTGGTATAAAAAGAACAGGTTATATAGAAAATGCGCGGGGCGAGGCGGTGGGGAAGGGGCTCTCAGTGCTGCGGGTGGTGACACGTACAGTGGTCACACGTGGCTATTGCTCAGTCGCGAGTGCCGGTGGCCGGTGCGGCTCCGCACAGCAGCACTCGTAAGGCCGGCTGTGCTCCCTGCAAATGGTACCTGCCATTTGAAAATAAGAGTTTAATTACATTTCCCTTGGCAGCAGCTCTGCTCGTTACTAATCCGGTCAGCGAAGGAAGAATTCCTCCGGGGCATGGTGAAACCTAACTGGGTCAATAGAAAGTAGCTTTACAAGCAGGGTGAGGGAGCAGCAGCAGCCGAAATGTGCAGGATGAGCTGCAGCTGGTGCCATCAGCCTCTCCCCGACCCTGGCTTGATTTGCTCGGGGTTCCTTCCCTCTGGGCTCACTCCCCTGCAAAGGGGATGCGCTGCTGAGCCTGCCAGGCTTTTTTGGGTAGGTTTCCTTGTGTTAATTCTTCAGCAAACTGGCTGAGGGTGGCAGTAACCCCTGCTGTGCTTGGGGCTTATTTCGCTCTTTTTTTGTTGTTTTCTTTCACATTTTCATTTATTAACGTGACTTCCAAACGCAGCTTCCCCCAGCCACATGCCATTGCTGAGCTACACAGAGGGACGAGCCTTTCCCAGATCAATGGAATCCGTTCCCTTTTGTTTATTATGTTTATTTTATTATGCTGAGCTGCACATGTTTCTTGGGTGAAAGGACACATTATATCAAAGGCACTGACCAGGGACCTTCCTGTGCCCCGAGCCAGGTTGGAGGGAGCAGACAGGCGCTGACCTTCCTCCCTCCCCTCGCAAAGTGCTTGTCAATTCGGGACGGGATGTAAAGAATGTGCGCATTGATTTGCTCATCCCAACTTCCTCGGGAAAAGTGCTTTCAAAAAAATCTCACCCTTAAATCATCATCTCGCCGCTACCCCCGCAATGTCTGTCACTGCTGGATGACGCCTACTTGATTCCCCTTCCAGCTGAAGGAGCAGGTGAAGTTTATCATCGCTGTAGTGTTTCTCTTCTTTATGTCTTTCCCCAGAAGCATCTGGCAAGGAGGGATCTTGCTCAGGGAAAAGAAGTTGAAACAAGCCAAGCGGCTGGAAGATACAGAGCGGGTGACCTGCGCATCACCTGCTGCCCAAAGCAATGGCCAGCTTGTGGAAAACGCCGATTGCACTGGAATAGTGAATCAAAAGCTGGTGTTGCTGGGAGAACTACAGCTCGTTCCTCTCTTAAAGGCAAGAAAAGTATGAAAGTGCCTGAATCAACATGTGTAAAAGCTTTCCTGACTGGGACACGTAACCTGCATCCACATATCCCTCATCCATCCACGCCGCTGGGGCCGGATGGGACCGAGCCCCAATTCTGACTTATTGCACAAAGGTCCCTTTCCTGAATCTTGCCAGAACTGGCTTGGCAGGGAGGAGAGGCGGGTGACCCGCCTGTGACTGTCACAGGCAGGATCCAGCCCTGGGGACGCTGGTTCCCACTGCTGGGGAGGGCAATGGGGGGACTGGTTTGTCGCTGGGGGAGATGCCCCACTCTCATAGTGCAACACGTGCAGGCCTTTTCTTCTTGCACATCTGGAGGGAGAGGAGCAGGTTAAACCCCTTCCCTTTGGCAACTGCCAACTTGTGTCTTCATAATTAGGGCCATCACCCTGGACAAACTGAGCCACACTGGGATCACTACACAGCTTTTGCTGTATCAATACAATTTGCTCTCTAACTGGCTCTTACGTCTTTCCTTCAGCCCTGCTGCTACCAGAGACCCCGGCGGCTCGAGGATTTGGCCGGTTCACAAGCTCCTCCACTGTGCCTTGTACACCAGTGTCCCTGGATGCCCCCAGCACAGCCAGGTCGGTGTTGGATGGATGATCGCACCCTGTTCTGTCCTGCAGGTCCCTGCATTGTCTCAAGGGGTGAGCTCGACCCCCCGGCTCAGGGATCTGTCCCAAAGGTGCCTGTGCCAACCAGAAGGAGACGGGGATGAGCTTGGACGGGATCTCTGCTCACGCCGCGGGTCTCCTCCTGAACCGGTGGACCATGAGGACACCCACTGCTAATCCCCACCCACCAGATGCTCTGCGCTTCTCCCGAGCATTATTTTCAGGACGTTTTCCAAGTGATGAAGGAAAACAACAGATTATGACTGTAAAGTTATGGTGAGAGGACTGGATCCTGGTAGGACAACATTATTCCTTGCCAAGAGAAGGAATGATTAACCCCTTCTTTAGGCTCTCCTCCCATTTCTTCCCCAGCTCCCAGCCACCTCTATATACATCATATATTATATTACTATATTCTCTTATAACTTTGCTTTTTCGGTCTCAGTAGCACAAGTGATTAATTCCAAAAGAAAAAGAAAAGGAAAGAAGGGGAAAAAAAACAGCCCCTAGGAATATTTACAGAATAGTTCATTTTGCAGAGGAGAGGAGGTTTGGCATTAGGAAAAGCACGGGTTTTCAATGTGCTAAGCGGGTTTAGATTCCACATTCCTCCTCACCCCTCTGGGATCCTGCTCTGATGATGAAAATTAAAGAGCTGTTCCACAGCTTCTCCCGAGCGCGAGCTCCCCGAGGCCGTGCAGGGCGGTGGGGGAGGCTCTTTGTGCTCCCCCCTGCCCTGACCTGCTTATCAAGGCAGCATCCAAAGGGCTCTGACCTTGGAAACCAGCCTTGCACCTCCGGGGGCTGTCAGCTCCTTTTGTAGCCTCTCCTCGTTACCCAGCACCTTCATTACTGCTCTTCTCTCAAGGGTCAGGGCTTTTAAGGTACTGGGATGGTGGGGACGGGGAAGGGAATGTACGCACCCAGAATTAAAACCATGTAGTGGAAGATATTGACTTCTTTGACATACCAAAAAATTATTGCAGTATAAATACACCCCTGTCACCCAGCAAAAGCAAAAGAAGGGGAAGTGATGGGGGCAGTTTGGTGGGTGAGGGGCATTTCAGTCAATAAAGTCACCCGACTTGGGAAGCTTGGACGGCTGCTCCCGCAGCTGCCGGTTCTTCTCCAGATCAGGGCAATGGCCGTTTCATCAGTAAATCATGCCCCACCCTGTGCCGCTGCCCCCACCCTCCCTTACGCTGCACGTGATAAAATATCCCAAGAGTCCCTCCACCTTAGAGCTTTTTCAGAGAGATTTCTACTAAGAAAAGCATCTATTCCCAGAAAAAAAGCCAGTAAGAGCTGCAGAAACAATTGCTCCTAAGTATGGCTGGGTTCCCCAGCTGCTGGGACCTTCTGGCCGATCCATGTCAGTATTTCTGTGAAGACGGAGGTAGAGACCTCGGGCAGCTCTTTGTGGAGGGCATGACAGGCTTCCTCGTACACCTGCAACCAGGGAGAGAGCAGAGATAGCACGGAAAAAAACAAAATATGCATTAAAAACACAGCCTTTGGTCCCCTCTTGTCGACATTCCCAGGTCCAACGTGTCCTGCCCGCACTTTGTCAGGCTTTTGTTCCTGGATGTGTCAGGTTATGAAATGGAATAGATGCCGTTGGCGGTGTTGACTCTCTGGAAGGCATTGGCCTTGCAGCCTGACCCATCACCCCAGCACCCTGCTACCCTTATACATGTCCCAACCCCAAGCATTTCTTGCTGCTTATCCCACTAAGGAGGAGGAGGAAATACTTATCATGCCCTTGGAGTTCAAAGGACAATGGGGGATGTTCCCGTCACGCCTTGTGCAATTTTACTCCTTTTATGCCCAGACTATCCCCTTATTTTTCCGATGACAAAAGCTTTCCCTTGGTCTCCCTGTCTCTCTTTCACGCTCATTCATGTGCTAACGATTGGTTAATCAGCTGTGGCTCTTGTGAAATGAGCAGATGTGAAGTGGTTTTCGCTGTTCGGTGCTTTGGAAAGGCCCCTCCTGTACCTTGACACCCCGGGGCATGAGGTAAGGTTGGTGGTTACACAGTTGGGGTTGTTCAGAAGAGCTTTTGGGGTCAGCAACTTTACATGCTCATGAGCCTCGCTCTACTTCTATGCCAAGTTGCTTCATGTCCAAGAGACCCTTTGGCTATGCAGCCACCCTGGGTCAGGTTTGGAGGTCACTCGCCACCCCTTGCCTGGCTGGAGCTGGTGAAAGGCCACCACATGGTGCCTTGGGAGGGTCACCTCCTGCTGAAAGGGGCTGGAACCTGCTTGGGATGGGTAACCAATGCATCAGCCCCGCTTTGTCTCCTGCTCTCCAGAGCTCCGCAGGCTCCCTGCCCTTCCCTGTCATTCCTGCTCAGGCCAACGCTGACAGGATAATACCCTAAAAAAACAAGAAAGCAAGATGACCTTGAGTGTTTTGTCCTGACTCGGCACTGTGTCCATCAGCAAATAGGACCCTTTGATGTCGCAGAGCTTGTCGGAAGAGCCGTGTAGCACCAGGATGGGCAAAGTCAGCTTGGGCAGAGCTCGCTCAATTCTGGCAATGGCATTCATCAGCTGGATGACGAAGGAGACCTTCATGCCACCGTGGTAGACCAAGGGATCGGATGTATAAGACTCTATCTGGCAGGGAGAAAGAGGTAATTTAAGGTTAGCAATATTTCATGCAGAAAAGACAAAGCAGGTCAGCCCGGTGGTGAAAAGTCTCTTCCCTTGGCTTGCAAGGTCATTTCCTGCTCTGTCAGGACATCCTGCCATCAGAATCAAGGTCGAGATCTTCACCATGGCTACCCAGAACTGCTCACACAACCTGGCTTGCTCCCTGCTGTGCGTTTCTCTTTTACAACACTAGAAAATACTCAAGCCAAAGCTCTTTCTGCAGGCAAACAACCGGTGCTGGACACAGACTGTTCCTGTGGGCGCACCTGCCTGCGTCCTCTGCTCTGCCATGTCCTGACACTCAAAGGTGACATCTCTTCTGCAGAGGGCTCTTAGACTGCGTTACTTGAAGGCTGATGTTGTTCAGGTCCTTATTCTCCTTGCTCAGGGCTGGATGTTCTTCTCTTTCGCCTTCTCTCTCTGGGGATGAAGCCCATGATCTACACCTAGACAGCTGAGACGCTGGACCGCAAAGCACTCGTACGCCGAGGGATCCTCTCCGGGTGCCAAGTGTGCACACACAAGGCAGCAAATGACGGTATTAGGTGGTAGGCAAAAAGAGAAGTCAACAAGTTGCTCAGCCAGACTGCGAGAGGATAAAAATGGATGAGAGCGGGTGCAGAAAGTTGCTAGGAACGAGTAGTTACCGCAGCAGGCAAATCTACAGTAAATATTTGTATACTGTACATGGAGACGGCCCACACAGCCACCGCCATCTCAATATTTGCCAGAATGCTTTGATTATGGGTTGGTCTCTGGCACAGCCTCCAGTTTCTCCCAACCCTGGCAGATGTTTATAGAAACGATGGTTATTTATAGGTTAACCGAAAACAGCCTCCTCCTCTCCTCGCGGGCAGTGAGGCCTGTTCAAATTCATCACTTTTCAGAAATTTGAGGCTCTCTTGCTGCCGCACGTGCCTGCCCTGAGGGGACCACAGGTAGGAGGTGACCCACAAGACCACCCCAGGGACACGTCGCTGTGTGTCTGCGTTGGCACAAATGTGCGCTGGATGAGGAGAGCGTGGCCAGCCTGGTCCTCACCCAGAAGGCAGAAAGGCTTTGGGCTGGATGCTGGGTTCGTCTCCCCATGAGATGAGATTACTGGAGCGGCAGGAGAAGGTTTAGGTTGGATATTGGGCAAGTTTTTCTCCCAGAAAGGGTTGTAAAGCACTGGAACAGGGTGCCCGGGGCAGTGGTGGAGTCACCATCCCTGGAGGGGTTGGACAGCCAGATGAGGTTCTTAGGGACGTGTTTTAGTGACAGTGTTGGGTTAATGGTTGGACTTCATGAGCTTGAGGGTCTCTTCCAACCAACGTGATTCTCTGATTCTGTTCTATGAGGACACTACACGAAGGGGCTTTCCCATCTGGGGCATTGAAGCTTCCCTTCTTGTCACCTTCTTGCTTCCAGTCCCCACCACCTCCCACTGCTTGAACCTGTGGTTCCCACCCCCAAATGCAGCAAGGGGAAGGAGTGGGTTGGAACTGAGGAATTTGGGACTATTAGTGACTGTCACCCTTCAGTCCCAGCCCTCCGCACTGAGGATGGTCAAGGGGGTCAGAGCTACTCTAATTTGTGCTGGAGTTGGACCAAAGGAATTCTCACTCACTCATTAGGGACCCTTGGATGCCGCAGATGTTTCTGATCTTTGATTAAGGGCATCATTGTGTTTTGGCCTCTGCGCAGGATCACAGCTACTCTGAAGTGGGGGGTAGTTTTTGGCAGGGAGACAAAGAGATGTCTCATCACAGCTCATAATACAATATTAGGATCTTACGTACAGTATCTCCCTTTCAGAGTGTCCATCCACACAGAGGGTTTAGAAAACTCTGTTTGTAAGAGGCCACTGCTTTCCCTTTGACAGCTGGGTGCACCCTGGTATTTTCAGCCAAACGTTGACTTTTCATCAGCTTTTTGAGCAAAACCACCCTGTTGCATTGGCTACTTAGCAACTGGCTTCAGCCTCATCTGGGAGCGACCTGCCCGGATCTGTGTTGCTGCGCTAAAGCAACACAGCTTTCAGAAGGGTTTCTTTTCATTTTCTAGGGTTTTGGTTGGTTGGTTGGTTTGGTCTTGTGTGGTTTTTTTATAATAATAATAATTATTATTTTTTAATTGAAGGTAACAAATGGGGGACTTTGGAGAGGGGGAATCAGCAGGGATGGGTGGGTGGATTGACAGAAGTTTCCTTCCCAAGGTATAAAACGATGTTGATGAATTCATGTGAGCTGGCCCCCTCCCCAGCGCCATAATGCTAAGAGAATGACCTAACGGTCCGTCCGTCCGTCCTTCCTTCCTTCCTTCCTTCCTTCCTTCCTTCCTTCCTTCCCTTTTCCCTCCCTCTCTCCCTCCCTTCCTTCCTTTCTCTCTCTCTTTTTCTCTCTCTCTCTTTCTCTCTCTTGTTCATTCTGAAAGAACAGGGATTTTTTAGCTACTCAGCAGCCAACAAACATTTTTGTGTAGATGATGGGAGGGGGGAAAAAGAAGAAGCCAATCTTAATCCAGATCAGTCAGAGGGAGGATCCTGTTTCCCATCAATGAACAGGAACCTTAGAGTTAATGTCCAGTGCATGGGGTGAGCGCAAAGCAGCAGTTTGCTGGGGAAAAGAGAGAAATCCAGGGAAAGGGATTTATATACTGCAAAATCCAAGCTGTAAATCCACGCGGAGCAGCAGGCAGAGCTCCGGATGGCTCCCTGAGCCCTGGGAGAGGCTGCGGCTGCTCCCAGCCATGGTCCAGCAAAGGCTCTGCAGAGTCCATCCATCTCTTTCCTCTTGATGTAATTCTAAGAAGCGACCATCAGGGCTCCTGCTGCATTATGTTCCCCTGCTTAAAGGTCTGCATCTCCCCTTTGCATTTTGCAGAGCAATAAATTCATTATAAGGTAATTGGAGCCTCATCCTATGTGGACTCTGCAGGGAGAAGACTAAAGTCAGTGAGACTACTCCACTGAATTCAACGGCAGATAAAAAAGATTAACGGAATAAAGGAGCACCCAACCCTGTGATGTTATTCCTCCTTGGACTAACAGGACTGGGTTCTTAAGGTCGCTTCTTGCTCTCTTTTGTGTCTCTCGCATTTGATATATCAAGCAGATCAAATAAACATCTCCGTACCTCCCTGTGCTTCAGTCCCCGCGCCCCGAGGACAGCCTGCTGGGAACACAAACTCCTCAGGAAATTCTTGGATCGAGTCCCAAAAATATTTCTAGAGAACAGAAAGTTGCTCTGGCAGGAGAATATGTTGAACATATAAATAATGGATGTTTCCAGCACGTTGTGTGCTTTGAAGCTGCGCGTCTTGGGTCCAAAAGGAGGGGGGGGTGTGCGGTACGGCAGCCAGAGGACCGAGATGCTGCGTTGTACTCAGTAACTGCCTGGAGCCTCAAATCCTGGGGTCTGAAGATGAGCAGGAAAGCGGTTTTCATGTCAACGCACAGCTGTATGGCAGCTGTGGGCTCACTCGCAGGTGTGCACGCAGCACAGCAAAGAGGGGCTCGGTGTCTCGTTAATAGACTGCTTCATTATAAGCGGATTCTAATGAAGCAGACTTACATTTTTATCCACTGCATCAGGCTTCCCTTTGCTCCATGGGAAGGGAAAGGGCAGAGAAAAACCACCAACGCTCAAAGGAAGCTCTTGAGACCTGGAGCACCACAGAGCAGTGGGAGCAGCAGCAAATATTTTGGTAGAAAGACAACACAATAGCATTTGTTGTAAACTATGTCCAGTGGTTGCTGTGGTGATTCCTGACATCACTCCCACAAACATCAAAATGCTCAGGCCAAATTAAGGGAGCTCACTGGCACTTTCTTAAAGCCGTTATTCTTTGGGATGTCCCCACATTGGCACTTTTCTCCTGTAAAAATATTTAGTGCAGCACGAGAGTCTTCCAGCAGAGGACGAAACTGTTGGAGGCTGGAAAAGTTGACTTCAGCGGTGTGTTTGCAACCTGTACGAGTTGGGTTTTTGGCGCTGTGATGAGTGGTGGTGGCACAGCAGAGACAAACATGGTTCCCACGTGTTTTCCACCACAACCGCAGCACAGGTCTCTGTTCTGCCTTGTACCCAGAGCAGCTGGGGGTGCAAGATGCACCCAAGGGATAAGCAGATGATTTCCCACAGTTTTCTGCTACGTGCAGTCGGTTCCACTGACTTCAAAGATGTTTCACCTTTTGATACCAGCAGAGATCTTGCCCTCGTGATTTAACAGCACCTCTCTTTTTTTAAAGAGAAGTGGCAGGATTGGGATGAGATACCAACTATACAGTTACTCGAAACGGCGTTAAAGTTCTCACCTCCTTCTTGTTCCGGGAAATTGCACTTGGGTCTATCGATCCCAGCGACAGGTTTGGGAGAACGAAGTTGAGCACTTTCGCTGCAAAAACCTGTGGGAGAGGAAAGGAAGCAGTTAAAAGGGTTGGAAAATAGAGGCCCAAATCCTGAGCTGATGGGAAGCAGCACAGAAGTTAAATAGTTGAGAAATGTCAACTGACACTGGAGAAAGATCTGTCCTATATTTAAAAGGTTTGTCTTAAAGAGAAAACATTTACACTGCTCTCGGGATCAGGGAGTGGGTGTGCTAGTCTGAAATGCTGTCAGCCATCCGTCCACATGCAACACCGCATCTTCATGGCATTTTGTCTCTATCTGTTAATTTCTAGAAAGGTCTCAGGAAAAAAAGCTATTTCCAGCCCTCGGAAGGGCTGAGTTTTGTTGTTTTATTGCCCTTTCCTTGCAGCCGCAGCTCCGATTTCAGGCCGCGGTGCATCGGTGATGTTGGGTGCAATTTGCAGTAGTTGCCTAGGCTGCACTCTTTTTTCATAAGCACATTCTCTGGGGAACCTGTAAATAAACAACAGCAAAGTGTGCACGCGTTGGCTAAGGAAACCCATTGCTCATTTGTCTCCTGGGAACAAAACACAAAAGCATTCAGCATCCCCAGCTGAAAAACGCTGGCAGAAGAAAGGGGAACATCTTTCATTTCAATAGCACTCCAAGCACGTTGATACAGGGTTCTGCTCTGAACTTTAATAGCTGTCTTTAATTAAGTGACCAGCACTTAAGTCAGCAAATACGCAATTAGCGTTTGTTGGTCTGTTTTATGTCCCTTCGTGTTCACGGCTAGCACTTTCAGGTGGGCTGTCACCCGCGTTCTCTGTTTCTGCTGCTATGGAATCACTTCTGAAGCGCTCCCTGACATCTCAGATCACAGATGATACGTGACAGAGTAATTATGGTACTAGAGGAATAACACAAGGTTGAAGTCAAAGTCATGCAGGAGTGCAAAGCAGTAAAGACTCACAGCAGAGCTGAGGACACGTGCGTACCTTGGGGTGGCCATGACCAGGGTCTGGTGCCACCGGCTATGACATTTTGTCAGCAAAATTAACTTCTACTGCAGTCAGGCCAGTAAAATAAGACATCCACACCCACACAAGCTTGAGCTTACAATGCAAAGAAGCAGGAGTGGGGTTTTCTTGGTTTAGTGTTAACTCCGGGCAGTGGTGATTTGGGGAATGCAGCTTCATGAATCCTTGACAAAGTTATGGACTCTGTGCGCTGACAAAGCTGTAACAGTTTTGCTTCTCTGCGATCGATGACCGAGGTGTATGCCAAGTGACTCTGGACACCCAGCTGAGGTATTTCACTTAAAACAAGTGTAATTGTCCTCTGCTTTCTTTCCAGAGTAGGGGGAGCGAGAGAAACACCCCCAGGAACACCTCTAATGTCCGAACAATAGTCTGGAAGTGCCTGTTTCCAAAAATCATCATGACAACCTCAGGCGATTAGGCTGACCTAAAATTAGAGCCTGATTTAAGAGCTAGGGTGAGTTCTTATGCCTAATGATTCCTTATTCGAGAGGAAATGCCTTGGCATGAGAGATTAGCCGATGGTCTCTCACGATCTATTTAGAGCGTTGGCCACAAGATCAATATATTGATATTAAGGCCACGGATATTTAGGACCAAGATGACACATAAAAGAGTCAAAGATGGCGTGTTCTGGAAGATGTTGCGATTTCATCTGCTTGGTACATCTATGAATATTTATATTCCCAAGGATCTGCAATAGTGATTTTGCCGAAGGAGCATAAATTTGAATCTTCCTCTCACGTGAGAACGACATGATGTCCAGTTGGGTTGGAAAGCAACGGGTCAGTAAGAGGCCAAATCCAAAACATAAAAAGCAGAGAGAGAATACTGTGTATAATACTTAATTTTTAAGGAATAGGCTGAGGGTTAGCATAGGATTAATTATTAGGGAATATTTCCTAAGGGACTGTCCTGCCCACCCGATTTCAAAGCATTCAACAGCAGAAATGTGGGACATACTATTTTACCCTTATTCTGCTCTTCGCCAGCATATGTGACTCTCATCTCTCTGTATCCTTTGAGATTTTGAAGATTCGGAGCCAAACTGTGCCCAGTTTAGTTGAGAGGAAAAGGGGGAAGGTAGCGAGATCCCTCCCCCTCCACTGCATTTGCAACAAGTAGGCTGATGCTGCTACCAGGGCACAGGATTTATAGGGCATTGATGAAATTGTGGTTCCGCTTCCAGGGCTGGCTGGGCAGCGAGGGAAGGGATTTGTAACCCTGACTGAAGGACCCAGTGTGTGATCTGGCCCCCGGTTATTGTTGCTTTGTTTGGGCCAAGGTAGATTCTTGCTCAGCTGGAAACTTCCCCAGCAAAGGGATGAATGCAACAAGTCCTTGGGAAATGGCCCAGGGCCGAGAAGTCGCACCAGTTCCAAGGGAAAACCAAAGCCTTTGTGCCTCAGAGGCACAAACACCAATGAAATGGGGTTTTTCTTGGCTCTTAGAGGAAAAAAAATAACCCACAGAAATGTTTTCTGCTCAGCTTTATGGGAAAACGTGGCTTATGAGGGAATTCTCTTGTCTGTTTTCACTCCTTCCTCTTGCAAATACCTTTTCAACTCCAGGAGTGATTTCAACTAAATTTGACAGAGATATTTCAGGAATGATTAATTTTTAATCAGTTTTGAGATGTAACAATAGATTTGAAAGAGAAAGAAACTCACAGTGCACTTGTATTACTGCACGCAAGAGACTCTCTAGGAAAGACATTGTATAAACACCTCCAAAATACTTCAGTTAGAGATTGGGGTTTCCTGAAGTAAAGTTACAACCTGGTACAGATCTATGAGAAACCAGGCTACAGTAACACTAGTACCCATAGAACCACCGAGTCCTTATTTCGGAAAGGGTTTAGCATCTAGCAAAAGGTATAGCTCTAAAAGAAGGAAAATGTTTCCATATTGTCCTGGAGTTGGCTTGAAGCAGAAGGCAAACAGTGTCTCTCAGAGTCAGACCCTATGCTATTTTCTTTCTTAATATTTATTCTTTTTTCAAAGTAAGAAAACCCAGGGGCATTAGTGCTCATGGGATCGTTATGCTCCGTCAGGTATAGTCTCACCTGTGAAGAATCAGCTGCCAGCCTCCTGAAAGTCCCCTTGATGCTCTGACTCCTATTTAAATAAGTTTTCCTGGGCTGGATGGCTTCAAGATTCCCTTCCCCTCTGTGGGGGAGGCATTTGGAAGGAAAATATTGTCTGGCATCCGAGTGGCGCAGACCTCAGCAGGGTTTTGCATTTTAAGGCTAGAGGTAACGTGTTTCCTTCAGTGGAAGAGGGAGGTGATTAAAAAACACCCTTTGGTGCTTTTAACGATTTGGGGGGTCAGGAGATGGCTTTGGCTACAGAAGGTGCAACAGGATTATACTGCAAGCTGAGGCAATCAGTTTCCTTTCTCTTAGAAGAAAAAAAGCCAGCAGAAATAGCTTAGAAGCAGATTAAAACAAGAAGCTAGCCCTAGGAGAAGAGTCCAGGGAGAAAGGATAAAGGAACAAGTCCTGTGGCAACGAGATGCTCCGTCATCCCTGCTGGCTTTGCTGGTCCTTCCATTTGCTTCCAGCTCCTTCTAAGATTGTTGTTTATTCTTTTAAACATTCAAAGAGGAGGGGAGGGCTGAGGGTCAGTTGCTCTGCAGAGCTTCCCTGGGGAAGGGCAGAGCAGGCAGTGCAAATCTGGATCAGAAATAGCTCTGGAAGGGCCATGCGAGTGGAAGGAGGGGTAAAGCCTAAATGCAAACCGAGGGAGATGGTCTGGACAAGAGCCAGGCTCAGTACCAGGCCAAATGGATGCTGCTGGGGCAGCAAAGCTTTCGCTGGAAACCTTCGAGGCTCACGAAGGAGTCCTGGGACTGACGAGCCCCGGTTTTGTTTAGAAATCGGTCATCCCCCAAACACCAAAAATAACCCTGGCCTGACTTAGCCAGCAGTCTGTGTTGCAACTCTACCAGACTCTGTGTGAGTCAGGAGGAAAACTGTGGGAGAGGAAGGGGAAGGACGGCGCGGTGTGGGTGCCGCAGGGTGCGGTGAAGAAAGCACAGTCTGCTACCCCCCGACGCAGCATCATTCTCCAGCTCTCACTTAAATAACTTTTCCTGGATGAGTTCAGGATTCACTTCCCCCCTGAGAAGCAGGTGGGACCGTGGGGGAGGCACGGAGAAAGGTCTTGCCTGGCATCCACGTGGCACAGATCTCAGCAGGGCTTTGCATTTTACGTCTAGAGGTCTTAATGAGTTTCCTTCAGTGGAAGAGAGAGGTGACCTTGGTGCAACGCGGGTTTGCTCTTACCTTGATGGGAGTGGCGACTTCTGGGCTGGCTACCACTAAAGGAGAGATTAACAGCATGCCTGAAAACTCACTGGGTCTCTCACTGGCTGTCAGAATGGAGATGGCTCCCCCCTGCAATGCAAAATAACAGCCCACAGCTTAATACAGGCGTCAGCATCTCGTTTATAAAGCAAGCCTGTTACTGGAAGGGTTTTAGTCCAAACAAGGAAATTACTTCTGGCCCAGGGGAGTGTAGTGTGGTCAGTGAGGAAGGCTGGGGGAGTACGGGCACTAGAAGTGGCTGATTTTTGTGGGGGAGAAGAGATTTGGTTTCTGCTTTCATGCCATAAACCCCTCACATCACACTGAACTCAATTCCACGCAATGTCCATCAACTCCCCAGGATGCCTTGTGTCCCCTCCCGTAAAAAAGACTAAGAAGAAAATGTTTGAAGTGATAGTTCAGGTGGGACTTGGGAAATGTGTCAAGGCTCTGTCAGCCTGGCGCTGCATGGGGACGATGCTGTGACGCCAGGCTGGCTCCCTGCTCGTGGCACCGGTAACCTGGGCAACGCAACGCGGCCACCCGGCACGCCATAATCTTCACTAATTACTGAAGTTAAAATATTCTCCTCTACAGTGTCCCCAGCAGCGCTGTGCCCGAGGCCTGGCAGCGAACACCCAGCCCGCAGTTCAGAGCTGAACACCAGCCAGGCCGGGCCCTCCTGCGTGGGGACAGGGGCTGATGGCGGGAGGGCGGTGGGGACAAAAGGGACCCAGCTGTCGCATTGGGGAAAGTTTGGAGGGGATTAGTTGCCAAGGGAAATATTTGGTGAACTTCCACGCTGCCGGAGAACCAGCGAGAAGCATCTCAAAGGCCTCACTGGGAAATCAGCTCCTTGTTAGCATGGCTTTGGAGTGCAGCGAGCCCTCTGGAGCACGCCATGCCTTCTTATGCAAGGACACTTGTTTATCTGAGCATGGCCTGAATCCCAAAGCACTTATTCGTCTTTTTGTCTCCACTGGGAAGGCAGGGAGAGCAGATCAATGGCATCAGTGGGAATATTGCTAGCTTGAATAAAGGGATTTGGCCTGTGCTGTCAGAATCAGACTTCAGATCTGTCCACCAAATCAGTGCCTTTGTTTTTGCAGCCCTAATCCCTGGTACATTTTCTTGTTAGGTTGTTTAACAGAATGAGGCTACAGGGTATTTTCGTGCTTCATCCCCTGAGCTGCTCACAAAGCTTTGGAGGGCTTAACATCCTGGTTACTGGATAAAATAAAAGGAGAAGCCCAATGCTTCAGGGATGTGGTGGAATTTATCACGTACTCGGTATGAATGAACAATCCTATTAAAAAAAACAGGCCCATTGTTGCAAAAGGCACTAATTGGGACCATGATCCGGGTGAAAAAGTTAAAGATTGACTATACTCAAGACAGATCTCAGTCAATTAAGTAGAAGGGAAGGTTGCTTGTAGCTTTTTCTTCTTCTTTCCTACTGTGGGCTATTTCCAGCCATCCACATGAGCAGCACTGTGCTGCCGGGAGGGTAGGGGTTGGTGCTTACCATGGAGTGCCCCAGAATCAGAACGGGCAGCTCGGGATGCTCCTTCTTCATGAGATCGATGTGCTGCAAACTGTCCCTGACGAAGACGTGGAAATCGGAGACAACCATGCGGTCACCCTCGCTCTGGCCATGGCCAACTGTAGGGGAAAAGGAGAGCGTGCGTCTCAGTCATTTGAAGCGGCGGTTGCAATCCAGAAAGGCTTTAGCAGAAACATGCTTGTTAGACTGGTACGGTCCTAACTTGAGCTCCTCTTGCAGTCATCTCTCAACAGAAAGAGTGCTGCAGGACTGCAAAGGAAGCCGCACAGAACAATTTTAAAAGTGCCTTACTGGTTAAAAAAATTCTATACTCTCCTGTGTTTCTACCTGCTCTACAAAATTGAGAGTGCTGATGTAACCTCTTGCAGCCTTCACCATCAGGGTAAGGAGGGCAGAAGGGCTGTCTTGCCTTGCTGTAGGGATGGCAGGTCACTTCATCCCTGGAAATCAGTTTTTCCCCAGGGATCACAGCTGCTGTACTGAGCTAACTGCTGCGTAGTCTTGGCAAGAAACAGAAACATTCTGAAGACTAGATACGGTCACTATAAACTCAATGAGCCGTGGACTCAGCCTTTTCCAATGCATGGGTGTGCATGAGCTTTGCAGGGTCCTGCCTTTTCTCACACTACCCTGGAGCACTGGGTGGGCTGGAAACCTCCCCAGGTATGATATGAAGTGCTCTCAGCAGAGGACACCAAGTGATGGGGGTTGCACCAGCCTGGGGTAGGAAATGATCAAGTGGAACAGCCCTCCTGAACAAGCGTCAATGCAAACTGTACTGCACCTGGCCGCTGTTAGCTCCTTCTGTATCGGGAATTATCTTGTCTGCTCAAAGGGAAGAGAAAGACTAAAATAGGAGATGGTGAGTTGCTATGGGAACAGCGGCATCCCTGGTAGAGGTGGAGCCAGCATCGCCACAAACAGACACAGGCGATTCTGAGCTTGCAAAGACAAATCGATACTACCTTGGGAAAGAAGTTTGCATGTTTACTGGACCACACATACACGCTATTATGTACCACAAATAGGATTCTTCCTTAAAAACAGTCTCCTTGCTTGTTTCTGTTCCATGTAGGTTGTTAAGGAAAACTGTGAAGTGGAAAACACGTCCCATCCATATGGGATCCATACAGGGAGTCTCAAACAGCATCTCCCTCCTCCTGTGTGCCTCCCTAGGCCTTCTCCAGTGGGCACTCAGGCACGCTTAAAGGCACAAAGGGACTTGTCAAAGGATGTGGAGTGTCTGATAATTGTTTTCAAGCTGGATGGTACCCCCTCTAGTGATCAGCAAAGCACAGCATTGCCTACCCAGCCTGAGAGGTAAAAGCTTTTCAATTAGATCTGCTGGCAATAGTCATACCAGAAGAAATCAGTATGTCTAAACTTAATTTGCTTGCAAGCCATCCAAAAAATCACCCTCCAAATTAGGCAGAACTTCTAATAGAAAGCTGGACTAAATACACTCCATCTAAGAACAACTGAACCCCAAACTTGCTCTTCTTCTGTCCTGCCAGGTGCCCTCTGGAGCTGGGCCTCTTGGCAATGAACCCTGCGATCAGCACTGTCTGCCAGATAAATCCGTACGGGTCATGCCGGTCAGTTATAAATAACACATTACCGGCTCCGCTTTCCATGCACACACTCAAATTTCTGCCAAAATATGATATAGCAAGCATCCTCCATGGATCAGCGACCAGAAACAAATAGGAGAGCCAATTAAAATACAAGTTGCAATAATGTACAGAGGTGAAGCCATGTGTGTAGCTAGTGGATCTATTAACTTTAAACTGATTTTTATTACAGACGGAAAGCGAGATTTTCCCAACTTTTATACATGTCCAGTCCGCTCTCTTTGCAGAACTCAAATGCATTACCTGCCTATTCTTTAAACTTCTAATTTAGCATGTTAATATGAGTTGAATAGTCCAGAGAGAGCAACATTTTCTCTTAGCAGAGCTCTGCATTCCAACATTTTTTTCCTCTTTTCGGATGAGACAGAGGCAAATCTGGAAAACCTCCTTGGTCCCCAGTGTGGGGATAATCCTACCATGTAACAATGATACTGCTCATAACAGGGTTATGACTGTGGCAGCCAAGCGATACCTGTTCAATAGTAATAGCTGTGACAAGCGTCTTGTTGGATTTCTGCAGGGTTGGGGGCTTTTTATTCATCACTTAACCCACCTTTTGACCCCGCTTTTAACTACTAAACTACTGTTCCTCGCTCACATGGCAGAGACATTGCCTCACATGCCTTAAAAAAGTTACATCCTGGCCAGATTGGAGATATGCTGAGAAAAAATGTAAATAAAAAGCACAGTGCGAGTCGACAGTCCCTTCCTTCCACTAAAGGCCAAATGGGAGCTGCCTGAAGAAACACCAACTTTTATATAAGCCACACACTATACTTATTTCCTTATCTTTCCCAGTGCCAAACCCTCCTGGCCAAGCACAGCCCGACCCTGCATGCTCAGGTGTGGGCTGAGTTGCTCCTTAGAGCTTCTGCAGGAACGTTTTGCTAAGGAAGATGGGGTGATGGGGAAAACGCGGGGTCAGATGCTGACTTCAGCTCCGCTGCTGTAAATTCACCAATTTCAGTGGTGCTCCTTCAAGCTTATAGCCATGGGAGAGCACAAATTATGGGCTATGTTGTTTTTTCAGTCTTTGCTCCCTATTTATTATGGAAAAGCCATAAAACAGAGAGAGAAGACATGAGAAATCTGCCTGGGGAGCAGTAACTCTCCAGGCAGAATCTGGACCTTGACTTTTCACATAGTTTGAGGTTTCCAACTCTGGGGCAAAGGGGATGGTTTGGATCCATTTTTATTGCAATGAGGACACCATCACAGGCATCTGCGGGGTGAAATGCTCTCCCTAACCAACCGACGGTAGAAACAATCAGGAGGAATGCAGGGCTTGACTCCTGCCTTGGGATCCATCACGCTGCGTGTTTGTTTTCCTCGCTAGATATGTAACTCAAAGACTTTTGAAGTGGGTGAGCCAAGAACAGGGAGGATTTTTGCCCTCATCCCCCAGCAGGAGACACTGCTGGAGAGAGACACGCAAATAGTATAATATGTCCTCCCTGCTGCTAAACTGTCTGGATTAGGGAAATTAAAAAAAGGATAATTAAAAGATCTCACAGATGCTTTCGCTCTGCGGGTGGCCCATGCGGAGGAGCAATGCTGGGTCTCGAGCCCGCGGGAGGGAGATGCCGGTGACAGAAATTCGGCGGGATCTCTAGTGCACAAGGTGCAAATGTGCCAACCCGATCCTCTCCCGCAATGTTCCCGAGCTCGCGGCAGCTTGCGCAGGTGGGGAAATCGCTGCGGTGGCCCCCAACCCACCCTGCAGCCCCATTGCTACAGGAAGGGACCACTTCAGTGGTTTATTTTAATATCCAACCCCCGTGGAATGGGAAGCAGCGACACTTATCCCCCTCTGCCCCATACGACACGCACTGAGATGGAAGGTAAAACTTAAAGCACAAATGAAGCAGATACAGTTTTCAGGGGTGTTTTAGTTCTGGTGCAGCAGTTAATTATGTCATATGGCATTACAGCAGATGCCTGTATTTATGAGATCTATTGAAGCCCATCTGAGCAAGAACTGGTTTGGTTTCTCTTTCCTGCACTTGTAGAGCACTGCAGGGCATCACCAGAGACCTTAGTCCAAGGTATTGCAAGATCTAAGAGTAATAATTAACTCTAATCCCAGGCTGCACGGCAGCACAGTTTTGCAGAGGAGGAGATGGGAGAAAGCACATAGATGGAGAATGTAGGTGAGACAATACACAAGACGACACTAATAATGGGTTTACATAGCAAATGTTGTGTGAAGCCTTGATTTTCTGCCTGGGTGTTTTTTTAAGGTTTAATGAAAAAAAAAAAGTAATGAACTCGTAAACACTTCAAATTGTCATAACAGTTCACTATTGGAAAAAAATATACTTGTTTTGTAATGAATCAAGTCCACATTCTTTTCACCAAGTGAGCAAAGCTCATTAATTAAACATACTGGATTTCAAAGCTCCCGATGTTTAATTATTTGTTTAACAAGCAGCACATCTACTCCACCATTCAGACACACAAACAACTCAAACAACAGGAAGAAAGCTTCAAAGCAGGACAATCAACATCTGGAAAAGCCAACAGGCTGTGCCTGTGTTGTCAGTAACACGTAAAGCAAATGTTCCAGTCGCAAATGCCCAGAGGAAGCACCTCCCAGACCATCCTGCAGATTCCTCCTCAACAAAGAGGCTTCCTTGCCCTGAGAACGTGCTCAACACAGCGAGTGAGCCTGCTCAGTTTATTTCTTCCCCTATCTTTTTCCATTCTCCAACCAAATGGAGGGCACTTGCTAACGCACGTACTCTTCATTTTGCATGAAGATGGAGAGCAAAGGCAGGACAGACACCTGAGCTACCTGAGAAGTAGGGTGAGCTCTCCTAGGATCTGCCACGCTACCTTGACTCCGATCGAGTTGCCACGTCTCTCAGCTGCTGTATTTTGTAGCTCAGCCTTGGAGGCAGAGCTTTCCAGTGTCCTTCTGGCCCAGCCTGAGCTGGGCACCATCCTCTCCCAGCTCTGGTCTTCACAAGAAGAAAAGGCAGTGCTTAGCGGGAAGGGAGCTGTGGGATGCTGCAGCTGAGCCTGGGATCTGGACCACCAGCAGACAGGACTACGGGGCAAAGTGCAGAGTAAACCCGCTCTGCAGTATTGGCAAGCTTGCCACTGTCCATTTTTGAGACGAGCCTAAGGTCTAGGGCTTTTCCAGGAAGATTACTTCTGTGTTGGATGGGAAGCAAGAGGAACCAAAAGGAGAGAGTTCACCCTCACCACCGGTTCCATCTTGATGTTCTTCAAGGATCTGAAATATAGCTCAACACATGCTTATTCTTAGTAACTTTTGTCCTTGCTTCTCCATCTGGGTAGTCCTCAGCATCCCTTCTTTCACACCATCGGTATGGATACAGTGAGTACACTGGGTTTTCCTTCACATTATAAAACCATTAGATACAGTACCCAAGAGAAGAATCTCTCCATTCTTGGTGTTTTATGTATGGAGCAAGTATCTAAGAATTACAGGTGGATTTTCTTACCACAAGGGAGTCTTGTCCTGAGCACACTAGTCCAGCAGCCTCCCTATTCCTTCTCTGGGTTAGGAAAGCCATTTTTCTTTCAGCGTTTGCTGGATAGTTTTGATTCACTTGCCTCACACAAAGAGTGCAGCAAACTGAAAGCCTTCCCCTCCTACATCAGAGACGCATTTGCAAAGCTGAGATATTTTTAGACCAGTGCACACACAGAGTTATATTGTTTGTTGTCTTGGTTAGGGAGAAATAAAAAATAAAAAAGAAACAGGCAATTTTCTATACTAAAATTATTTGTGCCTTATTGCTGGGGAGCAGAGAACCAGTCATCTTGTTGAAGCCACTTAAAATCTTTTCTGTGCTCCAGAGATGACAAACAAAATGACCTGGTACATATCAGAGCAGCCGTTAATTCTGTCCGACAAGGCAAACTGTTTCTGTCAATGTTAAGAGCCAATTCATCTCTAATGGATACAAACACGGTTCTTCTGGCTTTGGAAGACTTGCCCGTTTCTTATGCTGTTGCTGAATTTGGCTCTGAATTACAGTTCCTTAGAAGTCTTCCTGGAACATCATGCTGCTTTTGAAAATATGCTGAAAAAACCCATCTGAGTGTTTGTGTTGCAAAATAATGAGCTCTTCATAGGCTGCATTTACAAACAGCAGTCACCGTGGCCAGACTAGAAACCTAAGTGTTGCCTGGGACATCATATAGTGATGGGGCAGGGGAGCGTTGTTGTTCCATCACAAAACCAGGATGCTGCTGCAGCGTGGCTGGTGGATGCGAAGCCCCGTGAAAGAGGAATATGGAGCCCAGTTCCTTCTCCACAAATCTCACACACAACAATATCCCACTTTCCTCCTCAGCCCCTTCTGCAACGCCACCTCCCAAGCCAGCCCTCAAGACCATTAAAGCAAACATGTAGCGGAAGGGAATGCCCTTCTCTGCCAGGCTGCTGGGATCAATGGTTTGTAAATGCTGCACAATGATGGTTGAGCAGCTGTTGAGTTCCTCTCCAAAAGTTTCTTTTGGTGACGGGGGAAATGCTTCCCATCCAATCTTTCTTCCCGTGGGATGAAAATCACAACATAAATGTAGGACATACAGTCAGTGAGGCACAACTTATGGTGCCTCTAAGGAGTTCTTACAACCTGGCACTAAGTGATCTTATTTAAGGCCCTATAATAAATTGTAACTGTTATTCTTGCAGTGTTCCACTGAGATTTTGCCCTTTCATGAGGAGCAGATAATTTCCTGAAGTTTAGTTGGGGTGACTTTATTTCACAGCAGAGCTGGGCTTCAAAGACTTATTGTCATGACACAGAACCAGTGTCGGTGCTCAGATGTCGCAGAAAACAACGCATGGGCTTTGCTGGAGTTAATCCAGGGTCTCACCAGTTCACTTGACCTATATGTAGCTGATTTTTTAAGAAAGAGAAGGGCCTCTTTTCTGTTCTCCATGTATAACTTAAGATATAACTAATTGTAGGTAAAGTTTCACACTGGAAGAGGAAAGCAGCCAAGGACAATCTCCCTGCTATTTTAATGCACATATATATAATTTCCTCGTCTTGTTTTAGTACAATACAATTTTAAAAATGTAGAAACTTCATTTTTTCCCAGATGAAAACATGGATGAAAGTCCACTTGCATTAACTTTCCGATCCAAGTTCCAGCTTTAAAACAGCTGGGGCATCAATTCAAAACGTCAGGGTTTTCAATGGAAAAGCCAGCACTGGAGTGGAGCTGCACACTCCCCTTGCCCTTCCCTGCCCATTTATTCCAAAGCACGGCTGGCATGTGAGTTGGCTCCCCAACACGCACACACGATTAAGTCCTAAATGACAGCTTGTTTAACTAGAAAACACTTCCATTTTTTTCCCCCTTAACAAAGGCCATTCATTTCTCACTCTTCTATTTGCTTAAAGATGGTTTCACTTGCCCTGCCGGAGAGTTTGCACGACCCTCCTGATTGTTCCCCTCCAAAGAGCGCTGCAAGTGAATGACCCACCTCTTGATCTCCAAGCAAGAAGCCTTGCCCAACACATCCCAGCATCACCAAGCCAGCATTGCAAAATCCGTATGTGTGCCTTGAATATTTTGATCCTTGAGAAAACAATCGAATCAATTCATCTCGGGAAAGACAGTCCTAATTCTTCCCTGCTAACAGTGGATTAGGCAGCAAGAAGGAACGAAGATGAAAGCTGGATCATGTAGCAAGTCCCTCCATGCTGGTGACGAATGTCTTGAGGGACAGGCACAACCTCCTTTCAAGCTATCTTCAAAGCTTCCCCTCCATGCAGACCACCCATTGGGAAACCACATCAATACCAAAAAGAGCTGTTTTTCACCCAATTTATTTACATGTTAAAATAAACACATGTTCCCATATAGAGCGAGGGCCCCCAGTGGGTTCTGTTTAGTCTGTGAGATTCTTGGCGGCAAAGTACAGCATTCCCCTATTCCAAAGCAATCTTGGCACAGATTTTTTTTTTGTTACATAATTTTTTCAGTGACTGAATAATAAGAACGCTGCTGAAAAGCGGGAATCATCTTCTACGGCACTGGCAAGGTGTTTTACCAACTAGGGTCAGCTGCAACCCAGAGCTCCCAAACTCCTGTGTTGAGGGTCAGTTCTCCCGATGGGTTGCTCTTGCAGTTCTCAGCCAACCTGTCCAAAGGGAGCTTTCCCACAGACTTCAAGTGATTTTCTCTTTTTCCTTCGCTCCTTCCCATTGCCACATGGCAGTGCTACCCTCATTACTCTGGATTTGTCCCCGTTTCTGACAAGGCATGAAGGAAATGGCACTCTTAGCGAGCCGACAGCCTTTTATACTCACTTTGTGCAAACTCAATGGTCATCAGGAGGTGGATTATCTGAAATAAGAGTAGGCTTTTTGGTGAGGTTTTGTTTGTTTGTTTTTTAACAGGG
Source organism: Patagioenas fasciata (assembly GCF_037038585.1). Lineage (NCBI taxonomy): Eukaryota > Metazoa > Chordata > Aves > Columbiformes > Columbidae > Patagioenas > Patagioenas fasciata. Next base: position 2,851,182 of record NC_092529.1, on the reverse strand, counting down.
TACACCCCCACAGAGCCATAGCTCACTCAAACCCTACCAGACCTGACCAGGAGCAGCATAATTAAGATAAAACCCCTTCTGATGAAGCCATCCTGCCCAGGGTGCCAGAGCAGAGTCCCAGGGCGGCCAGTTGGCTCCTGGCTGGGTGATATTCAGATGGTGCACGGGGAAAGTCACGGGGAAAGCAGCACGGCAGAAAATAGCTCTGCTAAATTCATCTTGCAGCAAAAGCTGCTGTCCTTTCTTGGTAGAGATTGATTTCAGTGTTATTGTTCCAGCTGCTTATTAGCGCTTGATACCCTTTTTCTCTGCAACTCTTCTCCCTGCAACTCTGCAATCCTCGCTATGGATATATTTACCAAACGAGTCAGGATCAAACAGGCAGGTTATTGCCTTCTGTGCACAATTATTCATTTCAAACTGTGGCTGATCGACAGTAGACAATGAATTCTAGCTGGCAGCGCTGCCCTTCAGCAAACAGCGCCCAGGTACAAGCGCCGAGCTGAAGGTTACAGACCTGTATTTGCTTTTGGGCTGCGCAAGCCACTTCGCAATCAGTCAGCGAGGGTGTATTTGCAGCTCTCTTCAAAACGTGGGCAGGGTAGGTGCGAGGTTCATGAAAAGGCATGGGAGTGTAATAAAAATGACAGGTTGTGGAGGTTCAGAAGAGCCTCCTGGTTTCTGTCCCTTCCCCCAGCCCGAGCATGAACTTGGCATCACTACGGGTCAGGCTGGCTCCTCCTTAGCAAACAAACTGCCAGGCTCCCCCAGCACGCTTTGTCTTCCATAAATTCAGAACCAGAAAATAAATGCAGTGTGGAGAATGTCAATTTTAAGGGACGATGCTGAGAGCATTAATCTTTGTACGATCTACAATTCAGCACTTTTTTTTGTTGTTTTTAAATTCAAATTTATTTTTGAAGCTAAACAAGGATTCTCAAATTGGGGAGTATTGCCAAGCCCTGAATAAATCCCAGCATTAGAGATGCTGTGGGTCTAACAGCTTTCCCCAGGAACTGAATCTGCAGAGGAATTAACCCCGGAGTGCCAAAGGACATCGGTTTTAACACCCCAGGAAACCTCACGTTGTGGTTAAAACAGGTTATTGGCACTCATGGGGCGATACTGATGCAGGGTGGAGTAAATCACAGGCTTAGCTGGTACAGAGGAACTTCTCTGCATTGTTTGTGAAGTGGGCATGTTTCCAGGTGCATTCCTGGTTACAAATTCAGTTAAAGGACATGTATCTACCAAACAAGTCAACCTGCACGTAATTATCTGACATGATTGTTTTGCATCCACAACCTCATCCTTTAGCAGTTCAAAAAGCAAATAATAAACATTTGGACACAAGAAAACGCTATGCAGTTGCAATTTAATATTTCTTATTTTTCTGCCTCATCCCTTTAAATACTGGTGACAGATTTTATTCTAAACCACTCTCTTTGCTGCCTGAATCTTCTTCTTGGCCTGTGAAGAGCCATTCACAGCAATAGTTTTGCACTTTTTGAGCTCAGGGTTTTTGTCTGCAAGCTCTCTGCAAGCGGGCTGGTATCACATTTGGGTTTTGCCACGAGTAACCTGAGATGTAGTAAAGTGTTCTTCCTGAGATCCTCAACAAACCTGTGGCAGAGCCACGTGTGGGTTTCCAAACACCTTCTTGTATAGTCTCATACTGCGATGCATAATGAGCCCCATCCTGACCTGAATTACACAGGATCGATGAAACGGTTAATGGGAAGGACAACCTGCAAAAGATAATCCATGGCTACTAAAACTGCTGCTTTATTGAAACATCACAGACCACAGGCCAGCCCTAAAGCTACGTGCAATCCAGGGAAAGTCTTCAGAATACCAAGCCAAAAAGGCTTTTCTACTTCAGTTCACTAAAACTTGGCCACAGCTGGCACAGGCCAAGAGAAAACCATCATCTGAGGACTGGCTGTCGCTTACAGAAACGGGTCAATGAGTTGTCATTCGATGTCTTAGAGCATCACAAAACCAAGTGGCTCGCTGACCACCAGACTGCACAGAAGGCTGCGTGGTCGGCTGCACGCACCTTCCGATGGGATTCCTTCCAGACACCCAGAGGTTGGGTCAGATCTTTCGCAACCCTCGTTTTCTTTTTATAAGCAAGGAAGATGCCCAAGGAATGTGACTGCGATGCTGGAAAAATCTCACCTGGGTTGGATGAACCAGAGGCTGAGCAGGTGTTCTGCTTTACTTTACTAAGGGGCTCGGAAACAAAGAGGCTCACGCTGCCAGAGGCTTTCAATGATGGAGATTAATTTTTAAAAATTCTGAAATCATTTTCCCAAATCACCGACCATGAATTTCATAGTTCCCTGTACACCCCTTTATCAGTTAAAATGATCTTTCTTCTCTAAAATAATAGTCCAAGACATTTTAGCTTCTTATGAAAGCAGGAAAATCAACCCTAAAACCCCTGAGTCAAATCCCGGCCCCACTGACATTCAGCTACTGCATTCAGAGGGTGCAACCACGTATTCTGTGTGTAGAGACACTGAGCTCTAGCAATTAAGAAATAAACCCCCAAACTATGCATGAAACACATTATAAATGTGGTTTTAAATGTGGTTTTAAATGTGGTTTTACAGAAGTGAGAGACATAAATGAGTGTTAACGCTCTGCCAGGCCCCGCAGACAACGTGCAAGACCAAAAGCGAAATGCTCTGCACTAAGACGTTGTGGGTAAGTAGTAGATGGAGAACAGAAAGATATTGATAGTGGAATATACGGCCTTAAAGTGGGTAGAAATACACTGGGATAAAAAGTAAGAAGCTTCTCAGAGGAGCACCAGCCTGGAACAGACTGCTCGGCTGGAACGGTGTTTGCCAGCAACTAAACTCGGTTTAAAACCAAGCTTTGACTGTGAAAAAGACTCAGGGATGCTGTTTGCAGGAATAAAGGATGAGATAACACAGGGAGTGTCTTCCTGTCTGTGCGCCTAATAAGAATATGCTTTAATAAACAAAGAAATGTCCCGTTTCACATTCAAAATGAATGTGCACTAGGAGGAACGTGACTAACTTAAAACGCCAGACACTGTAACAAAATGTGTTTCTCTGCTACACTCACGCTAATTAAAAATGGAAGGATTTGAACATATGAATCAAAAAAGAATGAGTTTTCCCTTCACTCATTGTCTATTTTGCTTCAGGGATTTGTTGCTGCAACGTTCAATGTCGTGTTTGCAGTCACTGCTTGAGAACATTTTGGTTTTTAAAAAAGTCTCTGCGTCGTTTTTTAATAAGAAAAGATGTCCCTTAGTTGTCCCTTTAATAAGATGTCCCTTAGTTGCAGGACTTGTGAGACAGGCCCTTAAAAGGGCTCGTGCTCCGTAACAAACAGAGCTGCTCCCAGGAAGATCAACACGGCCGCTTATTTATGGAGCAAATGCACCGCTTTGAAATGGGCATCCCGGCTCTATAGCAACACGCCACACTGGATGAACGAGCAAATAAACAATCAAACGCTCAACATTAGAAGTACAAAATATAAAAAGCAGAATACGGGCTGCTTCTGCATCTTTATTCTGGCAAGTCTAACTCCAACTGCTCGAAGAGCCTGGGCCATGAAGGGACATCCACTGACTCCTCACTTGTGGGGTCCCTGTTGTTGGCTTTGACCCCGTATCAGCTCATTTTACACCGTGCTAACAAACCCCGTGCAGGGGGTTCGCCTGGGACAGGCCCAGGGAATCTGTTAATAGCAACTTTTGGCACAAACCAGAATGAGACTGCCAGAGTTTTGATCAAAACACACACATGCGTGCAGCTTAAGTGACCTTTTCTGTGACTTCAGATCACTACATATAAGGAAAATAAATCCTCTTACTTGAAGTTTTGAAAAGTTTTGCTTGCTTTAGTGAATAATTTCCCCGATACTGTAGCTGTTCGGTTCAGCAAGAGCAATTTTATTCAATAGTTTCCAACACAAGTGGGGCACAAACTGCATTCAAAAATGAAGATATAATGGGGGTTTTAGGCCATTTATGGACTGGTTATACATTTTACTTCTCTTTGTAAAGCTGCTTGTGCTTTGTTTGGTGCAAATCAGAGCTCTCTTTGAATACCGCACTCCTTAGTAAGGCTGCTCCTCCAGGTTAGTGCTGACCTAGGCACCAACCTGAGATGGACTGTGCTCCTTTGACTCCTGTTGTCTATCTAAACATGGACTGAAGGAAACCAGACTATGTCTTAATCCAATAGGAGTTAGTTATACACACAAAAGAGATTTTCTTCTGTACTTTGCAAACGGCATTGGACCAGTCATTTGTAACTCAACAGGATGACAAACTCCACATCTGTGTGCAGATTCATTTATAGGTGAGGAATCATCTGAAACAACCTCCTCCAAATTAGAGACATCTGACAAATAAACAATAGGAAAGCTAGTCACTTTAATGAAATGCTGTTGCTATGGAAAAGTTGTCCCTGTAAAGGTGAAAATAAACATGCTTCCTTTTTCTTACTGTGCAAAGACATCAAAAAGCATCTCCCTGAAGATGAAGCTGTTCCTACTTGTAGATACCATTAAAAGCTGCTTTTAAGGGGGTCATTCCCTCACCCATTTCAAAACCTTCCTTGCTTTAATTTTGGAAGCTACATCCCAAATGTGAGCAGCTAGGATGCCCATTAGTTCAAGAAGGATAACTGAACGGACATATGGAGATTATCTAGCTCAAGCCCCTACTCAAAGTGTTTCCCATTCCATCAGGCTGTTCAGGGCCTTGTTGAGTTGAGCTTTAAATGACTCCAGGGCTAGAGATTTCCCCACCTCTCTGGGTCCTGCTCCAGAATTCGACTGTCTTCATGGTGAAAGCATTTTTCCTCGTATCTAATTGAGATTTCTTATGCTGTGACCTGTGTCAGTTCCCTCTCATCCCATCACCATCCACCTCCAAGAAGAGCTTGGCTCTGCTGTCTCCAAACTCTCCAACCAGGGACTTGTAGACTGCAAGATTCCCCTCTTAACCTCCTCTGCCAGGGCTAAATAAGCCCAGTTTTATCAGCCTCTCCTTGTACATCTCATTCTCCAGTGCCCTGATTGTTTTGACAGCCCTCCTCTGGCCTTGCTCCAGTACGTCAATGTTTTCCTTTTACTGGGGAGCAAACTGGAGCCGGTGCTTCAGACGCAGTCTCACAAATGCTGAATGGAAGAGAATAATCCCTACTCTTGAGTCGCTGGCTATAATCTTTCCAATACAGCTCCGTATGTGGTGGCCTCCTTCACCACAAGGTCACACTGTTGACCAATGTTCCACTTGTCTGCAAGGATCCCCAGGTCCTTCTCTGCAAAGTTGCTTTCTGTTCATTCAGTGCCTGGCCTTTTATGCTGAATGGGGTCACTGCACCCCACATGCAGAACTTCACAAGTGCCTTTGTAAAAATATCCTGAAGTCCCTGCCAGTCTTGTCAAGGTCCCCGTGAATAGCGGCATTCCAGCATATGCTCACTTTCCACTATTTGGCACCCCTGTAAACTTGCTGAAAACGCTCTCCATCCCACCATCCACATGATTAATGATAAAAGGTTCACTGATAGCGAACCCAACATCTATTTCTTACTTCTTCCCTTGAAGAACAGAGATTCCCCTGACACTTCTTGAGGCCAAAGTCCTTGCCGATATGAACTAATGTTCTGCCATGGATGTTAGTAAAGGAAACGACCCCTGGAACAAAGTTCGAAGCAAGTTTGATGTCTGTCCAGCAGCCCCAGATAATGGACATAACTATCAACGTGAAATGATCTGTTCCCCCAGCCTTAGCTCTTTAATAACCATCTGGTCCTTGTCCTTCCACTCCCAACCATCTTGCACACAGACGTACTCCTCCAGCAAGCAAAGCTGGTTACGGGAGAGCAAGTAAGCTGTTGAAAACATTACATGAGGTTGCCAATTATCTTCCACTAATAGGAAATAGCAGTTAAAAGTTACAAGCCTGAACCTGCTTTCTCACATGGTGACAGACTTGTCCTGGATTCCTCTCAGCAGCTCTGCATTCAGAGCTTGACCCTTGATGTGGGGATTGATTTATATGTGTAAAGACTGAGTACACAGGACAATTGCACAGATCTTTGAGACAACAAAACAACAGGTTGTAAAACAAAATGAGCTCAGTTCAGTCAAGGCTCTTTAGTTTCCCTTAGTCACCAAAGTGTTCAAATGAAGGATGTTTTAGTCCTGATTATCAGGACCACTTGTACAAAATTCCCGTCACTTAGGCCCAGTGTTCTTGGCACCCCACACAAATCTAGTGGCCCACTCCTCTTCATGATGAAGGGCATCTCTCATTTGAGAGGCAGAATCACGGAAGGGAAGCCAGAAGGACCCAACCCTCATGGGAAGAAGGAAGCCTTCTAACTTTCCCAAACGAACGCCACGTCTCTCCGCCATCCTGCTGTCTGTTAACAGTGACAGGTTGAGGAGCACGGTCTGGAAGGTGGTCGGCGCCAACAGCTCCATGCCCAAAGTCATTGTGCTCACAAGAGAGCACTCTGTTCCCTCTGTCGCTGCGTCCCCTCTCACTGGGGCCCGTTGTTACAGCCTCACGCCTCCTTGTGTGAAGGCCAACAGCAAGGCTTTGTTCAAGAAGCAGCTGCTGAGGAGATGCACTATCTCATGGAATGACCCACTGACATTTCTCCCTCTGCTCATTAATACGCAGGGAATAATTAGGAGAACTAGGGCAGATTGCACAGCCCACTTCTTTTCAGAGGAAAAAGGCAGCTCTTTGAGACCCTGGCGTGCCCCAAAAGGGATTCCCCCACAAAGTGGGCTTGCAGCAAAGCTGGGGGAGCTGGCTCCATAGCACCTTCTTCTCATCACCTGATGGGGTAAGGGAAGAGGATGGCTCATGCCAGAAGGTGGATGGGGCAAGGCTGGAGAACAGGGTGTCCCAGCTCCGCATCGCTGGAGCTCAACTCTCCACCTCTGCTGCATCAAGAGCAAGCTCAGCTGAGCCAGGACCTGAACAAAGATCCTGTTCAACTGGATCCTGTTGTTTATTCAATGAGCTGTTGTCATAGGGTGGATCTAAAGCAGTGGGGAAATGGGTGAGGAGGTGGAGGGAGCAGAGCAATTGGGGGAACTGAGGAACCCTAACCATAATTTCGCAATCTTTACTGCAGACCAACATGATCATGTAGTGATGTCCACAGACAGAGCAGTGATGAAAGCTCATCTGCACTGCCTCCCTCCCCCAGCCAAACAACGCCTGCATCCAGCTCTGGGTTACAGCACAGCACTCACCTGCCTGTTTTATATCACTGATCATACCACAATTAAATCTGACTACAAAAAACCATCGGTCAGATAAACTAATAGATTGCTATGAGCAGCCCAGGTTTGGTTTGTCGTGTTTTCACAGCTCACCTTAGATGACACTACACGCCTGATTTCAGGTGCTCTTGCTTCTGTGTGTCTGTGCTAAAGGTGTATCCAGTCCCTACAAGTTTCGACCCCTCTTTGCCTAAAAGAGAGGTGCAGGACTATGTTTTTGCCGCTTTTATATTAGCGTGGCTCCATTATCATCCTTGGGAAGTCAATGAAACAAAGAAAGTCTCATCCCCTGAGTGGGGTGGAGAGAAAACACCTCCGAGTATCCCCTGGCCCTTTCCTACCCCAAACATTTTAAGCAAACCCCTCCGCTGCAGCTCCTGTGTGCACTGTCAGATACATCGGCCGTGGGCAGCCTTGCTGTCTCTTTATTTTTAGTTTGCTGTGGTCTAGCTGCTTCCTGGCTCAACAGCGTTGTTTCATCTGACAACAAAATAAAAGCCGCACTTGCACTGCCAAGTCCCAGCTTGTGGCTTCCTCTAGAGCATGAGACACTGTAGGTTATTTGCTTTCGTGATTCACCCAGTGATTTCTTGCTGTTGTGTAGCTGCTCTCCTCAAACAGAAACACAGGTTACTACCCTGAAAGCCGCCGTGTGGTGCAGGCAGAGCTTCGGGACCGTATGATCCCAGTGTGAGGGAAGGGTGAGCGCTAAAGCGACAGAATCTCTGCTGAGGTGACTCCCCCGGAGCAAGACTGGGCTGCAGAAGCCTGTAATGAGCTTCTCAAAAATGACAGTAACAGTGCGCACGCCTCCGTTTAATAAAACCCATCTCCAAGTACTTACAATTGCCTGTTGTGCCACAGGATACTCCCTTTGGGCTGCACTGTATTCTGATACAATTACAGGCACATTGAAGCATCATTGTGTTGTAGGTGTATCCAGACCACTTTTTCCTACACGAGCTGTGGCCCCTCTGGGAGATGCTATCTCAAGACCAGCAACAGAACCCAACTCCATGCAGCAATCTGGGAGAAGGCAAGAGAAAATAATACTGCCCAGTTGAAAGGGTGTGTTCAAGGGTTTGTCCAATGCATGGGGAAATCTGCGGTTTAGCTGTACGAATCATTTGGCCTATAATTTCAAAGAGGCTCAAGCTAAATGACCTGTTTTCCTCAGCAAGTGCTGCAAGACCAGTCGTCACTCCAGAGGAGCTGGAGGTGAGAAGAAGCAACTGGTGTCACTTTGGCTGGAGCTCATCAGTGGTGGGCAGGCTCATCTCAGCTTAATCTTGCTTTTTGGTCTTCAAGCTCAGAATTCACGTCTGTGTTGGGAGAAGCACACGCTGTAGCCCCACTTTACACGAGAATCCCCAGAACCGAAACAAGAGTTAGAAAAGGGTGGCCGAAGTAAGTTTACCCAGTAGCTATCTGTTTTATAGGAGGACTTTGCTCCAGGTTTCGAGTTTTCTCACCGCCTAAGGAATTCCGTGGTGTACTGCAGCATCTGAACTCTCACCCTGTAATTATGCTCTGTGGTTTCACCTCCTGCGTGCCCCATGCATGCTGAGCATTCCTCACCACTGCCCTAGAAGGCAGATAAGCCTGACTGCTGCCGTCATTCAACATCTGGAGAAGGGAAGGCTAGGATGAGCTAGGCTGGCTTGGGACTGTGCTGAATACGGAGTCAAAACAGGGCTAAAATGGCAGCGGCAGTGCTCTGGTAACCAGGCCAAAGAGTCATCTCTTCTGGGATCCTCTTGCTAAGAGGAAGCTATGGAGGATGCTCAAAAGAGAGAGTGTGAGCGGTGGGGCAGGCGAGGAGGACTCTTCCCTGGTATATCCCCTCAGGTTCCATCTCTGCCCACACGCCACGCAGGACACATCACTGCCTGCCTTCGATGTTGCAACTGTGTTTACGACTCAATTTTCCCCTGGGTTAAAAGGGGAGAATGGATGAATTCCAGATAGAGCTCTCAGGTGCACAGGACACTTAACATGGATCAAGGGTCAAAGAATCACTTAAGTGTCCCCTTATATTCCCGTTGGTTTTGCTCTGTCATGAGCCTTCAATCTAGCGCTTTTCAGAGGTACATGCACAAGGATTTATGTCCAAACACTTGTATCATGGTGGGACAGATTAATCACCCCTTCACAGCTCTCTCTCCACTCTAAATGAATCATCATAAAAGACTGAAAGACAAGTTGAGATATTCTGAAGAACAAAAGGGCTAATTTTCCCATATGGAATGTACTTGCAAAGTTTAATCTGAAGCTCTGAAGAATTTCCTTCTTCTTTGCTTGACAATCCTAATGAACTATCAGTGGCAAATGCCCCCGCAGCAGTTCTGGTCTGACAAACATGAATGGGTTGAGAGTCTTCAGAGTGGAATGGTTAGTAAAAATTTCAAAAGAAAGCATTTTTCTGACTCTTGAAGAGTGGGGTTTTACTCAGAGGAAACACATACAGAGAGAGGGGAACGCAACCTGACAGCCGGCTGCGATTCTCCTCCTGCCCTCGCAGTCACCACCCCAGTCTGAACAGTCACAGCACTTTCCACCTCCCAACGACACTTGTGTGTGGGAAACATTCCTAGGAGAACAACTTTCGTCATCTTAGAAAAAGCCTAAAAGAGGATGCACTAACGCAGGTACCCAGTTAGTGCTGTATTTTCTTTCCTAGCCAAGAAGAGCATCTAAGGATGAGCACATTGGGAGCAGTCCCGCTGCTCAGAGCGTGGCTGCTGGGGTGGTTCAGGTAGGGCAACTTTGCGGGCAAGCAAATCCCAGTTCTGTGTGAGGTTCCTCCTGCATTAATCATAGAATCAGAGAATCATTCTGGTTGGAAGAGACCCCCAGGATCGTCAAATCCAACCATTACCCCATCCCCGGCACTGCCCCATGTCCCTGAGAACCTCATCTCCATGTCTGTTCAACCCCTCCAGGGATGGTGACTCCAGTACTGCCCTGGGCAGCCTGGTCCAATGCCCCACAGCCCTTTCTGGGAAGAAATGTTTCCTAATTTCCAATCTGAACCTTTCCTAGTGCAATTTGAGGCCATCTCCTCTCACCCTATCGCTTGTTATTCAGGAGAAGAGACCAACCCCCTCCATGCTACAACCTCCTTCAGGTAGTGTAGAGACCAATAAGATCTCCCCTCAGCTTCCTGTTCTCCAGGCTAAACAGCATGGAGACAACACTTGCACACATGAAAATGCTAATCTGTCCATACCCGCGGTTATTTCCAGTAGTCCCTGTGGAAGATTTTATTTCCCAGCAATGTTCACTTATTTTCCTGAAGATCAGGAGCCCTTATTTGGAAAAAGAAATAGATAAAAATGCCCACAGCCCATTGTAAGCCTCCTGTCAAAGGCAATGCAAGCAACGAGCGCCATTCTTTCCTGTGTCTCTGCAGAAGAGCAGCTTAAACTTCTCCTGCTCTAGTGCGGTGGACTCCATCGGAGGAAGCAGAAAGAGCACAATTCGGGTAAGCACACCCGCCCACCTCGGTGACAGTCACCGAGGAACAGTTGTGCTGCTCCGTGAGCAAACCAGCTACGAATCATGCTTGCCGAGGCTTTCCCGACCCCATCCCTGATGTGCACAGGATCACATCACGCGGGAGCGCTGCTGCAGGAACGTCCCTCGCGCTGCTGTGCAGGAGCTGTTACCTCTCACTCGCAGTGCTATCCCAATTCTTGCTCTTATTAATGCCGACAACCTTCTCAGTCATTCCCCGCCCTACCAGTTTGACCATGTTTAGTCCTTTTTAATCTCCCTGTGTAGATCAAGCTTTCCCAGTGCTATGAATAAATAAAAGCCTTCTGTTCTCATCAACAAAATGGTCTTTTAACAGTTGCAAGAACAACACAGCAATCACTTGGTGGTGGAGGTGGGGGGGGAGAAAAAACAAACCAGCTAATATTTGATGCATTTAAAAACCTTTGCTTCAGCTATTTTCTGCAGCAGTAGGTGACTGAGAGGGACCTGCTAACCCATCAGAAATGCTCACCACACATCGAGTAGCAGCAGGGGTGAAAAAAGCAAGCTGAACTTTGGTTAGAAATATCTAAGGAATACGAATAAAGTGTTAGAGCTGCAGCCTTTCCTTTTGCTTTGATCTGGAGAGTGGGAAATTCAACATCTTCAAAGAGAGTCGAAGAGCTGGAGGTCTCCACATTCCAGGACAGGGTTTTATTCCCTCTGGAGAGGGAAGGATGTTGAAAGGGCTTGTCCAATGTAAAGGCTGGGAACTGCTGCCAGGTTACGGCGAGGTATTTCACCTTCCTCATCTTCACCTAAGACAGCCACATCACCCATAAGAAGCACCAACGAGCCCAAGTGAAAAAGGGGTCAGTGCCACCGCTGTTTAAGAGAGAAGTAAATAACACTTTTCTGGTTCTCACATCTTGGAAATGCTTTCGTAACTGCTGTTAGTTGACATGTACTCTTGAAGGTGAAATTGCGATTGTTCTGGGCTCTGGCCATGTAGTGCAACCACAGAGAATAAGATCTCAGCAAATGAGATGTTATAGGAAGAGAAATGAGGATAGCTGGAACATCATGTGCTATACCAACTGAAAATGCTTGGTATGAGAAAACAAAGCCACATTCTCTATCCTTTATTCTCATTTTCCTTGGCTCTCAGCTTTACTGGTGCCTAAAAATACTGCATTATAACTAAAGGAGCTGCAATCTGCCCGCGACTGACTGAAGAAGCAGAATATCACTGCAGTTTGATGAATCTCCCATGGGTATTCCTCCTAGGAGGGCTTTCCTAAATTGATTGCCAATAACCGAATACGTTTGTCTGTCTCTTCTTTCTACCATCAGAATGTTGCCATAATAAAATACCAGTAATAGAGAAAGGAAATTGAAAGCGTGAGATGTCATTTCAAAACACCTGAAGCTTGCAGAAGGTATAGCAAGGTTGTCCCAGTGGCCTTAACTCTGATTTCACGAAGCTGCACGCCAAGTAAACCCAGAAATCATAGGGAACTGTTACCTGCCTATTGAAAACACCAGGTGAGAGTCCACAGAAAAAAATGGTGTGTTCCAAAACCCAACCATTTTCCTCTTCCATGGCACTGATATAAAACAAAGCAATTCAACAGTATTAGATGTAAGGTAGGGTTAAGAGGTCTTCTGGAATTAAGTTTTCACCACCATTGTGGAAAATTTCTAATACATATCTATGAGATCCAGTGGTCTTGGGATTACTATGAAATACCCAAAAGAGTAAATGCATGAATCCTGATGTACTAAGTGAACTTAGCCAGTGATGCCTTATACAGGGCAATACCAAGACATAAATTCGGGCAACTACTGTTACTCTGTGAAGTGCCAGCCTTTTTGCTGAAGCCTCGTGTAACAGGGAACAGTGGTGCAGAGCAGCTTTTGGCAAGATTTAGAGCCAGAGCATAGGCTCCTACAGTCTCAGCAATATAAATGGAAATTATTTTTCCTTCTTTTGACTGAAGGATAGACACAATTACACATCAGTCAGGTCACGCATACTACAGCCCTAGTAACTTCCCAGCTCATTTGGGAAATCATGCCAGCCAGGCTGTGGAACTGCATGAATAATCTCATGGATAATGCACCTATATTGGGAATTTCAGCCATGATAATACCAGAATCAGAATAAATGGCCAGGCTGGGAAAACTACGTCAAGCTCATAAGACTAAGAGCCACTCTAAGAGATGGGGAATAGAAAGCAATTATTTTGCTAACACAATTGAATAATTAATATGACCCGAAGACATCCAAAGGATGGGAGGCAAAGAGGGAAGACGCTGGTGAAGTGATTTGGAAGGGACAAAACGGTGGAGGAGAGCTGGAAAATTTCCAGTGTGATCCGAGCAAATTTGGCAACCAATGTGTTTGTGTCCATCAGCTCTCGCTGGCATCCAGCTCGGGCTGTAACCCGTGTTCCATATAACACATGTGCATTCTCTCTCTAACTTACGGTGAATCGAGGCTCAGTTAAATTAGCTCTTTGTGTAACACAACTGTGTTTCCATTGTTCTGCTTTCAGGTTCCTCTTTAGCATCTCTCCATGGCTGATGATGAGAACCAAACAGAATTTGGAAAGAAAACTGTAGGTTTGACAGGGAGAATGGAATTGGTAACTGGCCTGAGCAACCACATTTGTATTAACTGAACTAATTTACGCAGCAACATTAGTCTATTAAAAACAACACCACCAACAAAAAACACCAAAAAATATTTATGCTTCTCTAGTCAAAAAGATATTCAAGGAAAAAGAGAGCAAATAACTATCTCATTATACAACACAAAACACGCCTGACGGGAACCTTCACCCCAAAGGCCGTTCTCCATCAACAGAATAGGCATTCCCCATATCAAATCCATGCGATAAATACGTGTTATCATTTCTTTGAGGCTTGTTACTTCGAATATTGTTATTTTGACTTCTACTTCTTCAAATCTTTATCGAGTTTTAAGGGAATGAGGAACTAAGGCACGACGATAAGCACGCACAGCGAGCAAGCGCCGTCTCTCGTAGGCCACGGTGGCTCTGAACAAACTGCTTGTGTGTCCCAGAGTTCAGTAACTTCTGGTATATATTGTCTGTAATCTACGGCCAGCAGCTGCAGAGTGGACAGCATGTGGCCCGTTCCATCACCTTTCTCATGAACTTTATGCCATACAGATAAGCAAAAAGGAACAACGACACTTTCTACTGGGATGACTGCAGACTCCTGCTAGCCTGCCTCCAACTTAGAGGGAATATATCGAAATGAACACTTAGAAATATTGTGAAATATAAAGGCAGAAAGAGACTCGTGGTCAGCAATGATATTTCTGCACATCTTTGTAAAGCCACCCCTGAATATGGCATGTGATCAGTTGTCCGGAAAAATCACAAGGGTTTTATTTCTTTTCCTTGCAAGCTGCCCAGAGGACTAGGTATTCTCTTTTTTCAGGGAAAATAGAGGGTTAATTTTTGCATGGGAGCAAATGAAAGGGGAAGGCTTGGTCAGCGGGATTCGGTCAGGTTTTGCCTTTCCTCTCTCAGACTAAATGGTGCAATGCCTCACATGCTCTGATTTCTGCTGCATTTGGGATCTTCAAGCTCAAATTAAACAGCCCTGGTTTTGAGGAGATCTGGGGGCAGGTTTGAGTCTCAGCTTCAGCCAAGAGATGGGCGAAAGAGAAATAATCCCTTAGACAGAGGTTTAAATAGCGCCAGCAGTAAGATCAGTGACAACGCTGAGGAAAACTCGAGGAGCGGGGATAGGTTTTACAGATCCAATAAGCACCATTTCATCTCTTTCTCATTTATGCCGAGGTGTAAATATTTTATTGACTCTTCTCTCACTGCTGAGCAGCTTTAATGGCATTTGCTTCAGTAAAGTCCTGAGCTGCTGTAAATCAAGCACTATTTTAGACTACTCACCATGGTCATGGGCAAAGACAAACAAGTTAAGTCCTGTGAGCCTCTGGGCCAAGTCATCGTAGCGGCCGCAGTGTTCCCCAGCGCCATGAGCGATAAACACCAGGGCCCTAAATGGAGCATTAAGGTATAAATCATTAACTTGCTAATCAACCCACAAAGGCTTCAGAGCTGCAAGTGAAAAACAGCATATTCAATTTAGCATCAGCATTTCACACATCGGCAAATACAAGGCAAGTATCTAATGGCTGAGGTGGGTTTTGATCGAGGAGAACCAATGGTCACCTTGACCTATCATCAACCTGGTGTTAGGTGGTAGTAGGACAGACCAGACGGAATCCAGCTGCCCATGGGGCAGTCACTGCTCTTTCCCATGTGTCTGTCACCATGGCCTGCTGCAAGTTGAAGATGCAGATGGGCATCAGCATCAATCCCCAAGCTGGAGAACTCTGTCCTGCACTTGAGGCATCTGCACTGCTCCTACTATGGAAGTGTTGCCATTGATTTAATTTGGGACTGGTATTTCTCCAAATATTGTCCTTAACTTTGCACCTTGCAACACTGTCTGACACTACAGACCAGTCCAAGATGAAACTTCAGCTAAAGGATGGGTCTTCAAGCAAAGTCCAGAACTTTGGTTGAAGTTTGGAATTTTATCTTTTCTTCTCAATGCCGGCCGTTTTATCATTCCAATTTCTGCTCCAAAATAGTTGCTTCACATTGGTGATCAAGGTGACTCTTACATAGCCACCATACAACTACAGGCAGGGATCATAAACCCATCAGTCTAATAGTCACCTTTTTTTGAAAGACATGCAATTATTTATCTTCGAAGATTCCAGTTTTACCAGTGATGTTTTACTTTTACTGGAATGGCAACACACGAGAGTGGCTGAAGTTGAATGAACCTTCCCAGTGTTTTTCCTGTAGAACTATATCAGAAGTAGCAATGAAATTACAGATTTTGTGCTAAATTTGACAGGTGACTATTTAAAATCCAGCTTTAGCAACATAAACATAACGTGTTCGTTTAAAAGTACCGTCTGTCATTGCAACACCAGCAACCACAAAACAGTTTGAAGGCTACAGGTTAGACATTTTCAGCACATTAAGTGAAATATTAAATGAACTGACAACATAAAATAATTACAGCAGTTTACAGCTGGCGAATTCCTCAACTTTATTTTGATGGAGGTTTTGAATACATTTTTAGAAAATGTATTCACCACAATAAATGGTTTTGATCTTAATATATTTAAACTTTAAAAAGGTGTTGGATGCTGTAGAAAGTCCTGCTCTAGCTCGTTGATTAGCACCTGCTTCAAAGGATTTGCTCATGCCAGACAACTTGAAAGAGCATCCATCAAAACCAGAAGGATTTTACAGAGCGGGCAGCAAACACAACAGCAGCAATGCAGAGATGCTCTGGTAACTGTCTAATACTAATCAGCAAGGCTGAGGTTAGGTCACGTAGCTTATTGAACTTGCTGAGCTTTACAAATGTTCTTTAGTATCACTGATTCAAAACTATGTGTGTGGGGCAGTCGGTTCTTCCTCGGTCATCTTTCCCTGTCAATAGATTTGTCAAGTTATCAATGCATTGCCAGACAGCCTGATTTTCAGAGTGCAGTGTCTATTATAGCTCCAAATACTGAAGAAAGGGAGAGACTGTCCATTCCACGGGGGAAAATATTAACTGTCTGTAGCAGAGGCATCACGGCTTTACGTGTCCCACCTCTCCCAGAGACAGGCAGCCCAGCAGAGACACTGCGGCCAGTGCTGGAATAGCCAGGCATTGCTCAGTACATGCCCCTGAAAAGTCAAGGCACCATCCAAGTGCTTCTGCCTCTACCTACATGTAGTGGTCTGGTACCTCAGCCCTGGTCATAGAATTACAGAAACATGGAATAGTTTGGGTTGAAGGGACCTTCCCAGCTCCCCCAGTGCCCCCCCTGCCATGACAGGGACATCTTCACCAGCTCAGGTTGCTCAGAGCCCTGTCCAGCCTGGCCTAGGGATGTCTCCAGGGATGGTTCATCCACCACCTCTCTGGACAACCTGGGCCAGGCTCTCACCACCCTCAGGAGCAACAATTCCTCATGTCTGGCCTGAACCTCCCCTCCTTAATTTCTCCGAGAAATATTTGAAGATATGCACTGAAATGCATCAAGTGAATGAAACCTAATAGGAAGCTGGCAAAGAGATCTCTGCCAGGAAATTCTTGCTGTTATTTCATCCCCCCTGACAGCAAAGCCCTCATTTTGCTTTCATTCACAGTGATGCGGCACCACGACTTCTCCTGACAGCATCCTGCTGTACGCTCAGCCCCCTCATCTGCTGTGAAACCAGTGAGAGAAGAACCACCCTCCATCCTTCAGAGAGGCAAGGTGTTCTGCAACCTCACCGCTCATCTCGCACAACGACTGCAGAACAGAGCTTTCGGACACCACAGGGAAGAGACCTGGCTTGTTATTTGTCTGCAAAACACTGAATAGAATGCCTGAGACTGTTTGTGCCTTTAGAGCCTTAATGGCAGTAGCTGTCGAGAACACTTCGATACTTTTGAAAGTTTTGTCATATCGATGGTCATAAACAAGGCGTAAAATTTCCTAATTGTTATGTCGAAAGAGAAGGAGCTCATTTTGTTGTCGAATAAAAAGTGAGAGTGGCTTTACTGACTGAAAACTAGGTCAGGTCTACACAGCTCTTTAGCTCCAGCTTTCAGGTCTAAGCACAGGGGCCATACGTTAAACACAACCACCTGTAATATTAAACCGAGTATGAATATCATCTGAGCAAGGACTGGAAGACGTGGCTCTTTCACCTAATCTCCCATTTTCTGTTGAAAAACAAGTTTAGATTTGGCAAATAATACCTGAAGGCTGTATAACAAATACGCGGTTCAACATATTTTCGCTAGCGAGTTGGCATGAAAATACGAGTGATTAGATTGACTGACAGCAGTTCTTTACTGTATGTAAACATTTTTGCAGACACCCCTGCTCCCAAATCGCAGCCTGCTCTTTCCTACCACAACGGCTGGAATAACAGAATATCACAGACTGCTTTCAACCAAATCATTTAAAATTAACACAGAAACCCTTCAGGCTTTAGGATTTTGCAGGACTGCAGTGCCTCTGTGCACCACCTCGATGGCAATTTTGTCTAAACAAGGTTCCACGTATCATAACCACCCTGGGGAGAGATTTCTTCCCCTCCAGCTCTTGCGGTTGACATCCTTTGGAATTGGTACGTGTCAGGTAGAAAACACTTTGCACAACCTGCAAAGCTGGTGGGGGCTGACCTGTGCCTGAACCCACACGAGTTCCTGTCTCTGTCACCGCCGGCAAGGAGACCCGATGGATCTTTAGATGCTTTGGCTGGTGGAACTGTAATTACCGGACATCTAGAAATTGCGTTGCTTGGGCATCTCCTCGAGCAAGCACCAAATCGCACAACAGCACCGTCTCCCCACGCTCGTGGGTGCGTCTGCACACAAAGCCAAGGTGGGAGCTGCAGCAGGAGTTAAGCACCCACATGCTTGCTCTGACCTAACTAGTGCAACAGCAATTAGGGCTATTAAAGGAAAACAGCTTATTGACTGCTGTTTGCAGAGCAGCAGCCAGTTTGCACAAATCCCTGACCTTCCCATAGCCCTCCCCACCAATTCCTCCCTCCCCATGGCAGGTTTCTGCCTCCTGGAACTGTACAGCTGGGCAATCCGAGGCAGTCACTTATTAAAACAAGAGGGCAGGATGGTATTTACCTTTACTGCTCCAATCAACTACCAGCTGTTTCTACTTATCTCCCATTAGGAGGTGATGGTAAACACCAGTGACCACCCCCTACTTCCACATCTCTGCCGGTTGCCCGTGGTTGGTGTTGGTCCCTCCCGTGTTGTGAAATAAGAAATACACAGTGGTGCCACCCATGCAGTTGGTACAGGTACGTGCAAACGTCCTTTCCTGAATCAGGGAGGTCAGGAGTGGCAGAGGCCATGCTGCAACGCTAAGTTGGTGTGAACAAACCCACGTGGACACATTGTCCTTCTGTCCTGCCTCTTGGAGGGCTCATCAGCTGATCTGGGCTTTACCTGTTTGCAACCATTCAATGTTTCTCACTATAACTTCACATCCTCTAATATTTCACTTGTGTGGCAAGCAGCTTTGCAGGGTGGGAATTCAGCTTTAGGTGCAAGAGCAGAACCAGTTGTAGAGGTTCTCACTTCATCGCTGGGCACATGTTCCCACCTCTGCCATACCAGTACAATTGTTTAGAGATGCAATTCCACAATCAATTGCAAGAGAAGGATTGCAGGGCGAATAAACTCCAGGAACAGGCTTACACAAGAGCCTTCTAAAACCAGGGTGTTGTCATTAGGAGAAATGTACCTTGAAATAACACTCAGCTGCTGTGCTATGAAATCTTGTAGGCCAGAAACACAACTTAGGACGCTGAGCATAAGACCAATGTTCTTGCTTTATTTTCAGTAAAAAGGAGGTGGAAAGTGAACTAGATGAGGAAGGTTGTGGGTGGGATGGTGTGATTTTAACACACTGTGTCCTCTGGGGACGGAGGCACTTCCGTGGGACCCCATACATGGTCTGTTATTGCCAGAAAATAACCCAAAGCATTGGGACTAGACCAAAGAACTGAAGACAAGCTTCCTATGACTGCATATAGGAAAAACGCAATCTTTTCCACCCATTCAAGAGCATTCCTCTTCAGAACAATATTTAAGTATTTGTTTAATCTTGGGAAACATTCCTTAACTCAGGAAAGTCAGTAGGACTTAAAAAGTACAATATAAAGCTTTTTAAAAGGATTTATTAGTGCTGCCTTGAATATGGACTGATTTAATCACACACGGACGTGATTTCCTGAATCAAGCCCTTGCAACTTACGCTAATACCATGTTATTCTATGTAAGGCAACTGTGTTTTTCATTTGGTATTATGTACGTTGTTACCAGAAACAGATCAACTCTAACAAAGAACATCTGACTTGAGCAGTTTTGAATACTTGACGCTAAATTCCTGAAGTGATTTTTTTTTTTTTAAAGCAAACTGACAGGAAGGCTCTGGGTTCGTTAGGCTGCCAGAAAAATGACTGGCTTGCTGAAATTAAGTATTAAATCTTGTTGTGTTGTTGGAGGTGATTTATCGGTTCCTTTGTAGCTGGCATCAGCCGGAGTCTTAGAACCACAGTGAACAATTAACATTCATCTATCAAAACCATTTCACCGGTGGCATTTTTGGACAAGCAACTGGAAAGTTGCTCACAGACATTTTGAACTTGGTGAAAATGTAATGTCGTGTGTGTATGTTTTGCTTCCAAAGTATATTATAATGGAAAATCAACTAAAGGTATGCATTCTTGTGTTAGCTGGGTTAGTGGTCCTTGCTGATTATGAAGATTAGCAGCCTTTCATATAATAAGACCACGCATTAAGCAGCTTGTAACTTTGTGAAGCTTTAACTGTTGTTCCAATTTTCTACCCTTGGTATTTGGCTAAAGATTACCTTTAAAACCAAAAAATCCAGGTAATCAATCCCAAGAAAATGTAACAAAGAACAGCCAGACACTGGTGGCATTTTCTCCAGAGGACTCTTGAGCCTCTCGCTTTGGATCTAAGACCTGAAGTTTGAAGAGGGATGTTGCTGTATCTGATTTTGAGTCATCTTTTGCCTTTTTCTTTTCCTCTGAGGTGATCTGTGTCCCAAAGCAACCTGAGAAAACGTGGGCTGTGGGCAGGGACTACAAATAGATAGGGTAATTTATCTCATGTTGTGCGTGCTCGTGACCTATGCAGTTAGCCAAGAATTTACCCTGGCGACTCCGGTTAGACAGGAAAATTTACAGTGGAGTCAGGTGTGTCCCTTCGCGCCATCCTTCTGCCCAGGGAAACACGCAGTTCTGTCCCTCCGAAGGCACAAGAGGCAATGACTTTGCTCCCAGTGCCAAGCCACGTCTCAAGGAGCTTTGCTTGCTCTCTCGCCCAGTTTTGAGAAACGCATTCTTAGCCTTTGCTCTAGTGACCCACAGCTTTGCCAAGTAGGTCTGTAACCTGGGCAGCCGCCTCTTTTTCTGCTCTCTCTGAAGCTGAACAACACTATGTTAAACTAGCAGTCCTACAGCTACTTTTCCCAACTCAGGAGAAGCAGCAAGTCAGGGCAGGAACAGCCTGGAGTCGAGTCTATCCATCTTCTCTTAACATCACAGACCACGTAGCATCAGCGTGGATATCTGACAGAGCTCTGGAAACCTTTGAGCACCACAGAACATGCACTATGCTCACATTACGTAATTTCTGCTTGATTTTTATAGGACTTCTGGGGATTCAGGATTCTGCACATTTGTGTTTGATGTGGTTTGGTCTAGTCTAGTAGAATCAATAGCTTAACTCCTGTCCAGATCCTAAACTGGCAATTAAAATATAAACCACTCCAGCAAACTCTGCTTCCTACTTTCTTCCCCCATTTACTCAGGCTTGGAAGTTCCTATTCAAATCTGCCCAAAGGGGCTGCTATTTGTTTGGGCAACATCCCACTGTCTAACATGATAGAGACTTAGGACTCAGTCTTAAAATCTGCACTGGCTTCCATGAGCAACCCTCTTGCAACATGTCTGCAAGCCTGGTCTCATCATACATCTCAAAATCACAACAATCCCTCATCAGCATCGAGTTAGGAGGACGTTTGACAACTGCTGTGACCTCCAGAAGGAGTAACATGGGTGGGTTATTCAACAACACCAGAAAGCGTAGACACCATAAATCAACGGAGCAGAGACAGACCTGGGCAGTACACATATATTTCAAGACAAAAGGCTCAACAGGGTCTAGCTAGAGCCAGCACAAAACAATGTGGAGAAACAGCTTACGCTGATTTATTGTAGCTCTTCGAAAAGCAAGCTCTCACCAAGAATAACTCATGCGTGGTGTAATACAGGGAAAAGAGAGGAAGGAAACTTCAGGTGGGGGTGGAGGGAAGGAATTATTGGAACCTGGCAACTGCTCAGCTCCAGACAAATCTCTGCAAAGTTAACATTTGAGACCAGCTGCATTTTGTTCCAAGGAAGCTTTGAAGTAATATTTTAGGGGACACAAGGCTGAGATCAGAGGTCAAACGTGCACCGTGTAGCTTAAAATTCATGGGCCGGATCTTCCCACCCCTTTCTTGGATAAAACTGGAGAGAGAGGGATTCTAGGGTTACATGGACTTTGCCCTGGGGAGGCATTCCTCCACTTCGGTATCAGGGGTGGGATCTTCCTCGGCAGAACGGACTCCCAGACCTGCTGCTCTGACTTTGAATGGTTCTTAAAAATGGTTTGTCCACATTTTAGACTCCAGCCACGGCTCTAATCGCTGCCAGTCTCAAGCTGTTCTTTCAGGGAGTGGATGGCACTGACCACTCATGACAAGCAATATTGAAAATGTTATTAAAGGAAAAATTCGGCTCATCACCCTGGCACATGTGCGGGGAAGAAGCTGAAAAGCAGACACGTGGGGCTCAGAGCATTTCCAGGCCATTCCTTGCAAGAAAAATGGCACAACTGAAATACCTTGACCAGGCATTTTGGGCTTAATGTGGGCAAATCCTCAGTAATCTGCAAGAGAGCTGTGAATAAGGAAGGAGCAAGGAAGGGGATGACGTTTCACCTGGTCTGTGAACTCAGGATAGTATGGTATTATTACTTTTTGCACTGACTGTGCAATTCCTAATTGTATGGCAATTGTTTAAAGCAAAATGTAACACTTCAATTCCCTGAAATATTTAGACTTGATAGTATTGTTTGTAATCAGGCAATTCCATCCACAACATGGAACTCTGCACTTCCTCCTGCATTGAGTCCATTACCCATCCTCACTTCTACGTTTCTGATCTGGTTTTGGCTGTAGTCCTCTCTGTTGGTCGCTATTTTAATTTATTATCTTTAACAAATGGACAAACTCATAAGAAGTTCAGATGCCACAGATAACATGAGGCTCCGAACAGCCAATCTTTTTCTGTGTGGTTTTCCAAAAGCCAGGGTGGAATTATCCCATAAACTCAGAGACAGAAACTCAAGGAGTGATTTCTTAATCATAAAGCGCTCATGTATATTTTAACATACTTTGAGATTAAGCACATTAATTTCCAATGCACAGTCCTATCTCGGCACATCCCAGAGCTGCACTTCAGCCCTGCCCGGCTATGAGAGGAATCTTTGCAGCGAGAGGCTTTACGGGTTCTGTCAAAACCAATATCAGCAGCTATTCCCTTGGGAAATCAGTAATGTCACAGGCAAAGCACTTGCCAAGGCTTTGAGCATGTTCCAATTAATTTACCATTCCATGTTTGCTGTAGACCTGAAGTAGAAGAGAAAGTTGAATGTAAGCAGTTAAACGTGAGACGCAAGAATCCCGCTAAGACAGCGATCGCTGCAGCATCTGCTTTAAAGGCTGAAATGTTTATTCAGGTTTTGAACCAGAGTAAATCTGGACCGTGGCTGAGGTGCAATGGTTTACCTATAGATGATTTAATAGCTAACAAATGGATGGAGACTTCTGCCTACGGTTGCCAAACCCAGGTCTGCGTTATTTCTTGGTCGCACTGAGCTGATCTGGCTGTCCAAAGACTCTGGCTATGGCAGCTTGTTTCCTAAAATGCTCTTTCATTTCCAGCACCGAGGCAGCTTCATCTATGGCAGTCAGAACTGCCATGCCAGTGTAAATAAGGAACCACTTGCTACGAGTTTTCAACGCTGTCTTGTTGGATTGCTCTCAAAACGGGCTTGATGGAAAAGCTTTAAACTCCAGAAGGTGAATGGGGACTTGACCAACTTGGGGTGCAACTACTAAAATAAGGATGAGTGGTAACAATAAAATCAAAGAGTATTTAGTTAGATAAATGCTTGGCTGCAGCCACTTTAGGTAGAGGCAAAGAAAGCTGAAGGCATGTGGGATGCCTTTTCTGCAGAAAAGCTTAAAATAGAAAAGGAAATCAATACTCCTTTACAGTATCTGGCAGTCACTGAACCAAAACATACATGTACACCTACAGCAGAGCAGAAATAACAACATTTATTCAAACCACAAGCTGTTATTCTGCTGCAGGAACGCTGTGTTTTCTGTGGAGTGCTTCACCAGCAACTGAGAAATACCACCTATTTCTGACCATTTTTAAAAAGCCTCAGCAATATCAAGAGCAAACACTTTCAATACCACAACTATTAACCCCACCACCACCAGGCCAGCTCTGACTCCTAAAACTGCCAGCAAAGAAAGAGCCAGAGCTGATGTGTGAGCTTACAAAGATGTTTTGTCCTTCCCCCCTGAGTTTCTCTTCTGCCAACTTACAAGACACCATTTGTTGGATCACATGCGAGGGATGCATCTGTCATAGCCAGGAACGGGAAGGGAAAGAGCTTCATCAGCTTTATTGCAACAGTGGGGCTCCCACATGGGGATGGAACCAACGTGTGTGTCGTGTAGGACACGGGGAGGAGGAGAGACCCCAGTTCTGGAGCTGCGAGATGGGGCAGGAGAAGGTTTGGCAGCTGCCTGCAGAGCGGGGACGTGGCTGGAAATGCTCTGGGCTTGGAGAAATGGAAATGGGCTTTGATGCTACGTTTAGCTGTGCTGAGGGATCCCAGCATCTCTCCTAAACCTTTGATGGTCAGACCCCTCAAATGATGCTTCAAAAGAGAAATGTACACCTATGTGTAAGGATACGGCAATAATTCCACCAACTGTGTAAATCTAGGGTATTTAGAGGAAAGAGTAGTGTTTAACCAACCAACATTCCCCAAACACTGAAAGCAAAATTAAATAGAAACAAAGTGAATCTGCAGGTTGATTTTTTTTCTTCTTTTCCACTCCCCAGCTTGCAAAATTGTCACCAGTAAATAAACAGCATAAATAACAACAACAGCTGGCTTTTGTACAATGCTCCTCATTCACAAAACGCTTTACAAAGGGCGCAACAAGGCTTGTTGTAGAGTCACAGAACGCGGAGGTGGATGGGGCGACAAGAGGTCCTCTGATCCATCACCCTGACCCTTCCTCCCACTGCCATGGAACTTGGAAAGAAAAAGCCAGTTTTTATAAAGCTTTCTGTCCTAATGAACTTGCAGGCAGCTTAATAATGTCAGTTAAATGATCTGTGCGTCTTCAGGACAGCCTAGGTTGAGATGCTCGGTGCTCCTCGCTAAAGGACCAGAGGACGGCTGAATGCTGATCACTCAAATATCTTTTTAATATAATGAGATGATCAATGCTGCTCAGAACATGGGCTTTAGTACTCCAAATATTGTAGGCTAGCTTTCACACTTAATTGAAAAAATGAAGAAAAAGCTTAACCATTAAGTCAGTGAGATGTTATCTCTACAGCAATTTAATTACTTGCTGCTTCCCCACGACCCCTTATGCCTTTAGCCCAGCAAATTAAGCCACTGCAGATTTCTGGAATTTCACAGTTGAATTTGAAACCTCACTGAAACAGTTTTGAAAAATAAAAGTTATAAATATGTTGGAAAGTTATAAAAAGCAGCTCGCTTGGCCAGCTGGTGAACTGGCTAACCCACCGACACCTACAGCAAACTAAACCAACTTTCTGCTCTAAAACACAGGCCAAAGATTTAAGATTTATTCCCTCAGCCTGCAAGCTTTGAGCTTGATCGAGGAAGAAAGAAAACATACAGAGCTCTTTTTATTATAACCCAGACTGATGGCTGAGAAAGATCAGTCATCTTCCTTGCCTACCAACTCTACAGGAGTTTGTACATTTTCTCCTTACCCATCTCTACTCGATACTGGAGGAAACGATTACTACGCTATTACTGCTGAACGTTTGGCTCTATCCCAGTTGTCAATATTTTGCTTCCTTTTTTATTTTCCCCTCTCTTTTCTTCCTTCTAACAGATTGCTGCTGAGACAATTGTAGCTGAACAGCGGAGAACAACTAATGCATCACTTTGTAGGTTTTCTTTTTAAATCTCTCTTCAAACATCAAGCACTCTTCAACCACCAAAACCTCAAGGAATAACTGAATTTCTCTGGCAACTTTCAGCTAGGGACTCCAGACCTCACTGCAATCACCTCCCTTATATTCAGATCACTTGCCTGGACGATTACACCCAATTTTAGATGAGGAAACAAAATGCACAGAGAAATTAAGAGTCCAATTCTGTAAATCACCAGTCACTGACTGCCTAATGACTGTCTTGACCATACTTTTTGACTATTCTCTGCTCCTCATTGACTTGTTTATTGTTTTTCCGACACTAAATCTTCTAGGTCTAGCAAGCTGCCTTTGCCATCGCCGAGTATGGGGAGATTCAGAGGCTCCCAACATTGAGTGCACATCTATCAAGCAGAAATGAAGATAGCTTGTGGCTGGAGAACAAGTGTCCATCATGCAGAAGGTGAGTCTCCTTCCAGTGGAAGTACTCATGAAATTTGGTGTTACTCATGGTTTTGGGACATTGAAAATGCAAAATGATGAATCCCTTTGGTCACTGTGTCTGTCTAGAAGAAACAAACATCACCAAGTGGAGCATTTTGCAGGACCCAGACGTTCTCCTGCCCGCAGCCGGTTGTGGACAGCCCATGGACGCCCATCAGCACCTTCCTGACACCACCCCATGACTAACCAAAGGGTTGGTTGCTTCAGAAGATGCTTATGGTTGGGACTAGCCCACAGTTGGTATTTGGGATTGTTGTACCAGTGTTTCTCTTCCAGTTAACATACATGAGATTTTATTGGTCTTCAAGAAGAAACCCTAGGATAGATACAGTTTTAATGATGTCGAAAAACTTTACCCTGGCGCTGCTAATCTGAAGTTGGACTCGATGATCCTTGTGGGTCCCTTCCAACTCGGGACATTCTATGATTCCATAATTTCCTTCTTATAGGACAATAAGCCGTACTGGTACAGTGTCCGAATGTACTGGTAGAGTCAGGGCAGGGATGTGTGGGTATCATTAAGGACAGAACTGGGGTGGGATGAGGTAAGGGCTCTTCCTAAGCATATCCTAAGGAATCTCAGAGACAGGTTGCAATACTATCTCCTTGGACACTTTGGAGAATCGGCCATTTGCTATCAGGGTTATGTCACATCTCTTGACTAAGAGACAATAGAAGGTTGTTAAACACTGATGGCTTCCATTCAAGTGGAAGCACCTTAGGACAATGGCACGCCTGAACCCAGGGACACAGCTCAGCCAAATGTGTCTGCAGGGACAGCTCATGGAACAATGCGATTTCCCTAGAAGAACAAAGAGCTCAGATGTTCACCCCGGCTCTGAAAAGCACAAAGCCACAGCAGCTTGAAGGGAACTTGCAAGGAAACACAGGCCAGGTCCTCTGCAAGAGGCATCTAGAAAACACACCCTCCTCTAGCCAGTCCAACTCTACCAGCCAACTCTTGTTGTAGATCTATTCACGGTGACCTAAAAGAGCTGCTGTGTGTTCCCAAGGGACGTCCAAGAGTGATGAAGAAATTGAGGCACGGAACTGCGTGCAGCTGGTTTTATTATTTTGTCTAAAGCTACACATTTCTGGTGCTCATGAAGTAAGTGCTCTCGCACCTGGAACACGGATAAGGTTGATGAGTTTGTCTGCTTCAACTATTGCATCCCTGTCAACAAGCAACTGGTTTAGAGTGCTGATGAGCTGAAGAAAAACTCTGCACCAGAATTCGAGAGGAGAACCAGCGCTGGGTCTGCTCAGGATTAAGAGACCTGGAGGGCCAGGCAGGGCTCTAACTGCTGAGTGACCAGTGAGGGTCTGGTGCAAAGCCAGAACCAACTGGCACACCTGTAATCCCATTACAAGGAAATGAACTATTTGCATGAGAGAAGCAAGGTTTGCTTAGCCCTCTGGCAGAATCAGGAGCAGACACTGAGGTTTTCAACACAATCTCAAGACCATTTTTCTCTTCCTCTCCTATTTCAACTTCTAGCTCTGATATTCACCATGTTGGGCAGCACCATTTTCAAAGGTTCCCAGAGAGCCAGCACTGATTTTGCTTCCTTTGCTGTTGTCTCAGGACCAGGATGAAATTTTACTGCTTTGAGATTCATAATATAGAACTCATAAAGTCATCTTCCCACACACCCACGTCACAAGGTTGCACACTTGTGCAATCCTAACAGTGCAATGAGGAAAAGGGATCGTTTAATTACAATTGTTATTCCCTTTGTAATTTGCCCCTTTCCTTGGATTCTGTGGAAACAAAAAAGCAGCAGATTGGCTTCTGTTGAATATTCCTGTTGGGACTGAAAAAAAACCCCAGTAAAAAAGCCTGGTTTAAACGTTTACAGCAAGAACCAAAGTTGCTCCCCTGGTTGTCAGAGTCCCTCTTATATGAAGCTGCTTTGCTACTTTGCCCACCCCCTGGAAATAGGTAAGAAATTTTAGGACGCCCCCATTCACAAGCAGTAAGACATGCAACAAAGGGAATATTGGCATTAAAGGAACCCATCCATGGCTGATGAAGAGAAGGGAAGCTTTAGAAACTCAAGCAACAGCAAGAGAACAAGTAAAGCCTGGAATGTTGATTCAACAATGATAATTGTTATTTCCCCTGCGCACCGCGTACGATGTGATCAGACACAGAGGGAGCTGAATTCATCCCACCACAAACGGTGCTGACATAAGTCACTTTGCACCCTACAAATCTGGCCCTTGTGCCTTAGTTTGAAGTTGACCTCATTAGCACAAACAAAAGTGTTCTTCCAGAGTGCCACCGAATTAGAAAATCCTGTAAGTATTTCTAGAGACTAACACCGCACAGTACAATTAAAGACATTATAATTAGTGGCTTGATTCCCTTTGCTTTGACTTCACTTTGGCTTATTTATTTCTTTATTCATTTTGGAAGGGCCTGAAAGTCAAATTCAACTTTGTCATCTGCTCATGCTGGGAGCTGTGCTGTTCTTCTGGAAATGCCATGGAAATGCTGGTAATGAGGTGCCAAAATCAGCAAGCAATATTCACAGTTTAAGGGCCAGTTCAAATAGAAAGGCAGTTTGTATTGCTGCACCACAGGCACTTCTGCAAAGCCCTTGGGGAAGAGAGAAATGTATTTTCTCCTTATTGGCTTGGCCTTTCACTGCTAACGAGTCAGAATGAATGACAGGCATTTTTCAAAGAGTAAAATACATTTCAAAAGTAAATACAAAAGCGGGTGCTTTTTGTTTGTTTAATTTTGTATTTTTAATTACACTTGTCAGGTGTAGAACTGAAAGAACTCCTACCAAGCCACTGCTTACTCGGACAATTGCAACTCTGTTCACTTAAACCATGGTCACGGTGTCTGAAGTTGAGCCAACCCCTTTCAGCGAACATTAATAATGGACTAGGAACATGTCGGTGACCCACATGTGTTTCAGCTTCAGGTAACCTCCTCCAACAGAGCAAACACCTCAGGTGCTGGCAATCATCTAAGTACACCTAGAGACCATATCATGGACAGACACCCAAGCATCATGCTAACAAGCCAGATAACGATTTGTTTGACTGATGAGAAAGCTGAGATACAAGGACGTCTGGAACCCACATTTTCAAAAGCATCCTTGAACCTTCAGGTGTCCAGCCTGGAGTGGTTGATCTACAGGGGAGAGTTGAGCATCACTTTCTCCACCCCAAGTCAATGGTGGCTCCAGGCTACCAACACCTTGGAAAGCACTATGCTGGGTCCATAAATCTCACAGGGTTTATTTGAGGTCAAGCAGAGGGGCTGAAAGTTCCCCAGAACAAACTTGTTTGTGCTTATCTAGGCAGTGACAGGAAAAGATGAAGCATCCAGAAAAGGCTCCAGGGATGCAGAACAGGGAGGAAAAGAAGGTCATCTCTCAACTTCTCCAGGCCCCTTAGGGGCCCCAAAGGAAATGTCTTGACTTCTCCTCCCAACTTTCCTTCCCCTTCCTCATCCCACCTCTATTCTTAGCAGCTTTGTCCAAGAGCTGGGAACAGAGCGTGGTTTCTTAATTCCTCACCTCCCATTACCTCATACTTTGACTCAGACGGCTCAGGGTGGTGGCAGAGGCTGTAACCTTGCATGGAGCCCTTGTTTTTGTTTACACAAAGACTGCATTCCCATTAAGTAGGATTTCCTCAGCTGCTGGGACAAGCTATAGCCACAAGATCCATCTGGTTTGGCACCAGTGACTTAGTTCCTCCAGACGACATTCCATGGTCTTGAAAATGTGCTGCCTTGCCCAGATCTTCAGCTTTGCCCTCACTGTGCTCCACAAATCCTTTGCTGTTGGCACAGCACATGAAAACGACACCAGAACATACTGCATTTCCCTCCCTGCTGCATTCAACAAGACCGCTTAATTACATTTTAAGATGAAACTGGCTCAACAAGTCGGGCAGCTCGTGGGGCTGCTGGCCAGGGAAGTGGCACCTGCGTTGCTGCCAGCAGATAGAGAAGACACTCAGTCCCCATCTCTGCCATCAGGAGCCACTTCCCACCCTAAAAACAAGTGGAAAACACTCGCCTTCCTTCCTTAGTCCCATTACTACCTACTCTATCTACCCCATCTAATCATGATGACATCCGAGTGCCTTTGTGTGTCAGCTCCCTGTGCAGTAATCACCTCAATCCCCCTCAGAAACAAAGCGGACCCCGCTGAGGAACTCACAATAGGTGCCTTTCACTCGCACCACAACCTTGGCCTCGGTGGCACTTCTAACAAAGCTTCCATATGTGCACCAGTATGGGCTGACCAGGCAGATCAACACCGCACGG
Source organism: Patagioenas fasciata (assembly GCF_037038585.1). Taxonomy (NCBI): domain Eukaryota; kingdom Metazoa; phylum Chordata; class Aves; order Columbiformes; family Columbidae; genus Patagioenas; species Patagioenas fasciata. The sequence continues at coordinate 2,820,720 of NC_092529.1, read as the reverse complement.
GATCAGAGCCGGCTATTTGTGAGCACGAAACAAGAAAGCCTTAAAAAATGTCCCCGTCTTCCTGACATACATAGTGTTTTTTAAATATGCTGCTGCACATTAATCCACCACAGCTTTTATCCACCTCCACGGGTCTGTTTGAGGAGATAAAAGAGAAGCACCGGCTCTGGGAGGCGATGTCTGTTGGTCGGCCCCACTCTCAGAGGCTGCCTGGCCATTGTTTCCTCTTCAACCCCAGCCTAGCGCCACTTCTTAATTTTTCCTTTGGCAGATATCCCATTTTCCCCCTTCCCTGGGGCGCGGGGTGGATCAAAGATGGTAAAGTTCTATTCTAACAGGAGCCAAGTCAATGATAACCTTTGGGCATGTGCGGTGAAAAGGTATTTCTGTAGCCCCAGCTGGGATTAGATGCATAATGGATCAATGAAAGATCCCACCGGTTGACGGCTGTAGTGTCATTCATTAGCGTTAAGATTTCAGCCTGAATCAACAATTGAGTTAGAAGACTGAAAGAACTGCCTTTAGTATTTGGAATAGAATAAATTGTAACGGGCCTGTAAAAGTCCCCTGAGGTGTCTCTTTCTCTCCCTATACATATATATATATATATCACTTTTGCTGAACCTTTAAAATTAGATGAAAGTTGCTGAGCTTCTACATATGAAGCAGAAAAAGCTGAGCTACTTATGAAAAGTGAGAGGGGAAAAAATAATGTATTTTTGGTTTGCCTATCAAAGCTCTCAAGAGTGTTCTTGACTGTAGGATCCAAGCACTAACTTGTTATTCAGTCACCATCTCTCATACATAACAATGCAAAAAGAGCTAATAATAAACAGTACGCCCCCCTCCTTATACACAAACACGCAAATGCAAACACACACACACACTTAGGAACCACTTGTAAATGAGCAACACTGATCCCAACCACTTTTGTTGTCACAAAACTAGGGCAAGCTCGCTCTCAATTAACTGCTTGGTACACAGAGCCCTAAAAAAATGAACTACCCAGAGGACTTAGACACCAAGTTTTAACTCTCAGTTCTTTATCATCCTTTCATTTCTTGATCAAAGACCCATCGACTCGCTACTAATTTGCTGAGAAATTAAACATGAAAAAAGAAAGCAACTCCACAACTGGGTGAAGAACCTTGTGGGCAGTTAATGATTAATTAGCATCATAATACACAACAGCCTGGTTTCACAGTAGAAGCTTGTTTTGATAGCTTTTTTCCATAGAGGAAATCTTCAGGTTGGCGCAAAGATCATGCAAAGCATCAGCGCCAAAAAACTTTTCTCCTTGTTCTGAAAGGAGTAGAAGTAACTCTAAAATGCTCTGTGGACCAGGAGATGTTCAACCAAGAGCCACGTCCTACAGCCCAAGCGGTGCAATGGAGCTGCAGTGGGGTCGCTGCCCAGTCCTCCCACCCAGGGACACAGTGTCCTCCGGTGCTCACCCACCTCCATGTCATTCCCCTTGTCCCTTGGGCCAGCGTAAAACCCAGGGCCAGCTCACTTGGGCCCGTATCCACCTCTCCACACAGCTGGATGATGTCTAACTTGTTGGGTGGTCAAGGAAATAGTTTAACTCCCTACTACAGCTTGAGCAACTTTTTCCTGCGACTGTGTTCTAGCTGTATAAAATCAACACCGCTTTTCCTGTTGGCTTGCAGAAAAAGAAAACAATAAAACAATAAAACAATATCCAGATCTTTATGAAGTAGTTACCAATATTACTAGTGGTAGCATAAGTGCATGCCAACCCAACATAGGAGGAGGAAGAAAGATCGTAACTATGGGAGGAACAGAGATAGCTTTTTATAGCAGATCGTAAACAGCACGCAATCAGGGTAGAAAGCTATTACAGTAAAGGGATTATCTAAATTGTGAAAAAAAAAATAAGAGAAAATTTTCTATCTGGTTCCTCATCTGTGTTTATTACTGAGGTCAGTTTTGAAGTCACAGTTGCAAGTGAGAGAGCTCGCTAAGTCATTTACTAACTATAAATACTTAAAAAAATGCCAACAGCAGTCCAAAAGCAACGCAGTCAGAGCAAATTCTGCCTGTTGCCCTGAGATTTCAGCTCCTGCTGTTTAACCTGAAGTCAGATGCTGGCGTTTAAGTTGTTGACACCGAGAAAATGAAAAAGAGCAGACACCCCCCAGCCTGCACCCCACCCCTCCCTGGCTGCCGGTGCTGTTGGTCTGCAGATAGCTGGTTATTGCTGATGGGCACCAGCCACCTGCCTGTGCCGCTCGGTGGCATTCGGAGCCGCCAAGCGAGCCAGCTGTGCACGAAATGACAGTAACTCCACGTTTTCCATCTGTAAGGCTGACTTGAGTGTGTGAAGGTTGGGGGAATACATTTACAGTAGGAAGAAATCTCTCTTAGCGGCTCTGCAAAGCTCCATGCACACAGCTCCGTAACGCCAGTCAAGCTATAAATAATAATTACACAAATAGAGTCTTATGCACTGATAGTAGAAAATGATGTTTGCTTGCAAGTGCTCACCTGGGAGTTGCCGCTGGTTTCCAATACCTGCAGAAGAGATGCTGCCCGTCAGCATTGATGATATGGGGCAGGTCCTTGTACGGGATGTTTTGAGGACTCCGCTTGGGCGAACTTTCCTCTGGCATTCTGGAAGAATGACCTGCAAGGTGGTGGAAGAAACAAGACGTACTTTAGAACAGGTGAAGGCAAAGACAAGCCGATGGGCTTGGTAGCCACAGACATTAAGAAGGTCAGGCAGGCAAGCACCACTGATGGAAGTCTCCCCCCAAAACCCCAGCCAAAGAGCCCCCAAAATCTTTACTGCTTTCAAACAGAAACGTAGCATTTTGTTTTCAGAAAAGGCACATTTTGGGGGAGGGCATTGGGAAGAGGGAAAAGAGGGAAGATCATCAATCCACCATCACTACTTCATTGCATCTTTCTCTCCCCCGTTTCTCCCATCTGTGTTTATTTTGCATCATTTTGTGAAACGGATCCTAAAAAGAATATTTTAGCTGCAATCAAGTGCAGATTGTGCAGCAACCGCTACAGACACGAAAAGACAGCTGCATTAAAGATTTATCTCTGCCTTAACATCTCCCCAGAAGAGCGGAGGGTACGCAGCAGAGGCATCTGCCACCGTGTCATCATGAAGATCTCCTCTGACATCTCAGACAGGAAGGTGGCGGCGGCGGGGAACGAAACATTTCCAGGAGAATTTTGCAACAAACCTGTTTTCATCCTGTGCAAGGGTTTGCATTCTAGTGAGGAGCCAGCATCGCAAGTCAAATGCAAGCAGACAGGGCTTTTTGCATCTCGCTGCAGAGACGCATTCACACTCCGCCAACCGCGCAGCCCCCGCGGTCCCCGCTGGGTGCCCGGCGGGTCCCCCCGGGCAGCTCCGGTGCTCCGGGCGGGTTCGCCGCAGCTCCTCTTCCCGGCTCGCTGGCTCTTTGAGGAAAACTCGCTTGGGTAATTCACCACTTCTTGTTCATTTAACACTTTTTTTTTTTCCCCTTCTCAAAAAAAAAAAAATTGCGTGTGTGGGCTGAAGTGGCGGTGGTGGGAGGGGAGGTTGGGAAGGGTGGGGGAGAGGGAGGGCTGACGAGTGGGAAAGCTTCAGTCCACTTCCCAGCTCGCTGCAAACGCACATCAAAGGCACCTTGAACACATGCAGCTGGAGCAGCTCACAAAGTTCCTGCCGCTGCAGGTTGTTTGCAACTTTTACTTCCTTCCTGCCACTTACTGTTCGGAGGCCACGGCGACGGGGAGGGGAGGCGAGAGAGGGGGGAGAACCTTTTTTCTCAAAGCGATCCCCGCTGCGAAGCCATCTCGCCTGGAAGCGCAACTTCCCCAGCCCCGCGCTGCCAGGCGGCGAGCGGGAGGGAGGGCAGGAGGAGGAGGAGGAGGGAGGATCCAAGCGCCGGCGCGATCCCAGGTCTCCAGCCCCGCACACGCATCCTCTCGGTGCGCACCGGGCAGCCGCCCCGTTCTCCCCGGCGGAGCCGAAGCCGAGCGGCTCCACCGCACCAGCGGCTTCACCGCACCGGCTGCTCCCGGCGGAAGCCGCGGGGGGGGTGGGCGGACGGTGCCGCGCCCGGGACGCGGTGGCTGCTGCTGCCCCCCCGGCTGGGCTGGGCTGGGCGCCGGGCGAGGGTGGAGCGGCGGGCGGGACGGGGAGGGGAGCGGGGGGACCGCGCGGAGCCACCTGGCAAAGGGGGGTGGGAGTGGGAACCGCCGCCCCCTCCCCGCGGCGGTGCGGGGCTGCTCGGCCCCGGGGGGGCTCTCACCGGCTGCGCCTCCCGCTGCCTCCCAGCGGAGCGCGCAGCCCGGCCGCCCAACGCGGAATCCCGGGTTCTGCCCATAGGAGCGGGCGGGCAGCGGGCTGGGGAGGCCACGAGTGTCACACTGGGAGCGTGGGGGGGATTTTGTAACGCCGGGTTCAGAGAAGAAGCCGTGCTGCCTCCCGGGCTGAGCCGCTCTTTGTAGTCTCCAATCCGAACTTCACCCTTCGCATTTAGATATGCGGCTCTTCAGACTTTGAAGCTGCGGCAGGAAGATTGAATCGTGGCGGATGGTAGTTCAGAGAAACACCTGAGCCCCTTGCTTTGCTCCCTCGCTCATGGTAAAGGCAATTTATAAATACACTGTATAATTTATACGTATGCAATCTAATACTGCACCTCCTCACCACGCGTTACATGCGATGCGTATGTTGCAACTGTGTAATTTGAGATCTGTTTGATGGTATATGATACTTGCTTATAAAAATTGTCACAGCAAGGTTCCCCAAAGTTAAAAATAGCTTCCCAGCCTTGAGGCATTCAGATACCGAGTTCTGTCATTTAACACTGGTAAGTGCTTGGCATTTATTGGGAACTTTTAAAGTGTTTACATTAAGGGCACAGATTTGGGCCTTTAACGTTTCATCAGGATAATATTATAAACTTGAATTATTACATGCCTACATATACTTAGGGGTCTCAGGCCTTTATAAGACGAGGCAGCTATTAGCAGTACTTTTTAAAGCAAGGCAATGTGCTCACTGAGTCCAAACCTGGGAGTAAAGGCTGAAAAAGGAAGTAAATGTATGCTAACAATAATACAATTAAATGCAAAACCTCAGAGATGACCCATATAACAATAAAATGGAAATCAAAAGCAGACTTTTTCCTCTTTCAGTATCATGTGTATTAAATGCCCTAGGGGGGTTTTTAGTTATAAAGTGCAAAAGCAAAATTACATATTGCTGTAACCACTATTGTTTGGGAAAAAAACCAAAACAAAATAATGATTGTTTATAATGAGCAGATTTAGGTTGAATGTGGTCTTAATCAGAGCCCCGGGAGCTGTACTTGGAGGGGCTCAATTTGCTAGGCCAGCTACTGTCTAAACAAGGATGGGTGAATTAAAGAGCTATCAGAGGCCAGCTCCCAAGCAGGGAGAAGCAAGGGTGTATATGCTTATTTGAAGAATACGGATCAGATAATAACTGGATTAAGAAGAAAAGAGAGAAGGAAAGAAGCTTCTTCCCCTGCTCACACAGTTTATCTGCCAGGGACACTTTGCTGCTTCCCTGCAGCCATCCGTGAAACCTGATGCCAGGAACAGGCTCCTCTCCCGCTGTGCCGCTGGGAATATCCCGGTTCCCAGGGCCACCGAGAGGTGGGGGAGAGATGGAAAAATAAAATCTCTCTCTAAAATTCAGGATAAAAATAGCATCTCAAAGAAAATGACCTTTGTTGGGACACGAGAGCGTGCCCTGGTCAGGCTGGATAGATGATTCCCTTGATACCCTGTTAACCTCCGTGGGGCTCATATTGGAGGCAACAGGACCGTGGTCCAACCTGCCCTCTCTGCCCAGGTTGTCACCCTGGCACAGGAGCGGAGGGTCAGACCCCTCCATCCCTTCTCCACTGCTTCCCCAAGCCTACAGGAATGTGAGGACATTACTTCTCATGGATATCACGCCCTCCTCCATCTCGTGGTAACAGCGCAGAGATGAATGAGAACCAACTGCTGATGAGTTACCTGATTCTTTTATGCAGTTTAAGCCATGAATGAAAAGCCACCTGAGAAAACTGGATTGGGTTTGAAGAATTCACCCAGCTGATATCCAGATAACGTACATGGGTTTCGCCGAGCAATTATTGCACCCCAGCTCCTTGTGAGAAATCAAAGGGATGTGTGAGAAATGCAGAATTGATGAGGCTGTAACATCTTCTCTTGTCTCGGTGGAGTGAAATGCGTTTTGGAAATACAGTTTGAGCTCAATCAACTTCTTAATAAACAACAGAAATACACTTGGCGAATCTTTACGCTGAGTAATTGCTTAAGCCTTGTAGGGAAAGGTATTTGGTTTATTAAAGCCTGAGCCCTGCTTAGTTTAAGCGTCTCCATTGACTCCCAAGGTACCCACAGGAGTACAGAGAAAAGGATTACGCCCGCAAAGAAGGCAAATTTTAGGAAAAGAATCATTTGCTGGAATGGCAGAAAATACATATGATGAATACTTGTTATCACAGCAGAGGGAGAGAGGGAACAGGCTGGAGAAGAGAAGGGAGAGAGCAGGATGCTGTGAGATGCTGTGGCCGGCTGGTGTGGGATTCTGGCCATGGGACAAGGGGAGTTTGCGTTTTCTTTGGGCATTCATTCACAAAATGAATATTTAACAGATCATATCCTGTTGGCACGCAGAGGTAAATAGACTGTATGAGCTTTGCTCGGGTTGATGATACCTTGCTCTTAAATTGCAAAGGAGCATCTTTCTTTGAAAAGTGGATTTGATGGGGTGTGGGTGCTAAACCATTTGGGATTCTGCTCACCGGGACCACAAAGAGAACTCTTGTTGACAAGAAGGAGGGAAAAACATGATGGAGGAAGGCGACGCAATAATAAAATATCCAAGAATGATGTGGTTATGGAAGAATCTGCTCCAACAGAAAAATGCTGGAAGTTCCAGTAGCCGGGGAGCAGCCGGAGGGAACGACAGCGCAGGCAGGAGAACACGTGGGAGACGACAGGAGCTGAAGCGTGAGGGGAAGAATTAAAACCCCGTGAAAAGCGAAGAAGCCACTGTCACTAAAGCTGTCAGTTTACAGTCATTATTTTGGATTTGCCCTTCTCTTAGCCCATGGTTTTTTTTCATTCATCCCTAGCCAGAGTCCAGGCATTCAGCTGCACTTATTTGTGTAATGTGCCTTTGCTTGCCTGATATTCCTGAATGAGACACATACAGGGATGAGACAGGAGCGAGGGCTGGGATAAACTGCTTTCATTTTCCTGTAAAATATCTATATTAATGCCATGCAACCGCAAAATAAACTTGGTGTCAGGTAAACTGAATTGGGGAAGAAAATGTTAAGGGACAATATTTTATCAGTCAGGTTAAGCTTAGTAATATTGGGAGGAAATACAACTAGTTTGGCGTTGTCTGCAATTCTGCAGTCTCATGTACCTCTTCACAAATTAGTACCAAGTGAAGCGGAGAAACATTGAAGCGTTAGCACAGGGATATCTGAATATCACTGCCATTTTTTTGCAGGTTTCCGCTCATTTGCTGCCCATCAGTGATTTCACTTTCTTTTAGCAGTGGGAATAGAGTTATTAGATGAAGCTACAAGTGGTTTAGTACCCCTACATTCAAACTGCAGTCACGTAATGGAGTATTTTTACCATGTAAATGTAATCGGTGGTAAAAATCATCCTTTTTTTTTCGGTAGGTAATAAAAATTCTGCAAATCATGCTGTCATTAGAAGTCGCTTCCAAAGCCGTGACTGCAAACATTAGATAATATGGGTGAAGTGATTAGTTATCTTGCCTGTGCTCCTTATCTGGCAGAACCAAAAATACACACTTAAAAATACAGGCTGTGAATATAGGTTTCAGTCCTTTAAACTGATATGTAGAAGATGACCCATCCTACATAAACGCTAATTTGAGAGCTGGATGGTTTTAATTACAGAAGCAATACGTGTTTTGTTTGGTGGTTCTTTAAAAAAATATTAAAAAATAAAAAACCCGCAAGAATATTAACACCAGATTGTGCGGCATTCTTAGTATGGGAGTATAGAAAAGGTATCATCCAAAGGTAGGAAATTCGGAATGAAAGGTGGGAATTCTGCCCTAAAGTTTTGTCTGCAGAGGGGGAAGTTGATGGAGTTATTCTAGCAATGCGCTCTTTTCTTTAAACATTTATCCCTTTTTATCTCTGTGGCCCAGTATTGGTTTCTAAATGAAAGTTTCCTGTGATGGTCTAAAATTAGTCCAATTCGCCCTCGGGATTGACTCCCATCATGAGGATAAACACCAGTGGTTTACGGCCTGGACAAGCACATTGCCGCAGCACTCGGAGGGAAATCCTGTCCTTGTCACCACAAGGACAGACAGATTAACGGGTCTGTTATGGGGTGGCATTTCCCACGTTACTGCGAAATGACTGCATGTGGCCACATTACTGCTGATAAAGTGTTGGTTTTTATGGCAGAAAATGTAATTAAAAGGTGCCTGAAAGGAAAAGGTTCTGAGCTGTGAATTTTCATATGCATAAAAATCGGGATAAGACACTATAAATTCTCTCCGGATGGAATTATGGACTTGATTTTGAGAAGTCCCTGACCATTCCTTTTCTCATTTCTATTACTAAGGGTGACTGCATAATCTGCTTTACCAACCCAGCATCGTTGTATCAGGACTCAATAATACAGCCAAAAGAGAAAGCCATTCTGCCACGGTGAGAGTGCTGCTTTATTTTGGTAGCCAAACTGGAAGCATTGACTGCACAAGAGTTATTATTTTGCCGCCTGGTTTTCTTGCTGCTTTGCAATTGACAGAGCACCATTTATCATCCTTCGCATTCCAATTTTTCTTTGCATGTTTTCCAGCTCATCATAACATAATTATGTTTCTGTTTCTTCCAGCCAGGGGCCGATACTTTCTTTTACTAAGACAACAGCTGCACTGCACAACCTTGATGAATCCCCATAAGGGTAAAATCTGTCTGTGGTGCTTGTTCCTGCCTTGGCAACCCAAATGTTCAAGCTCTTTTCTTTATGACAAATGCTGTTCTAAAATGCACCCAACCCCGATGCTTCCATAGCGTTCCCCCAAATGAGGTTTTATATCGTAATTTAGACTTGAAATATTAAACATCCTGGCTGGTTTGTAATTTTAAAGGCTTCTTCTGTAATATTTCTTTTTATAGTGTTTATAGGTTCATAAACACTGAGATGTAATTTTAAAGGGCCGTAGTTGCTGATGCGTAATTTATTTTTTGAACTAAGTTGATTTTATGTGTGAGGATCAGCACAATCTGCAGGTCTGCTTTATGGTCCTAAATGGCATCTTAAGGGAGTTTTCCTGGTGAAGATGGATTATTTCCTTACCTGGCCTCAGTCCGTCCAGCCACACTGTGGTGTAAAGGTAATGATACCAACCTGGTCTGTGCAGCGTATTAACGGCTAGTGATAGAAAATGCCATAAAAGACACATAGTATTTTTTATTATTACTTACTGGGATATTTTATTTAGCTCTAATTTAGTACTTTCAACCTGAGATTTTAAGGCACTTCAGAAAGGAAGGATAAAATGTTTATTCTACAGGGGGAAATCACCAAAGTGGGGCTTAATACCGGAGGCAAGCTAAAGGCAGAATCCATTCTTAATGCTCCTGATTTTGTTTATCCAGTTATACCATCACTAGCTCCCATCTCCTGTGGAAATGTATCCCTCAGAGCACTGTGAACTGGAACATTAACTTTTTCCGTTGATAAAGAGTAACTAGATTTGCAAGTATAGGGAATATTGTATCCTGGACAACGCCACAGCCTTGATAACCACATCGTTCAGGGGAAAAATTCCCCTCCGGTATTGCTTTCTGTGCTGATTTCCTGGATGTTGCTGCTGCTGCCACCATCATTTGAAGGCTGTATTTATATATATAAAAATTACAACAATTCTGTACATGGAGGCGGGAGTTTTAACTCGTATGATCAGCCCTATTTACATCTACATGTATCGCGATCTAAGGAGACTTTGGGATACTTGAGCATGAGGATGTGTGCAGCAGCATCTCAGTTCTGTTCACCACGTTGGTTACTGATGGAATTGGCTCATGAGAAGAGCTTTCCTCGTGTGGTTTCTTCCTCATAACTCCATGGCAAATTCTGGCAGATTCTGCACAGATATATTTTAGTATTTTAGCTTCTTTTTTTTTCCCCTCGTTTATCTTTTGTTTCTTTACCCAGTTCACTCACACATATTCAGTGTAAGACATGCGTTTTCTTTCTGATTCATGCACAGTAATTACTTCCTAACATCTGCCTGACAGATTTTGTAAGAAAAGTAGCTCTGCAAATATGAAGAAGAAAAAAGATTAATGTATGAAATCTTTGAAATCTCTATTACTGGGGTTTGTTATCCACAGCTGACTGGATTCATTCCCAGCCAGGAAGCTGGTTCAGCAAAACAGCTGCATTAGTTATTTAACTGGAGGCCTGATTCTGCCCTTGTTCACACTGATGTAAATCAGGAGGCGTGCTAGAGAAAATAAAGAATATCCATAGCGCACAATGCGTGTTGGAGATACTCTACTGTCCTGGTATAGGCATTAGACGGTGTCCTCATGTCTTCCAGAAACCTTATAGCAAATATACGGCTCACCCCTATATATATACTGAGGTATATATATGTATATCTCCTGTAGATACACTGTGGTAGCACCAAGTGGCCAACACAATCAAGGCCCAGCTGTGCTCAGTGCTGCACCCTGATACCATGAATTCACACGGGACTTATTCTGTACTAAGCACCACATGCCTTACCATTTGCATCTGGTTCGTAATCGTTCCCTCTCAATTATTTAATTTTTACATTATCTGCTACAATTTACACACACTGCAGGAAAACACACTCACTGGTTTTTCTCCTGTGCTGAATTAATGTGTGTAATAATTAAGCCCGAAGCACACTTTGAGGAAGGGGATGTCGAATGAGGAGCATTGCGGTGAAAAAGGGGACAGAGCATCCATTGGCGAAGTATTTCCTATATCAGATGGCAGTGCTGTATCTCAGGACAGCAAAGGATTGTTGCCAAAGCCTCGTGCTCTGGAGATGGACGTCTTCAGTCCTCAAGGCCTTTAGCACCCTTTGTATTTGATCTTATTGTAAATTAGCACCACGTGCTGTTGAAAACATCAAAAGTTACGGTATCTAAGAGTTCAGCCCCCCAGCCCTCATCCTGTTTCCTCCAACACCAGATATCTATTATCTGTGATTCTGTGATCTCTTTCTTGGCTATGGTCTGCGATTCTCATGTAGCAAAGGTATCTGTGGTTTTGTTTGAGCTTTGGAGTCAGGAGCATCTGCAGTTGCTGTGGGCTGGTACCGTCCCTTCAGATTGTTCTTACAGACCTGCTGGTAGGGCTTCCAGAGCTCCTGCACATTGGAACCTTCCAGTTCACAGTACCATGCTGTTACACCATCATATGTTTGTTATTTTTCCCTGTTGACTTCTCCTAGTACATCACTGAATCTTCTCTGAAGTTACCATAACTTTTAAAATGGAAACTTAAGGTGTGGAGATGTGACACTTTAGGGCACAAGAGGAGACACTCAGCTCCTGGACGGAGATATCAGCATGAAACTCCATCATTCCCAGGCCTTGGGAGGTTTTAAGGAAGATGACACAAGAGGGAAGGCTGCAACAGAAAGATACCCCACTGCTGCTTTGAAATGTGTGAGTGTGAGCGATTCATTCAGCACAGCACCCTTGGCCATTCATGTCTATCTGATGATCAAATATATTTTTAGTTATCAATCCGAGGTGATTTCTATTCTTTTTTTCAGTAGACAATAGCCAACTGTATTGTAAGAGCTGTTGGGAGTGAGCCAGAGAATTTGGCAGCAAGATATGGAACATTTGGGCTTTTGACACTTAGGAACATATGGAAAGAGGTTTGGAAGATTGCCACATGGGGTGTAACTTGGAAGATGCTACATTTCTTCATTCTTTTTTTTTGTGGACAGAAGTAGAAGAAATTTTACTTTATTGAGGGATCCTAATTCCCATTTCCTCTTCTATGATGTACTGCTGCTCTTGAATAACCCACCGTGCTCAGTTATAAGGTTTGAGCAAAATCAGTTGCATCGTCGGAAACTGTAGATGGGTAATTAAAAGGCTGAGAGCATTGCAGATCTCTCCAAGTTTTTACCTCCGAATTTATGAGATCCTTTGCAGATGAACTCACAAAGTTACAGTCTGGTGGCTCAGATCATGGGGTGAAAGAGGATATCTGGTGCCTGGCCTGAGTCAGGATGTGTGCCATTTGCCAAGGTCTTTGAGGACAAGGCCCTGCTAGGTTGTCCATTCTTGCTCCCTGTGACCATCTATCTCCCCATCACCTTGACACCCATGGGTGGATGGACAGCTCTGGCCGTCCATCTGCCTCTGGGACACGGTTTAATCATTTGGGTTGGGGTTTCAGCACTGTGCTACAAATACCAGCCCCGTTTGGGGCAGCAGGGCATGGGAGAGAGGAGCCACCTCCAGCTCAGCGCTCAGGACCGGACATGTATGAACCAGGATTGACTCCATACCACTTTAGGCACAGATACCTCATGCCCATGATGGGAGAAGTCCACATCTCTCAGAGTTATTGCCTTTGTTTGTCAGAAAAGTGATGGCTAGTTTGCTTCATATTTTGTAATTCATGCACCGTAACCACTGCATAAGAAGGGGGGCTTCTTAATTTAACGCATTTTTTGTGACACAGTTGTGCACCAGGTTGGGGGGGGCTGCTGAAGTTGCAGAATTTATTAGAAAATACAACCCCATACCCAGCCTGGGTATGAATTCGCTTTGGGGAACTGGGAAACACGCTCAGACCCTGCGCTTTGATCATAGTCTCGGTGTTTCTTGCCCACAAATTCCCTCTGACATTTTCACTTGTGTTTTCATGTGACGGTTTCTTTCAACACATACAGTCAAATAATGACTAGACAGGGCAAGTTCCTATTAGTTCATTGCTAACGACGTGCCGGGGGTCACTACGGTATTTCTAGGTTATGGAAGGGGTAAGCGAAGGCTGAGGAGGTGACATCCAGAAACAGGACATGATCATGGAGGAACTGCCGACCAGAGCAGAGCAAAGTGCATCTCCTCCAAAAGGATTAAAGACCTGTAGTAGTAGCTCTTGAGGACTGACCGTGCAGCTCAGGAGTGCAAAAAATAAAGGCAAACCCCAAATCATATGAATGGGATTTATTTTAGAATTAAACTTCTGCCTTTCTGAATAAAACCTGGGAAAGACTGGGTGAGTCTGGAGCATTTCTTAGCCTTGTATCCCTGGCTGCAGCAGTTGTAAGCCAGCTCAAATCTGATTTAGAATGCTTTTAATATTTTGCGTCTTCTCACAGAACATACCCTGAGAAATGTTAGAGTTATTTCTGCTTTTTGTGGCAATAATGGCCCCAAATTCTGCTATTCTGAGTATGCACTTCCCATCCTGAGTTCCTGTTTTGATCTCACCCTAACGCAGTTTATCACTAATTTTCTCAGAGAGATTAGAAAGCACTGAAACTAATGCACAGAATAGCGTTTCCTCAAACCCCGTCCTGTTAAATGCTTCTTTGAATCTCCATTCCCATCTCTACTGATCTAAAAGGAGAAAAAATGCTCTTCTATCAGCCCGTTCCTTCTGTCTGATTAACTGGTGGCTATCTCACGTCTTCCTTCGTGCTATTACACTTTCATTTCCAAAGCAAAAATAAAGATGGATGTTGAGCATCTGGATTATGGCATCACTGCAAATAGAAAAATAAAATAAAATAAAAAGGTTTCAGGCTGCGTGTTCATCAGAAATCAGCAGATATTTTGTCTAAAAGCATCCAGCAGTGCAGTATAACTCAGTAATAACTGCTTCTTGGGGGAATGAATGGGGGAAACCCCAGAAGAAAGACTGTAGGTGCTGTTAGAAGCACTGGTGAGTAGTTAGTTGACTTAGGGGGCTTTCTTTTGCCCTTTCATTTAAAACACGGAAAGACCTACAAATTAAGCAACATCTAGTTCCTAATGTGTGAAACTGCAATTTGCATACATCATGGCAGCTGCTGGGTAGGTCCTTATTACCTCTGCTGGAGCGTTAATTTAGCCACAACTTTCTCATTCATTTAAATGGAAAAGCAGCGGGCGGCTGGCATGCCGCATTATCTGTCAGGCAACCTGGGAATCAGGTTGACAGAGCCAGGAAGAGATTTCAATTCTGAGGGACCACAGGGGTGCTGCCCCCTGAACTGCTGGGCACCGGTGAGCTCAAGATTGCCCTTGGTCTGCTCTAAAGGGCAACACTTATCCTAAGGAAAAAAAGATAGCGTTGTATTTGGACTGACATAAGAGAACAGGTAAGAGGATGAAACTGTAAATGTCTCTGTTTTTTCTGTCCCTATGTAGCCTAACTGGCACTGTATATATGGATATGATAACCAAAATATTATTGGTTCTAACATAATACAAACAGAATAATCTGCATTTGCAGAGCACCTAGGGTGTCCTGTGGCCCAAGGCCACCCTCAGGGCCCGGGTGTGCTCCAGCTCTCTGCCCGAGGCGGTGGATGCACAAGGGTCCACGTGGGACGTGTCGGGAGGAGGGAGCGATGCTGGTGCCATCGCCACCGCAGCCAGCGTGGAGAGACGCTTACGCAGAGGCTGGTGCCACGTGGATGAACGTGGGAGGTAAAGCAAATGTGAGGTACCAATCCCCATGTTAAAAAATAAAAGAACCTAACCAAACAAAATAAAAACAACTTAAAAAGCCCCCAAACTAACTGTTACTGCATCCGGCTCTGGGTCCTCAGCACAGCACAGACATGGAGCTGTTGGAGAGGGGTCAGAGGAGCCACAGAAATGATCTGAGGCTGGAACAGCTGTGCTGGGAGGACAGGCTGAGAGAGCTGGGGTGTTCAGCTGGAGAAGAGAAGCTCCGGGGAGACCTTATTGCACCTTTCAGTGCTTAAAAGGGACCGATAAGAAAGCTGGGGACAGACTTTTAGCAGGGTCTGTTGTGATAGGACAAGGGGTGATGGTTTTAAACTAAAGGAGGGAGATTCAGGTTGGACATGAGGAAGAAATTGTTGGCCCTGAGGGTGGTGAGAGCCTGGCCCAGGTTGCCCAGAGAGGTGGTGGATGAACCATCCCTGGAGACATCCCAGGCCAGGCTGGACGGGGCTCTGAGCAACCTGAGCTGGTGAAGATGTCCCTGCTCATGGCAGGGGTGGCACTGGGGGACCTGGGAAGGTCCCTTCAACCCAAACTGTCCTGTAATTCTGTAAAACCAGCTATTTGTTGGTAGAGAACGTGCCGGAGCAAAACTGCAGAACCACAGCAAGAGTGCCAGAGGAGATGAGTTTGCTTCAGCACGCTGTGTGCAACGTGTCAGCAGCAGCAAAGAAAACCCATGTCCTGATACCACCTGTGGTTTAACTGAGCTAAAAATCTCTGCTAAAAATCAGCTGTAGTTGTGGCTTGTGGGTCCGCTCGTAGCTTCATCTATGGACAATTTGCATGCACCCACCCAACAAAATAGGTTTTCTGCTTTCGAATGACCTTTAAATGTTGCATATCTGTTCCCAAAGTCTTTACTCTGAAAAATATACCCTTGGAAGTGGCCAGGCTTATGTGTGAAAAGGAGCTGTATTTCCATAGGTTAACCACTAGCAGTTGAGATTAAGAAGGGAGTTTCTTTTTTGAAACAACGCCAGAAGGCGCTGTATGACTTGTGCCATGCAAAAATGTTCTAAAACATTAAATTCAACACGCATTTCCTAAACACAGATACATTCCCATCAGACGTGTCTCTTCTGTCTCTGACACCTACTTCTCGCCATTGTTTTAAAATACACTTGTTAAAAGATCACTCGTTTGCTGTATTACCGCGGATATTCTTCCCTTTGCCATTAACTTAGCAAAGTTCAGCGAAAACTTTTGTGTTCGCCCACTACTCAGCCATTCATTTTTATAATTAAAATCACCATGACAACAGATAATGATATCAGAACGAAAGGATTACGACTTAATTACATGAAGAAGGTGAAAACAGGGTTGGCTTACAGCAGGGAAAGTTTTTAATCCTAGCAAAAAATATCAGGGGTCTGATTCACCGCTGTGTTACTTTGTTTTTGCAATTAATAAAGCGTTGCTGAGAGCTGCCCAGTGGTCATCCCGCTGCAAGATGGGGTGTCCCGGTTAATTTGGTGAATGCAAGAGAAATACTCAGAATTTTGTGAGCGATAACAAGGAATTTGTCTTAAAAGCATTAGTGTTTGTGTGGAAGAGGCTCATTATAGAAATCAGCCGAAGAAACACACCCAGAAAGGAAATATGATGATTATTATGATGGTAGCAGAGTGGTTTCATATAAATAGAATTCATAATGTAAACTCTCCATGTTAACCATCACAATACTATAAATTGTTCCACACAATGGAAAACAAGGCAATTTAGGGGGTACAGTTCATTTTTATCACAGCTGTGGCATTTCATCAGTTCCCTGTTCCACCTTGGCTTCTGTGGAAACTATAGGATCAGATTGGATGGTTTTGTTATTAAGATACAGCTGAAGTTTTAATAAGAGCAAGCTGGGAGTTCAGACCATATATAACTTTGTAATCTGATCGATTGAATTTTCTGACACGAATAAACTTTATTAATTTTGATTTTTTTTCCCCTAGTTTTGTTCACAAATGATATGAAATATACTTTTAAAAAACTATGTGCATCCTAATGTTTCCCCTAAAAATAACGAACGGCTGTTAGAAGTTGAACATTCCTGAGCACTCCCTCCGTGGCTTTTGGAGAAACTTTGTAATAAAACCATCAGGCTAAAAATCTAGATAAGGAAACACGTTTCATTTTCAGCTTTCTCAGAAGCTATTATGATCAATCAACCAATTAGTACAGCAACTAAGTAAATTAATGCCATTTAGAAAAGAACATTCTAAAACCACCTTAATGTCTTCCTCAACTAAAAGTATAGGCTCAACATTAATCAGTTTTATAACCCTAATTTTTGCTTAATCTTTTTTCCATCTTTGCTTAAACATATGGAGATATAAACAGTGTATTATGGGCCTTTCTATTCCCCTTTAATGTACAGAGTACAAGATGTAAATCAGTGCAGCCCCACTATCCTGGACCAATTTAATGGATCTGTTTCTGAGTTACATCAACACGAACAAGAAGATAGTCAGGCCTTATGCCTGATTAAAATCTCCAGATAACACTTGTATTTGGTCAAGAATCCTTATTTTACACACAACTTCAGCTGTTAGCGATCTAGCAAGGGCAGGAGAGACAATTTGGGAAATCCCTCTCAGCTGTGCCGAGAGTTGGAGGTGACTTGAAAAGGGTTGATGAGCAACAGCATCTCCTTTGGTTTGATACCCAAACCACAGAAGCTGTTGGGAGCCAGGCTGGTCATGACCTGCATTGGAACCGCTCCAGAAACAAGGGTGGCATGGAGATGTTCCCAGTTGTGTGCCCGTGGTGAGGTCTGTGCGGGTCACGCAACTCTTGAGGTGGGCCAGCAACACAAGTGGGGGCTGTGCCAGCCCACCGAGGAGCCCCCAGCTTTTGAGCACCAAGTCTGTCAGGAAGGAGAGCAGCACCGCTGCCGCTCGGCTCAGTCCTAACGTGCCCTTGTGCGTGACATTAAAGCAGCTCCTCGTCCCAGTCAGGAGCCCAGCGCGGGATATTTATAGCCCTGGCACCTCGCTGCTCACCCGAAGGTCTGTGCTGCTCTACGAAATCCATGTTTCCCCCTCGCAGGCTCTGCTCCCGGCATCAGAAAAGGTACCGATTAAATCCCTTCCTCCCTCAGAGCAGGGAAGAGAAGGGAGTTTGATGGGCTGGGCTGCTGGGTGCATGAGAAATCTGTGGGTATGAGTAGTTGAATGTATGTCCTAGGGAACCCATAACGATGCCAGAGAGGTGACGGGGGGTCAGCTGTGAGACAGCAATGTGGTGGGGAGCCTGTAGGACCCTTATTTAATATCCCTTAGTGCCAAAATCGAATCCTTCTAAGTTTTTACAGCACCTGCTGTCCAGTTCAAAACAGAAAGGTGGGAGATTAATGACTAAGTTAGGATGAAAACCCCCAAACAATGTCAGACTTGGGGTCTGTTTGTAGCTATATAGGGGTTGTTGGTGGTGGGAAAATACAGTCAGCCTGGGGTTGAAGAAGTTTTGGTGTGTGAGGTCCATGCACAGGGTGAGGGGAACACCCTGCAGACATCTAGGCGTGCTTCCAGCAAGGAAGCTTGAAGAAACTCTTGCTTCTATCACCAAGGTGTCCTTATCATCACGGGCTGAATATTTTTAATATGAGGATTCAGTGGGGACTGCAGATTTAGATGGTATGGAATATGCGTGTTACTGCAGGGCCGTTTTGGAGGGGGTGCATTGTTCTTGCCACGGGTTGCTCTGAATTTTCCTTTCCACGGGTGTGGACGTACCCAGATGTTTGCTTGCTAGCGATTGAAATTGAAACTCGGAAAATGTATGGGGAAGGCTGGGTCTGAGCTGTAGCTGATGGAATGCTGACATCAAGTTATTAGAGTTTACAACTTGCAATTTATTAATTTCGGTGCTGAGTGACAGGGGTATTAAAGCTTTTACATACTAGGATTTGCTCACCAAAAGGATACGTGCTTCAGAGTTTTATGTAAATATTAGCAATTAGAGTTCACAATGTTTTCTGTTGTAAAAATGCAAAGAGAGCCTAGTTTGCATCAAGTTAAGTTTCTTTTAATTGTGATACAGTCTAATTTACACGATATGGTGTAATTGTTCCAGAAAGTAAACCTTTCCTATACTTGCCACTACGTATAAAGAAATGCAAGAAGAGGAACCTCCAAGACCTTTGCCTGGCTGCTTAAAGAGCTACTGAAAACACTTTAGAAATGTTCTCCTTCTGCTGGCATCTATCATTAGATATGTAAAAAACCTTGTGCATCGTCCTTTTTTAAATGAGCATTTTACCATTTCAATACATAAGAAAATAATTTGCACATGTGAACTGTGAAAGTTCTGTATGTACAGATTTACCTTCCATTCTTCTCATGTAATTAATGCACATAATTAGTTCAGAGTGGGATTTGTTTACAGGTGTTTGTTTGTGAACACAGCCACATCCATTTTCTATTGAAATTGGGGGATTCTTTGGACTGATTCACTGAGATTTGAATCACAATAAGATTAAGGTCAAGTAAAGGTGTATTTGAAAAGGTGGCCCACTGGGTCTTTCCATTTCAGCTTCTTTGACTTTTTTTTAATGAATCTATAACAGTTTAAAGAAAAAAGTATGCCTGGTATTTGCTAAGATAGGATCAATATTAATCCAATCCCACATCTAGGCCTCTGTCTTGGCAGTAAACGGAGCTCAAATTGTCAAATCTTTCCAGAATCATGAACTACCCAAAGGCTTTGAAAACTGATCAAAGCATCTTCAGGTCTCCAATGGTCAAACGTGCTCCCAAAGATGGTTTTTGAAGCTTTGCAGGCTGCTTAAAATCCCACTGTTAAGTGTCAAGCTTCTCCTAGCCCAAAAAAGCCTTGTTAAGTCCCATTTTATTTTTATTTTAGATTAAGAGCAACAAAATGAGAAATAAAACAAATAAGCTGCTGACAAAAGGCCAGGCTGTGTCTGTCGTAGTCTGGATGGAGATGTTGTCGGTCTGTGCTGGCATTGGGATGCTCACAGCAGCAGGGATGCAGGGATGCACACAGGGGACCACAGCACTGACACGACTGTCGACACCTCCAGTAGCGGGTTGTAGGTCAGCAGCGCGTCTTTTTGCACTGAGAACCTCCTTTTTACAGCGTTTGCACGCTGGAACCTGCTAAGAAAGCTCCCAGGAGCACACCCAGCAGCACACAGCCAGAGCTGGCCCGTGCTTGGGTATTGGGAGCCCTGAGCCAGCTCCTCCATGTCAGATGGCACGTGGAAATAAACACAGTGCCGCGGGGGCTGAGGGAGAAAAACAGCTAAGATCTCTCTCAGAAGGACCATCATACTTGATCTTATATAGGCCAATGATGTAAATTTGATTTGTAGTGTTCATGGTTTCCAAACCTCAAAATTCCTCCTTCCCTGCCAGCAATAAATCAGTTCAGGTCACTTGAGAGGTTTGTGCTGTGGGGCTGAGCAAGGAGAGACCCTTCTCTGGCTTTCATGGGAAGTCGACCACATCATCTGGCAAATCTCTTAAAACTGCCTAAGCAATTTAAGGCTGGAGTTTTACATTTAAAGGAGTTGCAAGCAATTAAGCTCCTAAATTGTGTAGTGAGCTTAAGTTCGACTTGAATTTTTAAGTTAATTACATGCCTTTGAAAATCTGAAAATCCTAAATTAACAGAACAGGGAAAACTTCAGGCAAGGTTCTCTGGCTGCTAATAGTTATGGTGCTTCTTGAGACACATCCAAACCCTAAATGTCTAATTGTCACAGAAGACAATTGATTAGACACACTTACCTGTTTGCCCTCTCAAACCATATAGGCATAAATCTCCTAAAAAGAATTGCATGTTCTTCCACTTAATGCTCTGCCACAGGTTTGTATGTTTTACCTAGGCAGAATGGATGAAATAATTCAAGAAATAATATCTAAGTCAATGGAGGAAAGTGTTCCATGAACCCGTGGGTGACCTTTTCAGCCCCAGACTTGACATTTTTCCCAGTCTGACCACCAAGAACTATATTTCAATCTGCTCTTTTCAGCCAGTTGGGCATCTGACTTACATTGATTTAGTCTGTTGATTTCATCACAATTTGTTTCTAATGATATCACGTAGGACCATATCAGTAACTTCACTCAAGACAAAGTATCTAATTTATCCCCTATTATCCCTGAAAAAAAAAAAAGAGAAAATTAGATTGGATTGTCACAATTTGTTCTTGATAAATAGGTGCTATAGCTGCTTTTATCACCTTATTGCCCTCTAAATTCTTATAATTCAATCATGTAATAATTTCTTTTGGCATCTTTCCAGGTATGAGAATTAGGATATTAGGAACTATAGATACAGGAACATCTATAACTCCCTGGAAGCCTCCTTTCTATATCTTATTATATCTTTTCCTTATGTCAAGATCAGCGTTATTATTTGCCCTTCTTGAACACTGCGGGATCTTTTTGCACATTTTAAAATCTTGATCTTAAATGCCAGCACAGCCTTCATAATTAAACCCCGAGATTATAACATTATCATCATCTGGGCGCTGATTTCTGCCTCGCTGTGGCTGTCAGCCAAATGTCATAACGCATACAATTAACAGATTTGCTTCTCGGCTTCCTGATAACAAAGGGAGCGCAAATAATTCATAGGCAGAGGCACTGGCGCTTTGATGTGGTTGAACTCTGATCCTTTCAGCACCTGAAGGGAGGCAGGATGAAGACAGAGCAGCCTCATTAAGGCAAAAAAAAGGAGGAAAAGGGGGGAAAAAAGGAGAAATAATAATAATAATAATAATAATAAAAGCAGCAGAGGATGCAGGAGGTGCCCCCATGCTGGGTGCTGTGACCTCTCCTGGGCCAGGGCTCACAGCTCCCACCCTCCCACCACAGCAAATTCCTTGCGACTGGGGGAAAAGACAAGAAAAATCTGTGTCCCAGACAAAATAACGTCTCTAATTACAAGGTAGCTCTTTTTTCTTTCCAGAGGTTAAGGGAAATTCCTGATGAGCTGCTTCCATCTGGTTTACAGTCCCTTTGCGCTGGGGTGGTTCAAAGAGGCTGCAGCGTAGCGGAGAATTGAGGACAGCATTTATTTATAGTTTGATAGCCTCATAAAAGCTGGAGAGCTGAGCTCGCAGCAGTGCGCTTATTTATGTTTTGAACTGCTCATGCAGCAACCCACTGCCTAGCGAAACGTATGCTGTAGCTCCTGCATAAAATTATATATGACTCTTCATGAGGTTCATGACACAAAGGAAAAAGAGAGTGAAATTAGACTAACAAAACAGCTAATATAAAAATTAAAGTAGCAGCCAGAACTGGAGGAAAATTAACAGCCCAGCTCTGAAATAAAGTAACATCAATTGAAGATTTGCACTTGAATCAATTTGTCACAATAGAAGCAAAAAAATACCCCAAAACTCTGAATAAGGCAATAACTCGGATTTCAGCTCCTGGTGGCATTACAAAGGATTTGAGCCTTGCACTGGAGGTTTTATAATGACGACCCAGCCCCTGGCACGATCTCACTATAGTGTCTCACTGCAAATTATATTTGTATCACATTTATCCTTCCTTTTAATATCAATGTACCATCTTTTTTCCTCTGTAACCCAGAGGGGAAAGCAAAGCAGCACCATTTCATTATTACCCTTTAATAGTCTTTCCAGTGATATAAAGAAGATTATTAATATCCTTCCAATGACCTCACCTAAACACTGCTAAAAGCCAGGAGGGGAGCGACAAGTTTGTAGCTAATGCACAGGGATGAATTTCTGAAGTTAATGGAAGAATTTCACCCCTGGGTTTTAATCCTTTTTTTTTTTTTCTTTTTAACCTTTTAGCTTCAGTTTCCTCAGCTGTAGATGGAGAAAGTTGACTTGCATGCAAGTTGGCAGCACAATTTTATGGAGTGCGGTTCAGTCAGGAGCTTGGTGTGCCAGCAAAGCAAGGATGTGAAGGTGGCACATTATCATAGAATCACAGAATCATTTTGGTTGGAAGAGACCCTCAAGATTATTGAGTCCAACTGTTAACCCAACGCCGGCACTGCCCCATGTCCCTGAGAACCTCATCTCTGTCTGTCCAACCCCTCCAGGGATGGTGACTCCACCACTGCCCTGGGCAGCCTGGTCCAATGCCCCACAGCCCTTTCTAGGAAGAAGTTGTTCCTAATATCCAAATTCTGACTTTTTGCATGTGTAAGGTAACCAAGCCCTGAGGTGGGTGAAGAGGAGGCTGGAGGGCTGTAGGTGATCCTGACTGCAAGGTGGAGACTCTTTGCACAATTCAGCCCAAGGATGAGGTGATGGTTGTGTATGTGGCCAACAGGACTAGGGAAGTGATTGTCCCCCTGTACTGGGCACTGGTGAGGCTGCAACTTGAATCTTGGGGTCAATTTTGGGTCCCTTATGACAAGAAAGAAGTTCATTCCCTTGTGAAAGGTCTGGAATACAAGTGTGATGCGAGTGGCTGAGGGACCTGGGGGTTCAGCTGGAGAACAGGAGCTGAGGGGAGACCTTCTGATCTCTGAACTGCCTGAAAGGAGCTTGGAGCCAGGGGGGTCGGGCTCTGCTCCGCAGGAACAAGCGCCAGGAGCAGAGGAAACGGCCTCAAGTTGCACCAGGGGAGGTTGAGGTTGGATCTGGGGAACAATTTCTTCCCCAAAGGGCTGTGGGGCATTGGAACAGGCTGCCCAGGGCAGTGCTGGAGTCACCATCCCTGGAGGGGTTCAACAGATGGAGATGAGGTTCTCAGGGACATGAGGTAGTGCCAGGAGTGGGGTAACAGTTGGATTTGGTTGGTCTCTTCCAACCAAAATGATCCTATGATTCTATGGACCAGCTCCAGGAGAGGGGTGACCACCCCATGAACCACTCCCTGCTGCTCTAGGTGAATCTGCTCTAGCAGGTGGGTTGGACTAGATGATCTCCTGAGGTCCTTTCCAACCCCCTTCTGTGATTCTGTGATCCTGGGGAGGATGCCCAGGGCCAACCCACCAGTGACCACCCTGCACCTGGTGCAGATGGGCAGTGCCCTTCATCATCTGGGTGATGGGTGGAGGACTTACCCATCCCGTAATTTGTGCCTAAAGTAATACATACATAGCGTTAGCTCTGTTGTGCTTTATGATTCCTGTTGCTAATGTCTAAATGATTAAAGAGAGGAGAAAACGGCTGTGAACGCATTGTGCCAGATATCCTACTCGCTGTTAAATGAACACATAAAATTCTCAAATCTGCTGAACAGTGTAATCAAAGTGTTGAGCCCTTAAGAAAGCTAAATTAACAGTGAAAGAAAACTTAAAGGTGACCAGCAAAGGAAGTGAAACCATAACTGAGTTCTTCCTGATAGCTACAAAAGCCTGGGAAAGATGATGATGATTAATCATCTCACTTGTTCTTCACATTAAAAATGCACATTTTGTCTCTTATGGAAAAGCTGGAGGATGTGTGAAGCTCTGACATCACCAAACAGAGAGAATTTGATAATTTTGGACGAAAAATGCTGACTAGTCAGATTGCTAAACAGGATTAGGATCTTGTTGGTCGTTATTAACACTTTCATCAAGTTGCATAGTGAACAACCTGGTTGAAGACACTATAGCTCATCTGTGTTAAGATACGTGTGCTTATAATACATGATCTATGAGAGATGGCGTGGTTCTTTATCAAAAAGCAGTGCAGATCAAATATTACAAGGTGATAAAATAGCGCAAGGGGAAAACAGTAAAGTGGCCATCTAAGTATAATGTAGGGTTAAAATAATGAACATTTTCTATCTCATAAAAGGCTCTATTGACTGTAAAGACCACTCCAGATGCAGTTGATGCAGGATTAAGACATATGTTTTCTCATTTTCATTTCAATGTAGCCAGGAAAAAAAAGTCTACATTTCACAAATACCATCACTTTATTTTTTTGTACTAAACTTACTGCCTTTGATTTTTTTAAAAGTGCCTGAAGAGCTCAGAGCTTGGCCCACATTCAGGCTATGACATTAATGTTTTGTCTTCCAAATGCGTTTTTAAAATCTGGAAATAATCCAGATTTGTTTCTCAGATATGTTGCTTCTAGTTCCAGATTTGGAATATGGACAGAATTGATAAAATCAAGGAAATGCTCGTCTTCAAGCAGGCCTGCCTTTTCATTTAGCACTCAAAGTGAGGAATCTCTGTAATTTGCTAAAACAGAATGATTGTTTCCAAAACCAACTGAACAGCTAAAAGAGAAGGTCTGCGATGGATTATATAGCTGTAGGTTTCCTTTAAACCTGGGAAATAACCATAATATTTAAAGAAGTGCATTTCCAGAACTGTCTCATTACTACATTAGAGACAACAGCTGTGTTATGGGCTGGTGTCCCTGAAGCGATGGTAAATGTCCTTCTCCCATTGACAGCTCTAGCACTGCACCTCATGTTTTGCAGCTTGCTGAGCTGGAAGCCTGAGGGGTTCAGTAAAGGACCCCCCAAAAAAGAATGATTAAGAAATGGGGCCATGAAATTCCTTCTGTTTTCTCTACTAAATAAAAATAGACGGAGTATGTGAATAATTACAATTTCATTAAAAATCCCATTTGAGCTTACAGTAAGTGGAACCGAAACTCTGGGAATCTGCAGCACTTAAACATCCCGCTGAGGAGCGGGAGGAAAGCTGTCTCCTATTTACTAATCCTTTACTTATCCCCAAGCAAACCAGTAGCAATGCTGTAGAAACCAGTGACCTACGCTTTGGAGTGAAAGAGTAAAGAATCTAGAGAACTGGACCAAGTTGCTTCTTCCCAGTTCCACCACCACCCATTGGGGTGGAAGATGTCTCTGCCCACATTGTCTTGGAGAGAAATCCTGGTAAAGTGAGGCACGACGGGGCAGAGACAAATCCATTGGTACAGCAGAGAGGCAGCAGCTTCTGGACGGTTTTGCAAGGATGTAAGCACAGGGCTTTTGAATAAAAGCTGTTCTGCAAACTGGTGGCCAAACCTGGTGGCAAGGCAGAGCATTAAACATCCACATGTCCACTTACGTCTCTGTAAATGCAGTTAACTAATGGCTTTATTGCCCACCTGCTTTGCAGAGGTGTAGATCACTATAAAAACTAAAGGGAGAAGTCAGCCTAATGTGGTTCCATTTATCTAGTCTTGTAAAACCCTTTTCTGAAGTCTCCGCTTAGGCAAAACTCCCAGTTTGAGAGGAGCTGTGAGCCCTGGAAAGGCACCGCTCCGTTCCAGCTGTCTCACCTAAGGAGCTGTTGAAAATATGACTTCTGGCATCTAAGCAGTGGATTAATGTCCTTCAAGTGCACGTGAGAGCCAAAAGTTGAACAGCCAGGGGACTAAGGGCCTGATCTGCAGTTTATTGAATTCAGTGGAAATCTTCCCCTTGGTTTTAATAGGCTATGGGTCAGGATCAGGGAAAGGATGGAGAAAGCAGCTGGAAGACACTGTTTTGAAGGGAAACCTGTAATTTTCTTTAAATAATTGCAAAACTTGTCTGTGAGGTTATTGAACATTGAAGATCATTTGAAGTATTGATTATTTTTTTTATCTTGGAGACATTGAGCCTGAGACCTCACCATAATTTTACATAGTTTTTGTGCATTACTGATTTATATCACACCCTACACGATGACTATCTTAACAGCAATATTCATGTGTCCAATACTTTGTTCTTACTGGACAATGTTATGCTTCTATCTCTAGAAACATTCCTGATGAAGACCTTGAATTCTGAGGAGATTTAAAACCAGGACATTTGGAGATCAACCATGGATCGTAAGGCTGAGGAGAAAAGAAGGCAGCGCCATAGCTTGACGTTATTGGAACAAGTAAAGAGGATGAAAGAATCAACGGAGATCGTTGATGTTGTTCTGGTTGCGGAAGGTGAGAAATTCCCCTGCCATAAGGTGGTGCTGGCTGCCTTCAGTCCCTATTTCAGAGCCATGTTTACCTGCGGTTTGGTTGAATGCACACAGAGAGAGGTGGTGCTGTACGACATCCCTGCGGAGAGCGTGTCGGTGATACTCGACTACATGTACAGCGCGGATTTGCTCCTCACTAATCAGAATGTGCAGACTGTGGCGCTTGCTGCCTATTTCATGCAGATGGAAGATGTTTTCAGTGTGTGTCAGAAGTACATGATGGACCATATGGATGCTTCCAACTGTGTGGGCATCTACCAGTTTGCAAACCACATCAGCGCAGAAGATTTATCGGATCAAGCGCGGAAATACTTATATCAGCACTTTGCTGAGGTGAGCTTACAGGAAGAAATATTAGAGATTGAATTCCAGCAGCTGTTGACTCTCATAAAATCAGATGACCTGAATATTTCCAGGGAGGAGAGCATTCTGGACCTTGTCATTCGATGGGTCAAGCACAGCAGAAAGTCACGTGCAGAGCACCTCATTGAGCTCCTGAAGCAAGTGAGACTGGTGCTTGTCAGCCCTTCCTTTCTCGTGGAAGCCCGCAAGAGGAACACGATGATCCTGTGCAATTCGGAATGCAACGATCTGTTTGAGGAAGCGCTGAAAACCATCAGGCTATCGAGCCAACCTTCTCTCAGCCTGCGGTACGGCATGGAGACCACCGATCTCTTACTGTGTATCGGCAACAATTCTCTCGGCATTAGGTCAAGACACGGGAGCTATGCAGATGCCAGTTTTTGTTACGCTCCGGCAACTAAAAAGACTTATTTCATTCCCTCTCCGAAGTATGGAGAAGGCTTAGGATGTGTTTGCACCGGCGTTGTCACTGAGAATAATGATATTATTGTGGCAGGAGAGGCGAGTGCTGTCAAAATGTCCAGACAAAAGACCAGGAACATCGAAATTTATAGGTGTGTACCCTCTGTCGGAAAAATCCCTAATTATTTAAGAATTTTAAGTCCAAATAATGTTTCTGGGGACGAAAGATGACCATTAGACAAAGCGTTCTTTACTTGAAAGTTTTCCTGGAGATTTCAATTACTCTAATCAACTAGTCACAACTGATCTTTATGGCACAATGAATTATATACATACAACCAAATCCTGATGCCTTTTCTCCTGAAAGGAGGAGGATTGACTGTAGTGGCATCTCTGTGTAAATGAGTATGATTAGATCCTACAGCAATGGGTGTGGATTTGATATTCTACTTACTCAGATCTCAACATTTTCATAGGATGCTCTTTTCTAGGTGATTAGTAGGGAAAATGAGTCAAACAAATGACCCAAGGAGTCCAGTAAGACAAAGATAACACACTTCTCTCAATGTTGATAATAATACTTCAGAGATTAAAGGATAATGATTGATAGCTTTAAGTCCTCATTCTGTTTTGTATTCCTGGCTTTTTCAGATGCACATATTTTAAGGAAAACCAGACATTTTCTGGATTAAAGACAACATTTTAAAATGGTGACAGCATTTTCAAATAGATGCCTAAATTTAAGGAATTAAACCCATACTGGGCCCTTGTTTTCACCAGGATTCCTTACCTTAATTAGGATCTAATATATTTGAAAGGATGCCTAAATTTAAAATTGCTCATACTAATAAATGCTCAATATTGAAAAAAAATTGGGCTCAACCTCATAACTTCTCTGTGAAGGAGAAAGCTTCACTTGTCGTTGTATTATTGTCTGAATAAATGCTGATGATGAAGGGGGTAACATTTCCAAACAAGCTGATGATGTAGGTGAGGTTCTCAGGGACATGGGTCGGTGCCAGTGGTGGGCAAATGGTTGGACTCAATGATCTTGAGGGTCTCTTCCAACCAAAATGAGGATTCTATGATTCTAAGAACAAGGGCATTTACAACTTTGGATTTTCCTACAGATACCAGCAGCGAGGAAACCAGTTTTGGCACAGCCTGTGCACCACTCAGCTCCGTGAACTCTATGCCTTGGGCACTATCCATAACGATCTCTATGTCATAGGAGGGCAAATGAAAGTGAAAAACCAGTACCTGGTGACAAACTGTGTGGAGAAGTATTCCATGGAGCAAGGCACCTGGAGGAGCACGGCGCCCCTGCCGGTCCCCTTAGCCTGCCACGGGGTGGTGACGGTGAAGAACAAACTCTACGTGCTGGGTGGATGGACACCACAGGTTAAATGTCCCAGTTATTGTGGTTTTCTTTACTAACAAGCGGTGTCGTGTAATTTTATGGTGTGTTTTTTGCATAGGAAAAGTGCATCTGTGATAGCAGCAGAGTAAATTGCTCACATTCCTCTGATTAAACATCTTTTGTAGGGAAACCAAACAGGGTGAAGAATAATACCCATCTTATGCCATCCTCACTGTGAATACCACTTTCTGGAAGGGCAGTTCTTTCACAGAGATGTACACAGTGAGCAAGAGTTTAAAATATACCTCCTGTGTCCATGTGGCTTCCAGCCTTTCCTTATTTACCATTCTCTTAATTTTTCTAGGTATCACTAATCAGTTGTATTTAAATCATACAGGAGCCCTTAACCGAGCCCTGTCTTCAGAACCTGTGTACGCAGGTAATTTTCAGGGGTATATTTATATATGAAATTAAAACTTGACCTCAGTTTCTCAGGAAATCCTTTTGGTTAACTAAGGTTCATTTATTTGATTTTATGTTATATTTTAAAGGAAAAGTCAAAGCATTCTCTGGAAAACAGACTCCTTTTAATCAATCCATTTTGATGTTTCATTCACATTGCTTGGCTATATAAAGTTTTAATAGGAATTTTCAGCAGGCCCACAGATTCCCTGTACAAGTGCAGATGGTATATCCAGAGCTGTGCTACAAGGAAGGAGGATGTCAGGAGCACTGCTTGCTCGCTCCAGTTGCTCCCAGTGCAAAAGATCTTTAAGAGCATGGCCCATTCTTATTTACTGCTCAATGCAGTTTAAATTTGAGCATTCAAGATAAAGCCCCACATTTACTTGACAATAAAGTAGAGCATCTGTAATCCTTATTGCTGACAGCAATATGTTCAGACTTGTCATTACATCTCATTGGTTTGTGTTCTCTTGAAATAAATTACTGTTCAAAGTATTTAAAAGTAGAGATGCATTCGGCAAACAAGATTTCCACCTCTTTGGATATTTTGAGTGCAGGAGTCCCCAAAGGAGAAAACAGAAAGATCAGAGTATTTCTGATACTGAAACAAGACAGCAAGGACACCTTGCTATTTAAAGAATTAAAATATGAAAACATTTAATGTAGAAACAATCTGTCTATAGAAAAACTTGAACTGAAAGATATGTCATCTTACAAAGATAGACATTCAAGTCAGACAACCAGGT
This sequence comes from Patagioenas fasciata, assembly GCF_037038585.1. Classification (NCBI taxonomy): domain Eukaryota; kingdom Metazoa; phylum Chordata; class Aves; order Columbiformes; family Columbidae; genus Patagioenas; species Patagioenas fasciata. The sequence goes on along the minus strand of NC_092529.1, from coordinate 2,790,754 downwards.
TTGTCGTTCTTAATAGTTCTCCAGAACAGATTGTAAGGGGGAAATGTGGCTTTGAAACACAAGCTGGGAATATCGAGACAAGAATAATGCAGGCACCTTAAACACCCGAAGGGAATACTTGCCAGCCAACACTATCACTAACAATACATGGGAGTCTGAGTTTATATAGCAATAGGCTTGAGATGAGTGGATTAACAATAATTAACTAAAAACCGTAGCTTTGTAGATTAGGATGTAGCTGAACAGATCAGAGCAAATCAGCTAAAGCTCTCCGAAAAGTGCTTCAAGACCAGCGCTGCATTGTGCTGAATTCTTCTGGTACCGTGTATGTCCTGCGCTCCCCATCAGATGCAGTGATTTTATCTGTGGGATCCCCCAGCCGCACCGAAAAGGCAAATTAGTTAATTGAGCCAGGAGTTGTCCCTATGCTCAAACAGCACTGAATGTTCTGTCAATCCTGAACAAACACTAACGATGTGCCATTGATAGAGTGCTGTAAATGCATGTGTCTGCCACAGGACAGAGATAAATACATGTTCCCTTCCCACTCGGGCTTTGCAATTGAAACAAGACGAGACAAAGTCAAGCCAGGACATAAAATGACAGCTTAGGAGCTCAGCCTTGGTCCAGCCTTGCTGATGCCAGCGGAGTTAAAAACCCAAGTGACCCTTGAGACAGAGAGAAGGGCCACTGGGTGTCATGTTTTCTGTACCTAAAGAGCACCTTGTGTGCTCTGAGGTGAACACGACCACAAAAATGAGGTCAGACGTGAATTTAGAGTGTGTCAAATAGTGCCTGCTCCTAAGTATATACTTTGTGTCAAAAATACGCATCTTACCCCTCTTTCAGTGAATAAATCAGTTTTTCACACTTATGACGAAGAAAAAGGGAGTAACCAAGGGGCTATATGTCCACTTTCTAGTTTGTCTCCTCCTATCTTGTCCACTACATCAGTGTTGGAAAGGTTTTTGGGGAAAGAAAAATAACAAGCAGAGCAAGCACACATAAAACAACATCACAAGTAAGCAAAGTAGTTCTCTCCTCACTGCTATTAATACATCTCTCTACGTGAAACCTTTCATGCTGAAATATTTCAGAATCCTCCCCCCACAGCCCACTGCTTATAATCAAGAGTGTCATACCCAGAAAACATAATCTGAGTTCCCTGCATCGCATTAGACGGGCAGAGAAGGGGGAAGAAGATTAGAGAGAACAAGAGGAGTAGGAGTGAGTATAAAAGGAGTATTATGGAAGCAAAGATATAGTGGGGGGTGAGGAGCTCGTTATGAAAACTATTGAAGGAGAAGTTACGGTGGTTGAACAACATTACTCTGGTTAGGCTGGCTAAATAAACGTGCAAATGACTCGGGAATAAGTTATATGTATTTACAGGCCTGAGAAAGGCCAGCAAAGCACCTCACTGAGACTCACGGGACAGTCTGAGTAACAGCGGGAATGGATTTCAACCTTCAGCAGGAAGGAAAAATGTTCTATAGGATGGTTTTCCCTCTGTTATGATTAGGACTTTAGAGCGGCCTTGTGAAAGAGGCAGGTTCTGCCCAGGAATGGATTGTTATTACCCAAATCCTCAGCTTTATTGCTGCAGAACAGAGATGCCCTTGTGTTCATTTGCCTTCCACCGCATCCTCCCAGCCACAAGTCATGGGTGCTCTTAAACCCTACTGAGCATGAATCACTTTGCGGCCATAATTGATGTGTTTATGTTATTTATCTGCTCGGCTGTCTGCCGTGATTAATTGCATGCAGGCGCGTGCAGAGAGCTCCAAATGTTGTATTATCCTATGGCTGTCATATTTCATACAGATGGATCTGCCTGACGATGAGCCGGATCGATTAAGTAACAGAACGTTTCGGTACGACCCAGCCCAAGACAAATGGGCAGAAGGTGCCCCGATGAAGTACTCCAAATACCGCTTCAGCACAGCCGTGGTCAACAGCGAGATTTATGTCTTGGGTAAGAGGAAACAGATTTTTAACGGATGGCACCATGACTTTTTCTTCTTTCCAGCAATTTGCCTCTGCAAAGTGAAATATCTCACCCTTTGCTATGTACCGTAGGACAAACTATGTTGGACTAAATGGATGGTATTTTTCTAGAGTTATTTTTTTCCCCGCATCATTTCTTCCTTCCTGTAGGTTAAATTAAGTGAACATTTAGTGTTCTGGATTAACGTAAGAAAGATATTTCACTTTTTACGCTACTTTTATTTGAACATACAGAACTTGAACATCCAACAGGCTCCCATGGAGCCCCACTCATGGGACTTGATGCTTTATGGTTTTTGCTTGGATTCCTCCAAGCATCACCTGCTTTTCCTATCGTATTTGTTCCTTACGTGGTGCGCTGTCTCCATGGGCTTCCTCCAGTTTGTACCCATCTAAGAAGATCCACTGGGGCTGCTGGGGGCGGAGGAAGGAGAAGGGGAGAAGCAAGGTGGAAGCAGGTAAATGCAAACTGTCGTCTCCATGCCACCAGGACCAAGTCCCTCTTCCCAGAAATAAAAACACGGAATAAATGAATATATAGTTCTAGCTGGGTACAGAGACTAGTGGTGCAGAGATGAGACTTCTTTCAAGCAAGTCTTGAACACAAAGTCCTTAAACACAGTAAGTTTGTCGGCTCTTTCAGACAGGACCTCTGTCTTCTGGTACAGGTGTCAGCACCTTCAGGATTAGGTGGGACTCTAGAGCAAAAATGAAGAATCGCTGCAGAGAAAGCTGATCCTTTCTAATGTCTGTGATGTGTGAATGCAATTTCTACCACAAATATGAAGCAAAAAGATGGACCAGTAGCTGTGAATAAGATGCAGTAGCACACTCTTTGAGATACACGGCTAATTTTTGCTCTTGTCCATGTAGGTGTAAATCTGTAGTACCCAGTCTGCCGGTCTCAGTTGTGTTGTGTCCGACTAGTTTTGTTCTAACCCACATCAGAATCTGATGCTTGGCCTTTGAAGTGTTAATATCTGAAAAGTCCCATTGGCACAGAACAAGGAGTGCACAGTCACTGTCCAAAACCTCTTCCCAGCCTAATTGCCAGCTCCAGCGTGTAAAACCTTAATGACTTCAATGGAATTATTCTCAAGTCATATTGATGGAAGGAAAATGAGAAATAGATTAGAGTTTTTGGTGTGAGTAACAGCATTGTTCAGAAACCTGTACCGTGTGTCTTAATCAGCAATCCTGCAATATAATTGTCTGCTTGTTGTGTAATGTTCCTAGAGAATCTTACGCTATTTATACAATGTACATAATCCTCATAAGTAAATGAACAACATTTCCTAAGGCTCAAAATCCTTTCTCCTATTCATCCCATTTGACTGATCTTAGCTCTTTCTCTCCATATTTTCCCAGGAACATAACTATATTCATTGGAAAGCCCAATAAAGAGCAGTATTGTGTTCTTAATGACAGAGGCAATTGAGACACTTTTGGAAGAAAACCAGATGGGAGGGCTCTATTTAAGGTCATGCATTTAAATCTCTTGCTTAAAAAAAAAATATCCTTTCCAGCTAAGTCTCTGAAAACTTATTACAGCCAGTGTATAAATTAGGAAAATTTATCCAACTGAATCCATTTGAATGCCATATTCATTAGCTTGCCTTAAAACACATTCAGTAGAACGATCTCCTGTCTCTGAAATACAGGTCACTGGTAAAAAATGTTGTATCACCATGACAGCTTTAACCATGTGTTGCTTTAACGTTATATAATTCCTACTTTATAAGTAAGAACATATAGAAGGACTTAAGTGATAAATCCTATTAGAGAAGATTTAGGAATCAAAGAAGTTTTGTTTATCCTCCTTAGCCTGGCATCCCACCTCTTAGGACTTGTTTTTCCCCCCTGAGTTCTTGCTGAGAGCTTCTTTTAAAAGTTTTAAGCAGTTAAACGAGGTTCAATTAAACGCTGAATGTCTCAATCATAAAATACTTATTTGAATATGTACTTTGGGGTCTCTCTGGAAAGGAAAGCATGTGTAGGAGGGGCTGGAAGGAGACATTTTAGCTTTCACAGTATTAACTGTGCATTTGAATAACACCTTCTTTCGAAATAAACACCTCTATTTATAAATGTGCTTTGGACTTCAGACAAGTAGCAGCTTATGGGCCTGATTCTGCTCTGTTATACCTGTGCAACAGCCTCCGTAGTGCTTGTGCGCAGGCAGGAATAAGAAAGGCAAAAATGTGGTCTGGTAGATGAGATCAGAACTGCTTTCTACTCAAAGATTATCAAAGGAAACAAGAACAAGGCATTATGGGAGAAAAGGAGCTGGAACTGCAGCATTGACCATGTTTAGGATGACAACTGGCCCCGCTTCTAATCAATGTTTTGCCCTCATGTCTTGCACAAGCTGCATTAGCTCATCCACAGCGCTCTGTGTTAGTAAAGAATGACAGTGCTTCTCGGTTTCACCTTCGGAAGCGCCTGCCAGGGCTGGTTTTATTGCTCCTTTCTCGAGGAGCCGACTCGGCAGCGCTGCTTGGCAGAGAGCGCGATCAAAGTGCCGAGACTCAGCTTGAGCGCCGGTAAAGAGCAATGAAGGGAAACGTTACATAAGAGATTAGCGCTATTAAATCCATTGCGCATTCCAGAGATCAATTTAGTAGTGAATTATTTTACGGGAGGCAAAGCTTAGATTTCACTTTCTTATTGGAGAAGTACTCTCTTTTCTTTTCCCATGTGCCTTTGATAAAAGCTCAAAAAGGCACTAGTAAGAATGCATGTTGTGATCTGAGGACTTAATTATATGATAAAGAATTACAGTGTCAGTGCCCTGAGGGCACTAATAGGTCTTGATTATCCTGACCAGCATCACCTGGAGCCTCCACCCACAGGTCCAGGAGCACCATTTAAACACAGGCCTGAGGGGTTCAGCCCTCTCTTGTCACCTTGCCTTCACCTGAGAGTGGCTGGTAGGACCCTCTGTGATCGCCGGTCCCTGGTTCTGCAGACCTGTGTCCTGATGGTAAGATGTTACCCGGGTCACCTTCCCTCTGGAAGCAGTTCTGCTCTTGTTGCTCCTTGATATGCTGCCCTGGCTGAGAGGCTGTAGTTCATGTCTAATTTCAGGGGTCTGTTAGTGGGACAACCTAATTAAATGGGTTGGAGTCTGATATTCAGAGATACCCATCACCCTGCTGCTCTCAGTGGGGTACAGAAGTGCTTTTCTGTCCTGTGTGAGCCACCAGCCACCTTGTAGGTGTCATTTTGGTCTGTGTGATGAGCAATCTGGACTTGGATTGGGGTGACTATCCTGGGCGGGGGGGAAATGTCTATGTTGGACTCAGCTGCCTGGCGTATTTAGCTGCTTAAGAGCTTGGTGTGGATGAGACCTGGAAGTGCAATTGCTCTGTACCGGTGCCTGCTTTCACAGGTATCAGTGACACGGGTGGAGTCACCGGGTACGTGTGGGTAGGAACACTGACTGTCTCTTGAAAGTCAGCTGCATGTCAGCCTCACTCCTATAGAAATATAGAATCATAGAATCATTTCAGATGGAAGAGACCCTCAGGATCATCAAGTCCAACCATAACCCAACTCTAGCACTAACCCATGTCCCTGAGAACCTCGTCTAAACGCTTTTAAACCCCTCCAGGGCTGGTGACTCCAGCACTGCCCTGGGCAGCCTGTTCCAATGCCCCACAGCCCTTTTCGGGAAGAATTTTTTTCCAATATCCAATCTAAACCTCCCCTGGCGCAACTTGAGGCCATTTCCTCTCATCTAATCACTTGCTCCTTGGGAGAAGAGACCAACACCCTCCATGCTCCAACCTGCTTTTGGGTAGTTATAGACAGCAAAAATAGAGATGTATGTAAGGCACTTATTTTCCTTTGCACCCGATGAACTAATTATCACCAGGGACTCTTTACCACTTCGCTGCTGTTACAGACGTTTCCCCTCAAGGATGTTCTGTTATTAGAAGTGATGTGACTCAAATTGCATTCAGTCTTCTCAGATGAGCGTGGGGCAAGGCGGGGGGGGCAGCTGACCCCCATGTGCTTTGCCTTCAGCCGGCTCTGAGCAGCGTGTGGGTATCGCAAGGCACAGAACCGCACCTCATTGAAATGCCGGAGATGTGCTAATCACATCACCTACCCGGCTTTGCCTTCTTGCATCAAAGGCTTGTCTTCTCTCTCCCGATTTCTTAATAAAGATCATGTATTTTATTTATATATTTATTTTACTAATGGAGCTTCATGTTAAATTTAAAGTCCATTAGAACAACTGCTTAAAGAGTGCCCTTGAAAGTATGTTTGATTGCAGAATCACCCAAGCGTGATATGAAAAGCTCTCAAGCATTAATGGGTTTGGGAACACAAAGGTGGCTTTGCTGGCTTTTTTAGTCTTTCAGTGGCATCTGAAATATCTCCTAGGGAAAGTGCATAATGTAAAAAGCCTAATGTGTTGAAAGGGTATATTTGTAAGGGGTGGGGGAAGAATGAATTTGGTGATTAAATCCTCTTGTGTGATGAATGTGAAAATGACAGAAATGTTCAAAAGTCCCGGTGAGAAAATCCAGTTCCCCTTGCACAAAGGACATATAATTGGGCATTATGCAGAGAACTAAGGCAGGTGGTGTTGAATTCACCTGCTCCGTTTGTGACAAGGTGGGGGAGTGTGGCTTCATGAGGGACCCTCCCCAGCACCCATTGGGGTGCAGGCATGGAAATAACAATTGCTGTCCTTCTGCACACCCCTCGGGGCTTTTGGGGGGCTCCAGCCACAGCAGGTATGTTCTACTGACCCCATCTGTAGTTATGGGTGGCTTAAGGTGCAATTGCAAGTACAGATCCCTGCGGTGCTGGTGGGTCCCTTGGCATGAGTCTCCTCCCAATGATCTGCAACCTTCTGCCCTCTTTACTACTTTATCCTTGTGCTCTTAGCTGTAATTCCATATGTCTCCACTTGCACTCCTAATGGTTTCATAAATCTCCATGAAGAAGGCACTGGGACAGGCTGATCTGGAGTTGTGAGTGATGGGGCACAAAGCCTGAATTGCCTCACGCAGCAAACGTCTTTTTTTTTCTGCCAATTTGTAGTTTTGCATGGTACGTGCATCGTAGATGATGAATAGCCTGGTTAACGAGAGATGCCTCCACTCAGTTGCAGATGTGGATTGATTTAAGTTTCGGAAATGTCTTTGTTGATGTGTGCATTCAGTCCTTTGGAAAGAGGCCTGAGACAGCAGTCCCCACCGAGGACAGGCAGGATTGTCTCACACGTGTATTTCTCAACCAGCGAAGCAGTGCTGGTAGAGTCTGATGTCCCCAGATTCCTTTGCTAGCAATATTTCAGCGGTAGCATTGCCTTAGAAAAGGCGATTGAAATTCTTGATTTCTTGGTTTTTTTGGGATGGTATTTTTCTAAGCTTGAAAATTAAACTTTACTCCCTCTGGTTTTTCCCTTCGCATTTTCTATTTGCTGAGAACGTAGCTTCGGCCTTATTGTAAAATGAACGTGACATTGGATTTACCTGAAATGGCTGTGGAGGGCGCAAGTAAAATGGAGGTATTTGGTGCCTTCAGGACTGTGTCTGATAATGACCAGATTGAAGGAGGTCAAGTTGCTTAAACTACCCAATGAAGGTTTCATAAATGCTTGAAAATACGTGGAAGCTCTTGAACCTTTGAAAAGATGCTCTGACAGGTCACCAAAGATGACTTCTCTAATGAGTACACAGGAGAAACACATGGAGGCGGATCCTCTGGATCAGCAACCAAATGTCTTCATCAATCGGTAAAGGTCGTGATTTCTTTTGCAAAAAGTCACTGGCTGTGCTCTGTCGGTTTTGTACCTGATTATTTCTGTTCTTTCTGAAGTTACTGTGCCCCACAGATACTCAATTTAGAAAATGACAATAAAAATGCACTGATAAATAAACAGCAATTATGCTTCTAGAAGAGTTCTGGGGCATTTTGACCGCTGGCCCCCTTGAAATTCTGAGGCAATCAGCAAAGCTATTGTTGTTTGACTCTGACGTTCCCTAACTGGCACCATTCATTCGTCTGGTTGAACAAGATGCTCTTTCATTCTTCATATGAAGACTTTTCCTATGGACGAGTGCGTATTTTTCAGCAGAGAACAGTTACACCTGGGGTAATTAAAAGAAGCTGTCTTTTGCACAGATCAAATTAATCTGTGGGGAGCTTTAATATTACTGGTCCCCAGTTAAAACTGTCTTGAGTATCTATTTCTACATTACACTGCACTCCGTAGACTGTACCTGCCCTGGTAGCAAATTGTCTTGCATGCTGTCCTCTGTGAGTCTAAAGGAGGGTGCTATAGAATCAGGAAGACTACGTGATAAGCAAGCAATTAAATAGCCTTACCAGATAAAAAAAAATGATTAGCCCTTAAAACCTTTCTTGATAATTTTAGGGGAATAGTGTCCTGTCCTTACTGTAGCACCTCTCTTATAAGCCATTGAGGAGTAGTGGAGAATACTGCATAGAAGAGGGTGATGCTCCTGGCATGAAGAACAACACAATAAGTAAATATTTGAATTCTGAAACTTGTTCTTGTTTCCAAATAGTCCTAAGGAATAGCTCAGTGAGACTCCATCGTGAGAAAGGCTCAGCATGACGATGCATACACTTCTCTTTTTGGCATGGAATGATTAGCAAAAATCCATGAGCACAATAGCTCCCTGGCCCAGCTCTCTCAGGTGAATCAAACCTCGGAGGAGCCCATCAGAGCAAATGCTGGGTACCAGGGGTGTTAAGCTAGGACTGAAAGCATTTGGATGCTGGCCTTGTTTAAAGCACACACTGAGGGGATCCCAACGCAAACTGCTAGGATCTTGTTGGTAGATACTAGGGCAAGTAAAGATTTGCTGTGCATGGAAAAAGAGCTCAAAACCAAACCCAGTGAAGGCTTTCAAATTCAAATATTGAACTGAATCAAATGCTGCAAAATTCAGCTGGAGGAAAACTTCCTGCTGATGATAATGGATGCTGAATTTGGTTCTAATTTTGCTGCTCTGATACAGGCACAACTGATCATGTCTCTGCCTGACTCCAAAACGCAGATCAGGAATAAACTGGTAGCAAATTCGAAGCATTACAGTCCCCATTTACATGTGGCTGCCTCTTGCAAATACCTTTGGAGAATGCACAAAAGGTTGACAAAAATAACAGTCCATATGGAGTGCTAGATGAAAAACCATGTGCAAGTGAAACTTTGAGTGCTAGGGGCTCATTTCTCTCATAGACCAGTTTAACAGCTCTAGGGGCAATATACTTAAAAAGCAACTCCAGCAACCTGGGGCAGGTTCTACTTGCAGTCCTTTCCCTTGGCATATACAAGGGCGTAATTACACGCCATACGATGCATTTTGGATTTGCACAATCCAGCATTCCTACACGCGTATCTGGAAAGTTGGCCTTCATGTGGAAATTGCTTGCATATTGCAGTTATTTTAAATTTAAAAGTGGTCACATACACACAGAGGCACAAAAGAGCTGCTGCAGCTCGCCAGCAGTGCTCATTACAGGGTATTGTGTCCACTGGCACAGATGGAAAACCTGCCAGGGTACGTCAGCATATTAATTCTGGAGAGCCAGAGGCTGTGAATTCAAAATCTGGCTTTGATTACTGGAAAGGGTTTGGAAAGGCGGTGTTTACACTGCGGTTTCAGTGTGCACTGAGATCTCAGGTGTGTCTGCAGCCTCTTGCAGTAGGTCCCAGCAAACGAAACCTGAGATCTGTTTCAACCCTGCAAATGTGCTTCAGGCACCCTAATTAACCCTTCAACAGCAGAGCTTGTCACAAATCAGTCAGCTGGGACTCCTGCCTATTGGGTGGGTTTGTTTCTGGAAGCCGATTTCCCTTAAGAAATTGATATAATATTTTTTCTTTCATTGAAGACCAGTAACCAAAAAATCCAAGTGATTGTTGGTTAACATATGTGAGGGTCAAATACACGAACAGCAATCGGAAAATACGTTTGAACCGTTACAACTTAATGCTAAAGCGATGTGTCCAGCACACACAACAATTCTGACCGTTTCTACTGTATGGGCAGAAAACAAGGGAAAATACCTTTGCATCTTGAAGACATGCTGCTTTTCCTCCCTTTGATGCAAGGCTTCAGAAAGGATCTTGCCTTGATGTGCAGGAGCCTCTGCTTTGAGTTTACAATCAACACATTCCTGGAGCTGCAAAAGGGAAAAGGAGGGACATGAGGACACGTAAACAAAAGATTATGCAGCCAGCAATGTGTTTTTGAGCAGAACCCAGGACTGCTCCATCTGACCTACATATCATTTGCAGGAGGAATCGGATGCCTCGGCCGCGACAGGGGACAGACACGGAAATGTCTCGATGCGGTGGAGATCTACAACCCCGATGGAGACTTCTGGAGGGATGGACCTCTGATGCCTTCTCCCCTCCTCTCCTTACGGACAAACTCCACCAGCGCAGGCTCTGTGGAAGGGAAGCTGTACCTCTGCGGGGGATTTCGCGGAGCAGGTACTGAAGTGAGCATGATGTTCTCTGCACGCTTGAAACCCGTTCCACTGTACACAGACCTGACCCGATGACCGAGCAGCCCTCTCAGGTGGCACTGGCATGCCCTGGAGCCATAGAGCTGTGCAGCCCTTTGGACTGCCAGCTCCTAATGTCAATATGAATTGTGCTCTGTTTGCCCTTTGCTTTTTTTTTTTTCTCTTAACAAAACACGAAAAAATTAAGGATGTTTCCAATCTGCGCTAAAACTGTCCAAATCCACAACCTTGGTAGAATCCTTCTGGATTTGTATCCAGATCCACTGAGATGAGAAGCTTAGTGTGTCATGCCCAAGTTCTTTAATGTCCATAACTGTTGAAGATTAAGGCTCTATCCATCTGCCCTTAGCCAAGCTATCTGGCTCTGCCTATTTACTTACGTGCTTTTCATAATCAGTGTTGAAAAAGCTTGTGGATTTAGTAAGTACTCTGGGTAGGGAACTGAGATGCAAACAGACTAAAATTCCAGGTCTGGTGATTTCAGGCAATCCCAACCTCATTACCACCTTTCGTCTTTTAAGTCTTCTTCCTTCCAGCTACGCTTGGCTCTATCTAAAGCTCCGGTACCACTAACCTTTTTACAAAGTGTCTCTCAAAACACGCACACTTAAATTCTCCTGCTACCTAGCAGCTGCTACCCCAATTTCCTTTCTAGAAGAAAGTACAATACTACATGTGCACTGCTACTAAATGCCATATCAGGTTTGCTGTTGCCCAGGATTGGGCACGTGGTGTCACTCGATGACGTGTCCTTCACATTACGCTGACTCCAGTTGCATCAACTCGTATAATAAACTCTAAAGTTAAAGCTCCTGTTATTTTAGAAGGATGATTTTCACCAGCTAGTTCACAACTCACCTCCCTCTCCCTTCATTTGCTGCTGTTTGAAGAAGCTGCTTCCCGAACACGGTTGCGTGGCAGCTCTCTAACAGGCGTGTTCTCGTGTCATCTCCGATGGAAGTTCTGTGACCTCAGAGCAATTATGGTTATGATACATCACTGTGTTTCCATAGCAAACACCGTGCCATCCTATTTGTCTTTTCTTCCCAGGAAAAAGTCTAAAGTTAGTGGCTACAAATCTCAAAAGGCCGATCGTTTGCACTGGCAAATGAAGCAATTTCATTCAAGATGACTAACAGATTAGTATGAGATTTTCTGGATAAGGTTTCTTCAGAGCCATAAAAACACGGTGTGTACAACACCACCACATTTTATCACTGAGCCATGTACAAAGAGTGGTGGTATCGGCAGAGGTGGGAAGTCCCCTGTGGATTTCTAGATGACCATCTTTTGTGTGTTTGTATAACGCCAGCTCAATGGGGTCCTGACTGTACCGTTGCAATGTATATAATTATATGTAGAACTCCCTTGCACTAAAAAGCGTTATTTAGATTGGAAAACAAGAAGTCAGAGTTAGAAAATGCCGGTTTTGCAGTTACCTGTGCAACCTGGATTCTGACCCCCCAGATGTGCATTTTGTATACCAGTGAAGAAATAGTATATGATTGTGTTGTTAGATGTTGTTACGGTGTTTATTAACAAGGGAGCCAAAATAAGATTCTCACCGTCAACTGAAAATCAGGTGTATCCAAGTGTTTGAGGAGTTGAAAAGAAACTGTCCTTTAAAGATGGGCTTCTTAACATGACTTTCGGATCTTGCTTCAAAACAAATACAACTTCTAGGTACCATCATCAAGAAACAGATGGATGGAAGCCATATGCTGAACCTGAAGGGGTTACCTACATGGCCTCTCTCCCTGGCTTTGTATTCTCTGCATGCTGGAAAGACCTCTTCATAGAATCATAGAAAAGTTTGGGTTGAAGGGACCTCCAAATCTCATCCAGTGCCACCCCTGCCCTGAGCAGGGGCATCTTCACCAGCTCAGGTTGCTCAGAGCCCCGTCCAGCCTGGCCTGGGATGTCTCCAGGGATGGTTCATCCACCACCTCTCTGGCCAACCTGGGCCAGGCTCTCACCACCCTCAGGGCCAACAATTTCTTCCTCGTGTCCAACCTGAATCTGCCTCCTTTAGTTTAAAACCATCACCCCTTATTGCAACAGGCCCTGCTAAAAAGTCTGTCCCCATCTTCCTCATCGGCCCCTTTTAAGCACAGAAATGTCAATAAGGTCTCTCTTGCCTGATCACTCTTTGGAGGTGACGGATGGAGTGAGAAAGGGTCATTATTTTCATATGGGAACCACAGGGGCTGGCTTGACTCTACTCTTTCATGATTACAGCTGCTCAGCAGCTACGAGATATTCGCAGAACAACATGTGCCACTGCTGCTTTGGTACCAGATAGGGTTATTTTAGAATGTGCTTGTTTGGTTTTAGTCTTTTGGGTTTCTTGGCATGTCACTTCAGTTTTTGTGAGGGATGCAACCAAGAGAGGATATTCCAGTTTTTCAAAACATTGTAATTTGATGTCAACCAAGAGGAGTTTTTGGAACAAGCTGGAGGCACAGCTGTAGTCTTTGGGTTTCCTGCCTGCTGAATGCTACATGGATGCCTGTGAGCATTGAAGAATGAGTGCTTCTCAAAAAAAAAGAAGAATACAAGCCAAAAGCAGTGCTGCAATGGAAAGTCTCAGCCAATGTATACAAGGGGCTGCAACCAACTCCCTATATACTATAGATCTGCCCCCAATTCCCCAGCCTCAACTTGCCTTTGCATTTGCTTAAATTCACTCTTGATCCAGCAGTGTGGAAGTTGACCTACTACGGACATTGTTGCATCTTAATTTTACTCGTATGTGCCATGCTCTGTATGCCTTCCTGCACGAGTATTGACTTAAATGGATAATTAGAGACCAGAGATGCTGTACACAAACACAAAGCAAAAAGCAGCTGTCAGCCCCTCAGAGGCCCTTAAATTTGCATTAAAAGATGAGCACTGCTCAGCTACCCTCTCTTCTGAATCCCAAGTGCCACTTGAAGGGTTGTGATGGCAGGATTCCCATCCCATATGTGTTGCATCTCACAAATCTTGGTCTGCTTGAAGGTGGACAAGTGGTGCAGCCCAAAGAGCATCCCCAGGAGCAGAGGAAGAGGAATTGCAGCCACTCAGAGTCTCCAGGGATAGCCAGCTTGGCCGGCTGAGAGCAGCAATGTCGAGCAGGGTCTCTCTAAAGGATGAGTGGACTCCCAAGTCTAAGCCCCGTCAAGAGAAAACTTCCTCTGAATGGCAAGGAATGCTGCTCAATGTTGAGCTGTGTTGGTGAACACCTTGTTAGACTTGCCCTGCTGAGGCTTCCTCAAGTTAGGAGCTTGTTCAGAGCTTGACCATGGAAAAGGAGTTAGGGGATTAGTTCAGCTGAAGTTCAGACACTTACCTGGACCTTAGTGACCCATGTTCCCTGCAGCATATAGAGAAGCACAGACACATCCAGAGGGAGATCTGGGTCCTTGGTGCTTTACGTCTGCTCTGAAAGACCAGAAGGCAATTCAGAACCCTCTTGTCTCTTGATGCTCTGTGTTTCAGTCAGGATATGAGGGATTCTAACCTGGTTTACCTAAGGTGAATAAATCAGGAGCTTGGTGTCTATGGTACAAGCCACTCTGAGACTTCCGTTGGATCACTAGCTGACAAATGTTCTGTGTTATTACAATCATAAGTACCCCAAAAAATCGCTTCTGTTTGTTTTGAATTTTTCCTCCTTAGCCAGACTTGCAAAATTTCATCTGTCAGCCAGTAGTTTATACGAATTAGCTCATTTCTCCTAAAACTATTATGGCAAATAGGAACCATTAATCTGCTTGTTTCTGCCACTCAGCCCCAGCTCCTGTAGCCTGGTGTTGTGAATGTTGACAGTCACTTGTCAGCAATCTTATAGCATTCATCAGGCTATTCAGAAGTGTTTAAAATGGTCGCATTTGACCATTAGTTCCTAGTTCTGCACAGAGTGAAAACATTAACCATAGTATGAATACTCTGAACGACTTAATGTGCGGTAGCCAGCCAGCTTTCTACTAATTGCTAAAATATGTTGCCACATTTACTGCTGTAACTATGGATTTGAAGCCGGCCTTTGTGGCCTGACTGTGCAGTGTTCTTGTTGACATGTTTTATTTCCTTCACCTTCACGTACAACTCGAACTCGCCACCCGCACGGGCTGACAGCTCTTCATGTGCCTCCCGAAGGGGGTGGTGAGGAGTTCATCAAGTACGCAGCATCACACGCTCATAAAATACCTGCCAGATCGAGTTCCCTTTCTTTTTCGCCGCTTCTGAGTATTATCATTATTTTTTTCTGATGAAAATAATGAAGGCAAGGGTGCTTGCCTGTTTGCGGGGACGGTGTCATCTGCTGTCACTGTCACCCTGCGGAGGCACGTGTTTGTTGACTTTGCATTGTTGCTGCACAAATGCAGATCTCGGAGCCTGTTTCTGGGGGTTGGGAGGTTGTAGCGTTAGTTTCAGATTATAGATGTTGGTCCAACTGCCTGTCTCACAGATTTGGGTCACTAAATTAAAATCTGGAGTTGAGTTTTTGGTTTTTAACTTGATGATTTTAATTAGAATGCTGTCTTTACCGTACACCCATGTGACATCGGCTGATGTGCGAAGTAAAGGGACAACCACCTCAATGCAAACAATAAAATCTGTAACAGGTCTGCTGTCAGCAGCACATATAACTTAAAAGGTCTCATGCCTTCATCAACTGATGGCACTTGATGTGAACTGGCAGTTTTGCCATCTCCCTCTAACGCAGTTTATAGCAGAGAGAGCAAAGGTACTGCTTCCCTACCATATATATTGAAAGATTCCATGATGTATTTATTGTCAGGTGCAGGAACAGAGCTGCTCAACCCAGTTGTGTTATTTACTTTGTTGAAGGTAACTTTGCACTTCAGTGGCGGTACAGTCAGGGGAAGGGGAAAGGGAAGAAATATCTATGAACTTGGAATGTAAGAATCTCAATTTTGTGTTTGCAACCATTAGGCAAGATAGTGACACTGAGTCATACTTGCTGTGTAAGTCTGGTACTACAAAAAAAAGATGTATACTTACCCTGATTCATTTTCTGGCCTCTTCTTCCTCATTTACATAAACTGCAATCCATACCTTGGGTTAGAAGCGGTGCTGCTTGCAGCAGTGCAGAACCATGTGGTAATGACTGTATTCCAGCTGAGCTAATGAGCTTGTATCTCCACACCATCCTCTCCTGACAGTGGACTAGCTTAATAGTTATTTATTTTGACTAATCTCCCATAAAGGCTGTTCCCCTAGTCTCCTCCATTATGTGATTTAGATGGAGAATCATTCTGGTGCTTGGTTTTTATTATAGTGGTTATGGAACATTACTGGAATCAAATTAAATTTAGACATGTTAAGCAGTCTGGCACAGTAAATAGTGCACTTGTGAAGTTTGGGGGTTGAGGGATTGGAACAAAACCTGCTTCTCCAGCACCTTCCCCTGTTCCCAGCTAAATAAAGCAGAGGGGCAAACCCCAGGCTGCCTATCTGCAGCACTGTTTGTTTCCCTCTGCTAGAATGTGCTGGGCAGCGATGAATAATTAAAGTTCTCCTGCCCACAGTTGCTACCATTCGAATAAATATTCCCACCCATGGAAGGGATTTAGGTCCTGCGTTTTGCACAGCACAGAGATCTGCCGGCGGCCGATTTCTGCTCTAAATCTGCTCTGCAGCTGAGTGCACCCCAAAAAATCCTGCTTAGCCTTTTGCCTCATTGTCCCCCAGCACCGGTGGGAGCTGCCAGGCTGCTGTTGGGAACCGGCAAGCAGCAGAGACCTCCCCGGCTTGCGAGCTGCCCATTTACCCCCTGATCCTCAGCCAGAAACTCCCTGCCGTCAATAATGCCAATGCAGGTCAGGGGAATTGCTGCGGAGCAGCACCTATGTGTTTCAGGTCTGAATTTGACCCACTAGCTGGCAGCACAGTATTAGTAACTCAGTCATGCTTCTTGCTAAGGCTCGTTTATAGTTTCTAAAGGGTTAATGAATGATTAATAGATATTTTTTAATGCATTTTAATTAATTGCTGAAGAGGTCAATAGGCTGTTTAGAAACATGGCTTGTAGCCATGTATGACATCTTCTATTGTGTTCATAACTGCCAGTCATGCATGCAGTCTAAACATGTTTTATATCCTCTATTAATAATGCATTAACCCATTGTAAGACATTTAGAAACAGTATCTCAGGATGGTCTGAGACCAGTAATTCTTATTCTGATCTTGCAGTATTTACTCATATGAATGGTGCATTGACCTCGGGAGCACTGATCCTGCTGTGGCCGCAATCTGCGATCCCCGCAGCGCAAGCAGGACTCGCGTTTGTAAGATTATGTCTGAAAGAGGCCTTGCCTATGAACAACAGGCAAAATCCGGGAAGATTTTAAAAGCTCAAGTAGCTGGATCAATCCCAAGAAAATCAGTTGAAGTAACTGAATTAGAAGTTCCTTCCTGTAGACCATCCCATTCCTTATACATACATTTAACTTTAATTCATATTGATGTGTGAGTGAATGGGTGGATCGTAAAACCACAGTCCTGAAGAATCGCACAGCAGAGCAAAAGGACAGAGGTCCTGTCTATGAGAGCGAATCTCTTACCTTACTCCACGCAGGTGCTCCGAAAACAGCTGCCACAGTTGTATATTCAAGTCCCAACCTGCCTCCCAGCTTTCCCTGTGTCTGGTGGGATATGCTGCCCTGACACTTAACATCCCGACGGCTGCCAGCGTGTTAAACAGCCCAGCCAAGGTCCGTCTCCTGTGTATTCTCTGCCTGATTCTGCCCACGGGCACAGATGATGGATGTGCTTGACCCCACAAGGCGTGTTCGCCATGCGATGCTCGCCGGGCTGGTGGAGTTCAGGGGGCAGCTCACATACGCAAATGGGATTGGAGGCCATAGTCTTGATGAACTTATTCTTTTTCCTCCTGCAAATGAGGAGCCGGGACATCTGGTGGTAATGATCTAAATGCACTTTCAT
The DNA here is from genome assembly GCF_037038585.1 of Patagioenas fasciata. Classification (NCBI taxonomy): domain Eukaryota; kingdom Metazoa; phylum Chordata; class Aves; order Columbiformes; family Columbidae; genus Patagioenas; species Patagioenas fasciata. Next base: position 2,773,270 of record NC_092529.1, on the reverse strand, counting down.
CCCATCGCAACACAAGCACAAATTCCCAAGTCGCCTAACTCCACATCATATGATTATGAAAGCAGCTATTAGCGGCGAGGAAGATAAGCAGCAGAGGCCAGTCCCATATGTTTAAAATGAGTTTGTGGTCTCTGGCACAGTTAATGGCAGCAAAACCAGGTAGAAACCAGCAGTGGAGGCTGAACAGCTTCAAGCCACTCTGGGGTGGCTGGTAGGTGACAAGAACTGAGGAAGCTGGTGAAAGAAACACCTGAGTAAACATTTTGGGGAGCACTGCGGAACTGGCAAGCACCTTGTGGTGTTCAAGTGCTTTGTTCCATGGGATGAGCAGGCGGTTCACAGTTAACCCCTATGGGTTTGGTGTCTTTTTTTGATTAATGGTGGAAGAAGACAGGGGACATCAGGAAACTACATGCTGGAAATGAAAAGGTGCTGTGACAGCCTGAGAACCGACACTGGCAGGAGCTCAGGAAAGTCACCTGTGTGGGGATGTCCCAGGGACACAAGGACTGTCCCCCACCGCACAATGTGGTCCTGTGCTGAGATCCCTGCTCTGGATAAACTCATGAACAGCCGAGCTTGTCCCCAATTCCTTTGGGTATCTCTGCCCTGCACTGATGCCTTCAGAGATGTCACCACTTGTGACACAGCACGTGCCCACAGCATCTCTGTCACTCTTGTTCCTTCATTCATAAGATGGAGGCAAATATATCAGCTAACGTTAATGGTCTCCCATAAGAACTAATGAATATTGATGACATTTCAGCAAACCTGCCATAGATTTAACTCCAATGAGCTACAGGCTACAGTAGAGTGGATTTCTTTGTATTGGCTTACCAACACAACAGCTGTATGGTTAATAGTCCTGGATAATCTATAGATTTATGGTTTTTCACCTGTTAAGCATGTTGCTTAATTCTTCTAAATCTGCCTCCTTTTAACCCTCCCAACCCAAACCCCAATAATTGTATCTCAACATTCAGTTCCAAACAGGAAAGAGACAGCAAGGTCCAACAAGACCAAAACTGGTAATAAATATTAGATTCACACAGAAAGTTGTTCCTTCCCCCAGTGCCCGAATCACAAATGGAATGCAGTTTAAAAAACAGGGAAGAAAAAGCAAATCAAATATTTATGTTGCCTGTGGTCATACTGGGGGTCTTTCCAAGAATGGTTCATCTTGATTTATGGTCAGTCCTCATTCAAATGACATGAGAAAACTTACAACGTCAAAAGAAGTCTGGCTATATCTGGGGAGTGAATAATATTTGAAAACAAACCTTTTACAGGGAAAATATGATTGTGTATATGGAGTGCAAGCAATCACTGAAAAATCATGGTTTTTGTTGGTTTTTTTCCATGCACTCGAAGAAAAATTCCATATGAAAAATCATGGGAAAGCGTTTTGTATACAGACCAGAATATAAAAGAGAATGTAAAGATTAGACTCATTTTGCTTTCAGACTCCTAGAGCTGCATATATGAAATATAATTGTAGCATTTATAAGTTCAACATTTTCAGGTATGACTCATGTTCTTTTCCTGGCAAAAGGTGGGGTTTGTAGGTTCAGTTTGAGCCTGCAGCCTGCACTTGTACATCAAAAAGGTAGAACTGTACCAAAGAGCTCTGGCTTGCTTTTAAAATACCACAATTTCCAGTGGGGATCAGTTTATGCTGGAATTAATGTTCCCAGTGCTGGTTTAGTGTTTTCCTGTCCTGAATAAGAATAAACCACACTGCTATAAACACCATTTTACTGCTTGGAAAAGATCTGCATTCAGGTTAGATTTGTACTGCCTGGGTGATTCTAATAGAAAGCATTTTTAACTCCTATGCAGAAAAACATAGGGTAAAGAAATTGTCTTAAAACTTCTCATAGTTAAACAAGAAAGTGCAGGAAAATACTGTCTCATTTTGTAGAAAAAGATATGAAAGCATTTGGAAAGGAGTGAAATCCTCTCATTAGGTAAGGTGGTTGTCTGGGAAGTGATGTGGAATAATGCTATATATGACGGAGTTCTGTGGGGTGGCTTTTGCTGTGTCATACAGCCCATTTCTTTTTGTAGAGGTCACGTTATTCTCATGTCAGCAAAATTGGCTGTGAAGATGTTGCCTTAATAAAAAAAAAATAGCAATTAAATAAGATGAACCAATGAGGCAGAATCTGGAATTATTTGCACCTTCAGGCTTAAAACTGTTTATTGGGATTAAAGCCCAAATCCAACGTTACTGCCTGGAATCAAAGGTGCTGGTCTCTTTGAAAACATTGCTTTTTCTATTGTTCTAAGCAAGAAAAAACAGGCTTAAGAATTGTAAAAATTGAGGTGTTTTAAATCATTTATCTTTAAAAGAGAAAGGGGGGATGTCATTGTTTTTCTGCAGTATTTTGAGCAGTGCTTTTCCTCACATGAACTTTCTTATCCAAAGGGTGCTGCTTCCTTTCATATTGAACAGGATAAGACTAGAGAAACGATTGCTTCCCTTATTCCAACAACATGCTCTTTTGATCTCCCAAGGGTTAAGAGTTAAGTAACACTCCATGTGCTGGGAAGGAGAATTTGTAGAGTGGAACAAACCCAGCGACAACATCCCGAAGAAAAGGGAAACAAGGGACACTAAAGGTTGTGAGTCACCAAGGTCAGGAAAAAACACAGCGAGTCTCATAAGGAAGGGTTGAATCTGCCTTTGATGCTTTAATTATGTTGTTTATCTTTCTGGAAGTGTTGCAATCACCCACAGAACATCTCAGTTCCAGTGGTTGGGTTTTTCCTCTGATTGTCTCATTTTTGTCATCATCCATGCCAAAGAAAAATTTACTGTATAAGGGACATGATATGATGATAAATACAGGGACTGGAGCCTCCCATGTCAGAGCTCAGGTCTGTTTGTGTCTCGGTATTTACCTCTTAGAAAAAACACGTTCACTTGTGCAGGGTCACATAGAAATGAGCTCTTTGTTGGTACTTGCTATTTGCAGTTTGTTAGTCGTGGCTTCTTGTTTCACATGTAAGTGGGTTTTTTAGCAGTTTTCTGTCTTCCCTCTTGGGTGGGTGCTGCTTTCCTCCATGTTAATATTCTTTAATAATCCGGGTTTAATAAGCAAACCATCATGACTGTTGCTTCATCTTCTGTGAACTGCAGAAAGGAGTGGAATAAGGATTATGCAGAAGAGGCTAAATCCTGAAATCTTACCCAAGTTTTACTCAAGCAAGCTCCCAGAGATCTATGAAAGTCCCAGAGGCCTGGATTTGGACCAACAAAAATTATACCGTAGTTAATCACGACATAACTGAGGAGCAAATCCTGAAGCTATTTGCAGAGGAGCCCTTGGGATTTTAAATCCCAGGATACTCCGTCACCATAACATCAATACCAATTTTGCACAGAACTTAAACCACAGCAGCCGTATCTTGGGGGTACTAAACCCCCAGGGTTCCTGTCCTCTGGAGGGATACGTGGTCTGTGTTTCCAACATGGGAAACAATAAATGCTTCTGGATGTTCTTCTGTATTCCACTCTTTCCCCCATCTTCAGTCCTCGGCTGTTGGTTCCACAGAAGGGCACTGTCCAAACGAGATGCAGTCGGTAGATGTGAAGGATAAGGTTGGTCATTGTTGTTTTGGGGTTTTATGGTTGGTTTATTTGTTAATTTTTATTTAATTCTATTTTATGAGAAACCTTATAGAAGGGATAGCTGAATGGCAACCTCAGTCTGGACCCCGTCAATTTTAACCTGTCATCAGTCTTTTAAGACTTGATAAAACAGCACTGAGTATTCAATGTTTCTTGCTCGGATGGTTCTTATCCTGGTCCCTGTGAAGTGTCTGTGCTTGAAAATCTCTGAGACTTGGCTTCCGATAGATCTATCCAGAAATTCATGAGAAGGAAGCTGAGAGCAAAGCACGTGCACATCCTCAGCTCAAAGTAAGCTGAGTTTAGACTAAGGTTACTCGCTGTGAGAAAGCAACTTTGAGCTGGAACGGAAAAGTGAACACAAATGAAAGACACTTTTCATTTTTAGGAAAGAACCTGGCTTTGAGTAGCAGTTTCTGGAGAGTTCAGGACTTTAGCAAAGAAAGGTTTTGTATTCTTGTAAGAAGTGTAATATAGCACTGTTGGTTGACAACTACAGTTCTCTGCTGCATGGTGATTCTGTCATTATGTAAAAAAGCTTCTTGTCTTGAGATTAGCTGTGATTTGATGACATTTCTCTAACCTCACTGTGCATGACAAATTCCTACATTCCTTCAGAACAGCTAAAGTACATCTAAAACCTTGGAGGTTTCTTTCTGTCTTTGTTTCTCCCCAAATCACAGGGTGTCCAGACTTCACACCCAAGAAAAGCCATCGCCTTGGAGCGATTCCAAGAGCCTGAGAGCTGCATTTTAGTTGGGGCAAAGACAAGACAACATACTTGCATGTAGGCATACTGATTAACAATAGGGAATATTCTATAAAAGATGACCATTTGACCATTGGTTGCACCATGAAACGCCATGTGTAGACTTGTACCGAGATGGAGCACTTAATGCTTTTGTCCCTGCAGCTGCACCTGGAGTCCGGAGCAAGGTCTGAACACACTGCGTAGTCTCCATCTGCAATATCGCATTCACTCTGTGTTGACAACTCACTGTTAGCACCCCAAAAATTACCTTCTCATTGCCGCCTTACGGAAGGGTTGTAATAATAACTGCGCAAACCTCTTTGATGCCGTTTGGCTTGACTCCTGATAGCTGCTGTTGTTGCTCCTGTTTTTCAGCTCGCCATGAAGTTATCACCAAAGAGATCCTGGAGCTGGACACGTGGGAGAACCAGTGGAACGTGGTGGCCATCAACGTCCTCATGCACGACAGCTACGATGTTTGCCTTGTTGCCAGGCTGAACCCGCGGGATCTCATCCCTCCTCCCCCGGATTTAGTGGACCAATAGAAGTTCAATGGCTCTTGGTGCTTCCAGATTCTGCAGAAACTGAAGAAATTGGAGAGGCAGATGCTGCATTGGCTCTGGATGACAGCTGAGTCCCACAGAGAGGGGCTGGCAATACAAGCTTGAGGACAGAATTGCCTTTGAGCTGCGCTCCTCAGCTGATGCTTAATTTGCTAGTACTTGTACTCTGGACTTCTGTGATCGAAAGCAACATTGCCCAGCCTTTGTGTGCGGCTTTTTGTCATCCCTCCAGCTGTGCGAGCTCCAGTGTTGGCTTCAGCTTGGGCTTCTGAGATCCTTTGCTTCACAGGCACAGTGGCAGCCCAGGGCTCGTATCACGGCAGAGCACGACATATGGAGGAAAGCTCCGGCCAGCAAAATCCCTCCTTGGCTGTTCATCCCACCCAGTTCCACTAAGCTACCCAGGAGGTTAAGAAATATATTCAGTGAGCTGATGAAAACCAGCCCAGCTGCAGCAAAGGGCCAGACTATCCTTGGCTGATGCAGGAGCAGAAGGAAAACAGAGAAGAGCCTTTGAAACAAACCACCATTAGCCAAGGTTCATTAGCGAAGCCCATCAGCTGCTGCAAACATTATCTAACCCACAGGACAGTCAAGAGATTCTGCCGTTGCCAACAGAGCTGAGCCTGCAGTAGCAGAAAACGAGTCTTTTGGCAACAAGTCACAAGCCAATCTCCCAGCAGGGTTAGGAGGCAGCCTGTACCAAAGACAAGAATAATCCTGAATTTTCACGTAGATCTGACCTGTTCCGAGGTCTGGTGTGACCAGAACCTTAAAGCTCGGTTAGAAAACTCCCTTCCTTTGAGAGATGGAGAAGAGGAAGCAAACTAAACTCAGAAGTAATAAATGAGACCAGTGTTATCTGCCCATCAGCTCTTCAGCTACAGGGAAAGGATAGATGTGCTAGAAAATGTTTGTATAACAGTAGCTGTTGTTAATAGAAGTAGCTTTAATGAAGTAGCGTAAGGTAAATTTTCTGCCAACAGAATTGGCCGTAATCATAGGGAAGAGGAATAATTCAAGCGGTGTTCCTTAGAGCAGCGTTAGCCTTTATAGGGCTTGAAGACAGTATGTTAGAGAGAAAATTGTGATCCCATTTGAATTCCCAATAACCATTCGTCAGCTCGCTGGTGCCTGTCTCACCGTCTGTCTGTCTGTCTGTCACTGCCTGGGCAGGACGGACAAGAGAACTGCAAAGCTCTGTCGTGCTCTTGGGCCAAAATCGCAAATATGATAGTATGCTGCAATGCAGAGCAAACGCTAAGGGTGAGCTATGATGTGGTACAGGAATGGTCATTGTCAGCAAGAAGTTGCTTTTGATGGCTACAAGAGCAGCAACAAAACTGGAAGGAAATAATTGGCGAAGAAATGAGGGAATCCATCAGGTCGTTCATCCGTAATTACTTGCAGGATTTGCGCTTCAGAGCGTCTCCATTTTCTTTTTCAAGGCTGCAAAAATGCCAGATTTTGTTTTCTTTTCTTCACAGTGCTTATGGCAGAGAGAAGCGCAGAGAATAACCCAACAGCCCTTCCCCAATTCCGACTTCGCTGATTCATGAGCTATTCTCTAAAATATCCAGTGGGAATATGAAGCTGTCATATAAAAACAATTAGCAGGAAGGCCACTAACGTTTACCGGGTAACTGTAGTTGGGAAAGTAAGGAAAACACATAGAAAAGGAAAACATGTAGATCTATGAGGCTTACAGCTGATCTCTTGCCTCCCTTTATGTTTCCCAAGCAGAACGAGCATCACAACCTAAACCCATACTCTTGAGTTTGTACCATTTCTGTATCATCCAGTCATTACTTTTTTGCTTTCCATTGCTCATACATAGGTCATTGTCTGTCTAGAAGAGCCTTGTGACAATCATGAACCTCAGTGGTACAATTCAGCGACAGCTTCTTAGAGTCTTAACCACTCTGGTCACTAAATGCAGTTGTAGGTGCAAGATCAAGGAGGCAATAAAATTCTGCTTTAATATGGTTTTTTAAAACAATCAGCAGAAAGTTCTTCCAATTAACGATGCACTATTGGAAACTTTTAAAAACTTTGGTTGTTGCTGCAAAGTAAAGGTAACTTTGGTCTAATTTTTCCACAGAGCTCTCAAGGCAGCTGGGGGCAATGCTCTTGAGCATCGGCTTTTTCCTTGGCAAACTCTGAATTCTGCAATTGTATCTACTGATTTTGCTTTTCTCGCCTTTTGTTTGTTTAAAGGAAGAAAGGTTCAAAGGGTTTGTTTGTCTTCGGTCTCAGCTGTGTGACCTCGTCCTGACAATTCCAATCCTCCTGTGCTTTGAAGCCTAAATTAACCTACTGGATTTCACCCTCTGAAAATTCACCCTGCTTGGGATATTTCAAGGGGAGATTTTTGCAGGCTTTCGTTTGTCATATTTGGACATATATGTGGAACACAGCCGAGACTCCTCAGTTAAACCTTTATTCCAGCAGTGAGCTGGCAGTTTCTTTCCCATTTCATGTGTTTTGCTCTTTAGACTGAGACTCAGTGAGCTGGATGAAATATGTACTCTGAGAAGGTCTGTCTTGATAACTGAGTAATTGCATGTGTTTTCTATACTGGCCTTGCAATCAGCTTAACCTGGGGTGGGTAGTTAATAGGATTTTGTTCATGCTCCGTGGGCAAGCGACCTGCCCTTGTGTTCACCACCCATCGCATCTCCTGCAGCCCGTGGCCTCTGACCATGTCCGTATCCCTCAGTTCCTACCTGTGTCTGAATGTCTAGCGCTATATATCGAGCAGGGAATTGTTTTCTGCTGGATTAAATATCTAGAATGGGGGCACTAACTTCGTACTTTTGTGTGGGCCTCGTGTAGTTCATGGTTGGCCTTTGGGGTGACTACGATTTCTAAACTGATACTTGGAATTGAAAGCTTGACTGAGGGAGGAAGGGAGAGGCAGAAAGCACATTTATTGAGGGGTATAGAGGCAAAGTACTTCTGAGAATATATGAATACTGCATGTCTGTATGTCCATGGGTAGTCTCACGTTGCTGGGAGAGTCCTTAAGAGCCTTAATTTCTCCTATTACAAATCCTGATTAAAAAAGTAACCAAATAAATTACAGAATATGTGTTCTCTAAGCTTGTGAGTCTCGCTGAAATAACAGTTTACTTCAGCCCCTTCCCGGCCGAGCGGTCATTAGCTGAGCGTTTAATCAAGGCTGTCTTGACATCATCCATAATTCTAAAATGCAAACAAAGCAGCGCTGGCAAAGTCCCGGCTATTTAAATGAATGGGGGGATTATTAAGCAAAGGCATACACTGCAGCTTCACTTGAGATGCTGAAACACATCACTTGTTGCCAAATATGAAGAAAAATGTTGGAGAGGTAGCTGGGCATGTGGCACACAGGGAATAAAGCGAAAAATGCAAGGCTATAAAAAGCTAATTGAAGCTCTTCAGTTTTATCCCCAGCTGTTGTATTTTGAAATTGTCTGTGTATAACTGATTTAATGTAGATTTCATCTCTGTTTTCATACATGTGGTCATAGGAACTGGCCACATATGTAAACCACCAAGTGTTGGAGTCGCCATCCTTGCACCCACTGCGGTGATGCCTGTGGCTCAGTCCCTGCCCGGCAAACACACACGCACACACATTTTACATGTGTGCAACACCCAGATGTGTGGGGCAGTTTCTGTGTTGTGTTCCAGCTGGATTGTACCACTCAGGAAGCCTTGGTTTGCCAACAGAAAATTGCTGTGGTGCACACAGAGCCGGCCGCTCCTCTACCAGAACTCCCAGATATGATCCGTGTAAGAAGCCGAGGGAGCAGCAAAACCAAGAGATGGGCAACAGCGATGAGAGCTGCTCCCAAAATGTTAAAACATACAGAGGAGGATCATCCCACTCCATCTCTTCCTAGGAAATGTTCAGAGGTAAAGGGATTTGGCCCTGGATCTTCATCTTATATTTTTTTCTCTGCTCTAAATGTGTAATTACATCCTCGATCACCTGAAAAGCAACGAAAACAAATGCTAGAATAATATATTTTTTTAATGTTAAAATATATTCATGAAGATCTATATTGTTTTTCTGCTGATCTGGAAGACAATGATATTCTTCTAATAAGCTATTTACCTAGTGATTGTTATCTCCGCTCCAGTGACGGGCTCTTCCACGGGTTGTTCTCCTAATGGATTATGTAGCTCCTCTGAAAACTCGTTTCATGAATCACAGTGCTTTGAACCACCAGGTCAGAATTTCAGCTTCTCTTTCGCAAATTTCTGTGGCTCTCCCTACAGCTTTTCAAGTGGACTCCAGCTTCAGCTTCAAAGAAAAGCTATTTCACCCCCGGTTGAGCTCAGCTGGAACGAGTACATTTGCAATTTGCTATCATTTGATGCGTAGAGAGTGAAAGCAAAGGAAATGTTGGAAAATGGATAAAATATACATAGAAAGTACACTTTCCTTCTTTTCTTGGTGAATGTCTCCTGTGTTTTGCTGCCCTGCCTGGGTGTGTGATGGAATGATTTACTAATAACCTGTGATTGCAGCCACAGGGCAGTGGAGAGAACCAGCGTGGTTCCCAACAGCCCAGCCTACCTTGCCATAAGAAATTACCTTCAAAAAGGACCCATATTTAAGTGCTCCAGGATGTATACTCTGATGTGTTTTATATACATATGTATAACATTATTCTTAGAAGTTCTTTAGTGACAGCGCTAAGATCCCTTTTTCACACACACCTGGCAACCCGCGCTCTGCATAGCTCACCAAAATACTTTAAAAAGAGCGCTGGTCTTCAAATATATGGAACTATTCCATGCTTCAGGTTAAAAAGAACCTTAAATTTGGTGCTGAACTACAGAACAACTGGGGAAATCTTTTAGTCCTTGTGGGTGCTGTCTACAACTGCCTGAAAGCAGGTTGGAGCATGGAGGGTGTTGGTCTCTTCTCCCAAGTAGCAAGTGATAGGACAAGATGAAATGGCCTCAAGTTGTGCCAGGGGAGGTGTAGGTTGGATATTAGGAATAATTCTTCTCAGAAAGGGCTGTGGGGCATTGGAACAGGCTGCCCAGGGCAGTGCTGGAGTCACCATCCCTGGAGGGGTTTAAAAGGTGTTTAGACGACGTTCTTAGGGACATGGTTTAGCACTAGGGTTAGGTTAGGTTATGGTTTGACTCGATAATCCTGAGCGTCTCTTCCAGCTGAAATGATTCTATGGCATCTCCTACCTTCTCCAGTTTTTGGCTGGCTGTAGGACTCCCCTCAGAGTCCTCTTGAAAGCTTTGTGCAAGTCGTTTCTGTTTCTCTTATCCCCATTTCTGCCTCAGCCCACTTGTCTGACCAGCCCTCAAACTCCTTCTTTTCCCCTTTGCTTCCCCAGAAGATGGGAACAGCCACTCAGGGTGTTCACCAACCTCCAGACTTCTCGAGAGGCCATCGCTCCAGCAACCAACCAGCTTTGAAGGACAGAAGAAAGAGCACACCAGCTCCCTGGATTTGAGGACACTCATCTTTCAGCAGCTTCCAAATTCTGTGGTTCAGTCTCATTGCAAATAAAACCTGCCGTACTTTGCAGTGTCGCTGGTCCTATGGCTGCGACCGGGGTTGGAAGGCAGGTGACCCGTGTTCCACTTACTCTTGATGCTGTCTCGCTGCGGGATATGGTGAGTTTGACATTAAATGCCTTGCATACTCTGCATGCCACAGCTTAATGATTGCAGGCACAAGCCACTGTCATTATCTCCAATTCCGAACACTAGTTGCTACAAATATTGTCTGAAAAACAGAGGGAGGTGTCTTCATTATTGTGTTATATAGCTCATGTCTTAGAGCCAGATTTTCTCCTGCAGATTCAATCAGGCCAGGTTTCACTAAAGAGCATGGTCTCTAATTTGTCTGGGTTTAGTATCGGTATTTTTACTCTGCTTTGTACTTTTCTAGACACTTTGTATAAGAATGCAAGTGACTTCACCAGCTTTTCTACAAAATGCATTATCCAGCCTGGCCTCCCGAGGCCGCTGGCTTTTCATTGTGGAGGTTGAAGTGCAGCCACTAAAACGCCAGTCAGCCGCTCTACTTTATTTTCTCATTCAGCAGCTTCCTAGTAGAGGAAATTTATTCCATCCATACGTACAGAAATGTGAGAGGAAACCTCTTCCCACATACACAAATTCCTGACTCATTCCTTTTAAATGTGGCTGAAGCAACTGCTGAATCCTGACCAAAAAAAGCTGTGATACCCATTCAATGGGCTTTTCCAGGATTTCCAGTATGAGAAGGAGGATCACGGGGAGATGATGTCTTGTAAGTAGAACACAGACTGGAAACTTGAACCTCCGGCATTTGCTTCCAGTTCAGTTAATCTGTTTACTAGTCTTGGGCATCCAGTCTGGGTGCTTAGGTTCACCCTCTTAGAACAGTTATGATAATACATCTCTACTCATCTACTCTACATCTCTACTTGTGGGTCTGCTTTGCTGTGTTTTTAGAAGTGGTTGCTCACGGTTTTCTGTGGTGTTGAGAGGCAGAGATCAAAAAGTGTTGTACGATGGTAGAAGGGTGATGCTATTGCAGTGCTGTCATCTCCCTGGTTTTTGGTAACATGGTTGTCCATGGCATTCAGAAACTGAGTCTTCCTGGGAAAGGAGACACTGGACGTTTGCAGCTAACGAGGGTATCCTGTCCACTTCTTCATAGAAAATCAACAAGACATACGTAATTGGGTAATATGTTGAGAAGAAGAAACCTAAGGCTTATTGCATGTGCCTTCATAGCTAGTCACACTTCTACACAGGCAGAACTGAGGCTGAATTTGAACACTAGTAATTAGAAGAGTGAGTGAACTGTGTTTTTCTCCGAGCAGATTTGATTTAATAAATTGTGCTGCTTAGCCACAGTTGCTGCCAAGCAAAAAAGAGAAGGTGCTTTAGAGAATTGTAGTAGATTTACTGGATAATTGAGACCTGAATTTAGATGATGTACCATAGCCTTGACAGGAAAGCTTCAGCTCTCTGGGGACTCCCATAACGAATCTGTAATCAATTTAACTGGCCACTAAAAGGCACTGTTGCATCCAAGGAATTGCCTACAGAATATGCTTAAGAGGGTTTTAGGATATTGCTGAAGTGTAAACAATGTGGCATCTACTTGAAGAGTGACTGAAATGATACTGAGGATTGTGTTGCCTTCTCCACCAGTGTGGGTGAGTAAATAACCTTAGCTGAACTGCCAAATAATTAATGATACATAATTTATAATACATAAGGCCTGTGATTCCAAAAATCTTTTAGGTTAAGTTGTGCAGGGTAGAGAAGGTTTGTTACCCAGCAGACAGTGATCTGAATAGACGTCCCCAAGGCAGATCTGATGATTAGCAATGAAGATTCAATAGTCCAGGTGTCAGCTGCCCTGGCGGTTCAGCGGGATCTCGAGCTGGCTGGGACAGCCCAGGCTGCAGCCCAAGCTGTGACGTGCTCACCGCTCTCATCAATTATCTGTATCAACTGAAGCTAAGTAAGGTTCTCACTTGCAGTCAGAACTCTTAAATGAGTATGAAAATGACTAAATCTATGGTTTGGCTGCAGAACTTGCTAAAGTCTATTGCAGCCAGATCATTTCGTAAGTCCACATCGCCGTGAAGCTGCAAAATCACCTACGCTGGCCCAGGCCAAAGAGAGGTATAGAGAGAGCAACAAGTGCCCGATTGTCCCAGTGCTGCCGCTTGAAAATCCACTCGCCAAACTGTGCCTTAATGCACCAGCATCCCCTTCGGTGCCAAAGCTCAGCCTACTGCAAAGCCGAGCTTTACAGAGCTCCAAGGGGACAAAGAGTCAAAGACTGTACAAAGATTGATAATTGCAGCAAAGCCTTGTCATGACTCACGCGTTAATAGCTTACAGTTTGATGGCTTCTCGTGCTTTTATACAGAGATGCCAAATAGCACATGAACAAAACCATGGGGTAGGAAGTTCACCCTCTTTCCAGTACTTGTAGCCGATAAAACCTTCCTGAAGGTTTTCGTTAAGTACTTGTCAAAATGGATTAAGAACCCTCAGTGCTGCAGCGTGGAGCAGTCACCTGGTGCACAAAATAACAGTTTTCTTGCCAGGAAATTTGCTGTACTAATGCTGCTGTCCTAAGCAGCTCAATCTTTAATCTGGTTTCTTTGTTCCTTATTTCAGGCGAGCCCCTGTAACAGAAATGTTCAGTGAAGGCTGCTAAGCCACTTGGCATGTCTGTAAAACTCAGGCGTATTAACTATTCTCTTGCTCTTTCCAGTTGGCCAGGATACTGCTCACTTCCATTTAAGGATTTAATGTGCTTGTACTACTATGATATGGCGCAGATCAGCTTGTAGTTAGTGTTTGATTTTCCTAGCTGAGCCAGGTAAATCTTGATAAAGACTTATGCGGTTACTTTTACAAGGAGAGCAAATCTTTACGAGCACAAATTCAAAGTGAAGCTGTAGCTTGCTTGTTTTGGAACCATGTGTGCACTATGTATTTAATCATATTTCTGTTGTTATTGGGTTTACTGGGTACATTTTATAAAGTGCATTAGGACATCCACAGGGATGTGACCCACTCAGAGGATGTGACCCAGCAGGGTTTCTGCCCAATAACTGTAATAGGAGCAGATCAAACCACACCTGTTATCCTGTTAGCATTTGCAAAAGCCTTCTCTGAGATCGAGAGATAAACAGTAATCAAAAGCTGATTAAAAAGAAGTGGTACGTTGTGATTAATTTATATCTAGTTTGGATGCAAACTGCAATATTTAGCAGGAAGGAAAATCATCAGAAAACCACTTTGTGTGCCCAACCTGAATACAAACCTGAAATTATGCAGCTGCTGAAAGTCATTGTTGTTCCAGTGGAAAATATTGATGGATCAGTTCTAGAGAAGGAACCAACTACTGCGAATAATAGTATAGAAAACATAGCATGCTGAACCATCCCCACAGACCATCTGCTTTATTGAAATCATAGTAGGTTTTTGAGGGGCATTCGTTACAAAATCTACACCAAATTCCATGTCAATGAAAGAGCTGAGACAAAACTGGAGTCAAAGAAGAGTGGAAATAGAGCTGCTGGGGTCTGGCTCTGGTCAGCCTGCAGAAGTGCTGGTCACTGGGTTAATGACACGGTGAAACCCTTTTGTAGGCCAGGAAAGAAAATCCATTAGAAAATCCTGCAGAGACATCTAGCTCCGTCACCAAACACCTGCAGCTGCCTGCCATCCAGGGCTATACTGTGGAGACAGGCAAGCATGGTAAAAATGTTAGAATAACCTTTAAAAATGGGAGACTGGAAATACAACACTGCCTTAGCTTGCAAAGTGGTTCTCACGCAAGTGTCCCTAGGAGATGTTTTATAATAAAGTTTGAATGAAATACAATAAAAATCAAATCAAAGCTCATTCACTGTGTACCAAACAGACAAGCTCAAGTTTCAGCTTTGGTTTTAAAGCCGGGAAGAGAATTTACTTGACGGATTGCTGCTGCTGCTCAGAATTCAAACAAAAAGACAATAGCTCAAAAGGTAATTTACAAGCAGTTTGGATTTAAAAGGTGATGTTAAGAGATCAAAAGTGAAAGGCTCGAAGAATTATTCAGCAAGCTGAAAATATCCATAAACATAATCCAGTTCTTTTTTACGATCAAAAGTGTAATTTTACGTGTACAACATTTTCTTTTCAAGTCTGCATACGATAATTAGTGCATGCAAAAATGTTAACGCATTAGATGTTTCATTTGCATGGAAAAGTTATGCAGTCACAAGGAAAGCTCAGCCCCCACTCTGTGTGCACACCAGGACATGCTCAGGTACAAAAGAGGAGCGTCACTGTGTGCCATTGAGTGCATGAGTTTATTCAGATTTAATATCCAAACATTGACTTGAAAAACACGCTTATTTTTTTGACCACTGTCAGAACATTCCAAACGGACCAAAGGGATCCAGAATCACTTAAGATTTGATGGCTGGAAAACCAGCCAGCCTCCTCTTGATGGTACTTTTCCACTCCCTAATAGAAGTGCAATATGTTTTTAGCAGGAAAGGTACTTTTGCTAACGCCTCATCAAATTCTCATTAAATGAATGCTCTGTGCCAAAAGCCATCTCTGCAAAGGTGTAAAGGCTCTCAGAAGGTTCATAGCAAAGATTTCTAGTCCTGGCCAGATTCCATATCTGATTGTTACAATCAAGCTGGCAGTGATTTTTATGTGAATGAGCCCATTATCAGAACTATATGCATCTTGTTACTGGCCTATAGGCACTTTGGGGAACTTGGCATCAATATTTCCAAGACAAGCACTTTTTTCCTTCGTGTTCCCCACACTGTTGCTTGGGGCTTTTTTTTCTCTAAACAATGGTTCCAGGTCAATTGTTTGATGATTAAAAACCAGATCATACAAATGAGAGCTACTTCTTAATCCCTAGAAATATGAACATGTTTGGGTCAGGTAGATCTATTATAGTTTTCTACATAATCCAGTTAGATAAGACACAGTAAAACAACCAGGGCATGAAAAATAACCATTGGGGGAGGTGTTTACATTAAAAAAATATGTTGGAAACTTAAAAAACCTTAGGCAGGGCAGCGAGAGAACACGTGGGAAGCATTAGAAGTTAAAGAGAGACCTCTTCATTCTCGCATATGTTTCAACCACCCATTTTGCACATACTGACAGTGGCAAGTATCTGCCTGGCCTTGTTTGCCGATCAGTGTAATTTTACCATAACTGGCCATAATTTGGTCCCCTCGTGGCACATTTTAACAAATAGAAGGTGGCCTTATTGCAGAGCTTTTTTGCTGTCATTGCAAAACTACATGTTGCATTTTTGTTTCTACTTTAAATATTGAGGCTTCACTTGAAATGCTGGTTCTCTTTAAGTTTAGTTGTTGTTCTTTGATAAGATTCAGGGTTTATCCACTGGCTTTTTGTGTTACACAAAGTGTGTGTTATATAGGAGGTCTGACTTATCAGAACCAGAAATCAGGACCCTGGTTATTGAGAAAGCGCTGCTGTAATACTGCCAGCTACGAGCATGGCTGATTAAAGTTCCAGTATTATAAAGTGTTTTAGTTACCTTATTAAATATTGCCATAAATACACAGAATAAAGTGATGTTCTGGGAGCGCCTGGGTGAACAAGTTGGAGAAATAGGGGTGTGAGTCATAACAGGAGTTCGGGATTCAAAACATTTCATGCAAAGCAGTACAGAAATGTTCAGTTAACCTCTTATGTCCGGATAGTGATGTTGGAAATTCTTTTGTGCATTGCAATATTGGACTTACGCTTACTTCTTTTGATGTATCTAGGGCAATTCTACTTCATCAGTGGTTTGGGTGTCTCATTTTAGAATTGTTTTACAAATACTCACAGTTGTGATCTTCAGGGACGGACAAAATTTTGCATTTCTTACCCAACTGAACTTAGGAGAGATGAATTTTGTGCCTTATAGAAACTGCAGGTTTCATCTTTTAGAATGTCTTTTTTCAACTGGGAATCAGCTGAGCTAGAAGAAATGTAGATTTTTAAATGCCCCTTCTACGCAGGAAACTTCATGGGCTAGGAAAAAATAATTAAGTCACTTATTTATTTGTTTCAGTTGCATAGAAAGACCTTTTCACATGGCATCTCCCATTGCAGGACTGTGGAGAGTGTCTGTATCACACTCTGCACACGGACTTCTGGTCCTGAATGGGACGGACGCACCATAACTATTAAATAGTGACAGTGACAAAACTTGCCTCCACAGTTGCGGGCATTTCATGCAGGCAGAAGAAGCAAAGCTGCCCTTCTTTACCGCTCGTGGTTAGACAGGCAGAGGTTGTACCGCAAAAGTCTTGACTGCGCACGAACGTGCGGTTACACAGAGCAGAGCACAAAGCCCCGGTGCTTTTACAGGATCCTACAAATATGAACCAGCCCTGCTTTGTAAGGCGAACGTTCGTGTGCATACGTATACGAGTGTATATATAGACACATGTGTATTATACGCATGTACAAATAGATCTGTAGTGCCCTCTAGCGATCCCAGCTCACAGATGCTACGAGACCTGGTGGAACATCAGCCAGAGCGCCTCCTTTTTCCTTCGTAAAAAGAAACATCAAATCAACGCTGCGACACAGTATGTTGGTTGGAAAGCAGTTGCTTTATATCTAATTAGAAATGGGCGAGTTAAAAGCGGTTTTGTTACGCTGGATGGTTAAAATGAAGCTGCTCTGGACAAGTAAACCATCATCAGACCCATTGTAGATGTCTTCAGTAACTCTTTGAGGAGACACAGGGTTCCAGAAGCCTGGAGAAGGGCAAATATGCTGTCCACCAATTAAAAACCAACCAAACAAACCCAAAACCAAAACAAAACCAACAGGAAGATGAATAGGAATTAGGATTGGTCTTTTAAAGCTAATCTCAGGAAAGCAGGAATCAAACAATCAAACAACGCATACCTAAGTACCTAGAAAATAACAGGGAGTTTTGTGAAGCCATTACGGGTTTCATAGAGACAAAGGCTGACTAATTGTTTCGCATTAACACTTTTATTTGCTTTTCTCTAACTGCCGTTTATCTCTACTTTACAGAGCAGTGCTAAGTCCGTCTATAAAGGCCAGGAAAAAAAACAACACTAAGTGAACGTGAGCACTTTTGACTTTTTGGCGCTCCTAGGTGATTACAGAGACACACGGCACAATGTTTCCCATTTTCACTGATATTTCATGTTTTATGTGTGTTAAACCAGCCTCAGGCTCTGCACCACCCGCTGCTGTGGGTGCAGGCGGCTTCTTACTGCAGAGAAAGGCCTAAAACATCCCTCTAGAAAAACACTGAAGCAGAAAACACATTTTAAGTGTTAATTGATGTATTTATCTCACATGAACTTTTAAACCACCGTCACGATTCCTGGTAACACCTGAATGAGATGGCGGCCGGGGGGGGGTCAAAACTACAACTCCCAGCAAGCCGCGCGTCATCTCGTCATCTGATTGGTTGTGTAGGCTGCGGAGAGCCAATCAGCATCAGGAGGCGCTCCGTGGGGTGTGGGTCTCTCTGGCCGCTGTGCATGGTGGGAGTTGTAGTCGCAGGGCGCAGGGCGGCCGTTGCTGGGGTACGGCGCCTGCGCAGTGGCTGCGCCCGGCGAGCGCGGCGCGTGGCAGGAAGCGGAAGGGGGCGGCCGGGCTCGAGCCCTGACGTGTCTCTCCGAGGCCGCCGATCTCTCCGCGCTCCCGTCCGGCGGCCGCCATGGGCAGTGAGTACCGGGGACCGGGGGACAGGGGGCTACGCGGGCTGCGGGACGGCGGGGCCACCGGCTGCCCTTTCACAGGCACCTGGGGACGGGCCCTCCCTGTCTTCCCGATCCCCCCGCCGCCTCCAGGCCCCTCTGAGGGGCCGCTGCCCTCGCCCGCCCGATCTGGGCCCAGGCCTCTCCGCGCCCAGTCCTGTGGGGGTTTCCCCTCCTCTGATTTGGAGACTCCCTCTGGATTTTTTTTATTTTCCCCCTTTTGCAGTGAAATCACACAATCACAGAATGTCAGGGGTTGGAAGGGACCTGGAAAGCTCATCCAGTGCAATCCCCCCATGGAGCAGGAACACCCAGCTGAGGTTCCACAGGAAGGTGTCCAGGCGGGTTTGAATGTCTGCAGAGAAGGAGACTCCACAACCTCCCTGGGCAGCCTGGACCAGGCTCTGGCACCCTCACCATGAAGAAGTTTCTTCTCAAATTTAAGTGGAACCTCCTGTGTTCCAGTTTGAACCCATTACCCCTTGTCCTACCATTGGTTGTCACTGAGAAGAGCCTGGCTCCATCATCGTGACACTCACCCTTTCCATGTTGATCCCCATGAATGAGGTCACCCCTCAGTCTCCCCCAGCTCCCTCAGCCTTTCCTCACACGGGAGATGCTCCACTCCCTTCAGCATCTTGGTGGCTGCGCTGGACTCTCTCCAGCAGTTCCCTGTACTTCTGGAACTAAGGGGCCACAACTGCACACAATATTTCAGATGCGGTCTCACCAGGGCAGCTTAAATGCCCATTCCCTGGTTATGGCAGGTGTTCTAGGGCAGGATCAACCATCCCAGGCAGCGGGTACTGGGGCAGGGAGGGCCAGGTTGTCCCGTTGGTGACCGGTCGTAATGCTGTAAGCCAAAACCTCAATGACAGTGTCAATAGTAAACTATAAAGGGGGATCTGCAGTCCAGAAGGAATTCAGGTGGATGGATCTCCAGGGTCTGCTACCTTGAGGAAGAGGTGCTTGAAAAGCGTTTTAGTCAATCTCTGTATCGTGGTAGATGTAGAAGAGAACCACAATTTAAGTTTAAAACCACAGTCCAGTGTAACGTTTCAGGCAGTTAATTGATTGAAATTAAGTAAATAATTTTTATGAGTGGGTCTGAAAGCCTTAGGAAGTTGACAATGAAGTGGGTGCTCTCAACAGGGAAGTGCAAAGCCACCAGTAGTTTCAGTTCTTCTGCATCTTTGCACACTTTTTAATTCAAATCAGTCCCAAATATGTATACAGCCTTAGGTTGCGCTCAAGGAGTTTAACATTAATTCTTTTCCAAATCAGATCTGTGCTCATAGGAGAATGTGTGACTAAAGTATGTGCTCAAATTCAGTTTTCCTTGAGCTTTTCTCCGTGTTCTTTGTATCCGTGTGTTCACTTTGTCTTTTAACTCATTTCCTTACAGTAAAATTTCTTGAAGTAATCAAGCCCTTCTGTGTTATCTTGCCTGAAATCCAAAAGCCAGAACGGAAGGTAAGTTAATAAACTCTTCCTAATTCTGTATTTGTGTAATATAGAATGTTTACAGCTTAGTTTGCATTTGTGGGGTTTTCTTTTATTTTTCTTCTTGGGTGAATGGCAGCTTTAGGCACAATTGTTTTCAGTGCAGTGCTTGTCTAGTACATCCTGTCCTGTGAAGATGCTTATACAGAATATATTTGCTGATAAATGCAGTTGTGCAGATGTGGTTATGCCATAGCAGTGAGTGGTGAGACACTGAAAGAAGTTCAAAATAGCAACTTGAAAATCTTTGCTTCTTAAATTCCAATCTGAGATTATTTGCTAAAATAAGCTTCTCTGTATTTTTATTTATTTCTCACTAGAAGGTCTTTTTTTATGAAAACATAAGAGTTATTTCTGTGAAGTGCTAGAATTACCTACCATTGGCATAAGTTTATTTATTTGGATTAACATTTCAATAAAGCTTATTTTCCTTGGCCTTACATAGTATAAAAAGGATGAAGAGTGACTTATTTTCTTTAGGATATCCTGTACTTGATCCCTTCACAAGAAAATAACGTGAGCTGTAGCTACTATGGAAGTTTGCCTGATTGACTAGATCTTGTTATCTTGACAGCTTTACTGTCTTTGGTTGTTGTTGATTTTTTAAAATTTTTCCTTTAGATTCAGTTTAAGGAGAAGGTGCTATGGACAGCTATCACACTCTTCATCTTCCTAGTATGCTGCCAGGTATGATTCTTTCCCTTGTTTTTAAGGAAGAGCTGGAATGGTTAGAGGATGTTATAAAGTCTCTAATTAAATTCCATTTTCCTCTGTTGGTTGGAAATGCAGATTCCCTTGTTTGGTATCATGTCTTCAGATTCAGCAGATCCTTTCTACTGGATGAGAGTGATTTTGGCATCAAATAGAGGTATGGTTAGTCTTTCCGGAGGGCGGTTTTTAATTTGGACCACAACATTTTTGGACTTGTTCTTACCTTACATTCTGCTTTAAAGAAGATAAAAACCAGAGCAGAGAGGGAAAAGACATTTCATATATAATGTAAAATCACAACCCAATGTAGCATTGAGAAAGACAGAATTTTATGGACAAAATGGGTTTATGGTTGGCTGTATACTTGTGTTTCAAATATTTATACTTGGTTTTCTGTCTCACAGAATATTAAAATTCCTGATAGTTTATCTAAACGTCAGTTTCTTATAGAGGTTTTCTAATGCAGGTATGAACTAAGAATGGTGACAGTTTTCTAAATTCACTTTGTCATTATATATAATTTGGGATATCTGTCAGTTCACATCACGATGAGATGTGCATATATGCGTGGAACGTGGGGCAATCCTGAAGAAAATTTGGATTTTCCTGTTAAAAATTACAAATAATAAAGTGATTTATTGTCAAAGGCAGAAAGCAAATTCCTACCTCACTTTCTGAGAGCAAAAGTCTTTTTCAGCGAACACAGTTTTTAAGGTACTGAGAAGTTTACTGATCAGACTGACCTTTAACAAGCTTCTGATATCATTAAAACCTGGAGATTTGGAGTTTTAGATCTTCTCCATCGTCATGTAAAGGGTGGAAAAAATAAACTTGGAACTTCAAAGGCGCCTGGGTACGGCACATCCCATTGTTTTCTTCCATTGTTCTCCCTGTACCTGCAGGTACGTTGATGGAACTGGGTATTTCACCGATTGTCACTTCTGGGCTCATCATGCAGCTCTTGGCAGGTGCCAAGATAATTGAAGTTGGTGACACCCCGAAGGACAGAGCTCTCTTCAACGGAGCACAGAAACGTGAGTAACAGCTGGTACTAAAGGCTGATGTTTTAGTGCATCTAACCCTGAAAATAAGTGTAAACTCACCACGTGGTGAATGTTGGAGTCAGATATCTGGGTTTCTGTCACGTGGTGTGTTCATGCTGTGCTATAGATTTCTGTGTTTCATTGTTGTTTTAATGACTGCTCTCTGGCTTGTTAGCTGTTAAGCTTCGAAAAGGTTTGAAAAGGAGAAGTACCTGTGCAGTTGGCATTGCTGCTCTAATCGCATTGGGTAAACTAAGAAATACAGAGACTGAGGGACCAGCCTTTGAACCGTGGTGGTCAGTGTTAACCTAAACAAAGTTAATATCAATTAAGATGTTTGGTGTAGTTTCCAGCGTGGGTCTTTCGCAGCAATAAGAGATCTCTGTGCTCAGTCAATAAATGACTTTTCTAAAAGCTTGAGTATTCTTTAGCTATTTGATGCTGTACCACACTACTTACTGATCTGCTTACTGGAAAAAAAACAATCTAAATTGCTAAGGTAATATCTTAACTCCCGCCCAGGTTTCAATACCTAAAGCAATCTTCGGTAACCAAACCCACTTGCTTTTAAGTGTGTTTCTGAAGTGTCTGTGTGTTTGTATTTTCAGTGCCAGATTTCAAACAACAACCTTAACTTGCCATTGAATTTAAATGTCCTGTGATTAATGTATTCGTTCCCAACTTTCTTTACAAAGAAGTCATTTCTATTTAAATTATATAATTGAATTATATAATAAGTTAATATGTAGTATATGCTTATAAATATATACTTTAAATGTGTAAATTATGCAAATACTTTGTTATATATTGAATTATAGAATATAACAATATATAACAGTAATATAATTGCCACTAACATAAATCTCCAGAACAAATACATACTTTTATATTTTTATTCTACAGTGTTTGGAATGATCATTACCATCGGACAGTCTATTGTCTATGTGATGACTGGAATGTATGGAGACCCATCTGAGATGGGTGCTGGTATCTGCTTGCTTATCACAATCCAGGTAATTTCTAATCCTCCCTATTTACCCTTCCTCTGAAAGGGTCTAAAGATCAGCCGTATGGACTCCCTGCCCCACATGCAGAGAAAAAAGATCAAATTGTGCCTGCTTACTCATTTATACTCTTATCTTTTAAGACAAGTGATTTTTTAACAAGGATTTAAAGAGGATGAGACTAATGCTGTATTTCTTTCCTTTTTAACTGTAGCTTTTTGTCGCTGGATTGATAGTTCTGCTCTTGGATGAGCTCCTCCAGAAGGGATACGGGCTGGGTTCTGGCATCTCCCTCTTCATTGCTACCAACATCTGTGAGACAATTGTCTGGAAAGCGTTCAGCCCCACCACCGTGAACACAGGACGAGGTGATGTGGCACAGTCCGTTTCCTTTGCTTTCATTAGGATCGAATTATTTCCTCAAATGAAACAAAAAACCCAAGTAGCTTCTCCCTACTATTCTTTTAGAATGCCAACTCATTACATTCTTGTATAGAATAGTACAATGGTCATTTAAAATAGAAAAATGTCAGTTGTGGAAAAGTCTTAACTTTGCACAAAAAGGCCAAGTGTGTTTTTTTGCAGTTTGTTAACTTCAATGGCAAATGTTACTACTATCTCAGCTATGTAGTTGCCATGTAGCAAAACTTAATACAATAAATGCTCCTGTGCAAGTACAAAGACATTTCTTTTTCATTTTGTAGTATCTCACAAGATGTTCCCTGAACTTGATTTTTTTCCAGTGCCTCTGTTAAAACTCAACAATAGTACAATGCCCTCGTGTTACGGTTGTGCTCAACTTACTGACAAATACAATCTGTTTCTTTCTGCTCCTTGCAAGTCTTACTCTTTGCCCCAAAGACCTTATTCTCCAAACCTGACAGGAGGCAATCTTGTTTGGTGCTTTATAATAGGAAACATAACTGTGATTATCACATTTGCTGTAATACAAACAATAACTAGTGTCTCACCATGAATGACACTAGAAAGCATGCTGCTTCCCTCATTTATTTTGTTTAGGAAAGAGGGAAATAACTTGGTGAACATCAATCTTTCTAGACACCAATAAAATTATCCCGTTTGCCTGTTGGGTTATGATTTAGTTTCTAGACCACTACAGGGGGATTTTAAAATAATCTTGGAAATAACATGGCTAATATGAAGGATGACAGTAGTAGACTTCTAAGAGTGTGCTCAAGATGCAAGAGACTTGGAGAAATCCCATTCTGCATCCTGTATTTCAGCAGTGTGCCTGATGGGACAGAGCACTGAAGTTTGGAGATAATCACAGCACGCCTCACTTGTGTTTTCTTTTTCTTTCCAAGGCATGGAATTCGAGGGAGCCATCATCGCTCTGTTCCATCTTCTGGCTACTCGTACAGACAAAGTCAGAGCTCTTCGAGAGGCGTTTTACCGCCAGAATCTCCCCAACCTTATGAATCTGATTGCCACCATCTTTGTCTTTGCTATTGTGATTTATTTCCAGGTCAGTTGGATTAAAGAGGGCTATAAAACTATGGAAGTATATCTGTAATCTGCTTCCTTTTACAGGAAATTATATTTTCACTTCTCTGGTGCCTTCAGAAGACTCTTTTTTGTGCCTGCAACATCTGGATGTTAATTTACTACTAGTTTCTTTAAATCACTTCCCACACTTACCGTATCTATGCTAGAGACTTGAGACATACTTGGTTCTCTGAAAAAAACAAGTGAATGTGTATATATGATATTGCCTAATGGAAATGCTCTTGCTTTTTGCTGGAAAATATTTTGGAGTCTTTAAGCCTGTAAGTCTCTTACTGTTTGTTGCAGCAAACTGCTGAAGAATATCAAGAGTTTTGAGTAGTTTCAGTGTTTCTTTTCCTGGACGCTATGTTTGGTCTCCTTGAAGCTTCAGGTTTCTTCTGATGTCTTCATCTTTCACACCTCCTTATATATGAGAGTTAGATGATTGTGCACATTTCCAGGCTCTTCACAGAAGCGTTTGGATGGATAATCCTCTGGGTATCATACATGTTTGTGCACAAAATGATTGCAGGATTTTTTTCTCTTGCTGTCAAGACCTTGCACTTGCAATTTATGACCTCTAATGTGGGTTCATATCAAGATATAACAATGGACCTTCTTTTGAAAACTTTTCAGGGCTTCAGAGTGGATCTTCCTATCAAATCTGCTCGCTACCGTGGCCAGTACAACACCTACCCCATCAAGCTGTTCTATACTTCCAACATTCCCATTATTCTTCAGTCTGCCCTGGTGTCAAACTTGTACGTCATCTCCCAGATGCTTTCTGCTCGCTTCAGTGGCAACTTACTGGTTAGCCTGCTGGGCACTTGGTCTGTAAGTATTCTTTTTGATCTTGCGTACGGCTTTATAAGAACGCTGTTAAAACATGTAGTTGAAGAGCTGGTGTCTCTAAACATTAAGACACACTTCTACAGGTGGTCATGTACACCGAAACTCCTAGATTAGTAATTTAAATTAACGACAGAGTATGAGAATTGCTGTGATGAGTGTAGATTTTAAGTCTCTGTTTACCTTGGGCTATTCTTTGCTGTCCTAGGTATTTTTGCTGGGTTTTGTTGTATTCCGTTTCCACATTAGAAACTGCTTGTGGTAGTAAAGTTGCACCTTTGGGTGCTGCTGTAGTGGGGATGATACAGCGATCTGAAGATGATCCAAACTTAATGGCTAAGAAATAGTGAGAAAGTTGGTGACCGCCTGCTTCCTTCTTCTAGGACACGTCATCTGGAGGGCCTGCTCGTGCTTATCCCGTTGGTGGACTTTGTTATTATCTCTCACCCCCGGAGTCCTTTTCTTCGGTGTTAGAAGACCCTGTCCATGCAGTTGTTTATATTGTATTTATGTTGGGCTCCTGTGCTTTCTTCTCCAAGACATGGATTGAAGTCTCTGGCTCCTCTGCCAAAGATGTAAGTTTAAAATTATAACCTATGTAAGTTTACGTGGTGAAAACAGATGGGCTGTTGTAAGACTAAGACTGACTTTCTTCTGAAATGGCTGTTATACTGGTAATGGTGTTGGTAGCATTTATGATTTTTGTGAACAGTGACGTTGTGGCTCAGAAAGAGTGTTTAGAAATAAGAATTGTTGTCTTTTTTTTGGTAACAGGGGCAGAATGGGGATAATTTTTGCCCTGTTTTCTTCACTGCTTTTTAGAAAACAACAAAACCCAACTAATTGCTTTCATTGGCATCAGGAAAATTTAAACATCGCTATGTAACATCTGATCCGTGTGAGGTGACATGAAAGGTAGAAACTCTTCCAGTGCCAAGTGACAGATGCACTGTGTGCAAGGCAGCTGCCACTTCAGAACTTGCAGATAAAACTTCTATGCCCCTGTCTGGCATAGAGTGTTCTCATTTCTTTTGGGGAAGATTAACTAGAGGTTGTTATTTTTAACTTAGGAGCACTGATAGCAGAGAATATAGTGCAGTGCATTAATATACCTGCGCCCAGCTTCTCAAAATTCCCATTTGCCACAGGATATTTGATATTCAGCAACTATCTCATTCTGAGATTGGAATTGGAAAACAGGGTGGAAAGTAGTTGTCATCGTGGTATGTTTGCATTGTGTGGGGTTTGGGTAGGAAATCAAGTTTAGCAGCCATATGGAATGGTTTAATCCATTCTTTAACAAGGATGTAATAGTTGCACAGTTGCTCTAACAGCATGAGTGCTCTCGTTTTGGGCTTGCATCTGGTTGCTTATTGTCAGTGTGCAGGGAGGCACTCACAGCCATCTATAGCCAGATTCTTCTTTCAGTATAAAACAACATACAGCTTTTAACACTTTAATAGACTTCCCTGAGACTGAAGAAAATGATTTTCATGTAAACAAGGTTGAAAATAAAAATTGCTAAATCATTACTTAAATGTTTGCAATATAGTGTAGAACTGGCAGCTTAAACATCTGAAAGTGTGTTTCCTTAATACATTAGATTCAGCTTTAGAAGTTCCCTGCTAGAGTTTCAGTTCCTCTCAGTAAAATATTTGCAGAGATCGATTGTAACCTTGTACAGTTGCGGAAACCCAGTTTCAAAATGATGTTCCAAGAAGGGATTCTTCCTAAGTCGCACTGTTTCAAACGGCCCCACAAATAAACAGTTCGCTCAACTGAGTGTGGGGAACTGGAATGCGGGAGCGGACACTTCCCAGGGTGGTTTTGCTGACATCTACTAAACCCTGACCAGGAGAAGGCCAGTGGCAAAACAGGAATCAAATTGTGTGTCTGAGATCTTCGCAATGTCCAGGGCTTCCTGTTCTCAACAGGACTGGAATTGTCCAAAAAGCTTTGCATAATTGACAGTGCCAAAAAGTGCCTGTGACTGTAATATATCTGAAGTTAAAACACGGAGTATTTTAAACTTGGATGAATAATATAAAAACACAACCCCCACACCCCCAAAAAATCCCCAAACCACAACCATTTACTGGAATGTCTTGCTTCTGTTTTTTTTTATTGTACTAAGTTCCGTGGCCTTGACAAATGACACTAAACTTAATTGCTCTGTTTCTTGATTCAATCCAGGTTGCTAAACAATTGAAAGAACAACAAATGGTGATGCGAGGCCACAGAGAAACTTCAATGGTACATGAACTGAACAGGTGAGCTGCACATCTCACAGCTGTTCACACAGTGTCATGGGGAAACATTGCAAATTTGGCTGAGTTACCATTTTATACCCTAGAACACAGATATTCTTTCAGCTTCAATGTTACATGTGTGAGACACAGAATATTGTCTCTCATGAATGGCTGGACTTGCACTTTACAGCATATTCTTGCCTTACAATTAGAGAATGTGCTTTAAATTCTCAGCTTGTATTTTCCTTTTGTTATAGTCTTCTATTTTTATAAGATAGCTGATGATGAGCATTTGAGTGTACTTTACTATTTGAAACTGACACACAAGTCAGTGTGTCAGACATTTTTTGACTCTGTTTTTCAATGTGCTGTTATGTTTTGAGTGCTGTTTTCATGCAGACCTTGCTTTTAAAGCAAGTAATTCAATCTACTAGATGCAGAGGTAGCAGGGCATGGTGTCTGTAGGTTTTCTGATTGCAGGGTAGGACTCACGCTTCATGTTACAGAAATGTTATTGAAACTTTACATTTCAGTCATCTGCAGATGACTTGAGCTGGTGGCCGTAAACTTAATCATTGTGCTTAATTGTATGGCAGACTGTTAAGATGTTCTCAGCATTTTTTCCCCTCCTGTCAGGTTGAGCTTTTTATATCCTTACCTAGTGAACTGACCCTATTGTGTGTTCCTTGTCTTGAACTGGTAGACCCACGAGAGAAGAGACTCTTCCGCTGCTGACTTTTTTCAGTTCACCTAGTTTCATTCTTGTGGTTTGTGGGGTTTGTGTGGTTTGTGTTTTGTTTTCTTGGGTGTTTTGTTTGTTTGGGTTTTTTTTTGTTGTTGGTTTTGGGGTTTTGTTTGTTAGATTGTCTGGTTAGATTATCTCTGTAGTCTTCTTTCAGTTCTCAGTGGGATTGTATTTAGATAAAAACCTACCTGTGATCTAGGTATTTCCCATAGATCCCATATATATATATATAAATACTAGCCCTAGTATTTTTCTTCATATCCTGAGCAAACTCTAATGGTTCATCTTCTCCTCTATGTTGTGTTTCCAGGTACATCCCCACGGCCGCGGCGTTCGGTGGCCTCTGTATTGGTGCCCTCTCTGTGTTGGCAGATTTCCTCGGGGCGATTGGGTCTGGAACTGGAATTTTGCTCGCTGTCACTATCATTTATCAGTACTTTGAAATTTTTGTGAAGGAACAGAGTGAAGTTGGCAGTATGGGAGCTCTGCTTTTCTAAACCTGGCTTCTCATGGACCCAGGAAAGAGGGGAGGAGTGTTCCCCAAATATAGCCAGTCAGGTGGAAAGAAGTAATGTAAACTTGATCATGTCATTCTATAGGAACACATATTTTAATAATGTTTCCAAAGTGCATTCCCTTATGTTCAAACTTTTCTAGCATACTGTTTGCATTTTATAAATTGCTGAGGAACAAGTGCAAAGACATTTTTTTTAAGAAAATTGTTTTTTAATTGCGTGAGGAGACTCGGCTTTCTGAATTGGGTTTAGTTCAATGACTCCAACTTTTTGAGCCCCTTTCAGCATTAGCATACCTGGAGCCTTCACAGGTTTCAATAAATAATTGTGGGGAGGGATGAATGTTTGGAAGCGACTTTTTTTCAATTAATTTCGTTTTTCAGCTCCTTTGCAGTAGTGGTGAGAAAAATCTCTCCCTCTGATGCTCGAGTTCCATAATGACGGTTCTAAGCACAAACAGTGTTCAGTATGTTCAGTTTTGTGTTTGTTTTTTTTTCCAGTACGGCAGATTTGAGAGGCAGTTGTTTCTTTTTACTAAAGGGTATCTCTAATTCCTGCTGTCTTGTCATTACTACGCTACACCTTGTCAGAGGTTGAACATTGGCTTGAGACTGTTGTCAGCTTTCGGTGTCAGGCAGGACCATGTTCTTTCCCACCATCCCTCCTCCATCAGCAGAAAACTCAGGTCAATGGAGATTCTGCCAGAGCCTGTGCCTCGGAGTTGCAGCTTTGAAACTTGGTCACACGGGCAGCTTAGTGAAACCTAATTAGCTGTCGTTGTCATTAGCGGCCGTACTTGTAGTTCTGATGCTCGCTGAAAGAACTGGATGCTACGGCTACTTAGACGCAAATCTGCTTGTGCTCTTTGCTCAAGCTGAGTTTCTCTTATTGATGATGAATTCTGGTCTTGTAGCAATCAGGATGTTATCTGGCTACTCATACCTAGTGAATTTTGGAGTGTGAAAAGAATGTGTGTTACTGGTCTGTATCTATAGATATAGATAACCGCTGTAAGTTGCTTCCGTAGAAGGATTTTCCATCCTTTAATCTCATTGACTTGAATGGTGGATGGCAAAGTGCTTGATCAGAAGGTGTTTGGGCTCCTCCTTTGTTGAGGATCACACCTTCAGATGGGAGACATTACCAGCTTTAGATAAAGGACCAGAATCATACTTAATGCTCCATTTTAATTTAGATTGTCAGTACTGATCAGGTGCCTAGGACCAAATGCAAATATTTGCGTGAGTCTTGTAAATATGTTTTTCCTCAATCAGTATTGGACAACGTGGAAATGAGAACTTAAAACGTTGGAATGTTTCTCTCCACTGCAACAACCTGTCTTTGGGCATTTTTGCATGTTGGGCTGCCAGTGTACGAATTCCTGTTTCTGCTTGGAGTGCTGAGACTCTGTTCTGTACCCAAGGGGCACAGGTGACATCCAGAAGCCCTTGTTAATGCACTGAGCTCAAACACCGAATGTGTGAGGAATCTGCAGATTTGGAATGAGACACACCTGGGGGTGAGGATCACACTTGGGAAAGGAAAATGTATTGGGATAAAGTAGCCACCACCAACCACTTGCTATTACTTCACACTACATTCAATGATTTTCTGTCTTTCCTCAAGTAGTAGTGTGGCACAGCACAGATTTGGTGTGAAATAAAGGATGGTTAAAAAGCGAGTTTAAAAGGAGAGGGATGGAACACGGTGTGATTCTTCTGCTTTGGGGACTTACGTTGTTTTATTTCCAGGAAGCCCAGTACAAATTTTGTGTTAAAATACAAAGGACTCCACTTTTGGGCACACGGTTCTGGCTGGGCTGGAGCTGTACTTGGATTTTTGGTCACATCATCTGTTTGAACCGGTTGCGGTTTAGACCGTTGGCTCTTCAGTGTCTGAGCAGCACTCGTTCTGCGCATCTGTATGTTTGTTGTCTAATGCTGGAATCCTTGTCTCTTATCAAGCAGCTATGTCCTCAGAGCAGGACCTGCTGATCATACAGTGGATGTTCACAAGAAGAAATAATGCCTAAACAATCTGCTTTATAACGAAATAAAGTACATCTTTGGAGCTAATGCTTGGCTTTTGGTGCTTTGAATAGTGTCACAGTTCTACCGCTTGTAGAATAACATCACCTGCCCAAGAGACTGAAAGTGATCCCTCAAAACAGCTGTTTAGAGCATCAGCATAAAATAAAGACAAATTGTATTTGCTCCAAGGTCTTCTCTCAACAATAGGTTGCCAAAATGACAGAACCTGAACTATTCCTCTGGGCTTTCGTGTTCCGGAAGAGTTGTGATTCAAGTGGTGCTGCACAAGTAAATAGTGGGAGAGTGAGGTAATGATGCGCCAGTTTAACCAAAACTGTATTTCTATATGAAATAGAGTGGCAATCATTTTCTAGCATTATAGGAGTAACACGGCAAACTCGAAGCTGATGATATTCCCAATTATTGTTTCGCCCTCTTGAGTGTTTAAACTTCACTTGGAGTAAAGGAAAATTGTGTCTTCCTCCTGAACAGAAATAAACTTTAAAAGCGAATTTATGCAAGAAGCTTGGCCGAGGTTTTGGGTGTGTGTGAAGTTGTTTCAAACAGCTTGATTTCTCCCTGGCTGTTGTATTTCTCCCCAGAAAACCTGCACTAATAGTAACTGTGGTTGCTGTAGGAATGTTATGTCGTCACATACGATGAGTTATCCGCGAGACAACCAGGTGAAATACCAACACCACCGCAACGTTTCGGATCCTGGTTCTGCTGGTGGCGTTTTCGGTGCAAAGTTCTTTGCGAAACCTTTTCTTGTGCTGTAAATTTCATGTGAAAGCTTATCCCGCAGCACGAAGTGCTGGGTGTTTGATTTTGTCCCTGTCACCATTATTCTGGAAGCCTGAAAAATCATCTTGTTCGTTCCAGTTCACTTATTCCCAGATCGTATCTCCACACAATTTTGAGATGCCAAACAAAGGGATTTATTTTCCTAATTCCTTTAACATTTTGTTTGTTGTTTGAAAGAAAAAACCCTTTCGGCTGCAACTGTAGAGGTTGTTGCTTTACCCTGTGAAACGTTTCATGGCTGTGCTCCCTTGATTACTCCTGGGGATCACCCTGTACTGTAACAGGCTGTGATTTGGGAATTGGATTCTCCACCAGCTTTTTGTAAAAGAGGAAGCCGAGCGGCCTGGTAGCTGCTTTTCCTAATTGTTCTCTCTTGCAGCAAGGAATAATAAGCTTTAGGTGGCCTTCAGTTTTATCAGAGCTCTCGAGCTTCACGCGGGTTTTTGAGACGTGCGGCCACGTTGTGGCACGGCTGACAGCTCCTCCATCGGCCCTCGCTGCCATGAATGCAACAAACTGCTTCCTGAGGTATCGTCAAGTGCCGGACCAGCGTTCGAGTCTTTCCAAACACCCGATGGCCGCAGGGTGTTGTCACCGGTAAAGAAAAGTGCACAAGGGGGGAGAGCAGTGACATTTCTGAAGCTGGCCCGGTGCGCGGGACCCGCCGTTCTCTCATTCCCTCTGCCAGCTTTCTGACACCAAACCGCAGCCTTCGCTGCCTTCCTGCCTAAAAAGGTCGGGGTTTGAGCGGCGGCCAGCAGCACCGCTGGCCCCTTCCCAGGACGTGTGCAGGTGTTCAAACAATAGCCGGCTTGTTCGGGGTCTGGGTCTGGAACAGCCCCGGTGTCGCTGGCACCAGCGGCGAGCGCCTGCCCGCCTGGTGGCAATGTTACACTGCAGCTCGGAGCGAAACGCCTGTTCCATCTGTTCCAAACGCATGTTCTTCCTTCGCTGCTACGCTGCTGGCTGTCGTACAACGTAAAAAGTTGGGAACTGGGCTCGCCAATATTTATTTGTAGAATCAGGGCCAGAATTGAGGTGGTTTTAAGCTGAGGTGCTGAAAATTGTCTCCTCTTTTTAGAGTATTGATAATATTTTCTAATGTTTTCAGGCATGCTGGGTGCCAAGGGGCAGGTGCGGTCATTGCCACTTGGTGTGCTGAATATCACTATGCAATGCAAGCCCAGGCTGAGACGGTAGGGTAGTAAAGAAGGTGAGAAAAGAAGCATTTAGAACCAAAATCAATATTCTAAGCTGGGGACCTAATTAGTCAACCGGACCTTAAGGTGCTGGTTTATAAAACGCCCTGGGATGGATCTGCTCGAATGGAAGCTCTCGTGCGGGCCAGGTTGTAGCGATGCTCTGGCTATGGCTGCGGTGACGCCAGCCAAGCTGGCAGCGCTTGGCAGAAAGGAAATACCCGACAGTGGCACCTCCGCTGGCAGCCGAATCAGAGGGGCTGAGTGAGCACAGGCGTGACAGACGTTGTCATCGCTGTCAAGGTCAGAGTTGGGATGTCTGCTCTGAGATATTTCACGCTGGAGAATGAGAAGACTGGGCCAGTCAACATTCCAGCAACATGAATACCCAAGAGCTTAAAATAGAGGAAACAAATAGAGCAACAGTCAGGATATAAACTTTTAAAAAGCTGCTTCGGATGTTTTTGTGTTGCATTGGAGAAAATCAGGATCCATGGCACATATCAAATCCCAGATTCCCCTTTTTAAATATTAAGGCTAAAGTGGATGGTTCCAAAAATGGTGTGAGCCCTGGTAGGGAGTTATTAGCTACCAGAAATGTGAGATGAGTATTATCCACTTCAATCTTCAGCACATCTTTAGCCATTTGACGTTCTTACAGCTCTCGTGTCTCTATATCTGTGGCGCAAAGCTCTGTGAAAGAAAAAGGCAGCTCCAGACACACAGGAGCAGGAAACAGTGAGCAGAATGTTTTGCTCAATTAACTTCACTGTGTAAGTGCAAGTTTTATTTTTGTTTAAAGAGCTTTATTGTTCGGCAACAGGAGAACAAGGAGTTGTTGCTGGATTCCCAAGGGCTCACCCTGACCACATGTGTGGTCGGTTATTTGATGATTGGGGTTGCAGATCCCAGCTGCAGGCAGTGAGGGGTGGGTGCTGGTGAGAAGCCATCGCTCAGGGAGCAGCGGTGGGGTGGAATAAGGCAGGAGCTGGGCTGGTGAGGAGAACCAGGATGTGGTGAGTCTGTACTTAACCTCATCTCAGAACGCTGTTGGGCTCCAGGATTTTGACGAGCTGCTGACCACAAATTGTGAGTGCATTGCGCTGATGGGGACGGTGATTAGAACTGCAGAGGGGTTGCTGCCCGCTGGATTTCCTCAGTAAGAGAAGGCCCAGGGTACCTGTGTACTGTAGAAATCAATGTTTTGTTCAGCCTTGGGATCCCAGCCTGACATGGTGTTCCCTTTCCGCTACACAGATTGTTCTTCCTATTCTGCACATGTAGAAGCTTGTAAGACAAGGAAGTGTGTTTGTTAAATTAATCCCTTTTCCAAGCACTTTTATCTTGGGCATTTGAGGATGGAGCTTGAACTAGTGATCTGGTGATAAGAAGAGCATTTTTTTCAACCTGCCCCCTCTTGTTTTAAGTAACTCTTGAAAGGAGGAGAGATTTATTCAAGTTGGGGGGGGGAGTCGCTTCTTCAGGTAGGTAGGAAAGAACCACCTCTTATCACAGTGCCTCCTATTCCTTAAGCAGTAACAGCCAGGGGAAAGAAGCCAACATTTGGGATAAGGCTTATCTAATTTAATGGTGGAACACAGTAACGTGAGCCAGGGGTCTTACACAACTGTCTGCAATTGAGATACATTGCTGTCATTTTTATTTAGCTTGAAACGCTCATATCTACCTTTTTTTAGCGGATAGCTGGAAGCTTACGTGATCCTTTATGCTGGAAGGGTGACAGGAGGATCTCATCTGTGCAAAGAGAAGAGCTTTACTTGTAGAGCAAATAGGTTTTCCATTTTCATGAAGTGGATTCTCAGCTGTTACTTGTATTGTGGGAGTTGCTTGATTTGCATGAGCTCGCCTCTTTTGGTGGGTACTGGCTGCAATTGCAACAGGAGAGAGATTTTTGGCTCTGAAGATTGTACAGGCTGAATTAAAATAAATAAGAGGCCCAAACCAACCAACCAAAATAAAAACCACACCAAAGGAAACGTTGTAGGGAGATACAGCTGGTCAGTGCGAGGGTCCTGGCTGGAGCACGGTGCTTGTACCACAGCATCTCTGTTCTCAACTGGTCCTGGTGCTTCCTGGCAGACATGGGTGCTCCAGGTGAACACCCTGAGCCCTCCCAGCAGGTACCACTGGCATCTGGAAAGATGCTGCTTTGTTCCATCACCCAGCAGAGCAATATAGCGAAATTCCTGCAGCAGTAAAGTGCGGATCTGACAGGGCGGCTTCGCCTTTCTCTTGTAAATCCTCTGGCAGGAGCCTGATGTGATTCTTGCCAAATGCCTCTGTAAGCGGTAGGAAGACCCGAGGGGTTTCGGGAGCAGGATGAGTGCCCGGAGAGCTGGGCAGTGGGTCAGAATTGGCCTTTTTCGCTGTGTCTCAGGGCTTTGAGCTCACATCTCCTGGAAGGCAGCGGAGCCTGATGCTCTTGGCTCCCAAGTCAAACGGGATATGGACGCTTTGCGAGCTTGTCCAATGTGACCTCTCGTAGGGTGTGAGACGAGCTTCACGCAGTTCGTTTTCATCTCACAACAGCAAGAGCACTCAACTTCACATAAAGCTGTTTTGCTTTGCTTCTGTTCAAAAGGCTTAGCGATTCCTGGATGTGTGGTTTGAATTTTCTCACTTTCTCCTATGCATGTGTTCCATGGACCTTTAATTGCCATTTGCTGTTTGCCCCCAGGTGGGATGGGGTCACCCTGCCCTGATTTTGGGTGCGGGAGGGTGGTTGGTGTTTCTGTAGACAAGTGATGATACGTGTGGATAGTCCTGGCAAGATCCTGCCTTCTGGATCAGACAAAACAAATTCATCCTCTGAAAAAGTCCATCTAGAAGGACAGGACCCTTTAAGAATATATAGTTATCAGTCTCTCTAATCTTAGGTGTCTGTCACCTGTAGCCAAGTTGTAAAATATAGATGTCCAGAGGGGCCGGAGCCATTCAATAGAGCTGCTGCTGGAGTTCTTACCATTAATACTGAGCCTGGGGGCATCACTCCTGCGGTCAGCGGTCTGGAAAACCACGTGCGGCTCTCTGACTTGGACAGAATTTGGGTGAATATGAGGACAGGCTGGAGCAGGGCTGGGGTTTCCAACAGCTGCCACGTGGGACCCACAAAAGGTGTTTCGCTGGTGCTGGGGGAGCAGTTGGATCGCTGGTTCCTGGTATTTACCTAAATATACTTTTGGGTTGTCGCAGCTCCTGTTGTATGTGATAAAGAGTTGGACGAAAGGTCCATCGATCAGGCGGTTCTCACAATCCATCTCTGTCTGCTTGTCCAGACGGTGAGTTTGTGGCTTTGGTGACACCGCGAAGCTGCATTGGGGGAAAAGGTGCGATAGCGGTGAGTACGGGTGTGCGGATCTTCCTGCGTTTGTGTGAGTGTGCAAATCCCCGTGCGAATATGTGACACACTTGGCCGGCTCCTCTGCTCCAAGTCCAAAGCTGGGGGTGAACCTGCCCCGTGTTTTGGTTTTGCAGGGAGCAGCCCCCCAGGTTTGAATACACGTGGCATTCAAACCCAGCATGGGCATCTGTCATAGAGAAAGATGCTGAAACTTGTAAAATTAATAATCAAAACACCAAAAAAAACCCACAACAAACCAACAATGAAGGCAACTAAAGAGCAGAGAGAATCTTGTTTCTAGAAGCAAGCCCCTGAGTTTCTTAGGAAAAGTGAAATATCTCCCATAGTTGTTGTTGGAGCTAAACTTGACTTTTCTAACAATGAAAAATGGTGTTTGGTACCGTTAGATAGCGTACGGAAAACGGTCGTATTTATGAGATACTTGTTATTTCTTTTACTGTGTCATATTCAAAATACAGCACACGTTAGGAATGAAATTGCATTGCATGCAAAGATTCTTGCACTGACAGAGAAATGAAACACTTTATCCCTAAAATAGGAGGGAATAATATATTGAAAATAAAAAACATCAATTCTGCTAACGCGCACACAGAAAAGAAGGTTATATCTTGTGGCTCTAAAGTAGAACTTAAAACCAGACATAATAATGCAGTTGTACAAGAAACTTTTGTTTTAGAGAGCAAGCTGGGGAAAAAGGATGTGAGATTTCGATATAGATTCATTATAATGCAGTTAACAGAGAGCAATATTAAGGACTGACAATAAAATTGGCCAGCAATAAACGGGGATTATAGTGACCTACTTTTTAAACTTAAAATAACTCAGATTGAAATATTTATTTGTTTTATAGAAAGCTTTAGAGCTGGGGCGATGTCACGGCAGAGGTGCAGCCCCCACGGGTGGTCAGGTAGGACTGGGGTGGGAACATGAGCCTGTGATGCTGTCAACTCTGTTGGCTTTGGACGTGTCCACTGTGCTCAAGCTGGTCCCATCTAGCACAAGTGTGACCTGGGGGTTCATCTGGAGAACGGGAGCTGAGGGGAGACCTTCTGATCTCTGAACTGCCTGAAAGGAGCTTGGAGCCAGGGGGGTCGGGCTCTGCTCCCCAGGAACAAGCGCCAGGAGCAGAGGAATCGGCCTCAAGTTGCGCCAGGGGAGATTGAGGTTGGATCTGGGGAACAATTTCTTCCCCAAAGGGCTGTGGGGCATTGGACCAGGCTGCCCAGGGCAGTGCTGGAGTCACCATCCCTGGAGGGTTGGACAGACAGACATGAAGTTCTCAGGGACACGGATTAGTGCCAGAGTTAGGTTAATGCTTGGACTCAGTCATGTTGAGGGTCTCTTCCAACCAAAATAATCCCATGATTCTCTCAGCTGGTCTGTTAAGTGTGGAAATCATTAACTTCACCCAGATGGAAAAATTCTCTCATTGTCCTGCTCCAAAGGGAGCCTGCAATGGTTTCCTCTGCATGACGAGCGCATGCGGTGGTGGCTCTACCTGCTGCTGCTCACCGGCCTGCTGGCTCCGTCCTCCCGTCTCTGCTCTGCCCCGCTCCCCTGTCTCTGCTGTCGTCCCTCGTTTGCCGTCCCTCACATCTGTGCAGGGCCGGGCCGCGCTGACGGCTCTTGCCGGGGCTCTCTCATCATCGATACGTACGTCGGGAAGATCAAGGAGCGCTCTGACAATGGGGACATTGTACCCGGTTTCTGCAGCCTGGCTGGGGGAACGAGCCCACCTCCCCATCCCCGTGTCCCCGCTGCCCGGCGGTTCCTTGGCCAGGTGACGTGGGTCTGATGCCGCAGACGTGTGGGTGAGGTGTTGGAGTGGGATTGTGGCAGCTTTTGGCCAGTAAGGTAATGGAGGGGAACACAGCTGTTTGAGCAAACAATGCGGTAAAAGGGGGTGCAGGATTTGAGGTCTCCTGTGCACACAGATTTGGAAAGCGTGTGGCTATGGAGGTCTCTCTCATACAAATTGAACACAATGATTTAATTCATGACTTGAAGTAAAACCTCTGCCTGGGGTTTTGGTGGATTTGCTTATATACTCAATGGTCTCTTTTGAAATTCTCTTTTCTATTAC
This sequence comes from Patagioenas fasciata, assembly GCF_037038585.1. Classification (NCBI taxonomy): domain Eukaryota; kingdom Metazoa; phylum Chordata; class Aves; order Columbiformes; family Columbidae; genus Patagioenas; species Patagioenas fasciata. Next base: position 2,735,440 of record NC_092529.1, on the reverse strand, counting down.
TGGCATCAGCTTTCTCAGAAGAGGTTTGCCAGGGAGCTTGCTGCATCCTCTCAGGGGTGCTTTTCTTTCCTTCACCTTCTCCGTTTTGCCTTTCTACTCTTGCTCTGTCTCTTTCCCTTCTGTTTTATTGCAATCCACAGCTTTCTTCCAAACACCCCATCCCTCTCCAGCTTCTCCTCTTGCTTCCTCTGGGGTTGCATCCACTGTACGTGGGGTTTATTCCTCCTCTCTGGTTGTACGTTCTGTTTCATTTTGTTAGCATATTTCCACCTCGCCCTTTGTCTTCCTCATTCTCTAGATTTTCCTTCTGTTTCCTCACACTTTCTTCTCACGTGATTTTTTGGGGGAATTTTCCATTATCTTCTTCCTTCTCCCTCACCAGTTTGCCATCCTTCCTTGCACTGTCTGCTCCCTGCTTATCAGCCCCTTCCCTTCAGTCCCTTCTGCCATCTCCTTGTCCCTCCAGTGCTGTATCTCTGAAGTGAGATGGTCAGGCTTGAGGGCCACCAATCTGCAAAGAGACTTGTGGTTTCGCTCCACTGTAGATCTCCTCTTCTTGAGCTCCTCCTCACTTTGATGGTCACCAGACGCTGGAGAAGTTGGGTGTTGATGTCTCTGCTTGGGCAACCCCTGGCAGCCAGGACAATCATGGAGAACAGAGTTGGGGCACATGAGATGTGTTCTTTATTCATTTAAATGGCATCATCCAACCGAGGAGTAAGATGACGTTTTGGCTGCTGTTGTCCTGTGAGGTACCAGGTGATTGGGTTGCAGGTATTAATTGAAGATGATGTTCAAAGAAGTTTGTGTGGGTGGTCTCTCAAGAGGCAACAGAGGTAAGCAGAAGGACCATGGCCAGACCAGCGCATGACGGGCAAATAGCTTCATACCTGGTGCCAAGAACCAGGCTGGCAACCTTGTATATGTCCCAAAGAGCCCAATATGATGTGTTGGTCTTCACACCACCCCTGCACGTGAACAGGAGGGTCTCTGTGTGCGGTCACTGGGAATAACCTCACTGGCTTTCTCCTTGAGCTGGTAGAGGTAAGATAGGATCTGCTAATGGGCCTGACCTTCCAGTTTGGACAAAATGATGTTGAGCCCTGTCTGTGCTGGTGTGGTGTAAGCAGGGACATGGTTTTATCTTGTGAGGCGGTTTGCACCTTCTCCCCTGACCCCACCAGACCTCATCACCCAAGAAACGCTGGGATTCATCAACTCGATGGGAAACTTGCTGCAGATACAGAGATGCTTAGGGAATGATTTAGATGAATGATCATAGGATTGAGCCTGATGAAACCCCATTCCTGACCGTTCAAGAACATTCTCTGCTTTCTTTTCCGGGCTGTTTTTCCAGTCTTTTCCAGAGTGCGTAGCGTTACTCTGCCCCGTGGTCCAGCCGTGTCTCACCCGGGCACGGCTGCCGCTCGGTGCCAGGTGACGTGGAGCAGTTACTAGGCTGGGCCACTGTAAAATATTCTTTATCAAAAACAACCATTGCAACGAGTGCCGTAATTCTTGTGACCCTTCCACTTTGTTTTCCTATAGGAATATTTCTGCTTTATATATTTTTAAAATATCTCTCTCTCCAGACTCTCCATCCCAGCCCCACTGCCCGCGATCCCTGTGCGGAGCAGGACGAGGACTGAGTGACAGGCTAATAACCTGCTCTGCCTCTCGCTCGAGCCCGGTGGCAGGTGTCCCAGGGCCCCTATTGAATGCCACCATCCAAAAAAAAACATTATCAACAATCTTCCTTCAACAATGATTTATTATTGCCATAATTTGCCTTGGTACAATGAGCCGCAGAGCGTATTTCTGCACCCGGCTGACAGGGATTTGATGGCTCCAGGTTCCTATTTTATTTAGTCTTGAGCCTAATATGATTTGGTTACCCTCGCCCCCTCCTTCCCGTCCCTCTCCTCCCTCCCCACCAAACCTTTTCTCATTTTGTTTTGTTTTCTATGAGTGTGTGTTTCGCATAACCCTGGGCCGGCTGACAGCGCTTGTAAAAACCAGAAGTCGATCTCGCAGTGGCTTTTCACCATTAATCAAGCTGCCTGGAATTGGAAAGTAACACTGACAGGCTTTTATCTTGGAGAGAAGGAGGATGGCAGATGTATTTTATGGTGGATGAGCCTTCACGGCTTCTATTAGACTGGGACTTCAGTGGAACAAGGTGGTGGTTTGGGGGAGGAGGGGAGCGAGGGGGGAGGAGAAGCCGGGGAGCAGCCTATAGATAAATAGATCCGTCAGTCAGGCGATGTGGAGGTCTCCAGGCGGCCAGCCATTGTAGGTGACAGAAAAGGCAATCAAAGACAAAACAAATCAAAAGGTACATCTTATCAGCAGCAGGCCAGCTGGACTTCCACCGCACTCGGAGGCCCCGCCGAGGGCAGGAGAAATTAATCGTGCTGTCGAGGCCGGAGAAATTGTCGCGGCGGAAGGTCCAAGTTCAGGCGAGCGGAGGTGGCCGGTGCTGGAGGAGAGGAGCGCGGAGCCACCATCCTGCCACCTCGCTCCCTCCCTCTCTCCCCCGAGCCACGGGCTCCTGACAAGAGCATTCATCGTGCGATGATAGCTCGGCACCTATGATTGGTACCTTTAATAATATAGCCCTCGCTCAGCTGTCACCCTGAAAGAACAATTTTTCCTCCCGCTTTTCCTCGATGCAAAGATACATCTGTAATGAGAAGGGTGACAGAAAGTGGGAGCGCGGGGAGCCAGGGAAAGTTTGGAAGAACATTAATCAAAAAGTGAAGCTGGAGGTGATGCTGGCTGCTCGCCGTGCCTGTGCCTCCGGTGGGGACAGAGGCGGCTTTGAAGCTCCTCTCGTGTTCCCTGGCCTGTGGCTCTTTGGGACACCCTTGACAGGGGATACGGATCCTTCACCCACCCTGGGAGAGAATCATAGAATAGTTTGGGTTGGAAGGGACCTTCAAAGCTCATCCAGTCCAGCCCCTGCCATGAGCAGGGACATCTTCACCAGCTCAGGTTGCTCAGAGAAGCAGCTTTGAAACCCCCCATCCTCCTGCAGGGCAGGCCTGGTTGTGATGGGTGGGATGGGTGAGTAGCCCTGTACACGCTGAGTCCTTGGTGTAAACCAGCACAAACTGTGTGCATTGGATTTACATTGGACAAGGATCTCTTTTTGCCTCCACAGAAAGAAATAGGTGGTTACATGTCCTGTGAGTTTCCCTGCAGCGGGGATCTACTTTTGTCCTGCTCTGGATGATCCTTTGGATCCATCCAGACTCAATCTGTGTTCACTTTTGGGTCCCTCATGCCACGAAAGCCCTTGAGGTGCTGGAGCAAGTTGAGAAAGGGAACAGAGCTGGTGAGGGGCTGGAGCACAAGTGTGATGGGAGCGGCTGAGGGACCTGGGGGTTCAGCTGGAGAACAGGAGCTGAGGGGAGACCTTCTGATCTCTGAACTGCCTGAAAGGAGCTTGGAGCCAGGGGGGTCGGGCTCTGCTCCCCAGGAACAAGCGCCAGGAGCAGAGGAAACGGCCTCAAGTTGCACCAGGGGAGGTTGAGGTTGGATCTGGGGAACAATTTCTTCCCCAAAGGGCTGTGGGGCATTGGACAAGGCTGCCCAGGGCAGTGCTGGAGTCACCATCCCTGGAGGGTTGGACAGACGGACATGAGGTTCTCAGGAACATGATGCAGTGCTGGGGGTGGGTTATGGTTGGACTTGGTGATGTTGAGGGTCTCTTCCAACCAAAATGATTCCGTGATCCCCATCCTCACCCTTAGCAGTGCTGTGCAGAAACCGCCCGATTTCCCCACAGGGGCAGTTTTGCCTCCCAGGCCGCGCTGCCCTTGTCTCCGGGCTGCAGTGCCCGGGCCCCAGCCCATCACACTCTTTTGGAAGATGCTTGTGTGATTCCCCAAAGGCTCCCTGAAGCCCTGAGTTATGGGCCACGTGTGGTGGGGGTTGGCTGGGAAAGTTTGGGGGGGTATATTGCACCCCTGATGTAAAAGAGACCCCGGCAGGCTGTGGGCTGCGGAGAGCAGCAGGAGCGTAAATCTGCGGGAGGCACAGAGAGCGCTTGTGTTTGTTGTATTTAAGGAACATGTCTATTTTAATTTAAGGGATAAACAGCATCGTCCTCAAACGCGGTTACCTCCTGTGGTTTTCAGCAGCTTTCCAGGCTGCCCAGCTCCGCTCTGCGGTTGTCAGTCCCTCCCTGGGACGAAGCCCTTGGGCTTGAATTCTTCAGCATTAGCATTTGGCAGTCGGTCCTCTCGTTCTGCGTATTTGCTCTCTTGTACCTACAACTGATTTGCTAATCTGCATCTGGTTTTGTTTTTATCCTAATAAAAGTGGGGATTATAGGCAGCTCTGGATCAAACAGGTTTGTCTGTAAAAGCTGGGGTGCTGCTCTCTGCGATCCATCGTCCCAAATCCCCGCGGATCAGAAGGAAAGCAGGGAGGGTTAGGCAGCATCTCCCAGAGAAGTAGTTTGTTCTATATGGTTTCCAAAAATTGAGTGGTGATTACTTTCTGCCTTCTCCCTGAAGTGGATAACTCCCGCAGACAGGAGTTGGTGGGTGTGCGAACCATATGGCTGGGATAAATATTGGTAATAAGTGGTGGTGAAAACAGTCCTTGAGGAACATTCCCCTCATCCCTGCAGGAAAGTTGAAGCCGGGATGGATGAGCACGGCTCCCGCAGGGAAGGGGAGCTCTGGTCTGCAGCACAACCTGTGTGCTGAGCTGGTATTGAACATTGTACCGCACTGCTCGGGCGGGTACAGAGCGTGGGAGGCAGAGCCAGGCCCAAAAATGGCCAAAATGACCTCAAATAAAGTCCATCCTCACCGTCTGGATCCCCAGCAGCCTCACTGCAGCCAGTGCAGGTTTGAAGCAACATTAAGCGGAACCAGAGCTTCATTTATATAGTAAACCCAGTGAATCATAAAACCAAGCAGGTGTCAAAGTGCTTTGTTGGCGTGTGGTTGATCTCTTGCTAACTCTGAAGTATCAGACCAAAGAACTAGACGCTGCATGAAGTCTGACCAGAGAGGTTGTCACCTTGGGCAAGATGCATTTGCACATGAGATGAGGTAATGTTTGCATCATATTTATGGTTATGGCAGAACACAGATACATTGCAATATTTTGATTGCTTTTGCAGATGGGATCAAATTGTCCCTTAATCGCATTAAAGAAATCAGGTTACAAGCCGGCTGCTGTAGCACCATTCCCCTAAGATGATTATGAACAATTTGGTCCTGTCTGCAAACGTCTTAATGAAATGGGGAAACTACTCAACGTAGTTGAATTTGCAGTGTAGAAATGACTCGGTCTTTGGTCTCCTGCTCTTCCCCGTATACAAGACCAGTCTCTGGCTCTTGTAACTTCCCGCAGCACTGAAGGTCACAGGATAGCAAACCCCCATCCATCCTCCCTGTGCTCTGTCTGGAGTTCTTCCTCTGCTGCCCAGCAGGAGCCCCTGCCACATGTGGACATTGGGAGAGCTGAGACACCCCAGAATGATCATCTCTGCTCCTCTCTGGCTCCTGACGTGGCAGGAGCTGAACTGTGCACAGGTTGTTGCCACCACCGCTGTGTCCAGGGTTGCCCCACGGTGTGTTCTTCATCCCGCTCCTGCTGGAGAGCGGCTGCAATTCCGTCAGACAATGGGAAATCGTTTCACTATGGTTGAGATTTTCCTGGCCAACCTGAAATCCTTCAGCTGGCCAGAGCTCTCGCTCTTTCCCTGCCCAGCAAAGGTCAGCACAGACTCTTTGGGCTTTTGCTGGCGTGTCCTGGCAGCACCTCTCCCACCTCCTTGCGTTCTGCGTGGGATGGCTGGTGGAGGTCAGAACTAGGAGCCCATTGCAAAAACCAGCGTGACACCAGACCGTGGAAACCACAGAGGGTTTATTTAACAGGGTGCTTCAGACTACCGAGCGTATTTGTTTGTTTTCTCCCCCCCAAATGTGTGAGAAGGAGCTGGGACAGCCAGTCCCCAGGGATGTCCGCTGCTCAGAGCTGCGTTAGACACCAGCACGCTGCCCGTCTTCCCTGGGAAGGCTGGAAGCTTTCCAGGAGGGAAATGAGCCCTTGCTGTGCGGGCACCCGGCGTCCCAGGCAGCCGAGCTGTGGCCCCAGCTGGGACCTCCAGCCACAACCAGGAAAGAAAGCACAGCAATCGCATGTGCTCGGCAGATGTCCGACTGGGGCCAGACACGAGCTTGCTAGACAGCCTTAAAAACCTTTTCTCATATACTTCATCTTCGTCGCAGCGCTCTGGGGCTCAATTCAGTCACCTGAAGATGTGTCTGGAGGTGAGGCAGGTATCTCCCATTTTTCTTAATGCTGTTTTAGATGCTTTTGGCCACACGAGACCTAAAGGTGCGGGGAATCAACTTTGAGGTGCTACCAGACCATGGCATCTGCACAGGAGGCACGTACACGGGATTTATGTGTTCCCGCTGTCTCGGAGCAGGATCCGCGCGCAGCACCGCTCCGCGTCGAGAGGAAATCACAGCTTATAATATTCAACGGGTTACTAGAACCCCCACCCACCCCAGGTTTAATATTAGAACTATTTTTCACGCTGAAACCGAAATAGTACAAAATATGGGCCTGCTGTAATTGTTGTTAGATTATGTGTCACCCTGATAAGATGTAACAAATATTTTCCTGCACAGCAGGGCCCGTTTCCCTGCGAGTAATGGATGGAGAAACTTCTCACGGCGTGCAGGCAATCGGTCGTAAAACTTCGCTTAGAAGATTAATGCATTAGGTGCAACCTTTGTGGAAAATAGGGAGAAAAGAATTAAACTAATAGTTTGTTTTTTCACGTTTAATATTAATAACCAAGCTTATTTAGTAGGAATGTTCCTGGCTGCCTGTGCCTTCCCCCTTGAAGGGGCAGCTTTGTGCCAAATAAGTATTTCTATATATTTTTAAAAGATCCTTCATCGGGCGCTGCTGTATGCGGTGCGGTGCTTCTTTCAACAGAACTATTTTTATCGGGAATATGAAAGACTATTTTCATGGGCAGAGCTTTGACATCAATAAGTCTGCCGGACGTCACTTAATAGGCCAGATAAACATTCGCTCACCATTTAGCGTGGAAGGATTTTCCCTTTATATCGCAGCTTTACGTCTTTTGTAGACACTAAATGGCTGTTAGAGGGATGGGACAGCGCTCCCGTGCGGGGCAGAGGCTTTTTGCTGCTGTACAAACATTCATGTGCAGAAGGGAAAACCGGGGCCCGTCTTGTTGGGAGCTGATTTGCACTGAGTTGGGTCCCCCAGCAGCAGAACCGGGCGCTCAGGAGCACGTCAGGAGGTGACAACAGCCCTACAAGGGCCAGCGCTCTGACACGGGCTGCAGCCGACTTGGCAGATCTCAGGATGGTCTTCGTGATGTAGTAATAAATAGATATGCATATTTTTAATTGCTCAAGGTGTGGGAAAATTGGCAGTTTAGATTGATTGCTGCTGCTTCCCCCTCTCATGTATTTTGAGATCTTCTTTTCCTCCTCAAGTCAAGCTCTGCGCCCGCAGTCGGTCTCAAGTGACAGGCGCCATCAGTCACGGAGCTGGGGTCGGACAGAACCGCTCGTTTTCAGCGTGTGGTACCCGAGTTCACTTCTTCCTCGCTCTTTCCGTGCTCTCCGGGCTCTCGCAGCCCCTCCAGCTGGAGTTTTACAGAGAATCGCTTGTTTTACTACTTGTGAGAACAGGTATTTCTTCCTGGTTTTACAGAGCTTGAATTTTGATAAAGAACACTTGCTAAGCAAAGAAATAATTGCTTTGCCGAACAAAGAGTTTCTACCTCCTCTTGCCTATGGTGGGAAGGGTCTGAAGGTCTCAGTGTCCCAGAAGGTCCCGCCCTGGTTGGTCTTTTGCTGCTATGTGAACAAAGAATTTCTCAGTAAAAAGCCAAGGCCATCAAACATTGATTGGGACTTCGAACAGCTCCGGCATTCAGAATTATTCAGGGCTTATTCAAACTTCTTTCTGAATCGATCAGTTAGATATTCCAGGAAAACTCAAAGAAAAATTGTACTTATGTTCTGAAATACTGACATTTATCATTGCCAAGGGGCACTTTCAAACTGTGACAGGGTCTCCATCGTGCCACAGAACACAACACCCTGCTGCTGTAAAAAGAGATTTAGAAGCGCTGTGAAAATTAGTCTGATGATAATTGTGACCAATTGGAGTCAGTAACAGAGAGGGGTTGGAGGTTTCAAAGTAGGGCTGCTCCTTGGCCAAAAATATTCATGGATGAATGAAAAAGTATTCATTAAAAAATCTCTTGTCGCTACTGTTTAGTTGCAGCCATACAGAAAGTAGATGGATTATTTAAAATACAACAGCTGATTGGGGCTGGCTGACAGAGTGCTGAATTGTACACTGAAGAACGGGACAGGTTTTTACATGGCTGAGATGGTAAAATGTGATCAAACATCATTCAATCCAAACCATCCCGCTCTGCTTTCTGTTCCCCAGCAGTCTCTGCTGTCCAGTGCATCATTGGTGATGGCCACAAACAGCCCTTGGGTGCAAGGAGACGCAAACCTCCGGAGCAGGAGGGGGTGCAGACAGCGGTTTGCAGCAGCTGGATTCCTTTCCTAAGAAGTTGATGGCTGTGTTTATGTGTTAGTTTTACAAGTGAGAACTCTGCGATTTAACAAGGAAGCTTTGTTGTATTTGATCCATAGAACCTCTTAGGGCACTAATTAAATACCAGAGGTGTTTTCCAACTTCCCCCCCACACCTTTTAATATAAAAAAAAAAGGCAAAAGAAATGGCAAATGGCAAAGCCATTGCCAGTGTCTGCCTCCCGTGATCCTACCGCGATCGTCCCGGTGTGCAGAACCACCGACTGGCCGTGCAGGACTCGAAGGAGGCTCAGTAGCTCTGTGTGTGTGTTTGGTGCTTGTCAGCAAGCTTCTCATTAACACTTTGATGAGGTAAAAGTATTAATTGAAAATTTTTCTTCACTTTGCAGCTGCTAAAAAGAAAAAGGGTGTTTAAAACTGGGCTCCTGTGACAAGTTATGATTTCTTCCACTCCCACTCTGCCCTGAGAACTACGCTCATGTAAGTGAGTGTACATGAAGTCTTTTAAATCACTGAAGGTTCTAACAAAGAACGTGAGGTGAGTTATTTTATAAAGCCGCTACTTTTTTCCTGGTTCATCTATTTACAGATTTGTATTTCAGCGTTACAAGGGTCTTAATCTTTAAATCATTTATCCTCAGGGTGCTGTGGAACAATCCACACCCTACAGACCCAGGAAGCACGTTCTGCGAACAAGAGACTAAGGCGAAGTTCATACAAAGTCTGTGCAGAGCAGGGTTTCAAACCTTAATTATTGCGTTCTTCTTTTCACTTTCGTTCTGCTAACTTTCACTTTTACATATGAATACTCAGACATTTTTAGTTGGTGATTTTTCTTTTATTTTTTTCTGATCTTAGGTGATCAATAAAGTGGGGGCAGAACATTGTGGAAAAATGGCTGCCCATGATGGACAGGAACCCTTATTCAATCTGCTTTGTGAAAACACAAAGAAAGGCTAAGTTAGTTACTCTGGAAGAAAGGCTTTAAATAGGGCTATTATGTATTTCTGCATTCTCCCTCAGAAAATGAAAATCAAGACCTACCAAAGAGTAAACACTTTGGAAAGGTCCATTTACCATTTCTTTGCTGTGGGTCTATTTTTATGTTGCCAATCCACTTTACTCATGTTTGGCTTTGTTAAGTCCAGCTGCTGTACCTGTTTCTTTAGGCAGGTGAACACCCAGGGGCAAACACAGGGAAGCTTCCAAGATTCGTGAAATATTTTATTAGAAAGCACTTCAGACAAACTTTGATTAAAAAAAACAGGTTCTCAATCCGTAAAAGGAAACTATCTGAAAGCAACATTCCTAAAGAAAATAGACTGTTCTTAAGCGTCAACTTTAATTAGAGCTCTTCTGTAATGAAGTCTAAAGACAAAACTGATGGGTCAAGAGCTATTAATGTCATATATATGCTCATAAAAGGGAGACTAAGATGTTACGCAGACATCATGGTGCATCTTATTATTGATAGTGAAACGGGAACACTTGATCGCTAACTCTGGTCTGACAAAGCAGTCCAACTCTTAAATATTTTTCAGTCCCCAAAGAGACAAACCATTAACATTTCTCATTCAGCAATTAAACCAGCCCTGGGTGAGGGTTAACGCCGCTTCAAAGCATCTAACGCGATAAACTCTTCATTTCATGTACTTCTCCTGTTGTTCAGCCAAGATTTTTGCTGAGGATTTGGCATCGTAGAAGAGTTCATTGATCTCTTCAATGTGCTCTTTCTCGATGCTGTCTTTGCCGTTGATCTTGGCCAGCAGGTTGGCCGGGGTCAGTAACTGCACGGCGTACCTGCGGTCAAACGGGGGAAAATTACAGTTCGGTGCAGCCCAGTGGACTGAATACACGTATAAAGAATCTGCAAGACCCTCTAGCACGTACATTCTATGAAGGAAGAGCATCACAGTTCTTTTTTAATGTTAGCATTGTTCTTAGCCTAACTTTATGGGAGAGGGTTGTCTCACTTCAAGACTGAGTTATCCTACTGTGTTTTTATCCCAGTCATATTTAAGAGCAAAGCCAACCCAGCTCAACTTACCTTAGGGTTGTCTTGGTACCAATTTCCCCCAAATGGTTTAGAGATTCTTCACTGATATTAATTCCTTCTGTCTGAGCACGAAGTTTTATGATCTGTTGGGATGAAGAAGCGAGATAGCAGCCCGGATTAGCAAATGAGCACGCTGTGCTACTTAGTTTAGTAGCTGGAAACTGTCAGCTTCGAGATGAGATGTGTGGTAACACGGGATGGCCTGGAGTTAGCCCGGTGTAACTCAGCGCTGAACCAGAATTTGTAGTTTTAAGTCTTTGAATAGGCAAATATAACATCGAAAAATGGAAGAGCACAAAAGGCAGGTAAAGTAACACATCTGGACCGCTAACCCTTCATGACAACTGCACGCAACTCAGTCTGTCTACTAATAAGGAGCAGGAAATAAGAAGTTATACAAGAAAACAGAAGAAGTCTGCAGGAAGCAGCAGCCGGAGCCTCGTGGGCAGCTACACCCGTTAGTTACTGAATTGTGCAGCGTCTCGCTGCAGCTGCACAGCAGAGCCCTCCTGAAAGCTACGCCCTTCCCTTAGCAGCTCACAACACACTTTTTATTCAATTGACAAGAAGATAGTAAAATAAATCAAAAAGTTACTTTCTATGATTCACCTATTCCGGCAAGAAGAAAAAAAATCACTGAGAAGAATCTAATCTTTCAAGAACAGTCTCAGGCTTGTACCAGTCTGAAGATCTTTACAAAGTTGGAGAGCAAGATATCACCAATAAGCCTGAGCATATGAAGCTGTAACAAAAGTGGCACAAGTCTCTCGGTAGCCCGTATTACCAGCTGAGTGATAAGGGGCAGACTGGATAATGATGTTGTGTTGTAGTGCTGAGATAACTCTGGAACTGCAAGCCTCATATAATACAGGTATTTTTCACTTTGGCAGCTTTGTAAACAAGATATCAAGAAGCGCTCGTTTAAATTAAAGCCGTAAAAATGCGTTAGGGGAGTCAGGGTAGGGAACAGAGTAAAAGAGAAGGGCTTGAAATGGCAGGAAGTTTTGCTCAGATATTAATACTGAATATTGGCAATGCTGCTGCAAATTGCAGTTTAAATGTGAAGGGTTTTTTTGTATTGTTTAGATCACTCAAATATCACTTTCCATTCATTTAAATACTGCTACTTTACTCTTCCCCTTCTAGAAACAAGGTATCTTGAATGCCACATGTTTAACAGCTCTTTTAAAATAACTTTTTATCTAGCAATGGGGTGGAACCTTCCTGAAGGATTGGGGCTCAAGCTGTTAACCCAGCACATGCGCATACATCAATAAGTTGCTATAAAATAGGAAAAGAAGTGTTTATACATCAGGAACAAAAAGTCCCACTTATAAGCTGTACTATCTAACAGCAGGCACATATGCAAAGAAGTTTGATTACAACACTACCTGACTAGAACAGGGATAAAAGTGAATTTCCTGCCTGTTCTGGTCGCAGTAAGGTAACTGTGGGTCTTGTTCTCCCAGCAGAGCGACACGCTGGGATTTCTACTTTATCAACACAAAGAGAAATATTCTGAACTGCTTATGAACAAACGGACAATTCTTGTGCCGATAAATCAATTGTGAAAGGCCCAGGCGAAGTCTCACACACAGACATCGCAGTGAAAACTTCTTCCTAGCATGAAAGAAAAATTTCAGCAAAAATAGGGAAATGAATTTATGGACATCTTATTTTTAAACCTCCTCAGTTGTATGTAGTTAGAAACCAATGTGAAGTGTAACAGCTCCTCTTCTCCCAAGAGGAGTCATCGTTCAAAAGCCTTAATTTAAGGGTAGATGAGATTATATGACTGTAGGAACACGATTTATGTGACATAATGTCTGGACTCTGTTTTTAGCTTTAGGAAATGCTACTGTAAGCACTCCCTTTGCCCCTGGGCAGAGTGGAATCACAGCACTTAGCCAGCTCTTCAGAAAATGAGCAGTGTATTATCTGCATGGTAATAGAGCGTGCTAGGCAGGTATTACACAGAACAACCTCAACAAAAAGTAACTCTGAGTACATCCCACTAACTACACAAAATTCGCATATAGAGAAGTCCAAACAATGGTCTCTGACATCTCCAGACTCAGTAAAGGTCATGCTTTAAGATTTGGTTTGTATACAAACAAAACATAATTGTACTATTAAATCACCGGGCTGCTTCTACTGTCATCTATACCATAATGCTTTAAAATGCTTAGGTACCAAAAAAATCATCCTGAGAGTGGCTCACAAGAGCCGCATGTGCAAAGCCCCTCAAACCAAGTGAAATGAAGCTTTGCATCTCCGTTTATATTCGATAAATGCCTCGGCTTCACCCTGGCACGTATCCAGCAGCAGGAGACTATTATCTCGTGACAACGCTCTCCTCCATTGACACTATCTCTTAAATAATACAAAGAATTGACATGATATACCATAATGCCTTCTGCATTGTGTCACTCCGCAGCATTGAGACGCTAATGAGGGGGATCTTTGACACGATGCCTCATAATGGACCCAAGTATTATAATCGATACACAATACAGCATGATGGCCCCACAGGAAAAGTTTCAGGCATTCAGAAGCGTATCTCCGCAACACTTACTGTGCTTACATTTCTAAACTTGACTACGAGCATGGAAATCCTCTCAGTTTCAGGAGACAGCTCTAGCAGGTTAAAGCTACAGTACAGAGCAAAGAGGGAAAAACGCAGCAGGTGGAGTTGCGTTCTGCAATCCCTCTCATCTCTTGTGTGGAGAACAGCCTGAGGTCTGGGATTAAAGGTCCCAAAATGTGACACTTCATCTCATACCGACTTCAGTTTTGGGCCCCTCATGCCAAGAAAGCCCTTGAGGTACTGGAGCAAGTTGAGAGAAGGCAACGGAGCTGGGGAAGGGGCTGGAGCACAAGTGTGATGGGAGCAGCTGAGGGGAGACCTTCTGATCTCTGAACTGCCTGAAAGGAGGTTTAAAAAGCGCTTAGACGAGCTTCTTATGGACATGGTTTAGTGCTAGAGTTAGGTTAGGTTATGGTTGGACTCGATGATCATGAGGGTCTTTTCCAACTGAAATGATTCTATGACTGGAAAAGCACTACTCTCCGGAAATCTGCAAACTCTATGGAAAGAAATCTGTGCAAAACCAAAGGTCAGCTAACAATTCGTGCTATTTCACGCAAGTGAGATGTCGCATTCAGCTCTAGATACACTCACCACTACAGCTCATCAGTGGGTGGAAATCAGAGGGATTGCACGCAGATTTTAACCACTCTACTGGAAGCGGTTACTCCAGCAGCATGCATTTAGGAAGTGGTAAGCTTTCTGGCACAAACCCTGGTGACCACAAAGTGTCAAAGAGCTCTATAGGAGCAGAATATTTAGAGATGGAGCAGTCATCTCAGTAGATTAGAACTCCAGGGACTTTTTAGAATTGCTCTTAAAATGCTGTGCATACCTGCTTCATTTCTTGGGGTGTATACAGCATGGTTCGGATAATCATCACTCTGTCCAGCAGGTCTAGCGGTATTCCATGAGGAGACACTATATCCTCTGTGCCTCTATAGGAGAAACCAAACAGAGAGATCAGATAATCTGAGTTCAGTAAATTGATTTTACTAAAATCACTTGTGACTGTGCATCTACTAGTTTACAATTCTTGTGTCTTCCCACAGAGACACACTCCCCAGGCAGAGACAGGAAACATGCTGAAGTTTGAATTGGACAGCCCGAGCAAAACAAATACTATTTCTGGAGCTCTTAAACATGTCACTCAGAAATACTTAGAGGTGGTGCTTTCCTTCATGTTTTCCTGCACTGTATTACAATACAGCCTTATCTAATGATGCCTTTGCAAAGAGAGCGCTGCAATGTCCACCTTAAACATTTCTGAAGGGCTTAGCACCTTCACTTCGAAGCAGAGGAAGATTAATACCAGATGAGCCACTAAAGAGGGAAAGGAATAGCTGGTTACACAGCTGAATTAAATAAATTCACAGAGTAGCAATCACTGCTAATGACAGCTTGTTTAGACATAATTAGACCTAGACCACAAATTAGCAGTAGGGTTTAAGGAAGGATCTGAAGGAGAAGAGCACTTCTACTCAACATGCAAAGAATGCATTGTGTGGGGGCAAAATATTGAAGCGGAGGCACGAATCGGAGCGGAGATGAAAAACGAGGTAGTTGGCAAGGTGACAGAATCACAAAAAGCCAAACCAACAGAGTAGGAAATAACGAAGGGTAGGGAGACGCTGAACATGCTTTAACAGTGAGAACAGGAAGCTTAAATCTGAAGCAAAGAGGACAGCAAACAGCAAAATGATCCAGAAGCAGCAGGAAACTGTAACATTAGAGGTTTGTAGCCCTGGTGCTTTTCATGTCCCTAATGTGCAAGCAACAGATGTGTTGAGGCATCCAATGAGAAAGGTAATTGTTACAGATCACCCAGGAAATAAGACAATTCAGAAGGTGTTGGAGAAAGAGGGATGTGTCAGTGGAAATAAAAGGAGGAATTCCATTCTGCTTTAACTCAGCCTGGCATTAAATGCTTGTTCTAGCGTGAAGCTCACAAGCAGTTCTCGAACACTAACACACCTTATAACCCAGGGATTATCACAGTTGACAGTATCAGAGACAAAAGCCTCCAGATGATAACTCTGCTGATACAGTTAATTTCTAAGGTTCATGGACAAATGCAACCTGGAAAATTCAACTTTAGACATCATACCTGATAATGCAGTTTCCGCGATTGGAAGCAAAGATGACGATGGGGGAAATGGAAGATTCCAGCGCTCGGTGCAGGTATGTGAAACATTCAATATCCAGCATGTGAACTTCATCTACAAAGAGTACACCTGGGACCAGCTCTGCGATGCCCTGATCGATGTATTTATTTACCACCTTATTTATCTCTCCTCGAAGTTTGTCTGAGAACAAAAAGAAACAGTCGTTCTGCTGGTGAACTATAGGTCTGTCTGAAAGACTTTAGGTAAGTAAAATTCTTATTGAATTTTTTCCTGGTTTGGAATCTTAGTGCCACAGGGAAAAGCATCCATAACATTAAAATTCTGTGGCATTCACCACAGAGACATCTGTGCAGCCAAATATTTCTAAACTTCTAGCACTTAACTGGGGTGCTCTGTCCCCTCACATGGCCTGTGAAAAACTATGAGTTTGGTGGGTGGGAAGTCAGTCAAACCTCAATTTAAACCATGAAACTTAATGAGGTTTCCAAGCACGGTTGAGAAGAACGTCACAGAAAAGATAAAATATTGCTACTGCATTTCAGCAAAGAAGTTGTGTTTAACAACAACAAAAAAGGGCTACGTAAGTTTCTGTGAACAGATGGATCTCAAAGCTATGCAAGATGTTACACTGATAAATCTGACATTGGAATAAGCAAAGTGATCTCTGGAACAGATGAGATACTTCAAAAGACCACCATTCCGGTTGGGTATTGAAACAGACTTTGATCTAAATTTAGATGGTCACTTACTGAAACATCATTTCTTTCAAAGCAAAAGGAGAATTGATCTTTCTGTAGATATTTTTCTTCCCCCAACAATCTGTGGGTACGAAGAGCAGCAGTGCACTCAGAGCAACGAGTCAATAGGCTATAGAGGTGTCTAAACCAAAGCAAGGCTGGAGTCTTTAGAAGCCATTTTTCTACTCCACACAAGTTCAGTGTGGTTGCTTCTCATAAGCACGTGTCCTAACGACTTATTAGATTTGTTTTGTTGTTCAGTTTGGCTCTTTGTGCAAGTGCGAACCTCACAGTGTCTGGCAGGAGTGTTTTGAGAAAGGGGACGGCACGTGCATTCTCAGCCCTTTCTCCCCAGGACAGGTGCATATAGCACAGTACATATTTTATCACCCTATGTGTAAACCGATAACATGTTCTACTGTCTCCAGCCCTTGCAATTCTAGCAGCTGTAACACTGCTTTTTGAAATCTGAATATTTATGAATAAATATTATGTAGGCATTCACTTAGAGATGGTGCATGAATAACCCTATTTTTAATCCTTTTCTAACTGGTAAATACACAGGTTATGTTGGTCTAAAAATACCACATGGGATTCATACCAGTGATTTCAGTTTTCTTTGGCTTCATCAACTGTCCCATCATAGAAAGGATGTCTTGCCCACCCTGGGAAAAGAAAGTTACAGATCAGCTATGAGGTCTTGTAGTGAACACAAACCATGAGAATTTTATAAACCAGGACTTGGTTTAATAAGTTGTTTCTTTGATAGTTTCTACCAGCAGTGGTTGATAAGCTGTCAAAAGTTAGGTCATTTCTCTGCACCAGTATTCTACACATAATCATTTAGCTTTCTTGAGCCTCATTCATTTCCAGAACATAAAAAACCAACATGAGGTAACCTCTGTTATAAGAATTGTCACAGAGAAGTTCACAAGGACTAAAATTCTCAGTGAAGAGAGACTTGGATTGGCTGTATGCACAGTAGGTGTTCAGCCTGTAAACACAGTAACGATTATGCTGAGTTTTAAATGTTTTGAACACCTTGATTTTTATCCTGTAAGTGATTTTGTTGGAAAAAGGATGTTTATTTTGAAATGGAGTAGGTTAAAGGCTTGTAGTATCATACTGTAAAGATGCCAAACTTTAACCAAAGATACTATATTGTCAGTGGCTTTTGTTTATGACATAGATGGAGTTCCCTCAATAACTGCACGTTAAGATACAGCAAGGAGTAATTCTTCCATTTTCGATTGTTTTGCTGTGATATGTTCAGAGCTGCACCGAGTCACAAGGAAATTTAGACAGAGGTTATGAAACATTTCTGAAGGAAGCAGGGACATCAACCAAATCCACAGCAGCCAAAAAGACTAAAGTGCCATTTTGTCATAGTGCTTGCAGCTTTCTTTTCATGGCCACAAACCCATAAACACAAAGGAGGCTAAATTAATCTGTATGTAGAAATTTCGATAAATAAAATCCTGCCAATCTGGCTGCTGCTGCTACCTCACACCTGTAGGCAACTTTCCTTCTGGAGAGACAGTACTAATCTCTTTTCTTGGTCAAGAGGAGCAGCCCACACTGCTCTTTCTCTGCAGGGGATGAGGCACAACGGTGGAGGGAAGGAGAGAGCGAGGTCTACATTAGGCACTAACTGCGAAGGTAGCGGATCTCAAATGTCCATGTGGCTGTTCTTTGCAGTGTTGGGAAAGGCTGGCCTCCACGGGTAACACCTACAGCTGTTCCTATCATGGAATCTTTGAGAGTGATTTAGGACAGCTCAACTTTCTACTTCTTGATTGTTCCAGTGACCATCACATCTACGTCAAAGAACTTTTCTGTAAAGGCTTCATCTACAGATACCTGAGGTCGAGCATTGGCCACATCCAAGTCATGCAGGGTGACATCCTGAATAATTTCCTTCTTTTTGTGCACGTCACCCTTTGGCAAGGGAACATACTCTTCAGCTTCAAGGTCAAATTCCGTAGCATAGATATCACACCTGCCTTGCCTCTGAGGAGAAGCAAAGAAGAGAAACCCAGGTATAGAATAAGTTTCAGTGCCAAAACCTTGAGTGACATGAACTTGATAAAGGGCTTAGTTCCCAATTCCAGTCCTGACAAGCTTCAGCTGACAATTCAGACATCCCACCCTGCTTAGCCACAGGCACACCCTATCTACTGATCAAAGCTCAAAAACTCTGCTGAAAAACACCTGATATTTTCAGTTGTAATGCTATTCTGCTCCTCTCTCCCCTTCTTTTAACCGTACGTAATTCTTGCTAAAGGACAAATCCAGCAGATTAACTAGAGATTGGGAGAACTGTTCAAGACTCCTTTGTAGGTAGGTGATTTATTATATGATACAAAATATTATGCTCATCCATTAAACAGCAAGAATCGCTGTACACTGCTTTCTAAATCAGATATGAAAAGAATGCTAACTAATGCAGTATTCCCTTCCATGTGTATGTATCTTGTGGAGAAAATACCAGAGCGATAAAAGAAAGATTAAATACGCCGCACGTCAGCCTGAAAATGGCTAAAGTTGCTTTGGATTTCCCCTCTTCCCTTAAAGATGTCTCGGTCTTACAGAAAAGAAAACTCATCCAGACAGCATCAGTGATAGCTTCCTCACCAGATGACCTTAATTGTGAACTAGATGACCACATTCTTTCAGTGCAACAGAGAATTTTCTCTCCAGATAAGGAAAACAGCGTGCTCTTCTTCAAACTTCCACGTAACCGTTTCAAGTCGGTTAAGGTTAATAAATCGGAGCCTTCTGACAAAGGCAGAGAAAGATCTGCAAGAGTCACACACCGGCATCAAAATGCACAACTTTTCTTTTACCTTGACGGCTCCACTGTTTGCTTCGATATAAATAACGTCACCGGTTTCCACTCGCTCCTTCTGCAAGCTTTCAAATATGCTGGGATCCAGCTGGAAATAAGCAAACATCACGGCTGGTCAAAACAATTCCATATTGTTATGGTAATCAAGGAAAAGAAATGTGGGCCAAAGCTCACCCGCACTAGGCAAAATTAAACTGCAACTTCCGCCCAGCAATGCCTCTAGGGTTTTACAGAGCTGTAACACTTGGAGTAGCGATAGAGAATAAATCTGAAAGAAGATGCAGAGAACTTAGTTTCTTACCAAAAAGTCTGCTGTCTGAAGGAAGTGACGGTAAGTGCCAGAAACATAACGATAATGATACCAATTACTATCACAAAATATGCCTTTGTGTAATGCGACAATATATTTATACTTAGGAAGCAGCACTTCTCTTAATTTCTAGAAAAGCTTTTATAAAAAATCTGGCTATAGCATTGAATTATGCTACTTGATTTCTTTATTTATTTTCAATCCTCTGTGGAGCTGCATGAGGGAGAGTGGATGTGGAAAACAGGAGACGCTTTTGTTTCTCTCGGTATGTGTTTATTCACTTTTGCTCTGCATTTTCTTGTTTTCAAAATGAACAAATGCAAGCTGATACCAACAGAGACAGCTTTCAGTTCTCTCCTGCTCTGACAGGGAAATTGAACAACATGGACAGAGACTTGTGCAAGAAAACAAAGGGGAAGTGGGTCTGAGCTGGCAACGTACCAGCTCCATTTCCAGTTCTCTATCAAATATTCACGAGAGTGTATTTCCCTGTGTAGAAAGAAGGGATGTGACAGACAGAACAATTTCTACTGGAACAGGCAACATTTTCCAAAACCACCCTCAAAAATTCAGTTGAGAATGAGGAAAACAAAACCAAGACCTTTCTCATATGTTTGTTATCATGAATTTATAGCCAGGGTTAGAGCGAGTGTATCACAGACCAAGCCAGATCATAGCTCAGATTTCCAACTCGGACGATTTTTCTGTGGTACCGGTAATGCTGCAAAACAGAACCAGGATCTCTTCCTGCTTAAACTCCCCTTTGACTTGTTGAAGATGTACAAGTGTGTGCTGCCAAGGAGAAAAATTACAGGGGCTGCTAACTGAGCAATGGGTTTATCCCCACTTTCAATTAGTAGGAGACAAGACTCACATTCTAAATATTCTACATTAAGCAGATAAACGTATGCACTGAGGAATAGGATAAAGTTGTCCAGCAAAAGAAAACAACCTCCTGGCATCCCTGCTCTACAGAGATGGGGATCGAGAGCTTGAAATGGAAATAAGTGCTAAAAAGATGCAGACCTGAAATACTTCCAGAAATTGCTGAGTTTCTGCTATACATACCTTCAACTGTTTGGTTCCTTTTGCAGTTTTGAGTCCTATAATTACGTGGCTGATGGTTTTGCCATAGCCCCCCATAGGATTTTCAGTCTCGCATGGAGTGAGTTCTGTGACTTCTCCTTCATAAACTTCCTTGGTCTCTTTTATCCTCAAACCTGCAAGAAATCCAGAATAGTCTTGAGTACACAAATCAATGGCTATATACGCTCCAGAGCCTATAGCATTACTGCCAACAGAATGTAACGTATTATTAGGCTACATGACATTTAATGGTTATTTGTTGTTTTTCAAGTAGGAAGATGAGTTATTGCTCTGTTCTTCAATAGTATGTAGAATATTCATCCTGTGTCATCAGAACGGAAGTTCAGCCCAACTTCTGCCCTGCAAAACAATTTATTAAACTCTAAGAAATTATTTTCTTCTGTTTGTTATGATTAGTTCTTGAAGCAAATGCCAGTATCTTCTCTCTTTTCCCTCCCCCAAAGAGAAGATTTGCTTGGTTTGTTATCCTGCGCTGAAGTCAGAGAAACAGATTATCTTCTGAAACTAGTGACACTAATATAACTGCGAGTTTTACACAATTTTTGGACCATCAGAAGAGCCGTGCAAAGTAAAGAAAAAGGAGAAAAAAGTAACTTCATAGAAAACTTCACATTTCAGCAGCTGAATTAAAAATGACAAACTGATTACTTGCTATTGTGTTAGAACCTCGTAAAAATTAAGAAAAGGTTAATGTATAATTTAAATATTTTTTTCAAGTGAGTAGCAGGAGATGAGATAAATAAAATTTAGCAGAAACTGCTACAATTTAAAACTATTTCAAAATAGTTGACCATGACATCCTGATTTTGTTGTTTTTTTGTAGACAGTTGAGCAATCATCATCGTATCTGAGTATCTTTCATTCCACACACAACTATCGTAATTAACTAAGTTATTTTAAATTGATGAATAATACAGAGCTGAAGTGATTTGGAGCTAAACTGTTCCAAAGAAAAACCACTATCATCACCACCACTACAATTACACAGACGTTCTAACTACATAAAAGTTCAAAGAACCCACATCTGAAGAGACTCTATAAAGTATTTTATGAGACACACATGCCATACCAAAAATAATGAATGGGCTGTAACAAGATATAAGGAAGTCATCCTGCCCAGTCTGAGGCTATTGGGACTGTATAAAACTTTCCTTGTTCCGTAACTTTCCATTTTGCTTTGAAATAGATCAGACACTTCACCAGTAATCTTGAGTTGCTGATAGGGGAATATAAAGAACTGACAAATATGAGTCTGTCTCCCTCTGCTGGACCCAAATTAAGTCCAGGATCTGAAATGTGAGAAAAGGTTAATTGTATATAATGTAAGTTCTTGGTAAGAAATGTTTCCTTTCCGTTATTTAGCACTATATTAAAAGTTCTACATAAAGTTAATTGCAGTATTTTTTAAAATGTTTTTCAGGTATGCCAAAACATTGGACAAGAAAATTAACCTTAGAGCTCCAAGAGTGACCTAGATAAGGCTGCATTGCATGGGCTGCATATCCAAGGAACGTGAAGCAATATGGGAATCTATACAGTAAAACTGCCGGTGCCAAGAAGTCGACATTCACAGGTTTGTTTTTCTTTTTTGCTTTGCTTTTAAACTTTCAGCACCAGCTCTGTTTTGCTCTGAAAAACTGGAAGCCCATTTATGTTTGGGTTATATTTTGTATGCTGCTAAAGCACATCTTCCAGTTTCATTTCATCTGAAATGAATCCAATTCACATGCTCAGAGTCTGCTCCACAACACAAACCAAAGCCGAGTCAGCGAGGACAACCTAGAGATTTCCTTCAAAATCATGCCTCTGATCTAAACTAATGAGCTCATATAGATGGGTCTATAGAAAATATTTACAGTTGAACATGATCTGAACAAAGATAATCGATGCTTTGGACCTGCTGCTGATTATCCTTTGTTGTCAAATTAATCTGCATGTATCAGCTACAAACTTCATTCTCAAAAGAGCTCTTACACTTCAGCAGAGACATTTCTTAGTTACAAATCAGAGGCATGAGTCCAAGAAGGTAATTATGGGCTATTTCATGCTTTGATTCCATAGCACTATACAGAGTTCAACAGTGCTTGTTTGATTTACTGGCAGTTACAATTTGGAGACCCAGGGAATAGCTACGCTATTTAAGTGGCCATTCCAGTAGTTATTTTTTACTGCAACTGAGCTCTAACATTAGCTACTGTCATCATCCTTCCAGCTCCTAATGTGCTCTACACAGGATTTATCTCTCTGCTGAAGCTTTTTTAACCCATGCAACAATTCCATCTTCTCATTTCCCACTCCGTCCTTTTATGTTTCTTAAGTATTACAAACTCTCCTATACCCCAAGCAGTACTTGGCCATGAGACTGTCAAGTCTGGTATTAAAAGACTCCCAACAATAAAAATTCTGCCAACTCAGAGTCATTCCAGTTTCTTCCCACTGTGATGGGTCCAAACCAGATTCTGTTTCCAAGAAAAAATAGTAAAATATTGATGTTAACATCCCTGATCATTTTTATACATTGAGGTGGCTAAACCCTCTGAAAATAAAATGCACAAGATGAGCAACACATGATGTGTACAGAACCTGCTAATTAGGAATCCTGCAACACCCCCCTCAAAAAAAAAATCCAACAAACAACCCCCCCCCACCCCCCCCCCCCAAAAAAAAAAAAACCAAACCACAAAAACCTAAATGAATACTTTAGGTACTGGTTGACATATGAACTGAAGCTTCTCTTGTACCCAGTCAGAGCTGACATTGCACTGTGCATGCAAAATGATTTTAAAAAGAAATAAAAAACAACAAAACCCACACCCTTGGAAATTATTTATTTACTAGACAGGGAAGCTA
Source organism: Patagioenas fasciata (assembly GCF_037038585.1). NCBI lineage: Eukaryota > Metazoa > Chordata > Aves > Columbiformes > Columbidae > Patagioenas > Patagioenas fasciata. The sequence continues at coordinate 2,712,228 of NC_092529.1, read as the reverse complement.
AAACATAACTGAGATTTAAACATGATCAGAAAATGTTCCATTATGAGAAATGGTGGTTACTAGTCCTTTAAAATATTTCAGAGGGGTTTTTTTTCAGTGATAAAAATATTCAATAAAGGTTGTGTTATGAAAATGTGACATGGAATTCAACAGAAAGGAATAAAAGAAGTTCCATCTTTCATTAACACCAATATTTGTTTAGAAGTGTCTCTCTGTTGACATTTGGGGAATGCAGGGAACTAACAATGTAGCTGGCTGTTAAACCTTCGGGAGTTAAAATACCGCTAGCACTAGAAATGACAACACGGACGGCACAAGTTTCATCTCTTGGTTCAGGTTTCCGAATCTCTGACAGGGACCTTCATCACATCAAGGAAATTTTGCAGACTGCTCAGTCTCTGGCTTCCCTCCCCCAGGCCCTGCCAGATTCATGGTAACCAGAAGACCAGAGACTACTGAGAGTTGCTTTCTTACAAAAGACACCGGAATACTTTTGTTTCATTGCAGAGCTGAGAGACTCCTTCACCGCACTGCCACCAAATCCTCAGCTGAAGTCCAAGGGGAAACGTAGTGCAGAAACCAGGAAAATTAACTGTTAATATGTTCAGTGCTAAAATCAGTTAGACTACCTTTAGCCAGCCCTCTTACAAACAAGAGCCACTTCTAACTCCATTTATCAGCTGTCAGCAGCGATCGTATGAGAGATTTTAGATACTCGCTGAGGTTCTGTTGCAAATTTAACCGATCTACACCAAGCTCGTAAAAGCACTCTAGAATTGAGGAAGACATTAAGTTAAACTATTTGTTTTGCTGGCATAGAGCTTTCTTTGTGCTCGCTGGAATATTAAGTCAGGCTAAGATGCCATTTGGGAGCTCCCGATTGTTTGCTTAGTAAGGTGAAATCACTAAAATCAAAAAGGAGAGCATTTTCCTGCCTGTAAGTATTTCTGCTAACGTAAGAAACTAAAAATATGTTTCTCTTTCAGCTTTATCCAGAGTCATAGGCAAAACCAGGAGAATAAACCTTAATACAACAATTAAATTATAGTTTATAAACAGTAAACCTGACTCCGCTGAGCGTGGAAGAGATTCATTAAATCAAGATCAGTACTGAAAAAAGAATATACAATAATGTGAAAACCACCATCACCACTGGAAAGTTTTTCCTTTTTAGGTGACTGGGAAAAAGTAAAATAAGTATAATGCTAATACTTACTTCTTCTGTTTTTCTGAAACTTACCAATTGCACGTCGGAAGTTTTCCATTAGAACTTCTGTTTTCTTGATCTCGGTGGAGTAGACCTCACTTCCAACCATAGGGCAAAAGGGAACTTTACTTCCCAGCTCCTGAGCAATAGCTAAAGCCAAAGCAGTCTTAAAAAAACCAACCAAACAAACATACGTTAATTTTTGTTATAATTAACAAAGGATTCTTTCTGCACAAAGTTAACTTTCCTCATCACATGATCTTCCATGTATCAACTATCAATTTAATATTAAGAATATTCTGACAAGTATTTATTGCATATAACAACCCTCCTCCCCCCAAAACAAGTTAGAGACACATATAAAGTGACTTTTATCAGACTTATGAAACACCTTGAAGAAACAATACTGGGCATTTGAATTTGACATCTGATACAAATGCAGAAAACCTTAAACAGCATTAGAAAAAAGTAAAGCAAAAACTATTGAAGTTTTTAATAAAAAATTAGCTCTTAGGACTCTTTTTCAGGGACCATATTATCTATGTGTGCCTGAACACACCACTGGATTCTGCCAGTGTTGATGATGTGGCAAAAATCAAAATACAAAGCAAGAAACCATGTCAATACGCTGCTGAAAAAAATCCCTGTAGATGAAAACACTATGTAAGCACTACCCTAAAATGGCTTTGATAACAAACTGAAATACAATAAGATTTGGGAATACTTCATTTTGTATCAAAAAAAGAAGAATACCTTGCCAGTTCCAGGAGGTCCTGCCAACAGCACAGCTCTGCCAGCCATCTTCTTGCTTTTGATCAGTTCCACTATAACCCCGCAAGCCTGCAAGTTAAATAAGTGCTTACATTCTTAACACAAGTATTGCTATAGTATCTTTTGTCCCAATCTCGCTACAAGTGTTTAGAAATATTAGGTTTTGACAGCCCACGAAAAATAAAGAGGATTTCAATTTCACGCACACAAAGAGGGAAGCAAGGTCATAAAAACATACTTTCTAATATAATTTTGAGAGACAGAGAAATTAAAAAATCACAGACAATAAAACTCAACCTAAGAGCACAGGCCGCTCTCCCCCTCCTGGAGGTGCACGTGTATGTAAACGTTTAAAAATAAAGCAGGAAATGAGTATTTGACATTTCAGAACGCCACAGCAGCACAAGCGCCCGAACAGGGGCGACATCGGACTGGAACGGAACCTCCAGCCCACACCTGCACCAAGTCTCCTGACTTTCGGTGTGTTCCACTACCTTTGATACCCCAATTCCTGCGCCTGAACCCCGGGAGCCAGTCCCTGCCCTCAGATAAAAAAGTAGCGGCGGGAACAGCCGTGATTAACCCCCATCGCACAACACAGGAACGAGCCCAGGCAGAGACTTTCCCTCACTAACAGCGCTTACAGAGCCCCCCAGCCCAGATCGGAGTGGGTCCCCCGAGGCCTCCCCCTCAAGCGGGGAAGAGGCCGCAGAGCCCCAGGGGAACCTCGGCCTGTCCTCCCGCTCACCTCCCGCGCGTTCTCCTGCCCCACCAGCCCGGCTCCCGCCGGCTTGGCGGTGCCGCTCTCATCCAGCCCCAGCCCCTTGACATGGCTGTGGGCGGCGATGCGCTGAGTTTTCGAGGTGCTCTTCACCTCCTCGATCTTCATGGCGGGGCCGGACCGTCCCCAACCGCCCGCTCTCCCCACACGCGGCCCGCGCGTTACCACGGCTCCCGGCGCGCGGCCGTCTCCCGCCCGCCCCGCCGCGCCATTGGCCCTTGCGGCGGCGCTCTCGATTCTTATTGGACGCGGCGCCTGCCTGTCACCGACGGGGTGCACTTTTTCTTAGGGTCCGTCCGCTTATTTCCGTGTGCGGCGCCTGCACAGGGTCCGGGCGGGTGTGAGCGCTGCGCTGGAGATGGGCCGGGGGGGACTTTGTGGGGAGGCGAGCAGAGGTCCTCCCGGAGGGGAAAAGCAGCTTTTCCTTGTTCGCAGATTCCTTGTTTGTAGCATGGAGAGTGTTGGTCTCTTCTCCCAAGTGACAAGATGAGAGGAAATGGCCTTAAGTTGTGCCTGGGGAGGTTTAGATTGGAAATTAGGGAACATTTCTTTCCAGAAGCAGTTGAGGGGCATTAGAACAGGCTGCCCAGGGCAGCGGTGGAGTCACCATCCCTGGAGGGGTTGAACAGATGGAGCTGAGGTTCTGAGGGACATGGGGCAGAGCCAGGGGTGGGTTAACGGTTATATTTGATGATCTCGAGGGTCTCTCCCACCCAAAATGATTCTGTGACTCATGGAGTCTGTTTTGGGGCTGGAGGCAGCACCTCTCCCTGCTGCTGGGGCAGGGGGAGCTCTGAGTGCCCCCCTGGCTCGTTGGGTGCTCCGTGCCCTCTCCCCATCCTGGGCAGCCCCACAAGCAATTATTCCTCACAACCTCTGCTGCCTTCAGCTCGCAGAAGTAAGTTGAGGCTTTAACACATGCTGTGCTTAGAGCACATGTTCCTCCTGAGCTTTGACCTTCTGAAATAAGGAAAAATACTCCACTTTCTCAGCTGGGAGTTTGATTCCCTTGCAGTCCTCACCCTTGTTTCCCCAGGTCTGTGACTCTACAGCTGTGGTTCAGCAGTTATTCTGCTGCACCTTTTACATGGTATTTAAATGCTTGAGGTGGAGATCGCTCATAGTGAAAGTTTAGATGGGCTACGGGGCTCTCCCTTCGCCAAAAAGAGGGGACTCATTTTCCATGAATATATAGCGTTTTCTGTGTTTAATAATAAACTATAGCTGTGTCTGCAGCATTTGAGGCCGATGGATTAGCGGGGTGTGACGCAGGACTGTTGTCTGTGCAAAGGGACGGTGCCATCTCAGATTCCCAATGCGCTGCCAGGGGGAATTGCAAGAAATGGTCCAAGCCGGGAGAGCGGCTTCTGGGAAGGATGGGAGTTACGGTGCAATTTGCAGAAGCCAAATGAACAATATATATGCTATGAATTCCCTTTATGTTTAAGTGCTTCCATTAGTTTTGTTATAAATGTCATTTAGGAGCGAAAAGGCTCTGCTAGTTCTTTTTCTGTTAATTGTTCTGTCAGTTTATATTTACATAATGTAGTTTAAAACTGTACTTACAATATAATTGCACACATATGTAGTTTGACAATTTTGTAAGGGTATCCTATTATACTGCTGTTTAGCTAAGAATTTTTGAATCTAACAAATATAAGCTATCCTTTAAATAATTAAAAAAGCATGTATACATTTGGACTCTGTACATCCTCTCAGGGTCATATTAGTCACAGAATACAAATGCTTAATATGGACTGAACTGCAGACTCTTCTCTCTGTAAAAGAGCAAATATACAGCTTTGATTTCTCTAGTGCATTAAACCGCCGCGAGTGGTGTGGGGAAGTCTGGGCAGAGTTCAAGTTTCTGCCAGGTCTGGAAGAATAATTAACAAATACTCGTAAGAGCTCTGGAGGTGGTGATGCTGTTAATGAGAGCTCCAGGCTGCGTATGGCCCTGCTTTTGAGAAGTAATAGGTGAAATACAGAGCCTTTTAATAACTTAGGCTGAAATCTGTCCATACATTCCATGTTATCTTGTTTAATGTTGCAGCTAGTCCTACTTTAGAGATTATGGCATTTCAAAGATTATTAATATTTGCTTATTTCTTTTTGGTGAAATTCAATATATACATAAGCATGTAGATGGCAGGAATAGAGAATTGCTGCTAATCTTCTTTGTAACTTAGTAGAAGGATAGAAACATTCCATGTCTGTAGAAATCAGATATGCTACATAAAGTTCTTAAACTTTACTAATTCAATTAGATTTTTTTTAAATTAAAAAAATTGAGTAACAAACAGAAGTGTTAATTATTTGTCTACAGCAACATGTCTCACAAATAGAACTGGAGTAGAGCCTAAAACTTTGGTCGGCTAGTGACCAGGTACAATTTTAGTCCTGACCTGCAGAAATTGTTATTTGGGTTTGTATTTGCAGTAGAAGAGGATATTTCAATATAAGAAAGAACCACTAGAGAGTTGTTTGCTTGATGGATGTGAAGCTGGTTTCTTGTTTCTTACTTGCTCAAGTTAGTGGCACTTGACAGACTTTACAACCATCCGTAAGCCTTGAGCAGTTGGGCACATCTCATTGTATTGATTGTTTTACTCATTCCATGTGTTCTTTGAACGTTGTACTGAAGTTGGAGTTAAAGGGGAGAGGAGCATGTTTGGGTGAGGGAAAATAAACAATAATGCTTTAGACCACACAGGATTAATTGTTTATTCCCCAGAAAGAGCAGAGTACAAGAGGAACTACTGGGAAGTTTAGAATTGAACTGAAATAGCTTAAATGATCCTTTATAATTGGTGTCTGATGTGTTATGAAGTATCAGTATGGGGAAATATGAACCTCAACCTTAACATGATTTTTGAATAGTTAACACATTAGAGGGGGAGGGTAAAATAATTTGGTTGCAAAGCAGGAGTCATCTTCTCTGTCCAAGCCACCAGTTGGAACAGAAGTCGGCTGTTGGACCATTCTGCCCATCTCATGTGGTAGACACTTTGAGTATAATTTAATATTTCGCTAGCCAGTTCACCAGGAAAAAAACCACACCTGTCACTAACAGTCTGAGCTCTTATTCCCCAGGTTTAATCAACTCATTTTACCACCGTTTCTTTTGCCCTCCCTGTTTGAGGTCTCCTTTTTGGCACAGACGTCATGCGATACCCGAGGTGGGAGCTGGAGACTCGAGAGCTGTTTTCCTAGACGGAATGTTTGAGGTTACAGGACACGGCCCAGTTTCACATAAGCTTTCAAATTTCCCTGGGACATGCTGGATCCTGAAACTGTCAAATAGTGTATTATTTTTGGAGTGAGAGAGAGAACGTGTGTGTGAGCGTGTGAATGACCTTTACATTTTTAACCTATCCCAAAAGCCTGACTTCCTGCCCTTTTTCCCATGAGTCCATCAACTTTAGCAATTAAAGCGAACATGATTTAAGGAAGAAATTCAGTATAGGAGAGAACAACTGGGAAGGGGAATGGTGTATTAAGGAGAAAACAAGGAAAATGGCTAAATGCTATGAACTGCTTACTTCATGAGGGATAGAGAAAAACCTGGACAAGTTGGGATCCTTTCATTTTGCCATTTTCCCTTCTCCATCTCGGTAATATTTGTTTTGTTTGTTTGTGGTTTTTTTTTTTTTCCTGCAAAAGAAGCTGAAAGGTTTTTCCTACTCTTCATCAAAGTAATAGGAGTGATGAATGTTGAATGATGAAGAGATGCCATCTCTTCATTTCCAAACCTGTTGTTAATTCTAAGACTTCTGTAAGCTAACAGAATGGCCATCTCTAAACACACAATAAAAGTGCTTATGTCTCTATCAAACTTAATACTGGTGATGTAAGAGTATTCATTCCACAGGTACCACATGTGCCCTGATCTTGCTGTGTCTTCAAGTGCTACATTGCAAAATCACATACAGAGACTCCAAAATCCTGGAGACAGATATGGTCTGAGTGGTAACAACAGAACTGTAGACATTATGGCAAATTCATGTGTTTGTTGGTTGTTTTCCTTCCCGCTACACAGGGACAGCTGCCTTCCCTACCTAGAAAGCTGCAAATCTTTTCTGTGCTTAAAGGAAGGAAAGTAAGAACGAACCCCCATTTCTACTGGACACCCCTCCTTCCTACAGGACACTCACAAGGTTGTAAAAGAAATGCCACATTGCTTATGTGAGCAGGGGAATTCAATCATTTTTCCTATGGACTTCTATCTTCCTTCCTTACATCTCCTTAGCAAAAATAGTTCTGTCCAGTATCCCTCTAGTTATCATATGAGCAGGATGGAGCTCTTTGTTACTTCACAGGAAGCTGGCAGTCCAAACAAAATGGGTCACACCTGAGCTCTTGCTGTAGTTTCTTACAGCGTGGGCCACTCTCATGGCCCTTCACCAGCCTCCTTCAGCTCGTTGCCAGTTTTCAGAAGAGTTGCAAAAACCTTTTGGCCTCTACACTTTGTGAAAGGTTGTTGAAAACGGCAGTGATTTCAGATGTTTTGGGAGGACTTCTGGACAATGCCTCTTCTGGTTGGAATCAGATCTTTTTCCACCTCTTCCTTCTGAAGTCACCTAATAATGCTAAAAAAATAGTGAATGGTAGGTAATATTATACATGGATGTGTGTGGATTATAACTGTGTAGGGTGTTTTCTTATGGGAATAGATGTATGCTTTCCCTTCACTTTGCAAGTATGTATTGATAGATTGAGACATTCAGGGTAATGAAGTGTACGTGAGCCTTATGATTTAACAGGAAACTATTCCAAGCCTGGGAACGTGGTCTGAAAAGTGACATTGTACTTAATTTGGCTCCCATGACAGAGCTCCCAACAAGGTGAAATATTCTGCTCAAAAAGCTGATTAACCCGGCTCATTAAGAGCACTGGCAGGACTCCTTGCGAGTTCATTCCTTTCCTTTAGGGAGATAGTTGTGTCTCAAATAGCACCCAGTGCTAGGAATGACTGCTAATTGTTTGTTTCCCCATCAGGAGTCATTGATTCTGTCATCTTGACCTGTGTGTTTGGGAAGGAGGAGTAATTTGTAACGAGCTTTAAAGCTCTGCAAACCCTTTCATATTGAAAGTGTTGTTATATGGAGCAACTTTCTTTGTAAGAAAGATGCTGGAGTTTCGAGTTAAAGTATAAAAACTGAATCCACGATGCTAACAATCTTGGGGAGGTCATCTTACACTTCTGGCTCATAAATTATTCAGATGTGAATGCTGAATACTGTTAGCAATATATATTACTGCATAGGGAGAGCAAAAAAGTAACAGCACTGCTCTTGAAGAAAGAAAATCTGTAGACTATAGTGCAGGTCTAGTCTACTTGGACACCTGTGGGAGGTCCATAGCACACTATTGTTTTGTTGGCTTCTAAACAGCTGTTATCATTTAAGTGCTACTTGGGACTACTTAGTAGTCACTATTGAAAATGCAGAGCACATGGGTCAAGCTTTATTGTCTAATGCCTTTGGCCCTGGATGCCTCCTGGGTTGTCAGTACAGCCAGGTGACTTGAACTAGAGAAATTTGCTCTGGCCCTCAGCCTCTCCAATGCTCATCTGCCTTTTTTGTGTTGGTTTAATAATCTTGAATATTCTTAATTTCTTAGAGGTAAGATTTTTTTAGGAAGCATCCTACACAACATACATATATTTTTACAGGAAAGTGAATTATACAAACCCAGAAACTGGTGATTAAGTGTAAGGAGAACAAATGATCCCAATCTTGACCTGCTTTTCCATGTGAATTTGCAATGTCCATGTGACTCTGAATTCAAAGTCTCAGCACCATTCTTCCAGCAGCACAAGGGTGGGGACATCCTTGCCTGCTGAATTAAGGTGTGCTGTGATAGCAGGCTGAGCTAATGAGCCCTAATTAGCGTGGGCAAGATGAGAGCAAAGTGCCAGTGTCCTAGGAGCAGCTACAATAACCCCAGGGGCTCTCTGCTGCTGGTGCTCTTGGCTCCCTCCTCTTGCAATTAGCCCTGGCCATGATGAGCCCCAGCACACACCTGTGGAGCACCAGCTGTTACATGTGTGGCCATCAAAGTAAACGGCTTTAATTGCCCCTTAGATGAGGCTGGGTAGAGGCAGCGTGTGGGTAGAAGAGGAAAGCTGCTGAGAGGTGAGTTTGTGCTGTTTGTCAGGGGTTGGTGTGGCTGCTGCCAGGAGCTGTGAATTCAGCCAGTCTTTTGCTTTTCTGTGTTACTCTTTAGAATATATGTTGTTAATCCTAGAATGGTTTGTGTTGAAGGGGCCTTTGCATCTCCCCCAGTGCCCCCCCTGCCATGAGCAGGGACATCTTCACCAGCTCAGGTTGCTCAGAGCCCCGTCCACCCTGGCCTGGGATGTCTCCAGGGATGGTTCAGCCACCACCTCTCTGGCCAACCTGGGCCAGGCTCTCACCACCCTCAGGGCCAACAATTTCTTCCTCATGTCCAGCCTGAATCTCCCTCCTTTGGTTTAAAACCATCACCCCTCGTCCTCTCACAACAGACTCTGCTAAAAAGTCTGTCCCCATCTTTCTTATCAGCCCTTTTTAAGCACTGAAAGGTGCAATAAGGTTTCCCTGGAGCTTCTCTTCTACAGCTGAACACCCAAACTCTCTCAGTCTGTCCCCATAGCAGAGCTGTTCCATCCTCGGATCATTCCTGTGGCTCCTCCGGCCACTCTCCAGCCGCTCCGTGTCTGTGCTGAGGACACAGAGCCGGGCTCCTAATGCAGATTTTAGCGGCTTTCGCTTCGTACCTGTGGAGGTGGGAGCTCGCACCGTGTGTCAGAGCCGCTCCGCACACGGGGTGCCCGCGTTTTTCTCCCACTCCGCGTTCCTCCCGCCTGGAACCGGGGCAGGGCCGGGTTTCCCGGCGCTGAGGCGGCGGAACGGCGGCGCCGGGGTCCGCGTTGCCGCAGGGGCGCTGTGGGGCCGGACCGGCGGGTGCAGCCGCCGCCATGGCCGCCGAGCCCCGCGTCCTCAACGTGAACGTGGGTGTCCTGGGCCACATCGACAGCGGGAAGACGGCGCTGGCGCGGGCGCTCAGCACCACCGGCTCCACCGCCGCGTTCGACCGGGCGCCGCAGAGCCGGGCGCGGGGAATCACCCTGGACTTGGGCTTCTCCTGCCTGCGCACCGCGCTGCCGCCGCAGCTGGGCCCGGGGCCCGGGGAGCTGCAGCTGACGCTGGTGGACTGCCCGGGGCACGCCTCCCTCATCCGCACCATCATCGGCGGTAAGGGGGGCGGCCCGCCCCGGGGCTGGGAGGCTTTTGCCGGGGTGCTGCCGGGTTTCTTGGGGCCGTCCCGGTGCTTCGGAGCGCCCCACGGCCCGGCTTGCGGTGTGAGGGGAGCGGGGGCTCCGGGGCGAGGCCGGCCCGGGGTGGCGGGTTTTCCACGGGCGGCACTTGTTGGGAACTGCCGCTCAAATAAAATACCGGTACTCGCAAAAATAGCACTTTGTAAATGTGACTTCTGCAGGTGCTCTTCGGGCAGTCAGACCTGCTGTTTTCTCACACTTAAAAGTAGGTTTTTTTGTGTGTGTGGTATTTAAGGGCAACATTAGTTTCTGCTTTCTCACTTCTAAAGCTGTCAGAGTGTTTGGTGTTCCCCGTGTCTGAGGCCGTGGTGTATTTGTTCATGCTTGTGCTGTGTTCTTGGAGTTACTGGGAATTGCTAACACGATAAGCTCATGTTTAGAAATAATCTTGTGGATTTTGGTGACTTTCCGTTTTAGTCTTTGGAGGTGATATCAGAAATTTAATCTAGTTTGCATTAGAGCTTGTTTTAAATTAGTTCGCCTTGTTCTATGAGAAGTAACATCTCCCCCTTCAATCTCTTGCAAGAAGTGTTAGGAGGCGGTCGGTGCTTGATGAGGAATGTGATGGAGCTGCAGCTGTTTGAAGTGGTTACAGGTTGAGAAACTGCAGCTACAGGGACCTCAGAAAATGAACTTTCTGTGCCTTTCTTGGGCTGGCATCTCTTCAGTGTCAGCTCAGCAATGGGTTTGTAATGCAGGAGGTGTTCCTTCTCAGCCAGGCTGAGGTTCAGACTGAGTTACTTTCCATGGTGTAGGAGTTAATCCCCTTTTGAACAGGTGTTTTGTTTGCAGACGGTGTTAGCAGTAGCTGCGCTGTATTTGTATTTCTTTTTGGCAGGATTTGCTTCTTGGTTTCACCTGCAGCACAATGCTTCATACCATGAATGTATAGGCTGTAGCTGTGAGGGAGGAGTTGCTCTGTGCTCCAGAAACCTGTGGTCTTGTAGTCTTTTCTACTTTACAATCAGCTGTCATTCTTAAATAACTGTAAGCACCTCATTGCTGAAGACCAAAGTTTACTTTGGCAGATTGTAGTTTTGCTTGGATATACTGAAGAGCACCTTGTAGTTAGAGATTCTGTTCTGCCAGAAACAACTGATCTGAGTGGGGTAAAGTTTCCCATGAAGAAGACATGGGGAAAACCTGGAAAACCAGCTTTTCTAATCTCTTTAACACTTACCTGGGGTGATTGTTTAATACATAGATTTCTTGTTGCTTCCTGTCGGTTTTATGAAGAATTTCAAAGCGTTTAGTCTCAGCTGTCCACGTTCAGGTTTCCTTACTGAGAGGCCATGCTGAAGATGGGAATGGACAGGACTCGGTGGCACGATGGAGTTTTCTTCCCAGCAGAAATGGTTATTTACAGGTAGCAATTCAGACACACAAGCACGTCAAGCTATCTTAGTTCCAGTTATATCAGATTATGTATTTTGGTGAAAACGTATGTTCGTTGTGACTTACTGCAATTCTGTGTATTAAGAAAGGGCTGTTCAGGAAGTGCAGTGTTGTATTAATACTTAGTTTGAAAAGTTAGACATTTCAGTTTTGTTTCATAGCATACATGTGTCTTTATAGTAGATGCTTTTTTTAATCAACCAGGTTTAAAAGGTGAGACCTTAATGATAAAATTAATCTGTGACTGTGGGGCTATTGAAGTGTTCACGGTTTTTGCATGGTTTGGTGAAACTCAGACTGAAGTGTAGCACGTATTGTGTAACAGGATATGTCCTTCAGTGTTTAGGTGCCAGTATTTCAGTGTTGCTGACTTGCCCAGCTCTTCAGAAATGAAAAACCAGGCCTCCCAGGTGGTGATACTTTAAAAATTCAGGTTGTTTTCATCTGCTTCCTAGTAATGAGTGCTGAGGGTTCACCATTTCAAGCATTTTCTTTGCGATCGGGAATGCTACAACTTTTTTTCTTTTTGATGAAAACTATGGTTTCCCTGTTATTACAGATTTTATGTATGTGAGGTCTTAAAATGTGAGTGTGAAGCACTTTACCTTGTGTTTATTCTGCACCTCAGATTTCTCACACATCTTTACAAGACCGCTCTTCTGAAATTAAGCCCTGCGGTAGCTGTAGCTGTGAGTTAACCCATAGTAAAACTGAAGATGGGAGGGCTGTAGGAAAGGGAGCAGGACATGAGGAATCGGAGGGTGGGATGACAACAGGGGGCTCTGAAGCGGCGTTCTTGGTCCTGTGCATGGAGCCTTTTTAAAGCAGTGGTGACCCGGGCTGTCTGCTGGTCCAGCTCCATCCTGTGTGTCATCTTCTCTGTGTTCTCACAGTGCCCTAAAGTTTAATTTCTTTGCTGTATAAAGCTGATAAATCTACTTACAGATTAAGTTATCCTATTTCCCATTCTTTAACACATTTCTCTGTCTAGCTAATTCTTGAACTGGATTTTTTCGTGGCCGAATCCAGTATTATGTTTTTGTCATGCAATGCTGGGTAGTGCTTGACCTTGTAAATACTTCTCAGTCATTCACAAAGTGCTTATTTAGGGATGATACCTTAGGATCGAATGAATGCAGAATACTTGAGGAGTAACCAAATGGATGGAAGATGGAAGTCGTATTTCATTCTGTGTGGCTACGTTTTTCTTGCAAAACGTGTCCTTGAAAACAAAACATATCAAGTGTTAAATCAAAGTGTTGGCTTTGTGTGGTGTTTTTTATTATTTTGTTTTTAACCTGTATGCTGGGAATTGAAAAACGTTGCGGACGTTGCACCCAAGGTGCTTTCTTAAAGTTTTACTGAAGGTGTGATAGTCAGGATTGGAATGGAATAAATGACGGGCACTTAGTACATCGTGATTTTTCCCTTGTATTTAAACCATGCTGGTTTATTTGCCAGCAGACCTTTGTATGTCTCGCGTGTCAGGAAGGTATTGAGTTGTTGTGGATAGCTGTGTGGCTTGGCCTGCATCATGGATTTCTTTTTGTATTATTCTTACGAACAGCACTCTATTTTACAATAATCTCAGGACTTCTGTGCCTTAGCAGGATCCTATCTATCATGTGTTAAGCAGTGCAACAAATACTATATTTTAGCTGTTCATAGCTGACTTGCTAAACAGAGAAAACAAACCCGTATAACTGAATTTTAAGCGTCAATTCTTTAACTTGTCACCAGCAGTAAAAAGCACCCACATCAGCCTTACGCTCGCTGTCTGCGCTGAAGGAATGACCGCAAAAGGCGATACTGCTGCTTTTATCACCACTTTTTGCTCCTCTTGCTATAAAGATTGAGAGCGGTATTTTGTTAAATTTCACACCGCGATGGGGTGGTTTCTCTTAGAGCCCTGTAGGGTGTTTTATTTTAAGCTTCTGTTCTTTTGTTGGATTTCATCGCTCTGATCTTCCATGAGGCCGATGTTAATGTCAAAGTAAAATAAAAGAGTTGCCTTGCTGTTTGTTTGTGGCAGACCTGTGCGTTTTCCAACGCGCCGGGCAGCGAGGGATGCCTGCGGAGAGGTGGTACAAGTTAATCTTCCAGGAGAAATTCAATCCCCGTATTTCATTTTAAGACCACTTTGCGTAGCGAAGTAGTTTAACCAGTAGCAGATTTTTGTGCCTCGCTGATGGCCAATTTCATGGCCTACAAAGGGTCAGCGCGCTAATGCAGGAGAACATGATTTACCTCATCCTGGCTTCCCCCGCCCGCCGTGCAGGGATATACCACAGGGTTTATTTTGGGTGAGCTCTTGTCGGATGCCCTTTATCTGTTTGATTTTTGAGATGGGTCCTCAGAAGAACTTCTCAAAAAGAAAGTTGTCTCTTTTTATTACCTTTTTTTTCTTCCCCCTTATGAAGTTCAAAGGACAGAGTTGCCTTGTAGGGTTTTAATTGGAAAGCTACTGCTTGACCCTGGTTGTCTAAACCTGAGGCAGGGGGGGAAGTTCTGATAAACTTGTAGTTTTGTAATCCTTGTGCCTGTCTGAACCTTTGACCTTTGTACTTTATAACTAGAGCTTCATTGTCATCGTTTGTCCCCGCAGTTTCTTTCAAAGCAAAGGGCCTTGCCGGTGTCTGGTTCCACTTTGCCGCTGTGTTCTCTTAAGGAAGGGTATTAATTCATACCTGATATGGTGGAGGGGCCAAGACTTTTGAACTTGCACAAGGGCTTGGGGAGGGGGAAATGAGCGTAGCAAAAGCTTGTCTTGCTGATGCAAATGAGTACAATGAAAACAGTCTTGGGAGATCAAGTGGAATGCGGTCTTTGTGTCAGCATTCGAATTCGGTCAGCGCGGGTTTGTTTGTACGATTAACGTAACACAAAAGAAACGTGGATTTTTGCCACAGTTTGGTTGTTTTGCTGAATTTGTTGTGAGCTTTTTAAGAGGATTTGTAAACTCAGGGTTAGAAATGCCCTTCCCTCAGTGTCAGCTCTTGCTTGTTGACACATTGTGAAGATGTGACACTTGGTTTTTTTCCATTCCAGGTGAGTGACCAAGTAGTTCTATAGTTGTAAAAGTGTGTATGTCTGGATGACATAAGTTGAGAGCACAAGTTGAATGGAGACTGCTCTCTGGAGGAAAGAGCTTTGTGTTGTGACCATTCTGGCCAGAGAAATCACTGGGGAGTCTGGAGGACTTTAGCTGCCAGCTTGAAGTGAGAATAGCGTAACAAACCTTGTGCTGGTGGGGGAAAAAGATATTAAAACGAAACTCCTGTATCATGTAATTCATGTTCACGAGCCTTTATGTAGTGGCAGATGTTATGGAAGTTCTCATAGAACGGTTTGGATCGAAGGGACCTTCCCAGCCCCCCCAGTGCCACCCCTGCCATGACAGGGACATCTTCACCAGCTCAGGTTGCTCAGAGCCCCGTCCAGCCTGGCCTGGGGTGTCTCCAGGGATGGTTCATCCACCACCTCTCAAGAGAGTTCAATCAGTGCTCATGTTTTCTAAACCCTGTTAAACTCATTGGGTTGATGGTGCTCCTACATTGCTGACGTTGCTTTATCTAAGAATTGTAAATAAATAAACTTTCTTTCTGGAAATGAAAACACTTTGACCTGAAATTCAAGCAGTGTCTTTTTAATTCACTTTAATGTGGCTGGTGCCTGATGCTTCTCTGACAGATTAAAGGAGTATTTTAATTGACATTTTAAAATAACGCGCTCCTTTAGTTACGGAGCTCTGCATAAAGAAAAGGCAGCTGGTGTAAAGTTATCGCCGCTCTAAATTGGGCGTCCCAGCCCCGCAGTGCAGCAGAGGGCAGTGTTTGATCGCAGTGGGACCTGGGGCTGGGGACACGGGGGACAGGTCGGGGATGGAGTGACCTTCCGGGAACAGAAACGGCATTAAGGAGAGGGCTCAGAACACAACTGTGGCTTAGTTTTCCCGTTCCTAAAGAAAATATCCTCAGCGTTTTAAGGAAGGGTAGTCTTATTTCATCTACAATTTGTATAGTGATCTTTAGACCTTAAGCCATAAAAATGTAGGGGGTGTTGTTTTACACATCACATGAAATACGAATAACATGTGCGACGAAACAACCGAAGTTGCCTGCGAGTGCTGTGACTCCATCCGTGTACACAAGGCTATGGTTTTTATTCTTTCATTTTACATTTATGGAAAGCTGATCTAGTTTAACCTGCAAAGCAAGTGGAGATGTGGGAACCATGAAATTTAGTATGTGGAATATTTCTTTTGCCTTTTCTCTAGGTCATTTATTAACTGAGCAGAAGCAAGGCAGTTCTACTGAAGCTGGTTTGAATCACGTCTGTGTTATACAGAGTTTGTTGGGTGAGATCACGAGTAGCATGAAACTTGGTTGTGTGTGTGTACCAGGGCACTTTGAACAGGGGTCTTCATGTGGAATCTTATCTGTCATGACTTTAATGGTTCTAACTTTCTGTTTACTGTGCGTTACATCTAATTTTCTTGTGTATTAATGATTTTTGAGTTAAGTGACGACAAGATTAGGTTTTTATTCTGTGCCTTCCTCTCCTCTTTTGACTTGGAGCTGCTTTCCCTATTAAAGTTACACAGGTTCAATAATCTCCGGAACTATTTATCAACTCTTCAGTGATATTAGAGAGCGAAACAGGAAGATTCTTCCTTTTCTTTGATGGGGTGAAAAGTTTAAAAGGAGTCAAAGCACCATCATCTTCTGATCTCAAAAGCTATAGCGAATAGTCACATTCTCTTCTTGTTAGAATCCTGTGCTGTTTCCTGTTAAAAACATAAAAACGTGCATATCTTGTTCTGAAGATGTGATTTATAATTGAGTTCTCGTTCTTAAATGTAGCTTGCAAACGGGAGTGGCTTTATTGAACCTTGTTTGGATGTTAAATTGTCTCTTGCTAGTACAGGAGAATTTTTGTGCAAAGCTTTTGGGTGGTTGTGTGTACTTGCTCATATATCACAAAATGGTGCTAATTCACTATTTGACACACAAACTTGACAACTTCTCCGCAGAACACAATACCCGAGCGCTGTAATGGTGCGAAGCCTGTTTGATCCTTCTTCCTATTGATTTAAAACCAGAATTTCTTTGTTCCATCATGCTGTGTGTGAGTATTGATCAAATAACCACGTGCCCTTCCATTTTGCATTTGCTGCATGTTTCTCGTTGCTTGAAATGATTTTGTAAGCTGTTTGGGAGAGCGGTCAAGCTTGATTAATCCATTTTTAGATATATTTAAATATCAGCTAATGTAGTGAAGTCATGAAGACCTGCATGAAATCTAGAACAACCTGTAAACATGAATCATGTTTATAGTTGAAGTAACCATTGTCAGAATAAGTGTAAAACACATTTTTCAAAGCAGTATTTTTACTGGTGATGGGTATGTTTGCTTGCTAAATGGTCCCATTGAGCAATTGAGTGGTCTACTCGTCAGCTACCTGGCTTAATAAGGTTCTACTGTATCTGTTCTACAGCTCGATTTAGAAGTTGTCTTCAATTCGTAGATGCTGGATGTAAGTTGAATGATATGCTGCTTATGTACAGAACGCACTTTTAATAGCTAGCTTGGCTTGATGGAGACATGAAGTTACCTTCCTTAATGCTTCTTTTTTGGAGGGGGGAGTACTCGAAGTACTAATACATATTCTTGGATGACTGTTGTCAAGTACTGTTTATCAAAACCCCTGGAAAAACAGAAATGCAGATGGAAAATGCAGGTTGTAACTGCGAAGCAGACGTGTGACAGTTCTTTTAGTGAAGCGGGCAAACCAAACCCCTATGTTGTGATCATTAACGTCTATTAAGCGGAATAAGAAGTTGTTTCTCAGTGCGGCAGGTGGTTGTTTTCCGCCTGGGACCCCTAATGTTGGCTTAGGCTGAAGAGTGAGGACGGATGTTCTGTGGGGTGATTTCCAGCTGGATTCCTGGTTATTTTGTGTTCTGTGGCCACAGCTCATAACGGAGCAGAACTGAGCGAGAGCTTCAGCAAAGAAAGACTCGAGCAACCCATCCGAGAGCTGCGATTGCAAAGATCCTGTGTGTTTTGTGAGAAAACATCCTCTGTGCTAGCTGGAAAATTCCGATTAAACAGCCCTTCTGAAGTGCTTCCTTTAAACTGTTTGCTTCCAAAAAGCGTTGCGGGCTAAGTAAATACCAATAATTCTTATTTCCCATCTCCTTATTGGTTATTCTACCAAAATGTTTTTGCACGGCCTGTTTCATCTCTTCGAGTGAACATGAAATGGTTACTGTTGGCTTCCAATTTGAATTATGATCTCTGTTTCCAACTTAAGCTGATGAATTCTGCATTAGATTGTAATTAGCAGCATTACCAGCACTAGGGGTGACTGTGACCAGGCAAACAAATATATGTATGTGTTGAACGTAACAGCAGAGCGAGTTGGTGAATAGTGAAAGAAAAGGAAATGGAATAATGGGCAAAATGAATGAATTGGATTCAGGAGCATTGTGGGGGTAAAGGGTGATAAGGAGGTTAAAAATCAGTTTGAATTTTGAGATTGATAGGAGAAGTTGCACTGCTCCAGAGACCAGATGATTCGTTTGGGCTTATGGTTTTGTTTAAGAACTTATTTTCCTTTACTTCACGCCATATAAGGATTTTGAATGTTGTTTTGTCCGCTGCGGATCTGCTGTTCCTGCAGTGCCAGCAAAGTGCATTTAATCCGACCCACTGTGGCACTTTCTTGCCTTCTGTGCCAGAGTTTTCCTTTGTTTTGTCTTATTTGGGATGTATCGTATGGTTGGCACATCGGAGCAGCTGGGACTCTCTTTAATTGTGCAACTTTTGCCTCAATTTTTTCAGCAAAGTTTCACTTTTTCCCCATAGATGTATCGTAGAGCAGGTGGGCATATTTTAAGCATGATTCCTGTATAAGTAATATTTGCAATGGTTTTGAGAACCTGTTGGGTAAGGAAAAGCTGTAGAGATGTTAGAGAATCGTTGGTAGAACTACCCCATTAATAAAACCAAGACAGGGAAAGGGGAGTGTATTTTTGTCATAGGTGTTTATTTGCACTTAAATCTACTTTTCCCCCATTAAAGATTCCCTTGCAGCCGTATTGCTTTGGAGAGGCGAGTTTCCAAAGCGTTCAAAAACTGCATTTCAGAGAAAGAAACTAAATTATTGGCGTTTTCTTTTTAGGCTCAAGAAGAGGGGGAGGGAAAATGGTTTCCTTGTATTTGGCTGTGCTGTTGGATGGCAGACAAAGCTTGGTCTCACTTGCTGACGAATGTCATCATCGAGGCATTTTTTGCTCTTTCTCCCACAGAGCAATTTTGTCTCTATCGAGACCCCCCCCCAGCCATTGGCAAGACCGTGGCCTGAGATTAAATCTCATGCTTGGGTGAAATTCTAATGGCTGTAATTGTTTCCTCTTTTAAAGTCTGTGGTCCCTCCATCAAAGAGCGGGGCGGAAATTACGCGTTTGTGCTGTAAAAAGGGAGGTCGCGATTACCTGAACCTGTGGTTGGCTTTGGGAAGATGCCCTGTGGTGGTCTGGGTTTTATCCACACTGACCGCCTAGTGTGTGAACTGATTTAAAGTGTGGTTTAGAATATAAATATATATATATGTTAATTTAATTGTAGCATGTCCCAGTCCTTGATGGGATGTGCCAGGGTCACTGTCCCTGCTCTGTTTCTGAAATATCCTTTAAAGATGTCAGAGCTGACCAAACAGCATTTAATCTGAAAGGAAAATGCTTCTAAGTCGTGCTCATTTTTGTATCTAGGCTGCATTTATAGACTAAAACTAAACCATTGTCATTCTTAAGAGCTCTCAGCATCTCGGAGTCTTCTCTTATCTCAGTGAGCTGGTGTGTGTTCAGTTTGGGGTGTTGAAAAGTACAGCAAACTAATAATCCCAAATGTCACCAAAGGGACGCGTGGAAACTGTGGCCTCCGTCTGGCAATATTATAACTTCAAATAATGCGATAGTGTCTTATTTTAAAAATTCCTTAAAGCCTGAAAAGCAAGTTTTTACCCCAAAATTATAAATGTAAATAATAAAAATATCTGAAGTAATTTTTGATAGCGCTTATCCTTGCGTGTGATGCTAATGGCGTTGCTCAACAGTCAGAGGCCACAAGTCGGGCATCCCTAAGAAGGTTGTTTAAGGGCAATGCTTCTGTTGTTTCAGTTTGCTTGGTGTGTGATGAATTTTCACCATGAGGTAGGGACCACCACGTGTATTTTTCTCCCTGAGCTCCTCCTCCCGTTATTTCAAGTGCTGTGATGATTGCGGTGGTGTTTACCCGTGTGTCTGGCATTGAGCGCTCTCTGGGGGTTGTGATATCCAGGAATAGCAGCTTTTTCTGTCCAAAATTGCTATTTAACTGAAGTGTCTGGGTGGGGGGAAGATTCACTTGTCTGTGCTGTGTAGTGCAGCCAGGGACCATATTGAAGAAGTATATTTAGTTAAATTGAACTGTAACGAACTTTGCATGGTGAAAATACTCTCTTGGTTGAGGGAAGGGAAAGAGTTTTGAACTGAAGCTAAATTATTATTAAAAGAAAAAGGCAAAACCAAATCCAGTGGCTGAGAATGCAGTTTTTACAGCAAGTTCGTCTCCAGATGTGTGGTGATGATTGAACCCTATTCACCGACAAACCCTGTGTGGGTGTTGTTTCATTCCGTGTCCCTAAATGTGTTTTCTTTTATGTTTTGAAGCTTTGTTTACTGTACAAAATAGTTGATTATTGTAGTAATAACCAGCACTGCTTTGGTGGGGTTTAATGTTTTCTTTGTTGTAATATAAAGCCAAACAAATGAAATGCAAAGATAAATTTAACTTTTTAAATGCAAGCCCCTCTGTCCATTTCTTTACTCAGCCTGCAGCAAGGAAGTTATTTTGGTTGCTATACTTGTTTCTTTTCCCTTTTTAAAGGGCTTTAATTTTGTCCCATTAAGAAAAGGGTAGACTGCAAAAACCATCAAGTTTATGGGATTTTCTTGTGTGTATTTTTCATATAATTGAGTCAATCCTGGGCAAAACCTAAATTGATTTATGAGAGATTTAAATTAGTTTATACATACTGTTGTAAACCTTTTTGCAGTAACTTATGGGCTCATATAAGATCAGTTGGAACAAAATAGTTAAAAGAATGTTTGAGATTAAGCTGTCTAATATTTGTTTTAGCATCATACGATATTTCGGCAGCATTTTCGCTTTGTATTGGACCCCTAACAACTTCATAGGGTCTCAAATTAAACCGTATTTATTCTTATTATTGGACACTGAAAAATTTTGAGACAGCAGGGTGGAATTATGCAAACACACCCATTTTGGGATGTTGTTCCATTCGGAAGCTGTTGTGCTGTGAAAATGGGTGCTTTTTCCCCTGTTTAAGTTCCCCTTTGTGAATGAGCAATGCGTTTGTGTTAAGAGGATGCTAAAGGGAGGTCTGGTGTCCCCTTAACAAAATGAAGTTAGAAGCCCAGTAGAGCACAGAGGTGCTAAGAGCAGCCAAAATAGCCTAGCAAGCTAATTTTCCAACATTAAATATATTCTGGAAAATATGGTTTGGTAAGCGATAACGATCGCTGCGAACTATTTCAAATGGCCGAGTTGTAATCTCCGTTAGCTCTGGGCAACAGAAAACTGGAGCTTTAACCACAGTGTTCTTGGTGATTTCAGCGTTTCGTTAAGCAGTGATTAGTACTCCTCAATTAAGCGTTCATTTATCTTGGTGATGCGTTTACAGTTAGAGATAGCGTTGGTTTGCTGAGTTTGGCTGATGCTTAGCAATTTCAGCAGATTCTTTTCCCCTTGCTATGTAAGAACGTGCAAGAAAGCAGCACAGAGGGGTTTGTAGTTTTGGTATTGTTTTAATTATAATCTTAATTGGTGTGGGGGGGGTGGGTTTTATAATTTTATATATATTTTTAGTTTATTTAATTTATTTATTTAGGAAAGTGGAAGGTGTGAGTTGTGCGTTTCCCACTCCCATCCATGGGGAACTTTTAGACGTTCTGTTCCAAATTCCCTCCCCGGGTTCTGGCTGAGGGGGTGGTTGAGGGTTCAGGGCAATGAGCAGCAGAACAGGCTCATCTGGGAGCCTGCGCTTGGAGTGGATTTTTCTCCACATTCACAACCCGGGATTTCCACAAATGAATTAAAAAATCTTTGTTTTTCCTTAAGGGGGTGGAGGGAGAAGTAAAACAGGAGGGACAACGTGGTGGGAAATGGGGCTGAAGAGCGATTTCTTGGTGCTTGTACATTGTCCTATCCTGTAGGATTGAGAGGGGGGAGAAAAGAGTTGTCACACTGTTAAAAGCTGCATTTTTTTGTTATCTTTCAGAATTGGATGAAATTTGGGTGGGCGCTGGTGGGCTGAGAGGGGAGTCAGGTTGCTGATAACCTCTCCCCTACGCTGCTCTCTAATAGCTCATTCCCCAACTTATACTGGAACCTGGGGTTGTTGCTGCCCAGATTCAAGACTCTACACTTGCCCTTGTTATATTTCATTAATTTTTTCCCTACCCAACTCCCAGCCTTTCATTTTCTGTACTTATATTACTTACCTTTTTTCCTCTTCATACGCTACTTCAATGTTACATTTTTACAAAATGGCAAGATAATCTTTTCCTCAAAAGCAGATTAACTGCGACATTTTAAACATAATTAATAAAAAATAATTTATTGGAAGTGCTTGAAAGGAGCTCTTCTACTAAAATTTAATTTAAGCCTACAGTAAATTGTCAGTGAGAATATACTTAATAAGGTTCCCTTGTATTTCTCTTCCGTTGTTATTATATGGCTCTTCAACAGCAGTTGTCTCCATTGTTTGATATCAAGACCGACGGAGCTGGATAAAAAGTGAAGTGTATTTACTTAAGATCATTTAAAATGTAATTCTCATTCTGAGTTTCCCGTTTCTTGCTCTGTAATTCTATAATACTTTGTATTGTTAGGAGGTTTCATTTAGTATCTGCTGTTCTCTCCAAGCCTGGAAGGTGCGAATGGGAGATGAAACCTGAGAAACAGTGAAACAGCTCAATATAAAAAACCTCATACAAGGCAAAAGCATCTAGGAAAGGGTTTCTGTGAAGAGTTTGTAATTTTTAGGTATTCGTGATAAATTGTTGTTGCTGTTTTGTGTTCTTGCTTGGGAATTTCTTCTCTTGCCACCAGAGAAGTCGTATCCCAGAGGTCAGGTTAGCGAGTGCAGCTGATTGTATTGGACTCTGGGCACTTTGTTTCCAGAATCCCATCCAAACCAGATCCTGCTGGCTCAGTGCTTGCACTTGCTGCTCTTTGATTATTTTTTTAAGTTTATTTTATTATTTTTATTATTGTTGTTGTGACTAGCGGTCTCTTGAAAGGTGCAGCTTCCCTTGTTCCGTTTTAAACAGCGTAAACGCAGTTTTACGGGTACATCACACACTGGAGTAAAGCACTCGCTGCTTTGCACTCCATCTTGGTTTGTTGTTTATCTGGGATTCTTGGTCTGTATTTCCATTGAATAACTCGGCGTTCCCGAGAACCGCTTGTGTGTGTTCTGAGCAGGCTTTGTTTTCCATCTTCTTTCCTCCCT
The DNA here is from genome assembly GCF_037038585.1 of Patagioenas fasciata. Classification (NCBI taxonomy): domain Eukaryota; kingdom Metazoa; phylum Chordata; class Aves; order Columbiformes; family Columbidae; genus Patagioenas; species Patagioenas fasciata. The sequence goes on along the minus strand of NC_092529.1, from coordinate 2,689,172 downwards.
CTTTTCTGGGGATTTGGAAGTTTGGATTTGGGAGAGAAGTGGTTTTGAATAACCAAATGAACCAGGCGAGCATGGGACAGAGCTGGGAGAGCTGTCGTACATTTTCATCTTGGTTGCAGAAGCAAAGCTCTGGTCTTGATGAAGGTTTTGGTCTTGAGTGTTTTGTTTAATCAACAGATGTTGCTGCTCACTAACTTCAGTTTACACAGACTGCCACTATTACTTGTAAAATTCCTGTACCATGGAGTCAACACTTGTATTTTATTTAGTTGAAAATGCTGGAGGACTCCTGAAATACCTCTGATAATCCAAGCATGTTCTGTTTTGTATAGTATCAAGCTGTGCTATGAAATTACTGCGCAGGGTTGTGATGAACAACTTCACCTTTTGAGATTCTTCAAAATACCCAATTGTGATTATGAGAGGTTTTAGAGATAAAAGAGCTGCTTTTACGTTGATGGTTTCTGTATGTTCACTTCACAAGATCTCTGCTTTTCTGAGTATAAAACTTGAAGCAATAAAACAACCTGGCCGTGTCCAAGATTAAAATGTTTTCCATTATTCTAGGGAGCGATGGGTCTAAATTTAGCCTGTGAACTTTCCAAAGGGGCCTCGTTTTGTGAGCATCTGAAGGGCCACACACGCTCACGGCCCTGGAGAAGTAACAGTCGGAACCCAACTGGACAATCTGTGTCTGTCTGGTCTGGTAGGAATGAACTCTATAGGGGAACTCAGAATTAAGGTCCAAACTTGGTCCAAACCTGTATTTTGCTCCTTAGTTGGCAGCAAAACTTCATTCACATGAGTATCTCTTTTTAAATAATAAAGCAAATAATTCAATGTGTTGTAAATATATATTTTTTAATTAATACTCTACTGGTGAAATTTTGATTATCTTTTCATGGCACTTATTCTACTTCCAACTGTTAAAGTTGTCTGTGTATAAATCACCTTCCCTCCTATATTAGTATTGTTGAAAACATCTACTCAAGCATTGCCACTGTGTCTTATCTCGGTCTGGTTGTAGATCATTAAATTCCAGTCCCTCTTAATACAGTGTAAATTCTAACATTGACAAGTATTGCGTCTAGTTTTATTTAGTAATTAAACTCTGCCCTGCTCTCCTCCTTTACAGTGCGCATCACCTTTTATATTGCAGTGGACTTTACTTATATGGAGAATGTATTAATGTGAAACACAAATACTGTATGAGCTGCAATATCTGGAACGCTTTGTAGCATTGGCAATGTAGATGGTGTATCTGGTGTGATACAGTTTTTTGTCCCGAAGTTCTGGGACACTGAGATTTATGTGGCTGTTGGCCCCTTGAGGCTGCTCTGAATGAGATGTGGATTGTGTGCAATCCTAGTCAGCCGAAATTTAAATACTCTGTCCAGAGCTCTTCTGTTGGGTGGGAAGAAGTAGCAACAAGTACCGTGTGCTTGAGAAGATGCTCTGGTACAACGTGATGTGACTTTGTGGAGCGATGAGCTGTGCACAGTTTTGGTCACTGTCATGATGTGGTGTTGGGTGGTTGGGCAGGACCTGCTGTCTGCCACGGGCAGAGAACAGAGTACGGAGTGGTGAGTCGTTTATCCTCTAAAACAAGCACAACTTCCAGCCTTTGTCAATGTTGAAAACTCTGTTAAAGTGAACTGAGAATAAGCTAATAGATCACTGATGTGAGTTTGGTTTCAAATGATAGGTTTGCAGTGGTTTTGCATATAAAACCTGCCGTTGGTAGTGCAGTGTTAACTTAAAACCTTAGCAAGAGCAATTTAAGGGCTATTTTAACTGTTCAATTATACTCATATCTTTTTCTGAAATGTTTAAGTTAGCAAAGCACGTGATATTCGGCATTTCAGCAGGGCGGGTTAACTGAGCGCTGGCTGCACTGTGTCTGGAAAAATTTGTATTCCGAAGTATTGCTGTTTACTTTGGCTGTGATTATCTGCGCACAGCGCAGGGAATGGAAGCATCTGTTTTCCCAGAGCTGGCATCCTTCATTTAGTTGTTTGGGACTAATTTATTTTAGGTGTTTTGTTTCTTTCCGCGTGCTGTGCTGCTGCAGCTTTGTGGTGCAGGTGCTTGAAATAAAACTTGGTGTAAAACTGAAGGGACAGGATGTGTGGGAATGGTTGAATGCTAGGCCAGGGGAGGTTTAGACTGGACATTAGGAAGGATTCTTTAGGCAGAGTGTGGTCAAACATCGGAAGAGGCTTCCTAGAAACGTGGTTGATGCTCCATGTCTGTCGGTGTTTGAGAGGCATTTGGACCATGCCCTTAATAACATGTTTGAACTTTTGGTCAGCCCGGAGTTGGTCAGGCAGGTGGATTAGATGATCCTTGTAGGTCCTTTCCAGCTGAAATATTCGATTCTAAAACGGGGGTTCACCATACTTCAAAGTGCAAGGACTCCGAAGGCTAAATGCAGTGTAGTCCTGGTAACCTGCAGTTGTCATAGTCTTCCTTTTCCAGCTTTCCGCTAGATATTTGTAGCTCTTTTGGTCATTCTAGATTGAACTGCTTGACAGAGAAACAAAGCTGTAGCTGAATGTATGAGAGCAATAGTTATATGTAGGGGATTGAAACTGAAACAGGCATGGTTATTACTGTAGCTGTAATGGGTCTCCATTTCTTCTTTTCACCCTCCTTTTGATCCTTAGTCCTAGTGAGACGTTCCCTTCGTTGACTGACATAGTTTTGAAACTTGATCCATAGTGTTCTGTCAGTACAGGTGATGACCAAGTGCTGCTGAGCTCTTCAGCCCTGGTGTCACTCCGTGGCCGGGCACCGGATCCGTCGGCTGGGCAGGCTGTCGTGGCTCCTGGCCCAAGCTGGGCTTCCCTTCCAGCAGAACTCGTTGACCCTTTGTATTTTGTGCGGGATCTGCCTCGCGGGCGGGCTCTGGAGCCCTTGCCTGGAATGCGTGTCTAATGCCTTCCACTCAGACCCTCTGGTCCATTCCATAATGTTAGCTTTAATTGGCTGGTTTTAAGCTTTCGTGTACAATTTGGTCGTACACGGTGAATTACCACCCGCTTTGCCTTTTCCTAAGAGCAAGAAACTAGAACCGAGCCTGTGCTTTCCCTCGCTGCCTCTTGCTGCTGCCCTTGAGCTCTATTGAGGCAGAGCTGGTGCGTTGTTTCTGATGTAGGACAACCCTTTTTTAACTAGTGCTTTTTTCTCAAATCTCCCAAAGGATGAACTTTTTAAACACTCTGTTTTATTTTTGGACTGACCTCTGCATTTGAAAGCCTAGAAATAATTAATATTTCTTTCTGAAGTATCTCCAGTTTGATAACCGCTGCCCAACTCTTAGCGTGGTTGCGTATTCAGTGTGGCCTCCAAGTGACTTATTTTATTTTTTCTTTTTAATATTCATATGTTTTAATTTTAATTGACTTGTTTGTGCATCCAAGAGCTTCAGGACAGAATCAGTCATATAAGCAAGGTTTGTCTTTACTATGTAAGAATGTCTTTGTATGTGCTTCTGAAGCATCAGGATTTATAGCGTGGGCAGGATGATGGTCTCTGCTGCCGTACAGATTCCATCCAGGCTTAAATACTTGATCAGAGCATCAGCAGAAGCTCTTTTTGAGAAAGAGGGGTAGTTTAGTTATGTGAAGGAAAAAAATAGTTGGCAGCGCTGCATACAAAGCAAATTTTACAGCTTGAGCTCAAAACAGTGATGAGTCTCTTGTTCGTACTTGGTATGAATAAAGTCAAACAAAGCCTCCCTTTATCCTCCGGACCAGGCTCCGAGCTCATATTTCAGCTTTTCCTTTCCCCTCCCTTTCCGACATGGCCTTAATTTTTTTCTTTGCTAGACAGTAACATTTTAAATCTCCACGAGATGCCTGGTGATGGGTGATGCAGGATTGCTGCCTCAACAAAGAGGGGATGTGAGCTGGGGTGTCGTGGGCGCCGCTTCCTCCCATTCCGGGGCTCCTGTTGTGTCGCCTCCCGGTGCCTTATTTTAGACTTTCCCAAAAAACCATGACTGAGAGGCTCGTGGTTGGAGATGAAAGAGCGTGTTGTCTTGTTGAATTATCTCCTTGCTGTTTGTATTTAAAGCAGAGCTGGCAGGTAAAAAATACGGTAGAACAAAAACTCTGTTATAGTAACATCTTAGGCTAAATCAGCATAAAACAAAGAATGATGTCGTGTTTTTTGCATTTATGTGTTTGCGTAGATTGCTTGTTTGCCTGTAGTGCGTTGGCACCTGACTCGTTGCGTTCGCCTTCAAGGTGGTTCTGGGCACTGGTGGGATCTGACCAACAAAAATCTGTTTGCTGAAATAAATCCGAACAAGTCATTCCCCTTTTAGATGAAAAATTGTCCTTATGCAAATTGTAAATTATGGAATTTTAAAATAATACGCATGTGTAATCACGGATGTTAAGTAGCCATAAGCATCTTTTAGTCTGTTTTTTGAAAGATGGATTTTGAAAACCTAAACCAAACATTTTGAATTTTTTAATGTTCTAGTGCAACATTTTAAGCTAACGACTCTTTTAGTGGCTGAAGCGAGCGCAACTTGTGAAGCTTTTCCTTCACTAAAAGTACAGCCGATGCTTTCTAAAGTGGATTTAAGAATTTCCTCCTGACAGCGAAACTTCTTGAATCTCCATAAAATTCTACTTAGATAACATAATTTAGCCTTGCAACGCTGGTTTTATTGTGAAAATAAACTATGAGCAATTGACTTAGAACCTGTGTGTTGTGTATGACTTATTGTCATAGTCCGTCTTCCTTCACAGCACAAAACCAACCTGGGACATCCCTTCAGTGGTGTGTGTTGGGTGTTACCATCAGATACGTGTTCTAGTCATGGGGTCCTCCCCAATTTAGTAAAGGTAAGGGGGGATAATTTGTGGATTTCTACCTGAATGCATCATTAACCATTACAAGAGGGGAAATGAGGGCACGAGTTCGGTGTCTTTTTCTGTACATCTTGTTTTTGATGCAAAGGCAGTTCTGTCGCCAGCCAGTCCAGTGTGCGCAGACTCTCCCCCCGCCATAAAACAATGAGCACATTCAGGCGCAACTCGTGTTTTCAGTTATTAAAAAACGGAGCCGTCTGTCTCTGCCCGGGACTTTAATCTTTAAGCCTTTATTCCCCGTCCCCCACCCCCTCTTTCTTTCCCCAACCTTTTGTTTGTGAAGCGCGGAGCTACAGGATACGTGGGCCTGGAGTTTGGGAATGTTTTGGACATTCCCCCGGCACTTAGGGATGTTTGTAACCCTGACCGATGGTATTTCAGTATTGCGGAGGGTGAAGAGGAAAATTAAAGAATACTTTTTGTTTTCTTTGCCCATAGCTGTGCATGACTCTTTTTTTTGAGGGAAGGGTGGGAGGCAAAAAGAGTAAAATCGTATTTTTCTTTAAGAAAAATCTCGTTCGGCATCCTCAGATGGGACATAACCGAGAGCATCTTCCTATGTCCTACCACAAGTCTTCTGTTGGGACAGTGCAGTGTTGTAAAAAACACAATAGTGCTGGATTTTAGTACCAAACAAGCTCCATAGCATGAGGTCTGTGACCTTTAGATGGTTTATTCCAAAGACAGAGACAGGTGGCTTAGGGCTTGAAATGCTTCAGGTGTAGAATCACAATTGATTTCCAGCTTTACATGGAAATCAGGTTTCCCTTTCTGTAGAAGATGACGTAGAATCAGATGAATTGCAGATTTGCTGTTGGACTGGTGACTTGCAGAATCGTTCAAGAAAACCTATTGCTGGTGGTCTCTTAGAAATATGCTGTACAAGGTTGAAAATGGATCTCTTATTGGTGTTCCTTAAGCTGTCTGAAGCTGCAGGTGCGCTGTAAGACTTGGATTGGCAGAGAGGTGAAGAGAATCTAGGAGCAGATCTCTGTGATCGAGGTGTTAATTTGTGTGTTTCTTGGGAATTTACTGATTTTCAGGGTAGTTGGCCTAAAGCATTGAAATTAAGTAGAGAAAAACTTAACAGAATCATAAATTTCAAGGTGGTTCAACAGCGTCTCTGAGGTGCAACTTTCATACCTGTTTTTTGACTGCATGCAAGCTACTGTGTGTAGGCCGTGCAGGTTTGGAGTTGTATGTTTAAATGTGGATTTGTGGTGTGATGTGGTCCTTATTTCTTACAACTGCTGTGTGAAACTTGTTAGATTGATCTTGCAAAGATATGGAGGATAAGAATTCCCAGCGAGATATCCTTTGGCCGGGCAGGACTTGAAGAAGTTAACACAAGAGATAGCAAAAATAGTCTTAAGTGTCATCTAATATTAAACCAACTAAAATATGCTTGAAGAAATTCTAACAGATGTTCTAAGATGTTGATAATTCAGTAATTCTCCTAAGCACCCAGAGGGAGGCAATAGATGCTTTGTAGTGACAATTCTGCAGTCCTTGGGGAGGAAAGGTACCCAACTGGTCGGTCATTAAGCAGAGCACGTTCTCTTTATCCCGAGATGATTGAGTTGTGTGCTGCTTGTGTAAAGATTTCTGAAATGCGCTGTTTCTTTTTATATTACAACAGGGGTGTGGATGTGATGGAGTTGTAGATAGGCTAACGTGACGATATCGTCTCGTAAGATTTTTAAAAGAACTTGAAAATACGAAGAGCTGAGTGTGAAATAACACTGATGGAGAATAGAATTTACGGACGCTTTGTATTTATTGTTCAGGTGTTTGGTTCCCCCCTGCTTTGAGTCCACTATTGGGCTTGTATGTAATAGTATATTCAAATACATACAGGAATACAAACACATTGGTTAGGAAGCTTTTCAGTTTCGCTGTCCTGTTCTTGGAAAGCAGCGTTTCATTTTCTGAAAAACCAATGCAGAAGTTCAGTGCCCGAAGCAGCAAACTGCTCTGAAGGCAAACATGTGCACGTAGGTACCATTTATCTGATTATGTCCGGTCTTCCTGAAACAACCTTGGAAACTACATCAGGTTTTCCAGGTATCTTTAATGTGCCGCTTTTCTGTCTGCAGTACAAACCTGTGTCTGTCTGCTGTGGGCTGAGTTTTTAGAGACGGGACAGAAGGTTCCAGGTGGGTGGAAGGTCCGGCAGGGCCGGGATGGGCTCGTGTCCTTGTCCAGGTTCAGTGCCTTCCTAATTCTTCTAGATACTTGAGGCCTTTTATGCTGTTCAGCTGCTATTTTCTATTGCTGGTCTTGGAAATAGCTTCAAAAACAATATCTGTCTGTACTCTTTAGGAGATGGAGTTGGCAGAACAGTCATACCTTGTAATCAGATTTTTTCCTGTAAAGACTTCGTGGACCTCCAGGGACCCACTTATGGTCCCTATGAAAGGCCCAAGCATGACGTTATGTTATGTTTAATTCTTCAGAGCAGTGCAAAACCACACATGGCCCTGATACCAAAGCAAAATACTTCTGAGTAAGAAGCCTGAAACTTGAACTAATGGCTCGTGAGGCCATAGGAAAGCTCATACCGTGTGCTCAAGGTCCTAGTAAGGAGTGTCTGAGGAGGTCTGAGTGGGGTTTTACAGTTACCCTTTTTATTTTGCACCTTTCTTTTTCCTGAAGCATGAACATATAGTGTTGATTTACACTTCAGAAACCTTGTTTAATGAACTCAACACCTCTAGACAGAAGGGACAGGACACTTCATTGCAAACTTCTGAGTCTGATAGGAGTCAGTGGAATTGTTGGTGCCGTTTTCTTCTGTCATTTGGGAGCCCAGAAGTTTGACGCGACCTTTTCTTGTTGAGATGTTTTATAATCCAGATGACAAATTAAGCAACCGAGCCTTTTTGTGCCGAGTGTAATACAGGCATGTAGTGCAGAAATAAACCAGTTACAACCCAGATGGTAATGGGTTGTTAATAAAAGTTGTTCAGTGCTTTGTTTTGCTGTCAAGTATGCGAAATAACCACTTCTCTTACTATATGCCATGGGTTGCACTCCAAGGATGATGAGCTGTATGATGTTCAGCCTAGAATATTAGGTAACTTTTCCTCTAGTATTGTGCAGTACCTTAAATATTTAACTTTCCACCTCTACCGGTATCTGTATTTGCATATATGTATATATGAATGACACTTTTAAAAGTTAATGTTTGCTAACTAATGCACAATTTATGCACTTTGGACTTCAAGCCAAGACATCAATAAGGCAGCTGAAATACCATGGTGGTGCGTAACTGAGCAAGTGCTGACTTGTTTTGTAGCGGTCATTTGTGTCTGCTCAGAGCCACTGGTGCTTTTCTCAAGATACGAAGGCTTTTTTAAACCCTTCCGCAGTTAATGTTTTCAGCCTTAAGATAAGTAGATGCCTCTTCTGGGCTCTGTCCAGTTTGTGCCTCGTCAATATAGAAATTCAGATCTAGTAATAGGCGCTATTGCAGAAAAGGACTTTGCTGCAAACGGAAGGAGGATGATGATGTTTTCTCTCATATGGTGGACTATTTCCATTTCTACATATACTACATATTAAATGGCATTTCTTGTTTTAAGGCAAGTGTGGTTTACTTTCCTGTAGACAACGAAGGGAGAGCATTGTCATTTGTGGAGATTTTCTGGTATTTGTTTCAGAAATATTTTGAAGAATGGGGATTGAAATACCAGGCCCTAGTAGATACTCTCCTAATTTGCTATATACTCACCTAATTTGCTGTATTTTCTTTGGAAATGGTCACAGTGAGTATTTCAGAGGGTCAAAGCACGAAAGTCAATGGTGGAGCCAAGTGTCACTTCCTTTAAGTTTTATCCTAATGCCCCTTATACAGGATTAAAACATAAATGTTTTACAGACAGTGGAACTTCATCCAGCAGGATGCAGCTTTTAAAGTCTTAATTGTGTAAATATCAAATCTCTCTTTTCATTTGTCTGAAGCCAACTGGTATCCAGAAGGTATCGTCAGGCTGGATGGGACCTTTGGAGGTTATCTGGTTCCAGCCCTTCACAGTGGACCAGCCACTTCTAAGAAGGCAACTTTTAAGCCAGATCAAGTTTCCTAAGATGATTTTAGGGCTACAGGGATGTGGCCCAGTGTACAATGCTTGTCCAGAGAGGCTGAAGGCAACAGGAGACTCCTTCCGTTCTGGAAAGTCTTGCAAAGAGTCTCTTGACGGGCTTCGTTCTTCCTATGCCATAATGCCTTTTACTGAGGGAGTTGTCGCTTTCAGGTTTGCTCTTTGCCTGTTTGTTTGTGGTGGGTTGTTTTTGTTTGCTTTTTTCCCCACTGAAGTAATCTGTTTAATATAGTCTTATATGTACAGTATTGCAATAGCTGGATCAGCATATAATAATGTTATTGAAAATAGGCCACAGTGTTTCTTATCATAACCTTCTTTGGAGGCCTTATCAGCTTCACTTGTGCTACTTCAGCACGGCCCATCGAGCTTATTGATGTACTGTGATCATTAGAGGCATTTCCTCCCTCTGAAGAACGCAGGCTTGTTTCTAATGTGTAGTTAGAACATATTCAAACAAGAAAGATCCTTGGATGACTTGACTTTCCCCTCTTCAGGACAATTGTGCCCACTGGGAATATATTCCAAGTATATTCCAAGTAGATCTTGTGTGAAGTCTTTCACAAAATAACCTTTTTATTTCTCTTGTTATAAATAAGAGATTAGCAATTATCTCTTTCCATCGCTTACCATTTGTAGTTGAGTTGAACTCGGAATTACGAATAAATAACTGTAAAAGATGGGTCATCCTGCCTTCTCTTTGTAGCTCCTGGTTTCGGAAAGACCTCAGTGGCTGGTTTTCATTTAAAGGGAATTTGTGCAACCAGCGGTTTCTTTATTGTTTGAAAATCAAATATAACGCGTATAATTCTGAGCTTTACTGTGCACCGAAAGCCATCCTGTGGGTTACTGCCCTGACCCTCGCGGATTCCGAACTCTGCGGAGATTGAAGCTGCTCAGCTCCTATTTGTGCTTCCAGCTGCTGCACCTCTGGGAGCAGCATTCCCAGGAAACGGTGCTGGGATGCTTGAACTCCTTTTCTTTTCAAAGCGCTTCCTAACGCGTGTCACGGTGTCGGGTTTGAGCCGCGATTTGCATTGCTTCGCAGGGGGTTTCTTCATGGGTAATTCATGTTGCTCCACTTGTGGCCGCGTCTCTCTCCCCCCTCATGCCTCTGTTTTGCTGCCTGAATTTTGGGAGGTTTCCCATCCTGTAAAACATCTTCGTATTCATCATAATGCCTCCCCTAAGGTACCCGACGCAATCCTGTGCGGTGTGTAGCATCTCCCAAGGTGTTACTGTATATGACAGCACAGAATAATTTAGTTGTTTCTGAATAAAGATTCTTCACAAAAAAACGGGAGGGTGCCCTGGGAAGGGGGAAGTTTCATACTCTGCATGATATAGACAATATTTCCTGAGACAGGAGATACTAACCTCAAAGAATTTAAAATAAAACATTGATTTTATTATTTTCTTTTTGAAAGGGGGATAGGGGAAGCAAAAATGGTAGAATAGTCGGTCTCTTTATCCAATGTGCAGATGAAATTGATTAAACCTTAAAAAACTCGCCTCAGTCCACCCGGTTTATTAATTGAAGAATTTCCTCTTCCCCAGAATGGGAAGTGCACATTAAAACAGAGCTTTGCCCCTGAGTAGCAATGATACCTGAGAATGGTCCCTTTTCTACAATCCTATTTTCTCTTCTGCTCCGGAGGAAATCTTAACATGGTAAAAAGCATATTAAAAAACAAAAGTATGTTTAAGGAAGTCCTCTTTCATTTCCTCGTAAAGCGTGAAATCGAATTATAGCCCATGGCCCACAATTATTTTGTATTTTTACATTTCAGGTTCCGTTTTCTGCCTGTGAACAGGAGCTGAGCTGCTCCTGCGGAGTCACCCAGTACAGATTGCAGCAAACAGGATGGGATGCGGTAGCTGGAAGGAGCCAGGAGTGAGAACCGGTGCTCGTGTTCCTTGGGACATGAGAAACCTCAGGGACTCGACTCCTTCCTTCCAGCAGCCCAGGTTTTGTTGTTTGGAGCCAAGTCAGCTTTATCTTGATGGATTATGGAGGCTCTGATGCAATACTAAACTTTACCAAGATAGTAGCAGTTGTAAATACTCTAATAATCTACTTTTGAGGAGAAAAAAGTTGAGATTCTGCCTATTTATTGAAAATACCCTTTTGTGCTCCTTTTCAGTAATGCTGAATTCATCAGCTGGTTTAGTGCTTGGAGTTTATAACTTAATGGTTCTGAAAGCGGGCACAGTGCACATACAGTAATAAGCTTTTGAAATGGATAAAGTAACACGAGAGGTCAAAATATTTTGAGTTAGTGTTATGTTTTTGGTGGTTTTGTTTGGTTTTGTGTATTTTTCCCCTCCTAGAGCTAACAATACCCTGTGTAACTTGCTGTTCGCATTGCGCGTTGCTGTTGGGCTCCATTTCCATGCAGCTGGGTCTGGGGGTTGGGATCTGTGATTTACCCACGTGCGACAGGATGGGCAAAGAGAAGGGGTTTGAGTTCCACAACTTCTGTAATCAAGGATGAAGGAGATTTGTTAAAGGCAGAATGTTCTGTTCCAAAATAAATATTATGTTGTTTATTATAGTGCTTTAGAGGCTCTATAAACGCAGCCTGTAGGTTGGGATCTCCCATGGTGTTTCCCTGGGAAGGTTGGTGTAACAGGTCTGCTTTTCCTAGGTGTACGATTTTGCGTAAGGAAATGAGACAGTAGCATGTGAGCATTGCAGAGTTTGGACTTCAGGGACTATTGGACTTGAGTGAGCAGAATCAGGTGTGTTTATCTATATAAGCTGTGTGCAAGTCAAAGATGATACAACACTGAGCATCCCAAGGGCTGAATCTGATGCAGGTGATGATCTACAGCCTACAGCTCTGCGTAGGTCTTTCCTTTCTTTTTGGTAAAGGTTTGAAGATACAGTGTACTAAATAACATAAATGCAGAGAATGCGGTGAATTTTCTCCTGCAGATTAAAAGTTGATTCATTTTACTTATATATATATTTAATACCTACTGTTCTTCTGGGTCATCGTCTTTTTGGGTGTGCTCAGACAGCAGCTGGTGAGATCTCTTGGGATGAAGAGAGATGTGGCTGTGAATGATGTGCTTCGAGTGCTGTCACTTTGTTCTTCCCTTGGAGGAACGGAGCTGATGGCGAGTCCAGGGATCCTGAGTTGCTGGTGTTTGCTGCCTTCTGTGTATATGGAACCTGTCCTAGTCTATGATATCTCTGATTCAGCTAATTCAGTGAGTGACAGTGACAACCCTTCCTAGTCAGATACTCCTCAAACTTCAGAAGCAAGGCTGGGTTGGATGTGCTTATTCAAAGCAGGGGCTGGACTTTTTCTATCTCTTCTCTGGGAAGGTAATTTTCTCAATATCTATGGGGTTTATGTTAGAAGTGAGCGCTGCTGGCGCTTCTTGCTCTTTTTTTTCTCTGGGATGCGGTGCTGCTGGTTTGTGGCATTTTTCCCATTTCTGGCCATCATCCAGGTTCTCTCTGTCCATGTGTTATATTTCTCGTTTTTCTTCACTAGGACTATCTACTGTACTTTGTTTTTGCTGTGGTTTAACCACTTATCTTGCCATATAATTCCCATCTTTCCCCACCCCTCTGTGTCTTCGGGTGACAAGCGGTTTGGTTTGCTTTTCCAGGGCTGATCTGAGCTATATGTATGGGACAGATACCCCCGCAGCTGATCTTTCGGTTTTAAGCAGAGTGAGAAATCGCACTTTGGGAGGACTTTTGATCTTTCTGAATGTTCTTGAACACCTTTTTCAAAGATAAAACAGCAAATGAAAGGTTACACACCTGGTTTTTCTATAGGAGTAGTAGTTTGAATACCTGAATTGAACTTATCATTGATTCTACATGACCTGCTTCAGTGCAGATGAAGCATTTTTCTTGATTACTGTGCTGTTGTTCGCATGTGTCTGCTTCATTTAGAGTAATTTCAAGCTGCTTGCCTGCTTGGAGGGCTTGAGGAACACTTGTCTCTTCCATATCACCCTTCTTACCTGTGTAGGACCATATCTTATCTCATTTTTTTGAGCAAAAACGAAGTGTTTCAGTTCTTTTTTTGTTCTATTTTGCACAGGAGGCCATGGCAGATATTCCATGGTTGGATAGTGCAGGTTTCTTGACCTATATTGTCATATTGGTTTTGGAGTCTCTGCTTGGTATGGCCGTGATACTTTTTGTAGCATTAATCATCAATTTGGCTTGGTTTGGTGGTATGAATACACGTTCGTTTTAAGGATGTCACTTATAGTAAGAATCCAATACAAAATCTAGGTGTTGTATGAATTTAATGAGACCCCTCTGCTCTACTCCAACATGCATCTGTTCCCATTGTGTGGCGTTTTGTCCCACTTGAATGTGTTCAGGCTGTTCGTCTCCTTTGCATCCTGTCCTTTACAAACCCTATAGAAGGACAGACTTAAAGTCTGAGCCTTTTGTACAGCCTTGGTGATGTTTGCGTTAGTTAAGCAAGTTTTCAATGAATGCAATTATTGAAAAAAATAGAACAGAAAAATAGTTTTAAAGATATAAAGCCCATCTTCAATTTGTCACGGGGAGATATTTGAAGTGATGGGGTGACATTCTACAGGAGCTTTGGAAACGTCATAATTATCCACCCAACGCTCTGATGAGTTTAGCATTCGTAAGATATAAGAAGAAAGCTTTGGTAGGTTGAAAATAGTAATTTGTAACCATAACTCTTTTTTATTCCATGTTGCAGCTCCCGCCCACTCGCTCGCCCATGAACTTGAACCTCGGGACGGCTTCCGATGCCGAGTTCGTGGGAATTGCACAGGGGTGGTTGTTGTCACGGACGCTGTAAAAGCTTTAAAAGCTTTTATTTCTATAAAAGCCGGGGGGGGAAGGTTGGAGAGGGCGAAAGAACAAGGAGCAGTTGTATCGATTTCTTGTTCTTCTGATCAAAAGCGTAAGGCAAATATTAAAAGTACTGAAATGCAGAATGCCGCAGTTTTGCGTGATTTGTGCCGTCTTGCGTCTTTCAAAATGTATTTTTTGACCTATGACTTTCTGGTAGTTCCGCTTTAGATTTTGTTGTAGTTTTTTATGTTTAATTTTTCTCGCCATTAAAGTCTGTTGTACTTTACTCTTTTTTTTTTGGTATTTAGACTATTTCAGTTACCCGGAATGAGGCAGGAAAACTCTGAATGTATTTAGTGGAAGGCCCAACATTAATCAAAAGCTTCCTTAAAGACTATTATAATTCATGAAATTCAAGTTACTTCAATAAAAGAATTAAGGGTCTGTGACAACAATACTTAGGAAAAAATAATCCATAAGCATGCTGGGTAACTTCAGCCTAAAATTTAGGAGGTTTTTCTTGAAGCTGAGAATAGGTCTGTTTGTGGCTGTGGATGAACTGCGTATTCACGTTATGTCCATCTGAACTGGGAGTGAATGGCAAATGTTGTTGGGTTTAAATCACCTTTTCCTTCCATTGAGGGGCTATAGGAATTCAGATGTGGGGTAAACTTGCCCCTGGAAGTTATCTTCTCAGTTTTATTAAATTTTGGCCTCTGAAGTGGGAAATGGTGGGAAGCAGGTGGGGATGAGGGGCTGCGGATGGAGTTATGGGGCAGGTATTGGCCCTTTTTGGGCTCGATCCAGCTGTCCGCAGGGCTGTTGTGTTTCTTTGGCTGTATGGTGTTCTTTCTTAGCTTCTTAGATTTAGTCAAATCTCCTGCTTGTGTTGTTCCAAGGGTAATTTATTTTAATATAGTGATAACAAACTGTTAATATGGAGAGATGTGTAAGCTGTCGCAGGCTTTTACAATCTGATGGTAACACATAATAGCTTAAGTTCCCGAGGTCTTATTTCCAAATGCAACTGTGTGCTCGATGCTTGCTTTGCCTTGTTTTGTTCGTACTTCTGGCCGTTTGTACATACACCGACAGCTTTAATAGAAACTATTGGAGGAAATGATCCTTAATCTTTTTCTGCTGCTGCGGTGCTGACTGTGGATTCTCCTCCAGGTGCCCAGATTATCGATCTGATGATGCTGGTGATAGACGTGACCAAAGGGATGCAGACGCAGTCGGCAGAGTGCTTGGTCATCGGGCAGATCGCCTGCCAGAGGATGGTGGTGGTTCTCAACAAGATCGACCTCCTTCCGGAGGGGAAGAGACAAAGCGCCATTGAGAAGATGGCCAAGAAAATGCAGAAGACCTTGGAAAATACCAAGTGAGTTAAGAGTAACAGCTGATTTGGAACAAACCAAGAAATAATACGCTAACATTTCCCTTCCAACGTGTTTCTCAACACACAAGGTGAAGTACAGAGACATTTAGCAAAGAAATGAGAAGAGTGGAAAGATTACCAGGAACTCAAGCGTAACCCTGAATTTGTATTTGTAACTATTGCATGTAAAGAAATATTTCTCTATATTGAAGCTTTTTGATTTAAAGGGCTGCTTGAAGTCCAGATTGGATAAAATGCAACCAGAACGTCCAGGTGAAGAACTAGTTTGTTTGGGGTTTTTTGTTGAATTTTCTTATAGTTGATGCGCTTGCAGCTTTTGTTGTGGTCTGCAAGTCTTCCTCACTTCAGAGGAAATAAAGTGTGAGGGTTTTTCCTTAACTGAGAGAGGAAAATGTGAGCGCCCTAACGAGGGAGAGAAGGATGATGGAACTTCATATGGTGTAATGTGGCTCTGGCTGGGACGATGTTTGTCAGTCCTGTTCAGGGTAAGCAATTGAGATACATAATGAGTGAAATGCAGTGACTTTCACGAGTGGCACTGTAGCTGTTATGAAGTGGGAAGATACAATACAGACACAAAACTGAAGCACGGCTTGTTTTGCCTGGGATTGTCCCACGTTTATAACTACGTATGGTACATACACTGTTTGAATTAAACCTTCCTGTTATATCCTGATGTTCCAAAGAGTCTTCACAGCATTGTCTCAAAAATCATCAGCCTGGAGCTGCTTTACACTGACACATGTAGATCATCTGTGATCTAATGGGAGCTTTTCTCTGTTGCAGGTTCTCTGGGTGTCCTATTGTTGCTGTCGCAGCAAAGCCAGGTGGACCAGAAGCGCCCGAGTCTGAGAATCCACTGGGTATTTCTGAATTAATTGAGGTACCTGCTGAAGAATATAATAACAACATAAAATGTGCTTGAACTCTAAGTCTTTTGGAGTGTCGTGTATTAGTATCCAGAGCAGGGCAACTCCTGTATTAATATGACTTTTAAGGGACCTGATTCTTTGGGGATTCCTTGCAGTGAATGGAGAAGCTGAGGTTACATGCCCCCCAAATGCATCCCCTTTTTCAACTGCCACGCTTCAATACCTTTGAATAACTGTGTCTTGAACAGCTACCACAGGTGTGGTGGACTTGGCTTGAAAGTTGTAAAGAATTGTGAAGCATGAGGAATAAAAATAGGTTTAAAATTCTGGAAGGTGTTCCTTTATAATTGTACCATGGTTTAGAAAATGGGTTCAGCTGCCACTAAGCTTCAAGGTCTTGTCCTTGATAAGAGAACTCTCTCTGTTCTGCTGTTACAACTTGGGCTTAACCCGCAGCTTCTGACCTTAATGCAGACACTGAAGGTGGTGCCAAGTTTATATGCTGATGTTAAAACAGAGATCAACAGTGATTTGGGACGAGGGTGAGCTGTTGGGTATATGACGGCATTTCTATAATTAAAGTCTGATGATGTATTTTAAGAAATGTAGTATTTGTCAGCAAAACAAATCCTGAATCTGGAGAATTTTTCTAGAAGATGGTGCTTGTGTAGGTATTTTTCTTAGTGGTTTGATCCTCCGAGAACTGTTAACAGAAATTTGAAGAAGTTGAGTTTGGAAACTTATCCACGTATAATAGCTTTTCTGGGAGGGAGGTGGGAATGGGCTTTATGGGTCACCAATGTCTGTATATAAGTTCATTTTCACAAGATCTGAAAAAGCTGAAGTAGCAAAATGCACTGTAAAATTGTACTTGGGGAGGGGGAAGGAAAAAAAGAGGAGACATATAGGTTTTTTCCCCTCTTTACTTTGCTGCAGTGTTTATATTGAGTTTGGCAGCAACTTTATCGCCAGCGCAGTTTTGCTAACCAAGCTAAATGTGCAGCACCAAATCTTTCTAAGGCAGAAAATCGAACTGTTCCTGCTGCTCAGCGTGTGTCTCCTCCATGGCCCGCACAGTTAATTTGACATTGGTGTGTTCTGAGCTCATTGGGAGATGCCTGAGATCAGTAAAACCGCAAACTTGCTCAATCAATCATCTGCTCGCCTTCCTTTGGCTGTGTGGCTGTCAGGGCTTTTCACCCAGCCGCAGTGCTGCTTTTATCTTGTTTTGCTCCAGGTCCTGAAGTCTCAGGCTTACCTGCCATCGCGAGACCCCTCGGGACCCTTCCTCATGGCCGTTGACCACTGCTTCTCTATCAAGGGTCAAGGCACGGTGATGACAGGGACTATTCTTTCTGGCTCTGTTAGCCTTGGTGACAACGTGGAGATTCCTGCCCTGAAGGTGAGTCTCTCATTTTCACTCCTAATTTTCCTGATAGAAAGAGGTGCTCAACAAAGAACAGTGTGTTCTCTTCCAATCTGAAATTATACCATTATTTTCAATGTCTGTTTTTTGTGATGCCCTACTATAAGCCAGCTTATAATAGGGAGAGACATAGAGACATTTAAACAATGCATCCAGTACAGTTACCTGCTTGATTTCAGTTGAATGAAGAGAAGACTGACCTAGGTTAGCGTGTTAGGCTTCCAAATTCAGAACAGCAAGGCGGGCGCGTTTCCAATGTAGGACATGCCCAAGGACCGAACAAGGTTTGGGTGAAGTTGCTTTTGTTCGAGCAGTTGTGCTGCAGTGAGAAAGCTTCCAAAAAGGTGTCCTGAGTTCTCTGGAAATGAAGGGAATGACAAGAAGAGGGCAGTGAAATTGCTTCATGCACCTTCTCTTTGTTTGTTGGGCTTTAATTGACGTCAGCATGTTCTGGAAGAACTGCTGGGATGGTGTGGCTTGTTGCCATTGGGCTTTTTTGAGAGCCTGTAGAAAGTCAAGAGACCTTTCTATGGCTTTTGAACTGCTTAACTGTTGTTAGTATTTTATTTCCTTAAACTACATTCATCCTTTAAAAGAAAACAAGATAATTTTGTGCTTGGAGCAGATGAAGCCTGATTCACAGATGGTGATTTGGACTGCTCTGACTTTTCCTGTGTGTTAGTTGACCAAAATGAGGCAAGACTTTAGGAGCATTTTGTAGCTGCCACTTAAAGTGGACCTGGCTGGTTACATTCTAAAAGTAAATATAGTTAGGAATTAGTCTGCTCTTTCAATATATGTATGAAGGGGAAAGTGACAAAAATATAGTGAATAACTTGTATATTGCAAATGGGTGTTTAAAAGGACACTTGGAAAGGCTTTGAGTGGGATGTGAGAAGATCTTTTCTCCCCAGGTGACCTGGGGAGCAGTGAAGTGAAAGGCGAGTTAGCAGATGAACTGGCTGTTGATAAAGAGAAGCCTGATCATTTGGTTTTTATGGCATTGAAACTTACTCCAAAGATGATTTTCAGTTGTTGTTAATGAATGAAACCTTCCACTATGTGTAAAGAGGAAGATACAACTGCCCGAAAGGAGATTGGAGCAACGGGGGTGGTCTCTTCTCCCAAGTGACGAGCAACAGGATGAGAGGCAACAGCCTCATGTTGCACAAGGGAAGGTTTAAATTGGATATCGGGAAAAAATTATTGATGGAAAAGGTGGGTGTGCATTGGACCAGGCTGCCCAGGGCAGTGGTGGAGTCACCATCCCTGGAGGGCTGGACAGACGGAGATGAGGTTCTCAGGGACATGGGGCAGTGCCAGGGGTAGGTTATGGTTGGATTCAATGATCTTAGAGTCACTTTGGTTGGAAAAGGCCTTTAAGATACGTCTGTACCTCTGAGCGGCAATAGTGGCAGGCAGAGTTCTGCGTTTTGCCACCAGCAGTGTGTGGCTGTTCCCGTCCCCATCGCCCAGGTATGGAAACCGAGCTCAGCCAAAGGAAGCGACTTGTGTAAGTTTTGCGTTGTGTGTTGTACTTACCCCCGCCAGCATCCCGCAGAGCCGGGTTAGGATACCTATGAAAGGTCAAACCTTTCTCAGGCCTACAAGGTAACGGAGGAAGCACATTTCACAACACGTTGTGGTTTATGGGTCTCTCTGACCTTTCTTTGCCCTGACCCTGCAGTAACTGAGATTGACAGCCGGTGCCCACTGGGCATTTAGGGACATCGCAAACCGCCTGCTTTGTAAATTTGAGGAACCCTCTCGCCGAATGAAGTGGCATCACTTTCCAGTTCTGCTAATGGGCTTCGACATCTTTGACCGCTTGAACCTGCGCAAAGGAGGGACACAGCAATTAAAAATAAACAGTGACATTCTCAAGCGCCCGGGCCTGCTCTGATTGAGGCTGAGAGCACCAGCGGTGCGTGGATTCCTTTATGCTGTTGCCCATGTAAATTGCCGTCTGGGGTTGATTATCCATATAGCAAAAAGAAAAATTATATATATGCATTTGGCAAAAAGCTTTGACACAGCAAACAGTTCACGATCCGATTGAGTTAGTGCTATTTGCTCACTAGCACTTGAAATCCACCTTGAAGAGCGTGAGCCTGGGATTTCTGCGGCAAAAACACAGCGTTGGCAGAATTCTGAATGTCCTGGAAGATTATTTCAGTCGTCTTTCAATCCCTACAGTCTTCCAGTTTATAAACTGTAATAACTTGTGACATTTTCATTTCTGCTTTAGAGAAGTTCCTGGAGTTTGAATAATGAGGATTTTTTTCAATAGAGATTGGGTTTATTTTACTGATAAGTTGGGTGATAATCACTTCAAAAATATTGATGTAAGTGTATTTTGTTTGGTGAATTTAAGTGAGCATGGCTGTTAAATTCTAGTGCTGCTGTGTCTTTTTGCATCATAATTTTGTTTTACTTTTTTTAGTGGGGAAGAGTTATCTTTTCCTTCCTTATCCAGGTGGAAAGAAAACATAGTAACTTAAGAACAGCAGCAGTTTAGAAGGCTGATGCTAACCAGGCAAGAACCAAGACTTCTGTTCTTATCATTGATTGCCTCAAAATGAGAATAATCCTTGTTGAAAAGTAAGGGAAAATGTTGTACGTGGTGTCCCTTGCCCCCAACATTAGTGATTGTGGCTTTGGCTTGCACAGTTGCAAGCACAACAGGAATACTGGAGGATTGAGTAAACCAGGTTGTAGTATGTTAATATTCCTTTCAGTATGTTTTGCAGCACAGGAAGTGTTGCAGGCTGGTTGATAAGAATCACTCTCTGTCTATAAAAGATCACAGAAGAGGTCGAGGCTGAACTGAGTGAGGAGGCAGGGACAGATGTAGCCAGTTGATGGGTATATTATAAATCTGGTCGTCCTGAAGATGTTGGTTCAGTGTTGCGTGATCTATGAGCATGTGCCGCAGGTGCAGAGCAGCCGCAAAGCACGGTTGGGGTGGCCCAGTGCAAAGACGCTGCTGTTTGTCACAAGATGTGTGGAAGTGGAAACTCTTCTTGCTTTAGATTCAAGTTCCTATTCTGTTTAATACAATTATTGACAAATGATATGGCAAGCTGGATGGCAGGTGGGGGTTAACGGCTGTGTTGGAGCATCTATAAAAGCAGGGTGTGCTGTGTTCTGTTAGAACTGTATGAATGTCTTGAAGGCCAAGTAGCTGTTGCTGGTAAGCTGTGACGTAGATGTTTGTCTGTGGGGGATCGCATGGGGATTTTTGCAGCGTGCTGAAGCTGAATAATGTATCTGGTGTAATATAGTACATAGTAATATATATATATAAAAAAATCATATGGACAGCAAATCATTGAGCTGACCTTGGCAGGTGCTGCTTTAGACACTGTCACGTTTTTGATGTGCCAGGCGTGGTTGAGCTGTTATCGTTAGTTCAGGCTGGAAATGAGGAAGGAGTTGTTGCCCCTGAGGGTGGTGAGAGCCTGGCCCAGGTTGGCCAGAGAGGTGGTGGATGAACCATCCCTGGAGACATCCCAGGCCAGGCTGGACGGGGCTCTGAGCAACCTGAGCTGGTGAAGATGCCCCTGCTCATGGCAGGGGTGGCACTGGGGGAGCTGGGAAGGTCCCTCAACCCAAACTGTTCTGTGATTCTATGAAAACAGAACAAGCATGTTCACACTTGGTCCAGTCTTCACCATCCCCACAGTTTGCAGTAGGCAATGATTGTTGTTAATGTTGAGCGTTTCAATCAAGGTTGGAAGTGTGTGAAGTGCTTTTCTTGTAGTTGGCGAGCGGATCCAGGTGCGTCAGTACTCAGGCTTTCAAGAGGTCACCCGAGACATCAAATGTGAAAAATGTGAGACTCTTGCTTCTGTTTCTCCCAGTCAAATGCCCTATAAATGAGAGTGTCGGTTTAAGCCAATAGTGGATTCTGTCTTGGCAAGGGCCTTTTTGCTGTCAAATTGTATTGATTTTTATGACCCTTTAAGAAGCATCATTTTGTGAGTGTGACACTGAGTAGCTTCATGTCCTTCCAACATCTGAAAAGAGATGCTTTTTTTAAGCTTTTTTTGTTGACTAGATAACCTTGGTCTGTTTTTTGGCAAACCTTCTCTAGTTCTCATGGCTCATCCAACAAAAAGAAAAATCTTCAGTGTCTGATAGAATAACCCAAATATTACTTGCAAGACTATTTCCTTCAAACCAACCTAGATTTCCAAATTGTAACATATATCTGCTTTTGCCCACAAGTAGTTCAGCCAATCTGATGCTGCAAGACCTCTGAGCATTGATTTTTGATATATAAATGCAGTAAGAACTACTTTCAGTCTGTTTAAGGACGTTTTGCAGGTTTCCACTGTAAAGTCTTGTGAGAGAACATTTAAACCTCAAAAAATGAAGGTGGCTCAAACCCCACTGAATGGGACCACAAAGACACTCGTAGGTGGACTTTTATAGTGAAATCTTGAATAAGGTTTCGCTGTCGCTATGACAATGGAGGTTATAATATAGCCCTTCCAAATTTCAGGCTATCTTGGCTGTTTTTGCACTGCAAATAGATAGAACACTTGCGAACTTTTCTGAGTGTGGCTGAATGCTGGTTTTTCCACTGCTTTGGGGGTTTTTCTTGCCCAATACTGATCAAACCAGCCTTTAAAGCGCTGCGGTTGATCTGCTGGGGAAAGAGCCCATCTCGCCTTGGACCAATTCTCTTATTGAAATGCTGGGAAGAAAAAGCAGTTCAGAAGATTGTGGTGAGGGGGAAGAATCAATTAAGCGTAACAGATAAAATAAATGAAAAGGCCGTTCAAAATACATATTAAAATACGCGGGTGATAAAATACAAGAATCTTAAATCCCAAATCAATAAATTAAACGTATGCGCATAATGTTATACACGGGGTTTAATTCAGTACAAGTATTAAACTGTTTCTTTGATTGTCTGCCGCTTCTAAAGCACGGGTTGTGTTTCTTGAAGATTTTCTCCTTTCCTAGAAAACATCAGGATGGATCCCACTGGTTTTGCGTCTGCTGTGGCATTTACTTAAAAGCAAAACATGCAGGATTTGGCTTATACGGGAAAGTGCTCTGCTTTCAACGGTTAGGATATTATCAGTTGTTTTGGAAGAATTAAAGTCCTCAGCACAGTTCTTTGTGGTTAAGTAAAGGATTAAAGGCCTGATCCAGTGCCTGTGGAATGAAATTTAGATCTGGCAATAAAAACTTCTCAAGTCTTTTTTGGCTCTGATCTCTTGAGAGAATAATAGTAGCAGATGCTGAGCTCTTTCTAAAGATCAGTTCCCTCAATTTCAGTGTATGGCTTTGTAACTTTTTACTGTGTGGTTTGGGTTATTTTGCTGTTCTTTATGTCTGTTTGAGTTCACACTTAAAACCCCAACCAACCAAAAAGCACAAAAAACCCAAAAAACCCCAACCAATATCTGGCCCTTAGGAATAAATAAAAAGCCCACAAACCCACAACCAACCAAAACCAAAATGACCCCAAAGTGCAGAATCCATTGTAATTTTTGTAGTTTAAATAAAAATCTAGTTAACTTTTGACTTTAAGAAGGTTCAGGTATAAAAATGCTCAGGAAGAGGTTTGTATGTTGCCTTTTCTTCACTCCTTGATACTGAAGTACAGTGGGTTTAGTTCATATCGCTTGCAGTTTATTGAGCATCGTGTAGGGACGGTAGAAAGAGGGAGCAAGATAAAGGACTTTGTGCGTTAAGGTTTGTGTTCAGGACCAGGGATAAGATGTAATAGAAAGGCAGCTGGAAATATATCGTGGGGTTTTAAATGTTTTTCTCCTTGGTCGGAGCAGGAGGGCCAGCGGCCAACCTGAGCGGTGCTAATCCAAACCATACACTGCCTTCTGGGAGCTTGTGTGGCTAATGCGATCTCTGGGGGCAGGAAAGTGGCCTCGTCAGTGCTGGCCAATTAACTCTTCACATACTAAAATTCACGGAGGTCTAGATGTGCTCCCAGCCAGCTAGAGATTGACTTCTAATGGACTAGAAAAATTGTAAGTATACAAGTTTCTTCCTATAGTGGGCCTGAAAAGAGATTTGTGTGTGATTTTTGTATTAATTCTATCCACTTAAACCATCGGTAGGTGGCTGTTTGGGTCCATATGGAAGTGCAGCGCTGCTGGAAACAGGACTATCCTCGAAGGCAGACACTTCCGCAGAATTTCTGGGACACGCATTGCCTGTCCAGGGTTATCTGCAGTGCTGGCTGGTTGTGGTTAAGGCATGAAATAATTCCCGGTGTGTATTTTGTGCTATTGCCATGCAGATAATTTTCCCTTATTAGCTAGAAAGCACAGAGGTTTGTTATTGCAAGAAGTGGTACCCGAATCAATGGGGTTCCAAATGAAAAAGAAATACAGAATCATCTCAGCTCTGAGCAGATGAAAATACTACGAGATGAACATCTTATTTTTATTTGATGTGACTGATTTTTCTTTTTGCTTAGATAAATCCAATTACGTCTTTTCTGTCCGGATTTCAGTAAATCATTTGTCCCATGAGAGCTGTTAGAGAAGCGTGCTGCGTTCATATCCTACCCTGACTCATGTATCCTGCTGGCAGATGTGACGTCCACGCGTAGTCTACAGTGCTTCGTATTCTATAGCTCTTTGGGAATTCCCAATGTGCTGGGTTGCTGAATCTGGTGGAAAAGCTCAGGATCCCATGACCAAAGAGTTGCCAAAACTGGAGAAATGGAACATGTTCTTGTAGGTTGTTAGTGAGCAATTTGGCTTCAATACAGTGACATATTTAAGAGTAAAGCAACGTGAAGGTTTGCGACTCCAAAGTTGGGAAGAAAACCAAACATCAGATAAGCAATTAATATGACATCTGACATTTGGATTTCTCTCTATTGCTTTAACATCCCTCATCTTCTCATTCTACTTCTGCCTGTTTCCATCTTTATTTCCAGCTTCTTCCCCCGTGTCAAGATCTGCTCTTCGGTGACTGATCTTTTCTGCTAACACCATAAATCCAGGGAACTTTTTTCTCCGTGCTTTTCTTCATCTCCCGTTGCAATTTTGAGTAACAGTGCAGTTGTGAATCCTTTCTTCCCCTCGAGTACATCCTGGCTTGAGAACCCTGCTGCTCAGAACTGGCACCAGAATCAAATGAGGAGCCTTGGGGTTGTGTTTTTGAACTTGTTTCCATAGGCTGAAGCTGGAGAAGGGCCGATGAGAGGCAGGACAAGACCTGATAACCACTGAGTGGTGTCATCCTCGCAAGGGCAGGTTCTGAAGATGAAGCAGCAGGTTCCCGTTTTTTCCATAGTTTTCCTAGGGCTAAATGCCTTGTATTTATAGTTAGGAAAGGAGTCCTGGAGCCATCTAAAGCAGGTACTCTAAGCAATGGGAGGAGAAAGGTTTTAAGGTGACTTGGACCAACACTGGGCCCAACTGCAGAAACCCGTGTGAGTTATCGTGGGACTTGGTGGGTAACGCGTTTCCCATCCAGCAGTTGCTGCCCCAGTGACCCAGTGTTGCATTCTTGGGTTTGTGTACCCTGGGGTTCAGTGTTAGTTTGGAACTAAGTTAACGGACATCGCTATAGTAATCACAAACCCCCATCCAAATGCCTTTTTGTTTAAAGTTTATGATAACTTTTGAAAGCAAAGGATGGCTGGTTTGTGTTTGCGCAACTTGTTTGCTTAAGCGCTGCTGCTGCCAGGTCATCCACTTCAGTTTTATTTCTTTTAATTTATCAGGTAGAGTTGTTCTCGGTTCAGTTCAATTGGAAACAGACCCACATGCACGTACACATAATGTTTGAGCAGGGATCTCAGTGGAACGCTTGAATAGTAATTGGGAAGGTAGATTTCTGTATGGTAAACATACTTTCACAACAGGAATGCAATGTGAATGTAACTTTAGTACGAGGAGGCTTAGTTAGGGCAGTGAGTAACTAGCGTGTTTTAAATATTTAAGTTGAAGTGCTGGAGGCTTTGGCAAAATTTCAGTAACCAGAAAGAAGGAAGGGAATGTCACTTTCTGTTCTTCCTTGTTCATCCATCTACAGCAGAATTGCTCATTTGATCAGGCTTTTAAGAAGCAGAACAATTCAGCAAGTGCTGCTTTAACTAAGCCACGGTCCATATGTTGTAAAGTTCTGCTCAGATCCAGGTGGTGTTTAACCAAGACCATTGAAGATGGGCTTCTAAGCTGGGCCAAAAGGCAGAAGAAAATGGACCAGTGCAGAAGTCCCCAGGAATCTAATTAGTCTGTTAAGTAAATACTTTCCTGAATATTACTGTAACACCATAGCAAGTTCACTGGATTTGGTGCCCTGTGCTATGTGTTCCTGAGATGACCCTGTTTACAAAACTCTTAAGTTTTATTATTTGTTACTACTATGAAAATTACACGAGAACTGACTTTGCTCTCAAAATGTTTGTTCAGCTCGTCACCTGAACCTATTGTCATATCCCTGTGACAGGAGAATCAAATCACAGATGTGTTGTTGAAACTAAGTGTAACATACACCTCTTTGCAAGAGGATTCCCATAGCTTTATATTGTAATAGCTGGCACGGTTTGAAACGAAAGAAAAAGTAATACTAGAGAGAGCCAATATTTACAGTATCAGCTGGAGTAATATAATTATCTGTCTGCCCACACAGAACTCTGAACATGATATGAATGCCTGGATACAGATTTTCTTTTGCAACTGTCTGAAATGAGAGGTACAAACTTCCACGCTCTTTGTGGTTGTAGAGATTAGCTTGAAAGCGTATGCCATAAAATGCAGTTGGCTTCTTCTCCTCTAATGGATACGTAATAAAAAGATAAATGTTTCACACTTTAGGAATCACAAGGAAAGGTGAAATGGCCTTTTTAGAGAGTCACCGTAGCTACTACATCTTTAAATGCTTAAGTTGTAGACTTAAAAACTACCAGGGCTTTGTAAAAGATGTAGAAGTTAGATTTAGTAGTTGGTTTGTATTTATATGGGCAACCTGTTTTTAAGGTATATTCTATGTATAGGGTAATAGGTTCTACTGAAGAACAGCAGAGATGGACTTGCTCCATGTTCAGTTTAAGCGGCAGAAATCAGCCATGAGAACAAATTAACTCAATGGAAGCAACGATGCTGTTATATAGACATAATTTTAATTTTCTTTAACAGAAAAGAGGTAGATGTACTAAAATAATTCAGAAGTTTGTCACTTAAGTTTTGTGTGAGGTTTAAGAAACTTCTTAAGTGTTTTCCGCTCTTCCTCAGTATCCACTTTGGTTTTGTTTTCTTCGTTTTAGTTGCTATGTTGTAGTTGCTTTTGCTTAATATTATATTCATTATATAATGAATCTCAATAGACTTTTATGCTAATTATCCCTAGGAGAGGTTTTTGTCTCTTGCAACACCTGGGGCATAGGATGGCAACAAGCTAAACGGTGGCTTAAGGAAAAAATATGTGCTATTATAAATCGCTTCAGTTTTGAAATGTGGATATGTTAGTGTGGGGTTCTCTTTGTATAGTTGAAGATACTGATCCTGCTTGTGGAGATTAGGTGATGATAATTAGAAATCTTCAGGGAGTCGGGTATGTGCAGGTAATACCACAAATGCTCAAAACAGACAAGAGGATTGAGGGAAATTTGAAAGTATGTGTTTTTAGTAAAGGATTGAAATGAATGCTCAATAAGACTGAAGTAAACGCCCAGTTTGGCCTTGAGTCAACACACAGCAACACCAGTTAGTTGAGTCTAAATGCAAGGAAGTATGCAAATCTTAGTAAAAATAAACCACAAAATCCCACCATGGTCTATTTTGCATTGAGTTTTAGCAGAGAATAAGAGTCAGGTGGCGATTAAATAATAATAATGTTTTGTATGACAAGTGTTTCTATTTCAAATATTCTTTTTCTGTTGTTGATGTGATGCTGTTTGGGAAGAAACGATTGTACAACGTATATATTTATATGAAGGTGGCAAGGACCCTCAAATGGGTACTTCAGTCTTGTCAAAGGCTACTTGATGGCTTTTGTTTAGAGGTTCTGAAGTATCTTGGGCAGGTCCTTGATGCCTGAGGTGCTACACAAGGTTAAAATTCAACATAACGTGAATGTTTCTCTGGCTGGCAGCTCCCTAAATAGCGGGAAAACAGTGGGAATCCCGAAGTTGGTAGAAATCATGACATGTCCGCTTTTGCTGCAGCACATTTGTCAGAAGTTCGACAATTTATTTGTAGCCAAACACTTTGGTAGTACAAAATTTTGAAAAATGTTGGTGTTTGGAGGTGCTTTTTTGCCTTTTTCCCCCTCACAAGTTTCCTTTTTTTTTTTTTTGCTGAGGTAAAAAGAAAAGCATGATAAATTTGTGTTGTTTTTTTTAAGGGTTATTATAATTCTTGCCTGTGAGGGTTGTTAATTATTATTGGAAAGATGTTTTGAACGTTCGTATAGGGAAAGAGACGGGCAAAGACATTTTTTACGTCAGACTTGAATGGGGTGAGGGGAGAAAGGAAAACGAACATTTGGGCCTAGTTTTGTGGTTAGGCTGTGACTCACGAGAAAGACTTAGGCCGTCTGACGTGTACATTACAAACAGTTGTACAAACATAGCGCTGGAGATCCACAATGCGTAGTGGGCTGAGTTAACGTTAGTTTGAATCCATAAAGGTAGAGTTTTTCTGGCACGGCGAGTGTAACTCGGCAAATCAAACGCGATGTTGTTGCTCTTTGTTTTCCATGAGGTTGTTGTCCCTGAGGATGGACAGGGGTCCATTTTGATCAGCTCAGCAATGAAATTTTAATCCCACCTTTCAATTATTCAGTGTCATCCAGGCACCACCTTTTTACTTGGGTTGGGATTTAGATAAACTTCGACAGAGAAAATACATTGATGTGATTAAATTTTTGATATTTATACACAGCGCTTTGCCATATATATGCTTTTCTTGCCTTTTTTTCTTCTATACAGAAAATCAAGCTTGCAGAAGGTTACATTTATGTTTAAATGTGATCATATTTGAAAGTTTTCCTAAATGTGTCTCTGAAACTCAAATTGTGTGGTGATAATTTGTCCCGATGTGAACCTTTGCATAAGTATAATTTTGAACCTATTTGGCCTGTACCTATATCTGAGCATGACCATGTAGAAATGGATCTTGTGTCTCCCTGATGTTTCATATACTGTTAAAATTTCATAGCAATCTGTGTTTTTAAAAGTAATGGCTTTCATAATGGGTTCCTTAGCTTCACAGAATCCCAGAATGTCAGGGGTTGGAAGGGACCTGGAAAGCTCATCCAGTGCAATCCCCCCATGGAGCAGGAACACCCAGCTGAGGTTCCACAGGAAGGGGTCCCGGTGGGTTTGAATGTCTGCAGAGAACGAGACTCCACAACCCCCCTGGGCAGCCTGGGCCAGGCTCTGCCACCCTCACCAGGAAGAAGTTTCTTCTCAAATTTAAGTGGAACCTCTTGTGTTCCAGTTTGAACCCATTACCCCTTGTCCCCATCTTTGGTTGTCACCGAGAAGAGCCTGGCTCCATCCTCCTGACACTCACCCTTTAGATACTGATAACTATTAATGAGGTCACCCCCTCAGTCTCCTCCAGCTCCAGAGCCCCAGCTCCCTCAGCCTTTCCTCACACGGGAGATGCTCCACTCCCTTCAGCATCTTGGTGGCTGCGCTGGACTCTCTCCAGCAGTTCCCTGTCCTTCTGGAACTGAGGGGCCACAACTGGACACAATATTCCAGGTGTGGTCTCCCCAGGGCACAGCAGAGGGGCAGGAGAACTTCTCTGACCTACTGACCACCCCTTCTAACCCACCCCAGGTACCATTGGCCTTCCTGGCCACAAGGGCCCAGTGCTGGCTCATGGTCACCCTGCTGTCCCCAGGACCCCCAGGTCCCTTTCCCCTACGCTGCTCTCTAATAGGTCATTCCCCAACTTATACTGGAACCTGGGGTTGTTCCTGCCCAGATTCAAGACTCTACACTTGCCCTTGTTATATTTCATTAAATTTTTCCCCGCCCCACTCTCCAGCCTGTCCAGGTCTCTGATGGCAGCACAGCTTCCAGCGTCAGCCACTCCTCCCAGCTTGGTGTCACCAGCAAGCTTGCTGACAGTCACTCTATTCCCTCATCCAAATCATTGATGAATATATTGAAGAGTAGGAGCCCCAGCACTGACCCCTGAGGCACTGCACTGGATCCAGGCCTCAACTGGACTCTGCCCCATGGACCACGGCTCTCTGGCTTCTTCCATTCAGACAGTTTGTGGTCAACTCAATACCCACTCATCCAGACCACACTCCCTCAGTTCAGCTGTGAGGATGCTGTGGGACACTGTGCCAAATGCCTCACTCAAGTCAAGGGAGACCATGTCAGTCTCAGTTCTAAAGGAGTCATGATAAACATTTAACAGCTTTCAAATAAGCATTTGGGAAACTACAGGATCTGTGGTATGTGCTATATGTGCAAGAGGGTTATTTTAATATTTTCCTTCAAGAAAAGTGGGGTTTTTTTGTTCTACAAAGCTATGAAGATGAGCTCTTTTCACACCTTTGTGCTAAGAAGTGAGCATAGGGTCTAGTTCAGATTCTGTTTAATCTCAGCTTTAACACAGTTGAGACTTTATTTTGCAAGTGGATTTAAACATGAAATGATTGTTTCCATTTTTTTTACCTGTGTTTATAAGGAAAATATTAAAACTTCAGTAAGTTGATATAAAAATCATGTTAAAAATGAAAAGTCTTCGCCATAGGTAGCAACTGCAGCAAGTGGGATTTGGTTTGTGCACAGAGAGGTGACACGGGGAGGTTTGGAAACCGGGTGTGTTGGGGTTTGTTTTGTGGGGAAGGTTTTTTCTGTTGGATTTTTCTAGTACAGGTACTGGAAGCTGACATTGGAAAGGAAAAGAGATCGTCAGAGACGCTGATTATCCCAATTAACACTCAAAGAATTTGCAGTGGTGAGAGCTCAGTGTTCTTGTAAATCAGGCTGCCTTTATTTAGTGATGGATTTAATTGTTCAACCATAAAACAAAATGGTCAATGAAGTACTAGAACTGTTTGTTTTAATTTTTGAATCTAAGACTTTCCCCTGCTGTATTTAAAGAGCATATCAGATGCATTTCTCATATGTAACTTCTTGTGTCGAAATTCTATCTAGTTTAGGTTCGTGGTGCTCTGATAATGATCAGAATTCTGCAAGAAAAAAAATAAATCAGAGCTGAAACAGCCAAATCTTGGGGCTTTTGAACCTTCAGAGTAATTTTTATGTTGTTTTTGTTCATAAATTGTTCGGTTTGTGTGGAGCAGCCGTCTCGGTGAGAATGGGAGAAGCCAGAACCAGCGGCAGGTGCTGAACACGCGGGGTTGTGTTTTGGATCTTTAGCTCTTTTAATTAATCTACTTGGAATCTCCCTTCTCAGATTTGGATTTAATTGGCGTGATTCTGTGACACAAACATCCAGAATTGTACCTGTTGCTTAAACCCGAGTCCAGCCAGTCCTCACGTTAGGATCAGTTTATCCTTGTGCATCCCAGACTCGCTCAGGTACCTTCTCCGAGCTGCTGTGTTGTTGCCCCAAGGTAATTTTAACTGACCAAACCAGCAGACCACACACTTGGGGTGTTTAGTTATATGTTTTGAACCACACTTACAAAAACGAAGAGGACCTAAGTGCTCCAAAAGCATGGAAGTTTTCAGCCTCATCAATTATTTTTAATATTAAAAGTCAGCAGATGGAGCTAAAGACTTGTAGAAAAATGACTTGTGCTGTGTGGATATTAAACCACGAAGCCCGCTAAGTTTAACCGCTGATGTTTCCACTGAAGTTTATAATGGCAAAGCTATTTATTTGCTGCTAAGCCTCATATTAACATCCCTATTTCGTGCCCTTGTCTGTGCAGAGCGAGAGCTCAGCCCTTTGAATACCAGGGATTCTAACAAGACTAAAAGGAATGAAGTTTGAGTGGGAACGTGGTTTTCTTTGTAGATTTACATCTGCGAAAGGTTTTCTGCAGCGTTGTTCACCGCTTTATCGGGAAAAATGGTGTTATATCTTGTCAATATTTTTACTTCTCCCGTGAGCATGGTAATTGGAATCCGCTATGGAGGGTCTGATGGGAATTAATTACAATTATATTTTCGTTATGGCGCAGTTGGTGAGGTTCTGGGGTTTCATGGTTTTCTTCTGAAGCAACTGAAATAAGTCTTTGCCTTAGATAATGTCAGACTTGATATTCTCATAGGTTAGCCCTGTGCTTTTGTTAAATATTAACGTCTTTGGGGATTTAAAATAATATCTTTAGAAAAATAAGGGGGTGGAATGTTTTCCAAACAGTGCGCAACATATCCCACTTTAATAAAATAGAAATAACATAGGCGGTAAGTGGTACCTGCCTTCTGCGTGAAAAGGAGGAAGAGCTGTCATAGTTATATGATATACAGAAGGGAGGTGAGAAATGACGATGCTGACTGAATAGAGAATACGCCGGTGGTATAATATTGTTTTGCCTTTCAACAAAGGCAAAAAACCGAACATTTAAGTTACTAATGGCAGCTGCTTTGTCTATTAAACTTCGTTTAAAAAATTCTTTTTCCTCTAAATCTAATATTTTGAAGGATGATGAAATGTACATATGTCACACACAGAATATAGTCGGTGGTATAAAAGTGTAGCTTAAGTATTGCGTGTATTTTGGGGTTTTCTTTGGCTCAGTTGTTTTACTGCTTCTTGAAGCAAAGTCTGTATTTGGAGCATCTATTTGGAGTGACTTTGGAAACTTGGCTTAGCGGCCAAGTTAAAGCTTTTCTTATTTTTCTGTTTATCTTTGGCCTCATCTCTTTAAATTCTCTTTGTCCTGCTCCTCCCGTTGACAGACGGTGAAGAACCTTCAACCAGTTACACCCGCTGGCTCGGTTTCCTCTGATCAACAGTGACTGTGGCACCACGAGTTTCGAACATCGGCGTTTTGCTTTTGAATTGAATCAGCTCTTAGTTCCAGCTTCAGTTCTGACTTACCGAACTAGAAAAGGCTGTGGTATTTTTATCTTCCTAAATAAAAATACCCAGCCACTTCCAATAAAATGATGTTTTCTTTACGACCTATTTGAATTGTGCCAAAACAATGTGTAAAATAGAGGATTAGAGGGCACATCCCAAATGATACCTGAGTTCAGTCTCCTAAAACTGCAAGTAACCAAATCTTGCAGTCTCACCGTGATGAGTAACGTTTATATTTACTGTAGAAGAATATGAATACATCTTTTAGAATAAAAAGAACATAAGCTTGTCATGTAGGAAGACCAGTACTTTTTGTTGTATATAAGAGAATTCTAGATGTATATTCAGCATCAATTTGCACTGAGATAAACGCTGATGTCTGTGTAATTTACCTTTAGAGATGAGAGCAAACGCTGGTTTGTTTTTTGAGAAGGATGCACCGACAAAAGCAAAATTGCATTTTGCTTATAGTTTATCCTGAATATTTTGCTGAGAGAATCCCATTGAATATTCACCGTGTCAGTGGTACCCGCACATCTCTGCTCGTTCCCTCCCCACGGGTGTCTGGTGCTGGATGCTGGAAAACGTTTTAAATAAGAAATGGATTTGCACGGGTACTTAGAAACTCTGAAACTCTGGTGTTCGTTGTAATTTCTTCAGAGCTTGATGAAGGTTTAAAACACATTAGAAGGACTGCGCTAAAAAGGGTGGGGGGGTGTGTGTTTATTTGCCTGCTGAGAGGTTTTGGCAAATAGAAAATGTGTTTAGAAGGCAATAGTTTGGGGTTCTGTTGTTTGAATGCAGCTCCTGGCTGTTGTTTTCAGAATATACCAGGTGTTCTTGCAGCATGTGTTGGAAATTATTTCTTCTATAATCAAACCTAATTATTTTCTTTCCAAATTGGGCAGCTCTCCCGTAGCGAGTTAACAAATCCTTGAGAGGCAAAGGACTCGCAACTCTGCGTCTGTTGTAAGTGCGCGTTGTACGGGAGGTGAGGGACCCTTCTGGTGAGTTAATCAAAAAGACCTATGCAAACAAGCACGGGGATTTGATTCCGCGGTCGGTCACCGCAGTTACAGAGCCCGACATTGTTGGGTGAACCCCGGTGATCTCGCCGGCTACCGCACGCTCTGGAGCGCCAGACCCGGCTTAATAACGACGCGGGACGCTGGATCCACAAATTCATAGCAGCTGTCACAGCTGGGCCGCGGTGAAGTTTGGTCAAGACCCTTTGAACTTTTTATTTCGCACTAATCCCATTTAGTGTGATCAATATATGGACCTCCAGCTCCTGGGTCTGTTAATTAGGTGTCAAGTGTTGGGTAGGCTGGTGTCAGGCTGTAAAATACAAACACAGGAGAGACTATCGGTGGGGAAGTGAAGTGTTTATTGTCTGAATGTATAAGAGCCCCGGTTCTGAAAAGTTGCCTTCGTAGTCTGAGGTGTCCTTAGGGGTTTTGAGAGTCTTTCGTTTCTCTCAGTAAGGTAATTGTATAGTTAAATAAGCATTTTACTCAAAACATCAGTGTGGTTGGGGGCTGCAGAATAACGTAAAAGATCTAATTGTACGGAGAGTTTGATGTTGGAATAGCTCTTTGCTTACCTTCCCCCTGCTTTTTTTTGTTGTTTTTCTCATTATTAAAAATGCTTAATAATGACCCTGGTAACTCTTTGTGTTGGGTTAAGATGGGAGTCCTTTCTTGTTTTGCGCATGTACATTTAAAACGAAGCTTCTCCTCAAACTTTACTGATATTTCCTTTGAGCTTTGTGGCCTTTGGGGAACGGACGGGATAACTTAGATCTTCATTTCCCCACCTCGAAGAATGTCGGGAGTTTTTTGAACTCCCCCATCCTTAGTTCTCTATCATTTAGGGAAGGGTAAATATGTAGAATGATATTTCAGCTTTCATACATTTTTGGGTTCCTTTATTTCAGTCTCGCAGTGACAGAAAGGACTGGGGAGTTTCGAGTAGTTTGTTTCATCTCCTTTGAAGAAAACCTGAAATTTATGATCCCAGATCAGACCTTTCCTATAACTCAAGCAACTCATCCTGTTAACTGTTTTAATATATGGCACCGCTATTTCATTAAACAACATCCAGGAATAATTAGTTCAGCAACGATGCCTCGGAACAAAAGCCCTTGATTTCGTTTAACTTTATAAGTTGGTCTCTTTTGATCTGCAAGAACACATCTGGGGCCTTGAAGAGAGCAGAAAGAAAAATATGAAACGTTTAGCAAGGCTGTTGGTGAAGGTTTCAAAGCACAGTAACCCTTTGGTACCGGGATGGAGCTCAGAGGCTAAACGTGTGAATTTCTTGTTTCATAAGACATCTCGTGGCACCTCTAGATGGTAAATGGGTTTGCCAGCTGATGGCCGCTACGTTTTGGTTCTATTTCCAGTTTTAAAAGATGCAGTCTCTTAATTCTTCCTTCAACTTTTCTCCATTTTTTTGTCCCTTTTTCCCCCCGCTGCGTGCGGATGAATTAATCAAAATCATTACTGCAAACATGACTTGGTTTTTTCGCCGTGTGTCTGTGCGTTAGAATGTGGTTTTTCCCTATCGGCCTTTGCGCTGTGCTGCGTTGTCCCTTAATTAGCTTTGTATGATTTGCCAAGGTGGTTGGGATGAATCCATTTGTTCTTTAGACTCAACTGCTGAGATCTGGAAAATAGACAGTGCAGAGGATATAAATTGATTCTTTTAATCTTTCCTAATGTTAGAAATTGCGTACCAGCTGAACTCTCGATTTGCCACCGAAAATCCTACGTCAAGGAACAATCTATGAAGATTTTTGCACCAATTATTTTTTACTTCATAGAAAGGATTGCTGCAAAAATACTTGTTTGATAGCAATGAGTTATTTTTTTCCTCTCCTCATAGGAGAGGTGGCCTTTGCTTTGGTTGTAATTAGCGCAAGGAATTCACTGGTAGGTACTGTATCATTCCATCTGTACCGACGTGCATACTCGTGTTTGCTGCATGGCACTGAGGCGCCTTTGCCTTTATATTCCAGGTATTTCCTATAAAATGGACAAATCATCGGGATTAATGTTAACGTTTGCTACAGCTGATGAAGCCTACCAGATCTCTCAGTAATTATTAATCACCTTTGTTTCGTTTAGTGTAAATCGTGGCTTCTATATAACAAGTTTATTTTAGAGAAGAGACAGGAGAATTTTGTTCATGAGAAAGACATGAGCGAAAGAACTTTCTTATTTTTCCCCTCGACCTGTCAAAATAGAATGGAAAAGAGCCCAAAATATTAATTTTCATTACAGGTTTTATTTTTAAGTGCAGCTTTATGCTCACTCTGTGTTTGTTTTCCTTCGTGAGCCTTTAACTCCAAGGTTGTGACCCAGTAATGACCTTCTCTTTCCACTCTCAATTGCTTTTGACCTACTCCATTAAGTAAAAAGAAATAACCTAACAGAAGGGTAACCAGATCAGTGCTGCCACGCCAAGGAAACGGGCAGGCTTGGGATGCTCTTCTTTAATCTCTCTATCCACAGAGCCTTCATTTTAATTTGCAAAATTGAACCCAGATCGAGAGCAGTAAAGCCTGAATACGGCAAATATTCATGCCTCAGTGATCTAGAGTGGCTCCATTACATTTCAGAGATTGGGAGAATTACCTTTTGGATTATGTATATTCATGGGCTGATTTTTATTTGAGATATAACATTACTCGCGTTGGGCTACATGTCGCACATTCTACCCAAAGCAGCCTTCTCACAAAGCTCCGAATGTTCATTACATGTCAAAGTTTAACTTCTTTACTCTATAGTTTTCTCCTTTTTGTGCTTTTCAAAGGTTGGTAGTAAACAAATTTCTTTTAAAGAAGAAAAAAAAGCCCAGTAGAAGTTGTTCTATAAAACCTTCAACCCTGTGTTTACTGTGATAGTTTCTTTTGTATGGGACTTTGAAGTCTTCAGATAAAAGTATTCTTATTGTTCTGAGCCTAAATCTATTTGGAAACAATAATTCGTTCTGTTAGAAGAACAACATTGCAGACGAGTGTGTTTAACCTGTTGTTTTGCATTGGTTTGACTCCTTTCTGGGATTTTTTTTTCTTTGAAAAATGTTTTATTGAAATATTTTTGCTAAGTTGCATAAATTTTAATTAACTTGTGAAGGTTAAGATTATTGTGTGTTATGGTTTTACTATAGGTCTTGCATTCTCTGCCTAGATGCTTGCTGGCTAAACTTGTCATTGTTATGTTATGCTTTTAAGATGCATGCTTTATCTGTAGTGATGGATGGCACAAGCGGTGCCACTTAATGTAAAGGTACTTGACATCTTAAGATTCTTGTTTCGGTTACAAAAAAGTGAGAGATTTTAGTGACTTGAAGATGGAAGGATATTGAGTCAGAAGATTCCCCAGATCTACAAGAGGATGATCGAGGTGCAGTGGAGCTCGGTGCTCTTCACAGAATCCCAGAATGTCAGGGGTTGAAGGGCCCTGGAAAGCTCATCCAGTGCAATCCCCCCATGGAGCAGGAACACCCAGCTGAGGTTCCACAGGAAGGTGTCCAGGCGGGTTTGAATGTCTGCACAGAAGGAGACTCCACAACCTCCCTGGGCAGCCTGGGCCAGGCTCTGCCACCCTCACCGTGAAGAAGTTTCTTCTCAAATTTAGGTGGAACCTTTTGTGTTCCAGTTTGAACCCATTACCCCTTGTCCTATCACTGGTTGTCACCGAGAAGAGCCTGGCTCCATCCTCCTGACACTCACCCTTTATATATCTGTAAACATTAATGAGGTCACCCCTCAGTCTCCTCCTCTTCTCATGGTGTTCCCTCATGGATCCCAGGCAGAGGAGGAGATGGAAGGGGGTGGAAGCTGAAGAGCATATAAAACTATATAATTACTGGGAAATACCATGAGGGTCAATCACAACTGAGCCGCCTGATTGTCTTCTATGGCAAAACGTAGAGATGGGAAGAGTTGTGACTTTTGGAAGACTTGGGGCACATATCTCACAGCATCCTCGTGTGGAAGTTGAGGTTTGGGTTGGATTTGGGGGATTTTGGTGTGAGTTGGAAACTGGCTGAAGTGGTTGAGGCTATTGGAAACTCTGCTGTGAAGGAGGAAATCGCTGTGAAATGATAGATGAGGTTCTGAAGGATGTGGTTTAGTGACAGTGTTGGGTTGACGGTTGGACTCGGTCTTGAGGGTCTTTTTCCAACCAAATGATTCGATGATTTTACGATTCTATGATAAATATTTTGGAAAATCAGCCTTTTGTTTTCAACAGGTGAACACTGTGTCCTTCTGGAGAATTTGGATTGTGACGAAGGATGCAGTTGAGTTTCTCATCTGCAGTGAGGTGTGATTCCATGTTATGTCACAAGGGTGATGAGATTACTGGAGTTCACCAAATAAATCCTGCACTAAGCAGACAAGCAATGCAGTGGCCATGTGAGGGTTTACAGTAAATAGTGAATTCAAGTCAGTTCAGTCACAAGAATAAAACAAGTAGAGGATAGTTTTGTCATTCAGTGAACATTGTCCAGACAGAACATGGGATGGGTTAGGTTCTGTTGAAAAATACAGTTATATGTGTAAAGGCTAAAGGAGGATGTGCAGACACAGAAGGTCACTTAACTTTATGTGCAAACTCTTAATTTTAACACTTGCTAATTTTTGATTTGTGATTGTGTGCATGAGTATAGCACGCACGTAATTTAAATATTACAGTGTTAAAACAGAGCAGCGTGAGAGTAAGATCGTTGACCTGCTGCTTTATTTATTGGGTGCAGAACCATATTTTAGGTGCTGTGAAAGGAAATAAGCTAAAGGGATTTTATAATATCCCCTTTTATGTTACTTTGTTCCAGTGGTGCAGTGCAGGCTCTTCAGGCCATGGTGTTATTTTATCAGGAGGATGAATATATTGAATAAAATCTGATAGAACGTGTGTGGCATTACATGGGCACCACAGTGGTCATATAGTGAAGGGCCTTATAAACAACATTTAAAATGATTCTTTAACTTAACTTTTATGTGAAATAGATCACTGTGTGATGCCATGGACAAATAATAGATTCTAGAAATATTCAAGAGCTTTCAGAAAATCGTTACTCAGCCGCTTGACGTTGGTGGCACCCACAAACTTGGAATTATTTCTGACTCTTAGAGGCTTCTACTCTTTGTAGTTGGTCCTGGGTGCTGTTGTGATGTTGCCTGAGGAGAGATGGGTTTCCACAACCTGTGCTATGGGTGGTTTTTGTCGTGTGGCTCCTGTTCAACAACGTGCTATTGACAGCTCTGGTCTTGCCTCCATTGGACGCTGTTCTGAAATCCTGGTGGAAGAACTGGAACCAACATTTCTCGCTGTTCATTGAGATGTGACGTGGAGTCGCCAATCCTGGAGGTGTTCAAAAGGCACGTAGATGAGA
Source organism: Patagioenas fasciata (assembly GCF_037038585.1). NCBI lineage: Eukaryota > Metazoa > Chordata > Aves > Columbiformes > Columbidae > Patagioenas > Patagioenas fasciata. The sequence goes on along the minus strand of NC_092529.1, from coordinate 2,650,308 downwards.
CTCTGAAGGATGTGGCTTAGTGCTAGATTTAGGTTATGGTTGGACTTGATCTTAAGGATCTCTTCCAACCAAAAAGATTCTATGAAGTGCAAAGGCATGTTGGAGAATTAAGAAAATATACCATATATGAATTTTTAAACTAAAAGATTTTGTTATTTGGATGGAGGATGTGGGTGGAGGATTGGCTCATGATTTCTTAGCGCTCATTGTTGCCGTCTTGTGCCAAGGGCTCCTTTGAATGCCTTTAAGCACCAGTGGTTTGCTGGCTTCACTAAACACTCATCCATAGGAGACAGTTTTGCTTGTGAATCATCATCCCTCATATAGCAAAGAATTCAACATGCTGCATGTGTAGAAGATAGTTTATGAAAAGATCTGCTTACGTGTAAGAGCACTCTTGTATCTGAATTAGAGCTTTGCTTTGTCTCAGTATATGTGCTTAGGCGTGGGTTGGTTGAAAACTAAAACTGGTGGTAGACTTTCAGATGAGTGGGCTGCAGTTTTTTCGTGGTGTCGCTTGACATCTACTGATCACCAAGAGGTGGTGCTGGAAGCAGGAAGATGAGATACCTTGTTCTTGGTTTTTGGCTTTGTAGTAGAATAACAGGGAGGAAAGGAGTCCTGGTTTCCGAAGCCCATCTGGGCTGCACTGTGGTCCTGCAGTTGGGCCTGAGTTTGGTCCCCTCTAGTAGAAGGGCACCACTTTGACTGGAGGATGTTAAGATGTTTCTTGTATTTGGTGCTTTGGCGCAGTTTGCGGTCAGTTTGTGCGTCTCAGGGTGGTTTTGTTTGGGTGCTGGTTCAGGCAGGTTTGCTCTTGGGGTGTTTCTAAACCTCGGGGCTGAAATCACGTTTTCTTCGTCCTCCTTGAATGCAACTTAAAGATGCGGCTCTTTGCAGCTCAGCTCTGAGGTGAGACCTTTATTTTAAACTGGTTTGAGTCCCCTCTATTTCCAGGGTAGTCTTTTTGTAATATGTATATAATACTCCTTTTATAATTCCTGCATTTATCATCGGTATTTCCTTTGATAGATTATTGAGACTATTTATTCCAGCTTTGCGGTTTCTCCTCAGTATTACAGGGAAGTTTGGTTGCTGTATCTTCCCGATCGGAAAGATGCGCTCCCAGCATTGGGAGCCAGCAGGGTGGCTGGGTTTTTATCTGGAGAAGCTCTGAGCGATGGCATATGGTTGATAACTTAATGGAAGTTGGATAAATAAAGAAAAAGGAGCTCTGACATATCGGAGAAAAAGTCATTAGTGGGCTCTTTCTGTATCCTGTTTTCTATTAGTCCGGACTAAACTGCTTTGAAAATCCTAGTGGCCTTTTCCTTTGGTCTGTGAATAACAGGGCTGAACTGTTTGGGTTTTGCATTTTTCATATTCTGCATTTGAACACAAACTTCTTCTTTCTCACCGTTTTTATAGCCCTTTACATAAGGCTTTAGGAACACTAACGAGATTATACAAATAGAATTGAAAAAGTGAAGCAAATCCATTTGCGAATGATGTAAGGTTTCGACACGTTGCCTCTTGATTTATATGGCGAGATAGAATCAGTTCCCCTGCGCCATTATTAAAGACAAAATGTGGGTGAATTTCTTTGCAAAGTTTGTAGCAAGTTTTATAATGGCGTCCAAGTTATCCGCGTTTACCTACATGGTTTGTGTGCGATGAAGTCTGTCTCTTTAAAATTGCACTCAATGTTGTTCGATTTCTTTCTGTGTCTAAATGTCTAATTCCTCAAAATAAGAAGAAAATGTGTCTCCGTTTAGTGCATTACTAAAATGGGCCTCGCTCTGTTTTCGTGGGCGAGATAGAAGTCGTTTTACAGCCAGCATTTGGAGGACAAAAATTGGGTGCTCGAAATAAATGCAAAGAAATGACTAAAATATTGGTGGGAGCTGGTCTTGATTAGGAATTCCTATTGCATGGGACAGAATGCTCAATATTATTTAACGGGCGTTCTTTTGGTAGATGATCCGGCCCCAACTCCCTACTTGAAATTTCTAGTGCTGTCAAGTTAAAGAAAATGGGTGAAAGTTTAGGGCTGTAACTTGTGGGGATCCCTTACCCAGGGAAACAAATTAACACTGGGGGCCAGTTGCGTCGTTTTGGGTGCCAGACAAAACAAAGATGAATTTTAGTTATGTGCTTCAGTCTCTTGAAGAAAAACCCTACGTTTGGGTTATTTTAAAATAGAGATGAATGTCTCTGTCAGTCGGGGTCAGTGAAAAGGGATGAAATACTGGGCTGCTGCTCGCGGTCTGCCCGGCAAATGGGACGCTGGTGATTTAAAGCTGCTCTGGCTCCTGTTACTTGACCCAGTGGGCGCAAATCGGCTCCTGATTCGCTTCTCCGCTGGTTCCATGTCTGACCTTTTGGAGGGAGATGCAGTCCCCACTGGGTTCTCGTGTGATCTAACCCGCCCCCCGTTGCCCAAGTGCACTCGTAGCGCTCTTCTGGTCACGTTCTAATTCCTGCGTAGCTTGTGCTTTTGGAAGAGTTTATGGTCGGTTAAGACGCGGTGCTGTGCACGATCCTTGGAGAGTTGATTCCGGTACTGAGAACACGCAGGAAAAAAAGAACGGTCTTGAATGCGTTCTTCTAATTTGCTTTTCTTCCTTCCTTGTGTATGTTATGGGAACTTTAGATGCATTAGTAGATACCTTGAATATAAGGGGAAAACCTGTTTAGATAGGCAGATTAAATCGCCTGCAAGGTACTGGGTACATCAGCACAAAGCACTGATTTTTCAGTATGTTCAGGAATGTGGGATCTTTCCCTTCACACGTGTGAGGACAAACAGAGCTGTCTGATAGCAGACCCAGCTACATTGGGTGAGCATGGCGGGGGGAGGCTGCTCTCCCATGAGATAACAGGGGGCAGCACGGATGATCTGCTTGGCTTGGCTTGGAAAAGCTTTATTTTGCATGATGCTGTAAATTTTTGGGGTGGTTTATAATTAGGATACTGTTGTCTGAAAGAGAATTAGTCAGGAACCAAGAGTCTAAAACTCAAAGGTGTGGGAATTGTAAATGGTGGGGTGTGTTCTCAGTCTGTTCGCTTGCTGCTTTTTGGATTGCGGACTCTTCTAGGTCATCTTCACAAGAGAGCAGGGTGTGAGATGCGGCTTTGTGCTTGTGATGCACTCGTGTAATTAATCACTTTTTTTCCTTGCTTTTTCATCATTAGGTGACAAAGAAAGTCAAGTCCATGCAGATGTTCCATACTCCTGTGACTTACGCTATGCAGGGTGACAGAGTGGGTATCTGCGTAACCCAGTTTGATCCCAAACTGCTCGAACGAGGCCTCATTTGCACCCCAGAGTCGCTTCACACCATCCACGCTGCCATCATTTCCCTGAAGAAAATCCAGTATTATCGAGGAGCTCTTCAGACTAAGGCCAAGTTCCACATCACAGTTGGTCACGAAACAGTTATGGGCAGAGTGATGTTTTTCAGTCCAGCCCCTGCTGACTTCAATGAAGAAATTCAAGAAAACGCTTTTGATTTTGACAAAGATTATCTTTATCAAGAGGAATATTTGTCCAAGGACTCAAATTCTTCGAAGGAGGACAAGGAAAAGGAGCAGGCAGGAGAAGTCCAGCTCCCAAGACAACAGTGGGCGTTGCTGGAGTTTGAAAAACCCGTCACTTGTCCCAAGCTGTGCCTTGTGATCGGCTCCAAGCTGGACACCGATATCCACGCCAACACCTGCAGGCTGGCGTTCCATGGGGTGCTGCTCCAGGGCATGGAGGACAAGAACTACGCGGAGACTTTCCTTCCCAAGCTGAAGGTGTACAAACTGAAGCACAAAGAAGGCCAAGTGGAAAGGGTAAGGTGTCTCTTTGTTATAGGAGGGAAAAGGAAATATTTATTCTGCGTTAAGTACGTTTATAGGTGGGCTATTGTCACTGTTACGTTCTAGAGTCTTTATACATATTTTTCTTACGTTTGTATACCTAATGTATTACATCTCGTCTGTTTGCGCGCAGAAATCTCTGCTTAGAAGTGACCAGTTTATTCAGTTCAGTGCGGCATTGAGTGGTTTCCACCTATGTTTTTGATGTGTAGCAACTGTTCTTGCTGCAAACTGGTTTTGTTTGCTCACCTTCCCAAGTGGCTCATCTGTTCCCACTTGACACAACTCCCAGCTTTCCATTGACACGTATTGCACAGTTACTCTGCAGCACGTTGGAAATGCAGAGACAGCGTAAATACAAATAGGAACATAAAGTAAATAACACAGAGAATACTATTAATTATTTTATGCGTTTTTACATTATATTACATAAGGGGTTTAATTATGAACACGTTTTAGTAGGCAAAACGGATCTCCCACAAGATGCTTTACAGTGCTGTAGAATTCGAAGTTGGGATCAAACTCATGAAATGGAGAACTTGGAGCTTTGATTCGTGTGTGTTGTTTCCATGTTGTACTGGTGTTAGTTTGTAGTGTATGTATTGACCCTCCTCCTTGTGGCAGAAAATAAAGGTGATTCTGGAGGAGTTAACATCCACAATAAAACTTAATTAGCTTGTTTTTGTACCATCCCTTCAGTGTGGATGGATACACTGTCTATAGCAGTTGGTATTATTACATTGCTATGTCTGTTGTTCTCCATTTTTGCTCCCAACACACGGCACTGGTCCATGGGAGTTGGAAACATGCGGAGCACCAGTTGTGCGAGTGGTCCGACTGGGATAACACAGTTTGCTCTTAGCGTCACTCATACATTTTTAATTATTTATATTTAGTGTTATTTTCAAGTCCTTTGCCAGTTTACTTATTCTGCTATTGATTTTACTGTGTAAATAGTGGAAAATGTTAATCAAGTTACGTATGTTTTCTTGTCTGGCCCAGTAAAGAACCAGTGAATATGGGTTATTTAGTATTTGGCAAACAGTCATTTATTATGTGAAGTGTTTTGATTTCTTCCCCTGCCTTTTAAACTACAAAGCTGGGTGTTTTTATCATGTTATGCTGTCTTCATGTGTCCCACGGTGTGTCCTGTGTGTGAGCCTTGATCACTTTTGGTATTATTGCTAATTGCTTGCGAATGAACAGTTACCATTGAATAGACTGTCTGCAGGGCAGGTTTTTCTCAGATTCTGCCTCCTGTGATATCATGGATATTCCAAACTGGCTTTTTCCATGCTGGTTTTCCAAAGGGATAGCGGAGCAAACGCGGTAAGAAAATCCAGTGGTGTAAAATCATGGAGGCACACGGAGACTTGGGAGAGTCGGTGGCAAGAGGGTTGTGCCCTCTGGGAGTAGATTACAGCGCTAATTGAGGTACCTCCTATGAAGTCTGTGCTTTGCAGAGCCCAGAGCAGCAGGAACAATGGGGTGGAACGGTGACTTATTTTAGCACAAAGTGGCCAGCTAATAGAAAATGTGAATCAGCTGGTCCCACCCTGCTGCTGATGGATGGCTGGAGATTAGGATCGCTGGGCTTAGGGTGTCTGTGCTTGGCACCGCGACAGGAAAATGCCTTTCTGTGTTGAACAAGGAAGCTCCCCCTCCTCACCGTCCCTGGGGACGCATAAGAAGTAGTAATAATTAAAAAATACATGGTACCTTCAGGAGAAGTGAAACTTTTCCTCTGGAGACAACTGCTGAGGAAAAGCAGCTTTGTGGTTTGCTCGAAGGTTGGGAGAGGGGGAGACGGGCGCGGAACCGCTGTCCTGGTTCGGCACGCTCTCAGACCTGGGATGTGGTGGAATTCAATGGTACCCGCCTGTAAAACATCGCAGCCCATCTGATATGGGCTCTCCCAACCCCTCAGCTTGCTGCTGGAATTGAAATAAATTCCCTGTGGTTTAACTCCCACTTTACCCAGGACAAATCAGGTGTTTATGGGTTGGCTTTTTGTGCCTATTCTGATTAATGATGGAATAGTAGGAATTGTAATGTCGTGACGTTGCAGCATCACGGTACTTCTGTGCCCCTTGTGCGCAGCACCCCACTGGATATTAAGGTTTATTTTTCTAATAAAAGAAGAACATTTGTTCTCAAAGACTTTTTGGCTCTCTAGGAGCAAGTGTGACATTTATACTGTTTCACGTAGAAATTGAATCTATGAACTGGGTAAACACCATATTTTAAAATGGTAAAAAAAAATCATACATACTGTAGCGAACAGTCTTGAATTAGTAGATTTTAGTGGAAAGTCGTACCCAAGCTTCCTGGTTTTTCTTGTCTACTCAGCAATGGTAAATTTCCCACAAAAATTTGAGTGCTCTTGTACTTTTGTATCGCTCACCATTTCCCTTTGGTATCTTCATCCTTAATGCCAAGGCTTGAGTGAAGCTCTGGGAGAGAAAGAATTGGAGCCTTAGTGCTGTTGTCCACCAGGATCCTTAAATTTCCCTTTTCCTTTTCATATCCTTGCTTATTTAGCTGCTGGTTATTGTTCTTTTTATTGATGTATTACTCTAGTATATGAGAAATTTGACTTTAAAACATTTACTATCTGCTCTTCTTGGTTAAGCTGGTGCTGTTAGGGAAGTTGCTTTTAACCAGGATGTTTTGGGGTCTGTGCTGGGATTGCCCCTCGGTTATGAAAAAGTTGCCCGATTCAAACTGGGGTGAGGATTTTATATCATGTCTTTGAACTGTTGAGGGAGCGTATGGATTTACCTGTTAGGCTTTAGACCGGATTTGGTTGGGGGTTCAAGCCTTTAGGGGGTTAGTTTTAAGGAAAATCAAGATCTGCCATTCCCACAGAACCAGGAGGGCGCTGGCAAAGGTTTATATTTGCTTAACTTGATTTAAAAATGATGTGAAATACAGCTCTAGTTTTCTCTTGCAGAAAGGACTCGAGACAGGAGAGAAAGTTCAGTGGAAGGAAGTTTCTGTCACAAGCATCTTTTGGTGTGGTTGCGTGGAGGCAGAGGCTGTTGCTTTGTTTTTGCAAAGCCTTGGCTGCCTGACAAATGTTCTTGGGGTAGGAAAACGCGCTTGGCTGGCAACAAGTGACTTACACTGATAAAAAGGTAAAAGCAGGGCTGAGAGTGTTATTGTGAACAGCAGCATCGCTTGAAGGAGTACAGTGTGGGAGTCCTGGTGAAAAACGGGCAGACGAGGCACTGCGGAGAGAGTTTATCCCTCCGAATTGGTGCGTGGTGGATACGAATGTGGGTTTGCTGAACGGCGATGGGTCAGCAGCCCCTAGAGCGGGGGACAAGCAAATTATAGAGATAAAGAGCAACTGTTGTCTTTGATTTTGTGCTGCTCACCAGTCAGCTCTTTGTTTGTGGGCAGAGAGACTCTTATTAATCCTCACACCATCTCCGAAATATCTTCCTCTCTGAATTTTACCTTTATGCAGCATTGCACATGAATTCCAGTCTGACTCACAAAGCTGGTAGTCAGTTCCTGGGATAAATCCTTTATATTTGTCACATTATTTGCTCTTAGGCTTTTGTGGACATGCAGGTTGAGTGCAGTAACTTTCAGACCGTAGAAGCGCATCATTCCTTCCTGCGTGACTCAGATGTTCTGCCTGTTTTGAAAGTGTTTGGACAAGCAGGATTTATCTTGGGATGGTCGTCACAGGGTCCTATTGTCAAGGATGCTCGTAAATCAGTAGCTCTGTGGCTGAAACAAAAGGAGAAGGAAAACTCCGCCGTGCTCTCATGGCACAAGTTGCACCTTCTGCACTTTCAGACTTGTGTAGTGAAAAAATATCCGCGTGTCTCAACTGTGATTGTTTCCCATTTTAAGCACAGCGGAATGTTTTCCTACGAGAATGGGCTTGTCCTTCCTAAAGATGCTTTCTCCGTGTTCCTCTGACACTCAGAAGAATGAATTTTCTCTGTATTTCAAACTTTTAAATGTGTTTTTCTCATTATTTACCTTGCTCTTAGGCTTTGCTTATTCGGTGGTTATCACGTTGTGCTTGTTTCTTCGGGAGTTCGGTGTGTCACAGCCCTGGGATGGTGTAGTTTCAGTCATAGCCCCTGTTCCCAAGTTGGGTGGGTTGCTGGATGATGAGTTTTCTTATTGAACTGGTTCTCATGGGGACTGAGGCCGTCACAGAGCACGTTTGGCTTCTGGAGGATGGAAGAATCCCTTGCTGCTTGATTATAATTGTTTGAGTACTAGTGCGATCCAAGTGTCCCCAAGGAGACAAGTATTGTTGCATGAGCAAGGTGTGAAAGCAGGGCAAGTTATCAAGACTCTTATCAGAGCATCTCTTCTGAAGCCTGAATGGAAGAGGAAAAGCTTATCTTGCAGCGTCTTTTAAAACTCTGTTTTCCTCTTACAGTAGGAGAACAAGAGCAGGCGCGTTACCTGGGTGTTCAACCTGGGTGTTCAAATGGAAAGTTTTTGGCACCATTGCTCAACAGGTCCTTGTGGCCTTTCAGGAGAAGGATGAGATATTGTGGAGATCAGCACTAGCGAGTAACTGTGGGAAGCCTGAGGGAATAGTATTTCAATTAGTTGATGAGCAGCAATGACCCAGAGCATCCTTTAGGGAGTTTGATGCTTTCAAAAGCAGCAGTTGTGAAAATGACTTTTTTTTATTGTAATGTTTATCAGCCATATTTTGTCTTTTGGTTCCTTATGGCTTTTTATGAGTGAAAACGCCAACATTTAGTTTCCAGACTTTGGGTCAAGTTTGTAGTAGCTCAACCACATATTTAACTGAAGTGCTGAAGGAGGGAAGATGAACTTGCCCATGAGAAAACAGGAACATCCACTGTGGTTGAGTTGGACTTCTGGGGAGATTTTCTTTGCTCGGGGAGGTGGTGAGTTCATATGGGACGGCCAGAATATTCCTGTCTGGAAAGGTTATTGAGTTGTGGATTGTGTGTGAGCAACACTGGTGCTTTTATTCCCACTGAATCCTTTCCAGATATCAGCAATACCAGAATTCATTTTGCAGAGTTATGTCTGCGCTGTACCTTGAGTTTTCTGTTGCACGGTTGTGGTGCTACTAGGAACAGAGAGAAATAAATACCTTACCTGTTCGGATAGTTAGATTCTTCTACATAACTTATTCCTAGATAAAGGATGTTTTGTTGGCTTGCGCTATTGTTTCATATGCTATTTTCATATAGCGGCACTGTAGTTCCAGCAGGACAGCAAGTAAAACACGGCATGAACGCAATGGCGCTTTCTGGGTGACAAATACAGACTAAATGGACACAAAGTGAGTAATGAGACCAAACAGAAGGTGTTTGGGAGCTGCCCGTGGTGAGCAGGGCTGTGTCTGTAGAACCTGGGACAAGTGCTGGATGTCACCCCAGCTACTGTAAACGTGCAGACGCCACAATTGATATTTTCCCTGCTTTGAAGTCTGAACATGAGTTTGTTTGGTTCTGCTTGGCTGCTGATGGTATGCTAAATACAGCAATAATACAGAGATGAAGGCAATCAGGTGAATAAAAGCACACAGCACATTCACCAGTTAAAATGTGCTGTAAAGTAGGAATATAAAAGATGCATTTATTTACTGGTTCTAGTTTAGTTTTTGAGTAAAAGGGTTTGAGGAGCTTAGTGTGGGGGAAGGGGAAGCATGGGCTGCGTGTTCATTAAACAAATACCATTCCTGTTAAAGAGTACCGGGAAAAGAGTGGTGATGTTTAATGACTGACACAACATATGGATTAACACGATAGAATAAACTTGTCATAAAAGCCCAGCTAAGTTGCAGAATCTGCTTGCTTGCCTCATATGAAAAGGTTGGCGTTTTGTTCGCTCACCAAGAAAAGAACGGCCTGCTCCACGTGACTGGGTAGCAGAATTTTGCAAGGTTTAAGTAACACCTATGGTTATTATTTATATTATTAAATTTAAAATGCAGACATGCTGTTGAGTCTTACAAGTGTGTGGACAGCTGGTCTTGATTTTTCTGAGGTTGTGTAAGAGTCACCTGTGGGGGAATCAGTTTGTCAGCAAGGCAACCAATACACCATTTTATTTATTGGATACAAAAAGAAATTAAGAATCTTTCTTATGTTGCAAAATCAAGCACTTGAAAGTTGGGAAATACCAGATTTACAGTTGCCTATGCAACATTAATTCTGTTCCCCTGTGCCTCTACCCCGTGCACTCAATAAGGCAGCGTTCCTGGGGAATGTTTGAGGATGTGGTCATGTAAAGAGTATATCGTGGGGCATATCAAAGAGGGGCAGGAAAGGTTGTATGGACATCTGGCATTTCTTAAGTGCCCAATTCTGCAATTTAAATAACTTGGGTTTTATATAAATGTAATTTCCTAGGCAGTTTTTAAAGTAGGAAGGTAAAACTAAACCTACGTATTGTTGAACCGTAACCATCCCTCTACCGTGCACCTTCACTTAGGGTTGAGTTAGAAATATCCAGCGGTGTAGCACAGGCTGGCGTAGCACAAACCTTGTGAACAACCAAATAGCATAAAGAAACTGTTATCCAGGAGAGACGATGGACTGTTGGGCTTTGGGCAGAGTTGTTAGACTTGGGATGTCTGTCTGTCCGTCCACAGGATGTCTGTCTGTCTGTGGGATGCCTTCAGAAGCGGACGCGAGTCTATATCAAGAGTCGGCTCCATCTTCTCCCTTGACATCATTTGCTTCAGGCAGGGTATTTATGGCTGCTTGTTAGATATTCTCAAATCCAATCGTTGCTTTATTTAGAAAGGAAGGTGTTTCTTGGATCCAAAAACCATAAACTGGGGAGAGAAGGGACAAACCTTTTCTAAAAACCGAAGTTAGTGGATATGCAGAAATGTGTGTGATGGCTTCTTGTTATGTTAAAACAGCGATAATGAGACATGAAGTGCTGAAGGAGACGAACTTGCTTCTGGATGGGTGTTCAAAGGCAGAAGTTTAGCTTGTTTGCTTGGAGGATGGTGAGAAGGTGTTTAGAGCCCAGCACACAACCAAAGCTTCTCATGCTGGAGGCGATGGCAGAAAGAAGAGGCTTTAGTGGTTTATGCAGCTGTAAGCTCTTGCAGAAACAGCTGTTGCGACCGAATTATGCTTTCTTTGTACCAAGTTGTTCCCCTAGTTCTCAATGACAAACTAAAAGCCAGAACAGTGTTTGGAGAACCCACAAAGCTGCAAACCTCATTGTCAGTGAACATCATCTGGGTTCGTTTCTCCTTCACCCTTTTGCAGCCTCACGTACCATCATTTTTGTCAATGAGTGAAGCCACGTTTTAAAAAAGAATAGGAATTTGCAGCCTCCAAAATATTCCCGTTTCTGACAGAGAAATGAAAAGTGCTCAAAACTGTTTTCTAGAAATAAATGAGCTGTCACTGCTCATGATGAAGGTGTCTCAAGTGTACTTTTTCTAAAGTACAAAAGAGCAATAAAAATACTTGGTATTTTCAGTGTTAGTCATAGGTTCTTTTTGTTCTTTTTCTCCCCTCCTGTTGTTTTCTGCTTTAGTTTCAATGGGCCGTTTTTCAGTTTGCTGAGGATAATCTTCAGACCCTTTTTTATCTTTTTAAAAAAGTCGTTTTATTTCTGTTTAAAACTCTATAATTTTAGATTAAATTGGAGAGGGCTCCTCTGTCTGTTCCTACTGTTGAATATTCAGTGCTTTTACTTTATCTCAGGGCTTTTCTTGTTACCCATCTCATTCTGGAACTGCTTGGTCTCTTCATATGTGTTTCTCTTCTGATCCCCTTATTTCTTTTTCCACAGATATATTAAGACATGGAGCTAATTGCTCTCAAAATGTGTGTGATGGGTTGTTTGAGAGGGTGTTCAGATGCCAGTAATTTCTAAGTTACCTTAAGAATGAGGGTGGTTTACCAGGCTGGGTGGTATAGCTGCCTATCCCAGCTCAAAGGGAATACCCAGAGTTATTGTTCCTTGAGATTATACTATAGTTTGCACTGAATACCAACATGTGTAACATTAACTGCAGTTTCATGAACAATATACAGTAGCGTAAGTACTGCTTAGATGGGGAGTGTGAGCTGGTTAATTTTTCAGTGAACTTCTTGGTGTAAGTGGAAGCGCCGTGTGCTGGCGCTGCGCATCCTTCACCTACGGTTATAAAGCGCTGTTTACTTTTTTCCTGCAAACACAAAAGCCAAGCGGGAAGGGATATTTCATAAAGTCGTTGCTATTGTGTCCTCTGGTCTGAGCCATAAAACAAGAGTAACAGAGACATTCCCTTTGAACTTGAAATCCCCTTCTAAGCTGCTGATCCCACCGAAGCAAGAGGGGGAGACTATACCGGCCAGAAAATGTTTCTCTTCTGACTATTTCTCCCCCTCCCGCCCCCATTTTCTTTTTTTTTTAAAGTCCTTAAGTGAGTTTGATGCTGCACCTCTGCCCATAAATTTAAAACAATATTATCGTAATGTAGGTCAGTGAACTGAAACGCCACTGTACACCATGGGGGATTAAAGTCAGCGAGGCGCAGGCCTCTCCCACTCCCACTAGGTCGTATGACAATATAAACAAGAAATGCAAGGAGCCTTCAGCTTTTTCTTGCCCTAATCCTTTGTTTATGCAGCACTTAAACTGACTTTTGGGGTCGTCTCTGTCTGGCATTAAAGCCCTAAAGCTTTTTGAAGTTTCCCTGAAGTTAATAAAATTAGTCTGCCCTCATCGCTAGGCCCCTTGCTGCTGGTTCAGAGCAGGCCGCGTATCCCTTACTGTCTTTGCGGCATTCGCCTTTTTAAGTTAATAATATTTTATAACCAAAAAAAGAGAGTGTTTGAGAGAAAAGCAGGAAAGATCTCCCAAAAGGCTGTTCAGCTAATAGGCAAAGCGATTGCCATTGTAGATGTTCTGAGAACTCAAAGGGGATTAACTTAAAATCCAGCGATTGGAGGTAAATTGCTGGTAAAGTAATTGGGAGTGTTGAGTTTCAGTTGGAGAGAACAACATGCGTTTCTGTGGCTTTTTACAAAGCAAGACTAAAACAACAGAAAAAGTTCTTTTGTTTTTGTAAAATGGTCTGAAAGTTGAGAAAATGAAGTTTCCTTCACAGCAATTCTTTCTCCTTTACCCATGGATTTTAGCGGCCGCTTATCTTACGTCGGAGAGTCTCTCATTATTTAGTCTTTAGGGATAAATCAATGATATTTGGGGGGAGGAAGGGACATGGATGACACGGGATGGGATGTGTAGTATTTAGTGTACAAGACTGAGACTTCAGCTCATAAAGGTTTTATTCCAAACAGCCACTCAGGCAGGTCACTGATCACTTATCTCAATGCTGCTAAAGCAGTTGTTTTCCTAATGGCCAACAGAGATGCCCAAGGAATAATGGTGATATAGACAGAACATATAAATTGGCTAAAGGAGGGATTATTATTATTTTATTATATTTTTTTCCAAATTAACCTTTGGAGTGTGAGGAACAACTCAACTGGAGCCCTCGATTACTTTGCTAAACCACGTGTCCAAGAGCAAGACCCTAAAAAGAGACACACTTACTTACGAAAGATGAGGGGTTTTAAAATCTAAAGGTGTTGAGTATGCCATATCTAAAGGGTGATAGATTTTGTTGCTGTTGTAATAATAAACAGCAGGTTATCATTACAAGTTTACTCAAAGGCACATGGTGCCTGTAACACTTGTTCGCAGGAATCGTTCCAAGTTGTTTCCGACCATCTTGCTGGGGAGGCTGGAACCTGATTGCTCACCCTGTAATTCCATTTTTAATTAAGGATAACTTTGAAGTGCTCTTGGAAAAATAAAAGGTGTTTATGTTGTCTGTAGAGTTGGCTTCCTGTGCTATTTTGTGGGAGAACTACAAAAATAATAGATATAGGGAAGATCCTCACTGGGAGTGTAAGAGATCGTCTGTATTTCAAACACGGGGTAAGGAGCACATGGCCAGTGGTGAAGAAGAGGGGTGTTTGGTTGTAAAATTCTTGTTTTAGGAATAACAGATTGTATAGGAAGAAGTACTATTTTTATTTCATCAGCTAATACAACTGGAAAAATTAAGGTTTTGAGAATTTTAAGTGCGTCTTCAGTTGGAATGAACAGCTGGTCTTTGATTTCAGACCTGAAGAAAGGCAAGTGTGCCTGACAGCTTCTCTTCCCCTACCCATTATCAGCGGCTCTAGTGAAAGACATTCAGTTTTAAATTTAAGCCAGAGGTTGCCAAGCAGTGATATCAATGTTACCGTTAATGGTCCACAAGGTATGTTGAAGCGTGTTTTGTTGGGGGTGGGAGAGGGCAGGCACCCAAAAAAACCCCTAAAGAAACAAAACAAAAAACCACAGAACACACACAAACAAACCCAAACACGCAAAACCACCACAACAACCACCAGAAACGTGACCTTTTGGGAAAAGATTGGGTGGTGGTTCTTGTTTCCACGTGGAAAAAGAGCTGTGGAGGTTTCTTACCCTGCCAGAGGTCCCTGGTGCTGTGCAGCCCTTGGAAGGCTGGTGATAGCTTAGCAGATAAACCCAAAAAACCCCAAATTCAATTTCTCATGGTAGATTTACCACCATACTGCCATTGACATGAAAATAGAGGCATACCTGTGTAACAAAATACTAAACAAGGTACTCCTGTTCGTGGAAGAGGCTTTGGGGAAGGAGAGTGGCTCAACAAACCTGCAATACTTGGAGTCATCAGTTAAACTGAATAAAGGGGAGCGTTCAAAATGGGTTATAATCCTTTACCATTCTAACTCACTTTGATCTTTGAAACCCTTAGGTTTATCTATTATAAAATATGAAGAAGAGCAGCAACTTTTGCCACTAAAAAAAAAAAAAATATTGAAAAGATTTAAAGTGATTACCCCTTATTTCTTGTGACAAATAAATGCTCTTGCTATGACTACGAGGTGCAGGCGTTAGGTGTACAAGGATATTCACACCTACGGGATTAGGCTCACTTGACTGCACCTTCTCCTTTGTAATGCCGAGGGGAGGGTTGTTTATCTCGCCTCACCCGCTGCCCTTGTGCCTCTTGTTCCTGATAGCTTAATTAAGAATTGGGCTTGGAACGGCTCTTCCCGCCGGGTTACAAACCTTGAAATTAAAATTGGACACAATGGTCATAAGGCTTTCAGTTTAACAAATCAAATACGTATGTAAAGGTGAATATCTAAAAGTCTCTATTTAGAAATTTGAAGTAATTCTGTATTTTTTTTTTGAAGTGTAGCTGTTGAAGGGCAGTTCTGGAGCTGGGAGACGGAATGGTTTATGCAGGTGATAATATACTTAGCTGTAGGATGAGTAATGGAATGAACTTTTTGTGAGCGTAGCTACTTAAATGACTTTTACGGAGAGGTTTCGAAACAGAAAAGAGAGTTTAATTAACTGATCTTGAAAGCATTTTCTGATGCAGGTTTTGTTCTATCTCTATGAGTAGAAAGGAGGCGAAAGCAGAAATGTATTATTCACTTATTTTTTCTACAGTTTTTGACATGAATTGCCTTAATCTCAGCAGTTTAGATGGTCTGTCTAGAGTTTTGTTCATTCATAAGGATAACTGGTTTTCCAGGAGCAGGGGATAGAAGTCACCAGATTCATTGTATCTCATAGATATAATTTGGTTCGTCGCTTCAGACTGCAGGCTCACGAAGCCCGATTTCTCTTGCAGGTGATGGATGATTACAGCGTGATCGGTCGCTCATTGTTCAAAAAGGAAACAAACATCCAGATTTTTGTGGGTCTGAAAGTCAAACTATCTACGGGAGAAGATGGAATAATAGACGGTGGTTTTGGACAAAGTGGTAAATTTAAAATCCGAATTCCAGGTAGGTGCTTGTCGGCTAACAAGTGCTAATTGTGGAATCATAGAACAGTTTGGGTTGAAGGGACCTTCCCAGCTCCCCCAGTGCCACCCCTGCCATGACAGGGACATCTTCACCAGCTCAGGTTGCTCAGAGCCCCGTCCAGCCTGGCCTGGGATGTCTCCAGGGATGGTTCATCCACCACCTCTCTGGCCAACCTGGGCCAGGCTCTCACCGCCCTCAGCATAATGATTTTTTTCCTTATAGTCTGAATCAACCCTTCTTTAGTTTTCTGTTGAGTGTAGGTGATGATCTTTCCATATTGCAAGTCTGAACGTCACTAGTAGTGTGCAGAAATCTTGAAATCGGCTCATACTCAGTCGGATCACTGATTACTTGGTGGATTGGACCTCTTCTAATTAAATGATGGTGGCTGTGACTTACATTGCACAACTGAATGGCCTGAAGCCACATTTCCTGTGTCAAACTCTGGTCTCAAAACGACTCATTGTTAAGTGTCAATAGTATCGAAATCACACTCTGCCCAGAAAGGTCTGTGGATATCTCTGCTCTCTTAATATACATGTGATTTGCACCAGAGCCCTTCTGAACAAGTAAAGGAAAGTAGACCTGTGCTCATTTTTACCTGTGGCTATTTGTTAACTATAGTATAGTGGATGCAAGTTCCTTAAATTGCCTCTGTTGTGCATGCTATTACCTGACTTGCCTCCGAGCAAAAACTGCTTGACAAATGACTTTTTGGAGATCTTGAGAATTGGTTTTATTGCTTCTGCCTCTTGGTTTTATGATATTATATATTACTGTATTATTTTCATCTTTGGTGAATTAGAGTGAGGATTTTATACCTCTTTAGGTTAGAACATGGGGATTGATGGGTACTGGAGCTTCTAAGTGTGTCAGTGCTGGGTTTTTTTTCCTCCTTAAGTTAGGAAAGTAGTTCTGAGCCTTTTCGATAGGCAATAACAGGTGCTGCGTTTAACTCAGGTTGTGGGATAAGTTTTTAATGATTCTTGGAGCACTTTCTATTTCTGTAGTGTCTTCAGCCCATTTGTCACTGGTTAATCTTCCGCCCTCTTTAGGGAGACGAGCAAGATTATCTCTGTCGTACAAGCGGAGAAAAGAAACCGTGATGTTCTGTGACAGTGAGCAATCACATAGTGATTGATCTACAGAAAAACGTGGAGCTTCCTGATTTCTGGACTGTTTTCCATTTATCTTAAGACTTGATGCAAGTGCACTAATTTTGATCACAGCAAATTTCCTTTCTTCTTTCCATCATAAGATAAGAATTTCTGACTAGACACAAAACCTCCCGTATTCTGTCGTAGCTGTCACCAAATGCTGAACTTTGCAAACAAGTCTGAGTGCCTGATTAGCAAGGACCGTGCATATTTAAAAAAAACAGAATTTGCACCATGTTTGTTTTGCGTTTTATATTCTAGAAAAGCTTTTAAGCGTTTCTAAGGTAGGTGCCTTTAGGTAGGTGGTGAAATGATGTGTAAACGACCTTAGCGCTGAAAATCAAGATGATATCTTGCTTAAAAATGTAGTGTTCTTAGTAGCTTTTATCTCCCGGAGGCAAAAATACGATGACAGCGAAGAATGCCAGGAGGATGGCGTTTACGTTGCTGTTTCCACATTTTGGATGGAGCAAATGGTTCTTCATGGGATGGGGAGAAGCCCAATAAGGAACCTTTGTCACTGGTGTGGATGTAATATAATTGTGAACCAGCAGTCACATTTAGGAAATTGTAAGCAGATTTAGAAAAGTGCTTTTTGCTCTGTATATCGAGTTAGTGGGAGGAAATGATACCTTTCACCAAGGTGTTCATTATCTAATCTCGGGTATACTCTACTGATGTTTAACAGCAGCCCGTGAAACAGAGGACCCTTTATAGTTTGTTCTTTCATTGAGAATAATATGTAGCAGAATAGTAGAATTCAATACCTCTCTAAGGCAGGCAGAATAATACAACTTAGTTTTCTTTAGTCTGGGTCAAATCTGGGTATTCTTGCTATCTGGAAAGAAGAGGCAAAAAGCTAAATCAGCTCAAGCTGAGAGTATCAAACGAAGTGTGGCCGGCGAGGCAAAACCCACACAATTCAGATGGTCCCTGCGAACCTGTGTCTTTAAGAGCTGCAGAGATTTGTGTGCAGGGGGAGGGCTATTGCTGTAACGCTGTTTAAGTCAACTGCAGTTCACATTCCTGTGTTAGGTCAGTGTTGCTTTTTTAATGTGTCTGCATCCTGTTTGTGGCTTTTTAGGTTTTTTTATGATGATTATTAAATTTAACTGATCAGACTCCCCTCTCTCTCCTCCCATTGTTCAGCCTTGCTTCCCCTTCTATAGTCTCTCTTATAGACTTATTTTGTGATTTTTCTGAAGTTATTTCCCCACGATTCCTTCACAAACGTATCGGTGAGTGGGAGGGAAGGGAAGCAAATGTACAAGTTGAAAGGTGCCTTGGACTGTCTTAATCAGTCAGTCCTCTTGGATTTAAAACCAGTCTTAACCTCTAGACTTGAATCGCTTGATCGGGTCGTTAACCCAACGGCAGCTAAGGACTGGTTTTAGCAACAAACTTCTGCACGGCAATAAAAAGCAGGTAGATGTATGGTTGTGTGCTGAGTGTTGCTGGCATTAGCAGCCTGTGGCACGTTGTGGGGTGTTTTGTGTTCCCACTGATCCCAACAGCCTCCGGCTCAGCCGAGCAAGCCCTGGGCTTCCCAAGTGTCATTCGTGGCCACTTGGACGTGGCTCGTGTTTGCCCACGGGTCCATTGCAGCCTGGGAACGTCGGCTGTGGGCTGAGACTTGGCAGAACCAGCTCTGTTTCTTATTCTGGCACCGCTTGTGTGCGGCAATAATTCAGATACTTCTTACTGCTCTTCTGCTCTCTGAAACGGGGATAATTACTATCCAGTCTGCAAAGGAGGACCAAAAAAACAATCTCTGATTTAGATTTATTCCAGACTCGGAGCGTATTTCTTGAAAAGGCTTAATTATCTTTCTTTAGAGTACAAAAAGCACATCTAGAGTACAGCATGCAATTGGAAGTTCCTCGGTCGCTGAAAGATGTCAGCAATTTGGAAGAAATTCAGGGAAGAGCAGCAAGAATGCTGGAGAGGCTGAAGGGATTTGATTTATGAGGGAAGGAAGATGAAAAGAAACGCATGAGACTTGGCTAAATGATGTCTAAGTGGGAGATATGATTATCTGCAAGTATTTGAAGAACATAATGGAGAGGGATCCCTTCGGGTGGTCCAGGGAGGTAGAAGTAGAGCTCATAACATGAAATAAAGCAAAGTGTAACTTGACTATTGAGAGCTGTTATTTAACAGAGACCCCTGGCAGTGCCAGATCCTCTTTGCAGAGGAAGATGTGGTTCCATTTTGGGAACGCTCATGTGTAGTTGGCCTGGATGTTTGCTGGCGTCTGGGTTTTTTAGTGGGAGAACAGTGTATTTTTCATCTTGTTTCTGGTTTTGCGTTCGGGCACGGTTTTATTGCTTGAATGACAAGGTATCGTGCACTTTGTAGACTGTGTCTGGTTTGAACAGGCTGCCCAGGGCAGTGGTGGAGTCACCATCCCTCTGTTCTGAAGGAATAACCCAGATGTGCTCCCCAGTCCAGGGCACACGGCACCTCTGGGATGGATCCTGCAGTGCGAAGAATTAACCAGCGTACCTTATTGTTGAGAATCTGGCATATTTTGCGCATCAAATTAAGGAGTAAAAATGCTGAGTATTGTGTTTCCCACTTCAGTGCATCGTGGAGACGGTTTGTCGTTGTGGTTTGGTGGATGGGATTGCGCTCCGGTTTGCAAAGTGGTGAATGATGTAGCGGGAGGGCTTTGCTGTAGGAGCTGCAGGTGAGCAGCGCATCTGCATTGTTTCAATTCCAGTTAAAAACCGGAGATTTAAAATTGAGATTCAAATAATTTATTTTTTAGCACTCCACTTAAGCGAGGAAGTTGAACAGAGGTCAAATGGTATGAGGGAGATTAGTTGTGCAAAGATAGAAGAATGTAACAGGAAAATAATGTATGTATCCCATTGTTTTCTATAACTTTCCCCTTCAGAGGTGTCTTCATTATATTCTTTTTTGATATGTCTTGTTTTTATTATCAATCAAGAGGTTCTCACTTCAGGTAGCTCTCAATGCACTGATGTAGCTGGCACTTGTGGAATATTAGTTATTTTTTTAAAACAATTGTAGGTAAATGTCATATTCTCCACTTGAATTTGGAGGGCAGGGCGGTCCCTGCTGACATCAGCAGGATTGGGGCAGTCTAAACCTTTTCATTGCACTGAGAGTAATTAAACACCCTGTCACTAAGCAGCACACTTGTTTTTTTTGGTGGGAGATCTTGATATTTGGAATTCTTTGTGTTGCATTAGAATAGGATAATCTTCCTTTCTTAGGCCAAATGAAATTTAGGCCTGTTTAATGTCTGCGTTTTCCCAGCCTGGCTCTTCGTTTAATAAAAGCACATGGTTGGCAGCAAGGGGCTGGTGAGTTGCCATCCCTGGCGGTATCAGGTGAGGCCGAGCAGGATTTCAGTCAAGAGGAAAAACAAAAGCCCAAGGGCAAGGAAATCTGTGTTGCTGGGTTTTATTTAAAAGCTGGAGATTAGCTCTGCTTGTTCTTTCGCAGTCGCTCTTCCCCTACCCTCTAAACCAAACAAAACCCCAAATCCTTCAGGGGTGCTTCAGGCGCCAATCTGCTCCTCTGCCTTGTGTTGGCCGGGGAGCAGGGATGAGGATGGAGAGGGTTCTTGCCAGGGAAGCATCACCGCGTGATCCCCTCTTGAGCGGATTAAACTGCAGCGATGCGAGAGTCCCGGTGAGCACGGAGGAGCCGGGAATTTGTACTGTATATGTACAAAATTAAGGAATCAAACCAGCCTTGTATTGACCTTTGAATATCCACATTTACTGACCTTGGAGCGTTCTTTTTGCGGAGTCAAAGTCAAGATTTACACTCGTTCTTTCTGAATGAAAACTGAAGTCAGGGAGGTGTTAATTTATTAACTGCCTCTCTGCCTCATTCACCTGAGTACCAGTAGATCCTGGTCTTGACTTTAATGATGGAATTGCAGGTCTAAGTCTCTAAATTTAGATCTCTGGTTGCAAAGGTTGGTTAATGGTGTGTACCTGGGGGAGGTGAAGACTCCTTGGACATCAAGTTGCCACTGGAGCATCTGTTGAGCAGGTTCCTCTTCTGGGATTGAGCAGAAACAGGTGGTAAATTATCAGACCGCATGTAACACTGCAATGTTTGAGTGTCATAGAATCATAGCATCATTTCAGCTGGAAGAGACCCTCAGGATGGTGTCCAACCATAACCTAACTTTAGCACTAAAACTGGGGAGGAGAAAGCTCCAGCTCCTGTCCAAGCCCTGGTGTTGGGTGTAGTGGAGTCTACATTGGGTAACTGAGCAAAAAATGAGACTGAGCCTTGTTTTTTACCTCCTACACACCCTTTTTATTCCTGCACAAGAGGAGCTGCAGGAAAGCATCGTCGATGGAAAAACCACTGGTGGTTCTACACCATATGATGGAATCCTGTGTTTCTTCCCTGCTCATCACGTCCACCAGTGACTTGGAGCCGGAGCTCGGGGTGGTCGCCAGGAACATCCCATTGCTCTGTGACCCATTGTGTGCTGAACCTCTTTCCCTGCCCTGAATAGCGAAACACCTGATACTTGCTATAGTGCGAGCTGATCTTTGAATAATTCCCAGAGGACCTGTAAGTCCCGGATTACTGGCAGGACACATCGGGGATTGATGGAGCTGAGAAAATGCTGCGTTCTGAGCTCGTATTTGCCATCACTTCACTGCAAACGTGGACCCTCTTCCACATTATCTAATGTCTTTTGGCTTCGTTCTGCGGTTGTGTGAACCTGCCCCATCGGACGGTCACAAACCTTCCTGACCCGCTTGGGAAATCCTGTGTCAAATGGGGTTCTGTTACTCTGAGTTACCTTTTAGAAGGAAAAAAGGGAGTAAAAAAAGAACCATGGTGGTGGGTGGCAAAATTAAATATTCGAAATGAGACAGTGAAGCAGGTTATTTGCCTATAAAAGCGATCCAACCCTATTTTACATGTGTGATGGTTGCAAAGCTCTGTAGTCATGCAAATGCAGAATAGAACCGTATTCAAGTTTTAAAATTCCCGCTGCGTTGTCATTTAGGATGTTTTTCACTTTGAGATGCTTCGCTACAGACCCAATATCCTGTTCCTTATAGACCAAATTCTGCGTTTAATTGTGATTTCGCTGGTTTTTATGCTGCTGAAATTGCAAACGGTTTGGATTAGAATGTGGTGTGGAACAAAATAAGGGCTCTTGCTTTCCCGAAGCACCGCGGTTTGGTCTGACAGCGTGTGCTGTTTGCAGCACGCATGTGCTACCTTGTGTCGAGGGTTATTTGTTGTCATGTTGAGGTGTTTCATTTTACAAATTCAATACACTCTTGCTGTACTTTTGAGTGTTAAAACATTCTTTTTTTTCTCGAGAAAGAATGCAGCTAACAGTGGGTTTTATTATGTGTCTATACAGATTGGCTAGGCAACCTTACAACACAAAAAAGAGAGTTGTGTGTAGTACCTTATTTAATGAAATACAACAAGGGCAAGTGTAGAGTCTCACATCTGGGCAGGAACAACCCCAGGTTCCAGTATAAGTTGGGGAATGAGCTATTAGAGAGCAGTGTAGGGGAAAGGGGCCTGGGGGTCCTGGGGACAGCAGGGTGACCATGAGCCAGCACTGGGCCCTTGTGGCCAGGAAGCCAATGGTACCTGGGGTGGGTTAGAAGGGGGTGGTCAGTAGGTCAGAGAGGTTCTCCTGCTCCCCAACTATTCCAGAGTAGGAAATTAAGACAATTTGGTAATTCAGAGAACCTGTTCTTCCCTGTGAAAACTGATTAGCTGCCCAGTTTCATTTTTCCAGTGTTTTACCCTAATCTATTTCTTATCATCCCCATGCCCAGTGCTGTCGGTTCACTTTGTTTGACCCTTTACCTTTTCTCCCTCCTCAGCCCCTTCCTTGCCCCCACAACCCTGAGCAGCCTCAGCTGCTTTTTGCTTTTAAAGTAAATACATTAATAGCTACAGAATCCCAAGCCAGGAAAATGGAGCCGTGCCATCCCTTCAGTTATTCTGTTTCATCCTATACTGTCTCTTCGTATATAAATGAAGAATATTGTTTGTATGGTGCAGCCTTTCACTGTGCGTCTGAAGATTTTAAGTCAGTACATGGTTTTGCTGCCAGGTACCTATTTACTTCTGAATACATTTGTTTACCTACTCAGCTTTCTGTCTGTGAAAGAATAACAACATTCCACATTTCTCTTTTGACCAGTTAATGTAGGGATGTGTTAAGCTAAGGACTGTTTGTCTGCCTGTTCCTGAAGTATCAGCTCATCAGGATTGGTATTATAATATGAATACGACGTGAAGAATATGCGCTTGTTTTCTTTATGACTGAAATGAGTTATCTTTTCAAGCTGGCACGATGGGCCGTGGGCTGTGCCAAGCAGCGTGTGCCGGGTACCACCACCAGCAGAGGGAAAGACGACGTTTCCAAGGACCGAAAATGTGCTAAAGAATGCGAGTTCCCGCTGACAGGAGCGGGCTGTATATCACAGAGTGGGGATTTTCTTTTCATGGCCCATTACAATCGCCTGTTCTCACAAGTGCCTCCTCAGAAGATGTACGGAGATTACAGTCCCTCTGCAGCTCCTGTGGATATTGATGCCCGATTCACCAATCCCTGACTTTTTTCCCTAGTTTTTCTTCGTATTTTCCTTGCTGTGCTCTAAGCAAGTAGTGCGAGGACATGGTGTAATTGGTTTTAGTTGTGTTTTTCTTTTTCTGTCATTCAGAGAAAGGCTGAAGTTTGGGCTCGGAGGAAAAAATGGTATTGACAATCCTTAGTCCTGCAGTGTTGCAAATGAGTTTATTTGAATAACCTTACTTTTGCTAATTTCATAAAGAAAGGATGGATTTGTAATATACACAAACAGTTGCTTTCAGGCTGGTTAAGAAGAGAGAGAAACGCTCAAAGTGTGGGGAAGGATCTGTGTTATTCAGACCTTTGTTTTGCTTGCTGGTGGTTGGGAATCTCCTGTTAAAAACCTGTTGATTTTCTTCTCTACTTAAAGCTTTTACTCCTTTATTATGTAGACATGGTTTTGATTTCAGGACACATGTACATATGGATTACACATATAATAAGTGGAAGCATGTTATGGATTCTCTGCTCCTTTCATTGATCTGGGTAGTTAGAATTGGTTCGGGGTGGAAAAGCCCAGCTGTCAGCAAATTGACGGCGGGTATTTCAGTCCGCCCCTGCCGCTTATTTCTAATTGAAGCTGTCTGAGCCGGTCTTAATACAATTTAGTTATCGCAGGCCAGAAGGATTTTATTTACGGAGCGGGGCCTGTTGGAACTTCCTCCGACCCCGGTGCAGCCGCGAGCGGGCGATGCCGCCGCAGCCGCCGTGCCTGCCCCGTGGAGGCGGTTCTTTAATAAGGCAGGGATTGATGTCTTGTGCGGTTCAGGGGTTAGGTAAACAGCAGCCCCTCGGTTCAAGGCTCTCCATGTTCAGCTGTTTGTTTGTACGGATCTCAGAAGGTTAGGTTGGCCTTTTTGACATCCGTGGGGAGCTTTCCTGACCATGGGATAACCTCATCTGCTCCAGAGTCGCTCGGGAGGTGTCGCGTCCCTTTCTTTTTAGGGAAGGTATGGGCTGAGCGGGGTGTCTGCAGCTCGTACCTCATCTCTAGGAGAGGTGGGGGGAATCAGAACAGTAATACTGGCTCCATCTTCAGTAACTAATAAATAATCTGCATGTGTAGTATATGTAACTAATTACTGTGCTTCCATTCTCAGGCTTGATATTCGCACACAAAGATGACCGGTACATGTGACTTAGGTTCTTACTCACCCCAGGGAATGGCAGGAAGATGTGCCTGGGAGGTTTAGATTGGACATTAGGAAAAGGTTCTTCACCCAGAGGTGCTGGACACTGGAACAGGCTCCCCAGGGAGGTGTCACAGCCCCAACCTGACAGTGTTCAAGAAGAGACTGGACAACGTCCTCAGACACACGGGGTGAACTGTGGGGTGTCCTGTGCAGGGACAGGAGTTGGACCCCATGATCCTTGTGGGTCCCTTCCAGCTCAGGACATTGTGATTCTATCGAATAGCACTTTTGAAAAATCAATGACCTACATGCTTAATTTGAGCAGAACTTCGAGGTTAAGTCTTACTAATTAGTGCTTCTATTGAATGGCAGTGTCAGTCCGTTAGTGGAATAGGATAAACCCTGAATCTCAATGAGTAGCCCTATTAATAATTTTTATTTAAAAATGAGCGGTGGCGAGGTTATGAGCAGAACTGCGAATTCAAGTGTGCGTCCTGTGGGGTTCATTTCCACGGCTATCGTGTCCCAGTCTTCCCTCTCCACAGAGCCAGACGATGGTCACACAAGAAGTGAGAAAGGAGCAGTGTAAATTCATCGGGGCCTTGATGCAAGATAGATGTGGTGAGTGGAGTCGTTGTGGAATTGAGGATGGCTTTAAGGGTTGGCAATGTGCTGTGTCACGCGTGTGAGCGACCGCTTGTAAAATGCGCCGTGTTATGGGGTTGGCTTAAATCCCAGGATCTGTTGAATTAGTTTTTGCTGGTTTGATGTCTGACGGTTAGTACTTCATTTTTCTGCAGCACCTCAGCGCGCAGACCCAAACAGAGCTCGGGAAATACTCTCACATACAGACGGGGGAAACTGAGGCACAAGAGCGGGTTGTGAATCACCTCTGGACATTTCTGAGCGTGCTGAGATCTGTCCTGACCCCTCCTGTCTTGTAGCCCCCAGCGTTGTGTTGCTTGACCTGTGTCATTGTGGTTTTCTTGGGATACAAGAGGTTTGTACCAGCCCTGGAGCTCATCAGGAAACTGGAACTTTGGCTGGTGGTCTCATATAAGACAAAGCTATTGAAATAATCCTGTCCTGTAAAAATCCCAATGGGTGGCATCCCGGCTGAAGGGTGACATGGAGGCCCCTTCTATTCCGGCTGAGGTTTCCCAGGGCCAAAATATGAACGTCGTGTCGCTCTTTTAAATAATGTGTGGGGTCCGACTTGAATGTTGGGTTTTGTATTTAATCAGTATTAATATGATAACAGGAATGTGACAACTGAAGCGAACACAAAGAGATTATCTTCTTAGCCAAATGTATCCATTAGCTAGGAAATATAGGTTTCTATTAAATGAGGCAGACAGATGGGCTATTGGAGGTGACTGAGAACAGGAGAGGGAGGGGGCGAGGAGGTGAAAGTTGAGGTTTAGAAAATCTCTATAAAAATAAAAACAAACCATCCATCTCGACGGTTGGCGTTTTACCCTCCCGTTGCACTTTAGGGATGGTGCTGCGATTCCTATCGAGAACATTACACTGAAATTTAATCTAACAGAGCACTTACTCCTCCTGCCAAACGCCGGCTCAGACGCTGCTTCGCTCCCCCGGAAAAGAGTGGCCAACAAGGCTTGAAATACAGGACAGTGTTGTACCATCCTCAGGAAAACTGCTCTGGGATCCCAGGGGAAGGCAGATTAGATCTTGTCCCTCTAGTCTTCTTTATTCTCATATTTGGTAGGGAAGCATGTTGGCGAAACAAAATCACATTACAGTGTCACAGAGCAGTCGGGAAGTAAATAATTTGTCTATGTGTATGTGCTTATATGAGTCCCCATGTAATAACTATTGCGACAATGTTTATAACCGGTGTTTGAAACCCAGATTATAACAGTATAAATAATTTTAGATAATGCAGATAACGAGAAGAAAATAACATAATTAAAAGAATTTTACAAGACGGACAATTCGCTAAGATTGATGGAGTAACACAATACATTTAAAAAAGCCTCTAAAAACACAAACACGACAGTGGGGAGAGGAACCATCTGTCCCTCAACCAGTGCAGCCTCAGCCTGCTCTGCAGGACGCTGGGGTGATTTTATTTGGGTGTTTGTGTTGGTTTTAACTCTATAGGTGTTTTACTTGGGGAAAAAAGAAGATATTAAAGGAGCCACATAGGGTGGTGCTGCCCGGGAAGAGTGGAATGACCGCCAACGTATTGAAGTTCGTGTCTCTGAGAGTTGCTCCTGATTTTTCCTGCGTGTGAGCGGTGAGAGTCTGCTTGGCTCCAAACAGGTTTTCGTTCATCGTTGACTCTGATCTTCCATCCCATTTTGATTTTACTGCTTCTGATTATTTCCCCCTGGAAGGTGCCAAGCTCCTTTTGGCTGAGCTTTGTGTGGGGTTTTAGATTTTGGTGATGGTGGGGGGATAGGAAAGGATAGGACGGAGTGGGGATAGCGATGGAGGAGCAGCATCGCTCCTCTGGCTGTCCTTTCCAGCACAGTTTCAGAAGTGAATTTGATGTTCTTTTCCTTTTAAACTCCCTGTCTGCATTACTTCAGCTCGATTTTCATCTGGAGTGTTAACAGAGATGGGATGCAGGGACGTCCAAAGTGGACTTTTCCTGTCCCTTTACACTTGGCCTGGTGTCCATCTTTGCGAG
Organism: Patagioenas fasciata; assembly: GCF_037038585.1. NCBI lineage: Eukaryota > Metazoa > Chordata > Aves > Columbiformes > Columbidae > Patagioenas > Patagioenas fasciata. Next base: position 2,623,042 of record NC_092529.1, on the reverse strand, counting down.
CCAGTCCCAAATTCACTTGAGGAGCCCAAAACGTGTGATCTTACAACCTCTTGGTGCACGGTGCTTCTAGAAATACAAACTTTAAAACCAGGTAGGTTTTGTATTTCGCTATGGTGTTGCTTACTTATGTATACTGATTATATTATTAGTAGTAGTATGTTATGTATAGTGATTATATGATACCTGATGGGGTGTTTGTGAGGGGTTGTGGGAGGTGGGAGCCGTTTTCCAGGCTCCCCTGTTGTTCCCACTGGGGATCCCGACCCACGGCCCTGCTTTTTCGGTGTGTTTAGTTAGGAGGGCGGGAGGTGACCGAGCGGCTGTTCCCCTGACAGGGCGGCTTTAAAACATCCATAAAACTTTTATTGGGCTGCCACCCTTCCAGATAAATATTTTCTGAGTTTATGGGCTTATTTTAAGAATTTGAAGCTTAATAGCAGCTTTGTAGCCCTGTCCGTCCCCAAACCAGCCTTTTGGCAAAGCCCATCTCTGGAGCCTGCCATGTTTTGATGGGTCTTTTTGAGGTTTTTCATCGCGAAATTATTACCCTCCTTGCAGCTTTGTATGACTAAATGGGACCAAGCGTCAACCGAGTCGTTCCCCTTCCCCCAGCCTTGCTGAAGGCTGATCCAGCCTGTGCTGTATTGGGTCATCATGAAAACATAAAGATGACAGTGGTTATAAATTTATTGCCTTGATTAAATTGGCTTTGTTAGACCTGTTTTATTTGCGTGCTTAATTATCAGTCTTCACTCTGCGCGTGGTTTTTAAGACGGAACAGGCTGGTGGCATTTTGCATCTCCAATTCCCGAGCAGCGAACTTGCCTTACGTGGTATTGTACACAGCATCCTTTGGCTCACCCCGGTGCCACGGGCGATGCGGCTTTTTGTGCACTGGGACTGTTTTTCCATTCTGTGAGTGCCGGTCCCACAGACGCACTCAGAAAAGAGACTCTGGGGTAGGAAACAACATAAAGGTTGGATTCAGAGGTTTTTGCAAACAACCAGGCCGTAGAAGCGACTGAGATCGAACAGGAGCTTCCAGACAACAGAAGAGATTAGAATGAACTTCAGCTTCTTTAGCAGCGTCACTTGGTCCTAATAGATTTTAGTAAAACCAACCCCACTCGCTTTATTTTGGGTGAGGCTGACAAATCTTATACGTTTGGGGAGCTCCCTTTTCCAGACCAGTCACAGGTCAGCAATAAATTTGCTGCTTTGTGGAGATTTGGTCTTTTTCCCCTAAAAATGGAAATATCTATTTTAGTACAAAACAATAACCTGAGACTCTTGTTTCTCTATTTCCATGCCTTCTGTTTTCCATGTCAGCGCATCCTGGGACCTGTCCCAAGGGAGGTTGTGGAGTCTCCTTCTCTGCAGCCATTCAAACCCGCCTGGACACCTTCCTGTGGAACCTCAGCTGGGTGTTCCTGCTCCATGGGGGGATTGCACTGGATGAGCTTTCCAGGTCCCTTCCAACCCCTGACATTCTGGGATTCTGTGATTCTGTGCTAGAAATGGCGCTGATACAATAATCACGGCGTTCTGGACCTCTAGATCCTCACTCCTCATAACCATCTAATATTTTACTTATATGGGGAAACTACTTTTGCAGGGCTGTGTTTTCTGCAAATGTTACACTGATAATCAAAGGAAAAAAAACCCCTAAGAGTGACAAAAGCAATATGTTGAGTGTAAGAATTAATTAGAACAGCTTAGATGTTTGAATAACTCGCCCCAGTCTGAGTGCAGGGGACACAGTTAGGTCCCAGATTTTTGCAGAATTCTGAGCTCTGCCCATGGATGTGTCTCAAAGTTCCTGTCTGGCATCATTCCGGTGCAATTTTATACATTCATACATGAATTTATTGCTATATTCATTACGTAAGCATGATGGATAGCGACCATTTCAAGTCCTTTTCCCTGCCGTTTTGCGGTGCGGCTCCTCCCGTTAGTGCCTGGCTGTGGTTCCGATGGGAAAAATATGAACTGCAGCCGTGAATTCACGCTCTGGAGGCAGAAACAGTGAAACAATGAACAAATATGGCTTTAGGGGAAAAAGTACACTTCTCAAGTTTTGTTGTGAAATAATTAGCCTTCTGTGGCAGCGGAGGCCGTCGGGAGGGACGGGACGGGAGCCGCTCAGTTGCCTGTGATTTGACTTAAGAGTTTATGACCCTGGGTAATGTGCCCACTGCACCGCGCTTAACAAAAGCGCGTCTGATGAAACGTTCAACTCGTGAATTACATCTCCGCGAAAAGACTCTTTAAAAAAATGTGTGAAATCGGAAATAAATCAAGATCTTCAGCCCGCAGTGCAGTTGGTTGAGCGGGAAATGAAAAGGAACAGGCTGCCGCATCAACAGTGACAATTTGTAAACTTAATACGTAATATGCAGCTTTTCTTCAGATTAAGAAGGGCCGTGTATTTGGAGGTATTGTGTAAAGAGCTGTAGCGTCATTAACCCCATTTTGTAAGTGGGGAAGCTGAGACAGAGACTGAATAATACCACGAACTTCTAGAAGCCAAACAAGCAAAACTGCCCAGGCTTGGGTTCCTTAATTTCCAGTCCAGGTGTCTATTAGGGCTGTAATAACTTGCTCACAAGTTGCATTACAGTTTTGGGGCTGAGTAAGGCAGCACTTGTTCCTCAGTCATCTTTGCTCTGAGAAATAGTCATCGGTTCAATTGTATTGAATGTCTGGAGTTAGTCCCGACTTATGCTTGTGACACAAGTAGAACCCGGTTTACTTAGGAGAGCATCACCGTGCGATGCGCAGCAGCAGCCGCGGGGCCATCAGCCCGGGGGAAGAGCCTGTTCTTCCCTCATTGTGCCTTTATTACTCAAGGAAAGTTATTTTATTTGCTTCAGTAATACATTAGAATTATTACTTATTATTTTGTCTCTTTTTTTAGAAGTAGTTGGGTGTTACGGTGCTGAAACTAAAATGGGAAGCGTTTCCATTGACTGTTGCGCTGGGTGCAGTGACGACTGTCTAACAATGAAAGCACAATTTAATTTTCTCGGCGGATTTTTCCCCTCATTTTCCCCATTCAGGGGCTCAGATCGGCAGCAAATGCGACGCATAAAACATTTCCGTTGAAATCCGGAAATTTCCCTGGAAAGCTGGGGAGGTTTTTAGGTCACGAGCCGGTTTGCAATGCACAATGGCCCTGAACATTCACTTTTTCCTTTGTGTCCCTGGAACTTTTGAAGGGAGACTTGCATTTTTTGGCATTGGTCAAGCTGTCTGGTCCCCATAGACTTGCAGTCTGTGGTGTCTTTGTGCTCAGAGTTCCCCCCGAGGCACCATCTTATGTTTTAATTCGCAGTTTTAGTTGCTGATGTATGAGCTCTTCTGTTAAATAACTTTTCTATGCCATTATGCCTACATACTTGCCTTGATTTGTGTCGCATACAAAGCATTTCCCCCCCCCTGTTGTGTTTGGAACTGGTTTGTAATAGAGTTACTGTTGTGTAATTCGCGCTGAGAGTTACAACTTTTATCAACAAACACAAAGTGCTTGTTCTGGTTGGAAATTTGTGTTTCCCACTCATCACGAACTATTTATCCACTTTGTGTGCTGGTTTGTATCGTTTAAGTAAAACAAACCGCCGTTCGGTACAGGCTGCGCATTAGGAATTATTAAAGGTTGGCTGGTATGCGGAGCACTTAGTGCTGTGAACACAAGTGAAGAGCTTCTGTAAACAATTGATTCAAGATTTCAAAATAGCACAAGTGCCGAGAAAACCGTTGCGCTTGACTCGACCGTCGCTTTTCCGCGGATTAATGAGTTGCTGTTCGTTACCTCGGTGATCACGGCTGAACGTTCGAACCCGTCGCAAATGCGGTGTAAATTCCTAACCCCGGATCTCCCTTCCAACCACGGTGAGGATGTTGTGATGCGCTGAGATTTGCAGCTCCGAGCTCAGCTGATCAGCACCAACCTGCTGCGACCGAGCCCTAAAATGGTTGAAAAATAGATGCTTTATGCTAAGATCAGGGATTTCTGCCTGTGATGAGAGAGCTTTAGGGCAATTCAGGAAAATACTCAACATGTTCTACAGCCAACATCTAATTCTTCTGAGTTCTGCCCACCCCACCAGTCTGTGGCTGCACTTTAGCTGCTGGTATTAAACTGTGCTCAGAGGTTCCAACCTCCTTGGGCTCTTTAGTTTCCCTGCCTCTTTCCCCCCTTGACTCGCTGGCATTTTATCTCGCTGCTTTTGTGATGAAAAACACCTAAATATGAAGATAATTCTCTGGTTGTTGTATCTATTATGTAGGCGTACCTGTGGTAGGTGTGTTAATGGTATTAATCTGGTCAAGCTTGCAGGTTTGGTGGTACTTTCTATTCTGTCTGTTGTAGTTAAATTATTTCATGATGTGTCCTGTAGCAGTTACGCCATAAAAATCCAGAAGTTTACTGGATCTTAAAACGCAGCCTGGCTTGTTTTGGCTGAATGCTCACAGTGCGCATCGCTGATGTGTTACCGGATAACGCTTTGCTATTTAAACATATGCAATACGTTCTGCGTGCCAAACCGTGCACGTAAACCCTGCGTGGCCGTGCGCATCTCCAGCCCGTGTGGTACGACACACGCAAAAACCTTTGCAGGTCAAAAAGTGAGGATAAACTTTTGAACCCAGCTGCTTGCAAATTAAGGACATGTGCAGGACCACCGGAGCCGGGGTTACCGGATTCCAGAAGAGCCCCGGACACTGACACCCACATATTGTGAAGCCGGAGACTTCTTGTTCTTCCCTGTGAGCCTGTAGGACGATGCCTCAAACACTGAGTCCTCTTTGCCCTTCCCTTGTCACCAGAAAGGACAGGCAGCGGTTTGGCGACTTCTCCCTTCGTTATGGAAATGGGACTGATACAGTAATCAGGATGCTACATATGGAGCTTTTTAAATTACTGCTCTTCAGTCTTTTGTTAGCCTTCATTATTCCTGAAGATTTTTTTTTTCCGAGTCATAAAAATGACATTTTTAATATGCAGAATTAAAAAAAAAAAAGCAATATGAAGAATACATTTTTGTCAATAAGCTTTTACCTTTTAAACCAGTTATCTTAGTTTCTGCTCTAGGTATTTTAATTGAAGATTAACTACTGTTAAAGAGTATACAAATTTAGGTAGTATATATTTGGAGTGGTAGAATAGGGCTTGAATAAAAGGTGGGAATAGAGTGGTCTGTCCATTATAATTTGAGATTGCAGAGCACAACCCAACCTCTATTAGAAGTCAGCACAGCTGACCGAGAGGCTCTTCTGATGTTAAGGCCTTTTCTTCTGTTTTGTTCCAATAATATTCACTAAAAGTACACTTTGGAGTTGGAAGTTGGTGTTAATGTCTGCCATCTTTTTGAATAAAACATGGTTAGGTTGAAGAGGATGCACGTAAATGTGAAATAAAACCCTACAAGTAATTGCTACGCACTTCTCGCTTCTGATAGAGATGATCTTGATGCACTCATTGCCCAGGATATTTTTCCTTGGAGAAGAAATTGAAGATGCTGCTTCATTTGAACCACCCGCGTGTCTCTTGGGCAAACTGGGATCCTTCCAAAGCCTCAGGCTCTTATCTTCCTGCAGTATCCCATATTTCTTCCAATGGATAAAGGGAAAATCATGTTAAGACTTATTGTTTAAATGTATTTGGGAGTGCATCTGGTAGATTTTGTAAAGACTTTTCTTTCACGTCAACATTTTTACTAGAGCTTTAATTTTAGCAGTGTAAGTATTAACGTAAGCTTTCTATAGATCCGTAGCCTAGATGAACTGCGTGTAAAACAAACGCTCTTACAAGTTCCCTCGTCATCAAGATGCGGGAGGAGGGAATGCTGCTGCTTCCATTTTCAAGGCTGGAAGATCTTAAGTGGGGCTGGAGCTGATGCTTTACCTGCCCCGGGATGCGGTACCTGGGTTATCTCTGCACCCCATTGCTGTCTGCAAATCTTTCCAAGGAGAACATGACCTAACATAGTGGTTCATGGCAGGTTTCCTTCTCCTCCGGTGTCTGCTGGTAAGGAAGGAACCTGGATAAGATAGGACTTCGTCTTGACTTAACATGGTGCGATAATCTCTATGTTACTGGCAAAATGGTTATCGGCTGGGGCTGCGTCCTTTATCCGTGGCACTTTCCCAGTCCTTCCCTTTTCTTCGGGTTTGTTTTTCTTGTTTTCTCCCTCCTCGTAAGGGAGGGTTTGAAGCACAGATTTGCCACGATCCTGCTGCAAAATCAGGACCAGCTGTCGGAACTGCGAGCGGCCGCTCGGTTGCCGTCACAGAACCTGCAGTTGATCAGCTCTGCCCTGAGCAGTAAGTGGAGACATCGGGACCACTGAGGCTGACGAGAGAGGGAGGATGGGGGGAGTTAAACCCCTGGGGCAGGGGTCTGAGCAGAGAACACAGGCACAGATGGGTATTGGAAGGGACACTCTGTTTCCTTTTATTGGATGTCTTTGGAGACGCCGGGAAGTGCGGAGTTGACTGGAGCAGCATCGCAATGTGAGCAGCGGGAGCTCGGGGGAAGATGTAGAAGAGGTTTCAGAGAAAATGTCATTTGAGTGTGAATTTGTCTGGCTTTTATTCCTCCCCCTGCCTCCAAAAATCCAGTGTTCCAGCACAACCCGTTGGGCGAAAGATTTTCCATGCTTTGGTAGGGTCACTCACAAGTCATTTAGGTTGATAGGCTAAACTATATTCCTGTGTCGTCCTTGGGTAAGTTAGGGTCTCATAAACACTGATAGGTTGGTACAAAGCAAATGTTTAACACTTATTTGTCAAGAAAAATAAATCTTGAGATGTGAGAACTCTAATGGACCATCCTAGAGCCCAAACATAAAGAAATCACCAAAGATGCTGCCTTTGTGGTTTTGGTAACAGGGCTCGTTTATTTTTAACTTGTTTGTGTGTTTTGGCTGGTTATATTACATTTTCTCTAATCTAATTTTTCTCTCCTCCAATTCCACTCCTACTGCGCTCCCTAGAAACGCTGCATTTATTTGTGGGGGTTGGATTTTTTGCAACGCCAGTCAAATTGGTGTTTTGGAACCCAGGTCCTCAGTCCCTGGTGCTGGGTCGGCTGTCGTAACACCCCGAAATAATAATTTTGAACCTTCTGCCTCTCGCTGCCAGGTTTGGAGCTGGACAGTCAAACAAAGTGGTGCTACCGGTGGGAATATTGTCATTTAGGATGCTGTAACGTGTTCTCCTCCAGCCGATTGGCATCAGGATGCTTGTTATTAATTTCTACATCTGAGCATCATTGCTTTGCCTGCATCTTATTTCCAAGCCATATCAGCACCTGGACATTTCAGAGGGATGGAGAGAGTCTTTTTGGGGGGTGGCTCAGGGAAATTCATCTCCTTTGGCCTTAAACGTGGTCTGGTTCCCATGCACAGAGGTTGTACCTGCATTTTCTGGTATATAATTGCCCAGATTTTAGAACAATCTGTGCCCAGGAAGAGTGTAATGAGGAAGGAAACCCAGCCCTTGGGTGCTTGCCTAGAAAAATGGAAGTATTACAGTGGCGTGGATAAAGGTATTAAGTTATTAACGTGTGCTGGGTCTGTGTCACGGGATCCCTGCAAGTCTTATTTAAAGCCTGACTTAGCGGGCCTGCCCCTTTATAAACGTTTCACTGGGCTCAGCTTTGCTAGTGTTGCTGTTTATTTGGAACCGAAGTCCTGTAAAGTAACTATTAGAAAACATTAACTTTGGATTCAAAGGTTTATTCCTGGCCTTTGTGGTTATTGAGAAAAAACGTGAGGAGTTTGAGCTGAAACTCTTGGTGCGGAGACAGGAAACGTTATAAGTTATGCCTTTAAAAATTTATTAATTATATTAATTTCAAGTGGTTTATTTGGAGGGTGGGCTGATGACTTTACATTTTTGGAATTAATGATATTGAAGCAGCTTACAGAAAGAGTCCCATTCTGCAAATCTTTCCCAAATCATTGGCCAATTAATTTCTATAAAACCATTTTAAAATAGTAATAGTTAAATAATACAAAAAGGATCGGTGAAGGCTCAATACTGTTCAAACAGCATGTGCCGAATGGAGAGAAGCACAGTGTCTGGATTAAAAGAAATGCAGGAAACTTAGTTATTGCGAAGGATTTGTGGGTGACTAAGAAATGTATAGACTTGAGCTTTTTAGTTTTTAAATACAAACCAGATACGTGTCTTCATCCTTTGCCGGCTTGTTGACTCCATTTACTTGGATGGGATATTTCGACATTTAAAACAAATTAAAATTAATGAATCATTTCTGCTTAAAGGCACAAGCTTGCATGGATACAACGGTTAAGGCTTCAACTGGTTACGTACCTAAATACTGGTTTGGATGTGTGAATTTCATACTTGCTCCCTTAAAAAAATGTAGATAGAAGCTTTAATAGGTGGGATACAGTAAGTGTTACCTGTTATAATTATTGTGCTTGAATAACTGTAATTTCCCAGTGCTGGAGGTTTTTTGGTATTGCTGGAGTGGTCCATATTTGCTCTTAAACTCTTTGGATTTGATGCTTCTGCTCCTGTGCTGTGACCCTGCTCAGGGTTTCACCACAGTACGTGGGGATTAGATTAAGATCAGCATTGTCTTCCTCTATGGTAAATGCAGCATGCGAACCTTGTGAAGTGTTTTGATTATTGTGGCTGGTTGATTGCCGGTACAGCCAAGCGAGCCGTTTCGCAAGGGTTTTATACACGTGCGGCGGTCTTTATAACGAAGTTTGAATTTGAGCTTTCCTGGTATTTGCTTCAAAACGTGACTTGGGGAAGGTAGGTGAGCAGTCGACGGAAAATTATCATTCCGCATGAAAATATACGTTGTTTTTCAAATGCGTTATTTTGAGGATGTTTGAAACGATTCGGCGTGGTTTAGGGTTCGTTTAGGAAGCTCGTTGCTGTAATACCCAGGTGCCCGGTCCCTGTCGCGGAGCTGTTGGTGTTGAGAGAAGAATTTCCAGCCGTTCAGGGGACGAGGTGAGGTGTTTGTCGCTACACACGTGCACGTGTACATGTATTGCTGAGAATTAAAGATGTTGCATTGGAACATAAATTTAAGTTAAAAAGGTGAAATAGCAGAGAAATAGGGAAGCAAAACAAGAACATGCTCTTTCGGATGTTTGTTGCTAAGGCTGGTTTGTACCATCGTGGACTTCGACTGCAAGCTGTGTTTGTTTTTTGAAGAAGGGATTTTTAAGAGCAGTGAAATAGTTTAGAGTGAGGGGTTTTCATTTTCTATTGGCCAGATAATTAGTGTTTGAAGCTTAACGAGACGGAGCATCCTATAACTAGAACTAGAAAACACGCAGCGCCTGCAAAAACAAACCCGTCCGGCCTCATCCCTCGGTTGGCTTCTTCTGGACTTTGTATTTTGCGACCCTTGCTGTTCCCATTTGACCGAGATCCACTTGGGAACCTCCCCAGGAACGTGTGAAGCTGCTGCATCTGTGGGTGTTGGTGTTCCCCACTTTTGGTGTTCCCCAATTTCCATGGGTGCTGCTGCTCTTGGCAGACTGAGAAGGCATTGGGAGGGGAACGCGCTGTGGGACTGTGCACCTGAAGAGCTTCTTTTTAGGGAAGAAGTAAATTAATAATAAAAGAGAAAGAACTGATAAACATTTGAATTTATTTTGAGAAAACAAAATGATAAAAATGTACAGGCTCCTTTTGTGGAAAAGCACGGAGAAGGAATTTATAGGTTATGAAAAGCTTCATAGCAACCCAGCATTCTCCTACTGTTTCTTTGCCTCCACCTCCTACAAGATTTTACTTCCCTTGTAATAATTGGTTTGAACTTGTGCTTGTTTCTGTGGATCAAGTAATTTTTGTACAACTTCAGGATTTTTTTGTGTGTGTGCTTTAAATCTTTCTTCCAAATAATGTTTTTTTTCATAACCAAAAAAAAAAAGAAGCCATGAATACATTATAATTTCAATTTTCATGGTGCGTGAAAGATTTCTGCACTAGGTCTTTATTGTTTTTTGAAGAATTCATCACCCTAGTTAAGAAGCTTAATATAAATTAAAGAAGGTATTAAGGAACATTAAGACATCAAAATGTGGAGCGTTCTTTTCCTTTCGATTGCTCCAAATGCAAACAAGTTGAATAAAATGCAATCAAAGGGCCTGTTTGGAGAACATTGAGTGGCTTTACAGCTGTGCTGGAGAGAACCTCTGGTAAGAGCATAATTCAAATAAAAAGGCCTTTCTTTCCTCCTCCTAATTCTCTTTGTTGTGGTGACAACAGAGTACAAGCCCGATAAAAATTTAATCACCTTATCTTTTTAAAGCAAATTGCATATTTGTTTACACACAATATACATAACATAAAAAAGAAGAAGCTGCTATCCGCTCCCCCTCCCCTTTCTAATCGCATTAAAGGCCTAGAAGTTTGAAAAAGAAGGAAAATGGCAATGTTTTATTCTTTCTTCTGAAGTCCCATTGTTGAGGATTGGTTTCTGAAGGCGGCCCAGGGGAAGATGAATATCGCCCAACTCCAACTCCGGACCAGCGGAGTTAGTCCAGCTTAACTGGCCCATGCGGCACCATCGAGAGCCTTGGGCGCGATGGGAGGATTAGAGACGGGCCCGCAGATCCCGCGCTTGGATTTGAAGCTGCTTTGTAATAAATTGCCTTTGATTCTGTGTCAGATCTGCAAACCTGAACCTTTTGCTGTGTTATATGTGTTTCTGAAAGGCCGCCGTGAGGGAGATGGTGCACGGGCACTGGTTTCATCTTAGTTGCCTTTTTGCTAGGCCGATGAAATTTTAGTCCCTTGTGTTGAATTTGAGACGCGTTTTCATTTGTTTCCTCTCACCTTAGTGCGCAGACCATGAAGATTGTTGGTTTTGTTCATTTACTATTTTATAGGTACTGGGGTGCCGACAAAAACATAACCAGAAGTATTTTCTGGCCTATACCGAGTGGCTCTGGGCTGAGAGCTCCCTCACTGCATATAAATTTAGTCCCAAGGAAATATTCGACAGGCTTTAAAATTATGGAAGCTCCTGTACTTTGTGGTTCCTGGTCCGTTTTTCCGTACCTCACTGTGTTCTTTGGGTCATTTTGGTAACTTTGTTCCTCTTGATTTGAGGGTTGGATCAGCAAGGACCCACCTTATCAGTAAAACTTGAGAAAGTTTGTGTTGTACAACAGTCATCACAGAATCTCCTGAATTTTACTCATCATGTTGATTATGTCTGTATGTTTCTTTCCTTCTCTCCCTTCTACCCATGCATAAATTAATTTGGAAATCTTTTCCTTTAGGCTAATGAGACAGTGTTGGATTTGAGGCCCAAAAGGTGACCATAGTGATTACCTTGTAGCTCTGCAAACAGATCCATCGGATTGTACGTGCACTTAATTTGTGTAACTCAGACCTGGTAATCACGGGGCGCTGGAGTAACCCATGGAACCGGGTTCAAGCTGGTCTCTGGCGTACAGAAACAAACAGTTGTGTAGATTGTACAAGTCCGAGTTGCGTTCCAAAAGAGCAAGGTGTAAAGTCATCACCTTGAGGAGGGTTTGTCTTGGGGGAGGGCTCAGCCAACGAATGGTGCTGGCACAAAACATAACGGCAGCTTGAGATGTATGTTGGCCTACAAAACAAAGTCAAGGTTGGTATTTCAACCTATTTTTGCTGCAGCGTGGCCAGCCAGTCAAGAAATGAAGATGTTATTTGGGGTGATGGGTGTGTTGGGTTGGGGTGCGCTTTGGAAAACCCACTGTGGGAACCATAAATACCCTTCTGAAGTGTGTGTGGGTTTGTTGGCTACTTAAATAATGAGGTGTGATGGTGCAATTGTGTGATACGCTATGGGGATTTGTCAAGTGTGGAAATCCATCCCGCTCCATGGCTTCAGATGACAGCGACCCGTTTGTGTCTGGCGTTCAATTATTACATGATATCATTGCTATAAAAAAGGTTAAAACGTGGTAGTTATGTTGGATAATATATCCTGATCATCTTGCTGGAAGTTAAGGAGTATTAAACAAAATGAATGACACGCTCTCAATGCCATGTGTTGGGTGTTGCTGATGCAGGTGATGGGTTCAGGGGCCAGCAAGGCACATATAGGAAAATCTGTCATCGATAACCGCTTGGTAGCACCGATAGATACGGCGTGGTCCTGCAGTCTGTGCTCCGTGTAGCAATATGAAAAATATCAGGCTAAAAATCAAGACGCTGACTTCATGCAGAGGGTATGGCAGACTAATTAAAGAAAAAAATGTGTACCAATTGAGCCTATAAAACTCTTCCTGACCTTGAGAAAAGTCCCAGGGAGCTGTGGGAAACTCCGGTCTGTCCCCTCTGAACTTTTTTGTGTTGTTGTTTAAATATAGTAACTGCTTTTTTAATTAAAAAGAAAAATTAGATGGCATTTCAAATTGTGTCCATGGTGCCTTGGGGACCCATTACAGTACAAATTACCCTATAGTATTTAGCGAGGTCTTGTTTACTATTGTGTGAAGCGAGGGTTACCAGTGTGAGGATGGAGGACAAGAAGGGCCCTTCTTTGAAAGTCTGGCTCTGCACATGAAAGTGACGCCAGCAATTGGAAGCAATTTGTGGAATTGTTTGATTATATTAATTATGGCACCAGCAAACAGTGCTTGGGAAACAGTTTTGTTTTCTTGCATTCTTGCTTGATTGCTTGCAGCAAAAGCCAAGATACAAAATGTGCCTTTAAGGGCTGCTGGAGAGCGCGGTTCAAGCCATTGTGTGGAATTGGCACCGAGCTTGAAAGGGTCGTGTCCGGCTTGATGTGAGAGTTTTCCAAGTCCAGCCTTGGCCTGAACTTCACCCAGGTCAGCCTCTTGAATTGAAACAGCTTCTGTCTTCCTCATCAAGGAAAGCAGCCCTTTCCCTGCTAAATAGGAGCCCGTAATGAAATCCACGTTATTTCCAGCAGTGCCACCTCTTGTAGTGATGGCTTTCAGTCTAAAAGCCTTTATAGACTTAACAAATGGATACACAAGACTCAATTCAGTTCATTGCTGAACTGCCACCTTCCCTGCTGTGGTCTGGGGCGGCCGTGCCCCGGTTTATGGGAAAACGTTTTAGTCATTAAGGATGTCCAAACAGAATCTCCCAAGCTGGGGCTGTGGCAATGCCTCTGCTGGTGTTTGGTCAGGATGTGGGACAGTCCAGTTCTGCTCAAAAGTGGCTTTAAGAAGGTTTTTTCTGCTCTCTGTCATCAAGCAGTGAGTTGTGGCTATTCTGTGTAGATCCCAATGCCACACCAAGGCAATAGCGTGATTCTTATTTGGAAGGACAGAGTCTGCTTTCCAGTCCCCATGGAGGTCGATCACCCTCCTTGGCCAACTTCAACCCTCTTAATGCTCACAAGCCAAGCGAGGTGATAAGAGGAGATCTTGTACCAGCTGGAAGAGCAAACCACGTGTACTCTGGAGTTGGAAATATTTGAGAGAGCTGACAAGAGATGTGGGAAAAGGTGGTGTGAATTCAGAATAGAATTACTGGAGAATTGTGAAGGGGATTTATATAAGTAAAAATCATCACCTGATCTGTGAAAGTAATAGAAGTTCGAATCCTGAGCTCCTGAGGGTCACAAGGAAAGGAGTAGCCCTTGTTTCTTGAGTGGATCTCTCATCAACTATTACACTGAAATTGTCTGGGTAATCACATTATGCTTGTGGTCATGGTGATGGGAGCAGAGTAGATTGGCTCCCACAGAAAGACTGATAGGTGTTGACATATCGACCAGAGAATTCCTACCTGATCCAGGGCCTGATCAGCTCAGGACTGGGGTCTCATCCCTGTTCTCGCTGAAGCTCCGTGTACTCATTACAGGCAATGAGACACCAAACTGGGCAGGACCAGCGGTCTCTGGATGAGCCGTCACCTGAATGTGGGACATGGCGGATGTTCCTCTTACGGCGTTGATGGGCAGAGTCATATGGTGCTGTTGTTCTTGGAAGGCTTACAATGAGGTTCTTTTTCCTCAGCAGCTCAGGGTTTGTTTTTCACTGGGATATTGACGGAGAACAACGACCACCTTAGCCTGACCAAAATCAAAAGGTAGGATTTTGAGGTATCTTTAGCCAAAGAGGAGCAAAGTGGAGTTGCTACCCTGGTAACTTAATGTAAAGAATTCAAGCATCAGGATGGTACATTTTCTGTTATTCTTGTCCTTTCTGTCTGTAGAAGATAACAGGAAGGGCTGGGCAATTTGAATCTCTGATTTTTTGGGATGCTTCTGCTTGTTGTTTGAATCAAAACTCCAGAACGTCACTTTAGGGATAATCCCATGAGCTTTTCATGTTTGCAGGGCACAGATTAATGCTAATATTGTGTTGTAAAACTGCTGACATGTTTTGGGACTGGGAGGAGAAGCAGCATGCACTTGCTCATATGTTGTGGTAATTGGAGAGCCAGCACTTGTACCACTGGCATTTCCATTAATTTTGCCCAAAGCAATGATAGATTTATGGTTATTGTTTTAAAGTTGGTCAGAATCTGAAGTGGGTAAGAGTGCTGTATTTGAACCCTGTACCGCTCTTTGAACACAGATAAATATGGGGCTTTTAAAGCCTTGGATGAATATATATAGCTGTTGAAAACAAAACAAAACCGTTAGTTTATAGCTGATATAATATCTGCATCAGACTGTGATTTTCAGGTCAAGCAGCTCCTGTTGTCTGTGTCAGCAGGAGAGTTGATGCGAACACCCGCTCCTTAACTGGGTGACGGGGGCTCAGGCTCCCGGGGTTAAATTTAAGGAAATCCTGAAATTGTGAAAACCAGCGGTTGGGAATAATCCATGGTGAGCGAGGATTGTCCCCAGCCCTTCGCCTCTGGGAAGTTTTGCTCTTTTTCTTTCACTCAAAGAGTCTGCTTGTTGTATTAAAAGGTCACATTTGCTTCAGATAAAGATTATTTCCAGTATATCAGCTGTGCTATGATAAGTTGTTTTCTGAGGTTCAGTCAATTTTTAACATTTAAATGTTGACAGGAAACAAGGAATTTCAGGTGGCCGAGTCCTCCACTTGCAGCATTCAGAGCAAGCAAACAGGATATTTTGTTTAGAGGAGGGAAAAGCCAAGTTCAGGATCACACTGAATCTCTGCTCAGAAATTCCCGAATGGAACGGGAGGCTTGGAGATAATAGCAGGTGAAGAACAGTCTAGGAATTTCTTGATATTGAGTGCAAAAAGGAATATTTTCTGTTCCAGCAAGAGCTGCTGGTGTAGCCTTAATGTGTTTTGTCCTAAGACTGTGATAAGAACCCTGAGCCAGCGCTTTCCCGGCGAACCACGGCAGGTGCCGGTGTAATACAGTTGCTGCTATTGGTAGGATGAACTTCTAATTTCTACCCAACAGCAAAATTCTTATGAATCAGTAGACCTCAAATCTTTTAGCTTGATTCCCTCCATAACACTTTTTAATGCCGTAAGCAAACTGTGTAATCATTTGTGCAAACACCTCCACGTTCACCAGCGCTAGTTGGGATAGTTACCAGTCGACTTCTTTTTACACGTGTGCGTGTGAGAAGGGAGTTGTTGAAGTTCAGCAAAATGAATTATTCTCTTGACTGTGCTGGAAACCTGCCCTGCACCTATATTATTACACCTGTTTTCAATGATGTGTTTATCAGTTGCTTTAAAATGACTCCCATCCCTGGCTGGGCTACAAGGAGATGCCGTAGTATCTTGATTCGCATCTAAACTGCATCTGGCATTCAGTCTTGAAACTCTTCCATTCAAACTCAATGTGTCGATAGCTTTGGAAGAGACGAGATGACTCCTAAATATTGAAGAGATCCGTGGAAATAGGAACTAAAAATGTGGAGATGGGGAAATCTGAATAATGAAGTTGGATTAGAGATTGAAAAGTTGTGAAAGGCAGAATAACAGGTGGAATTGGGAGTCGAGGAAAAGGAGCTGGAATTGAGGAGCAAGAGCAGAGACCACCCTTGGAGACCTTTCCAAGGAGCAGAGACTAATGAGCAATTAAAAAACAAAAAGAAAATGAAGTGAAGAAGTATGTGAAGTAGGGCAGTTATGTAACAGGTAACAAAGCAAAAGTAAAATGTGCTGGTAATGGACGCTTATGCTTTGTGTAATTGTGAAACTCCAGGCTGCGATGCATTGAACTATTGCAAGTCAGTAAGCAGCTGGTGGTTTTTTTGTGAAAATGGGCTAAAATATTGTGTTTATCCTTTATTTTGTGCGTGTGAACCTGTACTTAGACTTGGAAGATACCTTTCCTGATGAGGTATCGCTTTTCATTTGAATTTGAAAATTCACCCTATATTTTTTTGCACTTATAAACGGCCCAGTTTGAATTAAATCCTTGGCGAGACAAAGGATGTTATGCTAATAGTGTGTATTCTTATATGTTAGTTATTAACAGTAGTGGAAACTAAAAGAATGAAGTGGATTAAGCTATTTTACAACTAGATTTTCATATCTAACCTGGGTTAGTTGATGCTGTAAGTACCTTTTACATAAGATCTGGGCACTTCTTACAGACACGGTTATGATGGATGGGAATGAATTTGCTAAGCTTTCAAATATCTTACGTGCCTCTGAGGACTGGCCATTAATAACATTAATATATAGGTATTTCCCACTGCTGTATGGAAGGCATTTCTTAGAACTTTGAATTTAACGTCTTTTTTTGAACACACCGTCCTTTTCACTGTAATCCATTAGCAACTTGGCAAAATAAAGTAATTGTCCAACAGACGAAGGAGAAAAAAATTCTATTAACATTTGCTACAAATCCGAGTCGTACAGGCAGCACTTAATTAACGGAACAGATTTCTCGCTATGTATTCAAGCTACTATAGCCATTGTTCAGGAGAGATTAGACCCTTAATGTAAGTAAGTTAAACTAGACCTCCATCTAAAAATACCCGTCTTTTCAGCTATTAAAGGTCTGATGTCTTCTTTGGTGACAGATATATTGCCCTTGGTTTCCTCGGCGTTGTGAAATGTAAAGTATGCGTCGTGTGTAACGCGAGAACCCGCGGAGGTTGATGAACCCCGATTGTGCTGCTCCTGATGACCCGAGACCTCCCGGCACCGGTGCCCAAAGCCAGAACGGGGGCTGTTCCAGCCCCCCAACCCTGTGCCGTGGGCTCCGATCGGCTCATTTCAATACCTTATGAATTTAACGCTACCCGAGTGACCTGTTCCACATCGTCCTTCTGGGAACAACCACTCTGTAAACTTCTTACCCATGATACACCGTATTAAATCCAAATAGGTGTTCAGGGCTGCAGGTGAGGTACAACTTTACCTCTCCATACGTGCGAGTTGACAGGCTGAGATTGCGGTTTTAAATCCATTTTCCCCAGTGCAGCGTATCCTTTTTTCCCTTAAAATGTGTTCCAAATGAGATTGTTTAAGCACTATAGGTGATGTTCTGGGTCTGGGATGCATTGGGCATTCCGAGAGCTCCCCGAAAGTTTCTGAATATTGGTTTATTTCATCTTTGGGGCTGCGAGAGTGAAAATGGACATTTTGGCTGCGAATTTAATGCCGCGTCTCCTCCCTTCCTCCCTCCTTTCCGCCAATTAGCATTTTTTTTGGAAATTAGAGTCTCACGAAGCCTACGAACATAAATAGAAGTGTTTTAGGATTTGTTTGCTTTAATTAATTTAAAGCGTGTCTTTCTGAGAGGATTTAGTTAAACATCTTTCCTAAACAGTAACGCGCCAGTAACAGCAACATTAGCGATCGTGATAAGCCCCAGAAAGGGAAACCAAGTAGAAAGGAAAACCAAGTGTTTCTTTGTGCAAAAAAATAAATGGTATTCCCAGGAAAGCAGTGGAAACTCTATCTGGGGACACTTAGGTAGCTCAAAACAGCAGAAAGTATACAATATAAAATAAATCCTGCAAAGGTAGAAAGCAGGACTGCATGAAATCGCTCTTCTTGCTGTCTTGATTTTGTTTCCTTCTGTTTTAGCTGTTGCTATTTATCTTCTGGCAACACCCAAGATGTTCTTGAGCTTTCCAAATAGGAAATAAGCTGCTTTACATGTAATGATAGATAATTTTTCATAACGAAGATGGAGTGATTGTAAGGCTAATGATATTAATGGGATTTATATGAAGGCATCCAATTAAAAAAATCAAAATGGCTGCATTGAACACGACTACACAACGTAATACAATCACGTAATAAATACGTGGTCAAGCCACACCGTATTGTCTAGTTTGATTAATTGAACCTTACACGTTCAAAGATCGGCGTTGTCAGACTTCTCAACCACCAAGAAGCAGCAGTCTCGATTATTTTCCCAGTGAAATAATCATTACTTATTTTGGTGTGTTCTGCCATCTGAAAAGAGAGAACGGCTGCTGCCTTGGGTGGGAAATCCAACTGCAAAGTTGATCCTGCTTGAGCCTCAGTGTGAACTGGAGTTTATGGAGTTACATGCGTCGGGTTGCTTTTCACCTCTCTTGTGCTCTTGCCTTTTCACCTCTCTTGTGCTCTTGCTTTTTTTTTTTGGGGGGGGGGGGCGGTTTGTTGTTAGGTTTTTAGTTTGTTTTTGTTATTTTTGCTCGGTTTTGGTTTTTTTGTTTGTTTTGGTTGGTTGTTTTAGTTGTTTGGTTGGGCTTGGGGGGCATAGGTTGGGCTTGAGCGGTGTAGGTTTGGCTTGGGCTTTGGGTGGTGTAGGTTGGGCTTTGGGCGGTGTAGGGCGGTGTAGGTTGGGCTTTGGCTTTGGGCGGTGTAGGTTGGGCTTTGGGTGGTGTAGGGCGGTGTAGGTTGGGCTTTGGGTGGTGTAGGGCGGTGTAGGTTGGGCTTTGGGTGGTGTAGGGCGGTGTAGGTTGGGCTTTGGGTGGTGTAGGGTGGTGTAGGTTGGGCTTTGGGTGGTGTAGGGCGGTGTAGGTTGGGCTTTGGGTGGTGTAGGGCGGTGTAGGTTGGGCTTTGGGTGGTGTAGGGCGGTGTAGGTTGGGCTTTGGCTTTGGGCGGTGCAGGGCACTATAGGTTGGGCTTTGGGCGGTGTAGGTTGGGTGGGTGGTGTAGGGGGTTTTTTATTTGTTTTGTTGTGCATCTCTGTGGGTTTTTTGTTGTGTGTGTTTGGAGTTTTTAATTATTTTTACTCATTTATTAGGGCTTTTTTAAGCAGACCCCTCTATCTCCAAAACTCTCCCCATGACCGCACCGCGGGGCCTTCGGGCTGCTTAATAACCCCGGTTATGAAACGGCAAATGGGCATTTCCCTGGCTTTTCTCCGCCGTTGCCGTACGGTGGCGAGGCCGCCACCGGGAACAATTTGCGACCCACGGGAGGAAGATGAGAAGGTGTCTCTGGGGCCGCGTCCCCCGATGGGCACGGCTGTGCCGGAGCCGCAGACCTCCTGTCTCCAGGAAATCATAAGCGTCTCGATCTTTTTGTCGGGCCGTGATACGAGAATCCGCAGCTGAATTTCGATACGAGGGGGAGGGAAGTTGATTAAGTGTTTGAGATAAGGTTATGTGACACCACAGGTTAAAAATACCTGAACTGAGTTTGGCCAAACGCCGGAGATTCGCCTTGCAGGGGTTGGGGTGGCGCTCAATGAGCTTCCAAGAAGCCGCATCTCTTGTTTTACTGCATTTCTTTAGACTTTGCTATCTTGCATTTCTTATCTAAAACATCACCAATGTGTCAAGTTAAAAGAAAATATAAAAGTGTAATAAATTGTAGCTATTTAAGAAGAAAAGGACAAATATTGTTGTTTGGCACAAATGCCTGGAGAAAGACTAAAATTAGATCCCCAGAATCCTGCGCAGCCCAATTCTGGCTCTGCTAAAAGGTGAGAGTTGAAACCCTTAACAAATAATGTGTGTTAGCAAAAACAACAACAAAACCCAACAAACAAACCCAAAATGGTGTAGTTTGTTCCAGTGTTGGCAGTCTAATTCTAGCAAGTCTAGAAAGCAGGCTGAAGATATGCAAGAACCTTCTGATTCTTAGGACAGAATAGAATTCTAGTGTTTTACCAGTTTTTTGTTCATAAGTTATATTTTTATAAATATTCTTAGTGATGAGAAGACACTTTGGGAGGTGTGTGTAAATCATAGGGATGATCTGCTGAGGCTCTTTTCCAGTTTTGCCGTGATGTTGAGCTTGTTTGTCACTCATCGTCTTGTATTTTACAGATGGGCTGAAGCCAGAGACCAAGACGCTTCTTACTGTTGCTTCCAAGAAGAAATCGAAGGCGGGGAAGGGAGATACAACCAAAGAGGAGGAAAACAGCAAGAACGATTCAGCCCAACCTATTACCATCTCTCTTCTCTTTAAAAGATACGTCTTTGACACACAGAAGAAGATGATTCAATCCTGAGATAGCGATTGCACCTGAAAGCCCAAACTCTGAAATAAACTCAGGTGGAACCTGGTTTTTGTCTGGAGGCGTTAAACCTGTTCCATCATCACCAACAGAGCCTGGAAGCTCCTGCTGACAATGTGCTGCCTTTTAAAATCTCTGCAATCTGGTTTTGCTCTGTTAGATTCTGCTTGTTTTGTCATCTTTGCCGTGTTACATCTTCCTGGCCTCTCGGAGAGCGTCACCCGCCGGCTGTGTTCTAACAGGGCTGGTTTGCTGAAGAGTTGTTGGGACCTTTCTCTTGATTTCCACGTTTGTTAATCTAAATCTGGTCAAAATGTGAATTTCATGTACCCCACGAAGTGAAGCTGATTAATCTTGGTTTAGTTCCCCCAGCAAATTGGAGTCCAGAAAGCACACGATGTAAAGCGAAACCTGAAATGGATGTTTCACGCTCCTTCAGTTGCGCAAATACATGAGATGCTGTCTGAGAGATGGGGATGGAGCTTTTTTATAAGTATGATTTCTATCTAGAAATGTTTTGCATATTAAACATAATGATGTGAATAACTGAGAGTCTTAATTGTCCTGTTTACTGTTCTGAAGGTTCAGAACCTATCTTCAGGGACATTTTTATAGCTTGTCTGTATTTCCTGCCTGTTCTGCAGCAAATCTGACTCCAGAACTGGTTTATTTTTTTGTAGTCAAAAGGTTTTTGGTGTGTGAAAGAATAAGTTGCCCCTGGAAATAGCGAAGGGCTTTATTTCATTAAAATAATGATAGAAGATTGCAGCATAAGCCTTGTAAAATGAACATCTCCACGATGCTTTAGAAACCATTTGTTGCTTAATAGGGATTTCATGGCTGCTTTAGTTCTTCCTCTCAATTTCGTGTCCCAGGCTTATAAAGAGGTGAGCACTGGTAATATCCTTTCTGTGTTACTTACAAAGCATCGGACACCTTAATGTGAAAACTTAACAATAATTCCACAGGTATGAGAGCTCCAGTCTGGCACAGAAATCGGACTCGGGCTTGGCAGCGTGGAAGGTGTTAGTTCCTGCCTTTTGAACAACAAATCTGCTGCTTGTTGGTGTTAAATTCACTGAAGCCAGCCGTGAAAGGGGACCACATGGATAATGTAAGTGCATTAGTTGCACATGGGAGTAAATAAATTGCTACACTCATTCTTGATAATCATGTTATTGTTACGTTATTAACACCCAGTGTTATTAATCAAATATCATTGATGGGCACGAGTCCATCACGTTCACATGATCGTGTGTTCTTCAGTCTTTTCCTTTTAATTTCCAGGTAACCAAAGTGGATGCAAATGGCAAAAGTATCAGCTGTCGAGAGGATATTTGCAACTGGAGAGTGGAGAGACAGGGCAGGTCTGGTGTCTGAACCAGGGTGGTGGTGCCCCTTTAAATGGGAACAGAATTAGCGCTTTGTGGAATAATCCCAAACAGTTTCTGCTGAGTGAGTCCCAGTGAAGCTTTAGCACATCCCTTAAGATTATGGGGTTTGCTTTCAGTGCAATCCCGGGGGGAATTAGGGAGGCAACTTCAGCCATGGCTTAATGTGCCTTGTGCTGGAAAATGTGTCCTTCTATAATGAAAAATAATGCTTTTCATCCCCCTGTCACCTCTCCTTCCCCATTTCTGTCCTCTTCCCAGACACCCCCAAAGGCAGCCTTTGGAAAGAGTGTTTATTATGTTATCTTTCTTTTAAGCCTCTATCAAATCCTGCTTTGTACCCTGCACTGTTACCTCTGCTTAAGGTACTGCAGTGATGGAAGCTAGAGGAACAGCTGCCATAGAAGGAATGCCGTTACTGCCATCCCAGGTTAGTCTAAGAATTATATTGGTATAAAAAAACCTTTTTAAAATAGAAATATTAAAGAACTTACATTTTTATCTGTATAGTTCTCATGTCCTCGCCAAATTTTAAATGGGTGACTAAATTCTGCCAACTCTGCTTGGAGCTGTGGAAAGAAAAGGGCGGTTGTTGGTGGAGGTGTCCTGCTCTGGGATATCGCTGGCTGCTCCGGAGCTGTCGGCTTTGCACTTAGAGCTTTTTCTCATTTCTAAGGCATTTTTGAATAGTTCTGGAGGGGAGGCTGTCAGTGTAAATGGTGGGATGTGGTTTTACGAAGCGCTGTCTGGTTAATATTTTCCCCTCTACGCTGTGGATCGCTCGCAGCAGGATCAGCGAGTCGGTTCTTACAGAACTTAGTTCTGCACCTGAAAGGTCTCGTCCTGCCCAGGGTCCATGGTTTATTGCCTGGAGTGCTCCAGGGGAGCAGCCACAGCTTGCAGAGCTGGACCCCCATCCCTTTCTCATCCAGTCTCCTGTAATATACAGAAAATGGGAGGAAAGCTTTTTTAAAAGTATAATTTCCAGACTAACGTACGAACTCAGCGCCTTTCTTCCATCCCCTTGCTCCAAGGCCTTCTCCTCTGTGCTCCAATTTCCCATCTTTGCCTGTTGCTTCTTCTCGCTCTGGTTTTGCCTCTGGAGAAGACGATGTCAGTTTGGGTGCCAACAGGGCCCCCATGGCGGGTTTTGGGAGCCCAGCATGGTGGGACTGACCCATCCCTGCTCCTTACACCTGCTCCTGCTGCTGTGAGTAACTCCTGAGTACAGGGATCAGTTACTGGTGACACAGGAGGAGTGGGAATGTGTCCATCCCTTCACCTCCCACCATCTCCTGTCCTTCTGCTTGGTAATAATCCTCTTGGTAAAGCCCCATCACAAAGCCCCGTCTGTTCACTTTGCTCCCTGGGCAGAGGTTTGTGTAGGGCAGAGGTTTATATAGGACAGAGGTACCTCTTAAAGGCTGGGGTTTGATTTTGTGCTTTTTCCCCATTTTTCATTTCAAAAGGAGAACTTAAGCGTGCCTGAGAACTTTGATAATAATGTTCTATTACTGCAGATCTCTGGCTGCTGTCCTGAGGCTGTTGGATACACATTTGAAAAAGGGTGAAATGGTGGAACAAAATGATTACGGGAAAATCAAAGCTTTTAAAGACATTTGTAGGATGAACAGATGTTCAAACATTCTTTTATTTGGTTTCCAGACAGACGTAGAGACTTTCCTTTCATCCTCGTAATCAGTGCATTATGCTGTAATTTGTAAAAATGGCATTAAAAAAATATTAACAGGGTCATATTGTGATCTACTGACTCTGTGTCGTTAAGCCGTGAAGTTAAGAACAGCATCCGGGAGCAGGGGTTAAATGTTGCAAATTGTACTGTACCAGCGTATATTGTCAGGCCATTTTATAATGAATCCAAAACGGAATAAAGATGTAAGGGGGTTTTTTTCAATACCGCTAAGGTTGTCAGTGTTGCAAAACCAGGAATTATTACGGCTGTGCAGATGTTCGGTGAGTAATACAGCTGTGGGTTTGTGAGGAGAGGAGCGCTGAGGAAAGCTTGGTTTTTCCCAGCCTGTTTTCTGCTCTTCCGTGGGGTTTTGGTTTAGGCCTGCGGGCTGGCCTGTGATCCTGCCCCAGGTCCTGAGCCCGAGGGCTGGTGCCTGCAGCCGCACCATTCAGTAGGTGGCATCCTTTACTTGGCCTCGAAACTAAAGCTCCCCACCTAAAAATGTGCTATGTGCTGCCGTTGATAATGAGGATTTTGCATCGAGCTCGCAGCCCATCTCTCCAAGAGCACTTTCTGTTCTGTGTTTAATGACTCGGGCAGTCGTTAACTCTGATCTCCTGGCCAAACCCTGAAGTACCAGCATCCTTTCTGGGTCCGTTTCTGGCTCAGCTGGCAGTAGCTCTTTTTCTCACATCCTACCAAGTGTGTTAATTCATGGCAAGTACCTGAGGGTGGAAAAATGAGCCATCTGCGCTGATGGAGCTCTTGGTGTGTACTGGAGCTTTACCTGCTCGTCCCAGCAACCAGAGGAAAAGCGACAAGGAGCTGCATTTACATCTGGAAATGCTCTGGGATCTTGTGAAATGAGGGCTGAAAGGACCAAAGGAGCACGAATTAGTATTTCCTTTTATTTGATTATCCACAGTGAGGTGAAAAGCTCTTTATTTACAAACACGTGAGTTCTAAATGAACTTGCTGAGTATATAAATAGAATAATTTTAAGATAAAGCCAAGCATGGGGAGCCTGACCTGCTGGGTCTGGAGCAGAACTGGATGACTGGAGTCTGTGGTGAGGCCGGTGATACCGGATGATGGGCATCCAGAAGGAATTAAAGGGTTTGGGGAGGTTGTGTTTAACCAAGATAGGGGAGAAAAGGGAGCAGCCTTCTGGGATTCCCTACAAATTCTCCTACTGTTCTGTACAAAAACAGCTTAAAAGCATAATTTGGTATGATTGGATCTCCACCGTATACACTACATAAGAGGAATACAAAGCCTTTCCCGCATCTGCGGCTGCACACGCAGCACTGGTTTTAGTTCCAGTTGTAAGTGGACTTTAGGATAGAATGGATTTTGCGTTTCTCAGTAAGTATTAAAGTTGCGTATTTTTATTTGCGTGCCTGGTACGAGTGCTTTTCCAGGGTGGTATAATCGGTCTGTGAGACTGAAGTCTTGGTCTTCCCCCTCGCCCTGGCTGTCGCTTGTCAAGGCTGAACGCTCTAAGGGTTCTTTGTTTCTCATACATGTTTGTTATTCCTTTCCTAATAAACGACAGGAGAGGGAATCCCGTCTCATTCTTTTCTCTTTGGAGCTCATGCTCAGGATCGTCAGACAGAACCAGAAATACCTTGCAAGACCTTGGGTAAATCTGAGCCCTACCCAAGGCTTATTCTTGAAAACACCACCGTCTTTTTCACTATCACGCCCTCGCCAGTCTTGCCTGTTCTAGTTCACGTTTCTTAACCAAAAGGTAATTTGAGGTCTGGATCAAGAGCACCAGTGTGTCGGCATTTTGGCTAAACTGGTCTGATTACTTATGATCTTTTAAGAAATCTAGACTGTTCCTTTGCTCTGGAATGTTCTATTTAGATCGCTTTCCTCTCCTTTTCTTTGATTGGAAGTCACGCAGCCTCTTTGTGTTTTGGTTGCTCACTCTTAGATTTCTCAGTGGCCTCATTCATGTCCATCAGAGAGACTCCATCCTCCTTGGACCGCAAAATTGCTTTTATTAGGCTGTATATGGCCCCCATTCAGATGTGCAGGAACCAGTTCTTTTGTGCTGCTTGTCTGAAAACTGATCTTTTAGTGCCAATAACTTGCGACTGACAGAGTAATCCATGCCCGCATGGTGAATACATTCCCAAAACAACATTCCATAAGGACAAGCTGAAACTCGGACCCCGCGCACTGGTTTTGCCTAAATTTCTTCCTTTTAGCTAAAGCAAGCGATCTGTTGTCTACTTTTCTTTCTTAAGCTTTACTTTAACCAGAACTAAGCTGAGCTCTGCACCTTCTATGAGAATACTGGTTTATTACCTGGAAAGATCAACGTGTTTCAGAAGCTCTTCTGGACAACATCAGGTTGCTCAAAGATTATCTCTGTTGGTTCCCAGCTGCATTGACGTGCATGGGATTTTTCTTTTCAGCAGAACGGGGATCATAGTGTCTATGAAGACACTGGAAATGGGAACAGAATATCTGGAGATAATCATTTGGAGCAAAAAAAATTACGTACTGGGCAGGAATTGGAAATAACCCAAATTCCTCCCCCCAAAACCCGGGTATCTCGGATGTTTTCATTGTCTACGCGTGTTCCGTAACTTCCCGTCCTTTCTTACTGCTGCAGAACATTACAAGTACCCAGCTTTATATGCTACCATAGAATTTATTTCTGTCTTGGCAACAATATCCTTTCTGGTGGTTGATTTTGGTTGTCAGCACACACTGAGTCGATGACTGTAGAGAATTGAGTGAATGCTCCAAATTCGCTTTCCTGAGTTGGACCCAGCAATTCGAAGCTCAGCATCACGTATCTTTTGCCGAGGTGCATCAGTTTGTATTTATCTATTTCGAAGCTTGTTTGCTTGTGTTACCCATGTACTTGGTTTTGTCTGATTCTTTTGGAACTCCTTTTATTTCAAGAGCGAGGCAATAATTGAGTTCCATCGAGTGTTGCTCAGTGCATCAAAACCCCTGTTTTCTTAAGCCTCATCCTTAGGTGCTTCCTGACAAAGATTATTGTACAGTGTTACACCTATGGGAAAGATTTGGAATGTCAGGCCGATGTCCCTTATTGTGGCGAAGGGCAAGGTGGGGTGGCACAAACAGAGTTTGGCATGAGGGCAGAAAGCCGCCCAGCTTGATCGTGACGGCACACGAGATGCGTTTTCTCATGCACATCATTCCCGTTTCTTCTTTAGATGAACTGAGCTGGGTTTGAATCGTTAGTGAACGCAGAAGGGAAAAGGAAGGGGTGATGTTATGTCGTCTCGCCTATTAAAAGTTGTAGTTGAGGAGCTCTGGCAAGAGAAGCATTTTGTTTGGGGACGAATCTAAATCACTTTATACCTCGGTGTGGGATCTGTGCTTAAAACCCCGCTAAGTGAACTATTTGGTCTCCATCCAGTTCTAAGTTGAGCTGTGAGTCTCGGTTGCCGTCTGGCAGAGCGTGGCATGGCTGGGCCGCTTCAGGGAGACATCTGGCTTTAGAACAGTGGAAAAGCAGAGAGGTTTGCCTGTTGGGTGTTAAAAATAGAGCTGTCAGGAGCACACGGCTGGACCAGAGGCCTGGGCTTAACCTGGAATGTATTATTTGTAGAGGCCTAGAACTGCTGTAGTAACGATATCTGAGCACACATTGGTTTTGTACTTCTGTTGTTATAACAGGTATATAAATGTTTAAGCATCACGGTTTTTTAACATAACAATTTCCTTTAAAGTTGTTGCAAGGTCAGTATTGAGCAAACCTCTCTGCAGAGCGTTTTTACTTAGCAGTTCCAAGTGCTGACAGCGTTTGACCATTTTTGCCCTCAGTTTGTGGTGCATTTCTAAAGCATCGCATACAATTCACTCCCACTGATGTGTTTGCGGTAAATTCGTGCCCAGTTGATGGTGCAGAAGCGGGAGAATGAGCTCAGTGAGTTGTCCTGGGATGCTGCAGATGTGGAGCTGAATGTTCAGCCTGTGCCTGCTGCTCCTCTCCCCACATTTCAGTTCTATGCTACGTGAAGGTCCCTCCTGAGGCTGCTGAGACTTGGGTGGTGAGTCCAGACTCCTTGGGACATTTCCTGTCTTTCCTGGGACAAAAGTAAGAGAAAATCTGGAATAACTTCATCTTTCACTGGGGCAATGGAGACAGAATTTGCCTTTATTTGTTCCTTGGTCCTTTTTGATTTGGTCTGTCTTCCAAAGGCAGATGATAAGATGGATTCTCTGTTTCATGCCATACACCCTATCATAGGAGGCTTGTCTAGAAATGTTACTTGTCCCCCACAGGCACAAGTGAGCTCATGGTGACTTTGTCCAGAGTTATTTGCTTAAAATACTAACATTAATCTACGAACAAGCAACAAAGACCACCTTCAATTTGTACATAAGGCTTTGCTAATTTGCAACATTAGTTTTGCAGGTTAGTGGCTCTCCCCCCCTCCCCCCTTAATTAGAAATTTTAATTAGAGCATGCTGAGTATTAAGATGTTAAAGCTTTGACTGGCAGTCGGGAATTGCGGGAGGATCGGCTGTCTCTGCAGGGCTGTAGCACAGCGGGGATTAACTCGGCACCTTCCGCCTGCAGGTGCGGTTTGCTGCTGGAGTTGGGTCATCAGAAAATGTTCTGCAAGGTTCCCTTCGTCTTCCGGATCGCACCTTGTCTGTCCCAAGAGTTTAAAGGAGGTTCCACTGATAGGATGAAAAGACACCTGCTCTAAAGCAGATTTGTGGGAAGATAGGGATAGATTCCAAAATAGTAGCGTTTAATGCTTCCAGCATCACGTTCTTGGAAAGTCCCAAAACTTCTGCCATGGCTAATTATGGAATAACTTAGTTGTGAGGGAACTGTTTCCCCAACCTCCTCACACTTGGCGGGTATCTTGTGTCCTTTGAGCCTGAGGATGTGTATTTTCTTCTGTCTCGTTGTAAATGTGGGCTCTGTTATCCAAACAAATACCCAGTCATGTAAAAAACCGCTGAAGTGCATTTTCCAAGATATCTCGCGGCACTCTAACCCGCAAGCTACTTATGAAACTATTTTAATTTGCTATTTTCCGTTAATTTCTTGTTCTGCTGGTACCCAAGTCACGATTTCCCTTCGTTCTTGCTTTTAATTGGTTTGCCTTTATCAGACATCTTCTGTCTTCAGAAGTGGGAATCTTTGCATCCTCTGGTATAGAAGACTATCCATACTTCCAACAGTTGTATTTAATCAATGGGGTCTTCCAAATTAAGACTGATCAGTGGCATTTTACTACTTTTTGGTAATACCTGTTGCTTTTCTTTAACACTTATACCCCAGCATCCTGCTGCACAGGGTCCATGTTCTGTTGAACCGTTCACAGTGGTGCCCAAATCCTTGATCTCGGATGCTTCTGTCAATGCATCAGCGTAGGTCAGTTTATGATTTGTTTGTGGTTACTTGTCAATACTCAATTTCAGTCCAGCTTTGGTGGTATTTAAGTTCTTCCTCCTCCTCATCCTGCCAACTACATTAACCGTGGGCTATTTGCAAATCTTAGTTATAGTTCTTCGCGTTCTGGACGCTCATTAAAGTTAAGCAACGTTGAGGTTAGCAGAGTTTTTTAACACAGTTTTAATCTTTCGTTCCATTCAAGCCAAACTCTTATTTTACTCTTGTTTTCTTCCATGCGTCATTTGCAGAAGGTGCTGGGTAAGCCGATGGTAAGAACGTGTGTGGATCATTCCAGTAGAGTGGAGAAGCCCAATTTTCCTTTGCTTTTCTGATGCTTAATGGATTGCATTTGTCAGAATGATGTAGCCAGCCTGGTGTTAATTGTTGGCTGATGGTTTTGCTGGGCATTGAAGTAACCGTACACTGTAATTCCCAGGGGAATTTTTTGCTTCTCTTTTAAAGAAAGTGATAACATCGGTAATTAACTGCAGTTAGGACATGTACTTCTGTTAATGTGTGAATCATTTGAGAATATTGTCAATAATGCAGCAAAGCATTTTAATGAGTTTTCTACTGATTGTCCACTTACTTAGTGGATTCAGCTGTTCTTATGCCAGTCAATAGAAGTGAGGAAGGGTACCCTAAACAAAAAAAGGTAAAGAAGGGAGTCTTAATGTACTTCAGAGGCACATTCCTGGGGTCTTAATGTACTTGAGAGGCGCATTTCTGGGGTTTTGTTTGTTGAGGTTTTTTGTCGTACAGTAGTAGAATAACCCGAATCAAGAGTTGATAATTACTGAATGTTATCGAGCTTCTCCCCTTTTTGCTGAGCAGTTCCAGTCCGAAGTTGGTCACAAAATTGACTTGGGCATCAACATACGTTCTTGTGTTCCTCACCTGATTGCGAAAGCGGCTTCTGTTTTAAATTAGTAAAGCTGAAGTTTTGATTATCCATCTGCACTCAAAGCTGACAGTGTCAGAAAGCCCTGTGGGATGAGTTGTTGCTGGAAGGACGTTTGCGGTTATCGCATCTGGAGCCAGGCAAACCTTGAGGAGCAGGTGAGTAAACCCAGTGTTACATTTACTCCTCGCTTCTGCCCCTTGCAGCAACATCCCAGTCCAGCATTTCAGTGCCTCGAAACAGCACCATCAGGAGAGGCTTTGCAACGAGTCGAAAACGAGCAGTGGTGTAGAAAATATGCCTTGATTGAAAAAGGCTGATTTAATTAAATGTTTATGGCTTGGACGCTCTGGTGTAAACAGCCTGTGGCTCCTGGCTTGCAAACGAGGTGTCTTTGTGGCTAATGGAGCTGTTTGTGCTTGCGGTGCCAGAGTTTCTGTCACTCTGAGCTCACAATATCAAGCCCAGGTAAGCGCTAGAAGAGGTGGGAGGAAAATACAGCAGCGTCTCATTCCGAGATTGCACCAGATCAGATGGAATGTAGCATCTATTGAGCTTCCAAAAAGTCTCCATGATTTTTTCCATGGAGTGCTGTGCCTTGCTTTGTCGCCTGAACTTAGCAGCAGTGTTCAAAGAGAAGAAGTTGGTTTAAAACTTCCCGGTGAGTCTTGGAGGGGCTGTGTCCAATTTAGGATCAATATAAAGATATTAAACAAGCAAACCTTCCTTTGTCCCATCCGTTAGCAAGATCTCTTGTGAGTCTGGCAGTGATAAGCATCTCTGTGCCTTTTCAGCAAGGAGTTGTCATCTGTGAGATGAGTACAGCATGACAGGGGCTGTCTCTTCTTGAAGGGAATCCTGAGGTCATCGTGTCCCGCTCCCTGCCCAAAAGAAGGATTGGCTGTATGTATGTTGTTCTTTTCAGGTGTCCAGCTAACTCGTTTTTAGAGATTTTTAGGGCTTTTCTATCATTAGAGTTGTTTGGGAGGGAAAGGGAACAGGTTCTTTCTTCCTGATATCTTATTGAATCTTCCATGTTGCAGTGGAAGCCTGTTTATATTTTTATCCCTATCCACTGTGGTACAGAGAACAGACCATTCCTTTTCTCCTCGCATCACTCTTATGTACTTGGAGACCGATCACGTCCATGTTCTGTCACCTTTCCTCTGAACTGAATGTTCTTGGTCTGAACAGTCTCTCCCCTTCAGGGCTGTTCCTGTTGTCCTGAGCTTCCCCAAACGCTCGATGTCTTTCCTCCAGTGCGTCTCTCCCAGTGAGGCCGTTCTGTGGCTGAGGCCTCACGAGCACTGACCGAATAAAGCAGGAGTTGAACTCTGGGGCTGTCTCAGCCCTTCTCCCCATTCATGCTTCCCCAATTGTGGGGTTTGCACAATCTGGATTCATTGCCTTAATTTTAATGTGTGAGCTCAGGATCACGATGCCTCTCTATAGGTGTGCTATATGGCCTTTCATTTCCTATCCTCTTAAATAGCTTCTTGATTTTTCAGACTACTTCCCCAATTTGCCAGGATCCCTTAAATTCCATACTTTCCTCCAACATACTCATTCCCACCTGATCGATCCAGTCATTAAGATCATTAATGAAAATACTGAATAGAATTAGCTGTAGGACAGACCCCTTTTGAACCATGGTTAATGAATCATCCCAAACAGCATAGCGTTGATACGTATTCTCTTAGTGTTCCCCAAACAGCATCGTGCTCAGCCTATAATGAGTTTCTCCAGGTGATTTCTCCCTAGCTTGCTTATGCAAACGTGTTATGGAAAACTGTCAAAAGTGTTTCTAAATGAAGCTACGTGCACCTATATTCTAGGTGACTTTTAGGTGCAGAATACGCTGTACACGGGCGATATGCAAGTTTTCCTCGTTCTGTAAGTGCATTTTAATCTTGACCTGCCAGACTCAGTCTTCCCAGCCGTGCCTTTCTCATTAAGTGTGGTGTAATCACAGCCCTAAATCAGAGCTGCCATCAGACGCTCGCAGCCGAACCCAGACTGGATCTGGTTTCAGCGCTGCAGCCTTTCTCTCTCCTGGCTCATGTCTAAATCACAGCACCTCTGTCTTCTGGGGCACCAAGTGTTGCAGCTGAATTGAACAACAGTTTGGTGACCAGGATGGATCCTAAACAGAGTCTGAGGAGACATCCACGCTCATTTTTCATGTAGGAAATAAGTGGGGATTTGAATTGCAGGTGAGTATTCTGGTCCATTTCAGTAATACGATGCTTTCAGATGTGATTAAAATGTGTTTTGTTAATATTTAAAAATCAAATAAGACATTTGCTGATAATTCCTGCTCCTTTCTTGGCCTTGTAATAAGCATATAATAAGTTCAATAGCTGGCGTTATGAGAAGCTATTGGATTTAAGCCCATCTGAACATGCAGATATCAGGACGCCTTCTGCACCTTTTGTGTGTAACGAATAGGTCTGAGTTATTATAAAGTGCTGCACAAGTTCACCTCTCTGCAGGGTGTTCGGCAAACAATCCCCAGCAGAAAATATTCCCTATTGCCGAAGCCATGGGAAATACTCTCTTACTCCATTAGCCTTGCTACACTTGCTCATTTCTTTTTTTACCCCTACTAATTCAAAAGAGGATGGAAAACATATCTTCACAACCACACCAGCAGGAATTAGCCCAACTGTATTTTACAGGTAAACTAACAAATAAGAGGAGAAACCGAGCGGCCCCCGGGGACCTGAATTTGTTTGCCGCTGGGCCCTTCTATCTGCAGCTGGCATCGGCGGAAACCTGAGCGCTCCATTAAAAGTTGACAACCCCTGTGGGCTGGGGCACGGGGCAAACAGAGCCGGGCTGTTCTGCAGACAGACTGACGGCCTTTCTCTGCCCCCACCCAGCTCGGGATGGGAAACGGTGAGACTCTGAAACAAAACGCTTGGAACCAGGGCTGGGTACTCTTACCCGTTGCAGCTGGTGCACCAAGGAGGAGTGACACAGGGTTGCCTTCCAGGGGCTGTGTGGTGGGAAATGTGCGGAGTAAAAT
Organism: Patagioenas fasciata; assembly: GCF_037038585.1. Lineage (NCBI taxonomy): Eukaryota > Metazoa > Chordata > Aves > Columbiformes > Columbidae > Patagioenas > Patagioenas fasciata. The sequence continues at coordinate 2,590,294 of NC_092529.1, read as the reverse complement.
GCATTAAGTGAGGATTTGGGCTCCTCTGGGGGTGCTGCTGGGAATGGGGAATAATCCATAGTGCTGGTGTGGACCCCAGGTAGTGATGGGGAGTGCACATTGGAAAATCATTCCAAACCCTTGGGGACTGCCTGGGTAAGTTCCTACTCTGAAACACAACGGGGACAATAATCCATTGTATTGTTTATCTTTTGAGCTGTGCTCGTGGATTAATGCCTTGGGCAGCAGCTGATGCCCCTCTCATTCACCCCAAGGAGGCTCCAACCTACACTGTGACGTTACCTTGCAGTAAATGTGGCTGCTCCCAATACAGAAAGTAGGACTATGGGTGTCCTTGTCCCCACAGTGCAAAGTTGCACCTCATTGGTCTTTTCTCCCAAGGAACGAGGGACAGGATGAGAGGAAATGGCCTCAAGTTGTGCCAGGGGAGGTTGGGGTTGGATCTGGGGAACAATTTCTTCCCCAAAGGGCTGTGGGGCATTGAACAGGCTGCCCAGGGCAGTGCTGGAGTCACCATCCCTGGAGGGTTGGACAGACGGACATGAGGTTCCCAGAACATGGGGCAGTGACAGGGGTGGGGTAGCGGTTGGACTCGATGATCTTGAGGATCTCTTCCAACTAAAATGATTCTACGAAACACATGGGGTTAGGGATGATTCATGTGAAAATACATCAAATTGGATGTTTTTGTCTTTCTAAAAGACAGCACTCCAGCCACGGGACAGTGTGTCACACAGGAAGGACACTGGGCTTTGATGGTATCGTTGTCTGAAGGGAAATGCACGATACTGCTCTGAGTGCAAGGGAAGTGGTCTTTCCACTCTGAGTTTGCAGATATTTGAGCGGTAGATTCATTAGTTCTCCTGTGCAGAACAACATACCTTTACCCCATCCTTTCTGCTCCTCCATCCGTTTGTTCCACCTACTGTCTTCACCAATATAGACCTCTCTGGTGTGGCCAGCGAGTTGCTGTTTCTCCCAGGCTTAAAGGCTGAGTTTTATTACTCGAGGCTAGGTTTTGTTACTAAATGCTGTTTCGTTACTTGCTGTTTCTCTTTTGGAGTCTGGGTATGTGAGCTATTCGGTGGTAATGCTGGAGTTGGGGGGTTGTTGGGGGTTTGTGCATAATCTTGCGATCCTTTCTTATAACGCTGTCTGCTGGAAAACAACGCGCGTCAATGGAGAGTTCCCATAACCAGCTGCCTTCTCTTCATCTTAATCTCTAGTTGGTGTGAGTGACGTTTTGATAACAATCAAGATAGTAGTTTGTGCTCTAAAAGCTTGAGCGTAGACATGAACACTGCAAATACCCTTTTGCTTTTAGCTTTCCACCCTGTGTGGGGTATGTAGGTCGAACCGTTATTTTAATTGCATTTTGAAGGTAAAAGGTGGTGTTCCATGAATGGGATTTTCAGAAGCAGGAGCCCTAAACCTACTCTTAAAACAGTCAAAGTGAGTTTTATGGCTGATAGCAGTGGGATGGACGTGCCCACAGCCCAAACCAAGGCACTGCCACGGGGCTGCGCGAGTGACCTTGGTGACATCCAGCTCCATACTCCATCGCACCATGTGGGTGTTCCCAAAATTGGGGCATTTTCCCCTGAATTACAAGGATTTAACCTCTCGTTTGTAGGATATACTTTGATGCTTGTACAGTCGGCTCTGAATCTCTCCTTACATATAAGGTAAACTCAGTGTCCCTACAGAGGAGGAAAAAGGAAGGGAAAATGCCTGGGGAAGGCAGCACATGAGCACAGCCCACTAAATGCATTTGAATGTTGTCTTTTGGTTATAACAGCGGGTGAAACGTAAGGATAACCCACTGCAAAACCCAGGCCAAGGATGGCTCTCAAAAATATACTTCTGGCTTACAGCCTGCGAGCCTGTTTTATGTCAACGTGACTGTGGTGTTGTGTTGTATCAAAGAACAGTCCAAAGCAGTTGCATGTTGAATGGAGCAATACAAGACCTTGCGAGAAGGGATTTGTGGCTGTGCTTTACTGGTACGTATCGCTTAATGCAGGAGTCTTGAGGATTTTGGTGTCCTCCCTGTGCTCTCTGCTAGTCCGAGATAGCAATGGATGCTTAAGGTCTTACCTTTTTATGGCTGTTTCTCAAATCTGCGTGAAGAATCTAAGTGAGGGCTTGTGCTGAAGAGGGTGGTGGGAATGGAGGGCAGCAAAACCATACAGGCACTTTTGATTAATTTGTGATTAGCTTTTAAGCCCCTCTCCCTGAACCATGTGTAGGTCCAAGCCTGGCTTTGTGGCTTCTGAGACTCCAGAGGTGTTAAGAGTTGGGAAGACACAATGATCTGAATGTCAGCAAGGCTTTGGCAGTCCTGCAGTCCCGTTAGCGAGGTTCTCTGGTATGCACGTGTGGAATATTGTCTGCTAGGTAAGTGGATCATGTGTCTTTTTGATCTTAGTTCCAGCTACTTTGTCATTTTCAGACTCCAGAAAAATTGCCCTGGGTGTCTCGTGGTTTCAAGAGTGCCCATCCCGAAGCATTTTGGGAGATGCCTTTGGCTTGCACTTGTCTCTGCCTCCAGTTCTTTTCTCCCTTCCCTGTTTCATCCGACATCCTTCTGGCTGCTAGGTTGTGTTTCTTACAGCAGCAGGAGCAGAGTTAGAGGCGGAAGCAATGCAGAGCTCAGATACGTCCTCATCTCTCCTCAATCTGTTTGTCTTCCGCAGAGGCCTGATAGTGACTGACACTCATATAAACAGTGGCTAAGAGACCTGATGTGCACAGTTCAAACATCCTGTCGTGATCTGGGCACATGCGCTTGATTGAAAAATAAACACCTGACATGCACAAACATCTGATGCGTTTTCCTCGTTAAAATTTCGTGTCCCCGTGCTGTATTTTTTTTTTTAAGACCTACAGCTCATACCTCAAATTTTTCCCACCATCCATAAGATATAACCTGGTTTTAATTCTGCTTCAAGCTGCTGACTGTGACTTGATTCCTCAATGCAAGTTTGTGACTTAAATGCTTTTCTCTTTCCAACAGTGACCCGTTAAACCATTTTACACATTTTAATTTAACCTTGTCTCTCCTGCTCAATACACTTGAGGGACAGGACAGTGTTTCAGTCTAGAAAGCCATGGAGGAATCTCTTTTCTTGCAAATTTTCCAAGACCCAACTGGATAAAGCCCTGAACAACCTGGTCTGAACTACCTTTGCTTTCAGTGGAGGTTGGTGCTACATGGTCTGCCAGGATCTTTTCCAATCGGAGTGATTTTTGGATCCGTGTTAGCCGGTGTGCAGCCGCAGCTGAGCTCAGGTGTTTCCATGCTGGGATTCCTGTAGCTCACAAGAAAAGCAGCCGTTTCTTGGTTTCTCCCCGGGAGCTCTTTCCCTTTGGAGTTGGGCTCTTGTTCTGCCAGTGAGCAGCTAAGTGTGAGAATCTTCACGACACATCACATTTTCTTTTCATTCTGAGGGAAGATGGATGGATAAATTGCTGAAAAAGATGAATCTGGAAGGTGCAGGGAAATTCTTTTAGAGGTGTCATTTGGAGTAAATGTGGTTTGGTTCCACCTGTGCTGTCCTGACCATCCCTGGCTGTGGTAACTGGTGGATTCTCTGTTTGGGGCATCTGATAAAACAGATGCAATGTGTGTGGCTGGGGAGTCACTGACCATATGTAGTGATTTCACTGTGCTCATCTAAGGGACATGATGGAGAATTCCAGAGCCTTGTTTCCAGACAGTAGAACTCCATTTCACAACAAGGCGATACGTTCTCACCCATCTTAGGGAACAGATCTTGTGGCAAAACCCTTCAGACTTTGTGCTTTTTCCTCCAGGTGGGCAAGCAGACGGATCAGTGGGTGCTGAGGTTAGAGAGGATCGGGCTTTGAGCCTGAAGGTGCTCAGTGACAACCGTCTCAGCACGTAGAAATTCTTGGCGAGACCTCTGGTAGAGACTTAGATGCGCAGTTGACGGCTTTGTCCATGGGAAGTTTGTTTTTGCTAGGGGCGCGCTGTGCGTGCTGCTCGTCCCGAGCTGTCGCTTGGCCTCCCCGCCATCCGCAGCGCCTTCAGGAACCTCAGATTTATCACTCTTGGACCGCCTGTCCTGTTCTGGCTTTTAAAAATAAAAGCTTTTCAAAGGGCCTTTGGAACAGGCTGTGTTGGTTTTGGCTGTGTCTCTTAGCGACACTCATCGCAGAATTTAAACTTCTAATTAGAAGGAAAAAAAGCAAAGGGAGGAAAACACATTGCTGCAAAATTAAGGTGGATATTTTAGTTGCCCCACAGGCATGGAATTCAGGTCCATTGTGGAGTTTGCCCCAGAAGACCACTGGAAAAATGGTCACTGCTTTCCTTAAGTCATCTAGAACCTTTTAATTGTAAAACCTCAATCAAGCATCGCTGCCAAGACGCTTGGATGCCGCCTCAGTTGATGCAAACATCCTAATAAGAACCATTTATAATTTACACATACGGCGTGGCGAGGACTAGATACCAGGAGAAAGCAGTAGTGAAGGCTGGCAAGGGAAACGCTGTAGTAAAAAATAGATGCAATGGAAAGAGAAACGTGACCTTGGACTTTTTGAGTGGTTCGTTTCCCCCGTGCAGATTGCTTTGAGTTGATCAGCCGCGGGCTCTGCGCCAGAGGTTCGTGTTTGCAGATATTAGTACGCTGCTCTTTCCTTTTCTGTGGGTGCGTGGCCAGACCCTCAGGTCTTTCCACGGCGCCTTGGGCAGGGGTGCAGGTTGTGTGCGTGTTGGTCCTGGTCGTGCTCTGCAAAGCTGTTCGGAGAAGAGGGGAAAAAGAAACAGAGAAGAGGCGATGATTGACAGTAGCCCTTTAGATTTCTGTTGTTAATGCACCAGTAATAAGATAAGGCTTATCTTTAAATGTTCATGGAATCGAGACTTTGATGGAAACAGGCTTTTGGGTTAATATATTTTTGATAGATAAAGCAGAATGAAACGGAAAGACCAGGGGAACATAGAGTATATGGAGAAAGACATTTTGCTTTTGAATCTCTCCCCTGGCGTGCTATCTCTGTGCGAGCGTTTGCAGTACATATAGAAACGGTGTGTTTGTAAACGCGCCCTCCGTGCGTGTGATTTGGGGGGGACGTGGGGGCCTAGAAGGGGAGTTAATTGTGTAAGAGATGGAACCTGCTGCTGCCGGACCACATGAGAAATCTCACCCTCTCTCCCTCCGCTTCTGTTCAAGCCCAAATATTCAGGTGGGGAAGTGTGAGCAGACAAGAGGTTGCAGCATCACACAGGTTTTTGCTCCCCCCTCATCTGTCATGGAAAAGCGATTGTGTGCAGACCCCTCGGAGGAGTTGGGGCAGCAAAGTTGCGTTGGTTGAGCCGCACAGGGGGAGTTTGGGATGTCGTCGTCGTTAATGCATTTCAGCTCGAGCCCGTTGTGTGAGCTGTTCCGCGTGTTTGCACATTTGGATGAAATTATCTGTCGACCGTGCGTAGTACGGGGTCTGGCAAGGCCACGCCAAAGGGACACGGTCTCCTTGCAGCAAAGAGCTGCATCCTCCGTGGCTTGGATCGCAGGCCCTTTGGTTGCTGTTTTTCTGCTGTGTACGTAAATCACGATTGTTGAATTTTGTGTGCCCAACCTCCTCCCTTTCTCTTCAATGAGGACTCGTCTTTCTCTGCCTGAACTCGGGCGCTGCGGCCCCAGCCGTCGGAGCTGTGTGATGGGTACGACGGGGAGGCGGAGGAAGGCAGAGGAAGCCTTGTCGCGCTGCAACGCTCATCTAGGGGAAAATGCAGAGGGAAAGCCTCTAATACTGCCATGCAGTGCTGTGCTGGCAGGCAGAGCTCGCCTGAGCAACCAGGCGGGGAGGGGAGTTTGTCCCTGAGCTTTAGGGGAAGGTGTAAAGAAAACCAGGTGGGTTTAGAGGAGGTGAGATGCTGGAAAGACAAAGAGAATTGCGCTGTGGATTTGTGCCCATCCTGGTGAACACCATACAGGCAGAGGGAAGAGCTGCTCTTCCCACCTCCCAAACAATGACCTAAGATGCTATGGTCAGTAATTTCCATCATAGAGAGGAAACGGAAAGGTAGGCATGAATCAGGCCCAAATCATTGTCTGCAAGACAGATGGGATCTGGTTCTGTACTTCCAGAAATGCCGCCTCTTTGCGAGTGTCCAAGCTGTTTGTTTTGTCCGTAACCCGCATTGGACTCAGCGCGGTCTCTCCCTCTCGGGATGCGCTGGCGTAGCCCCAGCATCTGACCAGATATTGCAAAACATGACTGTAAATCCCTGCCAGAGCATCATGTTTAACCGCTGGTAAGTGTCGCCTGGCAAGCGAATGGCACAGCCGGGAGGAAAAGGTTCCAGGGTCTTTGAAGACAGACAAAGGGATTAATGAGCCTGAAAATAACTGTAATTCGGATCGACCTGGGAGAGCAAGAGACACACATTTTCATTTGATTTCACCGAATCTCGAGTGCGGCTATGACAAATCAGGCCTTTGATTTCTCCTATTGTAATAAGATCTCTTCAGCTTGGTTTGGGGTTTTGCTTGTTTTTAAGAGGTTATAAAGTCAGCTCTGAAAACGAGACCCATGGGCCAAAAGCTTTGGTTCTTTTTGGAGTTGGTGGCAGAAATCTGACTGAATGCCATCAGGACTGACATCAAAGACACATAATTTTTCAAGGCGTAGTTTTTCATGGAACAGACTAAAATGTAGGGGAATACGAATTCCTCGTGTGTTTATCCTTTACGTTTCTTGCCGCCTTTCCCTGAGAACTGGACTGGTGGCTCTGGCTTAGCCCTGGTTGGGGTCGCACCAATGGGGTTTCTGAAATGAGCTTCCTTGGAACGGTTTTCACTGGTAAAGCTCTTCCATTAGGGACAAAATGCATTTTAGCAACCTGTGTGTACGTTGGTTAGAGTGTATTTGCGCAATTCATAGACCTCTATATTTAATTAACGTGAAACAGCTGTCTTGAATCTAAGAAGCTATCTAGTTGCAATTAGTTCTTGTTTGCTAATTAATTACCAATGGATGATTAAAAACTTGTTTACCAAGGTTTAGCAGCTATCAAGACGCACATCTAGTACTCAGGGGATTTACTATGCAGTAACTGGATTGTTGAATTAAATTCTTATTGGAGACCTTTAAACTGTGACCAAGAAGCTGCTGTGCAGCCAGAGGTTTCCTCCAAGAGCTCGTCCGTGTCCTGCTGGATCTGCTGCCGTGGGTAGAGCTGTTCCGAAGCGTTACGTGGACCCTTCTGGCTCCCTGGGGTGAGTAACTTGCTTCCTTCTGCAAATTCAAGGTAAGGAAAAGCATGGTCTTAGGTCTTGGCTGTGTTGGTAGAGCAGCTCTGACCCAAATGCCGTCTGACAGTCGTGCTTCATCTTTGTCTCTTCGCTGGTGCTCATCACATCTACTCCAGACAGACGGCCATCGATGGAGCCTTCTTTTCAATCAAGATTAGTTTGCAAGCTGGCTTTTGCTTCTTTATGTAGGTTTTTGGTTTTACCTTTATTTTGTTTTGACAATTTGCTGCGGGGCTCTGTTGAATGAACTCTGTGGGTTTGTGTGCAGATTTAGTCCCTGTGCTTACGGCCTCTTTGGTCACCAAACACTGAGTTTTTGCTCGCCGCTTGATGAATGAGAACAAGATTTATGGTGGCAATTAGTGGCTTTTTTGGGTAATGGGCTTGGAAAGGCTTGAGAAAGTGGTGCCTTAGCTGCCTTCTCCAAGCCAAGCTCTTGAGGTGTGTGGAGATGTGCAACCAACACGGCTCCGGACAGAATGACAGACAGGAAAGTCAGACACCAGTGTTGGCGCACAGAAACTCTTGGGTTTACTGGTGGAGACTGGTTTCCTATAGACTGGTGTGAACCAAAGCTGTTTGTGCAGGTGCTGGTGAATAATAGGGGACAGAAAGGTGGTTTCTGAGCGCGGGGATGGGTTCAAAGCTGCCGTGCAGGATCTGTCACCCAGGGCTGCTCTTCATTTGGTGTCTGGCCCGGAGCTCTCCGAGGGAGCAGCAGGGGTGCTGGGGGCTCCTGCATGGAGAGGAGCCTGGTTAGGATTTCATGGAACCGTTTCATCCGTTCTTTCATTTTCCTCTGGTGCTTTCCCTATTTACAAGCCTGAGGTTTGGATTGCTTTCCCAGCGGCCTCTCGCTACGCAGAGCTGGCAGGAAAAAGAGAGAGAGAGAATGAGCAACTGCAGCAGAAAAGTGATTAAAAAGAATAATTAGCATTTGCCCCCGATAAATGAGCAAAGCCATTAATTAGACTGATTTACTCCTGGCTTTTTTTTTTTTTTTGCTTTCTCCCTTTTCTCTCTCTATTTTTTTTTCCCTCTTTATCAAATGGCAGCGCCGTGACTGCCCCCTTGCTACGTTTTCATCAGCTTTTCACCGCTTGTCAGAGCTCCAGCACCCTCCTTTCCCGGAGCCCCGGCAGCCTCTCGTGCCTAATGGATATGGAACGCAGCCAGAGCCGATAGCTGCGCGATCGCGCTGCCTTACAGGTGTTTCCATCACTGCTGCCGAATTATCTGCCGCTGGCTCCCCGTCCTCCTCCTCCTCTCTTTTCTCTCCGTATTTTCACCCTTCTTTGCGGTGTTCTAGAAGTAATTACAGCTTAAAAAAAACACCACCAAAAACTCGCTGGCAGATCTTTAGGGATTTGATTTACCGCAACGCGATGTCCCAGCGATCAAATCAATTCCTTGTTTTGGCACGGTGACAAGCGGCGCCGCTGTCGCCTGTTTGAATGTAATTACCGGGATGAAAGGGAGAATTTTAATTAAGACAATTTCCCCCCCTACACCTTCTTCCCTCCCCCTTATTCAAATCATGAGCTGGGGGTTTTTTTTAGTGTTGTTTTTTTTTAATATATGTCTTTTTATTAAGAAATATTAGTAACCATCAGTCTATTGCGTATTATATCATGACCATGTCCTCCTGCTCCCACCCTGCTGGGAGCTGGCTGAGGGTGCAGAATGGGAAAACGATACCTATGTGGTCTCCAATGGGGGCTTGGCGCTTTCTGAGCAAATATGAGCATAAAAGACCTTGTTTCAAAGCTAAATGGTGCAAATACAGTCACTGGCATATACATGGCGCTTGGAACCTTTTGTGATTAATTATTCTATGCATTCCTGTAATGCCCAGAGGCCAGATTCTTCATGCTGCTTAGGGCAGTGGAAGCAGAGACGGGCCCAAGTGATTGCCGGGGAGCCAAACACCACAGAACCGTTGCAAAATCTGGATTTAACCTTCATTCTTCAGACCCACCGCTCATTTAAGGAAGCGTTTGAGTTGTGTGCTGGGAAACGGGTAAGAAAAGGTGCTTCTGAGATAGGAGGAGGAATAAAGTTGCTCACAAAGCGGGGATGTGAAGTGAAATGGGAGAAGAAAATGCTGGGTGGTGTTGGAAGGAGAAGCCAATGGCAGCAACTGTCATGGAGCTTGGAAAATAAGGGAATGAGACTTTATCTGGATTGAGCTTTACTTTTCAGGCTTGAGCAAATACAAATGGGTATTTCTTATGAACCTCTGGCACGGGAGGTGCGTTGGCAATTGGTTTTGAGAGTAAAGACCATGAATTAGAGTTAAGACTTGGTGGGGACAATGTGGGGTGCTGAGCTAAAGATCTTAGGGGTAGGTGACCAGGTTGTCTTGTCATCTGGTCCAGGTGGTTATTTTGGTTTTTATCGCATGAGGGTTGCATATTGGGGTTATTTTAACTGGCTGTCGTCTTGGAGAGGACAGGTTACCCTGCAGTTCTGTCATCTCTCTGCTCCTGAATGCCACCACCGTTTGCAAATGTTGTACAGAGATCAGGTTCTCTGGGGCTGCACTGCAGGGCAAAGGCAGCAGCTGGGAAAGGAGCACAGAGAGGAGTTGTTCTCATTCTTCATAGGGAGAGTAGGGGACTTCTTCCCAATCCTGCTCTTTGCCCATAACTGTTTTCACCCCATACATTCTATCAGAAAACCCCTGTGCTCCCAGGCATGGGGAGGTCCATGAGCAACCCGGAGAGGCTGGTACAGGGTAATTCCAACTGCATCTTCCACCAAGGGCAGGTAGCGCACTCAAAATACGCTTCTTAACCTGCAGTCTTGGGACCGGGGCAGAGCTGTTACTTGGGATTGAAGTGAGGTCCTCGATGGGCTGGTGCCGAAGGGGGATACCGAAGAGAAAATGCATTTCCCAGCTGCACTTTTGTACCACATCTCACATCAGTAGAAGGTAACTTAGACCAATCTGAGTGCTTGATTTCCCCAGAACAACTGCAGGTTTATGTGCAGGTATCTCAGCTGTGAATTCTGTGGCAGGTTTCCAGAGCAGGACGGGTCCCCAGGCTCCCTGTGCTCACCTTGCGTCCCGGGCATCGCTTCAGGAATGACCTGGAGATTGCTGGGCAAACAGGAAAACCTGCGGAGCAAGGTAGTGCCTGCCAAAAAATGGAGGAACCAAGCTCTGTTCGAGTCTCCACACTTGTTCGGTGATATTCTGAGGGGTTACAGCTCTGCTTCCCACCTTGCCCATCACACCAGCTGCCGTGGGGCAGCGGAGCTCAGGCATTTGGGCAGATTGGAACAGCCAAAACAAGGGAACTGGTAGAATTGAACCGTGGCTGAATGGCTGCCCTTGTCCTCCACAAAGAAACTCTTCCTGCTTATAAAATCTATGTGCTTTTAAGTCCAAAGTGGCAAATTTCCTCCTCTAGTAATTCCTGAGTGGGGGGACATGTGGGGTGTGAGTCCCAAGGTTTCTGGATGGAGGAGGTCATGGGGGTCTAGGTGAAGAATAAAACCAAAGACAAGATGCTAGAGCGGAGAGGAGGGGATATATCCTTGTGCTTTAAAGGCCTTGGGTTCTGCTGGGTCTGTCCTAAACCTGCCATTGCCGTTCTCAAGCTGGCATCACCCACCACAATGGCCGGTTGTGTTGGAAGAGGTGGTTTCATTTGGATGCCGGCCCTGCAGGGTTTGCCGGAGCAAGGCCCGGTATGCGCGCCCAGCCGCGCACAAACAGATGCAGTAATCTGAATTATCCGTGTGCAACCCAGGTCTCTGGTTTGCTCAATCCCGGAGTGGAAATTGTGCCTGAGGTTAATGCACTGCAAAGAATGTACGGGAAATGTTTCGCATTTTAAACAAATAGAAATCAGTGCGTATTTTTTTAACGCTTGCTGACCAGCTCTTCACATCCTGTTAAGCTAAATATTTGCATGGTGGTAGTGCAAAGGGGGCTGAGCGAGGAACCCCTGTGTTTCGTTTGGGTGGCTCTATATTGCGATCAGCTGCTCTTTCCTCTTCTTGTCTGTTTTTTTTAGCAGGGTCAGGACGAGTTTCACAGTCCGAATGGTTCACTGCAATTCTCTACAGGATATCCTCATTTTACTTTAATGGGGAGGAAATTAATGAAACATACAGGCCCTGGGGCTTCGAATACTATACATTAATATTATCCCAACGCATTGTGGTATGTGAGCGCTCTCAGACTAAACTTTACACTGGGTAGAGGAAGTTGTGATCAGATTCAGGTGCCTGTGAAATTCAAGTGGTAGTGGGGAGAGGGCAAAAAAAATAAAGGAAAAGAGAAGCTTGAAGTCGTTTCCTTCCGTTTCAGCCCCCGATCGGTGTGAGAACAGGGATGGTTCAAATGCGATCAGGTCAATATAAACCAAACAAACCGGTGTGGCTCCTAGGACAGGACCTTTTAGCTGTGTTTGTGTGTCTGGGAAGCTCATTGTGACTTGTTGGTTACCTTCCTTGGAGCCTGTGAGCAGACCAACGGTGACGTGCGAGACAGCGGTGGCTTTGCAGAAGATGGGCTGCAAAAGGCTTGTAAATCTTTCCGCCTTCCTTTCCTCCTAATGACGAACACTGTGAGTGCTCTCCAGTGCCTGCAAAGCAGTAAAATGGGAGAGCATCGAAGTTGTAAAAGAAAATGAAGTCCAGCTTTAGCTTTCTTTGGTGGTAGCGGGAAGCAATGAGGAGACAGACCTGAGCGTGCAGCCCTTACCCCTGGTGCAAACCACCTTACAAGGCAACGATTTTCATGCTGCAGCACATCCCTGGACCTAAGGCTGATGGGGCTTTGTGCTGACAGTGCTCTGCAGACTACCAATCCTCTCAAAAATGACAACGTGAAGCCTGACAGTATTCAAGAAACAATTGGACAGTGCCTGCAGACACACGGTGGGGATTTTGGAGTTGACCCTGTGCAGGCACAGGAGTTGGACTCGATGATCCTCGTTGGGTCCCTTCCAGCTCAGGACATTTGATGATTCTCAGAAGACCAAATAGCTTTGGCTATGGGTTGGAAACAGCTTAGACCTGGGGGGCTCAGCTGCTGTCCCAATGTTGCTCGTGGCCACTTGTGGGTCCCTTCCCACTCAGGACAATGTATGGTTCTACGATCCCCTCTCGTGGCAGCTCTTCCCATGGTTGGAAGGGGGTCATTAACACTGGGCCGTTTCAGGCCCGCTGCTCAGAAAGCTGCTGACAGTGAATTCTGTCTTTCCTTCTGGGATTTTTGCTTTGTTTTCTTTCCCCTTGTGGTGCAGTTTCCTCATATTACATCAACTGGCACTGTCTTTGCATCCAAAGGAACAGAGTCCTTCACAATTTTGGTGGAAGAATGTGGAGGAGGGGACCTTGTTTGGAGAAATTGGCTGCATCAAGGAAAAATAAGAAGTTAAAAGGTTGTCCTGGTTTTGGTCTCTTGGGCGGGGGGTTGTAACAAGGCATTTTTTCTTAGAAATATGCTAAAAAGACAGAAATGTTGTTTGGGCTGAAGAAGGAAGCGTCCCCCTCCCATTCCCAAACTCCACATCTCCAACTCTGTCCAATTGATTTTCAGTGTTGCTGAACCGCTTGCCTGGTGGAGAAAACCACAACTTGAATATTACCACATTTCGCAAACTGAAGGCTCTGCCTTGGGATACGGGGACAATTTATTAGTGGAAATATCTTTAATTAATTTGTGCACAAGTTCGTGTTTTTCTTTAATTCTTCTCCCCAGGCACTTGACCCATAGTAATGAAATCCGAGAGCCCTTTTCAGAAAATGACTTTCTCAGCATTTTTGTTCCTTTTAAAGTTAAGTGTATCGCATAATGACCATGAAATGTTATCCTTTATTAGGAACACACTTTTCACTGAGAGTCTTCAAATAGACTTTATTACCAAGAGCTCTGTGGTGAGCTGCCATCCGCTGCCTTACAGTCAGTCAGGCCCGGCTTTGAACTCCGCGTCCGAGTGTCTTCGAGGAGGAAAGTTCTGCTCCAGCAGCTCCGGACCGGCTGTCACTGGAAGGAGGTGACTCCTTGGCTGAGGAGACAACGTGGGTTTGACCATAAGTGGCCAAAAACCGGCTGAAGGGAACCTACAGCTCAGCCATGTGTGACTCCTGATGGGACGTCACAAAGACTCTCAAAGGGACATCATGAACCAACACTGGTGTTTGGGAGTGACCTGATTTAGGCAGTTCAAGGTGCCTCCAAAAGTTGCAGCTGGAAATGCAGATCTTTTCACAAGGTCTTAGTGGGGACCATGGCCAGGATGGCTCCCATGGGCCCAGTCCCTGCCAATGTCCTATTGTGGTGGCAACATCTCAAAGTATCTTCTTTTCCTGGCTGCCCTTAGGGAAAGTTTTCAAGCTCAGAAGATCAGGATGTGTCTCTAGAGCTGCTTCAGCATCTTAAATTCACTTTGCCTCTCACTGCAAACAGTCCTTGAGGACGGAACCCGTTTCTTTTTACACAGAGATGGATCAACAGTCCCCTGTGGTTTGGCGTGTGAGAACGTTAGCACTGACACAACACACACCCGGTGACTGAGGGGTTGGTTGGAGGTAACGCTGCCAAAGCAGAATGGGATTGTTCAGTTTTTTTGCAACAGAGAAAGATGGGAGGGGGGTGCTTAACAGCAAGAGGCGATGAACAGTTCTGATTTATAACCCATCTGAAATGTGTTATCTCCCCACCCCACCTCCTGCCCCTTAACTGCCGCGCTCAGAGCCTGGCACCTTCTGATGCAACATGTAGGGTGCTGATTCAGAACGGGGCTCGGAAGACACGGGGTCATTGCAGACTATCTCAGCCTGATGGCTCTTAGAGCATCTCCTTCTAGTACTAACCGGGCTTTTCCACCACCCTGAGCATATGCCGGGGAATTCACGATGCTAGAACATCACCATGTTGTCCAGGAATGGGGCTGGAGCTACAGAGTCCCCTGTACCCCTCCAGCTCCAAATCGTTTTTTTGGGACAGGAACGCAAGGCACTCTCTGCTTCCTTCTGTCTGTGTTTGATGCTCTGTCCAAGTTGATTCAAACCCCAGGGGTCGGGGTCGACTCCCTGGAACCAATTCACATCATGCCGACGCGATTCGTCTTATCGCGAGGATATTATTAGTGTTTAGAAACCCCCCACCAGCAGCAGAAAGGGCCGTTTCATAAAGGGCCTGTCCCTATTGTTTTCAGGTCATCCATCTCCCTGTCCCGGTCCCGTTTTCACTCTAATTTGTTTAGACCGCAGAATGGGCGCGTGAACAACTCGTTTTGTTTTTTGTTTTTGATGGGCGACCACAAGAACATTGGCCGCATGTGCTTTTCGTTTGGTTGCAGTTTAACAGCTGTTCCCTTTGAAATAACCCCGTTTCTGCTGGCTCGCTTGCTTAGTCGCTCTTACCCAACTTTTCCGACCGGTTAAGGCTTCTCTCTCCTCCCCACCCACCTGGCCCCGTTCCCTGCCCTCCCCACCGCTACCCGAGGAACCCTTTTGGTTATTTCAACCTCCGTGATTAAACTGGCCCCCAATTGTTATCAAGAAGATTCAGGAAGGAGGATGAAAAAAGGAAACATAATCTTATCTGAGAATAGAAAATATGATAAGGGCCCCCTATCTGGAGGCTGCAGTGTCCCTCGTGGTGGGGCTGCAGCAGTTCCTTTGAAAATAATCACCGACACCATCTCTGCTAAATCACCTTTCACACAGCTCAGGCCTTTGATACAAAGGCCCCTGGCAAAATTAGAGCAGGATTGTGGAGACCCCAGAGCAAACGCATTAAATGCTCAAGCGATCAGAATTAGGGGGCACCCTGTTATAATTGCATAGGAAAACTACTGGGTTTTTTGGGGGGGATTGGGGATGTGCCTCTGCGTGTATGTGTACGCGCATTTGTGTGTCTGTCTGGTTGCTACTGGATGATGAGTACAAGTTATAAGGCGTGACATGAGGTGCTAATTAAACAACCTTTGTACCTTTTAATCATCTGCATAGGAGAGGAATTAATGCTGGACCAAATGCAAAGTATAATGATTTTGAGCGCTCAACTCTTTCAGATAAAGCACAAGCAGAGCAGCCCTGTGCTGGTTATGTGGAAACAGCAAGACCAAGCATACCTGGCTTTTTTATTATATTTCCCCTTGTCTGTTTTGCTGTTAGAAGCCTCAATGTTAAACTTCCTATGTTTAATTTCAGGTGAAGTGAATTCCATAGTCTTGTATGCTAATAGACTCAGTTGGGCACTGTTGAGGGTTAGGATTGCGGGGTGACAATCAAACCCTGGCAGATGTGTTGTCAACCTCCTCTCTCCCCCACTTCCCCCTTTTGCCCCTCCCTCTCCCCCCTTCCCACTCAGGACAGGCGATCGGGAGGGAAAGAAGGACAGAGAGAAGAGAGCTGGAAAAGTTAAAGATGTTTTACTAATGCTACTAATAAGAATAGAGAAAATAACACAAAATATACAAAACCAATCTTGTAAGTCTCAGCAACTGCAGAGCCAGCACCCAAAGTCCTGGATTAGACTCTGTAGCCAACCGGAGCTGGATTCAGTCTCTCACTAGGCCTCAGTTCGCAGGGACAACCAGAAAGGTCCTCTCCTAATGTCAGCCATGAGGAAAAAAAGGAAAAAGGGGGAAAAGGGCCGAGATCCTCGTGATCTCCCACTTTTATATGAAGTATTCACGTGAATGGAATGTTATACACCGTTGGTCAGTCTCTCGGTCATCAGTTTCTCGTTGCCCCTCTCGCGAGATGTCCATCCGTGCTTATCAATAAGTTTGCATTCCATTGCTAGGTTTAACCAAAACATGTGTTGGGTTCTCCAGGAAAATGCAGCTAACATGAAGGCTTTAGCTGACAGGCAAATTCACTAAAAGAGAAGCTTGTTTTTAACAAAACCAGGACAGGCACATTGCAAACAAATTAAAAAACACCCCAAAAAACCAGCGTATTGCTCCCAAGATCTTGGCAGACTTGTGCATGCATATATCTGACCTGGAACAGCGCTGGCACGGGGAGGGGAGACTGCTGGGCTGGGAAGGTGAAATATCCTGCAGGGCAGGGTGGAAATGCGAGGGGTGAATGTGGAGAATCATAGGAAATACAAATACATGCACCCTAAGTACTGCTACTTGAAAAACAAATTCTCCCCTTCAGTCGCTCTGTCTGTATAGCCTGAGGTTCTAAGCAACGCCTGAGGATTTGGAGTCGCTGGTCTTTAGGTTCTTGACCTGAGGGGCCTTTCCCAGGGAGGTATAAAATAACCCTTTTGAAGAAATTAGATTCTTTTTAAAAGTCTGAAATTAGTCACCTAAAAATCCAAGCTCATTGCTGAAAATTGTATATTCTGATTGGCTTCACACGCTTGTGATGCCCATGGCTTGTGGCTTTTAGGAGCTGATTTAGATTGAACTGGAAACATCTCACAAGAACAACCGCATCCTGCAGGTGTTGGTCATCAGATAACCCATGTCTGAGATACTTCTAGGCAAAAAAGTCAGAAATATGCTTAAAACAAACAAAAAACCCACCCCCCAAAACCCTACTAAAACCTTTAATAGCCAAGAAAACACCACTGCTTTTTGAATATCGGGTTAGGAAGCGCCGAAATCGTCACATCTTGTGAAATAACGTAGCTAAAGAATCCAAGCTGAGCTTGAGCAATGCTTGAACTTGTAATCCGGTTCCTTTGCAACATACTCATCTGGAATTAAACCCCTTTTCCTCAGAAAGGAAATGTTACTTATTTTCTTATATCTTTGTAGTGAGATGCTGTGACGCAGGGGACCTCGGTACCTCAAGGTGCGGTGGCAGCTCCAGGCCTACGTTGTTATTCTGAGGTAAAAAGTTTGCAATGTGACAAAATTTGAAGTGCTGGCCTAGAAGCAAATTTCAGCGGTGGGAAATTGGCACGAGAAGTGATAGATAAGCTCAGAAATCCTTGTCTTTCTGCTGATCTGGCTTTCAGGGGCTGGTATTTGTGAATGCAACCCATTGAAAGCAAGCGCTGCAGCGCGTTGGGCCGTAACGGAGCCGTGCTCCGTGTGGGATACGGCTGTGGATGACTGGCAGAACCTTCTGTCCAGCTTTATTTCATTGTTCCAGATATACAAAATATGCCCTTTAGGTCTTTTCCTCCTATTCTTCCCCTTTGACAAGGAGAATTATGGATGGAGGTGCCAGCCTCAACTTTAAATTTCCTGTTGCTTGTTGATTTGTGGGATATTCGTGCAAGTGAAAAACACGGGGATTTGTGGAGCGTTTACACAGGGCTGAGCAGTGATTTTGGACATAAATCCATGTTACTTTTCATAGATGGGTGGCATCCATTCAGTCAGTTCTGTAGCTGGCTATGAAACATCCCTGAATCAAATCCTCACGTTCTCTTGATCCTTGTGGGCAGCTAAAATCTGAGATATCCCCCAAGGGGCTAAAGTAAAAACCTGGGTTCATCAAAAGGACTATGTTTTATTACCTGTATGTATATATTTATATGTATATATGAATGAATATATGTAGAGAGAGAGATATATATGAATGAATATATGTAGATATATATACAATGAAGTGAGGCACAAGCCAGCCAAGGCAAGTTGTGGGTTCATCTGCAAAACTTCTCGTTGGGATCCCGCCCAGCAGCGTTTCCCCGCTTGGTGCTGAGCACGCAGATCTCTAAGGTTGTGCAGTGAAATCTCTCAGGGAACTGATGTGGCTGTCAAAGAAAATCCTGCTTTAGTGTCTCGCGTGTCTTGTTGTAGCGGATCCGTTCCCCTGTCAGGCTGGTGTCACCCAGAGGGGATCAGTGGAAGGGGATCCCCAAAGTTGATATTGCTGCTGAATTTGTAATGTGAGACCATTACCCCAGCAAAAGAGGAAAGAAGTGTGTGAGCAGCTAAAAGGGAAAGATGCTTTGGTGGGAGTATTTTAGAAACCAAACAAACCTTAAAAATCCCCCAACTAAGTCCTTCTTCATAAGCAGCAGCTCAGGAGCAGCGTTCTTCTGCCTGACCCCACAGAGGAGAGGGGGCTGTTTTGGGCAGCTTGCAATGCAGAAGGGAGGGAGAGGAAAGACAACAAGCAAGGTCAACAAGTGCATGGTCAGGGAGGTACAACCCTCATCTGGGCTGTGGCAGCAGATGTTGGTGACCATGAAGGGACAAGATGTCCCCACCAGACCTGACCCCGGCACTGTCCGTGCCGCTGGAAGGGGCTGCGTGCCGGACGGACGTGCTGCTCCCCTTTGCATTCCCTTTTTATGCTTGCACCTTTTAGCCAGGGGTTCCCAGGCATTGCTCAATCTGTAACCTTCGTGTGCTTCCTGCGGAGCGCGCTCTTAAATTGTTTTTTATCAAAAAGGCCCAGAAATTTGATAGGGGAGATGAGAAGATGGGCACGAGCAGGGAGGATAATAAAGAAGAACTGTCACTTCCCAGGCTGCAGCTTTGTTGGCCTTCCTGCTTTCTGAGATAAAGACACAGCGACTGGTCTGGGTTCTGTATCAAAAAGCTGATTTGGCTGCTTGATTATATATGAAATATAGATTTAAAGCTTAACTTATGTTCCCAAAAGCGAATCAATCGCAGGGTAAAGCCTGACACATTTGTTATGATCACTAAAGAGCTTTGCTGGGCTTGTTGATGCTCATAGTGGCTGGAGGGGCTTTAAAAAGCTGTTTGCATCTAGTTTACTGAAATCTTACCTGTTCAGAATACATGATTGATTACTAACAGCTCAGGGTGGGAGCGTTTTTCTCTCTCTTATCCTTCTACCCCTGAGTTTCAGGAATCGCCTCCAAAGGAGGAGTTAAACCTCCTTTTACTGGGCAGAAAGGGAGAGGCAGAAAATATTGCAGAGCCCCTGTCCAGCCGGGCTGTGGTCTCGCCAAGTGCTTAAGTTCTTCTGCTGATGACCTGATTCAACCCATGGCTGGATGATTTGCTGGCTCTGCTGCTTTAGGGTTTGTTCCTGGAAAACAAAGTATATTAGACCTAGAGAAAAGCTGTCATAATGTGACTAAATGGTTTCTGGTACCCGTGCAAGCTCTTGTAGAATCGTGGAATGATTTGTGTTGAAGGGACCTTCCCAGCTCCCCCAGTGCCCCCCCTGCCATGAGCAGGGACATCTTCACCAGCTCAGGTTGCTCAGAGCCCCGTCCAGCCTGGCCTGGGATGTCTCCAGGGATGGTTCATCCACCACCTCTCTGGGTACCTGGGCCAGGCTCTCACCACCCTCAGGGCCAACAATCCCTTCCTCATGTCCAGCCTGAATCTCCCCTCCTTTAGTTCAAAACCATCACCCCTTGTCCTATCTCAACAGGCCCTGCTCAAATGTCTGTCCCCATCTTTCTTATCAGCCCCTTTGAAGGTCCCTCATAGAACAACCTGAGGCGTCTCTGTGGGTACTGAAGGAAGAAAAACACGTTTTGGGGCTGTGGATCTTTGCCACATTCCCCTCTCTCGCAGCACTGACAAGTGCGTGGCCAGCAGGCCGGTTCAGCAGTGCGGTTTTGCCGGGACGCGGCGGTTGGCGCCATCTTGCCTCGGCTGCCAGGCCTCGGGGGCCTGTCTTGTCACAAATGACACACGCGCACAAATAAAACCCTGGCAAATCTCTTTTCTGCAAGAGCCTCGCTGCTTCCAGGGGGAAGGAGTGCAAAGTAATTTGATGCCTTCATTATCTTCATAACATGAACCAATTTGTCAGCAAACTACTGTGTGGCCTGATTCCTGATTGCAGAGAAAACCAAGCTGGGAGAGAGGACTATTATTTGCAACTAGTCTAAGCATTATTCTTTTTCAGACGAATATAAATATACTGCGTAGAGCCGGCTCATTAGACGCTTATCCATTTGTATTTATGGTTTAATTAAATAACCGCACAGGAGGACTTTGATTTCTAATCACAACAACAATAATGGTTTTTTGCCTTCCTTATGGCGGTTTCTGAGGAAGGCTTTGTAGGCACCAGTGTGTTTATTGCCAGCATCCACCCCTTGGTGGAAAGAATGAGGTGAAATATTTTAACCCTCGTTGTACAGACGGAGGGGCTGAGGGATGAAGAGTTTCAGTGACCAGCCTCAGGATGCTGATTTCTTAAGACAAGGCTTAGTTTTCTGCCTGAAATGCTGGGCTGAGTGTGAGCAGCCGATTGCTCTTTGCTTCTCAAGAGATAGGAGGCTCCATGGGGAACTAAGAGCCACTTTCAACTCCCTTCTTGTTTTGTTATAAATTCCAGGCTTAACCCAGCTTTCCAGGCACCCTGAATCCGGTTTTATTTTTGCAGATATGGGGAAGATCTACCTGCTATTTGTTTGATTTTAACCTGGAGCGGAAGGATGCGATGTACCGGGGATGATCCCTCCAAACCAGTTCAAGCTCGGGCGATGCAGGACACGGCAGGAGCTCCTGGGACCTCAGGTGTGAGGTGGGTTATAAACCATCAGAAAAGCTGCAGCCGAGCTCAGTAAAGCCTCTGCGCAGATTGCCCTGATGCTGGTATTACTTTCTGTTCTCGTATTGCCTTCAGACATACCAAACCCTGTAGGGCTTGCCACCCTGTGTTTTCCATAAAAACAATTCCACAGAAGATCTGTGCTTTGAGCTTTTGATGGGAGGAAAGTCGGTGTCCTGGCTCTGGAGTGGAGACCAGGTGAATGTAAAGCTACTTCAATTGTAAAGGTTGGCTTCCTGTATCTTCACTTCTTGCATTAGCTGAGGTCTCAAGCTGGGACACAGGACCACCGAAGGGCTATGAGATCTGCTCACATATACATCTTCAGGGACGCTTTGATTTTAAGGCTGAATTTTCTCTCTGAAAAGCCAGGGGAAGTCTAAAGGAGCTGCCTGTTGCTTGGAGAATAGAGAGGAACAGCGCTTTGACATTATATTTTTGTTATTCCTAATCCCTATGGTAGCTGGTGTTTTTGTTTTATTTTTTTTTCAGTCTCTTCCATGTTTAATGTGGTCCCTTAAATTGCTTAAGCTTCTTTTCCTTTTCTTTAACTCAGTTAAATCAGATTCCCCCGTACCCTCAAATACAAAATACACGGCGCTTTTCTCTAAAGCATCGTTTATGCAAATAACTCCCTCTCTGCATTCCTGTGCTGGAGTCAAGCACCGCGTATCTGATTGGGCTCTTAATGACTTTTGGGAATCATTTAAATATCTAGCTGACGAGCCCAGTTAATAACCAAAGCGGCAGCTCCTGAGCAGGGGCGACTCACGGAGGAAGCAGAACGCTGCTGGTTGTTCTGAGCCCCGCTCCTGCCCCTTTGCAGCGGCGCAGCCTCCCAAGGCTCGGCCTTATCAGATATTCCCAGGCGCCGTGCGTCTTTGCTCCCTCGCTCCCACTCGCACGTTGGGGTGGCGCGACCTGCCAGCTCGGGTCCTGAACATCTGTCGCCTGCGCGTTCCCGTCGCGGGGAGGTCGCTGGAGCTTGCAGATTGAGCAGTTTCAGGGCAAATTTAGTGTGTGAATTGCAGATTGATTGATTGATTGATTTATTGGAGAGAGGGGAGGCGAAGCCCTTAAATGTTGCACTGGAGATAACGCTTGGGAGACAACTGTCTGTCCTTCTGCGTGCTTCAGTGTGCCCTGATGCTGTTATGCTCTCTGAACAGAGAAGAGTGAATAATTGGGATTTGCTTTTGGGATTGTTAATCTAATTCAGGGCGTCTCTTTCCAAATGAGTGTTACTCTATTCTGATGTTCATCCCAATTTTTTAGGTGTTTTCAGGCCATTTCACCTCATGCCTCCTGAAGTTTTGTTTAGTTTCTAGAATAAGCTCTTTTCTTAAATGCTCTGTTCTAGAGACTCGTGGATTGTCACATGCTGTTATTGCTGGCTGTGCTGCAGCCGGACAAAACTCCGCTTTGGTAATGGAGAAATAATAATTACTGTGCGTTTTCCCCTTCTCTTGTGCCCCAGGATTACTCTCCTGAGCTGTAACGTGGTGGCAGGACTACCTTTGGCATCCCTGCGTTCGCTTTTGTGCCCTGAATGGCAGAATTCACAGAGACACGCTGCTCCTCTGATTTATGAATTGAGATATCTTCCATGAGAGAGAATGAGTGCCCGGGGGAGGAGAGCAGGGCTTTGATCTCGCTGTGCTTTTGAAATATGACTGTAAAATCAGAATTAGATTGTAATCTCTTTGGGGCAGGGACATCTTTATTTGCCCTGTATGCCTGACATGCTTTGGGTGCCATGTTATCAACCGCAGAGGTTGAGTAATGAGCTGTGCTCACCAACTGTATCTATTGACCCTGCGAAGTTGAGAGGCTGTTCTCTAATAATCCTATAAACTATATTTTGATTTCTCTCCCCTGCTCCTCATCTCTGTAGTAACTGGACTTTGCTGGGCATTTCCCAGGCTGTCCTCACAGAGAGATTCTGGTTTGCCATAAGGGAACATTATTGCAGGAAACGGACCTGAGCATCTGTCGGTTTAGGTGTATTCTTATAAAGAAGAACAATTCTCGCAAGCTCCTGAGAGCCCCTTTGCAACAAAGCCTCAGTTTTTAAAAGGGATCTGTGACTTTGCTTGGCAAATCCCTGACTTTTTCTTTTTGCCTGTGAATGGCCTGCCGTAAATCAAAGGTTTTCAGTGGGAGAGACACAGCTGAAGATCCTGTCCATGTCCCTCCAGAACTGCTCTTTCCTTAGCTCTAAAAGCAACACCGTGCATAGGGATGCACCAGGATTTTGTTGTCACCGCTACTAAAAAAACCTGGTTTAATTCACAATCATTGTAATTGAGTGGAGAACTTGCGTTATCCTTGCAGAGCAAGAGGAAGGAAAGGCTACTCAAGGTGCGATTGCTGTGATTCCTAAACGAGTCACGGCTTTTGATGGTGAAAGAGCTGTGGATGTCCTCCTGAACTGTGTACATAGCTCTGCTTTTTAAGGCGAAAGATGGGGTTTTGTCTGTTGTGCACCTGGTGGGTCAGGCTTGAGGGCAGGAGCTTCCATAGTCTGGACAGTTGGGGTTGGGTGGCTTTGGATAGAGGGCTGCCCCGCTCTGCTTTCCTAGGAGTAACTTGTTATTCAGAGAGGCAGAAAATATGCTGCTTTTAGTTTTGAGACCCACCAAGCCCTGAGTTAAAGCTGAAATACACTTAGATGGTGTCTCCAGCTCAGTCACCCATGGGTGCTTTGATCTGAAATGGCACATGTTGTGTCTCATTTCACGTGAGCCCCTGAGCTGGCTCCTCAAACACTCACCAAATTGTCTTGGTTCTCCAGCTACAAAGATTCATTAATTTCTCGCCTCCCCAGCCAGGAAGACAAAGGCAAAAGGACTCATTAAAGGGAGGGGGAAGAGCTCAAAAGGAGACTTTGCTGGCAGGTGACTATGGTGAATCTTACAGCCCCGTTCAGCACATCAGTGTCTCCAGAGCAGCTGATGGAATATGTGAAATGCAGCAAGTCCTCGGGCTATTGTGTAACTTGGGGGATGCCTGCAGCCGCTCTTCGTAATTAATCATTTAAGCAACAGTAAAATCAAGTGACTTTACTGACAGTACCCAAACTGCTGACCTCAATGCATTTTAAAAGTTCGCTGGATACTGAACCTTGAATGACCTGTGGATGGATCTGGAATAATAATTTTCATAATCCTCAAGTCATTATCTTAAGAGGGAACGTATTGTTCTCCTAATTAAGTCCGTCCACACGCTGTGCATCTTCCCATGCAGATGCTCTGTGCATAAACTAATTAAAAGAAGTATACAGCCACAAGGACTTAAACTGTCTTTTATGCAATCTCTTTAAATTATAAAGAGTCTTCCTCCTCCCCCCTCACACACAACAGTCTAACAAGGGATTCGGCACCGTATTCAGCAAGGAAAACCACTGAGCATTTTTGGGTCAGAATCCGGAATTCCCCTAGATTTAGTAAAAAGCCTGCCTTGTATGGCATTTTTGTGAAGGCCCTGGATGTGTAGAAGACCCTAATTAAGAGTGAGTTATGATCATTTAATAGGAGACAGTCCCCGGCTTGAAGAGCTTGCAGTCTAAACAGGCAACACAGCCAAAATCTGAAGGAGGGGGTTTTGCAGTTGAACAGCTCAGCCATTGAGCAGTTGAATGACTTTTGCAAGGTCGTACATGCAGAGCTGGGAACTGGAGGCAGAGCTGCTCCAGCACCGCAAGCACCCGCATCTTCCCCCTTCAGCATTAGACCCAAAGAACATACCATATAGAAACCCATGTGATGCACCAGCACTAAAGGACAGTTTCCCAGTGAAGCTGACTGGTGTTTTATTAGCTGGGAAATGTCTGGGAGGCCGCTTGGCCGCTTTGGATAGCGGTTTCACGTTCTCAGGTGTGATGGAAAGTAAAGCAGGTGGAAGGACATCATCCATGTCCTGCTTGGAACCATTGCTGACGTTGCTTTTGGCTTCTGCTCTGCAGCAGAGGAGGGGTGGAAGCTCTGGATGTGTCGTGCTTACTGTTTCCACTCCCCTTGTAGGATGTGTGTCTGGTGTCTGCACATCTGCGCAAGCACTGTGACTTTACTGCTTGCTCTCCTCCTGTAAAAAATGAACAACAACTTCAGTACGTTGTCTAATCGTGGTCTCCACGGGTGCGGGAAGGGGTGTCTGTGTGTGCTAACATGCTGTAATAAATTAAAGGGTTGCCTAAATCAGTGGGTATGCCAGCAAATTAACTTGGGTTTTTCTCTTGCTCCTTTCTTGGCTATTGGGCGTTATGAAACCCCTGGGGCCTCTAAGTTGGAGCAACAACCCAGTCAGCCAATCTAAGTGTAATGATGGAGCATCTCAGTGTTTTCACTGGTCTTGGATGGTCTTCAGTGGGTTTGGTGGTAGAGAGATTGGCATTTGCAAATCTCACGTGCGTGACCGTGGGCCTGGTCTGCACGAAGGCCGTGAGCAACAGGTCGTAGCAAACAGGACAGCCAGCGAAGGAACGGTCTGAGAGTGGCCTGACCCGAGCAAACTGCCCAGACAAGGAAGCTGGTGTTTGCACTGAGGTGAGTGAGGACAATGCAGCCGAGCTCACCCAAGAGAGAGGACACACAAGTGATTGTGCACAATTCGGCTGCTCTGAACCTGGTGCAGTAGTATCAGGTGGTTGATGAAGATGGGCTGCATAGCGCACAGCCCTGCAGAAGCCCTTTTAAGAATAAATAGCCATTAATTGGTGCTTGCGGCTTCTGAACAAGCGATACCTGCAATTATTGAGAAAATGGAGGTGCAGCCTTCAGGAATAGTCCATCAGTGTGGGTGAATGCCATCGCCGATGGGGACTAGCTCAGGGGGCAATGGCAACCAAAGCCTCAACAGCCCTGGCGTGGCTGGGTAGGAATTCTCACACACGTTTTGGGAAAGCACAAGGATTCCCTTGCCCTCTTTTGTAGCAGGTGTTTATACGTGCAAAGTGGAAGATGACATTTCCTTAGGCTGGTCTCGATGACTGTCTTATTCTTTGCCAGTGGCAGGTTTCCTGGTGGCATCCCAACCAACGAGCAGTCATTGGAAAAGGAGGGTGAAGAAGAGCTCAGCTCTGTCCAGGAGGCCCCTGCAACACGGGATCAGAACCGGAGCAAACAGCCCGTTCTCTTATCTGATGTAGCCCGGAGAGCAGACAGATAGAACTGCAGCAATCAGTATGATGGGAATGTGGTGGGTGGACTCTACCAAGAGAAAAGACACCCTCCCCTCCATGGATGAACCTTCATCTGTTTCCCCCCTCTCCGGTCCTCATTCCGGTAAGAGGGAGGATCTTTTCCCCATCCAGCAATGAGATGAAAGAGTGCCCCCCATTTGACACTTCATGAGTTGGCTGAACCCTACAAAATGATCTTCATAAAATCCTGATTCCAAAGCATCAAAGCCTTTTCCTGACTGGTAAAAACCCTAAAAATTCCTGGAAGAACTGCCAAAGGGCAACGGGGCTGATTCTGTCAACTGCCTTTGGTTAGAGCTGGGTTTGGTTATTTATGAGGGCCGGGGGAGGCAAGAACTTTCCAGATGGGCGGCTGAACCAAATATAACATTGATAAAAATCAATGCAGTTATGTGAAGAGGAAAGAATGCCTGCGCTGAAGGGCTGCGTGAGGCACACGCTGCTCTGTGCTGAAACGTCCCTCAGCACCTCCTTTGAGTCTGCGGAGAAGTGGCCTTTGCTGGGGCGATCCTGGATGGGTTTAATGGTACCTACCTAATAAGACTATGCACTGATTGACGGAGTAAGTGAGGAGTAAATACTTCATGCTACTAAAAAGGTCATCAGGAGAGTCATCTTCCAAGTGCAATGAGACGTCATCCCACCCCATTGAGACCGTAACACAGCTGGTCTCTCAACCCATGTAAGAAGCCAACAATGGTTTAACAGCGTGACTTTTGTCTCCCCAGAAAGGTTGCAGTGTCCAGATCATGTTGGGACTCTAGAGCAGCAGATGTGTCTCTCGTCGAGTTGTGACTCGGACAGAATTGATGTGTGGGGGATCAAGACTGGGACACAAGGTGCCAAATGGGTGTAGTTGAAGGACAAGGTGTAAAGATGAACATTTCCCATCTGAAAAGTCTCAAGAACTTTGCTGCTGTGATATGATGGTGTAAAGGAACTGAGTGAGCAGGGGGATGACCTTCAGCATCATCTGGGTTCCTAAATCAGCCTGAAGTATTAATTGTGATCACCTAGAGCCCCTGTTGGTGCATGTGGCGCTGCAGAATTGTGAGTCAGAGCGGAAACCTCTGTCCCTTCTCCAAAAGCATCGCAGTCTAGGCGCACAAGGGAAGAGAGAGCGTAAGAAAGGTGGAACATATGGAATCGGGACTGATCATTAGATCTTTGTATGCATCCAAGAACAGAGGAGGATGCAGTAATTCCCTCAAGAAGGAAGCTTGCTTGCCATCCACTTTGTGAGGAAGCGTGCCGAGTGGCTGGTGCCAAGTGGGAAGATGGCTGCGAGTCAGGACTGTGGGAGAGCCGAAGTATCTGGTGAGGAAGGAAATCTGCTGGAGAGAGGCTTGGAGTTGATGATTTCAAACTGCCTCGGGCTGAGTGAACCCTTGGGTTTTCTGTGCTAGTGAGGTTTTGGATGCATGCATGAGTTGTTAATAGCCATGCAATTAGCCAGCCCAATAGCATCATCTTTCTAGCACTGATCTTTATTTTTGGTGATATTCTTTGGTAGAAAACCTCTGGTACTGTCATGGAAAGGGTATGCAAAGAATAGGCAAAAAACTGTCCTTTGAGCAATTCCTTTTTCCACTGAGTCCTTTTGTACTTCTTTCAGTCTGGTATTCACAGAATCATTGGATCATTCTGGTTGGAAGAGACTCTTAAGATCATCGAGTCCAACCATAACCTAAATCTAGCACTAACCCATGTCCCTGACACCCTCATCTATACACTTTCTAAAACCCCTCCAGGGATGGTGACTCCAGCACTGCCCTGGGCAGCCTGGTCCAATGCCCCACAGCCCTTTGGGGAAGAAATTGTTCCCCAGATCCAACCTCAACCTCCCCTGGCGCAACCTGAGGCTGTTTCCTCTTGTCCTGTCACTTGCTACTTGGGAGAAGAGACCAACTGGTGTTCGCACTTCTTGGCCTCACCTGTTGACCAGTATGTGTTTGTGCTGTTAAAAAGGTGGTGGGCTCGGCCTCCTGAGGTTGCTGCTCATCACTGTGCAGTGAATTCCAGCTCTCTAGGTAAGTCTAATGAAACTGGGAAGGGGTGGGGGAATTAGTCCCATCTTATCCAACAGACAGAGACTTATTCAGTTGGGTTTCTTTTCTAGGTCAGGTTTTGCATCCGAGTTGCCGTTCACGGGGCTGCGGCCTCATTGGGAGCCCAGTCATTGGGCAGGGGGGATGCTCGGTCCTCTCTCTGCTTCTTACCCACAGACAGACCCTTCAGCGATTTGGCAAGAGACGCCAGGCTGGAGGTGAGTGATTTGTTTGTTAGTGAGACGACGGGATCCTTGTCTCTTGTTAAAGGCACACGAGATAAGAGATGCCATTGATGTCTCAGGGTGTTCTTATCACAGGCCTTGGTCTGAAATGACACTTCATCCACACTTTCTCTCCAGCTTATTGATGAAAACTGGGAATTTTCTCCTGCTGTCTCCAGTCTCTGGGAAGCCCCCAGACAAAAGAATTCTTCAGACACATCATTTCCTTTTGTGAATCAAACTCTAACCCCTTAATGTTCCGCAAACAATTTGTTCCAAAGGGGCTGTGTTGGATGTGATCGTAATTACATTTGGTTTTTAATAATCATAAACACTCTTGTTTTCTAAGAACCAGCAAAACTGATTTCCAAATCATTTAATTTGAATGGCATGTTTTGTGTTTGTGTAGCATCTTCTCCCCCATAAGCACTTCTGAAGAAAAACAAACAATGTATTAAATAAAAAAGAGGCAAGTGCGGGAGGGAAGAAAAACCTTGGAGAACTTTAAAAGACTCTAAACCTGAAAAGGGAGGGTGGGATCAGCTAATTTGTCCCTCTTTTGTGTGGTTTATTAAGCCTTTTGTTCTGGAACGCATGGGTTCAGTGGGAAAGCGGTTTTTGATATATAATGTATTTACTTTTGCTAATTAATTAAAGCAGTATTCATATGAAAATGCCGACTGATAATGGCTTTCACAGCAACAACTGTGTTTTTTAAAGTAGCAACTTTTAATTACAAATTGACTGGCAGAAATATATAAACCCAAATATTGTTCCACTGATTTCCTTTTAACTGTGTTACTCTTGCTTGATTTATCGGATTAGGGCTTTTCACACATAGTGCGTACAAGATATTGTTTTTAATGAGAAATTAAAAGATTACCAACAATACCCATAAACCATTAAAAACACAAACTCTAGATGAATGGTAATTAGACAGAGTGATTTGAGGCTGATAAATTGAAAGCAATTAATGTATTTGTTTGGGATTCTGGAGATAGCTCTGGGTGTTCCAGAAAGCACTGAAGGGTTCAGGTTTGGCGCGGGGTTGTGTGTGGAGATTCCTGCACCACTTCGAGTATCCGGGGTACAAGGAGAGCACCAGTGGAGAAGATGCTGATGGGGCTCTGCTGAGATTTGAGGAGGGGGAGAAGCGCCAAGATGCACCACGGGGGTTTTGGGGAGGGCTAGAAGGGTATATCAAAGCAGAGCTTCCTTGGAACAGACCTCTTCTGTGCTTCGCTCTGATTTGGGACATAGCGTGACATAGCTGTATCCAAACAAGCGTGGTCAGCAGGACAAGGGCAGTGATCCTTCCCCTGTGCTCTGCATTGGGGAGGCCACACCTGGAGTATTGTGTTCAGTTCTGGGCCCCTCAGGTCAGGAAAGAGGTTGAAGTGCTGGAGCGGGTCCAGAGAAGAGCAACAAGACTGGGGAAGGGACTTGAGCACAAGTCCTATGGGGAGAGGCTGAGGGAGCTGGGCTTGTTCAGTCTGGAGCAGAGGAGGCTTAGAGCTGAGCTCAGCACTCTCTAGAACGACCTGAAGGGCAGTTCTAGCCAGGGGGGATTGGGCTCTTCTCCCAGGCACTCAGCAATAGGACAAGGGAGCATGGGCTTCAACTCTGCCGGGGGAAATTTAGACTGGAGATTAGAAAGAAATTCTTTACGGAGAGAGTGGTCAGCATTGGAATGGCTGCCCAGGGAGGTGCTGGACTCACCGGCCCTGGAGGTTTTGGAACTGAGATTGGCCATGGCACTTAGTGCCGTGATCTAGTGAACGGGCTGGAGTTGGACCGAGGGTTGGACTTGGTGATCTCTGAGGTCTTTTCCAACCCAGTCGATTCTGTGATTCTGTAAGGGCAAACTTGAACACATAAGAGGGAGAAAAGTGCTGAGGAGAAGGGAAGTTTTCTCATCCGCTCTGTGGTTTATGAGGATTGCGTCTTCTGCTCAACTCGAGCAGTCCCGAGTCAACCAGCCGGCGTGAGATGCTCTCTTCGGGGACACAAGAAGGTTGTGTTTGCTAATGGTGGCTCGTAACCCCAGCAAGAGCATCCTGTTTCTATTCTTTCTCTTATTCTTGGCAAAGCCGATGTTTTGGGATTTATTTCAGCAAAAGGAAGTGCTCTCGGGTGGTGATGCCTTTTGATATTGTGTTCCTTGTGCTTGGGTCTAGAACAGAGCTCACCATGATTTCCCATCTCGGGAGGATTTCGTAGGATAAGAAAAATAGCCAAAATCAAGTAATCTTATGAATCAGGCTAGAAACGTCTTTTTTTCAAAAAATCTTAAAAC
The DNA here is from genome assembly GCF_037038585.1 of Patagioenas fasciata. Classification (NCBI taxonomy): domain Eukaryota; kingdom Metazoa; phylum Chordata; class Aves; order Columbiformes; family Columbidae; genus Patagioenas; species Patagioenas fasciata. The sequence goes on along the minus strand of NC_092529.1, from coordinate 2,559,809 downwards.
AAAGTAGCTCTCCCCACCCCAAAACCTAAAGCCCCAGGCGACATACGATCTGAACAATTGCAACATCTCATTTCAATTTGTACTATTTTTATTTTCAAGTCTCGTCCAAATGTAAATCAGAATGTTGAAATGAAAAGTCATGGCGACCAAAAACCTGAAGTGTTTTCCCCAAGTCAGGAGTATCTGTCACAATCAGCCCTTTCTTACACACAACGTTTTGCTGGTGATAATTTGCTGGTTTGGGTGGGGGGTATTTTTCATTTAAAAAGATTATTGCTGTGGAATTCTGCAAGTGGAACTCCCTTCTCCACCATCAGCTTATCTCTCTATTCCAATTCCTCCTTTAGGTGTATTTCTTCCACGAGGCTTTTCAGTGCCCATCTGCTGTAGAAAGAAATGCATTATTTAACAAGACAAGAATAGGAGAACCGTGCTTTCCCCCCACATTTAACCATCACCTTGGTGTCTTGCTTGGGGAACCAGCTTTTCGAAGGAGCTGGAGCTCTTGGAAGCACTTTGAGCGGATGCTGGTGGATCCCCAGTTCTTTTGAAAACCTGCTCATCTGCCCCTCCACTCTGCCCTGGGGAGACCACACCTGGAATATTGTGTCCAGTTGTGGCCCCTCAGTTCCAGAAGGACAGGGAACTGCTGGAGAGAGTCCAGCGCAGAGCAACAAAGATGATTAAGGGAGTGGAGCATCTCCCGTGTGAGGAAAGGCTGAGGGAGCTGGGGCTCTGGAGCTGGAGAAGAGGAGACTGAGGGGTGACCTCATTCATGTTTGCAGATATAGAAAGGGTGAGTGTCAGGAGGATGGAGCCAGGCTCTTCTCGGTGACACCAATGATAGGACAAGGGGCAATGGGTTCAAACTGGAACACAAGAGGTTCCACTTAAATTTGAGAAGAAACTTCTTTCCGGTGAGGTGCCAGAGCCTGGCCCAGGCTGCCCAGGGAGGTTGTGGAGTCTCCTTCTCTGCAGCCATTCAAACCCGCCTGGACCCCTTCCTGTGGAACCTCAGCTGGGTGTTCCTGCTCCATGGGGGGATTGCACTGGATGAGCTTTCCAGGTCCCTTCCAACCCCTGACATTCTGGGATTCTGTGATTCCTAGCAGAAATTCTGAAACTGAACCAGATTTTATCAAGTCTTTGCCCTGAAAAAAATATGTTCTCTATGGAAACTGTGGCTTGTTGAATTTAAAGCCCAATTCTTTCACTTGTTGAGTGTTTCCCAGGCACGCTGAAGCTTCAGAGCACCTGCAAGACTTAAATTTGCAGGAGCAGGAGCCCTGTCTGCTGTCCCTGCGGCTCCATCCCAGCGCTGTGACCCTCATGGGGTGATTTCTTGTGGCCTCTCCTCCATCCTACTGGAGTTACTGGTGGCTGCAGGGAACAGTAGGTGTGTTAGCAAAGAGGGTCTTGCTAGGGAATATTTGCTGAGTTGTTGCCACCACTGTGAAGTAGCATCTTTGGCATTTCATAAAGTATTTTTTCATTCTTTGCACGCCAGTTCAACCATCAAATTAGCAAATAAGGTTCTTGGATGAGCCACCTGGGAGCTATTGCAAAAGCTGGACGCTAGTAAAAGCCAGTTGCATGTAGCGAAAGGGAAAAGACCAATAAGGAAACGATAACAGAAAAGCTCTATTAAAAAGGCATATGGATACAATGTTGCAGGCCTAGTTAATGAACCTGTTCTATTCAGTAGTGCAGTAAAATCCAAAGTAATTGCAAATGAAACTTAATGCCTTGTAAAAGAGTTCAGCTTCTTTCTTCCGTAGCTACGGCTTTTTGAAATAAAGGCTGGATCCAGCAGGAGGGGTGTGTGTGCTGCTCGGCTTCGGTTGCCTTTTGGGAAACGTCTGATCAGCTGTGGACAGTGTTAAGGTTGGTTGAAATATTCCGGCTTTTCTGGCCGGCCCGGCCTTCTGCAGGAGGACGTGGAACATGGGGAATTTGACCTCGACCCTGTGCGTGTGGGATCCTGCGCGCTCTGCTCTTCCCTGCGGGCATAGGAGTCGCTTCAGACTGGTCTGACCGGGAGCTGCTGCGGTGACGGTTACTTTTTCCCCTTATTCTCAAATCCCCGTGTTTCGCCATCGTTCTGGTTGGACTGGTGGGCTCAAGAATCCTCCTCGCTTCACCTGTGTGCGAATTCCTCCCAGGCTTTGGACCAAGGCTTTTCCTGACTTTTTACAACATGTGATTCCCACCTGCTTCAAGCAAACCCCATTTATTTGGGGAAAATAGATTCATGATTTTACACTCTATTGCAGATCTTGGACAGTAATAGTTTCTTTGAGTTGTAGGACTAAATCCTGGTTGCCTTTACACAGCTCTCAAGTCAAACTTTCTATATGTGAATTAAAAAATATGTAGGAGGAGGAGATTTGAAGCATTGGAATTTTCCGGTGAGGATAGTGATGTTTTTTGGTTGTTTAATGCCTGGTCTTTGGGAATTAAATAACTGCTTGAGAATTTTAGCTTTGTTTCAAAGGCATATTTCTAGTCCTTGTGTTCGTGTGAACTCCACCTCTCCCATGTAATCTGGAGGTGTGAGTTGGTTATGCCTGAAAGACTCAGAATCCAGAAAGCAGAGGAAAAAGAACCCAAAGCTGATTGTTATTGAAAACAAACACCACCTGCCTCCTCCCCAAACTGATGGTATTTGAATTCCTGGGTTTGCGTTGCTGATTTGGGGCCAAGGGAACTGAAGGCAGGTAGAAGCTTGACTTGCATTAGATCAGAAGCAGGAACCCAGCAGTTTGCTTGAAAATAGCCTGAGCCTGGTGAGCAAAGCCCTGCAAAATGGTGTGAGCAAGGACAGAGGAATGTTGGAGAGGGAAATACCAGCCCTTTGAGAAAATCCTTCCTGCTTCCACCCCTAAAACCTCATTTTTCAGGAGAGAAGTATCAGTTCTGCAAAGGGCGATATCCCCTCCTCCTGCTCTACTAATCAGGTTTTCATTTAATTTGCAATGCTTCGTTTCCCCACGTGAATTGACTACGGTTGGTAGATAAAGCTGCGAATGGCTCTTTTAAGTTCAAATCATGGTTCTCGCTGTACATTCCTCGGCCAGAAATGTGCGGCGTCCTCTTTTCCTGGCATGTGCTGGCAGAAGCCATGGGTTGCCCTGTGAGAAATAGCCCCTGCTTGCTTTATTGCTTCTTTCCTTCCTCTGATGGCGTGAGTACTGTCAGCCTGCGAACCGACAGCGTCTCCGTTTCAGCTGTTAATCTGCCCCTTGCATTGTTTGACCGAGCTATAAGGTTTATGACAATAAAGGGGCAAATTTCTGAGATTCTAATGGGATTTTTCTAGAGGAAGTTGCTTCCCCCCTCTCCCTCTCGAGAGGAGGCAACCTCCTGCAAACAGGCTTTTCTGACAGCGTTAGGGCTGGCGTCCTTTATGAGCTTCCTGTGGAACCGTGGGTTTGACTTGGCTTCTCTCGAGGTTCTTGCTGAAAACGGTCCAGCGCTTTATCCTCGCGTCCGCCCACGCACGCGAATTCCTCGGTGTCACCAGTTGGTCGAGATCCATGCGAGCCGTGGCACCTCTCCATCCTCACCCCTCCGGCCACCCCTGCGGAAGAACGCGCGGCGTTGGAAACGGAGGCGAACGCAAATACAGGCGCGGTGGGGATCCTTGGCGATGTGGAACTGGGAGATGAGGGCAGCAAAGACATGGTCCATGGAAGGGTGCGAAGGCTTCTCAATAGCGAAACGTGCCCTTAAAGGTGGGTGTGAAGACTGCTAAAGTCAACGTAGAGATGTGTATTGATTTTGGTGGACTCTGGATCAGTCCCTTCAAAAGCAACAAGGAATATGGTCCTAATCAGATGGTACAATTGTGGCTAATTGTTCATTTATTGGTAGTTGGATACTATGCAGCTAAAAATATGATTGAGCATCTGTGCAGGGCCCAAAATAAGACCTCAGGTCTTTGTGAAGTGGATAGATCCTGTACTTGGGAGGGTGTTACAGCGGAGGCCAGTGGATGTTTTGTGCTTTGGAAAGCTAAATGAGGACACTATGTATTTTCAAACCCCTTTCCAGCTGTAGGTGTTGAATGCTCGAAAGGCTGTTTCTGAAGGAATTTTAGATTGCCTCCGCTTCCATATCAAAACTGGATTTTGCAGGGTGTTACGTTCCTTCGGCTTTTGGGGCTACACACATCAAGGGCTTTAGGAAGATCACTAGGAAATAGAAAAAAGAAAAGATATTTATATCAATGATATGAACATTTGAGGCCAACCAGCGATGTCACGACTGGATCTTGATTTGAGCTCTGAAACACCAGCAAATGTGGGCTTACGTGATCCCAACACCGGGGTTGTCTAAACATGGAAATCGCTCAGAGTTCAAGTCAGCAAAAATGTACCTAAAGGCACCGAATAAATGCAGCGGTCATGGGTGGCTCATGTTCCCACCCAGGAGCTCTGGTATTCTCCGTATATAACCATTATCATCTAAAATACCACCTGTCCCATTGCTGCCTGGATTTGGTCTCCTCACCTGTGGATTAGACGTAAGGAATATAAAACAAAATACATGCACAAAACCCTTGTGTTTCCTTTGCAAAATCAGACTGTGCACGTAGCTAATTCTTTTCATATTAATCTACGCTTACAACCCGATAACAAGCTAGAGCTTTCTTCTAACCAGGCTTGATTCAATTTGGAAGGCTCCTTCCCAACAGGAGAACCCTTTCTGCTTTCATGCAGTAAACATGATTTTGTGCTTTCTGTATTTCCCTTATTTTTTTATTTTTATTTCGGGAATTCTTTTACTTATTACTATTATTGCGAATAAGCTAGTTTAAATCAATTTCAACAGCTGGAATTAATTTTCCTGTTACTGACTCTTCACTTGGGCCTGTCAGAGAGCAGGAGGCTTTCTATTAGCATAAACATAACTGAAAGCTCTGGAATTTGCATTAATGTACTTTTAACAAGTTGACAGGCTTTTGGCACACGCTCCTGAGATCTGAGAAGCGAAGGAAAAAAAGACTGTATTATACCTTACACTGGCTGGATTGTAAGAAGCTGTCAGGTAAAACCTCAGGTTTCTTTTCCCACTACAAAACTACGGGACAAAATATCCACTCATATAAGCAGGTGCATATATCTGGTAGTTTGGCAAAGTCCTTGCTGCTTGCCTCCGAGGGGCTGAAAGAGCACGATGCTCGCACCTCGAGAGCAGGATGGTTTATGGTTATTTAATGGCTGTGGAACTCTCACAAGGGCTGGAGGTGCTGAGCTGCGAAATCTTTTACGCAGTTTTTAAAGGGTCTCAGGAAACGTGTAGTTCAGTGACAGGGCTGCGGGCCCTTTGGAAAGCGATCCAGACTCTGCTGAGTAAGTGAGAAAGCGCATCGAATAAAGAGCTGGTTCGGCAAGGTCCTTGTTACCGTGAGGCAGGAATTCAAGAGGGCTCAGCGGGGCGGTTTTGCCAGCAGGTGACAAAATTATAGGTCAAAACCCAACAACAGAGGTGATGGTTTTATGCACCTCAGTTTAAGCCAAATAATTAAAGGGAGGGTCTTTCCATTTGCTTCCAGCTTCTAAGTGGCAAGTGAATTGTGGTTGAGCCTGGCCGTCATTAGCCACAGGACCAGAACCCCATTTGCAGATAAACAGCAGCTGATGTTCCCACCAAGTGACGTGGCTGTAGCAGCAAGGCCTTGAAGGAGGATGATTATTTGCAACGCTGGTGTCGGTGACGTTTGGCTGAACTCTGCTGGCTTTGCAGTCAGTGTGTAGAAGTAGCTGGGCTACTGTTGGGTCGGTGTGGGCAACCACCGGGCTCGTCTGTGTGAATGGGCTCTGCCATGGCTGGAGGTGTCAGCTGAGCCCTGGAGGCATCGGCTGTGCGGGCAGCAGGTGTTGGGTAGCGCTGGGTCCTTCAGCCATGTAGATGTTATGCCTGTCTATCAGTGGGGAGTGTTTGCAGAATAATACAATGTGTTTTCACATACAGGATAAAGACGTTGCAGTATTTGCAAAAAAAAGTACAAGCCAGCATCACATTTGTATGTGTACTTACATGTTTCCAGTTATACTAGGGAAGGAGGCAGGAGAAAGTGCTTGGCTTGCAGATCTGACTCATGTCAATTGCCATGGGAATAAAAAGAATACAGAGAACTGAGGGAATCCTTTAAACGTACAGGATTTTTAAAAATTGACTTCTTCTTTGACTGTTTATTTAGGCCCTACTTTAAGATAAAAATGTGTGCTTAGCCAGCTCCTCCTGCTGGATCTGGAGCAACTCTTGAAGCTTATTTCCATGGAGATATTGCTGATCCTGGCCCCAGAACAGAGGAGGAGGCCTGGGCTGCGCTCAGTGGCACGGGACGGGCTCTGTGGCCGGGGGCTCACGCGGCCCCGTCGCTGTTTGGCAGATAGGCCTGGCTTTGTGCTCACATGGAGAGCGGTTTGGCAAGGCTGCCGTGTTCCCCTGCTCCCGGCTTTATTTCCTGGGCTTGCCTCTTGAGTTTGGAGAGGCCAAAATGGTACCACTTTGGTCTAGAAACAATGACTCGATCTGGCCGTCACGGGAGCGATGTGGCGCTGCTTACGGTCAGTCGTATGGGAACAGTCTCACTGCTGGGAAGAGTCACTGAGAGGTCTGCTAGTTAATTAGCAGGGGGATTGTAAATAGCTAAAACCTGACTGAATTCCTCTGTCAGCTCGGGACAGGATCCTCCTGCCACTCCTCTTCCTGCCTCTTTGCTCTTCGACTACCATCAGTTATTCTGGAGATCACTTTTCCTCTAGCGGCTGCTGTTCCAGTCACTACTGTGAAACTCGCTGTGGTTGTTCTTCGTACCCTGGAGGAAAAGGAGCAACTCGGTGCTGTGGCAGAGCAGGGTCCCCCAGTCCCCTTCACGTGCTTTGTCGTTTTCCCTTACCGAGGGACACAGGCTGAGAGCAGCGGCTGCTTGGCTCGGATGCTGCTCTCCTCTGTTGCTTTGGAAGGCACTTGAGGTCCATCTGCCCAGCTGTGGCTGAACTGCAGAATTTTTCCTGAGCCGATCTGCCTGTAGACGTCTGTCTGCATGGAGCTCGCTGCAGGTTCCTCGTCCACCCAACAGCCACGCGTTCGTGCACAGCCCGTGCCAGATGGGATGATTGAGGTGCCTTGGTGGTGGTCTTGAGTTGCAGTCACTGCCCAGTGCACAGGGACAAATCAGTGGAGTGGGGAACAGGACTCTTCTTCACTCAAACCTCCAAACCCTGTGATCGTGAAGCCAAGAAGCCCTCTAAGAAGGTTTGTCTCCTTCCTCTTAAGGCACTTCAAACAGCCCCTGGAAGAAACTGGTTGTGTTGGTATAGACAGTGCATCAGGACTGCAGATGCAGGAGAAGGCCACCCATGTAACAACTGTGTGTCTGTCTTTGATAAAAAGGAGACATTTCTCTTTGACAAAAAGACTCTTTCCCTACCTGCCAACTCAATCTCATGAGCCCAGAAATGGTCCCAAAGGCAGCAGTGGTAAGGCTGACAGTAATGTTGGAAGCAGGAGTCACCAACTGTGCTTGTGGTGAGGGAAAATACCCAAGGCCAAGGGCCTGGTGCCGACACCAGCGTTGGCACCATCAGCATCAGCGGCTGGTGTTGTGTGAGCCAACGTTGGCCCCCAGGCCGGGTTTGTGCGTGCGAGCCGTGGGCTGGGAGAGCCTTGCAGTGATGGGAAGAACAGTGTGGGAGGCGAAAAAGGAAGAGTAGTTTGGTTTAGAGATACCGTCCACGGCGCTGATTCACTGGGCTAATCGGATCTTGGTGGCGTTCTTCCTCCGGTATCTACTCTGGGCGTCTGTCGCTGTTTTTGAGAATTTATCTTTTTCATCAGAGCTTGGGGTTTTTATTTTTTCGTCTTCCTCCCCCTTCATTCAATTTCTGAAAACAACGTGTCCCTTTTTCCAGAGCTGTGTTCAGTAGACCTGAGTGGTGATGAAGTTTCTTCTCACGTCTTTGGCCAAGGAACGTGTCCAGCCAGAGCTGCCTGCAGCCTCTGCTGAGTTCTTCCTTTTCTGGTAGGAGTTCTCAGTTACCCCCAGTCTCAAAAGGAAACTTCAGGGCCATGCAGCAAAGGCTGCTGTGTCATTTTTTTGCTCAAGCGTGCCCTATGGCACCCATCTTGTGAGCGAGGGTTTGGGACCTTTCCTTGCGTCACCGTTTTTCAGGCAAACATGAGAATGGCAGGCTGTGATTTAAAGTGCCGCGTGGCGATGATATTGCTATAACTCTGTGGTGTTTTTATCATCCTTCTCATGGTAAGTCTGGCCTTAGACCCTGAGCTTTTGAGAGGAGAGGTGCTGTTTTTCTTGAGAATAAAGCATCATGTCATGTTATGCTTTTTCTGCGTTCAAAGTGCTAGAGGCGATAAGAAAAAGGTTCTTGTTTTTTAAGTAATATCAAAATTCAAGGAGTGGTCTCAAAAGCCATGTATGTTGGTTTATAGGTCTGTAGAAATCAATATATTTGAGAATTGGAATGAGGCAATGAAAGGAGGTCAAAGTGAAGACACAGGCTGTGCTGACCTGGTTTAGGATACTTTGGCTGAGGATTTGGGTGCGAGTGAGAATCTGAATCCTTTGTTGGAGCTGACGTTTCGTGTGTTTGAATTTCTGCCGTCTTGAACGTGGGGAACCTCAGGAGATCGGCTGAAGGCTGTAGACATCGTAACTGCATCCCAAACAGGGCTGGTGTGGGACCAACCCCAACTTGCTTCTTGCAGACGGGTTATGACTTAGAGAGTTAAATCATTATTTCCAGACACCAGAAATGTAGAAATGGCCACTGTCATGGAGTGACACTTAGGATGTCTCTGTGCTTGCTGAGTAACACCTTATCCCAAAAGCCAGTGAGGATATATGGGAGCATTTGTTCCTGAAAGGGGCTTACATGTTTCCTTCTGCCTGGTCTATAGTATTCCTCTGGTTGACTTTTTTTAATCCTTCAGACTATGATGATCCTTCTCTTAATTCTGTAACATCCTTTTTCTTGGTGTTTCTTGTCCCCTACAGGGGCTGGAACAATCATTGCAAAGCATGGGACGTGTATCAAGCCTGGATTTTTTGGAACCAGCAGTAGGCCACAACCAGGAGCCCTCTCCCATCTCAGGGTGGGCACTGATGCAGCAGGACCCCAAACTGAGCTTTAAGTACATGGGGAGGGTATACAGAGAGACCCCAGGTTAACGTGGCTTCAAGGAAACCTGTCCCTCAGCCTCTGTGTCATTGTCATCACCCAAAACTTCAGAACCTTCCTGTGATACCAAGATGACCATTTGTCACGGTTACCACAACGGTAGAACTGTCATGGGTAAAAACATCCCATTGTCCAGAAATACAAGACAATAGCGTCGGCAAAGAGGGCCCATCCTCCGCGCCCCCCTTCCCCTCGCGCCTCCTCCACCCTCAGGAAGTGGCAAGGCTGTACGTGTGGCCAAAAACAAGGCAGAAAAACTCGAGTGAAAAAGGGAGTTAGAGCTGATTGGTAAGCTGGGCATGGGCACTGAACATCTCTCAAGAGATAAGTCCCTGACGCTTGATTCTTTTCAGTCCTTTTGGAGACCGTGATAAGGAGGTGGCAGTTGCTTTGTCAAGGTTGCTCACGCTCTTTTGTGCGGCGCGTTCAGTCACTGAACTTGCTCAGATAAGACAAACATCTAAACTCCATTTCCGGAGACTCATACCAGTCTTTGCACTCAGGCAATGGTTGTACCAGGGGTGGGCTGCTAGAGGCAGGACTGATATTGAACGCCTGGGAGAAGGATGTTCCATTGTAGCTGGTGGTTCCGTGTTGCTTTTGCTTCCCTGGAGCTCCAAAACTGGAGTCCAGACTTTCCAAGCAATCCAGATCTCGGGTATTTGGCAAGGTGGCCACAAGCATCCCGGCAGCAGAGGGGGAAGTACTTCTGAAAAACTCACCCAAATCCTGCGTGGTTTGGGCTAAACAAAGATCTGGGCCCTTTGAAGTCCGGTCACATCCAGACCCGTGTATATCCTCTTTCCAGGATCTGCGAATCCTCAACCATGAGAAGAAAACTTGTCGTTGCAGTTAGTGAGTGCTTCAGTCGCTGCTGAAAGGCAGCCACGAGGGAATAGAAACATGATTGATTAAAGCGAACAATGTCTGGACACAATTGTTTAGGACAGTGCAGGAAAATAATGTAGGCAACTGGAAATCTGCAGAGAATTTCATAAAGTGTCAGGACATGATAAATGCCTCAGGTAGGATTTGGTCTGGGTGTTACTGGGCACTTCTGCTGCAAGAAGTACTGGGACAGCTTTTGGAATTCCTGTTGGCTGGGGTTTCTTTCCAAAATCTCACGTGAAGTAAAAGATTTGCTTTGGGGACCAGTCCTGACTAGAAGAAGCAGCACTCCCTGTTACAGAACCAGACTGGTTGGGGTTGGAAGGGACCTCAGGAGATCGAGTCCAACCCACCTCCTGGAGCAGGTTCACCTAGAGTAGACTATGCAGTTGTCCGAACTTTCTCAGCTTCTGTGTTTTCTTTAGAGGGCTCCCAAATATGTGCTCTGAGCAGTCTGTGCCTGCCTTGGTGTGGGCAGGTATGCACCAAATGCCTGGAGCCGACCATTCTTCAGCAGGAGAAGCGGACTCGGAGTGGTCACACTGTCTGGGCAGCAATGGTTATGGGAAGCTGTGTCTGTGGGTCTTATGTTTTCTATTTTGAGACTCAACGTGAAAAGGGTAAGATACAGTTTGTGTAGAGACCTGTGCATTGTAGCGTGTCTGAATACATTTTGTTGTATGATTTCTGGCATCTCCCAGTCTGGCAAGAAGCAATCAAACTTTTGCCTTCTGCCGGCCAGCGAGGGAAGTGAATGCATCTAACAAACCGTCACATCCCAGAATAGACTCAGTTCCTTGGCAAGGGGATGATTCCTCAAGTTGAACAGTGGCAACCTTGAAAAATGTTTGTCTTGTCCTCCTGGGCTGGGATGAAGCATGTCCTTGTGTATACTGCCCACCGTGACCGACATTCTGAGGTCACTTATTCCCATAGAAGCTCCATTTTATAACTCACAGTATTAATCTATAGCTCTGTGCTCAACCTAATGGGAGGCTGATCCAGTTAATCTTGGAGGAGATGAGAAAATATGTCCATATTGGAAGGGAGGGACTGCAGGAAGACAGCAGGAGGTACATCGTGGTGGTTTTGGTAATGCAAATAACAGAGTAGAACTGAGTTGCACAGTGGTGTGTATCCCTGCCTCCTAACTCAGGACCAGACCCTTGCAGCCTCCTGAGCTGAGGCTTGGCAGAGCTGAGCGTACAGCCTAAGGAGCAAAAAGAGCCATGAACTGTATCTGCGGAGATCCCCTGTGAAACAGCCGTCTCGCACAGGGTCGGTTTATACACCAGGATACCAGCAGCAGGCTGGCGTTGGCTTGTCCTAAACTGGGTGCCTAATTTTGCCCATGTTCTACGCTGAAAATGTAGTTTAGACACCTCCTAGGAGTCCTGGAGTTGCTGCTGAAACATTGAGAACCGGCTTCATTATTCTGTCGGAATCCCCTCTGATCCTTATGTGAAGGGATTTAACAGAAAAACCTTTTCTGCTCCTCAAACAGATTTCAGCTAAAAGCCACCAGGAGAGCTGGGGATCCTCAGCACTCACAGGATCTGGTCCCCGCTGAAAGTTCTGTCACCACGGTGTCCCCCGGGGCTGTTCCTCCCTGTGACCCCGCAGAGTGCTCAGCTTCACCCTCATGAGAGCAGCAGATGCATCACTTAGGCATCTAATCCCATTTATAACCCAATATACCACTTATAAGATGCCAATAAATTTCAAACCCCCTACAAAGGAAATACCTATTATTAGACCATCTAGGATGCAGTTCTGTCAGCACAGGGTTATTCAATTAACTGGTATCAAGTCATTATTATGGCAGGGTTTGGATTTGTTTGTTTTGTTGGTTTTTTGTTAATTGCCACTACCAGATCAATGATTTAAAGCGTTTCTGAATTTCAGTGACATTTCCGTTCACTGCCAGTCATCCAGGGTCAAACACAGGGCCTAAGGCACATAACGGTGTCATCCTGCCGTGAACAGCAGCAGAAAGCCCTGTCCTGAGAGGTTCTGTTTCTGGGAGGAATGGCTGCGCAGAAATCCCCTCTCCTTGCTCATGCTGTGTCGGATTCTGTTTTTCAGCTCACTCAGAAGTGCTGTGTAACGGTGTGGATTCCCAGCATTTCCCAGGGGCTGGGAGCAGTTTTGGCTCATGGTGCCATGTGAATTCATGACCTTGTGCTTCACAGTTCTTTTGCTTTTCCCCTGCGTTCTGCTGATGCGCTGTGGAAACTGGAACAGCACAATTCTGCTTGCGGGCAAAACCCCCGAGTCCCGCTGTCCCACAGCAGCGTTTGCCGGATGGAAATGCTTCTCCTGCTCTATCTGAACATACCTGTCCCTGGTGGAGGGAGGATGCACCCACTGTGCAGCTCTTCCCCCATGTCCCTGCCCATCCTGGTTCCCTTTGCTTCCCCCAAGCTCTTATTTAGTTCTTGCCCTTCCCACCCTGACCAGCTGCCTGCCTGCCTGTGCCCTTCTTGTTGCAGGCAGCTCCCTGCCTGCCTGTGCCCGTCTTGTTGCAGGCAGCTGCCTGCTCTGCCTGTGCCCGTCTTGTTGCAGGCAGCTGCCTGCCCTGCCTGTGCCCTTCTTGTTGCAGGCAGCTGCCTGCCCTGCCTGTGCCCGTCTTGTTGCAGGCAGCTGCCTGCCCTGCCTGTGCCCGTCTTGTTGCAGGCAGCTGCCTGCCCTGCCTGTGCCCGTCTTGTTGCAGGCAGCTGCCTGCCCTGCCTGTGCCCGTCTTGTTGCAGGCAGCTGCCTGCCCTGCCTGTGCCCGTCTTGTTGCAGGCAGCTGCCTGCGCCAGGGAACAACGAGAGCTGCAAAACTTTGTTGTTTCAAAGTCACATTGACCTGAGCGCCGCAGCAAACGTGTACGGCGTCTGCTGCCGCTGTTTCGCATGAGGGAGCTGCAGTCAAATATTAAAAAGGCAGCGAGAGCATTAAATTATTCGGCAACAGAACATTGTCATTCCTCCATAAAACTATTTTGACCTGTAGTTTTCTATGGAATCCATTGCTCTTAAATGTGCAGTGAGAAAGGAAATTAAAAATTAATCTTTATTTCCATCTCAGAAGAAAACCTTAATTCTCTGCATTGAAATTATGCTCGTAATCCAGGGTAATAAATTATGGTTTTTAATTGCAGCTAGTCCCAGCCAATCAAATGGGAACGTCTCTCTCTCGCTTGCTTTAACTTTGCTATGCAGAAGAACTCGTGGAGTGCTGGAAAAAATTCACGTACATTGACCCAGGCTCTTAACATCACGTATTATAGAATAAACCCAAGACATTTTACAACCGTCAGGCTTTGCTCTTATCTGGTACCTTTGAGCCAATGACCTGAAAGTGCCTTACGGGCACCGATTGCACCGCACGCACGAACATGGGGGAATGGGCGCATTGTACCGTTTCCACCTGGAGAAGATGTGGTGTAGCATCTCATTCAAGGTTATGCAGTGAGTCAGCGTTGAGTGAGGAACAAAATCCTGGTCCTGGTTCACCTGCTTTTGACCGTGAGCCAACACGGTCCCGAGCAGCCTGCCCTGCTCTGGCCCACTGACCAACTTGGCTGACCTTCAACTCCGAGCTTCGCCGTCGCGCCTCGTCTGGCAGAAAGGACGGCTGGTGAAGGCAGATACTTGTTTGTGCACGGTGTCTGGTGCAAGTAACCTCGGTGTTCCTTTGTATTACAGCACGTTGCAGATGAATGAAGTGTTTCTTGGGATTTGACATTGCTGGATTGCATATGATGAAAGCTACCTTGGAAATGGGCCTCAAGGGATGGCGTGTGTCAGCACAGCCAAGGAGGTGTTTCTGAGCCCGAATAACCGATGCGTTGTGTGCCAGCTCTGTCCATTGCTGTCCCACGGTGTTCATCTGAGTACTCACCGTACTGCTGGATCATCCTGGCTGTCATCTCGCCGCTGCACGGTGTCATTTAGCCAGGGGTTTTATCTCTAAGAGCAGCCCATAATGTGTTCAAATACCTGTGCACTGCAGGTACCTGAAATGTTTGTGTAGCACCTTTCTCCAAGCAACCCAGCCTTGGAATTATTATATATTTTTTAATTCTGTCTTTCCCGCTTTCTCTCTTAGTTTCCTACAAATAACACAGTGGGAAAACAATTATTGGGCCTCCTCTAGTTGTTGAAGCTGCAGAAAAGCAAACTCGATTGCTGCTGCGGTAACAAATACAGGTTTTTATGGCTCATGAAAATGATTCTTAAATTTTGAATGAGATAGATTTGTGATGCAGAAAGCAGAGGCTGCCGGTTCCACACTCACCTCTGCTTCCCAATAGGGAGCGATCAGGGAGAAGAACTCCCAGCAGCCTATATGTAACTTGTATGTATATACAGACAAGGCCCCTTCTGGAAATGAAATGGTTTATCTAAAGTTATCAGACTGCTGACTGCTCTTTCAAAGAGGGACTTCAGGGCTGGGGAAATAACTGCGGTTCTGGTTGTCAAATTCAAAGGAAGAATGATTCTGGAATTTATTATCCTGCATGCGTACTTTTTGTATTTAGCAAAATATTGAAATGAGGATTTATGAGCTAAACAAACATGTTTCCGGAAGCCGATGGCAGCTGTATGCCTTTAGCAGAAGTGGTGGCATGGTGCATGTATCTTATCAGAAAATCTTCTATTTTATAGCACAATAAAATTAGTGAATGAAAGCAGAAAGAGAGGTATAATGGGTCTGGATTTTAACAAGCATATGAATCAATATCTCATGAGATCTTGCCTGGAAAAATTGAATTGTATTTGACTGAGGACATGCAGAAAATAAGGGAAAGAGAATGGGGGAAAGAATAGGAGAGAGAATCTTGTGACCATGGTTGGAGATTTGACTAAGATGAGCTGGCCTGGTTCTCAGGGCCTCAGCCCGTGGGTTTAGTTTGTTGCTCTGATGGAGATTTTGCAAGGACACACCACTTCTCTATGGATTTTGCTTTGGCATCGTTTAATGAAGAGCAGTACCTCTGCCCTTCTTGCTTGTGAGCACGATGGCATTTAAAATCAAGACATTCCACAGACCATGGGAGTGGAGACCATGTAACAACATCAGGTATTTCCATGCCACCTTATGAGCAATTACCAGAAATTATCCATTTCTCATCATTTCATGTTTCGTGCACAAGGGGGACAGCCTCTGGTTCCCGTTAGAATAGTAGCGTTGCGTTCATGTTTTCTGTCGCAGTTACTGATGCAAACTGCAGAAACGAGAAAAATAAAGCAGAAGTTCTTGATGGCTATAGAACAGCTTCTTCCCCACAAGTAACTGTTACGTATCTCTTACAAGCAACTGATTTTTTGTTTCTTTTATTTGACTAGGATTGTGTGGGAAGAGGATAAAGACTTATCTGGGGTTTGGAAGTTTCCTGTAGCAACAGCAGGAGAGAAGAAATGTCTTTTACTCCATCATGGAAACACGGAAGAAGAACTCTTCAATGGGGGTATGTGGTGGTTGTTCAGGTTCATGGCCATGTCATTTGGGGTTTGCTTGGTTTCCTGGTGGTTGGGAAGGCAAGGAATTGGCTTCTCTGGCCCCCAGGAGCATTTGCTTTTGCCCGCTCCCCCGAACACGTGGCCCAGCCAGAGAAATTGTCCATAACGTCGGCCGAGAGGCTCTTCTGTATCAAACACTTCCCACCTTGAAAACTTCCTTGGTTAACTGCTCATTTCCAAATCGCTATTAACGTATTTGCACAGGGATTTTGGAATTTAATTAGCCTCTTTTGAACCGCTCTTAGTGTGTTTGTCTAGAGAAACAGAAAATCCCTCCATGACTTGTTTGCTTTCTTCCTCCGTCGCTTTTCACTGGAAGGGGAAGATACCGGTGGGTTTTGCAGGGCTGCATCCTCCTGGTGCTGAGGATAAGCTGTGGGGCTCTGCAGAGGATGCTGCTGCTCCTGTGGTTGTGAGCGCTGGGCGGCTGAGCACCACAGGACTGGGTGCACCGGCGGCACGGATCCGTGCGATGCTGCAGGACACAATGCCCACTCACACTCGTGCTCCTGACCGGGACACCTTTGCAGCGTGGCAGCTGTGCTGCCTGAACCAAACTCCTGTTTCCCTTCTTCCTTAGTTTCCCTTGTGGAAATTCAAAGCCCTGACTGCGATTTGAACGTATCTCACTTCCAGTGGCCAGAAGCCAATTGGCGCAAGATAATTTTCATCTCTCTTCTTGAAAGCTGCGCGTTCAGTGCGGCGGTTCGGCGACAGCCGCACCCAGAGCGCGTTGCAGGCTCTGCAGGCACTCGGTTGTCATTTGAAGGCTGTTTTAAAATGTTGGATTTCTTTTCCTTTTGCCCAATCCCTCTTCGGAAATCAGAGCGGGCAGAACAGGACGGGTTTCTGTGTTCCCTGCCGCCGCAGGAGCGCACACATGCGCTCCCTTTCTCTCTCGCAAACCACAGTGGTTATGACCGCTGCCTCTGGTACTGTTGTATTGGTCCCAAATTGAGGAAGGATGACTAACTTAATCACTCGATAGTTTTGATTTCTAAAATTAAACAGCCTGCCACATGTGCGGCACTGTTACTATATTTATGCCAGCAGGCAGTGTTAGCAGAGGGGCTTCGCAGCTGCAGCTCGTGCCGGTGCCGCTGTTGTGTGCGCACAGATGTTTCTTCACCCTTTGCCTTAAACGCAACCCCGCGGACGTTTCTCTTGTGAAAACAAAAGCATTTGCGCTCGTAGAGCTTTCAGCCATCACTTGGGAAACTTGTCCTGATGCTCTTTTGGTGCCACTCAGCTCCAAAGGGCGAGTGGAAGGGTTGAGGGACAGGATCAAACCCAGGAGACGGTGCAGCGAGCTGGGACTGAAGGTTCCAGCCCTGGTGCTAAAGCAGCTGCTGGGTGAAGTGTCGGGGAGAGCAAGGGAGCTGCAGAACGGGGCTCCCCAGGGGAACGGTGGGTGCTGTCCCCAGCGAGTCCCATGGAGAGCCCTGCATGGTGCCCTGGGCAGCCCGAGCTGTTTGGTGAAGGGGGGGTTAAGATGCCTTTCTTCCACTGTTCGCTTTGTAGGAGCTCAGTTAGCACCACGCAGATTTATTTGGATTCCAGGAGAGAGGAAATAAGAGGAATAAGCAGTGGAGAAAAGCCAAGGTGGCATGTACCGAAGTGGAAGGAGCTGGAGCCTCATTCTTGGGAGGACAGACTGAGAGATGAGTTGTTAGTTATTATTTCGGTCCAGGCAACATTCCTCTGATCTTAGACACGTTGCTCAACTTTGTTTTCTAGCAGGAAATCTGGCTTGCCTGGCATTAAGAGACAGAACGAATATTTAGCACTAACTAACTAAGAGTGTTTGGGTGAAACTGAAATATTTTGACATATTAGATCTGATTTTACGGAGTGACTCGGTCACTTATTCTGCTTTTGTTTGGTGTTGAGCAAGTGTTAGTGCAAAGCTTTAGCAGCAGCGTGTTTTGGTAGGGCTGCTTGTGCTTGTTGAGTAGGTGGCAAGAGAGGGTTTGTTTTTCATTTGCTCAGGCTTTTTATTTAAAACAATTGGAATCCTTGGGGATTTCTTTCATGTGGAACAGAGCTATATGGATCTGGTGAGTGTGTGTAAGAGAAGCAGAGAGTATCTCTGTCCCTTAGAACAACGTCAAATCGAGAAACCCACACCAATCACATCAGAAAAAAAGCAAATTGTAGGCAAGTTTCTGTGCCTCTTGCACACTCTGAGGATGCGTGAATGGTCCTGGGGCACAGGGACACCTCAGAGCACCCAGGGTGACCCATACACTTCATAACACTGTGCACTAACCTGTCACTTGTCCCTGCAGCTTTTGGAGATCATCCTCTGTGCCCAAACATCATTCTGGTGTCTATAAACTGTCTATAGCTCCTTCTCATTTGTCTCTTAAAGTTGCATGAGACTCGCGAGCATGGACCACTTTTCATCCTGGAATCTCGCCACAACATGCAAATTCTTTCAGATTTCCTTGATATAGAGGGGGAAAATGAAACACTTCCAGGTTGCTTTATCAAGATTTTTTGAGGGGTGGTGGTGGTTTTTTCCATCCACTTCCTCCTGCTCCTTGTTTATTGGGAGCCAGGGAGGAAGCCAGTTAGACTATTTGCTGTTTATTAAGTTTGCTTCCTTTAGGAAGATTTTCAAACCCACTGTGGCCAAGGCAAGGAGATACCTTCCTATTTTCCACACACAAAACCAGGCAAGCAAACCTTGGAAATAATCCTTTCTTAAAGAGAGACAGGCAGACTCTCAGCATTGAACGTTTTCTTCCAAAACCAGGGATCAGCATTTCCATGGATGCACAGAATGGCTTTTCTACCTTAAAGCATTTGCCTTTGCAGGCAAAAGGAGACTTTTACAGTTACTATTTTGCTTGTGGATAGTTCAGGTAAATGACTTTCCGGTGTCTGGAAAGCACAGAGCATTGGGAAGGGGGGAGATGGTTCTGTGCCACAGGCAGCGTGGGCAGGAGAGCTGGATCCTGTCTGATCTGTCACCGTGGGCAGCTCAGCCTCCCCGCTCACTTTCTGCACCCCAACAGTGCCATTTACCAACGATACATGATAAGTTATTAACATTTGGAAAAAGTCTTGGATTTATGTGCAGAGAGCTGCTGTGGGAATGCAAAGGTCACTAGTATTTTTTCCCTTTATTTAACGAACTTTGAGCCCATACTTGGACTCATATTTTAAATGCTAAAACCGCAGCGTCAAGGAACGTGCTCTTTATGCCAACAAAGCGTTTGGCCTTTTCCTTTTTGCTCTATTCTGCCTCCCAGATATATTGATCCTCGCTTTTTGGACTTGTTCTATTTATGAATTGCAGCAGGAAGGTCCGAACACAGTTTGAAAAGCAAAGATCTATACTGGAATGACAAAGAGAATCAATTAAAGCAGCCTCCACTCTGATGATCTGCTGGGCCACCAGTACCGCAGAGAATGCCCTGGTGCTGGCCACCTGAATGATGCTTTAACATCTCCAGCATCAGGGGATTTTCTTGAGCACCGTATTGATTTTTGTTGCTACATTAAGCTTTTAGCTTTGCAAATGGTTTCGTTTGAAATCGTTAACGTGGCGACGCGCAGCGTGAGGGGTGAAATAGCTGTGGTGCTGGCGTGCGGGTGCTGTCTGGGATCGCTCCAGTCCACCCTGCCTCTTCCGAAACCCCATTCAGCTGGATGGAGGACGAGGAGAAAAAGAAGTGAAGTTGCCAGAAGGAGGATTGGCCTCAGGACGGGCTCTGAACTGGGTGAGGAAGATGAATTTTTCAATAAGTGGAAGGCAATGGTTTAAGTGTTCTTGGTGGTTGCAAGGGTGGGATGGGGGAGTGGGAGCACAGACCCTTAGGGTGGATGTGGGGAGGCTGGAACAGCTTGGGGGCCGAGAGCTGAGATCAGTGTGGTCGAACAAGGACTCTTAGATAAACTCAGTTATTGGGCAAACTCAGACTTTCCCACCTCGAGACAGAAGACAGTTAAAAGTAAGTGGTGACAGGGCAGGATTAGTAGCGTTAGACAGGGATTTAGCCCAGGTCCCAGGTTTGTTCCTGTTAGGTTAACACTGACTCAGCAAACCCAGATGGTGACGAGTGTTTCAGATCTCTCCAGCCCCCCGTTTGACGGGAGCTGCTTGCAGGCAGCGTGTTCCCCTGTGTCCTCCCTCTGTCACTCTCCCATCCCTCTCCATAGCCTTGTTCTATTTGTTGTTCTCTGTCCCTCGCCCCAGGGTAACAAGATGGATACTGCACATAGGGGAACGCTGCAAAATTGTCCATCCTCTGCCAAAGAGAGACCCGTGGGGATTATCCAGAGCGACAAACCTCCTACCATAGCGAGCAGCAGAGAACGCTTCTCCTTTCTGCGCTCTTCCCTCCTCCCCCCGGCCGCTTGGATGTCAAAACCTTTGAGTTCTGTGTTAAAGTTGTTAAATAAGCTTCTAGGCAAAATAAAAGATCAAAAGGGGTCTAATTAGCTGCGATCTGCTTAGGAATTGTGGATGTTCACCTAGTTTTATAAATTGCCGCTTTTAAGGTTAAAACTCAAAGCAAAAAAAACGATGTAATTATTCTCTTTTTTTGAAGCTTAGGTTTAATGTCTTTATTGAAAATTGGGTACTTCTGTGGCATCTCAAGATGCTTTATTCTATCAAATCTGGAGCAAGTCATTTTTATTTTGGATTGTAATGTGGTATAAATGATAAGGGCCTGATTCAGAGCGCTTTTTTCCTTTCCCCCCACTGGCAGCCTGGTGAGAAGCTTCATAGTCACATCACAATAACCCTGGAGATAATCTATGATTTGAGCCTTTGTGAAGCTGCTTGCTTTAATACAAGGGAAAGAGTGGGATTCTGAGCTCTCCATTATGGCGCCCGGACCTTGCCTCCTCATCACTGGATTTTTAGTTCTTTTTATTTTTGTATCTTTTTCCCAGACACAGGCAAAAAGTGCATTCCTCCTATGACGTTTCTGTGCTGTGACCATGTCTCTGGCAGTACGCTGGGTCCAATTTAAATCTTGAAGAAGGCGACAGGTAATTGAATGGAGAACATCTGGTGGTTGAAGCAAAAGAGAAATTAGAGACACAGAGATGAGTTTTGTGATACGTTTCTCAGTTTTGTTCTGATGTGACCTGATCATGTGTCACGTTTCCCATTCTCTGATCATTTGGATGACACGTATGGTTCACTTTCATGGGTTAAACCTCACTAAACTTGACCTCAAGAACCTACAGTAGCGTGGATAGATGAGGGGGGGTCATCACCAAGTCATGTGTTAGCGCTTGATGGGTTATGAATATTATTTATACTGTGGCAGGACACACAGGCTCCTTTTAGAACCAGAGGTTGGTGGTGCTGGCGTTTCACTAATGCTTTGGAAGTCCTGGTCCTGCCCTGAAGACCTTACCACCCATAAGGACAACTGGCAAACGCAGGATTTGTGCAGGAATGGCTGCAGAAAAGGGTCGGTCCCTCAGTAAACCTTCAGCTTTTTGGGGATGTTTGTCTAAAAGCTCGTGCAAATGGAGGTGGGTTTCTCTGATCTGAGATTCTCATGAGACTCATCTTGGTAATTACAGCTGCTCCCTGGCTTGTGTCAGAAATAGCGTGCATGGGTCTCCCTGGGGATTGGGCACAGCCCCGGTTTTAGCCGGGCTGGAGGGGACGTGGGATGGGATTTATGCATCAGAACAGGCCGTGCAGTAAAGAAACTTTTATTGGCATCTTTTATATTGTCCTTATTTGAAAGTTTCAGCTCTTAATGATGATGCCGAGTGTGGGTTCAAGGTTTCATTTGCGCTCAGCTCAGATGCTGGGGGAAACTTCCGTCATGGGAGACAGATCCTTTTCCTTCAAACACATCGTTTCTCAGTAGACGGTGGGATCGGATTAGAACTTCATTTAAGAATCCAGTAGGGATTTGCTTGAATTTTGCCAACTCTGCTTCTCTGGTGCCGGGTGGTGATTAGAGGAGAGCTTTCCAGACCTCTGAGAGTGGCCTGGCTGCTCACTTCTGTGGGTTCTTCAGTAATTAGGGCTCCCCGAGTGAAAAGCTTGGTGCATCCAGGTATTATTGATTCATAAAGGTTTTCCTGAGAGAATGAGGGTTCATTCTTTATTACTCCGTAATTATTTAATTGGCTAACTAGTAAGCAGCCATTGCTTTCTGAGTCTGAGTCAGCTGCTTTCTGGGAAAGGTTCAATTATTCTTTGTGCATACTCTATATGGACTTTCCTACTATACAACGTACGTATGGTCCAAAGGCTTTTCCCATTTCATATAGTAATAGAATAATTTTGGTTGGAAGAAACCCTCAGGATCAGAGTCCAACCATAACCTAACCTAACTCCAGCACTAACCCATGTCCCTAAGAACCTCGTCTGAATGCCTTTTAAACCCCTCCAGGCATGGTGACTCCACCACTGCCCTGGGAAGCCTGTTCCAGTGCCCAACAACCTTTTCCGGGAAGAAATTGTTCCCAATATCCAATCTAAACCTCCCATGGTACAACTTGAGACCCGTCGTCCTCTCATCCTGTCATTTGGAAGAAGAGACCAACACCCTCCATGCTCCAGCCTCCTTTCAGGTAGTTTTAGGTAGCTGCTTCTCAACAAGATGCCCCATGGCTTCAGTGGGAAGAGCTGGAGCCCAAAAGCAGCTCCGGGAGCTGCTGCAGTTTGATGCTGTGAGCGATTTGGTGGCTCATGTAACATGGGGCTGCTTTGGTTAAGGAGTTAATGAAGGGGAGTTTCGGTCCCTCTGTCCCACCCAGAGATGGACGTTCTGCATTTCTGCTCTAATTCGGCCAGAGTGGTCCGCAACACGGGAGCTGAAACCCTGTCCCTGGGGTAGCGAGTCCGTGGAGAAGGTCACAAGTGGCTGACAACGCTGAGCTAGAGATCTGCTGTTCTGGTTTTGTCAATGATTACCCTGGCCTGACAAAGGTTCTACCACGAGCATTGTGGTAACTTCTGAAAGTTGATTGGGAGCTATTAAAGAGTGATAAAAATCAGATATTTTTGACCATGGTGATCAAAGGAGGAATTCAGTGATACTACAATAGGTGCTTGGAGTTCTCCGGGCATTGCCATCAGTATTGTTTAATGACCCAAGCGCTATGGCTGTGTTGGGTAAATAGCAGCTTTAGCAGGTCTATAGAAAAGAAGTTCTTAGGAAACAGGAGTTTCAGAGCGACAACAACATAACTCACTTGGAAACTGTCCGCTTTCTGTAACGCTGGTGGTTGTCGTATTGCGACTGTGAGCTGGGAGGTGACCCCGCTTCCAGAACCCTGCTTTATTCAGAAACCTGCGTATTTCCTCTCTCAGATTTCCAACATGTCTCTTGTGGTCTAAAGGCTGAAGGTTTCGTTCTGGCTGAAGGTTACAAGACGTGTTGAAAAGCTGGTGTCAGGTGAACGTTGCTGAATAGGATTCCGAAATTGTCACCCTCCATTAGGAATGAGGGTAATTCAATGCTCCTACCTATAGGAATACGCTGGTTTGGGAGCACAAATCCTCCCCTCTGCCACGCTGAAAGATTCGAGCAGCACGTGCGAAGAATTTGGGAGGCTCGGTGCATGGAAAGCGTTGCGCCAATTACTCAGTGGGGGCAACCACCGAGTCCCCTGGTAACCCAGGATGGCTTTTTTCCCCATGTTGTCTTTTATCCAAAACTCGTGGGCATCCTTGCACTGCTGTGTGTGTGGAGCAGTAGCTGGGGGGACATCGTCTTGCTGCATCACAGGCTTTTCATGCCGGAACCCCCAAATCACCTGAACCCCTGGACCCACCACATGTTGGGACTGCGTGAATTGTCCCTCATGTCCCTTCTGACCACCAACCAGCGATTTCCCAGGCATCGAGTGCATGTGTGCAACGTTGAGTCATTTCTTTGGGGCTATTGTTTAAGTCTTCAAACCATGGAAGGAAACCAGGAGCCTGTTTAGATGTCACTAAAGGTCACTGGCTATTTTTATAGATTACATTAAAGAAAACGAGAATTGCACACAGAAAAAATCAGATCTGGGAAGTCAGGAAAATATTTTCAATGCCAAATGATCACAAATTGCTACAGAGCATGTACAGACTGATTTTTGGGGGCTTATAGCTTGGCCAAAGGTGGTGTTCACCCTGTAAAAAATGATTCCCTACCACCGTTGTGACCTTCCAGCCAGATTTTAGAGCAGTGGTCCAAACCACAGCGCTGAGACTGTTCAACCCAATGCTTGCGAGAGACATCAGTTGTTTGTGTGTGTGTGTTTTGTGTTTGTGTGGGTTTTGGTGGTTGTTTTGTGTGGGGTGTTTTTCTTCTTCCTTGGGTAAAACGTTTTCCTGTAATGGATGAACTGCATTAGCTGCAATTTTCACCCCGAATTCCAGCTGGGGTAGACAACCAGCATGGAAAGCTTTAATTCCAAAGATTAAAGTCTGGCAAAAGTCTAAGCAAATGGAGTCTTATAACAGTGAGTTTTGTACAATGTGGTCAGCCTGTCAAAGGGAAATAATTTTTTCTGTCTGTTTTGGTTTTGATGTCATTCCATCAAAAGTTTAATTGGGAGGCACGGCATTAACTTCAAGCTCATTTTGAAGCAATGAACATTAGTCAGACGTAAACAGATGGGCTGGGGGCAAAGTCGGCGACTGCCAAGCGGTGGGAGAGGCTTTAACAAGGGGCTTTGCAAAGCGTTTTCCTGAGTGAACGAAACCGCTGCAGAGTAGAAAACAGAACGTCAGGCTGGGCTCTGCTGGAAGGAAGCAAATGGGAGGCACCTAAAATGCACATTTTTGAGCAAGATATGCAAAGGCAGGTCAGGCTGGGAATGCTCTTGGCATGCAGGGCTGGCAGGGAGGTGACAGTGGGGTGCGGAGTGGTGGCTTGATCCAAAAACCTGCTGGGCTGCTCTCCTGGGGACAGCAGAGGTGATATTCTGCTGGTTTAGAGGCCATTTATGAGATGAAATTGGAGGTTATGAGGTTAAATTGGCCGCGATGCAAATGTGGGTCAGAATGCTAATAGGGACATGTACAAAAACCATGCGGGCAGCAAGCTTCTTGAAAAACGAGGCTTGCGGTGACCAGACCTCAGACAGCACAAAATAAGGAGTAACCTTTGCGAATTGTCAGTCGTCGCCACCGCAGAGGGTGCAGATGAGGGGCTGCGGGCAGGTGGGACTTAGTCAAGGTCACATCTCAAGTCAGAGCACAGCTGAAGGTTCATTCCCAGGTCCGTGGTCTCCCTGCTGGAACGGGCTGCCCAGTATTACTGGCAATACGTTTGTGTTTAATCTTTGCACTGTTCTCCTTGCTGAAGTGCCTGGAATTTATCTCCAAAGTATTTTGGGGGGGAAGTGTGATCATAAAGCAAGAGCTTTGGGCTATGCGTGCTTCTTTTCAGGCTCCTAACATCTTTGAAAGGGGTAAGTGTTGCTAACCTGCCTCCTCTGGTTTTTTGACAAGGAGAGTAATTTTAAAAAATAAATAAATAAACAAAATTTAATCCTTTCCACTGAGTTCATGTCAGCTTTAGCTTAATTCAGCCCACATTGCAGGAACCTTCGGAGGCGTTTTATGTTTGTTAAAATAGATTTGGGCCTTTTGTTGCTTTTATGACTATACATCACTAACCGGGGCCAGAGCCTTGTGCTGGGTGTGTGAAGTGGGTAGAGAAGTTCTGTTCTTGGTGGCATAAGTGAGAGAAAGCTGCTCAGTCCTAGGCTGAGCTTTGCTGAGCACACGGCGTTCTGAGCCTTCTGTAGAGGAGCTGAGCCGTCGGTTCCTGTCCAGCTCCTTACACAAACCCCTTTCCTTCATCTCCTGCAGCTCTGGAGCCTCCTAAGACCTTTCCTCTTCCCAGCACATCAAATTGCTGCTGGCTGGAGCTGACTCACAGTGAATTGCCACTCCTGAGTCTGCCCTTGGTTTTTTTGATCCCCAAGCAGAAGGAGTAGACTGAAAGTTTCGGTGGTTCCAGCGTGCTCATGTCTGCCCCGTTGAGAGACGTCTGCGCCCGTGGCGGTGGGGGAGAGCGCGCAGGAGCAGCGGCGTGGGGCCGGCACCGCGCCTCCTTTGCCAGGCTGGCGGGGAGAGACAGGGACAAAGGTAAAGCTTGTGGCATGAAAAGGCTGCTTGTTGCAGCGTTTCATGGCCAGTGAGCATGACCAGCCTTCAGGGCTAATTACCAAAGGAGGGAGAAGTATGTTCTTGTCAGCAGACCTACAGGGTTACTATTTAATGAAGCAGATATGCAGGTAGCTCGTTCGCTGGAATGAGCAAGCGACTGGCTTGCGCCCGCGAGGATGCGGATGTGCGTGGCGCGGTGCTTCAGGTGCCTCTCGACCCCTGGTCTCTCTCAGTGTAGCTGGGCACAGTTCTCCTTCTCACAGAATGGTGATCCACAGCCTGCTTTTGTCGCCGGTTTTTCCCCCTCTACCTTCTCAGCAGTTTTTTCTCTCCCACTTTCCCCTTTTTTCCTACGCCAACACCTCTTGTTTATTCCAACCCATCCTTTCAAAGCCTTCCACCTTATGTTTTTTCATCCTCCTCTTTTTCAATTACCAGTGCTAAACGGCACTGAGCAGTGGTGTCATCGCTATTTCCTCAGGCCTGCCCCGGTTCCCCGCTGGCTGGTTTGCGGAGCATGTGTGAGCCGGGAACAGCCGTGATCCCCGCGTGCTTGCATCGGGGCTCCCCGCCGGCCGCAGTTGCTCGGCACATCTGACAAGTGTTATTTGTCCTTTTCTCGGGACTGCCCGTGGAGGTGTGTAGGGGGCTGGGGAGCTGTGCCAAGCCCCGGTGTCGAGGTTTGGTTGTGGGGTGACAATAAAACCACGGCAGATGTATTGTTAACCCCCTCTCCCATCCTCTCCGCCTTTAGCTCATCCCTCTCCCCTCTTCTCACTAAGGACAGGCGATTGGGAGGGAAAGAAGGACCGAGAGAAGAGAGTTGGGAAAATTAAAAATGTTTTACTAATGCTACTAATAAAAATAGAGGAAATAATATAAAATATACAAAACCAATCTTGAAAGTCCCGGCAACTGCTCTGGCAGATGTGGGGCCGGCACCCCAAGTCCTGGACTGGACTCTGCAGACAACCGGAGCTGGATTCAGTCTGTCACTAGACCTCAGTTCGCAGGGGCGACTCGCAAGGTCCTCTCCTAACGTTGGCCGTAAGGAAGAGGGATGAGACCCTCGTGATCTCTCGCTTTTATATGAAGTATCACGTGAATGGGATGGAATAGTTAGTTGATCGGTTTCAGGTCACTACTTCTCATTGCCCCTCTTGCGGGATGTACCTCCATCCTTATCAGTCCAGAGACCTTGCATACCATTGCTATGTCTACCAGAACACGTATCTCGCATTCAGGAAAGCAGTTAGTAAGAAGACTTCAGCTGACAGGGAAATTCACTAAAAGAGAAACTTGTCTTTAACAAAACCAGGACACCCGGTGTGGGGCTGGCGGGGTGACAGCGCGTGGGAGGATGTCTCCACGCTACAGGAGCCCCGTTGTAGTGCTGCATAGTCATATGGCTAAAAGTTAGTTGTGTGTTAATCAAGTGCCTGTGCTGGTCTCAGTGGGAGAGACAGGACACAGAGGAATTAATCAAATGGTGACTTTTGCCCTTGCTGGCTTCTCCAGCTCCAGGATGTGTCACTGACCCACTTGCAGGGGTGCTGGGAAATACACTTGTTCATAAGAAGTTTTTTCCACTGAGGGTGGTGAGAGCCTGGCCCAGGTTGCCCAGAGAGGTGGTGGATGAACCATCCCTGGAGACATCCCCGGCCAGGCTGGACGGGGCTCTGAGCAACCTGAGCTGGTGAAGATGTCCCTGCTCACGGCAGGGGTGGCACTGGGAGAGCTGGGAAGGCCCCTCAACCAAAACTGTTCTATGATAGTTGTGATGCTTCACACTCTCCATTTCTACCAACAGGCTCCAGTCCAGCTCTCTGACCCCACAGACTTGTGTTGTCACCTGGGAACGGGCTTCCTGCTGGTGACCTCACAGGGGACATGGAAGCACTGGCTGTCACAGCACTGGGGGGAGCTGAGGAAGGGGCAACCACATCACAAGCTGAGGTGGAAGGAGCATCACCAGGGGAGACAGAAAGCTCAGAGGGAGCTGAGGAACATGCAACTGCATCACAAGCCAAGATGGAAGCGGTAGGAAAAGCAGCATCACCGGGGGAGATGGAAAACTCAGAGGGAGCCGAGGAAGGTGCAACAGCATCTCAAGGCGAGGTGGAAGTGGTAGGAAAAGCGGCAGCACCAAGGGAGGTGGAAAACCCAGAGCGGGCATGTCTGCGTGGAAAGGTGGTGGCTTCTGAAGGAGCAGTGGTGAACATGGTGGAAACATCAGAAAACCCAGAGGCAGGAAGAACTAATGAAGCATTAGAAAGTTTTGCACAATCCATAGTAACGGAGGTGTTGCAATTGGCAATTGCTGAGGTAGGAATCCCAGCAGCCTTGGGTTTCGGGGGGAGTGAGGGGGCTGGGTTTGGGGTGCGTGTTCCCCTTGGCCAGGCTCACAGATACCCCATGGGGTGGGAGGCTGCGGCTCCAGCACCAAAGCTGAGCTTGGCCTTGCCCTCTGAATGCCTCAGGTGGATGAGACCGTATTTCTGCGTAGCCTCGAGCTATGGGAGAGATCTTAATTTGAAAATATTGAAAGCAATTGGGAGGGGGGGAAAAAAAATCCCTGAAATCCCTGCTGTGAGTTTGTGTTTCTTTCCCATCTGGTTTCCCTCTGTCTTTCAGATGAGCTTTTTTTTCACGATAGCGGGCACTTTATCACGCCTGGTATAGTTAAGGATACAAAGCACTCTCCATCACAACCCCACTGGCCACATGCTCATCCTGTTGCGAAGCATTCATATTTGGGGATCAAAAAAGGTCCATGCGTGGTGTTTACTCAGACGAGAATTTTTATTTGACGTTTGAGCAATTACGCCTTGTGTTGTTCGTGAGTTTGCCGAGGGTGATAAACGCACTTTTCCCATTTGAAAAACCTGTCTTTTTAACGTTGACGATGTGGTGACAGATTTTCAGCAGGGCTGGGAGTTGGGTTTGCCAGGGCTCGGTGCCCGCTCCCAGAGCCAGATTGTTCAGATGTGTTCGGCACCCAGCAGTCCCCCGTTGGGTGCAAGGCCTTTGGACGCGTTTGTTCCCGTGCGTGGAGCTGGTTTGGAAAGCTGGCTGCCTGCAGCACCACCCAGCATCCACCTTCTGCTCGCGGGAAAATCTGGATCTCATCTGCCCGGGCTCTGGTTTAATTTTGGGGTGCAGGGTCGGTTTGCTGCTCTCACTGTTTCCTGGGCCCCAGAGCCATCCTGAGTACATGGCATTTCTGTGGGATGTCTTCTTTTAACTGATCCACCAGTTTGGGCCAGCAGCTTTCCTCCAGGAGGGCTCTTCAATGGGCATTTGGGTTTCATTGTGGTTTTGTGTCTTATGGAGATCAGCTAGACTTAGGTATATGCCAAAACTATTCCCTAAATCAGCCTATGAATAGGGACCTTTATTTTTAAATATCAGCAGCTTACTTGTAGTGATTTTTCCAGTGCTCATGTATTTATTCTCTTGGCTTTTCAGCTGAAAGAGACGGCTAAAGCCAAGCAACGCGTCTGAGGAGGAGAAGGATGGGGCAGAAGATGGAGCGGTGAATTGAAATGAAGGAGAGGTGCTGTTCTGGGTCATACCTAATGGGGAGCTGGTACCCCAACACTGTGACACCATAGGGCTGCCAATTGAGTCTTTTTTGTGACTGTACATACTGTTAAAAATAAACATCTGCCATATTCCACACACAGTAGTGTTCATGGTCTTCCCAAGGCCCTTGTCTCCTGGTTTGTGAAGTGGCAGCTCTGCACTTCTTCCTCAAAGACAAAGGAGAGTAACGTGCACTGTTGGAGAATATGCTACTGACATGAATTTATACAAAAACAAAGTACTTTAAGTGCAGGCTCCGGTTTCCCTACCAGTAGGCCAAGATATGGTCAGTGGGAGCACAGCTAATGTGAATTAGTTTCACATCCAGACAGAGCAGGTGAGTTTACTCGCAGTCTATCCAGCTTGCTGCAGCTCTCGACTGTGTTTCTTGCCCAGATGGGGACACTCAGTATGATCTTCTTTCTTCTTTTTCCCCTAATTCTGCTTACTCATCAGGAGCAGGGGATGGTAATGTGTCTCCATCCAGGTTGATAATGGCGGAATGTGGGACAGAAAAAGTCCACGAGAAATTCAAGAAGTGGGAAACGACATCTTCGGAACAGTGGTGGACTTGTCAGCGTGAGTGGCGTTCCCCAGGCAGCGCAGATTGATCATTAAAATGGGCTGCTGATTTTTGAGAGGAAAAAGCATTGTTTGTTGTAAGGTAATTTTCTCAGCCTGTGAGGTAATAAGTCTGTGTTTTAGGAAGAGCTGGATGGATGGGGCAGTGACTGTAACAGGTAAATGGTGATAAAATGGGATTAGAGCAAAACCAGCCTTGGTGTGTGTCTGTGAAGGGTGACAACAACTTGGAAGTGCCTGATGCATTCAGCACATGCGGCTTCATTAATTCCTTCCAAATACTTCATGGTTTGCAGCTCCAGGCTTGTGTGTAGCAGCCTGGGGAGATGGGGTCAAATCCATAGCCAGATAGAAAACGTCTGAACCAAGTGCAGGTGGCAGTGCGAGAGCCACGGGTTCTGCCCCAAAATCCTTGTGAGTATTGACAGCCCATCTCTAAACTCCCATGTAGCTGTAGCTGAATGGGATATTCTCCATATACCTTCCTGCTTCTGGTGATGTTTCTGCGGGAAACACGGCGTTTGGTGTGGTGCACCCCAGAGGTAAGAGCCCCAGCATCATGTGGAGCTGTTCTCTGTGTGAAACGGGGTCTGTCTGGACAGACACAGCCCCTCTCCCCAGTATAATGGGAGGGTGTCGGGGTTCCCACTGCTGCCCTGTGCCAAGCTGGCTGGCTGGAGAACTCTCTATCTCCCCCTTGGGAAAAGTGCCCTTGTGTCACAGAAAAGGGGGTTTGGTGCCAAGCTTGGGTCTTTGCCTCTGCAGAGCATCCAATGTGGCTCCGCTGGCTCCTCTGTGCGGGCAGCGACAGTGGGGAGGGGAGAACAGCAGCGTCTGATTAAAACTCAGCCCCCCTGGCCCTAGATCTGAGGAGACAGAGCCCGCTCTCCCTTCCCTTACAATAATTTTATTTTATTACAAAAAGAGCCCATATTAAAAAAAGCTCATGATTATGTTTTCTGTTCACCAAGACTTTTCCTGTATTCGACCTTTGGATAACCTCCAAGGCTTGCAAACATTTGAAAGGAGTAAAGGAGCTCGTTTTATTGCAGGGCCTCAGCATACATTCTTTCCAGCCTATCTTTAACATCAGTTGACAAGAATTATATAATTGCAGTCTGTGATCCCTTTAAGGCTAAAACGTATTCGTTTTCCCTCAAAGAACACTTCAGGTTTCAGAGTTAAATGTATACTTTTTTTTTTTTCTTTCCCCCATCTGGTTTATTCTGTAAAAAGCCGTTTTCTCTTAAACTGGCAAGTTTCATTCTACCAAGTTGCATGGATTTATTCTTTACTGCGGTTTTAGGCTCATATGTTAACAAGTAGAAGAAATAGCCTCTAAATCCCAACCTGTGTTTCCCATTCCATTGGAAAATTAGTGGGTTTCGGAGAACACACAGGGGAAATTACGCTCCTTAGGTGGAATCAAATAAAATTTCAACATACTGATTTAATCAAATTAGTGTCTAATGCTAATTGATAGGCAGTCTGGAGATGGACAGGTAGCTGGATTGGATTTGATCTTGCATATCAGAGGCATGACGTAACCTGCTGGGTCAGGAAGGAATTTCTGGTTTCCTGTCAGAATGGCATCTGCCACCATGTTTAAGGGAAGCCATGGACATTGGATACTTGGATAGGAGCTGAGGAACGATGCCAAAAAAAGAAGTCTAAAGATATTACCTGGAATTTAAAAAATGGACTAGCTGTTGCCGCGATGACATTCTGTTTGCATATGTTGCTCGCCATTCAGGTTTTCCATGGGCATTTGTGCTCCTGGAGAATAGAAAACCCCACATAGATATGTGAGTAATGCTGGAAGCTTCTCAGGACGGTTGTGTTTGTGTGTCGGAGCCACCGGTGTTGGGATGCTCTGCTCGGAGGGGACCGAAGTTCAAAGCCACCACAAAATCCTCACCTCTCCAAGTATTTCTAGACAATGAAAAATGGGGGGGGAGCAGCAGCCTGGTCGTGGGGATTCGCATGGAGGAAGGGAAGTTAAATTCGTCTGGGAAACCGGCTGTTAGGAGTGATGTTGAAGCTGGAGTTCAGTTCCACCTGGGCTCAGTGGGACGATTGCCTGCCCTGGTGCAGCAAAGGGGGCTGAATTGGGTTGAAATCCCGAGGGTTTGGGGGTTGTTGTCAGTATTGCCGTGGGCTTAGCCCAGCCCTGGGTTTCCTTCCCTGAGCAGAGGCCGGGGGCAGACAGCACGCCTGCCTTGGTGCTTTTATCTGAGCACTTGAGGAAGTGCAAACTTTTATTCCAAATAACGTTTGCCAGTAAAAACGGGTCCCTTCTTCAAATATTTAGTTAATCTTGCATTGATTGCCCCCATTCCCTAAGGGGAAGAGGGGGCAGGGGCAGCATTCCTGGGTTTATAGAAGGGCAGGTTTGCAAGGGCTGTAAATGCACGTTGCAGGGGTTGGATACAATAACCTAAGGCAGAGGAGTGGGTAACAGAATCCTTTTAATGAACTACAAGCCACAGTTTATAAACTTGGACCCAGATTACGCTCCTGCCTACTGTATAAAAATAACCATGTTCGGATGCCTTTGTGGCCAAAAGGATCTTATAACCTGTTAAGTTTTCCTCGCCTGTTTTTCTAATGCAGGCAGGACCCGTGTAATACCCTGCGTTGCACTGAAAGGGAAAATCTCCGGTCTGTTAAGCTGTTCCCTGCCTTTGGTAGCCTCTCTGTATCAGGATTCACGTTCTTGTTTCCGTTTCAAACAGGAGACTAGTTTACAAGGCAAGTTCCTCCGTGGAGATCACAAGAGGCTTTCTTTCCCCTTTCTTTTTCTGAGAGGAAGGATTAGGTCACCAGTAATACCATTTGCTTTTTCTTTTGGCTAATCTGCTCTCCAAGATGTCCACGTCACAAGAGAAATAAAAGGCTTTAAGTGAGTGCGGGATTTCTTCCCCCTCACCTCAACACTCCATTCCCGAAGGGTGATTTATAGAAACCGCTGCACGGAAAAGCCTTAAAACAGAATTTCAGATGCTTGTAAGACAAAGCAGAAAGATAGCAGAGCGGCAGGTGCCACCTCCTTCCCTCGCAGGGTCGTGTTCTGCCTGCTTTGGGTGGTGATTACAAATACGTCTGCACCGTACCCGGGTGTATCGTACGTGCAGTTACGGCTTTGTGGAGTGACCTTGTGTAGTCCCTCACCCGCGATCATTATTCAAAGACCTTTATTTTCTATTATCTTTGTGCATTTTACGTGGTGCAAACCTTAATGGCACCACGTTTTCGGATGTGCTTTTTGAGCCTGGCACCCTTCCCGGCGCCGGCGTGCCGTCCGTCGCTCGGCTTCGCCCCACAGGACACACGCTGACGCCGGTTCTGCTGCGCGGAAGGTTTTGGGGCTCTCTGAACAAAGTTACTTCGGTCAGAGCATACTGAGCACGGACACGTTATTGCTTTAGCAAAATCCGTATTATTCAAGTACCGGTATCAGTTTGTGGTAAGGCGTAAAGATTTTGCAGCAATAAATACGAATCTGCGCTGGGTAGTTTGTGCCCAGCACAGGTACAGCTTGTTCATGCTGGTCATGTTACGTTTGGCAAACTATGTCTGAAGGGCCAGGTCTGCCTTGATTTAAATCAGCGCAGCTCGACTGAACTCTGTGCCAGTCTCCACCAACCAAAGTTCTGGCTCTCAAATGGTTTTGTTTTTTTTTTTTTTCGCAGTCCTTTCTTTCCAAAGAGTTTTAAAACCGCAGTTAAGTGGACAGTAATACTCAGCAGTTATACACAAAAAGCTGTTTATCTAAGGGTATCAAAGTACTTGACAAAGGTGGGTAATTCTCACAGTGCCCTTTTTCTGCAGGGTGGGATGCTGGCACGCAGAGACAGCGAGAGGTTTATCTGAGTAGCAGAGTCGGTAGCAGAAGTAGTAATTAAAACTCTGGTCTCCTGACACCCAACTCTGTACTGTAACCACTAGACAAACTGCCTCCCGGAACCGTATCTCATCTCTATCTCCCTACATATGCACAATAAAGCCTTTGTAGTATATGCTGTACACTTGCTATTGATAGTTGTATCAGCTGAAAGATAATGCTTGCTCTTCTAACTGGCTGCGAGCGCGCTCCATGCAACCTCAATTATCTGAACACAATGGGGGAGAAGGGGAGAATTTTGGATAATGGAGGTTTCAAATAATTGATGGAGGTATTGGGGTAATTAATAGACATGGTGGGGACAGCGTGTTTTGGTAACTGGTGCCGAACTGCGTGGTCAGTTAATAACAAACGCTGCTGTTTGGGATATGGTTTTGGTTTTCTTTTCTTCCAAAAGGTGTGTCCCTTCCTCACTTTGTTTGAGAGGGGGAAAAAAGGGACAAATGCATTTCAGACGTGTTGCTGCTATTCCTTTAGGGTTGGTGAAGACCACCAGCATCCTGTTGCTGAATGTAAAGCCGCTTATAGCCGCGGATTGATAGGCGTTATGCAGCCAGGCCAGCGGTGGGCTGCAGCTGCGTGGGTGGCTCTGAATGGCTGCAGAAAAGCAGGACCAGAGATGATCTGAAAAATAATTTCCCCTGCATATGCCATAAATCCTAGGTTTTCAAGTATGACCCAGCTGTTAATGAGCTCCATACAGGCAAACAAATGTATGGTTACTGTAGGGACGCGTTCGTTTATGAAGATAAAACGTGATCCGCAGGACCTGGTAACTGCTCCCATAGCATCTTTAACGCTGAAAGTTGACCTTCTTGTGGCGGAAATCTTTATTAGCGTGACTTAATAATTTCACCGTGCCATCTAGGCAAGCCTCACGGCGCTGCCTGCTTTCTGTGCAAGCTTCATTTGTTTGTAAAAGCAGTAGAGTCAAAAGATGGGACGAAGTTTGCAAAGTCCACAACTTGCTTTGCGAACCCAGCGCTGTCCTCGGCCTCACACCAGCCACAGAAATTAGGAGCAGCCTTTGCTCTCGAAGCTGTTTTGAACTAACAGATGGGTGCAGGTAAGGCTGAAAAAGACCTTCAGGAAGGGATTAACTCGCTTTGTTTTTTATGAAGTACGGTGTTAGGTAGAGGATGGTTGTTTGGCGCTGAACAGCCTCGCATTTCATCCCGAGGCATTAATCTGTTGTGAGACCTTGGCAGTTACGTTCCCCTCATCAGAGTAATGCACAGAAATCCAGATTAGTACCAAAACCACAGTTTGGTTTATTTTTCTCATCTGTTACCTGAGAGGTAGGATACATCAACACCTGGGAGCTGGTGTCTGCCTGCTCTTCTAAAAATCTCAGTCCAATTTTAGTTGCTTTACGTTATAATCCGAACTTTTCCCCCGTAAATTCGCAGCGTCTGGACTCATCAGCTACTTTAAATGCTTGAAAAATAAAGATATTTTCTTGCGTGCTTCAGTGCTTACCCCAATATGCATGTTTGTGCACAGAGAATGTGCATACTGATTAATTTTAATGTAGTCTAGATGTACACGCACATAATTCTATTTAAACACCAAGCTGTATGTGCGTATTTATGAGTGGTTCAGTGGAAACAGGACTGAGCCCAACGCTTTATGCATTATTAGGAGGAACAACAGCTCACCTTTTAAAATGACTATATTTGGAAGTCTGATTCGAAACTCAGGCTGCTTTAACTTAATTTTGTGGCTTTTCTCCAGGTTTTCATAACCGGTGGAAGTGAGGACAGGATCGAGAGGAACGTTTGTGCTGCTTGAAGGTGAGCGGTCGTGTGGACGCGTGTGTGCTTTTACGTTTCATTTTGTTGCGCCTTTTCTCTTGCTAAACTGGGATTTTTTTCCCCCACTCTGATCATTGCAAGTCCCCCTTTAATACTTGATCAGCTGTTTTTGTGGGAATCTTGTACTCCTTCAGATCATCTCGGCCCATTTTGGGGATCATTTTATAGCGCAAAGCAGCGAGATCAAGCGCAAAGGCGCCGGCGCTAAAGGCCGGAGTTTTGTTTAACAGTTCTGATAGCGAAAGTTTACAAGAGCTGGACTGGGGAAAGCGATGCTGTGAATAGAGCTATTATTGCCATTATCACATTGTTTAGACTGGTGGGCCGAGGCACAGGCATTTCATATTTATTTAACCGCTTCGCCACGCTGTAGGATCGCCCTGTCCCTTGGGCTGTGGGCTGCACATGGCGTCAAAAGGCGGACGGGCGCTTTTGGGGGGGGTGCTGTGACAGCCCGAGGGGCCATTTGGGGTCGGACAGGAGAGATTTTGGGCAGAACGGGGGGATTTGGCGCTCCCTGCCCGGCAGTAGCCGCGCGGGGCCGATAGGGGGCAGCAGCCTCCTGCCTGCGGCGCGCGGGCAGCGCTTTTCCCGCCCAAAAAGGTTCCCCCCCCCCCCATCCCCTCACAGGGAACCGCGGTCCCGCTTCTCTGTCATTTTTCTGGTGACAAACCGCTGCAATAAGGGAGTTTTTTTTGGGGGGGATGTTTATTTTGATTTACAGGTGTCGAGCGGGGAGGGTTCTGGTGCGGTTTCCTCGAGAACTTCCCCCAAAATGTCAAAAGGAAGAACCCCCAACGCCTCGAAACCCTCTTGTGTCACTCGTGCAAAAATACCCCGTGGAGAACCTCAGTAAACGTCTACACAGCGCACACAGGTTCCTGTAAAAGCAGCTTTTTAGTTGTACGCGGGTGCGTATGAAACCCAAGACAATCTATGGCGTTGTGCTTAGATCTTTGTTTCGAGATATCGCTCTGTGTAGATGACGTGAGGGATTGTCTTTTAGTTGTTATTTCAGCACTTCTTACTCTTCAGTTTTCAGCACACGCACATTCAGTACGAGTAGCCCGTGATTATTACTTTTTCCAACTCTTTGCCTGTTAACAAAACCCTTTAAAGTAAAACCAAGGCAAAACAAGAACGAGGGAGTGGTTGTGAACAGGCGCTGGGTCCGCGATTTTTTGTTCGTCTCGAGCACACTTTATTGCACCTTTTCCTGCTGTTCGCTCTGAGGACAGACACACTGATAACCCTGATCCGACACGCAGGGATCCCCCTCCCGGCTCACATGCTGCTGCTCTGATTTGTCGACTTAGATATTTTTTTAATTATTATTCCCTATTAGCTCTTGCTGGAGTTGCTGGTGCAGCTCGACCACAATCTGAGACTGAGGGACAGTTGCAATAACCTAAACTCCACGTTTTCCTTCGCTGTATTTTCAGGGCTTGTGTGATTTCAGCGGAATATCTGTCTTGTCATTCCAGCGGGGCTCAAACTGCGCGGCAGCCGGGAATTCAAAGTGAGGAATCCATGAGAAGCTGTGTGTTAGGTACGGGCAGACTCTTCAATACACTGAAAACATTATTTTTGATTGTTGGTGCTCTGGAAGCTTTTTGTCCTTTTTTTTCCCGATGGTTTGAACTATTCCCCAAGCTCAAAGTAGTTGCTTTTCCCGTATTTTGACAGCCCTTCCCACTATTTAGAAAATCCAAGTATTAAATACGTGCTGGGTAGCAAGTGTGATTATTTTTGAAGTTGTTCTGTATGAAGTATTAATGTTTTATATGTTGAAAACAATTCCTCGTGACTACTGTGTTCGCTTTAAACAATGAAGTCTTTGCTCAGGAACGGTCCTGTGTTCATTAGAGAATAAGTGCAGCACTGGCCCCAATCAATAAATGAAGTTTGCTTGTGGCAGGCCATTGTATAACAGTGGAGCCCATGTAAGTATTTTGATGATTTTTCTGGGGTTTTTATTTGCTTATTTTCAGGCAAAATATTGTCATTGAAAGCAAGTAGTTAATTTTTTTTTTCTTAAAATAAATATATATATATAACTGTGCAAGTAATACTGAAAACTTAGCGCTGAACCTTGATCTTATAGGATTAGCTCCGATCAACTTCAGTGGCTCAGTTCACGAGAGTAAAGGCCACAGGAGAAATCTCACACAGGAAAACATTCTTCGCCCAGGAAACCTCATTATCGTGTCTGATCCAGGTACAAACAGTTGGTTCATTCCTGGTGCACGGAGGGTGAACTCCTGCCTTTCCTGCTCCAGCAGGGTTTTGCCAGGACACATTTACTCCTGGTTTACACCTTCCGTAACCTCAGCGCAAGCAAAATTCAGCCCTGTAGCTCTAATGGGAGCCTGTTTGATCTCGTCCTTTATTGCCAAGCGGTATCGGGAAGGGAGCTGAGCACAGAAACATGACTACCACCGAGCTGCTATTTGTTGCACTGCATTATCTGTAGTATCCTGGTTATTCTAGAAACGTTTTGTTTTTTTTCCTGCCTGGAACATTTTGCTGCAGCAAATGAAGAAGGGGGAAAAAAAAATGAAGAGACCTTCATTTGGTGGCGTAGAAAATTTGCATAAAATATCGCTCTAAGCATTGAAGGATCTTATTACATAGGGTTTTGATGATAATCTTTGTTGAAATAATATTTAACACATGCTGCACTTTTAATTAAGTATCTGAATAATCTCAAATTAATACCAGAGGTTTAAAAATAAGTTTTCATTTTAGTGAACTGTAACATAATAGCAAGCTGCATGGCAACCCCCTCCTTTACCCTTTGATTTAATTAAATGCCCTTCTCTGTGCGGCTTCTCACTTCAGAAATGCACAGAAAGAAATCAAACCTGGACATTTTATTTTGGATTTTGCCCCGTTTTTATCCCCTATGTCTTTACCCATTTGTTTGCCCTGCTTCCTCCAGGGCTTTGATTAAGATGTTTCTTTGGGGGAATCGGCTCATGTGGGGCTTTGCAAACCGGACCTGCATGTGTCAATGCTCCTGGAGTTCGATTGTAAGGTAAAAAGGGGCTTTAACAATGTAATGGTTTCAGAGAAGAGCAATCAAACCATTGCAAATAAATTCATGTTTATTCTGTTTATTTTTTAAAATTAAAAAGGCCTGATCCGGCCAATTTGTTTGCCTTCCAGTTAGGCATGTTTGACAATCACCGCTTCATTATTCCATCTTAAGAAATTCCATTAACCAAAGGAGGTGGAAATAAAAAAGACCTCGCTCAGATCCATGTCAGCGAAATTGTTTTGCCGAAGCCGACTCGCCCGGCGAGCGCGGGCTGGGGGGAGGCTGTTTATCGCCTTTATGAAAACATATTCACAATTTGGGAGCGTGAGGATGTGAAACAGGCTGGCTTTGAAGGCTTTCTGTTAGATTTCCCCCCTTTATCCCTTACCATCTATCATTGTAAAGGAGACATATATAACCGCCGCACTTTGTATATTAAGGGGAGCTGCCTGCTTTTTTCCCTTTGCTGAGATAATGATGCTGAGGGTTGTTGACTGCTGTTATCTCTGATGACAGCCTTATCTGCATGGCTCTGATTCCTGCTCCCGGAGTCGGAGATATCCAGTCCTTCGGAGACTGACCACTGCTCACATTACGGCTGGGCAGGCTGGAAAGCAAATATTCAGGGGCAGCAGAGTTCTTAACCACTTGTGCTGTTTGCTGTGTTCCCCCCACTCCACCGATATGAAGTATTGAAGGGAGTTCTGGGGGTAAGGAGAAATGAGAGCCTCAAAATGAGGTCAGATAAAAGGCAAATGCCCCCAGCCCTCGCCACACAGGTAGGGACAAAATAAGGCAATAACCAATTGTTGAATGGTGGTGGTGCGTGGCTCAAGCTTCTCTTGCTAATGGACCTAGCAATGCTATTTACACAGCAGATAGACTCTTACACCCTCCTGGCTGCACCGAGTAAGAATCCGGGAGCCTATTTTAATAAAAGCAATAATCCGCAGTTAGTTGGCGAACATTTGCCGTGCCGCCAAGGTGCGCGGCGCTGCCGTGGTTTGGCACGCTGCGTTCCCGTCCCTTGGAGATCTCAAAGAGCGAATTTCAAATATTTATGAATCTGGCCTCTTAACGCTCTTTGGGAAACAGCCTTGTTTTCCTGCCGCAGTAAGCGAGATGCAGAGATAGTGTGTGCACTCGGCTGGGATCCCCCTGCACCGGGAGAGAATTCCAGGTCACCCAATGGGAGACCCTGTGCATCAAACCCATCCCGTTTGCCCAAGTTTTGATCATTATGATCCTTAAAAACAGGCAACTGAACCCATTTTCCACAGCGTGGGTTTTTGCTGTATTAAAAGCGCCTCTCAGGGTGGGAAAACTCCCAGGTAGTTCCAGCTTGAAGCGGCACGGAGCAGGAGCGAACCGCGGCAGAGGCAGGAGCTGCCCGCATCAGGCAGCCCTGCCCGCGTTCTGCCCCATCCTCTCTGCCAGACCGTCTGCGCTTTCTCAAAATATAGGGCGCTATTAGAAGCTTTTTTTCCCTCCTTGTCATATCTGATAACGTATGTTCCAATCTGAGCACTCAGACCAATTTTATTGATATATGATCCAGGCTGCGTTTACAGAGTTGCAGCTCTTCTGTTGGTTCTCTGCAAGCTGGGCTTGTCTAAGCTGTGGTTCGAGGCTAGCAAGGTTAACTACAAAGTGTTTTCCTGGAAACACGCATCACTGAAGTATGCTGACGCTCTTTTTCCCCATTTAAAAAATATGATGTACTGGAAACAGCAGCAGTGGGGGGAGATACTGAGTTTGCCCTAGAAGTTTAAAGGGCTGTTTGTTTTTCTAGTGCTTCACAAGAAGGAAAAAATAGACTTTTTTTAGCACTGAAGAACAATTATTGATTAAAAAATAGAATTTGTAGTAAAAAGATCACTCTGAATTTCATTATTTTTTTTTGTTGTTGTTGTTGAAAAGGCAGAAATATATAACTGAAAAGTTTCTGTTTGAAACGAGTTTTTGTTAGAAAAGCCATTTTTTTCATGTAAGAAGCTTTTCCCCCATTCCTAGTAGGAGTTTGTGCAGTGTAATACGTGGCCACCGAGGGCTCCTTTGGCACTTTTTTCTGGCCAACTTGTGGGTCTGTTTTCCTGAAGCATGTAAAACAGCACTGATCTACTATGAATGTTCAATTAGGATGGTAGGAAATCTGTTTAGGATATTATTAAATCATCAGAAAATTCGGTTGCAGGCCACAGTGTGGAATATTCTTACACACACTGTTTGAAGAGGAGTTTGGGT
This sequence comes from Patagioenas fasciata, assembly GCF_037038585.1. NCBI lineage: Eukaryota > Metazoa > Chordata > Aves > Columbiformes > Columbidae > Patagioenas > Patagioenas fasciata. The sequence goes on along the minus strand of NC_092529.1, from coordinate 2,518,936 downwards.
ATTAATAACTCGTCTGGTTTCTCCCCTCCAGTGCTGGTCTAGTAAAAGGTAATACCTGCGGATCTTGCTTTGTCATCCCTGGGGGGGTTGAACAGACGTGGAGATGAGGTTCTCAGGCACATGGGTCAGTGCCAGGGGTGGGTTATGGCTGGACTCGATCTTGAGGGTCTCTTCCAACCAAAATGATTCTATGGTTCTATAATGCTTGTTTTCCAAAGCGCTGAAGGACTGAAAGGGGTTAGGATGGGAAGCATTGCCCCGTCTTGCTGTGGCAAAACTTATTACAAGCTCAGATACAACATTTCCTTTTATCTGGGTCTGTCTAGTCCACCGGGGTCTGGGCTGTTGTCTCCTTGCTCACGTCACCAATGGCGCATCCTTCCCTCCGGGAGTCCCATCAGGTGTGCCCACGTCACCCAGAGCTCAGCTACCCTGTGCGTAGCACAGACCCCCGTGCTAAAGCGAGACACCCTCTCTGCTGGGATTTTAACCCAAGCTCACAGACAGAACAGCAATTTGATCATTGGAGCGCGCCGTTACGCAGCCCTGGTGTTGATAAGGGTGGATCAATTCCGGCGTTTGCAGGATGGAAACTTTTTCCCTGATGGTTTCTCTGCTGTGATTCCCCCACCCAGCACACACCATCCTCGACCATGAGCATGGTTGTTTTTCTGTATTGTTTTCAGCACCACAGCCCGGCACCGCTGTGGCACTGTGGGCTCCTTTCCCATGCCGCAGAGATGGGAAGACATTTCCCCATGTGTTCAGGATGATGGTGGGAATAGGTTTTGTATGTTGGTGAGACTTGGGATGAGAGGAAATGGCCTCAATTTGCACCAGAGGTGGTCTAGATTGGATATTAGGAAACATTTCTTGCTGGAAAAGGCTGTGGGGCATTGGAACAGGCTGCCCAGGGCAGTGGTGGAGTCATCATCCCTGGGGGGGTTGAACAGAGATGAGGTTCTCAGGGACATGGGGCAGTGCCAGGGCTGGGGGAACAGTTGGACTGGATGATCTTGAGGGTCTTTTCCAACCAAAATGATTCTATGACTTATCTGCGGCTGTGGGAACGTGTTCTGCCAGGAACCCGCAACTCCCCAGCGTTAGTTACGCAGCCCTGTGGGTTCCTCTGCTCCCAGCTGTAAAACGGAGATACCCTTTGTAACTCCTGCCGCAGCTTTAGTTCACCACAGCTCATCAAGTGCTGCTGGATCCACAGATGGGAGGCACTGCAGAAGTGACAAAGATGATTAATAAGGAGGTTATTAACAAGTACCACAGGTCACATTCTGCACTGGTTCCCAAGTTAGCGCTTGACATGGGGGTCAGTGTCAGGAACAACTTCCCGTGTGGCTGGGAGCTGGATTTGACTCTCAGATGTGAAGCCAGGACAGGCAAAAATTAGGTTAAACAGATTTGACCTGCACCTGTTAAGAATGTTTCTGAGGGAATGAGGTGTTTTCTGCAGTATTACAGAAGTATCACACTCTCCGCAGGTGAGTTATGCGTGGTCCCACAGACCGGTGTCTGTAGTTGTTTTGCAAGCTGGTTTGTCTAAACTTCTGTGATTTGAGGGGCTGTTGACACACTTGAACAAGATCTTGGAATCTCTGATGGTCTTGGACAAACAGCAAAGAGTGTATTTGCCGTGAGGGAGAAGCACCGCTCTCCTGGAGCATGGTTTCCATTTAAACTTTCGGAGGGCTCCTCGCTCTGGCCTGCCTGTGTTTATCTCTGCTGAGTGTGAATGGGAATTGGAAAAGAGGGAAGAGAGAATGGCTGCTTTTTAAAAAGCTAATTTAAAAGCAGGCGCAGTCTTCTGTGAAGATGATTCTGATTGTCCAGAGCTCTTTTAAAGGGACAAGGTTAAATGCGTTTTTATTGAGAATGTGGGATTAGACACATGCACAAAATGAACAACATCTTCTTTATTTATTTCATACTTAAATGGCCAAGAGTGTAAGTCAGTCAATTCCTGATGATTTGGGCATGCAAGGGGATTTTCTGTATTGTTTTTTTTTTATTTTTTTATTTCGTAAAGCTCTTTATCTCTGCTTTCTATACCAGCTATTTCTGCATTGCCACCAACCTTCGTCTGACCGGTATCCTTGTCTAACCGAAGGGGGAAGATACGCGTCAGCTGTAAATGGCACAATCATTTGGAAGCTACAGGTAAAATACTTGTGAGCCTATTCCCACATGCCCCAGTTTAACAGTATAAACTGCCTTGCATGGGAAAGGCCGATATTCATGCTGCTATTCCATACAAGATGTGAAATGACCGAGGGTTTAAAACAACTCTGTGAAGTTGAGAATCACAGTATTATTTACAAAGTGCTGATGCTTTGGCAAAAAAACATGAACATACCCAGTTCAAATTGATTACAATCTACGGTCAATGCTGTGTCTGGAGCAGGACTGCCTTTTCTTGTATATTTTTACTGTGTGATTTTATCTTTGCTGTGTCTGTTTATTGCCATTGTAAAAGGAAGAAATCATAATAATTTGAAGAAAAAGCCTGGCGAAGTGGAAGTTTCTTTTCTTTTTTGGTTTTTTTTGGTCAGCTTTATAGCCAGGGAAACTGAGGCACAGAGAGGTCCTGGAAGTTCATGGGTGAAGAAAGCTGGTGAAGGAGTTGGGGAGAAAGCCCAGGAACTTACACTGAGGTGCCAGTAGATGTTCCTGTGTACAGTTATCACTGGAGAGCAACCCAAAGGATCTTCAGCCGACAAGGTTTGCACACACATTTTTTGCTCATGGAGGGCTGGAAGAAGACAGTGTGCATCCTGAGTTCAGATTTGGTAGCTTGGTCTCTGGTGGAGCAGGGTGCTGCAGACTGTTCGTTTCTCAGAAGAAAAACAGACTGGCTGGAAGCAACTCAGCCTAAAACTCCCTTTGGATGGGCACAGCCAGAAGTTTCAAGGGCTCTCCATATGGGTTCTGCAAAAGTGAACTCTGGTCTGAAAGTGCACACCAGTGTCTATAAAGCTATTTCCCATCAGTGGGGTCTCTCCTTTAGGAAAAAGAAAAAAAAACAATTAAAAAAATTATATATATGTATAAATTCTAGATGGCCACAGACTGTCTGCCTTGTCTCAGCTGTCTGGCTTTACCCTCACACCCTTATTTTGGTAGTGTCATCTCTCTAGATACTATCTTTTCTGGAGCAAACGCAGTCTCTCGCTGATGTAGATGGGGCCAGGATCTCTGCTGCAGGAAAGCAGCGTGTGAGTTAAATGAGCTGTGTTGAGTCACGCCAGCTGAGGATCCCGCTGGTTAGATTTATTGCTGAGAAAAGACCAAAAGTGAATACCCAGCACAAGGGAGGCTCTGTCTTATGTGCCCCATAGGCTTAATTAGCACACAGATTTTTTGTTCACTGCTATTTCTTAAAACCAAAACCACTAACAAGCAAATGATGTAAAAGAGAAGGGCAGAAATGCTGTGTTCATGGCTTATTACTGTTCATATAACACCAAAGTTGGGTAAGAAATAGTGAAGGCATTTAACAGGCATGATAGCACGAAATACAGAACATAATTAAGCCAGATAGAGCTTTGGTGTTAATTTTAGGGGTGTCAGGATTGCCCTTTCCCAAGAAGTTCTTGTTTTACGGGTAGTTCTTGACTGGAACAGAGGTTCAGTGGGATGGGTTTGGATTTGCTGGGCAAGGTCTTGGCCTGGAGGAGCCCCAGATGATGAGAATGAGCCCTGAACACTGAGAGCTGTGCTGCCTGGGGATGTCTCTGTTTACTGAGGGCACATCCCAATGGACCTATGACTAATCAGACACACTGGTTAAACTCTTGGTATTCATACTGTTGGAAATATCATTGCAAAAATAGCCTCCTACAGCCAGGACCTAAATTTTCTGTACATTCCTACTTATTTCTTTGTTCTGGGTTTAATCTCAGCAGTGAATATTCCAGGACTCCTGTTCAGAAGAGAGTGGACTGTGCTTTCTCCAAATCCTTGAGTTGAGTCACGAAAAATGTGGTATTTCCTTGCTGTAGCGTTGTCCAAGGTTTAGAGGTCGCAATCCAACCCATCAGTCAAAACAATGACCTTGGCTTGCAAGCGAGGAGGTTTTTTGAAAGGTTGGTTGAATTGTTGGAGGATTTTGCCTGTTTTCTGTGTTTTAAACCATAAGGATACTAAAAATTACATTTTCAGGCTTTCTCCAAAGCTATGAAGGCCAGATACTGATTTTTCCAGTTGAAGATTTTGGGACTACTTGTGCTACTTACCTTAAGACAACTGTCTGAGGTATCTGAGAGGTGAAGCTCCTCTTTCTAGTTTGTCTGTGTTCCTCTGGAAGGGCATTTAGAGACGAACCTTCCCAAGTTAGGCACCCAGGTCACAGTTTATGTGACCCTTGTCTCCCATTTCATTTCATGGATTGCCTCTGGGAGCAAAGACTGAAGCTGTTGGAAAAACCTTGTATATTATAAGCTTCATGACAGCAACACAAGAGCTGGCAGCGCTGCAAAAACCTAGGTGTGGGAGAGAAGGTTCAGCAGAGCTGTTTCCCAGAATATGGAAAATACTGCAGCAAGCATTCTAGGACTGGAAATTCGAATTTTACTTCAGCCCCTTAGGCTGCGTTCTTGCCCTTGTTTCAGTCCCATGTCTGTTTGTGCTGAGTAGAGTTGACATGAGTGCATATTCACCCCTTTCCCCAGAATGGAGAGGGAGTTCTGCTTGTCCAGCGAAGAAGCCATTTCACATCTTGTCCCTGGTCACAGCTGAGCAGTACAGCAACAGCCACAATAAGAGTGAGAATAGGAAGTAGCCTTAAATCCAAAGGAATCACAGTTCAACCATAGATACTCCGTAGCCAGAAAGGTTGGTGAGAGCTGTTGCATCAGTTGCTCTGCCCAAGCTATTCAATCTACTCTTCTACTTCATAACCGCAATGAACCTACCCACTGGCTTCTGAGGTTGCAGATCATAGAATGGTTTGGGTTGGAAGGGACCTTAAAGATCATATAGTTCCAACACCTTCCATTAGACCAGGTTGCTCAAACCCCTGTCCAGCCTGGGCTTGGACACCTGCAATGATGGGACATCCAACCTGATACCATGGGCTGCTGTCTTCGGCATTTGTGTGACTGGGAGCTGCGGATCAAACGAACTCTTGAAGTGGCATCTGGATTCAAATCCAGAGTGGCCCTAGAACACCAGGGCAAAATGACATCGTTGCCAACAGGACCAGCAGGTTGGCAGAGGTGTTTCTCTTTTCACAAAGCTGTTTGTCTAAAGACTCTGGTTTATATGAAAGGAGGATGTAGCAAGGTGTGGGTCAGTCTCTCTTCGTATTAATAAGTGGCAGGACTAGAGGAAATGGCCTCAAGTTACGCCAGGGAAGGTTTAAGTTGTATATTAGGAAAAATTTCTTTACTTGAAAGGGTTATCAAGCATTGGAACAGGCTGCCCAGGGAAGTGGTGGAGTCACCATCCCTGGAGGGATTTAAAAGGCAAGTAGATGTGGCACTTAAGGATGTAGTTTGTTGGTGGAGCTGGTCTTTTCCAACCTAAATGATTCTGTGGTCTGTCTCTCACGTACTTCACTTGAGCTGTTCTCTTGCGTCTTTGGGTTTTTCAGCTGGAGTCCCATCTTATGCTCAGCAAGAGCTGCCAAGTGCGATTGGGAAGGACCCGATGGCAAAGGTTTACAATGCCCAAATCCCTCCTACATTGTTTTAACGTCTTTGTAACATTTCTTTCTGCTTTTCCCTTCCAGAAATGCAAAGTTGTTTGATAGAGCGCAGTGACCTGCCCTGGAGAGCTCCCTCTGGCCTGTGGTTTCATGCTCTGCAATCTCATCCAAGACACCTGCATTTGACGTTTCCCTTCCAGCTGTCTCCCACAGAGCGTTTCAGAGCAGGTTTGTTTCTGTAGTGCAAGGCCGAGCACGGGGAGCACACCAGAGCACGTGTGGAAAGGTGTCCTGTGCAACAGATCGCCCTTATGCACTGCTCCCCAGCCCCATGCTGGCAGTTCTTCATGTGCTGTGTTTGCATAACGTGCGTAAATTGAAACAGGTCCTTAACAACTACATTGGCATTAGTGTGTCTTTTTCCCCAGCCAAGCGGCAAAGGCACCATGTCTCCTATTATGGAATGTGCCAACACTTTAAATATGCTCCTGCCAACATCCTACGTGAATCGTCCCTTTTCCAGCCTCCGTTGTCCTTCTGGAGGTTGCAGTCCTGGAATCCCATCTTGTTCTTCAGTTATCTGGGGAGTTCATTATTTGCTCTCAGGTACAGTTGACATACTAAGACAGGACGTGTCACAGAGACTTTCTGCTTTGAGGACTCCTTCATTGCAAATGATACACCATCGGTCTGTGCTTCCTTAGAGCATCGTGTAGTGGACAGAGCAACGCATTTGATCTCACTGTGTGTTTTTATGGTAAGCCACTGTCTGAGATTGTAAGATCTGCTCTCCTTTCCACTATGAGTTTACCTGAGTGCTGGGATGAATCTTGGCAGAGACCGCCCTGCCTTTAGCACCAGGTGCCTGCCGTTCAACTTGCTGAACAACAGAGAACGTTTTAGCCCACTAAGCACTGGGGCTGGAAGAACAGATATTCTTTTGAGGAACAGCTGTGTGGGAGGTAAAGCTGCAAGGTGGCTGGGGCTCTGGTGAACCTCTCTTCTTTCTCCAGGACTTCAGTAAGGGAACTTGACCAAATCTCCTTGCCTTTTCAGGGAAGAAGGTTTGTAGTTACCCAACTAAGTTAATTTTGTTGAGGGTCTTCCATACACTATCTAATCATTGTTTCTTTTTACTTTTTTGAATCAGCAAGGTACCTACATAACATAGAGGAGGGGGAGACGATATTTTGATGAATTTGGAGTGTCTGCACGGTGCTTAGAACATATTTCACAAAGTTGGTTTCCAAAATACTGAAATGAAGTTTAAGGGGACAGGTTTCCATGTGAACATTAGGAAAATGATTAGGAAATCGTTTGGGTGTGAGATGCAGTTGGGATTCATGGCCCCTCCAAGGAGTGAGTTGGTGTCACTGCCTTGGTTTGGTGGTGCAAGTACAAACTCCATCCCAGCTGGGCCAAGCAGACCAGGCAAGTATTATACAAGTCAAGGAAATAAGGGCAACTATCCTGTGTGCAAGGACATTGAGGGCTGGGGCTGTGCTCCTGCCACTGTCCTTGTGGCGTGGGGACATCTCTGTCCCCTGCAGCAAGGGGGTCAGCATCACGGTGAATTGCAGTGTGTGGAAAAGCTTCTAAATTCTGCTGGGTAGCTTGAGGATTGGCTGGAGGGCTTTGGGAGAAGACTTTTTGCCTCTCAATGGGCTTTCACTTCCCAGCAGGGAGACAGCAGAGCAGCGGGGCATTAACTGAGGGGGCTGAGAGGATTGGGGAGGACCTGAAAGGGCGAGGATTTGGTTGGTGGTTCCTCTGGGCATGAGGAACACAGGTGGTCAATGCTCACACTCTCCTCATTGTATCGGGAGGATAAAGCAGGGCGGTCAGAGAGACTTGAGGCTGGGGGGTCCGCTCGGTGCCTGCACGGAGGGAGCCCCGTCCCAGCGGGAGCCCCAGCAGCCTCAATAGCTGGGCCCGGTGCCTCGCAGGCCCCCCGAACACACAGCCCTCCTCACTTTGAAGCCCCCGGTGCTGCGAGAGGGGTGCTCGCTCTGGCTCTTGTTTGCTGATGATCCCTAAATTAAGAAATGCAAATCTATTCCGGGCAGATTCCTTTTCCAAAGGCAACTTGCCTCACTTGCTAATTCCCCACGTGGCTTCTATACAGACCCTGTACAAACACCTGCAGCTTATATTTTTTTTTCCCTCTCCCCCTTTTTCTAGCGAGGGGGTGGCGATGGGGAGCTTATTGAAAATCTTTGTTTTCTCTGCTGCGATGAAACTTGCTTTGCTCTTTTGCCTCCTTTTCTTTCCTCTTTTCACAAAATAAATACAGCTGATCCATCTCCAGCCCCTCTGCACGTGCCAGAAGAATAAATCGTCCGCCTTGCCCCCAGCCCCCTCCTTTAATTCTTTCCCCTGCTGCTGTGTTTGCTTATTCTCACTGCAGCTGTAGTGCTGGTCACAAGCGTGAGTTTGACCTATTGCTGGTTTGTTTGGCTCTGGCTCTGCAGAGCCAACCCCCCTGAAAAAAAAACAGACTTTGAAATCAGCTGTTAGAGCCCTCAGTAGTTTTGGGGTTTCTTTTTGCTTTACTGTTCCTTCTTATTATCATAGCACTTGCCTTTTGTTGCCAGTGCAAATAAAAACGCACGCGTGCGAGCGCACAGAGACGAGCGGAGGGGAGCGCAGCCCCTGAAATATTGCACTGTCCAAAGTCCATGGGTTAAAACAAACATCAACACTGCGTCAAATAGTTTGCCCGTAAGAGTCTTTTGTTATGAAGATAAGCTTGTTATCTCTTTCATTCAGATTTTAATCTGACAGGTCATTTGCATACTGCCAGCCGACTTCAGGGTGTGCATTAGATCCACTTTGCATTTAAATCCTCTGTCACTCAGGCAAATAAAAAAGGGAGGGGAGGTGGGGGGGCAGCAAAGAACCTCTTTCAGATCCTCTCAGTTATTGCTGTTACTTTTTGTGTTGGTGGAATTGATGGCAGAAAAGTTGTCCTGGTTATTGGGGCTCTGCTTTTTGGGGCAGCTGGGATGCTCCCAGGCCAGGAGCTGCAGGGCCAGGGTCTTTCCAAAGAGCCCGCTGGGACTCCTGGGCCCCTTCCCTACCCAAATCCCACTTCAAACTCCACTTGTGCAGACTCTTTTTACCCAACTGACCTCTGTTGCTAGCTAAAACCCAGACCTGCTCCTTGCTTAGTCCTGCCCTCAGTCAAGTTAAGCCTGCCCTGGGTTTGCATGAGAAGGAATCAAGCCCTTAGTGATAATGGGACAAGGGACAATGAATGTCCTGGCCACAATACAGCTAACAAGTCACCTATTTAGCAACTTCTATGTAAACGTCTCTTCCCTTAGTTATTCCACTTGTCTTATGTGTCCCTATATATCTTTTCTTCTCCACCTGAAACGTGATCCTGGACCCTTACCCCTTGAACTTTGTCACACGTGCTGGACGGATTCCAGGGACCAGGCTGCTCATACAGGTAGCGGAGAGACATTGAGTGAGGGTGAAGGACAGGAGCTGCGGGACACAAGTCACCTGTGGTGCAAATGCAGGTTGGTGGGGTTGTGTTGCACTGTGGGCTCAGAGAGCTACACCAGTTTCTGGTGTCTTTACGGTACTGTAGGCACAAAAACCAACCAACCAACCCAAAACCCCCTTGGTGAAGGTGTTACCAAAATGCATAAATACTGTGGATCTGCGGTTCTCGTTGCCATCCTGCAGCCTTGCAGCTGCCCTTTCCAACCCCTTTGTAGGGCAGGAGAAGGAGGTGACCTGACCAGCGATGGCCATAGACCACTGAAAGCACGATTTGGGATCCTGGCTCCCTGCAGGGACATCACGTTAGTCTGTGAGAGCATAAAATCGGGGATTTCAATTTCTGGATTTCCTTCCTTCTGCATTGTCTGTGCTTGGACGTATTGCCCATGCTCACTTTTCCTGAGAGCAGCACAAGTGACATCAAGACTCCTGTGTTTCTTGGAGCGCTGAGCCCAGGCTCAACCTGCCCTGATTTTGGGAGACCTTTCGCCCGGCTGTCCCCACCGGCCGCAGGGTGCTGGGTCCTGCCTGCTCCTGCCAGCACCTCCCTCTGCTCACAGGGTTTGCTGCGCCTCCTCTGAGATGCCGAAACAATGAACCTGGGACAAGATTAAACCTGGTGCAATTCTTCTCCTGTGCACAGAAGTGTAACCGTGGCTCCACTGAAGACCGCAGGAATTACCTCAAGGTAAGTGAAAGGTAAAAAACTCTTGAGTATCCTTCCTGAAATACAATGGAGAGCTGTGAGATAAGGCCATGGTCCCCCTACAGAGAGGGGGATTGAGTCCCAAGCCACAGCAAGTGGAGATACAGTAGGACTTTTCCTTGAACCTCAGTGGGGTTAAAGATCGGATCTGGTGCAATTAGTGTATCCAAAAGCGAGCCAGTGAATAGTTGCAGGGCATTCATTCAGCTCTAATGTGACAAGTTCAATTCTTCTGTTCAAAGCCAGTGATTTTCTTACATATATTAATTATTTGAAATAATTCTCTGAATAACATCTAGAAATAATTCAGGCAATATATCTTGATAATGAAACTGTTGCTACTGAATGGTTGAAATCTCAGCTGCGCTGGTGACTTTGGCTTGGGCGAGTGTTCACACGGCATTGTTTCTTCTCTTAAATACTACTACGTGACTTTCAGAACCAGATTCTGGTCTGAATTGCCGTGTTTATGAGCTCTCTATTATTTGTCATTTCTGTAAATGTTCCTGACAGTAAATGCCTTTGTTAGAATATTATTGGTAAAGCAAACACAAAAAGCGTGTGAATGAAGGCAGGCCAAATTTGAGCCATTCATTTGAATGGATAGTTGGAAGAGTGAAGTTTCTGAGATACGTAGCCACCTCCAAGACTTCAGTGAAGCTGCAGCGCCTAGTTGCAAACCTTAATAAGCAAATTCCCACCTAATGCCACAGTATTATAAAAGCGACAGCGTTCCCAGTCCTCTCATGCTCTGTGATATGCTACTTTTGCTTTGCAGAGTTTGCAGCGGGGCAGCAGTGTCCCCCCAGCGCGGTGCATGGTCCGGGCAGGAGAGGAGTGTGCTCCTTGCGTTGGAAATGACTGGGACAAGATGATTGAGATGTTTGATATGTGCTGGGGTTCTCACACCAGTGCACACTTTCAGTTATTTATCATTCAGCCACACTGCCAGTGTTACTGAGACTAAGGCAGCCCCGAGCAGCTTCGTGTGCCTTCTGGTTGACCAAGGGCTGTGCCTTGCTGATGCTCTTCTGCAACGAGGAGCTACCTGGGTGCTGTGGGGATGACCCGCTGCCCACTCGCTGCCCTGAACGTGAGAGCACTGAGGTTTGGAGAGATTTTCTGTCCGAAATCCAGACTGTTGGCCAAGGATGGAGTGGAAGGAAAAGGCAGAGATACCCATGTGCAAATAAGGAATTGCTCCTTTTGCTCACTCATGCCCTAAAACTGGCAACACTTAAGACCCCTGAACCAAGGGCAATGAATGCAAAATGAGAGCTCTGCAAAATCCCTTGGTTCCAGGCCAGCTCTCTTGCTTTGCTTTGCTGCTCCTTGACATCAGTCTTTCAGCCAAGTGAGCAAGTCAACGGCTAGCTGTATTGCCAAGAAATCTTCCTAGCTGCTTTCCGTATAGCTAATGAGAATGCAAATGTGCTGTGTTTCTAGGCTTGCTTGCAACTGCCACTTCTTCTTTTCTGTGGATGGGACCCAAGTGCCCTTTTTCTTGCCGTGAGATCTAAACACATCGCGCTGACTGGTGTGGTTGTCCTCACGTTGTCAATGAGAAATGAAGTGTTTTGGGTGGAACTCCAAAGGAGGAACCGGTGTCTCTCAGATACCTGCTTTGCACTATCCTTGCACGTGTTGTCCATGGAGCTTTGAAGAAAGACCAGTTTAGAATTAGAGAAGCAGGCAAGAAGCAGATCTTTCTTTAGAAGTTCAACACTGTGTCAGAGCCAAAGCCGCACATCATTCCCACTGTGGTTGGGCAGTGTAGGGCTTCTTTGCTGGGCTCTCCTTGGGAGCTTCCATTCTTCTCACCAGCACTAGTGGCTCTTCTCACCCAGACTTACAGCAGTAGCGTTTTTTTTTTTAATCCCTCATAAAAGGGGTTTATCATCAGGCTTGCATTGTGATATTGCTTACAGCTTTGATCACTACAGAAACAGAGCAGTAACTCTGTTTCCATCTTTTGCTGTGCTTCTCTATTGAAGAGCAGAACCTCTCTTGACCAAAGCTGCTGGTCACAGCTCTGCCTGTGTTCTTCCTTGGGTACAGTGTCACAGGCCATTATAAAACCAGCCCTGGGTGCTTTCCAGCTAGCCGAGCCTGGACAGAGTCCAGGCAGTGTCCCCAACCCTGGCTCTCAGGGACACGCTCCTTGCCTGGCTCCCTTTCTGGGGCTGTTGGATCAGAGATGAGAGCTCAGTAGCTCATGGGCATTGTCACATACTCTGTCCTGATGGGCACTCTGGACTCTTTGGGGACCATGGGGACAATTCAATAAAGAGACACAGCGTCTGCATAGGAATTTTTTCCACACAGACACACGCACTTGGTCCCTAGACAATGCCCGAGCGCTGCAGAGCGAGGCGAAGCCGCCGCCTCCGGAGCGTTGCCCTTTTCTCGGGCTCTCCCGTCTGGTGTATGTTTCCAGATTTGCCTCTAGTCTCTAAGGCAGCCCAGGTTTTCTCCGGCTGAGCCTTCCCACCCTGCCCACCAAAGGGCTTCCTCTGCCTCAAGAACACGTCCCTTTTAAAAGCAGCCTGACATCTTTCCTTTGTTCCTGGCTCTCCACTAGTATTTTCCATGATGCAATCCCGTATGGGGTTACTGGCAAGAGCTGTTACAAGTCAGTAGCTGTGCCTGGAGCAAACCCATTGTTCTGCCAGCGCTGAGCCCTTCAATGCCACTGACTCCTGCGCGGCCCCGCTCCTGCTCCCCAGGCACCACTGGTGAGGGCGACAGGGACGTCCAGAGCCACACGGAGGGACACGGCCATAAACACAAGGCACAGCACGGAAAGCGATGCGTGATTAGATGCAGACACTGTCCCCTCGGACCGTGACACCAACCGGGAACACCAGGCTGGGCCGTGGTTGGGGACCGGGCTGTGACTCACCAGCTGCATCTCGCTTTTCCTGAGGAAGCTCGCAGGCTGCTGCTCCAGCGGAGAAGGGTTATTTTAGAGTGGAAAGTGAGAAGCTGTAGCTTTTATCCTTTTGGAGGAGCAATTTGCAAGGAAAACAATGCAGGATTCTCTGGAATAAGGAGCATTAGCTGCATCATCTTTTAAAAATAATTTAGTCAAGTGAATGTTGGCCAGGGATTAGCACCCTTGCAGGCACTTGGACGGCAATAAGGGGATGTTTGCTGAGATTTATTGATGTTGGGAGTTGTTGCAAATGCATAGGTGACATCTAATGCCAAAGCAGCTCTCTGGCTCGCTAATGAGATAAGTCAAAGGCTCTGCAAAGTTTTCAGCAGCATAGCCGTTAACCCCGAGATTACAATATCCTTTGTGTTTTTCCAGCGTGTTCTGCCAAGTTTTCGCCTTAAGCAGAGAGAGGATGAAAAATGCAGGGCCAGAGAGTCTCTCACAGCTGAAAACCACTGTCTGCTGTGTTGTTCCCCGGGACAGAGAAGAGCCTGTGTATGATCAGCACCGAGCAGCGAAACACCTCGACTGTCCAGCACAGTCGTTTTCTTTGGTGTTGGACAAGTGGAGAAGAGAAGAGAAGAGAAGAGAAGAGAAAAGAGAAGAGAAGAGAAGAGAAGAGAAGAGAAGAGAAGAGAAGAGAAGAGAAGAGAAGAGAAGAGAAGAGAAGAGAAGAGAAGAGAAGAGAAGAGAAGAGAAGAGAAGAGAAGAGAAGAGAAGAGAAGAGAAGAGATGAATCACAGAGAACAGTCCTGTCTGGGGAGATGCAGTCTTATGTTCCCCACCCTTCTCTGCTTCTGATGTACAGGATTGCCAAACTCAAACTTCACAAGGGCTTTCTAGGTGGTTACATTGGATGCTTCTGTTGCACCCAAGCATGTCTTGTTCTGGGAATTATTTTTGGTGGTATTAATGAGGTTTTCATCTCTTAACTGAAGATTGCACACCTGAAATGAGACAGGTTGCTGGTGAATTATGGTGGTAAATGTCCAGGGCTGAGACTGCAAAAATCCCTCAGTTAAAATGTTTGTAGGAAATAAACAAATGCAGTTTTAGTGATGCTAAAACATTTAGTGACTTCATCTCGGTGTGTCTGGGCTATCGCGTTGAAAGGACCTCAGCTTATGTTTTATGTCCTTTTCCCACAAAACATGAAACATTTTGTTTCCTAGAAATTTCCTTCAGTTTTATTTAAATCATCATCAGAAAAAAAAAACACCTCCTTTAAAAAATAGTCTTGAGTTAAACAAAACCTTTTATTCTGCTCCAAAGTTTTGAAAAATACCAACTACATCAAAATGAAAACTAATATGTTTTGGATGTTTGAAGAACAATTCTTATTTCCTTCTTTATCTCCATAGTTCCTTGGCGAAGAATGAATTTCTTCCACTTGTGACACTCCAACAATTATTTGCAGATTTAAGAAAAATAATAATAATAATAATAAATAAAATAAAAAAAGAACTTGCGAGTATAGAAGTTTCAGTATCGGGGTCGGTGCTGTGGGAGTCTCTAAGCTTCACTTGGAGAGCTGAAAGAACCAAGGCATTGACTCAGGCATAGCTAATGAATTACTTCCAACCTTCAAGGAACAAACCCAAATATCTGTGATAGCAAGATAAGATCCGCTGTGTTATTGCTAGAAGCATGCTTCAGTCTCATCTACATGCCGAATAAACAGCTCTGGCCTCTTTGCAATGTTACAAACATCTTGTATCACTCATTCTGCCACGGAGAAGACTCTCCTGACCGTGTCTAAGTTTTCTCTTGGGGAGGTGATTTCAGTGTGGATCTCAGCTCTGTCTCAGATACTGGTGATGGCTGATTCCCCTGTCTCCCAGAGCCAGTTTTCACATCCTTGCTTTAGTGTCTGAGACAGGAGCAGCTCACCTGCCCTTCCAGCCCTCTGGCAGAGGCAAAGCTCAGCAAGATCGTGATTGTTTCCCTGGTCCACATATTCTGCCAGTGTAGCTCGTGCCCAGCTCCAGCTTTGGGTTTTACAGGATCGCTGTTCTCAAAATACACACACTCCGCGGCCAAGGATGAGTCAGAGGGATGCTGTCAGTGGTGTGCTGGGTGGTACCGGTTAGTCCTTGTTTGTGGGAGTCCGTGAGCAATTCAAGAAAGAAAAATGTAATTAGTGCCAATCCGCACAAGTTAATGGAAAATAGATTGTGATGTCTCCCTTTGGTTTAGTTGATAAAAGTGATAGTGGTGTACAAGACGGTGTGCAAGTGAGACATTTGACTGGAGACCACGTGGCATTTTGATTAAGGATCTAGAGCAGTATAAAATGAAGAGGGTGTGCATTAAATGGATTAAAACCTGGCTCCCTGACAGGTCTCCAAATATAACTGTAAATCATCTGCCAGCTGTGTTTGTAGCAAAGTCCCTCCAGTATTCTGGCATTTAATATCTTTATCAATGACATGGGAGAAAATGTAAAATCACCAATGATGTGGTCTGCTGATGATCAGGGAAGTGGTAAATAATGAAGAGGGGAGGTCACTGATAGGGAGGAATAGGAGACCGCTTGGGGAGCCAGGATCAAGCAAAGAACAAATATGGTGATGCAGATGAATGCAAGAACAAAGAATAAGAGCTACATTTGTAGGACAGTGGACTCTAGCAAGCAGAACAGTGAAGAAGCTGCTTCGGTGGCAAAAGTCAGCTGAATGGATGACCCAGCGCTGGGCCATGAATGAGCAGGAGGACACTTGGAGGCAGAAACAGCAGAACAGAGTATCTGATTCATTTGCTGCTGATAGAAGTGTTGCTGTGGTGAGTAAAAATATCAATATGTTGGAGAAGGTTCAGGGAAGAGCCAAGAAAGTTTTGGAAGGGTGGCAAAGCCCTGAGTGACCCTGGGTGTTGAGCCACCAGAGCTAAGTTGAGCATAGAGTTGGTCCCAGTTCGCAGATGTGGGGAGTGAAGTAGATATTGGGTTGTGGTTTTGGGGGTTTTTTTGTCTTGCAGACCCTGTGCAGCAACTGGAAGCTGAGTGTGGAGGCACAAAAATTGAGAGAAAGGCTTCAGCTTATAGCTTCAAGGAGTTTGCTCCATCAGGAATTAACTTGTGTCATCTGGGAGCTTTGGCCAGGCTCAGTAACTCCTGTCATACCTGCTTGCACAGAATCAGCATCTCAGAAGGATGGAACCACCATTGCTACACTGGCATAGCCAAACTGGTGACTGTCATCTACACGTAAGTAAGAGCTGAAGCCCTGCTCATGTTGAAGTCAGTATCAAGAATGCCGATAGTTTGGGGGAGGTAGAACTACTTTTATCCTAGTCTGTATGCAATGGTGAAAAAAAACCCAAGTTGTTTTTAAACCAATATAATACAACTTTGGGGATGAACTTCTCAAAATTAATTAAAAACTGCTGTAGGTGCTGTTGGTTGTAACTCCAAAGCTTTAGATAGATGTTCACTATACAAGCAGCTGTGCTAGCTGAAATATTACATTACCCATAGCCTTGCCAGCCAAGTGGTTCTGGTCCATCTTGGTTTGAAAATATTGTATCCATCAGTGAGGTTGTGGGGTGGCAGCTTCTCCAGGGAGGTGACAATGAGTGTCTTGTGGTCATACCATCAGCTAGACCTGGAGGACACGGATGTCCACCACAACCTGTATTCACAGCATGAATCAACCTGTAGGAGTGATTTAAGCGCAGTTGCACTGGTGTTCCTATGTGTTTATGTTGCTTGTTGAACAAGATCTAAAGCAATTCCAATTTTGTGGAGAACAGGCTATTGCTAGGGATGGCTTCACTGCAGCTTCTAACACATTTTATTTTGCAGGATTGGGCTAGGAGGATGCATTGACAAGTGACAGATCAGTCACTGCCAATGTTTATGTGTGGTGAGCAGGGGAACGCCTCAGGCAGATTCATTTGGGTGTTTTTGTGCCAATACAATGAAGTCCAAGGAAGTCTGCAGCTGACATAATTTACACACCATAGAGTCAGAAGACATTGGACAGTGTATCCAAGAAGGATCTATTTTAATTTACATCTGCTTACAAGGCTCTTAGGAACAAATCTGTGTTTTGGCTAACCCAACTAGCTGGGCACTTCATCCCGAAGGGTCAGCGTGGCTTTTCGCCTTCCCACCGCTCTTGTGTTGGATGAAGTGACCACTCAACCAGTTGAGGAGCTGGATTTGCTTGGTGCTCGGTCACCCTCTGTTTTGGTGAGCTGGTTTCTGCTTGGATCACTGAACCAACATAACTTTCAGAGTGTCTGCCCAGTAACTACAGTCCAAGAGGGTGGGCAGGATTTTCCTGGCAGCCATCAGTTGGAAGAGATGGAGCTTTTCATAACCTTGGTGTTCCGGTTGCTTTTCTTACTTGAACTGTTTGTGGTGGGCATTACATTATCTTAAATCCCTCTACATATTGGCAAAGCAGGTGAGTAGCATGTTCTAATGAGATTAATTATACAAGAAAGCAGTGTGTGAGTATGATGGCCAGGTTAAATAGGAGCAGGGTCAGCGGGCTTAGTAAAGAAGGTAAGTCTAGACTGAAATAACATGTGGTGCTGCTCAGGGCAGAAAGTCACTGTAAGATGCACAGCTGCAATTCACCTGTCTGTGTGGTGGCACTGCAAGAGCCATTATTTGCCTCTTCCGTGATCTGTCACCCATCACTGCTGCCTGGAGCATGGGAAGTTTAATTCCTGTGAATCACGGTATCGTTTGTGAAGTTTAATCCTACATCTTTCTGAGCCTCTATTGACAAAATAGTTAAGTCCATCTTGATATTCCTGCCTGCCTGGTGTTGTTGGAAGTTGTCCTTTGGCTGGTGGTATCTCTATCAGCTTCAGGGTCACCTGCAGGCTGGGCTGCTGTGGCATCCCAGGTTGGTGGACTGGAGATGCTGGTGCAAGAGTTGCTTGAGTTAAAGGCAAGCGTCTGATGTCAGGGGACTCCTGCCAGTCATTGTTCTGCTGCCTGTGTGGAAACAGGCTGAACTCTGCGGTTTTTCTATGTAACATTCTTATGTAGCCGGCTGAGTCGCCAACATGATAAATGCAATTATTTTTTCCAATTGTTATTTCTGCCCAAAGCATGCAATTGACACTGAAGTCTGCTGGGCAGAAGGGGAATGTAGCGGTTGCTCACATCCCCGCAGTGGCACGACGATGCGAAAGGCATGAATTGCGATGCTGGGAAGCAAACGCTGCCCCGTGGCGTATGTCGGGGACCGGCACCCATCTGTGCGTCTGTCAGTCCCACCCTCGGGTGCCAGCGACTGAGAGGCAACCTGCTTTCTTGGTGTCACCAAAGGGGGAAGGATAGAGGGGTTTGGGCAGTTGTAAATGTGATTTTTGCTGGAAAGGTGGGTGGGAGCAGAGTTTGGTTGTGCAATGTAGTTGAGCTGTATTGCACCACCTGGGAGGGGAGCGATGGCGCCGGAGCTGCCGCCCTCTCCCCTACGCCCACAGAGGCCTGCAGCCTCCCTGGCTCCCTACAGGACAAAAGAAGGGTTTGAGGCCCTTCCCCAAGGAAGGCAAGTCTTAACTGGACCTGTGCTTGGATGGAGGCACAGCTCTTTTGTAACGATGGGCATGAGGTTGCCTTTGCAGATGGGAGATGATGTGCTGGGCTCATTTCGGCCATCTGCACCCCATGGGAACCCGGCACGCCGGGGTGACCGCTGCTGCGGGCTCCCTGTGCCACCGTTTATTCAGCCAAGTAAAAGGACTGGCCAGTTGAGCTCCCGCTGTGGTGGTTAAAGTTTGTTTTAGCCGTCTTATCTAATCTCTCTCCTAACTTTTGCTGGGGGAAAGCGTTTATTGCTTATATCGTGTTACTCCATGAGCACTTGCAGCCAGCAAGTGGCTGTTTGCGTGTGTATATGTAGATGTGAAGCCAGATAACTTCAGGCTTTGCAGTTTTATGGGTCAGTCAATCCAAACTGCTTCCACTGGCAGATGTGGGGATGTGCTGCATTCGTTACCTGTGGGCCATGCGCTATCAGGGTGTAAATCAGCAAAACAGGGCTCTGTTTATACACATAAATTGCCCCAATCTGACAGCTTAATACCCTTTTGACTTTTTACCCTCTGTGGGGGAGAGCCTCAAATGTCTTATGGCACTGCTCACCCCGGGGATGACGGCAACGCAGGGAAACCAGCCCCGCTATAAAAGGAGGGAGAACGCTTTGCTCCTGCGCGTCTTCAGGCTTGGCTGCGTAGCCACCAGCTCCCCGGAGGGGAAAGGCCCTTCCAACAGACCAGTCCAACAGGAAATTATCTGCTCACCCTTTGCTAAATTACTAGCTGGACAGCCAGTCACAGGGTCCCAAAAATGCCAGCTCCATCTGTTCGCCCACGGACATGATTCCCAGGCACGCAAGATCCTGGCTTGGTCACCAGGAGGGCAAACCCACCGGTCCGTCCCTCGCCTGCAGCGCCTTGCGCAAGTCTTGATTTCATCTCTTTTTGTGGGCGCGAAGGTCACACGGGTGAATTTTCCCCAAGTGATTGCAGGATAAAACCAGCTGGGTTTCCTTTGGCTCCGGCTGAGGGGTTTTGTTACTGCAGGAGATACTTTATTTTTTGTAGCAGATGAGAGGGTGTTTCCAATGAAATAGTAGGGGGCTGATGAGAGGGAAGAGGAAGTGCCAGGACATCACAGTGAAAGGGATTATTGTGATATTTAGAGGAGCTTCCCAAATTTACGTGTTGTGGGAACAGGCGTAAGATGGTTGAAACCAAGATTCCTCATTTGAAATGTCCTTTTTTCTTCCCCTTCTGCTGCCGCCTTTACTGGCTTGGAGAACAGGAGCTTGTGGCTGCGTTCAAACCTTTGGGAGCTCCCTTGGCTTGTTTCCTTCATTTAGCGCATCCTTAATATGGCTACACTAAAACATCCTAAACACAGAGAAAGAGAGACTCTCTAAATCAGAATTTTTGCTTGCGCTGGCACCGAGCAGCCCTGGTGGGGCTGTTAATTCACCCCGTTGTGCCCTCCAAGCCCTCCTCCCCACCGGTACCTGAGCTCTGTAGGAGCACTCCAACCAGGAGCATCCCCATGCCCTTACATGAGAAAGTCGTGTCTGCAGCAGCCCTTTCCTGACCTGCTTTTAAAGTGCGAGTGGAGGCTGAAAATTGATGCTACAGGAGACTGACCTGGTGGGCGCATCCTTCCCTCTGGCTGATGCCAGGTCAAATGCTCTCAGTTTACAAGTTGCCGACTCTCACGTCCCTTTCTGAGCATCAGGAAAGATCCCACAGCCAGGACATTGCATGAAGAAGGTGACACCAGCAGAAGGTGACACCAGCAGAAGGTTCCTGGTCTCCCATCCCTTCAGTACCCAAGAGGTGTCTTTGGTGCAGGAAGGGCTGAGGACCAGCTTGGGTGGCAGGAGACCTGGTACAACCCTGTGACTGCAGACACTTAATTTTAGCTGGCTGGGACCACTTCCCTTGCTGACCCCGCTCTATTTCTTGGCATTTTTAAGAATGTCAGTCACCATGATTTTAAATGCTCAGCACAGAGCAGCAGGATGCTGCGTTCCTGCAGGCCGCTTAGTCGAGGTGATTCAGTGAAACGTGGCTTTCTTGCAGAGAAATATAGGAGGCAGCTCAAGGTTGGATGCTCTGGTGCTCAGTATCAAGTGAGAGCATGCCACAGCCTTTCTCTCAGCATGAGCTCAGCTTTCTCTTGTCTACCCAGCCCCAGGAAGACTTGTGAGCAGTTAGTTTCTCCTTTGAGGACTCTGCCCTTCTGGCAAAGTTGGTTGAAACTGGCCAGTGAGTTCAGAAGTTTTATTAGGGACAGAGAGACGGGCACACCCATGGCGCAATCACAAAAGAGTTGTTTCTCTAGGAAACTAGGCTGGAAAAAAAAAAATGGTTGTTTAAGTAAGCAAATATGTTTCTTGGAGACACTAGAACAGGGGAGGTGGTATGGGAAATGTGTGTTTACATAGCTGTTGACCCAACCTCCTCTTAAGCATCAGTTTCTTGTTTTAAATCTCTTTACGCCCATTTTTATCATGTTAGTTATTAGTACTACTAGTTCCTGCCTCCATCTCAGCAACCTCCCATTTTGCTGCAGGACTCCCCAGACCGCCTTGCTGAGATCAGCCCTTCCAAATAACTTTACGCATATAAACAATGAACCCAGCGAGGGAGAGGCATTGGCAGGGCCCTGTGAAGGCAAGGCATGGATGGGAGCAAAATTAATTGGTGGCTCAAGCTCTCCTATAAAGCTCCCATTTCAGGATTTGCAAACTGGCTTCCTCTGTCGCCTCCAAAGCATCAGAGCTGTTAATCCCAGAGCAGTAAAGGCCCTTTTGGTCTGAGCTGTCAGCCAAAAATTCAAGTGCCTGTGAGTCGTTCTAGTTTTGCTGAAAATGGGTGCAGCGGTCAGGTGTCCCTTTGATGAGCTCCTGTTTATTTACAAAGAGCCTGAAAGGTCCTGTTCCCCCCGAAGGTGGCAGGAAACAGGCAGGGACAGAATTTGGTACCTCGTTCTTCCTGTCAGGGCTGATCTCACATGTGAGTAAACAGCGGGTGCGTGGGGACCTGCAGCGACGGCTTCACTGCCTGAATAGCCACCAGTCCTCCCCTTTCCCACCCCTGGATGCCTGTGCTGGTCTCCCTTTCACTTTCCTCCCGCTGGCTCAATGCAGGAAATCAGGCTGATTAAAAACCAAAGGGGGGAAAAAAAAGATGAAAAATGTGTTTCTTTGAAAACAGAAGAAAAAAAAAAAATTAAAGATCATTTTAATTAGGTTTGAAAAATCCGCAACGCAGTTGACAGGCGGGCTGACAGGGCTCCCTTTCACTGGATCGCCCGGCTCTGGGCTTTTCGTCTTGCGTGCAGAATATTTTGACATTTGTGATTTCTTGGCTCCATTTGTAGAGCCCAGTGGAACCTGCAGCCTAATTAAATGTAACAATTCCTGAAAATGAGAGTTGTTATTTTTTTTCCTCAGGATAATAATAGAGGTTTTATTTAAAAAAGAGCTAATCTATTTACTCTAGACTGCCTGCTTCCTGACCTGGCCTCAGCACCTGAGGGGACAGGAACAGAATGAATTAGACAGGGGCTTAGTCACTGGAAAAGATGAGGGTGTTAATGTGTATGTGTGTGTGCACATGTGTCCCGCATGCTCCATTTGAAGAGTTGAGAGGTAGAAGGTTAGGAGGCTCAGATTTTCCCTGGCAGCTGACACTTTTTTTCCCCTTACTTTCGCGGTTCGGTGCTGGTTTTTAGCCAGAGTCAGACCCAGCGGGCTCTGAAGGGGTTGAAAGCAGCAGCTGCTGGGCTGCAGGGTCCCTCTGCTCCTCCACCTCAGTCAGCAGCCGATGGCTTTGCAAACTGCTCGGTAAGGACAGGGCCTTTGCTTTGAGAGCTGCATTAAACAAGGAGACAAAGGAGAAGGAAAATGCAGGACAGTATTGTTGAAGACTGAATGTGCCCAGAGCTTTCCTTCCAGAGCTTTCACCCACGCTGTTTCATTTTGACCATGGTTTAACTCCTCATCCCTTGAGCGCATCACTTCAACCTCATGACCCAAAAAGCATGGCCAAACTCCAGGAGAAAGTCATCAGAGTCACCTGCTGGTGCCTCTGGCTGTGGATTCCCAGTGCTGCCGTGTCTCAGGTCTGGCAGCTGCTGTTGCTGCACCCAGGGCTGCACTGCTCAGGTGTCACTGGCCCTGGCTTCCCGTGGGCTGCTTGGCACTGAGAGCAGCTCCGGCGTGAGGGCAGCAAGTTCCTCTTTCATCTCAACATGTGATGTGGTCTCCCAGGCTGACACACATGGCTGAGGAACGCTCCCTACCAACCCATGCATGATGGATGATGGCTTCCCTGTGCCACTCCCTTCGGCACAGCTCATCAAACCAACTCAAAACCTCCCATCAGCTGATGTGCCCATTACTCAGCCAAAAGCAATGTGATAGGAAACAAACGGTGCAAACCACTTGTAGACTTTCCCTCTCCCTGTTTGCTCCTGCAGCTCCATGGAGACCCCCTCGAGCACCAGGACTGCTGTGTCCAGCTCTGTGTCCTCAGCACAGACATGGACCTGCTGGAGAGGGGCCAAAGGAGCCACAGAAATGATCCGAGGCTGGAACAGCTCTGCTGGGAGGACAGGCTGAGAGAGCTGGGGTGTTCAGCTGGAGAAGAGAAGCTCCGGGGAGACCTTATTGCGCCTTTCAGTGCTTAAAAGGGGCTGATAAAAAAGATGGGGACAGACTTTTAGCAGGGCCTGTTGCAATAGGACAAGTGGTGATGGTTTTAAACTAAAGGAGGGAGGTTTAGACTACATGGAAGGAAGAAATTGTTGGCCATGAGGGTGGTGAGAGCGTGGCCCAGGCTGCCCAGAGAGGTGGTGGATGAACCATCCCTGGAGACATCCCAGGCCAGGCTGGACGGGGCTCGGAGCAACCTGAGCTGGTGAAGATGTCCCTGCTCATGGCAGGGGTGGCACTGGGAAAGATTTGGAGGTCCCTTCCAACCCAAACTGTTCTGTGATTCTGTGAAAGCTTCGGGGCCGCTTGCCCCCAGCTCACAGTGGCCGATTCCTCTCCCAGCCGGCAGCCTGATGGCAGCAATGAATCAGCAGCCGGTGGCCTTGTCAAAGACATTCCTCCACTTTAATCCTATTGACAGGGACTACTGCCTGGAACAGGAACTGCGGGGTGAGCCATGTCAACAGCAGATTCTTATTACAGATAATATTGATGGGGCCTTTACTTGAATAATGAAGGGAAGAGCCCTCTGCTTCGACGTTTGTCTCCAAAACCTAGAATTACTAAGAGTTTAACCATCGGAGGGGAGCTTAAGATAGTTGCATCTTAAAGGATCTGCTTTCTTGTCGCATTGAAGGCTGGGGAAAGGAGTTTAGCCCATACGCTGGGAGCTCCGCGCTGACCTTTTCACTGCTCTTAATAAATGTTACAGTTAAATAAAGTCGGATGGATTTTTCTATCTACTGTAGTGTGTTATCCACTTTACGGGGAGGGGGGAAAAGAAGTAAAAAAAGCTCAAATCCCTGTTTAATATCACTGTTACTCATTATCTTTGCTAGCTGCAGGGTGGAAGGCAAGGAGGAAGGGCCAGGGCAGACCCGTTCAGGCTGTATTATCAGGGGAATTCCTACCATCGCACATGATTATGTGTGTCTCTGTACATGGGTGAATCGGGGCTGTTTAAAATTGGTTGTGATCTTATGGCTAAAGCTCAAATCAGAATCAGCAGCTCTGGAAATGTCTGGGGAAAGTTTTTTATTGTTTGGTTTTAATTTACTTTTTTAAAAAATTTTCTGTTCCTTAAAAAGGGGGCTGGGAAGGAAAACACCAACAACCTGTTGGATCTGTATCGTTTGGTTCCCTACAGGAGTGGAGACACCGGAGCTGCAGGGAAGAGGCTGCCTGGGAAGTCAGATGAGGGCAGAAAACATCAGTTGTTCCAGGAAAGAACCCGTCCTTGCACATTTCCTCATGTTTGGGCTTCAATATTGGACTGCAAGCTCTGCGATGAGGAAAGGTAAGGAAGATGGGGCTAGACGGCTGCATCTCCATTCTTAGATTTTAAACATAACCAGAAGCTCAAAGATGTCTCCCTGAAACCTTAATCTGGAGCTATTTCTGAAGAGGGTTTGGACCTCTAGCTCCTGTTGGGACAGATGAGGAAGGGAGCAGGCAATGTTGGCTTTCAACCACATTTATACCTCCCAGATCCTAGAGCTGGCCCAGCACTGAACCGGCAGGTGGTTTAAGTTAGAGCAGCCCCGTGGCTCCTCTAACTTAAGCCAGCTGGAATCTCTTCTGGGACCAGTTCTACCAGCCAAGGTTTGCTGGATTACAGCAGGGCCCTGAAAGCCTCCCGGCCACCCCTGCATGGCCTACACGAGAGGACCAGGGAGCAGATGACATGAAAATGTCAGGCTAGTTACCAGCTGGTGCTTTAGGACAGCCTTAATTCCTTCACACTGCTGCAGAGAATTAGTATCTGGTCCAAGGGAGCCTGTTCTCGTGGTATTTTTAGTCTGATTTTGGAGACCCTAGGAGTCTTCAGAAACTGAAGGGCAATCCAATTTTGGGCTTTCTGACTTGAACTGTTAAATATTTTCCACACATAAATAGCAGTCACAAAATTTCAGGTTGGATGACTTGTGTTTTAGATTTTTTTTTCAAAATGTCAAAACAAGACAAGTAAAGTAAAATCTCCAGTTGCTCCAAAGCTACTCTCTTTGTCTGAGTGCATCCCCTGCCTCTGAGACAGGGATGATGTGGCCTCTCTTGGCACGTTTCTTAAAAATGTGGAGGAAAGACCCAGTAAGCACACCCTTGGGGTCACTGAACGATCCACCAACACGTGATGGGATGCATGAGGAGACAGCCCGTGGTCTCTGTGTGCACCCCACATCTCCAAGTGTTATTTGGTACCACCATTGATGATACCTCTATGGATTAGCAGACCCTTCACGTAACCCCTCAAGTGTCCAAAAATTAATTTGGTCCTTCAGGTCATGAAGGGTTTTTGTTTTTATTTAATCACCACTTTAAAAAATAAACCAACAAACCTAAAAAGTGATATTGTTTTCCCCTTGCTTGCTTTTTTGAGTTTGAGGGCTGCTTTAGGGTGCACGGAGCTTGTGTGTGTCAGCTTTTCTCTAAAACCTAGAGGCCCATGGATTGCTTGTTCTTTTTTCTTCCCTTTTGAAAATGAAATCTGAGATTTTTGCATAATACATTGGAGCAAGAAGCTGGGGAGGGGGGTAAAGAAAAACATCAAGTACTGTGGAACTAAAATTGCAAGAGTTGGCACCACTGGTATTTTCTTGTTTTTCTTTCCTTTTTCCAGAGAAAAAGAAAACACCCCCCATTTTGCTGAGCCCCAGCAGGGTGAGCAAGGGAAAAGGTGCTTCAGGGCAGGAAGAAACTGAGAAGAAATAGGTTTGCAAACTCCACTCATATTGAATTGTTTGGAAAATTGTCCTGAGAACTGCCTTTTGGGGACAGCTGTCCCACTCTGAAGAGGGAGCACAGAAGGATATGTGTGGGGTGAAGCTGTCTGGGGCTCTGGGGCTGGGACAGGACTCAGGTTGCTGTCATCTCTGGTGGTACTTGGGTCTCAGCAGTGCTGTCTCCCCAAGGAGGGTGAGGAGAGACCAGGTGTGCAGAGGAAAGGCTCCATGAAATCCTCCTTCCCCATAGGAGCAACATCTCCGATGATGGGACTCAAAGGAATGGCAGGAAGATGTGCCAGAGGAGGGTCAGTGGGACATGAGGAAAAGGTTCTTCACCCAGAGGTGCTGGATACTGGAACAGGCTCCCCAGGGAGGTGTCACAGCCCCAACCAGAAGAGACTGGACAACGTCCTCAGACACACAGTGTGAACTGTGGGGTGTCCTGTGCAGGGACAGGAGTTGGACTCCGTGATCCTTGTGGGTCCTTCCAACCCAGGACATTCTGTGATCTCCTTCAACAGGAGAGATCCCAGTTGCCAGAACCAGTCCAGGCAGGCAGCAAGGTGGAAAAGGATGGGCAATTGGCATTGTCACCTCTGGACCCCCTCCCTGCGGGTAATCTGGAGGTCATGGCGATGCTACAATGCCCCTGTGCTAAAGGAAAATGTGTAGGAGGACCTGAATCTGCACTTGGAGATGTGCATGGGATGGTGGTACCCAACCTCAGCTCTGGTGCTTGCGAGACTCCCGAGCCACCGGTGGCTCAGGAATCAATAAACGGAGGCTCAGCAAAGAAGGACATTGCCCTTAATGTCCCAAGGGACGTTGCCCATGGGTATAAGGATGCTGGTGTGGCTCTCCACTGATGGAACCACAGCCAATATCTACTCTGGGCTGTTTAACAGCAGAAACAAATGCGTCTATCTCGCCTTGGCTGCACGTGGCATGCACAGGGGGACTGTTCCTTATTAGCGCTCGCAGTCGTTGGCAAGAGCCACTGGAACGGAGATTGAGCTCCAACTGCTATTCCTGCCTGTCCTCCTCCACTTGTGCTCACATCTTTCTCAGACTCTTTCCTTTTGCGTTGAAATTTTCCATGTTTCGTCTCCGCCCGCTGACAGTTTTTTGCTGAAGGTACCGACTGTGCTGGTTGGAGTCGTCTCTGTGGAGCTCCTTGCCGATCACTGCCCTGTGGTGGATGTCCGTCTTTCATGTCTGAGGACATGTCAGGCTGAAGAAAATCTTTAGAGGGTGGAGTCTGATTTATTTACTTGTTTATTTGTTTGGAAAAGTGACTTGAAAGTTTACATTTGAGTCAACTGGAACTTAAAAGGAAATCTTTTATTTAGATCTCACCCAGTGGAAAACTGAATAGCCCTGGCAAAATTGAAGTTTTTCCATGGAACATTCAGATTTTGTGAAAACTACACATTCTGTTGAAAAAAATATTTTGATCTCTAGTTTTTGCTCTGCTCTACTTTTTAAGGAAGATTCAGAAACATAAAGGTGAAAATCTTCTACTTCCTACATCTAATATATGAACTTTTTTTTTTTTAGCATGACTTCAATTCCATCTCCTTAGCGAGGAGGCTAGGAAGAAGTATTCAGGTTAAGGAAAAGCGTTTTATCAGTTACGAAACTGTGAAAGTTTAAAATGAGTATCTTAGTGCAAGTATTGGATTTGCCGCCTGCCTTTCTGCCTATCTGGGTCGAGGACGCCAGACTTAGAAGCCTGGTGTTAACTTAGTTAAGAGTATCTCTGGTAGGAGGCGTTTGGTTTGTTGGTTTTGTGTTTGTGTTTTGGGATTTTTTTTAAGGACAGCTGAAATACAGAAAAATCTGTTTAGGACTAAAAATTACCTCTGGGAACTGCGAGATTTCCATTCATGGTGATTCTGTAACAGCAATTCCAGGGTTGAATTTACAGGACTATTGTGGTTTAATACATGCTTTTCCTCTGGATTTTTGAACTTAAAGACTGTTTTCCTTAGACGGCCTCATCTTTCTTAGAAAGTAACGATAACCAAATACTAAGCTTGGCTAGTCAAATCTTCAAAGGTTAGCAAGTTCCAGTCCAAGGATTAGTGGCATTAGAAAATTGATACAAGGTCATGGTGCAAATGTGGAATTTTCCCCTGTTCCCTTCTCTCTCTCATTGTGGTGGGGCAACTACTTGAATATTCAGAAATTGTCCCCACGAGTAGGTATTAATTTGGTACATTCAGACGTGCACATACATGTACGAAATCGGCGTAGTCTATGCCCTGAAGAGATGAAATAGTTCCTTGAATGCGCAATGCATTCAAAATGGCTAATTTGCAAAATACCCAGAATGCATTGTGGTGGATGACTTGATTTGAAATGTTAGAATAGGTGATAAGAAAGTCATGCTATGGAATCATTTATATCTATTTCAAACGACTCCCACTTAAAGGGGAAAAAAAATTCTTTATAATTAACATGACAGATAAGAGCAACTGTAACACTTTAAATAAATGCAATGTATTTGATTTTGAAGTACAGTTTAAGATTCTAGGGATGTGTTCAAGAGAGAAAAGAGTATGTGCTCAGAGTTGAAAATGAAGAGATACTATAGATCATCTTTAAAAACTGAGCAACCTCACAGAACCCCCTTGTTCTTAACGGCCTTCAAGGCAGAGCCTCCTAGGAAATGGGAGTGGGCTCATTGAGAGCTGACAGAAGGGAGGCCCTCAAAGGGAAGATATAACTGGGACTTCTTTGCAGTGCCAATAGCCATGCAAGAAGAAGACATCCAAAGATCTAACCGTAGTAGAAGTAACTCTTGAGGAATGCCTACTTCCTTGCAGATTTTAAAATAAATTGTGGGGCCAATGATGGCTCAGATAGAATGGATTATAGAACCACAGAACAGTTTGGGATGAAGGGACCTTCCCAGCTCCCCCAGTGCCACCCCTGCCATGAGCAGGGACATCTTCACCAGCTCAGGTTGCTCAGACCCCCGTCCAGCCTGGCCTGGGATGTCTCCAGGGATGGTTCATCCACCACCTCTCTGGGCAACCTGGGCCAGGCTCTCACCACCCTCAGAGGCAACAATTCCTTCCTCATGTCCAGCCTGAATCTCCCTCCTTTAGCTTAAAACCATCACCCCTTATCCTACCACAACAGGTTCTGCTCAAGAGTCTGTTCCCATCCTTCTTATCAGTCCCTTTGAAGCACTGAAGGGTGCAATAAGGTCTCCCCAGAACTTCTCTTCTCCAGGCTGAACACCTCGACTCCCTCAGCCTTTTCTGCAATGTTGGTCATTGGATGGAGACTTGGTAGCCAGTTCAGTGAGCACTTTTGCTTAGTTTTTAGATGTACGATGCCAGGTCCTGTGTTGGGCTTAGTTCCTGTGGTTTCTCCAAAGATACGCAGGTAGGAGCTGAAGGTGGATGGTTGTACAGCAGAAAGGGGAATGGGTATTTCCAGCCAGCACTCTTATCTGCAGAGCCCGTCACCAGGATGAATTAAAAAGTACTGATTTCCACCGTGCTCTCTTCTCATTTCTTAGCTGTTGCTCAGACAAAGCTGTTATTAATTCAGGAGGAGTCTGCTGGAGCAAAAACTCTCCAGAGTCCAAAATATTTTTCAGAGAGTAAATATAAAAATTATTCACCTACCACAGAACAGCATCAGCCTCTGGGTGGAATGCAGGAGCTGTTTAACAGTGTACAGGAACATTTCCCCGCAGGTTTGGACAGGAGTTTTGAAGGCTTGTGTATGCCCAACTGAAACTGCAACTGAAAGTGAGAAGCAATAAGGTGGGCCCCCTCCTTTGCCTTGGTCCGGGTTGGGCTCGGAAGGGCCAGCACCACCTACCCAAGCACCACACCGCTTCTCTAGGATGCTGGGAGATGTTTCTGGAGCTCGCCCATCTGACCCAGTCCTCCACATGAGATCTGGCAAGATAATTGCTCCAAGTGTCTGGGTAAGTACTGTAAAATGCTTCAAATAAATGAATAGAAATCATCTGCTTCATAAATGCCAAGGGCTTTCAACATGTCGTTTCTTGGTAAACAAAGAATTTCAGCACGACAATATCTTAGGATGTTATTGGCCATATTTGTTCCCTCGTGCATATTGAAGCGAATGTGAGCAGCCATCCTTTACGTTCTCCTGATGTTCTCCTTCAGCTCGGAGATTTTGTCCCTGCTGTGGTGGAGATGAGTGGGCTGCTCTGGCTACCCCCACACAGACTTATCTGCCCCTAGTCCCCAAAACTCTTATTTCTGTGAAGGTGAAGGGCAGGTGGAAGTTCTGCTTCTGGTGTTCTGTTGTGCACAAAGTGCCTTATACTATGATTAGAAAAAAACCCAAACAAAAATGTCGTCTTTTTTTTTTTCTTTTTTGTGGACATTAGAATGCAATAAAAATATGTGTGTGCTTCCCCCTTCACCCCCAGCTAAATTGATTACATCTGGTGGCATGAAGAAAAATAGCCAAAATGTCAGACTGAGTCACACAGCCCCCTTGGGTGGTTATATTTATTTCAGAGTTGGAGCACTCATCAAAACAATTTATCCTTGGCTCTCCCTGTCAGCCTTCCCATCTCTGTGCTTACAAACTCTTCTCTGTTCCCTAACGCTTATATTCAGCCCTAAGCCCCCTCCTTCCCCCGGTTTTTCCTTTCTCCATCTTTTCCCTCATGGTGTCCCCTGGCCTGGCTCCGTCTCCCTCCTCGCCCTTTGCTACGTCAACCCCAGCAAACCCCGTTGCTGCAGTTCTCCACTGGGGGTAGCGGGGGAAGCTGGAGTCCAGACAAGGCTCGATGTTTCTGATGCTGCGTTGCCTATTTAGTGTCTTGTTTCGTGTTGCTTGGGGTGAAGGGACGTGGTAAAATGTGTGAGTAAGCTCCCTACTGCGGTTTCCATCATCGCTGTGACCAGTGGGGCAGCTGGGGTGGGACTGAGCCTGCTGGGATGGCTGTGACTCCATCTCCAGCCTTGCCTGCTCTCCTTTGGCTGCCCTGACCCACTCCAGGGCTGGAGGTGGATCTGCTGGCTCTCCTTTGGTGGATTATTTTTTGGGCTTGGTTCACCTATGTCCTGTGTTTTCTCTCTGGCAGGGAGCAGCACCAGAAGCATCTGCATAGTGAGAAGACTTTGTGATTGGGAAGGACCTCATCTCCAAGAATACAAAACCTCCTTCTGTCTTCCCAAATCACAGGGAGAATGACCACCTCATACCTCCAACCCTGGGAACACCCTGTGCATCTTGGTCCATAAATCCTGTCATGATCTGCTACCAGGTTGTACCTGCTCTCATGCCTTTATGCCAACCACAGCTGTAGAAGATCAAGTGCTCTAGAATCCTCATGGATGGAAATGGCTGCAGAAGTGCATTTCTCTGCTTTTTCTCCATGAGGATGAAAGGTCCTGGTCTGGCAGGAGCAGGGAATGAAGCTCTTGGTTGCTCTTTCTATTGGACTCTGAGCAGAAAGACACAACCTCACCCTGCGTTGCTTTCTTCACTGCTCCTAAAAAGATCAAGGACAGATGAGAAATAGAGGGTTACCCTCCACTGTCTTGGCTGGGAGGGGACTTGAGAACTCCTGGCACCACCATCTCTGAACTTAATGCTCTCTGCCTCATCTGCCATCCGTTGTGCATCGCGCTCCCAGCCCGGGCAGCGGGCTCCTGTTATGCAGCACACCACATTTTTCTGCTGTGGTAAATCAGAGCCCCCTGGGATCTGGCATTGTGCTTTTTTTTTCCCCAGGTATTTTTGTCTGTGAACCACAGAAAACTGAATAGCAGGAAATGAAGTGCAGATTGAGAACATGGTTGAGTGCACTTGCTAAAATAAAACATTGGGGGGGGAGGGAGAGATTCTTTTATAAATAGAAAATGAATTATGTTTACTTTTTATTGATGAAGTATTTAATTGTACTGAAAGTTAGAGAGATGTTCTTAGCAGCATCTCAGACTGTGCATTGACTAGAAATGCCAATTGGTATTTGGTACTAATACCACACTAGGTCAAACTCACCTGTTTTGTGGCTGGGAAGGGCAAGGGGATGTCAGGATTTTTTGGCGATCTCTGACATGCCACATTTGTGCCAGGAGGGCCAGAGAACTCCACTGCTCTCTTCTTCATCACGTTGTGTCACGGAGCTGTGCCATGGAGCCTGTTTGCACTCTGTTGTGCCTCTGACTTTTTTTCTTAAGCAAGGCAAGTAGTACAAGCCAAGTGCAGGGTGTGGAGATAAGGCTGTGAC
The DNA here is from genome assembly GCF_037038585.1 of Patagioenas fasciata. Taxonomy (NCBI): domain Eukaryota; kingdom Metazoa; phylum Chordata; class Aves; order Columbiformes; family Columbidae; genus Patagioenas; species Patagioenas fasciata. The sequence continues at coordinate 2,486,948 of NC_092529.1, read as the reverse complement.
CTTTTAGATTATTCTGTTGCTCTGCTACAAATGCTGGATGGGCCCAGACAGGCAGCTGGGTGCTTTTGTGAGGTTAAATTAATCTCATTAATTCAGATGTCTAAAAGTAGAAACCTTTAGTCATCAGTGACCGGGACTGCTTTCTTGTGGGGGATAGATCTCTAGAGTCCATCTCTCGCCTCTGGAGCTGTCCTGTTGTCCCTGTGTTTTTGAATCACTGTCTGAAAGACTGTACTTTTGTATTTGTTTTGATCCAGTGAAGGATTATGAGGCTTCAAAAGCAGAGGAGACTAAGATACTTGGAGTCTCCATGGTAATCTGCGCACCTTTACAAGATGCATGAGTGCAACCAAGAGGTGTGCTCATAATGAATGAAGTTGGAGCTGCTTTTGTTTGGGCATTTGGTTGGTCTTAGCTGTGTAAAGTGTCAGGGGAAGCATTTAAGCACATGCCAGAGTCAGTGCGAGCTATAACCACCTGTACGAAATCTTGCTTCAATCAGATCTTAAATGTATAGAAATCGAACACACTGGTTGCGTTTCAGAGGGACCAATTATTGATCATCCAAATGTCTATGGAGCAAAACTGTCAAAAAGGAACCGCAGGTGAGCAGCCCCATCTCAACCATCCTTCACCCTTTTCCAGCTGTGCCAGTGCAGGGAAAGTCATATGGCCATGAGAGCTGGTGATGCCACCTTTGCTTCCAGGCCAGATGGGAGCTGGGGGTCTGCTGAAAACGTTCCAGCTCTTCCACCTGTCCCTAAGGCCACGGAATAGAGCATGTAGAGATGATCCAGGCCTCTCTGTCTCATCCATCTTACCTATTTACACCAAGTCGCTCTTTCCAAAAGTCACATGTTGACAGTGCCTTAGCAGAGGAACATGTCCAGTTACACAGCCACCAGCCTGACAGGGGAGACCTCATCTACAAGAGAATGGCAAATTCCTTTGCCTTCCTTGAGGATAAAAGCCCCTTGACAGCTTGTTACGAGCTCCCATGAGAAGACACGAATCCTGCTGATGGGAGTGGGCAGTCCCTGTGCCGGCCAGCGTGCCAGTGGGAAGTGGAGTTGGGATTCAGGCAGAGGAGAAATTCTAGAGGGGGGAATAGATGCAAGAAATTCCTAGGAATGTTACAGAAATCAACATCCCCCTCCTCTGCTCCTTCCAAACCAGCCCACCTAAAAAATGCCGTTTTGTGGGCTATTTTGGAAAGGAGTCCATGCCTGGGGAATTTTTGGCTGATGCTTATGGCTTTTAGAAGTTTCTGGGAGATCAGACGAATAGAAACAGGAACCAGATGGGACTTCTAGCTGCTGGAAAGAAAAGAAGAAAAAAAAGGGGGAAAAAAAACATCCATCCCTTTTTAAAATGTGAAGAGCACTTGTTCACTTTTGGGGAGCTTCCCCTCCACCTTGGGTTTCTTATTTTAAAGTAATTTACCCCAGTTCCGTGATATTCTCTTAGGACATCTGTCTCTTTTGTTGTTATTGCTAGGAACTTTTCTTTCTTTTGCAATACAAAACAGTTTGTTCTTAGGAGAATTTAAGCCTTTCACTTATTAGATAAAAAGAAAGTCAGTGATTGGTTTTGTTCTTGCAGCAGCCTCAACATCCCTTGGCCATTTACTCACTGAGTTTATCTCTGTGAGGCTGAAAAACATGAAAAAAGGCAGTGGTAGTGAAGAGTAGAGCAAAATTGGACACAGGTCTAAAACTAAGCACATGTAGGTCTTACTTGAGGTAAATGGCCATCAAAGGGAGAGTTGTACCATACTGGAACGCACATAAATCACAGGTGCCTGGTGCCTGCAGTCACCCGACTTGTCGAGCGTAGTGTTGGATTTGTGGTGTCTTGGGTGTTGGGTTTTGGGGTCGTGGATCCGAAAAACAGGCCTTGTCCAGTCCCAGGCTTCATTTTTTCAGACCTTGGCCCTGGAGCTGGTTGATTTCTGGAAAACATCCCAGATGCTGAATAGAGGCCAAGGAGCATTTTCCAGGTCCTGGGTCCAAGCGGGACTCTGGGGTGGAAGTCGTGGTCCAGCCATGGTCTGATGCTGTGCTGGGACTGGGCTCGGTTGTGCTTCATCCTCACAGCCTCCTCTTTCCAGGTTGGTGGGCAATGGGACGGTGCAACAGGGTATGTGATGTAGTTCCCCTGCTCTGCTCAGGAGAACTGTGAGATCTTGTTCTTCAGCTGGTATGAAGGAAGCAAAGTAGATACCACCTTGTAGATGAAGATGATAAATGGAGATTATGATACTTGTAAGCTTTGCCACTAATCTTCTTTTAAGGAATTCTTTAAACGATTCATTAGGGTTGGTTGGTTGTGCTGTTGTTTTGGTTTGGTTGATTTGTTTTTGTTTTTTCCCCTTCCAGTTTTCCAGATATTTACTGCTTCTTGGGGAAAAAAATACACTCTTCCCAGGTTTCTATCTTGTTTTATAGCCTTCCTTTTCTTGATAATCATTTCATATTATTTCTGCAGCCATTCCCAAGATCGGGTCATCAGCACAAGGCAGTGACCCTTGATAAACCTTCGCCCGCAGTTTGTAAGTCGGCATGAGAGGAAATCCGTCCCTGGGACTTAATAACGTGTAAACTGTATTTCTAGGGAACTGATTGGAGGCTCCACAAACAACATTAGGACTCTACTCTGTGCTATGATAGTTATTAGTGGTGATGCACAGAGACAACTGCAGATATTTTAAGACACAATAGTTGATCTTCTGTGTGCAGTGTCAAATGTGTGTGCATTTGAACACGTGGCTTTAGTTCCAAGGTTTGTCACAGATGGACCTAACTAAACCAGCTGCTTGAACCCTCTAGTATGGTGACCAATTGATTAGATTAGTTTAAATAAAAGAAAAAAAGCCCCAAAACATAAGGCTTTGGGTTTGAGTGTCCAATTTGAGTTCTGACATTTGTGGCTTTCTTTTTTCCTTTGGCTCGGGCTGGTCCGGCAGGATGTCCCGTATTGGAATGCTGCTCAGTTGTTGTTGTTCTTTGTGGTTCCAGCGAGCTGTTTTTTTCAGAAATGTCTGGAAGGGAAGAGGCATAGGGGACTTGGTTCACAGGGTTTGTACAAAAGCTTTTATTTTCCCTATTTTCCCCCCTTCTTTTTGCTTCTCGTGGATCTGATGTGCAAGTGTTCTCGGGAGTGACACGCTGAGATTTGTAGAGCAAAGTGCTTATCGCATGACTCAGGTGATTGCTGTCACGGTCAAAACAGTGTCATCCTAGGAATTTTGTTTTAATTTAGCTTCCAGCTCAAACAAAAGTCATCTGAGTAGGCAAGCTTTTACTGGTTTCACTTTGGCTTCCCACGTCGGTTTAATTTGGCCCATGTTTGCTCAAAATGTCTCCAGCTGTCTAGAAACTTGTTCCTAGCTTGCTGGAACATTCACAGCCCTCTTGGCCAGTGTGACCTTAGTTATAAAGGCTGGCTGTTGTTTTTTTCAGATCATTTTTATTAGCTCTATTTATATATAAGGCAGCCCGCATAATTGAGAGAGACAAATGTGTTGGTTGTTGTCCTTGCAGGTTATAAGTTACTGCTGTCCACAATGCTCAAGCATGAGATCTGCCAGAGAACACCACCTCATTTTGTTCCATGGGAGTTTTTGCTAATATTTTGTTTTATATTATCACTCTTTTTGTTTCTCCGTTGGAAAGTTTCCATGTGTTTCACACTGAGGACCAAAGTCTCAGAAGATTAAAGGACTGTCTTTCTGCCCAAATAATATGAATTGGATGCTGAACTGTGCACTACTCAGAAAATGAAATGCCTTCTAAAGAAGAAAGAAGTGGCTGGAAGGAGGCAGTGAAAATCCATCAGATTTGCATGACTAATTAGCTTATCCATTAGTTATCCTTGTGTTTACTTGTAATGAGAATCTTCAAAGATTATTCTATATTTGACATGCAGCTTATTTTTTGCTTATGCAATTTTTTCTTTGCCGATATACTACTGGGATGTGTGCTGTACCTTGACGTACATAATTCTCTCTTAGCCCAAGTGCGCATCCTCTGGACTAAGTGCCCGCACAGACCAGACTGTGCATGAGACATTTTCTCTTTCCCCTGAAATCGGGTCTGATTTTGCAGAACTTCTCGGCAACCAGAGCCTGGCCTCGTTTCATGAGATGCGAGTGTTTCTGGATGTCAAGTCCTGGTTTTCAGTTATTCACCTTGAGTTATTGACCTCCTCCGTTCTGAAACAGCTGCTCCTTTTGTGGGAGTCAGTAACGCACTGTAAGGAGAAATTTCCTCTGTGTTCCTTTCTGGTAGTTTTCTCAGTGTATGATATGATTTCGTAAGAGAAATGTGACTTCTGTAGTTGTTATTTTCAGATCTTTCTTACTTGTAAAGTTTGAGAAGATATATGTTGTCGTCTTTAGCAAATTAAAGGCCATCTTTAAGTAGCTCCACAAGCTTCTGCATATCCTACAACTATTTTTTTTTAATTATTAGGTGACCGTGGATTATAAATGTTCATATGCCCAAAGCAGGACACAGGAAGCATGTTGCTTTTGGATTTTGAAACACTAGGAATTTGGAGGAGGTTTTGTTTAATTTTTGTTTTGAATTCTCTGTTATGTCATTCTTTTAGAAGGGTTAGTAGAACTGCAAAAGAAGATTGATATAAGAAGCCTGCCTTTTGACAGATCTTCCCAAAGGACTGGCTTTGGTATTGTTCTCTTCCTGCTCAACTTGACCAGGCAGGTTCGTACCATTTTCTGTTTTTTGGCATTCACAAACTTCCACTAGACATATAAAACTTCACTACAAAATGTCACCGTTTTTAAAAAAAATTGAGCCTGATGAGACCTTCATCTCTACGAGGAAACAAAATCTGCATTTGTGACCTAACTTGTCAGCTTTAAGAAAACTTACATCTGAGCCTGCTGTTATTGTGGAGGCTGATTTTGCCAGCTCAGTGATATTTTTTCCTTCGCCAAGAACCTGCAGGGGTGTACTGAATGTATTTTGCCCAGAATCAAAGTTCCTGATGTGTTCAGGACTTTTATCATCACCTACTTCAGGCTGAACAAGAGGTGAAAACTACTGTCCTCTCCAAGCACTTGTCCATCATTTCTGTAAGTTTGCTATAAAGCTTATAGAAAATATTATCTCCATGTTGCCTGGAGCACATTAAGAGTGTTTGCTGCCTGGATAGTTAAAGCAGTGACACTGTTTCCTTTGAATTGTGCCTAAATTTCTGTGGTGTTCTCTGTGCCTTGGTTCTCGCAGGTTCCCTGAGCTGCACGATCACGAGGATGTTCTTGGGATGAGCCTGCTCCGTGGGGTGCATTCCCCAAAGGGAGACAGAGAGGAGAAGTGGTGAAGATGACAAGGAGTCCAGCTCTGCTCCAGGAAAGCCTGAACGGCCCCGAATCAGCGAAGTCCACCCATCATTCACCTCCGAGTGCCCGAAAGATCCTGGGAGGAGACGCGTCCCTACGGCTGCGGTTAAGTGCTTTGCTGAACGGGGGCCAAGGTCCAGCGTGGAGCCACCCAGCTCCCGCCGGCTCCCTCTTTGGCGCCGCACCGTGGAGTCGGCCCTGGGCTCGTACTGGAGGACGTTTCGAAATCCTGGCCCTGACAGAGAGCAGATGCATTATTGGGAAGCCCTCAGGTCATGACAGGGCTAATAGTCACATTCCTGGCTGGGATGGCGAAAGATTTACGCCGGGCGCTCGCTCGCCTCGCCCTGCACCAGGCCGGCTCCCTACTTCACCAGCCCCCTCGGCTTTAATTGTTGTGTTAATGGCCCTTTTATTTGAAGCAGATCCCCCGGCTTACAGAGGAGAATGTCATTATGTCGTATTTTAGATGTATTTACATTCTCCTTGCCACAGGGATAACATTCTAATTATTTTCTATAGCTGACAGCACCAGCGTCTCTGGTATTAGGGACCCCTTAGACCTGATTACATGGTCTGTTTTTCTTCAAATCACCCACAAATGACAGTGAGGAGCAGGTTTATTATCAATTGACGTACCTTTGCTTAACGCAACTCGCTCCTGAAACAAATGTCCTGGAAAGATAATACATGTTTAGAGCATGTGTCTTCCCTTGCGTGAAGGCAGATGGGCTTAGGAGGTCAAGCCAACAGTTGACCTCTCCTGACTCCTCGGCCTTCTCCGCACACCCCCAGCACAGACACAGCATGGTGCTGCGTAGCATTTCCCTTGCAAACCATCCCCAAAGGCCATCGAAAAGGGCTGCTGTACATTTTACAGCTGCCGTGTCAAATGGTGGTGGTTGACAGCATGGTAAGGGGATGGAGGTGCAGCAGGGAAGGAAGGAGAAGTGGAGGATGTTGGCTTAGTTTTTTAATGAAGCGTGGAGAGGTACCAGAGTCTGGTCTAGATGGTGGGATTGTTCCCACATGAGAAGTTGTTTTCAAGGGCTCCTCACTGGAGAGAGCTGTGAGACATGTGGTGGACTTGATGGACAGGGTGGTGAGAGGAGACAGCAGGGTGCACGGGGCTGGTGGATGGAGGTTGGGGACCACATGGAGAACAGAGTTGTGATAGAAGATGAGACAGGAGAACCCTGACAGCTTGATGAGAGGAGGTGGGATGGGGACAAGAGCAGAGATGGTGGCTTCAGATCAGTGGGCTGTGATGAGGAGCTGGCTGGGGAGGTGCGGGAGCACACAGGAGTAGGGACAGCAATTGAGATAAGGAGCGCGAGAGACACAGTCATTAGAACAGAATGATTTGATTTATCCCGAGTCATTTATTCACCAATTTTTCCCCCTGAGATCTCAAACAGACTGAAGTGGTTTCAAATGTTGTCATTATTTAGAACAATTCAACAAAATGTTTGTTGCTTTGAAAAAATGGGAGGGGTGAGAGACCTAGAAAAGAAAGAAAGGAAAAATAAAAGCCTGGATGGTCTGGTTTGCCACATTTGAATTTTATTGCTGAACTGGGATGGGTGAAGAAAAATCTCTTTTTCTGTTCTCTGAGCGGGAGTTTCACTTACAAAGCCACTTCTGATGCGAATGCTTGCCCAAGCTCGGAGGCTGTCTCCATGTGTATTCCAACATGAAACAGCAAAAAGCAAGTATTTGTGGGAGTGAAACCCTGTCGAGGAAATGTTTGTGCACCAGGACATCTCAACGCAGAGACAATTTCATTACAAAATTCAGGCGTGTCTTCATGGAGACTTCTCCTTGCAGCTCTAGAGATTATTTTATACTTGGAGCTGCAGGGCACACAAGGCATTTTAAAAGCAAATAGGCAAAGACACTGCCCCAAGGGAGTTACAATTGAAGCTGGACCAAAGTGGAGTGAAAATGCTGGCTGCATGGTCTTAAAAACCAGGAGGTGGGCACTTTTATTTGGAAAGCCAAGGATTCCACTAAGTTATGTAGTTTTTCTTGTGTGCATACATGGCTTCTGGAGCCATTTTTACCCTCGGCCTAAAAGAAATGGGTCTCGTTCCTTACCCTAATGACATTGGAGCTGATCTGCAGGGTTCAGTGAAAGGTGACAGCAGGGTAGAGGTCTCAAAGGTACTGTGTTCCTGGTTTGTTTTGTGAAAATACAAAGCCAGGTGGAAGAGAGGCAACCAAACCATTATTTCAACTGAAAGAAAAGCTTCTGCACATCCAGAAGCAGTATAACTACTCTTCAAAAAATCAGAGAGGAAAAGGAGGATGGAGATGTTTTGCAGCCATTGTGGCTGCAGCTGTTGGAGAAGTTTCCATCACAGCAGGAACGTGAGACTTGTACCTTTTAAGCCCCAGGAAAGTTCAACCATGGGAACACGAAGTCCAGGAAAACAGGAGTTTTATTTCCACCTCTCTCGAAGTTACCTTTTGTTTCCAGTTTACCCGTGTTCATTTGTGGATGGAGTTTTGGGGAAGCTTCTTTTGGCTCAAAGAACCATGAGTGAGCAGAGCATCTCCTGCCTTTGCTGGAGAGCGTTTTGGGGGTGGAGGAGCTGATGGGTCATCAACCAGTTGGCCACAGTGTAAACGGGAGTTAGAGAAGGATTGGTTACAATTTTCTTACCGCTGTTTTGATGTTGGACTGGCTAATAGAACTGAGTGTCTGCTGCCCTGTTTGGCCAGTTTGATCAATCTGTTGGCCTCAGTATGGGATGAAGAATGACTAAATGTAGAGCTGGTTCTGTACCGATGTCTGCCTGTGGAGTTTCACTTGAAGATTCAAATACATGTGTCCTGTGCAGATTTGCTGCCCTGTGAACATCTGAGCTGTAATAAGGTGAGTGCTACTGGAAGGTCAGCTCTGCTGTTTCAGTACTTTCCTGAAGTGCATTTCAAATCATACACTTAGTTGTGAAACCTGTCATCGATGCTGCGTTTGATGGATACAGAAGTTGTGTGGGTTTTCCTTATCTTTTTTTCCTGAGGAGCCAGCCCTGATCAGATTGTTTAATTTTCAGAATGCAGCACAAAAGAGTGAATTGCAAGTACTCTGTGAATTATTAGAGGAGAATATTATGAATAACTTAAAAGAGGGAATACATGCTAGAATTTTGTGTCATGGCGGCTAATTGTCCAGTAGCAGAACGGAAAAGAAAGGACTAAATCGATTAGTCGAGCTCGTTCATTGAATGTTTTTTGCTGATAACTTTGTGTAGTTGTGCTTGGCAAACCAAGTGTTAGTCCAAAGAGCATACCAGAGATTTGGGAGTTTCTTTTATTTTGTAAAATAAAAACAATTGGATCACAGCAACGGTTGCAAGAAAAGCAACGTAATATGCTTCTGTAGGGCTTTTCTGTGAGTGGTCACAAACTGTACTGATACAGCGCTTTTCTGATGGGGTCGATACGTGGTGCAACAGAAAGATAAGAGGAGCGTAGTTTTGCCAGAAGCACCGTGAAACTCTGGACATACGCACCAAGACGTGCAGGAGCAAAACTCTAGAGAAGTTTAGGATCCATAAATCACTTATGGTGGAGCCTGGAAGTGGAAGCACCATCAGGAGCCGTGGTGTGGGCAGATTCGGGGCGCTACACCACAGAAGGAATCCCCTTCTACGCCGGAGACACCGTCATCGTTATCTCAGCTCCAGTGGGATCTTGGCGGGTGGAGCCTCACAAGTCACAGTCCTGCATGGAGCTCACTTTATCTTCATCAGGAGGTTGGAGGCTGAGTCAGCCCTGCTGGGATTTGCACCAGTGGTTCCAGGAAGTCTGGGTATTTCAAACCTTAGGCTTAGACCTCTAATCATCCCCTTATCTAAACTGCCTAACATCTGAGTCTGCAAAATTGGGTTGGAAATCTCACACAAACACGCTTTCCCCAGCGGCATTTCTGCATTTGTTTGCCAGTGGAGCCCTGGACTACAGAAGGGCACAGAAGATTCAGCTTTGAAACCAAAGGTCTAATCAAAGTGTTGGGTGAAGTCCTGGTCCCTTTCTTGATTGATGGCTTGCTTACCGCTTGCTGACAGCCGGAGAGGTTCACCCTTTGGGGCAGAAACCGCAGAGTTAACACTCAGAGAGGCAAGTGTTGACCCTCTTGGGCCATAAGTTTAGAGGAATCTAGTTCTTTTAAATTGATGCGTCTGATGGGGATGGAAGAAAGGGATTGATTGCTTTGTTGTTACTTAAAAAGAAATAGTCTCATCCTAAGACCCCTACTGCAATAAACGTAGAAATTGTTTAAATTATCTAAGGTTTGTTTGGTTTTTTCAACCCAAGAATTCAGACATAAGTGGCGCGAGGTCCTACATCAAGCCAGCATCTCTGAATCTATCCCCAGGTACCTTCTTCAACCTCTCTTTGCCACAAAGCCTAAAGACCTCAGAGAGATGAAATTCTTACAGGTTTTCTGAGAATAGCTGGTTGAATGGGGAGGCCAAACTAAATTAGCTCCCCTATTAGGAGGCGGTTGCAGTGTTAATTCGCCCCTTATCATGCAGCAGAGGCTGCATCAAGGGAAGGCAAAGGACTTTCTGATGTCCCCCAGTTGTAGAAAAGCTCCAGAGAAAGCTCTCGCTTTATCACCCATCTTGTTGTACAGCGGTACCTTCAAGAACAAGCAAGCTGGCTTTATTTGTTCCTCATCTCTTATGCTTGTTTATATGGCATTTTCATTGATAACTTGTGTCCATGTGGATGTTGTTCTTTCTTCACCTGAGCCCTGTCACTGAAGGAAAGGAATATCCCAGGACTCGATGCTACATTGAGTGGGGTGATGCACCAGAAAGGGAAGTTTCCAGTTTTGTCCTCTAGTCAAGAAGGAGGACTGGTATAAATAATTCCTCACAAATCCGTGCTTGGCTTCTTTCAGAGTATCTGTGGGCAGATGCATGATAAATTTCTCATTTTAACCAATGTTACAAATCTCTGGAGAAAGCGACTGCTGTTTGCTGCCCATCTAGAGTAGTTAAGCCAGATTCCTCTGTTCTGATTTGTCAGATAGGGTGACTGATGATGTTTGTAAATGTAAATTTTAAGTTTCCTCAAATTCTTGTGTGTAAAGCTTCAAAATAGTCATTTTCTATAAACATTGTTCCTTGAAAAAGTCCTGCCACTTGAATATCTGGTGGAGATGAATGCACACTGCATGCGGAGTTGGCAAAGAGGCACCCGTCTATAAACATACAGTTACTATTCATGGAGATTTCTTTTATCCTCTTTCCAGTTGTACAAACACACCAGCACCACCACCCCCGGCAATATTGCATTGTAAATTACCTTCCGTTTAAAAGCCCTCTCCCCTTAGTGCTTTTCATTCAGGAGATGGGAGACAGCCCTGGGCTTGTTGTCTTCAGATCAAATACGAGCTGCAGGCTCCGGGTATTCACCTGAATTATACGAACCGCAGTGCCGTAGCTATTTACTTGTTGTGATACATTTCCTTTTCTCGATTAACCAGGCTCTGAAAAGACACATCTGTTTCAGCATTGCCCCCTCAAGGCAGCCCATCAGCTTGCTCTTTCTCTCACCTTTTCCTCGCCTTACCCTCTGTGTTCTGCTGCATTATGTTGTCTTGTGCTTGTGACTGGCATCAGATTCCTGGTGCAGGGACTGTGCCGTGGTGAAAAGTCACCTATGGGGCAATGGATAAGAGAACTATTCAGGGAGATGCAAGCGCTGCAACCTGTTTTGTGGCTAAAGCCCCAAAGGTTGGGCTACTGGCTGTTTCTAATGAGTTACATAGAGCCTACCTATAACTTCTCGTAATGTTCCAAGGTCTGGGTACCCTCATTTTCTTATTAACTTCACTGGTGTTCAGGACCAGGCAGGTCTGGTCCCCAATAGCGAACTAATGCACCAGCATCCTTTAACATTTTAAATGTACGCACTGAGTGCTACTTTTAAAAGAAACTGAACAGGACTGTGATTTGCAGTTAGTATAAATACAAGATAATTTACTAGAATACACGATAGGAGTCACAACCTCCACAGCGTATTTCTGTTATACAGCCTGAGTACTGGAGGAGTTTATTGCATGGTTCACCATGTGGCATCCAAAAACCCTCTAGAAACAGCTGTTGATTTGCACCTAGGAGTTGTTTGAGGGAGAAGGGAGAGCAAGAGCCTTCGGCCAATTTGATGATGGGGAACACTGTGTTTTCCCCAAACCCCTGTGCCGGCGCTGGGGTGGCTGTGCCGCGGGGCTGCCCTCGCCATGGCCGTGCCCCGTGCTCCTCTCCGCAGCAAAAGCAGCAGCGGTGCTGCTGTCCATCCTTGTATTCTGCTCTCAGGCCTCTCTTGCCCTTTGAAGATTCCCCGTTGTTTGGGCTATTAACATACTTTCGGGGTGGATGTTTATCTTTTTTTTTTAAACTTTTACGGCAGGCACGTTGTTAAAGAAAACCCCGAGAAGCTCTTTGCAAGAAAGCGACACGGGAGCCCTTTGGTGAGCGTAATGCAACTCTGAGCAGCCCTTCCCTTTATTTGATCAGCTTCTAATACCTAACAGTTCTGTAAGTAAACATTTATAGATCAAATCAGAAGCTCGCAAAAGGAAGCACTCTCGATAGATTAGAAGCTAAACTGATCTAAATTAGAAGAGATGCAGAGATAACCTTGCCTGGCTAAAAAGCATATACTATCGGTTGCATGCAGATAATTAAATGAACGAGCCCTTTTCTATTGAACAACTGATGTGCAATTGATAAACTTAATTAATAATTAACTTTTTAATTAAATATCAATTTAAAACAAGTGTGGTAATATGCCACTCGCATTTAATTTTGCTGCCTTTTCTTCATTAAAGAACCATCATTAGGGTTACAGGTATCTGTTTAAGATGCCTCTGTGCACTGCGCAGGGAATAAATGTGTCCACTGGGCACTCGCCAGTGAGGAGATGGTGATAAACAGCAGCGACTGGAGACAAAGCCAGTGAGCAACCTCAGAGAGGCAGAAGGAGCCACAGATAAAGGGCACATCCCTGGTCGCAGCTTTCTTAGCAGCAGAAGGCCTAGGTGGGTTATGTTTGCTCTTAAAAGAGGCTGTGGTGGATGTAGAAGAGCCGAGCCCTCCTTGTAACAACTCTTTGGGAAGAACTTCCTTCCCAGCGTTATGAATGAAGTGGCTGGATGAAGCCAAGACTGAACATCTAAACCCTGGCCTGTGTGAGGGGAGAGAGATCCATCAGTTATTGCCTTGTTTCAGCAAAACAATCCCACGCAAGTGAGGGAAAGCTGCGATCTTTTTGCATGTGTCTTCTCACATGATGCCTTAGTGCAATTCCTATTAGTGCTAATGGGGTAATTGGCTTCCCTCAATGCGAACTCCCTATAATGCATCCACGTAACTCGATTTGAGAGTGTAAATCTCATTAGCCTGAATGGCGATCTTTTCTGCCTCTAATTTACCCATTTGATCCTGCAAGCACTAACAGCCGATCTCGTCTCCCTTTGAAAGCGATAAATAGGCATCTGACTTCCGCTAAATGATGTTTGCGAAGGTGCACGACGGGCATCCCACCTCCGGGCTGGTGCCCCTCTCTGTGCCTCCTCCCCATCAGTCTGCCCTTGCAAACATTGTACAAAAAGGGATGTTGCTGTGGGGCTGCTGGAGAATTCCTGCTTTTTGTCTGCCCCCCCCGGGGCCTCCCCAGCTCTCAGCCACATGTGGCAGCTGCAACCACGCAGCACAGGACAGCAACGGGTGTGTGGGGCTCCCCAGAGATTCAGGTGCTTTCTGGGGGTCCGTGCAATCAGGTGCTGTGGTGCTGGAGTCACAGCAGCTCCTTCATCCACCGTCCGCCACTCTTGTTGGATTCCTGACATTTTGAATTTATGAATAAATGCACCACATCAAATGAGAATAATCAGGAAGCCAACGGCTTCTTTGCTGCAGATGCTCCCATCCGCCGTCTGCCAAGTCCATGCCTTGTCCTGACTGTCCTCCTTTGTTCACAAAATCATTTTGGTTGGAAAAGACCCTCAAGATCATCGAGTCCAACCGTTAACCCAACACTGGTGCTAAACCACATCCCGGAGAACCTCATCTGTGCACCTCTGTTTGAAAAATTACCGAGAGTGCTCAGTTGTAATTCACGTACCTGTATACAACAAATGCTACTCGAAGCAAACAACTTCCGCGCAGCCTTGGCATTTGGGATGGTTCCTTCCACCTACCTAATAAGCACTTACAAGGAGCAAAAAACATACGCATAAGGCAGGAAATTTGGTTTCAAACTGGGGAAAAAGAAAAGGTGAAAGACTGCAAGGGACATTTCTACCAGCCCTGTGCCTGCTAGCAACACGGAGAAATACTTGAGCACCTCACTGAGGATGTAAGAAAATATTAAGTGTTGCCTTTTTAATGTCTTGATTTGTTTCCAACTGGAATGAGTAGGGTAGAGGAGAAGCCAATGGGCTCTTCACTGTCCTTCTGCAATGTGGGGCTTGAAGCCAACTGGAAACGACTCCTCTGAAGGTACCACCTTGGCCACGGCACCAGACACCTATCCGGTCAGAATACACCGCTGATGAAAGGATGATTTCTTTTCCTGCCCTGCCTCATCAGAGGATATTCTCGCTTCTCCACATATGAAGGGAAGATGGGTCCCTCCCGTGGGGAATGTCACTGCTGGCCACCGCTTCCTTTCTGAAAGCCCCGTTTGAAAAGGAGGAAATAGTTGGTGGAGGAAGTTCCTGTAAAGGAATCTTTCAAATCCTTATTTTTGTCTTTTTTTTTTTTTTTTTTCAGGGGACACCCGATAGGATGGAAATAATTGGTGTGGCTGCCTCAAGTGATGGAAAAATTGCAGAAAACTGCAAAGGGTGTGACAGCAAGAAAACCGGCTTATTCTCCATTTATTGTACAATATTTATCATCAACCCGTTTTGTATATTTTGCTTTCTTTTGTGTAATCTTATCATCACTGGAGTTGAAAACGATGTAATTTTTGCTCCTTTGAGTAGTTGCCAAAAAAGCACTTACGTCGGAGTATTAGTGTATCATTTGGCTAGCACATCACATAATGGTTTTTTTACAGCAAGTATTTAACCATGTTTTCATCCTGTGGGAAAGAATGATGGGTCTGTTTTGTAAAAATAAGACCTTGTGGCAATGTGGACATGCAAGAGATAGAAACATAATGCAACAAATTAGTTTCAACACACAGAAATGAAGTAGTCCAGGCTCCATACATTCAGCAGAGCTGGTTTTTCTCTCTCCCTTTTGTCTCTCCCTTTTTTCTCTTACTCTGAAATGTATTGTTGGATTTTATGGGAAAACTTCGCAAGCAGAAACTATTAGAATTCAATGAGCCACCTACTTGGTTTGGGCACCCAAGAGCGTGTTATACTTGTGTACACACATATGTTCGTGTATATGTATGCACACATATAGCTAAAAATAGTGTAAGTGCATGTGCAAAAGAGGGAGAGTGGCTGTGGGTACCAAGCAGATATGATCAAATTCATCCATTTTGTGTGACTTAGTGCAAGTTCATGGTGTTATGGAGAGAACCAAATTAGCTTTATTATAGGCTGAAAAGATACTTTGGTTTTTAGCAACAGAAGGAATATTGTGAAGCAGGAGATATCTGATCATTCCAGTTTTTTTCTTCAGGTGCTTCAGAAATAATCAAGCAGTTAATTAGTACGATTTGAGGTGTACTAATCCCAAATAGCGATTAAGTGAATCTCTGTTATAACCTGAAATCCGCTATTAACTTAAAAACCATTGATGCTGTGATCCACATCTTTCCAATCTGCGTGTTTTACAACCTGCCCCCAGGAACGGTCACTCTCACCTCTGCCAGAAAAGTGTTACGGTTGCTGTTTTAAAGTTCTCCCATTTCTAAACTTTATTCTTTTTATTCAAATGCCCCAGTGCATTGTGACTAAGATTTCTTTTCCTTTGTATGTAAAATTCACCAGGATCTCTCTCAGCTTTTCCCAAGTAACTGTATAATCTGTTTGATGTCCTTCTTTCCAGCAGCCACTTACCCGTTTGTGCAGTCACAGGCACATTTGTGTTTTGTCATGTCTGGAAATGCCAAGTACGTGCCTAACTTTACTTAGGCGAGGAGTGGAGTTGAGCATATGGCTACATGGTTCCTAAGTAAAATAAAAAATGCCATTCAGCAAATTTATTAGGGCTTTATAGTGAGTTATCATCAGTAGTTGCACTAAAATACAACTCAGAAAAACAGACTCTGTAGCAGAGACTTTATGATGGAATAGGCTTTTTGTGTGTCTTGTCTTTGCTTGCTAATTTACAGTGTTCCAGAACTTCCAAAAACATCTACGAATTGTTCTCTGAAAGCCTTTCATCCTGACCGGTGCTGGAAACCACTCCGCTCGCTGGTGTTGTGAGTCAGGGTGCTCAAGCCCTGCCCTTTGGGTGCCCGGATTGTTCCTTTGAATCGAGGGCTTTTATCAGACCAAAAACTGGCTTAAGTAGGGTTTCTCCAGACTGCATTAGTACTTCAGGACTGTTCTGCTTTGAAAGAGTGGAAAGCCCCAGTTGCACTGCCTTAAACGAGTCATTAGCACAACGAGGTGGAAGGGAGGATGAAGACTGTCCATCATGTTCCCAGTCCTGCCAATGGGATGAGTAGCTATGGCTTGCAGGATGAGGATGCGTCCAACACTTTCCTAACCAGTTTGCTTTCCTAACCTCTCTTGCTGCAGGTGTGAGCAGAGCTTCACCTTTCCTGTGCTGTAAGAAGAGTGATTAAAAGCAAATGAGCGAAGGTGAGTCAACGATGACTAAAGACTGTGCATAAATTCCTAACAAATGCCTGGCAGGGGGAAAAAAAAGCAGAAATGTGAAGCAGCCTGATTTTCCTTTGAGTAACGCTTTATCTTCACGGAGACATCACCGTTGTGTTATATCATTTCCTCTCCAGATATGACCATGGAAGAGCAAGACCTTCCCATAACAGGACAGCACGAGCAATTGGGCTGTTTCTCATGCTGCCTTGGGAGCATCGACCGTAACAGAGCGGACACTTGGGGCAGGAGCTGTAACGCAGGGAGAAGAGCTAATGAACGACCTTTGTGAGAGCACGATTGAGTCAAGCCCACCAAAAAATGATAGGTGAGGTAAGAGTTTGCTCAGGAGCTGTGTCCTGCCCGCAGGGTGTAACTGAGCGGTCACGTCAGAACCAAACTTGCAACGCTGGATTTTTTTGGAGGGCTTGTGTTATCCTTGATAAAAATCTTGTTGGTATTTGAGGCAGAATGGCTCCGCTGGACACTTTGCTTCTTCCTGTGCCCTTCCATTCCTGCTCTGCCAAAATTCTGGTGTTTAGTTATTCTTGCTCCAAGTAGAATGTTCTGGACTGGGTATGTTTCCTGAACTTTAAGGCATTTCTTTGCAATGTATGTGCAGAAGTGAGACTGCTCGTTGCTGAGCGTCTTCGGGGTCCCTGTCCTGTGCTGCAGTGACCATCACCACAGGGCTGTGCACATCTCTAACCTGCCTTGCAAAAGTCTCTGGAACAGAAATAAATAGAAATAAAACTTAAGCTGCTAGAAAAATATCTATTTTGATTTCTGCTGGAGAAACACATCCCACCACCGCTGCCCCCCCAATGAATTCACACTGATTTTTAAGAAATATGCTATATTGCAGGATCTTGCAAGATGCCAGGAGCCGAAGGACTCTGCGGAGCCTTGTGCTACAGTCAGAGTCCAAAAAGGTGAGTTCCCCAAGAGGGAAAAGTTGGTTTTCTTGTTTAATGCTGTCTCTTGTTTAGCCTTGGTGATCTGAATGGCCCATTTATTTTTTATGTATTTTTTCTAAATATGTTTATCTTCATGCCCAAAATACTTTGTGAACTCTGTTTTTTTCATCCCTGTAAAGTGTATCTTTCAGGTAAGTCCTTGTTTCCTGCATTTTTCTGTCTATAATTGCAGAGATGTAAGGGAAAGAACGTACAGTTTTCTAAAGCAGTCATCTGACATGAAGTTACGGAGAACATACTTGCTCTGCCTGTTCCCTCTTAATATTCTGGCATACACACACATATATGAGTATGACTGGCAACAGATAAAGTAGGTTAATGGTAGTGAATGTTGAAGGGTAGGGGTCAGTTCTAAACTACTTTTCTGTGTTTTCCCAAACTTTTTACCACCTAAGTGGGTATAAAGAAGCACGTGGCAGGTATGTTCACTCGGAGCCAGCCGAAGGATGTACATTTCAGTGTTCAGATGACAAATGCTGCAATGAGTGATGCAAGTGACGAAAATTGGTTGCAGAAAATTTTGAGAATGTATCCAAAAGCATTGCAGGCTCTTTGCTTGCTGTTTGCAGGGAGAAAGCAAAATTCATTAAATAAATAATTTGATCCAAATGACTTTTCTGGTTGCTGAAGGAGCTAACAGGGTGTTTGGACTTGCGTACTGGTTTGGTTACAACTATAGTGATGAAGAGCTCAGTGCAGAAAAGCTGGGGTTTGGGTTTTTTTAGGAGGAACCACAAGCAATTCTCAAGGTGCTGGATTCTTTTCTTGAAATTTCCAAACGAGCGTGGACAAACATGGGGGATGATGGGCTTGGTGGAGAGCAAACGAGGCTGGTCAGCGCGGTGGGGCAAATGTGCTGGAACGCGGCATCGGGGCTGCACGAGGGTGTCGGGAGAGCTGCTCCTGGTCCCCTCTGCTGTGATACAGCAAACGACTTGGATACTTTTCCACCATGAGAGGGGAAGGGGATGGTGGAAAGTGCTCGGAGGACTGTGGGTGCTGCCCCTTTGGGGACGGCCGTATGGCTGCTGGTGCTCTGTGCGCTCCAGCCTCACCACCTGTGTCAGTAAGAAAAGGCTTTTCCAGTCTAAAAATAAGCAGCTGCTGTCTGGAGTCTGCTCCTGGGAGTGTTGTCTGATATGTAATTTGAACTTGATTGCAAGGGCCTTGTCACCTCTCTTGGAGCCGGTGCTGCCATGCTGGAGCCGGCTCCCCTGTCCCCCAGGTGACCAAGGCTGTTGGCAAAGCTGGGCTCTGGTGTGCCCCAGACTGGGTCCAGGTACGCTCCAGACTCCCATATGTCACGGCACATCATCCTGTTTTAACTCCTCTCTCACTGCTTTGCATCAAGCTACTGAAACCAATTTATTTGGCAACCACTGAAACTTGACACTGACGAGGATGAACAAGGGAAGGGAGAGACCTGTTGTTTCCAAGGATGAATCTGAACTGCAAAAGCAGAATGTTTGCGCCAGAGCCATTTGGGAAAGCTGCCGGTGTCTTGGGATGCTGCTGTTGTGAATGGGGCCAACTTGGAAATGATTTTCTTGATCTTATCTTCCTTGCTTGAATCTGCAGCGCTTGACCAGAAAACCACAAGGAGTTTTTCCTTGTAGGCTGCTTGTGTCTGCTGGATGGGACCTTTCCTGGTCCAAAACTTTAATGCAGGCGTTGAGTTAGAAGACAAGTGGTACTAACAGGGAGATGGGCCAATGTGTTATGGTGTTGATGCCATCGCCAAAGTGCTGATGCACAAGCCAGGCTGTGTAACCCCACTCATGGGACTGGCTGAGGAGGGTTTCCATGCAGCTTAGATAAACTATATCCATCTTGGTCCTATTTTACAGCATGGAAATCAGAGTGGTTTTGGAATGTGTAGTTGGAAAACCAGGTGCAGCATCGATCCAGTTTCCATTTTATCCAGATAACCAGATATCAGAGAGAGGAGGTCTAACGGAAACAGGTTTGGCAGGCAACGAGAAGAAGCCAAGTCGAACTTCTCTAGTACCAATACATCCCCCTGGCCTTCCATCGAGTTCAGAACCATCTCTCCAACTCAGGGACCCCCTTGGTTATGGGTTTTCTGTGTCACAAAGGCTGGCTCTGACAAACATTTTTAGAATCACCATCTGTCAGCTTTTCCTTCAGGGATCCCCATTTACAATAGCTTGTATCCAGGCCATGTGCAAATCCCACTGGGCTGAGACTTGGCCCTGCGTGAGGTTGGCCTGGATGCAATTAACAAACACAAAATTTATTCAATTTAGTTTGGCCAAAAATATAAGATTCTTTTGTTTGCAGATGCTGAAGTTTAGATGCCTTTCCAAACTTATCAAGGACAAGGGAACCACTTTGGAGAAAATAACAGCCAACACTAAAGTCATCCTAGAATCAAATTGAACCAGAAACCTACATACTGAGTGGTTTGTGAAGCTTAGAAACAGAGTCCATTTTTTCTCTTTAATTTTTGCTGCTGTCTCTGAACTTGTTCTTCTAGCTGAGCCCTGGACAGAAATACTGAAACAACGGAAGAAAACCAGAGTTTGTGGCATCTAGGGGAGTCCAGAAGGAAGCATCAGATATCTCCCAGGAGTTTTCAGTTCCAGGAGATCTGGAGAAATGTCTGACCCAAATCCCAGGGTCTGGAGGTTAGAACTGACACAGGAACGTGTCTAAGTTGCTTTGGTCTGGAGATCTTGCTGGAAATCTTGTAAGATGGGGATCTATCTCTCTTGATTGACCATTCAAACCTACAATTTTTTTAGGTCTTATCTGCCAGACTCAAGCACGATAAACCTCATGGTGCATAATTTATCTCTCAGAAAGGTGAAGGGCTGAGTCCATCCTTTTGCATTCACATTTTTGTTTCCCGTAAAAGCACCAGACCACTTAATTTATTCCCATCGTCCATGCAGGTGCTCTATGATTTTAAAACAAAAAATTGTATCAAGGGTGTGTGCTTTCTTAAAGCACTCTTAGCTCCTGCCTACTCCAGTGACCCCTGGTCCAGGGAGGTTGCAGTGCTTTGGAGGGCACAGAAATGATCCGAGGCTGGAACAGCTCTGCTGTGGGGACAGGCTGAGAGGGCTGGGGTGTTCAGCTGGAGAAGAGAAGCTTCGGGGAGACCTTATTGCGCCTTTCAGTGCTTAAAAGGGACTGATAAGAAAGATGGGGACAGACCTTTAAGCAGGCCCTGTTGAGATAGGACAAGTGGTGATGGTTTTAAACTAAAGGAGGGAGATTTAGGCCAGACATGAGGAAGAAATTGTTGGCCCTGAGGGTGGTGAGAGCCTTGCCCAGGTTGGCCAGAGAGGTGGTGGATGAACCATCCCTGGAGACATCCCAGGCCAGGCTGGACGGGGCTCTGAGCAACCTGAGCTGGTGAAGATGTCCCTGCTCGTGGCAGGGGTGGCACTGGGGGAGCTGGGAAGGTACCTTCAACACAAACCATTTTATGATTCTATCTGTGGGTGGGATGAGGAGCCAAAGGACAGGTCCTCAGCACACACGCAGCAGCAAGCAGACCTGGGACAAACAGCCAGCGCAATGCAACAAGGATCAGTGTGGCTTTAAATAGTTTATATAAGCATTCCCCAGATTGCGTTACTCTCAATGAAGTAACACTGGAGCGTTTCATGAAGATGATTTTTATTAGCTAAAAGGAAGCTGCCCCAGCTATCTCTGATGAAGCAAACACCTGGAGGTGCTGGGGATGTTTGGCCACCCCTCCTCTGTACCTCCCAAACCTCCCTGACGTTAGAGGAGGGGGAGCAGATGGGTGCGATAAACCACCCAGGCCGTGGCTGTCAGCGTAGTTAGTATGCCGGGGCTGTGCGGTTCCTCTGCCATCTTCATTCACCTTAGAAATGTGGAGTTTGAATGGTTTATCTCTATTAATCACCAGCTCAAAAAGCTTTGTGCACCAAGGGCCGCAGATAATTAACTTCACTATACTGCTTGTCTTATCAGTATCAACCTCTTGTCCTCCTGTGAAATAGTTAAAACCATCAGCCCCTTTTTTACTTTTCCATTTAACTCTAATGCTTTAACACTGATGTTCTAAATGGCCCTGCGATTCATACTTATTAGGCAAACCTTTCTTTCTGCATCTCTTATTATATTTTTTGATAATTGGCCATGTACGTTTCTAAGGGGCTCAACAGCTTTTTATGCCACTATACTAATAATTAAAGGTTTCTCACAGCCTTTCAGATTTCTCTTTACCTTCTTTTCTTTGATAAGTGTAATTTGCTGTTTAATTGGGGAAGGGGGGAGAAAAGTAGTAGTACCCATAGGCTGACTGTATTGGAAAAGATTTTGTTTAACAACATTCTCTAATTTTGAACAAATCTTCATTGTTCCCCTATTTTGTCCCTTCTTTTGCTGGAGCTCCTCTCCTTCCCACACAAAGAAATGTTGTAACAGTCCGGCAAGAGGAAAGAGGGAGGCAGGATGGGGAATTGAGACGTGATGGAGGTAAGGACGGTGATGGGGGCTCCGTTCTTCACGATGCTCCTTGCTTTAGCCCTTTGCTTTGCTGATGTCCCATCCCCATTTCTCCAGTTCCCACATCAATGTCTTTTCTCTCCCGTCTTTAGGTCCATTCGTTCTCAACTCATTTCTTCCATCCTCCCCATGCAGGGACCCTGTCGGGGGGTGACACAGCTGGGGGACGTCCTTGGCCCAACTGCTGGAGCTGTCCTGTATGGAGAGCAGCCCAAAGGACTCCCTGGGGCCACCATTCTGTGTCTGCAGAGGATAAAGAGGCTTTAGACAACCCGCTGCACCTTTTCTCAGCTCCAGCCATGGGTGAGTCCCACCACGCTAACAGAGGGAAGATGCTGGCTCTGGAGAAGCCTCATTACTGCCATGGACATCTCTGCTTCCCTGGATGTTGCCTGACTCGGGAGAGGTGTTTTGGGGGTCTTGGAGGTGTAAGGGTATTGGGGGAGGTTGGGATCTGGAGTACTGAACTCTGCTGCTCTGACAGCCCATCTGGCTCTGCTCATACAGGTGAGACCATGTGAGTTCAGAGGACCCAGTGCCTTTGGTCTTCACTGAAGCTGTTCTCAAAAATACTACTCAATAGCTCCCATTCTAATTTTTAGATTAATTTGCTCCAACCACCAATCTCTTTCCATGTATATAGGTTCAACTGGCCTTAATGCTATTGTGGGATATATGCTATTTTACCCTTTTAAAGCCCAGCTCCTGGAGTTGTGTGATGGGAGGCTCTTTAGCTTTCCTTCTAAACAAAACGTTAATGCAGTTGAGCAGAGAAGGATGGAAGTGTGACCCCAGTGCTCTGAAATGATTATACTGAGAAAAGCATCCAACGCCGTGTTGTAAGACTTGTGATTTTTACAGCACCTTTTGATGTGGGGTGGAGGTGGGAGCAAAGGGAAGCGAGAAGAACTGGTGCAAAGTTTTTGACTGTTGGATATGGGCAACGTGGTGTTGCGCTTCTCCAGTCAGCGCACAGCAACTATTTCTTATCAGTGCTGGTATTGAATTGCAAAACAAGTTCATGCAGAAGCCATTCACTTATTTTTTTGAGTGAAGAATTCACACAACCTAGGATTTATTCTGGGATTATTCTCCAGCAGGGGAGAGGAAGAGAAAGGCTGGTGGTGCCTCTGTTGTGAATAATTCACCACCCATTCTACAAATGTGGGTGCGAGGTGACCCCTTTGCTCGGCTCCGCTGGGGCTGGGGAGGGGTGCAGGATGCCTCCTGTATCTCTGTGAGCTGCTCTGGGGTTAATAGGAGCACTCAACACACACATGCACGCTCTAAGCAGGGTCAGGGGGCAGCCAGCACATTGTGACCTAAAATTTGACAGCTTTTACTCATTTCACATTAAGTGACCCCATTTCTCTTTGGCCAACAGCCTTGCCCAGTGCCCGTGGATGGGGTGCACGGGAGTGTGGGCAGACCCCTCTGAGCTCTGGGGACAGCAATGACCCCCTGCACAGATGCACTTTTTGCCCTTATATTCCCTATCCCAAATTGCCACCCAGCGTCACACGGGGGAACAGAAAGCAGCAACGGGTGTTGAACAACTGGCGCCTGGCCCTCTGCCGTCTCAAACAGGACAACTTGAAGATGCTTATTTCCAAATAATTTGTATGTTAACGCACAGGTGGCAGTTCTCTGCTGCAGCATGACAAACCCTTATGGTTCACCGTGGGGCAGCGTCCGGGCTGCTGGAGCCCCAGCGACCTGACCCTGGTCATCCGCACATGTCACCGCCCGTCCCATCCAGGGATTTATTTCTGGTAACTGCGATGCGAATAGTGGTAAGATCTCTTTTTTGAGCTCCAACCAGCATCCCTGGGAATTCTCACCAATGCTTCAGTTTTCTCCCCTTCCCCCGAGAAACGGCTTTGAGGGCAATTGTCTTATCTCTGCTTGGTTTGTTTGGGTATTTTATGCAGCAGAGTGTCTCGAGGTGTCTCTCCTCTTTCCTACTTTCCAGTTGTCTGTTTCTCTCCATCACTTTGTCAGCTGTTTGTTAGTCTCTCTGATTTCCTCCTCCTTCTCCCTGGTTGGCCCATTCATCATTTTTTTCCTCAGTAGTCCGTGCTCTTTTCTCTCCTGCTTCTTCTGTCTCTTGTTTCTCCTTCGTTTCTCTCTTTCGTTTTTCCCCCCAGTGTCGGAACTTCTTTCTTTGATTCCCCCCCACTCCACCTCCCACCCTTTATAGTGCTGTTATCTGTGATTTTGGCAAAGAGCACATTTATTGGGGAGGAATATCCCCATGGCAACGCAGCAGATGGTGACTTTTGATTAGCTTGGCTTTTTTTTCTTTTCCCCCCACTGACTGCCAAATCACAATCCGTCTTTGAAATTAAATCAGGCTGTGATAGCATCAGTTGTTCTGGAGAGGGGACGAGAGAGAAACAAGACTGAAGTATTACAGCGGGAGCCAGGATGTAATGCAAATTCATGTTTTTTAACCCCAGCAATAAAAACCCCTGTTTGCTCTGGGAGCGGGAGGAACCACAAGAGAGGGAATAATAAAATAATAAAAAAAAAAAAGATTAAAAAAATGTTATCACCCTGCACGGGCTCCTCACTATAACCATGTTGGAGTGTGTCTCTGTAACACCAACGTCACTCCTTGCCAAGTCACCTGATGCTGCTGGGCCTCATTCTGCGGCTGTTTAAACATTATTGAGGGTTTTCCTCATGTCATGGGTGGTGGGGAGAGGCCAGGTTCTTAACACAGCAATTCCAGCAACTATTTCTTTCCAGGGATGCAGTGTCCAAAGTGGGAAGGAAAGTATGAGCAAGCAGCAGGAGGAAGGAAAGCAGCTCCTGGAAGGCATTGGAAGGGCGGCCAGAGGAATTCAGGGTAAAGTGAGCAAGTGGGGAGGGTGAACAGCATCACCAAGCCAAGATGCTGAATGATCAAGGGCATGGGAAAGTGAGGAGCTGCCTGTAAGGGCACCAGGGAGGTCTGAGTCTGGGGAAGGAAGGGCACAAAGTTATGCCAACCACCAAGAGAGAGTTACAGGGCATAGCCCCATGGAAGATGGGGACGCAGATACTGAAGTCAAACAGTAAGGAACTTTCTTGAATGTTTCAGAAGTGGGTGGTACTTGAGTCCCATGAGCTTCTTTGCCTGGTGCTTTTTGGAGGGTGACCAAAGGTGAATGTAATTGAGTGCTAATCGTAGCCAAAAATAAAGGAGGGCTTGAAACTGAAAGCTGCAGAGAGGAGATGACTAATGACCCAGCAATTTCATGGGACCTGACGCATTGTCTCGGGCTGCCGAACTGCAACCTCCAGTTCCTAAGGTTCCCCATACAGGAGCTGAGAAAGCTGTTGTCTGGTCCCAGCGCTGGCTCCTTTGCATGCGGTGAGTTTAGCGATTATGGCCAAAGGTAAATAAAGGGTCACATTCAGCCTTGGTGAGGTTCAGCTGAGATGGTGGAGTTTCATTAGAAGCAAAGTGCCCCAAGGGTTAATACCTTTTCCTATCTGGGGTTGTAGTTTGTGTATTTTCTGGTACTGCAGAGAGCAAACACACATTCTGTGATTCTATGAGGACTTGGCGTGCTTCGTATGAGCCTTGACATGCTCAAATTGTCACTAGGCTTTCTTTTGTCTTTGCAAAGAGAATCCGCCCATAACATAGCCTGCAAAAGATGTGTCCTTTGGAGGATCTCTCATCTTAATGCAGGATCCAAATCTGCACGCTTTGGCAAAATCTTTAAATATATGGGATTGTCTTGTCCCTTATGTTAGGAGGAAAAAAAAAAAGATAAGTTCCCACTACACCTTCTGAAAAGCTGCATATTCTCCTGCTTGCCAGGAGCTGTGGGCCACCACCATGTCTCTCCCACGGCTTTTTTAGTCAGACCAGTGTTTTTTCCTGCTCTGCTGCAGGGGACTTTGTGGGATGTCTTAAGTTCTTCCAGCATAAACTCTCCGGCCAATAGATAAAATTTTGCTGCAGTTGTTGTTACTTCTGTTGGAGATCTCAGCTTAGAAGTGTTTTGTGTATGCCGTGTGTTAGATCTGCTGTTCTTTGAGGAGGAGATAAGATTTGGGTGCCAGAGATAAATCAAGCGGGGACACCACTGGAGTTTAATTGTGCACAGATATCTCAGGGCCTGATTCTTCCCTGTGAGACACAGGCACAAGGGAGAGCTCTGGTCTGCAGTGGTTCACACGTTGGTGGAAAGCACCAGAGAAGTGTTCCATGAGCACAGTGGGATCTAAACCCTTGTTTGAATCTCAGATGGCTGGTCAGGCTGGGTCTTAATCTGTGGTTCTTTCTGTTTAGACAGTAATCCTGGTTGAGACAAGAATTTCTATCTGCTGGGTGCTGTTTTGGTCAGATCGCTGCTTGGATTTGGTTGCCCCAGGCACCTTGCCAGTGTCTGTCTGCCCCCAGATCTCTCTCTCTCTTGCATCTTCCCTTGCCCTGCACAACCACCTTGCAGCCGTGCTCTTCTCTTCCCTCCCATGCAGCCCCTGGGGGCTGGTGGGCACCCAAAACTCCACACATCTGTGTGTCTGCTCTGGTACCCTCGTGCCCCGGCTGGTCACCTCTGATGCGGTGCGGGAGCTGCCGATGGATGAAAGCCAGACCTGCACCACGTCCTGCCCCTGCAGCTCATGCTCTTAGCACAGCAGACGCGTCCCCAGCGTGGCGAGCGTGGCATCCGCGGGGCTGCGATCCAGCCCATGGAGCTCGCACAAAACAAACCGGCTGTGACACCGCGGCAGAGCGCTCGAGCTTCTCCAGCTTGACACCACATCGTTATATATTGATGCCATGACACCAGCGCTCAAAATAGAATTAGGACAATTTGATTTCCTGCAGATCTCAGGATGGGGTCATAAAAAAGGAGACTGTTCTGGAGAAATGGGATAGGGTGGAAATGTTTGTAGTGACATCACAGTCACTTCCATGCCAATGGCCTCCTACTGCTGCAAACATGTGATTGTGATTTTGCTGCACGCTCCATCAGAAAAGAGCCAGGCTGGCCAGGGAGGGAGGAGAAGGGACGGAAATATTCTGTTCTTGTATCTCAATTCAAATATCTGACAATAGCTTTGCAGCCCAGGGTGCTGAGTGATCGGGAGTGGGACCGTGGAGCCAAGACTGCTGCCAGATCAGCAGAGCTCAGGGCGTTGCAGCAGCATAACTGGGGGCTGAAAAAGGACCTTTGATTTCATGACGAAGGATCCTGGTCTGCATTGAGGGGCTTGATTGGAGAGTTGGGTGGTCTAGTCCTCACTGGTCTCATTTACTTTTAGCATCTCTTTTCTTGGCAAGAAAAACCTACAGGTCTGAAATATGACTGCAAAAACCACTGCATAGCTGCTGACTTTTAGCCATTCCCGTTATGGATCTCGGTGTTGGAGTTTCACCCATGAAGCAGAGAGCAGTGGGGAGGGATTTAAGTAGCCGGGGGTAGAGGAGGAAAGAAGGGTGAAAGGAGAGGAAAAAACCAGTTAACCAAGAAAACAAAACTAGTTTGTGTCTGAGGACATCGCAGTAGGAAACCTCACGTGGGTTGCCCCACGAAAGGCACCAGTGGCTGCAAAACCCATTTTGGTAGCAAGGTCCTTCCCAAGAAACAACCTGTGGAGATCAGCCCTGGCTGTGTCCAGCACATGTAACTTTGGGGGGCTGCGGAGGGGAGTGGGACAGCGAGGGGATCCAGCTAATGCTCCCATCTATCAGATTAGGCTGTCAAAAAACCCAACCGCTTCCATCACTGTCCGAGGAGAGACTCTCGCTCCCCCGCTTAATGGGCTGGCGGTCCTGTTGTTGCCACTCCAGGGAGAGGGGCCGCGGCCACCGCCGCGTGCAGCAGGCTGCGAGTTTAAAATCCTATTAGGCAGAGACTAACAGTTGCAAAAAGAAAGCAGGTATCCCCTAGTGGGGATTTAAAGATGTTTAGACGTAATTGGATTTTCCAAGCAGATGTCATTATTGTTAAACAGTTGCCCACTTGATATGTTCAAGTTGTTGGCTGTAATTGCTAAAATTAGCAGGTCTGCATAGAGCAAAGGTCAGTCGGTTAATATTGTGATTTAGTATTTTATGAAGTAATTCTAAATGCTTTTATGTATGTTTTTGTTTTTGCAGCCTAAGCCCACATTAAAGTGGTTGCGAGGCCTGCTAATAAAATAATGACTCAGCCTCTCGGCGCAGGCTGCTGGCCCGGCACAGCGATGATGATGCTCCAACGCCTTTGCTCCCGGCTCCTCCCGGTGCCCAGCGCTTGGGTTTGGTGCTGCAGTCACACAGGAGGCCTCGAAACACCCAGACATGATGTGTTCAAACAGAGGTGGTGCTTGAAATTAGCCCGTCATGTCTGTCAAGGTTTAAGGCAAGGTGGATACCAGGATAGTGTCCAACAGCGGCTGGAAGGATGAGGGGCTGGTTTGCATCAGCAGCTGAGCAAAAGGATCTGCCGCTGGTACCTGTGGTCCTTGTGGGTGGATCGACTGCACATGCAAGTGTGTGCAAGCGCCTTCAGTCATGAACACACCTGAAAGACACACCACTGGCCAGGCAAGGTCCCAAAATCCAGCTTTTGAGAGGGAAGATGCATTTCTGGAAGAGGAACAAAGAACTGGAACTGGGCGAGGCAAAGGCTCCCGGGTTGTGCTTTACTGGACATCTGGTGCTGCCTCCTCCAGCTCTGCAGCTGCAAATGGCATGAGAAAAAGCTTTAAAAAACTCCTTGAAGGTGTAAGCGTTTTGCTGGCAGGCTCAGTGTCAGTCTGATCCCACATCCTGGGACAGGCAAGGGTTTTCTTCCAAGGCTGTGTTGGCAAGATTTGCTGAGCTTCATTTATTAATATTATTTTCCATAGCACAGACACAACCCGTTTCCATGGGTGCTTTGGGCACACCTGGCAGATTTCTTGCTATTGTAGCAATGCAGGACTTTGCTAACGCAGTCTGACCTGCTCTCTTACCATCAGACCTTTCTGGTTGTCTCCTTTTTCTAATATCATCTATTTTTTTGCTTGCAGGAAGTACTGTGAGATGTTTTGTGGCCTGGATTGCAGGGGGAGATGCGGGAGAGGATCTGCAGATCACCCTGGACTCAACACTTACCGGGTGAGCTGGGTCCCATCCTGATTCATGTTCCCATATTCGTGCTGGTTGCAGATTTTGGTGCCCCATTGCAAGCAACAATGGAAACGTTCTGACCAAGGGATGGGCAAAGGAAGCGTTTGCTCTTAGATGCTGCCTTAAATACTAATGCAAGAGAGGGAACTGCTGACCCAAGGCAGGACAGGTCTAAGAAGTGTAGATCTTAATCTCAGATCAAGAAACAGTGATGGGCATACAGAAAAAACATTACATTAGCAGTGAAACTGAGGTAAAATTTTAGCCCTAGCAAGCTGAAAAGGTTGAGGAACTGGGAATTCAACTCTGGTCCAGATTTCAAAACATGTTATTTTGACCAAAGACCGTTTCAGTTTCTGTTTCTGATCCAAAATGTGCAGTTTGGCAGTTTGGGGGTTGGTTTGTTTTGGTGTTTTGGGTTGGTTTTTTTGTGAGTGTGTGTGTTTTGATTTGTTTTGTTTCATACCTTGGACTTCCTCTGAACTAGCATAAGATCAATCCAAGAGGCCATCTCACATGAGTATGATGTTCACAGAGAGAGTATTGGTAAAATATTTACTTTTGTTTGCCTTGACCGAAATAACCTTCTTTCTGCACCAAGCCTCCCAAATCTTTGCAATCCCTGGAGTCCCAGTGCCTCCGGGAACAGCCTATGGCTCCCAAAGCCCAGAGGAGCAGCAGATGCTGTTTGTTCCTGCACCGAGGTTGTCCCTGTTCCCACCACCGCTGGCCAACTTCTGTGAACCCAGCATGCACTTAGATTTCTACTTGCCTCCCAGTGCTGTGTCCTTTTCTTGCTGGGAGGGGGACTCACTTAGCAGCCTTTAACATAACAAATACAGTTTGGGTCTGTTTTTCCAAACTGGGCATGGCATCAGTTGCTAAGGAAGGTGATTTAAGCTGCATTTTTATTTTCAAAAGTGTGAAAGGTTTTGATTAAGAGGTGGCTGATTTAACTCGGTGCTTAATGTTCAGAGTCCTTTATGAGTATCACTCCCTCGCAGTCTCCTTCAAAGCATGGGAGCCTGTTATTCCCATTTCACAGCAGAGGAAACAGATGCAAGGACCTGCCCAAATGCAGGCAGCAATTGCGATCTGAATTAGAGTGAAAATGTCCCTGAAAGCGAGTTCCAGTCTCCAGGGAGACATCAGTGGGCAAGGCAAGCTGGGAAATTCAAGGGGACGTAGCGTGGGACCGAAAATAAGAGGCGTGTAAGATTTTTAAACACCTAAGGTGATCTGGCCAAGCACAAAACAAGGCTCAGCAGTTCATGTCAGCACAGAGGGAGGGCGGAAACATGGGGAGCACGTTCCTTAGCTCAGTGGAGGACGAAAGCAGCCTGCTGGCAGGCTGGGCAAGAAACGCATTGTGAGCCAGCTCTTGCAGCTGTGAGCAAGACAATAAGGAGGGTAAAGCATCCTCTAAGTCTCCGCATCCAGCTTTGCACAAAGAGGGAGGTAAACTCAGCCTCTTGGAGTCTGTTTGCTCATGGTTTGAATTTAGCTTTTTTAATTTGAACGACTCCAAGTGGAAAGGGACCCATAGGTTTTCCCAGTCCAAGAACTGAATTCACCTTCTCCTGCTCACTTTCAGCCCCCGAGCTACACAGTGTTTCTGTCGGGGTCTCTGGTTGTAAAAAGCTCCTGTTTTCTTCTGCAGTTTGAGGAATGGCATTTTCTTTCTTGCCTTGTATTTTCCTCTGCCAGTCCCACTCCTCTAGGCTCTGCATGACCCACTGAACATCCACCACCTTCTAGGCTGTGTACAAAAAGTTTTTTCAATGAATATGCATCTTCCCATACACCAAAGCTAGGGTATTATTCACACAACCTCAGGGTTGTGTATGAGGGTAACACAAATCTCGGTTGTTGCAGCTAGCAGCCTTTGAGATTGGCATTTCAAGGAGTGCGAAGAGGACCTGTAGCTTGTCATAGAACTCTCTTACCTGTCCATCAACCAGCGTGTCTCCTTTTGCTGTATTAATCAACTTGCTCTCTTTGGCCTACCAGCAATGTTGTTCTCACACAATCTACTATGCCTATTTACTGAACAAGTGCTATCTATCACCTTACACAGGGTTAGTAGAGTCCTACTCCTTAGTTTAGCATAACTCCATATTTTTACCTGTGAAGTATTTGTCCCCAACTACTGGGAAGTCTACATCAGTTGTGTCATGAGGTCAGCATTTATTACTACTGCTTGTAGTAGATCCTATTCGTTGGGCTATGAGAGCGCATCCTACATCTTGCAGTTAATGCATGTGCTGGGGGACATTTTAATTTCCAAATAGCTTGTTTGTTGTCACAGACTTTAGCTGGCCGTCTTCTTCCACTTCTGTTGTCTCCTGCCCGTTCTCGATGATTTTCCGGGTGGTGATCTTCTTGCCATTGATCACTTCAGTGGTGGTGATCACTGTTCTGGCACCACGGGGCTCAGCTCTGGCCTCAGTGAAGGAGGAGCTGGGCTCCTCAAAGGGACTGAATGGATTCCACGACATAGATGACTCCATAAAGTCAGAAAACAGATTGGAGCTTCTTCCTCTTCCACCTGTCCTGCGCCAGATTTCACCGTTGTTTTGGATGTTGTAAAAGGGGTCCCAGAAAGCAGGTATAAGGGGATGCATCCCTCCAAAGACTTCCCTAAAGATCTCATTGAGGTCCTGGAATGCATAAGCAGGATCAAAGGAGCTGTTGTAACCCTGGGTGACATTTCTTCCTCTGTGGGATCTGCTCTCCCTAACAGACATGTCGTAGAGTGATCGTTTCTTAGGGTCGGACAAAACACTGTATGCCTCAACGACTGCTTTGAATTTCTTTTCAGCTTCCTCCTTGTTGTTGGGATTCTTATCAGGATGCCACTTTAGTGCCAGTTTGTGGTAGGATTTCTTAATGTCATCCTGGGAGGCATTTTTTTGCAGTCCGAGGACTTTGTAGTGGTTCATCTCAAAGGAAAGGTGGGGCTGTTTGGACAGTGCCTGGTCCCTTTCCCCCACCGAGGATGTGAAGCCCAGGGAGAAGCACCCTGCAGAGACTCCTGGACACCTGATGCTGCTCCACGTCTCAGAGGTGGGTAGATGCTGAGTTCCTTGATCTGCTCTGTTGTTTCACATCACGTTGTTGGACTGTATCCTTTCTTTTTAAGCCTGTTGTTCACAAATTGTGAGATTGTGACGTCAGAGGGGGCTCAGCCAATCATTGCTCAGCTAACCTGACTTCATTCTATGGTGGAGCTGGTTGTCGTTGTCCTTATATTTTTAAGCGTAGATCATACACGTGACGTTGCTGTTGCCCGATGTAGCTGCGATCTCACAGCTGTGACATATGACTTCATCAGCTTTTTTTTTTTTGCCTGTTGAAAGGTGGCATTAGCCAAATTTAAACTCCAAATACGTTGCATGTCCTTCATTATGAAGGTAACGGATCATTGGAACCTTCTCAAGTGGACATTTTTAAAACCAGAGTAGACCCTTTTCCTAAAATCATGATTAGATGACCATTGTGATCTCTTCTGAATTTATAGCCAAACCTGACACTTCAAGAAGAGCTTATCTCTCAAGTTGGTACCAAAATAAATGCCCAGAATAAAACTCATTAACAACCTTAACCTCTTTTCTACATGCTTTTTTGGATATCTGTCCCAAGGTGTATGCATGTACAACAGGGATGCCCCATGAACTCAGCACAGACAAGTTCAGCCTGAGGAGCTGCACTGTGATGATCCAGTCTGGGGTTATCCTGCATCTGTTTCTGTTCCCTGCATTTGCCATTCCTGCGGGACATGCAGCATCCTCACATGAAGGAGGTCTCCAAGGAAGTACTAGTAATGAGAACTCATCTGTCCGTAACACAGTGTCGTAAACACCTACTAATGGCAGCATGTGTTGCAGATCACTGCCCTCTTTCCGTTATCCTGCGCTTCAAGAAGGACTCCAGACCCGGCCAGCCCAAAGAGCATCTGTGCAGCGTATGAGCTGGCTGCTGGCCCGACACACATTGTACGTGTGGTGCCGGGCAGCCGTGTCAGCCTGTAGACAGCAGTGTGACGGAGAAGGAAGAGCAGCGATTGAGCTGATGTGTGTTAGGGAAGGGCTTTGTCTTGCTGGTTTGCACACTGGTCAGCGATGGGGCAGTAGTATGGAAGCACTTGTATTCTGGTGGTAAAAGCTGCTGCAAGGCACTACAGGTCTGGGCTGAAGGAAACACAAAGCAGTGAAGAAACTCATGGTCCAATGGGCTCACCTTGTTGGGGAGATCTTGGCTTTTGCCTCCCTTTGCACAGAGAAGCTCTGCTTAGCTACAGAGTGTTTGTGCCACAATAATTATTCTTCTGCTGGGTGGTGTTTGTACTGTAGCAACGGCAAAAGTTCATTTGAACTCTTGGCATGCCCACAGCATCCCAAAGTGCTCCTGTACACTGGGCGGGGAGCTAAGGCTTCGTGGCTCACTGACACTGTAGTGCTTTGCTTGAGATCCTCGCCAAGGGGACTCATTTATTTGCGCTAGTGCTTTTTTAGGGTTGTCCATTGGGCTTGAGGGTGATCCAAGCTTACCACCCACAAGCCACTGAAAGGTGCCAACAGCTCCCAGCTGCTGCCAGCGCGGTCCGTTTGCAGATGCTTGGCAGAAAATTCAAGAGCAATTCCTATTCTCCATTTACCCAGAAGGGAAAATGAGATGTCAGAGAAGCCTGTTGGAGGATCCCAGGCCAGTTATCTCCTGCGAGGAGTGGGGCTGTGCTTGGAAGGAGGTGACTCTGCCTTGTGCTGTCTCTTTGTAAAGCGTCTCCTTCCATCCATACTTACTTTTGATGCTGAGTGCTCATCTCAGACAGGCTGGCACGCTGGATTATCTGTCTTGGATGGAGTGCATCCTGCCCATCTGAAAAGTAGGGAGTGTATTTCTGCTGTCATCCCCGAACGGAGGAGGCTCGCTGCCTGTCTGTCTGCTGCCTGCAGCAGGCGTCAGAGATTAGCAGCCATTCAAGAGAGGCCACTGCTGTGAGCCAAAAAGGGTTCGCAAGGAAAAAAAGAAAGGGTTGAGGAGAAGCAGAAAGAAATGGGAGAGACGTGCACACATCAAGCAACTAGACCCAAACTAGCCTGGCAGCCCCATCCCTAGAAACCAAGGCTTTGAAATGAGAAATGTTTTTCGTATCTTAAATCTCAAGTACAAACAATAAAAACCAGCCCAGACTGTGTTCTTTGAAGAGAAAGTACGAGTGACCTGAACAGTGGTTATCAGCAGCGTCATTAAGATAAACCCTTAACATGATTTAAAGCATCCGAAACTGAAGGCAGCACTTTCAGATACTAACAAAATGGTCTGACATTGGGGATGGAAATCAATAGTAATCTGATGTCACTAAAAATACTCAAAAGTGTCCCATGGCTGATGGAGGTGAGATTAGTGTAAATATTTGTATTCTAATCAGTGGCACGCGAGGACTGGAGGCGGCCTTTCTGTCTATTTAATTAATGGAGTGGCTTTTTAAAAGGATCCTAATCATATGTGATTGTATCTGCTTATCAACATTTTTGCTAATTAGATGATATGGAGGCAGTCACTCTGCTAATTCCCTCATCCAAACAGCATATCCTGCACAGATAAAGTACAGTCTCTTTTTAATAAGAAACAATCATGAGACAGACTAACCTTAATGGTGCTTATTATCCGAGGATCTTTGGGATTTTCTCTCCTACCCACCCCCTCCTTCCTTTTCCTTCAGTCACTGCTTCAATGTGCCAGATGGACGCGGATGTGGCTGTCCCTGTCCCCACTGTCCCCGGCTCCTGGCACCGCTATGTCCAGCCTGTTCTTCCCTCCCAGCCAGGAATCGGGTCTGCAAGGGCAGGGGCAGCCGGGTCAGCAAAACACAAGGCACCCAGCAGCAAAATGCCCCAAGCTTTTGGTCACCAAGACCACAGGTGACCCCAAACTTGCAGCCTCAACCCCTGGCCTTGCTCTGGGCACCCCAGTGCGCCCTGATCCGGGAAGGAGCGTCTCTGAGTTGTCAAAACTTTCTTCTAGATGGGATATTAGGAGAAATTTCTTCACTGAAAGGGTTATCAAGCATTGGAACAGGTTGCCCAGGGCAGTGGTTGAGTCACCATCCCTGGAGGGGTTTAAATGATGTGTAGATGTGGCATTTAGGGATACAGTTCAGTGGTGGACTTGGTAGTGTGGGGTTAATGGTTGGACTTGATGATCTTAAAGGTCTTTTCCAATCTAAATAATAATTGTTGTTATCATTATTATTTCTTCTGTTTTAAAAGGGTCTGAGAGCTCTACATGAGTGGTTTCTCATCAGCCCGGTTGATCCTGTGACAAGGCCAGGGTCCTTTCATCTAAACCAGTGTAAGTCGGAGACATTTGTTCCAAGTCCTTTGACTATCCAAACAAACAGGAGTCACACTTCGCTCCGCCAGTCAAACTGTCATCAGATTCCTCCCCACGGGTAGCCCCATCAGAGGGGAGACTGCTCTCGTCCCTGGAGCTGTGGTCCCAAGCACCACGGCCAGGGATGGGTGCATTGAGCTGACCCTCTGCTGGGGAGCAACAGAGGGACTTGCCTGGCTTGAGAAGAAGATTGAAAAATAAAAAGAAAATGTGCCCCGAATAATGCCTGCTCACCTCTTAAAACGTAAGTGCAATGTCTTGATAAGGAGAACTTGTCCTTCAAGAACATCTGGGTGGACCAGCGGAGAGAGGGAATAGGTGTCTGGTGTTTAGTTTTGGGTCTATATGCAGCTGTTCTGAGCCTCAGGTTTGGGCTTGAGGCTAAACCAAGGTTCAGGCAAGAAGACAAGCAGCTTCTGGGTGGTGGCAAGGGGCAGGAACCACACAAACACACTCTTTGAGGTAAGAAACCATAGAGGAGGCCTGATCCTGCTTAGTGGAGTCAAGGGTGGGCCTGACGTGTTTTTTATGTTAGATCATACCCCGTGCCCAGAGCAAGGCTTTTCTCCTGTCTTAGAAAGCCTAAACGGTGCTGTAACTTGTGTACTTGCACTGTGACCCAATCGGAATTCAGAGCACTTAGGTTTCATTGCCTGGGTCATCTCCACGTGTCATCTGCGCTGTCCTCATCCAGGCATGACCATACAGAGATCATACTTAGCAATACGGTTGGCCAGTCATTTCACTATTCCTCCTCTTTGACATGGTCCCTGACCCTCTTTCCTCTCCATGCTACGTGCAGGAATTAACTCAATACTGACCGCTCTCCCAGAGCGATTTCCCATTGCTTAGCTCCATGACTGAGAGCTCCAACTCAAAAAGAGGAGGGACTTCTGGGCCAAGGATTGCGTTGCAAGCGGTTGAGTCCTGGGGCTTAATGAGGCCCTGCTTATCAGCGGAGCGTGCTTATCAGGAGCCCGCCGAGGGTGTACCTGCTCCAGCCCCATCGTGAGCGAACATGTTTTTACCACCCAGCTGCAGGGAGGCGGGCGCGCGCACGGTCAGGGTTCAGCCCGTGCGTGGTAACGCGCGAAGCCGCAGCGACTTTATCGCTTCACAACATCCATACATAGCCACAGCCTTGAGTCTTCTCAGGGGAAGAAAGGATGATGAGTTACTGTCCTGGGATTTTCTCTCTGTCTCCAGTCAGTGGGAAGTGGTATGCGGAGCATTCATTTAATAAACCAGAGGGGAAAAGCTGTAGATCAGCTTCTCGTTATTTCAGTGCTGGCTCACGCCATCACTTGGGTTTGTGCCTGACAGTTCAGTGTGTTATTTGAGGCCACTCAAGCATTCTGCAGAAATGATGCCACCCTCTTCTGAAAGCGTTGGCTTCGTCCAAGCGGGGAGGGCCTGCCTCCACTAGTAGGTTTATCTGCTAATTTAATCTCAATTTTAGGTCTCAGTTTGGAAAGGAGGTGCCCACTTTGGAGACTGGTTCCTGTTGAAAGCCACCACTCCAGCAGGAAACCTTCTGGAGATGGTTCTTTTGACGTGGACCTCTGGAGTAAAAGAACTCTAGGTGGGTAAAAATGAACGGGTGGGGCTGGTTTGCAGGGGAAGGTGGGAGAGTCCTAAGTGGTACAAAACCGAGATGCTGCATCTGTGTCTATACGCACAGATGCTTGGAAATGCACCTACCCGCTGGCCAGTGATGCCGTCCTTTCTGTGCACGCTGTGGTTTTGCTGCTTACGTACAGACATTGACTCCCCGTCACCGCTTCAGCCCAGAAACCAGTGGTCGTGCTGGAGTAGTACCCGGTGTTTCAAAAAGATGGACCCAATTTTAAATCACTACTGCTTTGAAATTAGGCTCATCTTTTGAAACACCATATGTTTGCCCATATCTGACTGCAGTGAGGAAGCAAGTGGAGATCTGGAAGGTGATGTTGCATCCCCTGGGAGAAGGGACAGTATCCCCCCAAGCTGGAGAGCCATTTGCTTTTACCTGGGGTCCAAGTGTCCTTGCTTGGAGCTTGCACAGGAACTCTGTGGTCTTACCCAGGTTCTTGTGTGTGGGCATCACGAACTCCCTGCATGAATTGGTCACACACAGGGAATCAGTAGAGAAAGCGTTGGCTCTAAGCTGTGGTGGAGACTGCCAGGCTGGGAATGATGAAGCTTTCAACCAATGCACCAGTTCCTCTTCCAGTTTTCTGCTTATCCCACTTGTGTCCCCCCCAGAGCTGGGTGGCCCCAGTGAGCAGGGGGCTGAGGAGAGCTTTGCGGTTAATGGGCCGGGCTGTTTCTGGTGTGAGTTGTCATGAGGTTTCTACAGCTGGGTCATGGCTGTCACTGAGTTTATCCAGGACAAAGTTCTTTAAATAAATTGCTTGGGTGTAAGCACCTTTGCCATTATGTGTGTTTTCCTCTTTTCCTAGGAAGATAGAGAACTGGAAACTAGCCTGCTCCCAGGACCGGTCCAGCCTGTGCCAAGGGCGTAGCTTTTGGTCTGGGAGCCCGAACTGAAGCCAAGGTGGGGATGCAGCATCCAGTGCCAACCTGCTGTCCTGCTGGGAGTGGAGCTTATGTCACTGAGCAAGGAGATCTGGGGGTGCACCAGAAGATGCTGTGGGATGTCTTTCTCCGCAGTCAAGTGTCTCAAGCTCCCAGCACACAGTAAGTGTCCCCCTGTCTACAAGCCTGACCTTGATGGCATGTTCAAGTTGGCGCCGAGTGCTCCTTGGAGCACCAGGGTTCGCTTTCAGGGTCCAGCACAAGGGTCAACAGCAGTGCTTGCAAAAATGCACACTGGCTTCTCTCAGCAAAGCCAAGTGCCCGAGCTCCTGCCCATTTGTCTGAAGATGGTGGGTCAGGCCTCACAGGCAGTACCACTCAAGGTTTCCCCTCTCCCAGTGTCCAAGCCTGGAGAAGATGGTTTCGGCAGCATTTAATCTTGGAGGTGGCTGCGAGGCACTGAACGCTTGGGGCAGCATAGGTGCTGTGCGTTGCATTGGGTCCAGCTGACGTTTGCTCATTTTGCAGACTCACCTGTACCCAATGAACAACAAGGAAGGAGGAGGAGGATATATTTTTTAAAATCATTTTTAGTCGCTATAAGAGCTACGTTCCTGCTGTTTTGCTTTTTGATCTGCCTCGCTGGACATGTGGCATTGATGCCCCAAGAGTGTGTGACTGTGTGGCTGGGGGTGCAGGCTCCTAGCAGAGCGACGGCGCTCAGGGTGTGTGGCCAGAGGTCGGTGGTCCTGCCTGCGCAGAATCAGGAACATGATGCGTATATTGGCCAAACCAAGCTGCATTTTTCCCATCCTAGATGAAAACAGTGTTTTGGCCCGAGGAGACCCTCTCCCCTTGTTTCCTTCCACCTGGACCCTCAAAAACTTTGCAAATTCACATGAAATGTTTGCCATTTCTCAGCACCCCATTTGTGTGACCCACCGTAACTCCCCTTACCCAGGACTCAGCTCTGAACGAGGAGCAGAGATAACGCTTAACAGGCAAGAGCAGATGAAAAGGAGATAAAGGAATAAGGGGGGGGGAAAGGGAAAGGAGGGAGGAGGAATGCAGAGGTATGTGGCTGCATGTTGTGCTGTGTTTGTGCATAAACAGGCACGCTTATCGATATCTAGATGTAAGCGTGTGTGCGGGGTAATATCTCCTGAAACAATAGGTGCTGCTCAGCTCGGGGAGCGCTGCTGGAGCCTCCCCGTCAGAGCCGCCGTCTTATCAGGTTGCAGCAGGCGTTCCCATCTAATCAGGGATCTGAGCCCCGGGAGCCGCACCCGGGGCGTTCAAAGCTTCTCCTCCAGCCTTCAGCCCACTCTGCCTCTCCAAGAAGGAGAGGGAAAGAAGGGAAAAAAGGGACCAAGCATCTCCAGAGGTTGATACCTGGATGCCCAGCTTCACGCCTCGGCAGGGATGCAGGAGATGGCTTTGCCACCATGCTTTGGTGGGGACAGCAGCAGGATGACCCCGAAGGACCCCAGCAGCCCTTGCCAGGAGCAGAGAGCTGCAGCAAAGCACCCGCTTTGTTCAATGTGAGACAGATAATGCCAGGTGGGCCAAAGCGGCCTATTCGCCACATCCCCTGTGCAGCAGCAGGGGCAGGAGCCAGCGCTGGCAGCTGGGGGCCTTTTCTCCTTTATTTTTTGCTGTGTTTTTTAGGAAGTCTTCAAGAGCAAAAAAATAAAAAGCTTATAAAACCTCCTCACCACCCCCTAGCACCAAAACGCAATGACCACTAATCTTGCGTGGCTCATAACTGCAAATAACTCTGGAACGAATTAATTTGACAGTGCGGTGGCTGCTTGCCTCTTTCACCAAAATCAATTAAGGAAACGCGTGTTTCCCCTTCTCCTCCCTCCCCGCGCCGCTTTGCAGAGGGGCAATGGGGCAGCGAGGACCGGGCGCTGCTTTCCCAGGGCTCCCAGGGGGAGTGGGGTTGGGAGCCAAGTGCGGGAGCAACAGCGAAAGGGGATTAAGAAGGTGGAGGGAGAGACGCGGCTGCTTCTCGGCAACAGGAGCAGGGATGCTCCCCGGGGACGGGTGGCAGTGGGAAAGCTTGATTGCCACCCGCAGCCACGCTGCGCCGCGCTCCTCCCTCCCTGCGTCCCGGGTCCCTGAAGACCCCTGTGAATTGTCATTCCTTGCCGGCGCGGGGATGGAATCAGCCCATCGAGCAACTCGGAGCATTTTTGATTTGCATGGCTAATGAGCCCCTCCAGAAGGGGCTGCGAGGGGAGAAGCAGGTGGGAATTTTTCAGCACTGCTTTCTTGCCAAGCGAGGGCAGAGGTGGTTGTTCAAGAGGAGTCGGCGAGGAATTTAAGGAGGTGAATTTTGTATTTTGCAGGAGGCAGTGGTAGGAACTGGAGTGTGGTCTCATGCAGTTTTTAAGGCTCTCCTGGAGGTTTGAAAGCACAAGCAGGGAGTCAAGGGGGTGAACGTGCTGGGGGGGGGTGTGGCTTCACTCTGCCCCAGGTTGGATATGGGATGGGAGGCTCTGAGCTGGGGGGTGTATCAGCATCACACCGCTTCCCTAAAAATCCAATGAGAACAGGAGCCCCTGAACAAATATCCCCCCTCTGCACTTGTTCTTCTGGCTCCATTTCCAGGTGAAAATGAGAGGCAGGTCTGGGGGAAAGGGGTTGAGTGAGCAGGGCTTTGTGAGCCTGCAGCTCCCCAAAAACACCCTTTTTGGGGAATAGGAAACAACCATCCCCAGGACACCGTGTTGAGACATCTGGCCAAGCTGGATAAAACCCCCTGAGCATTATTTCTGTAAATGCCTCCATTTGGTCTGTATCACCTCCTCTAATCTCTATTGAAATGCCCTTCTATTAATAAATAACTCCATTCTCCATTACCCCAACCCCACAGCTCACGTTGAAGTAACTGGGAATTCGGGTTTGGTTTTTATAGACATTAGAAATAGATTTTAATCTTTATTAAGGGCTCTCTCTCCACCTCCCCAACCTTTGCTCCATTGCACCGAGCATGGCAGCGGCTGGAGCGGAGGAAGCAGGTCCCTGGTAGGGGCAGGACAACCTCTCCCTGCTTTTGGAAACACAGGGTTTAAAAGAGCCAGGTTCTTCCCTATGCGTTGGCGACCTGTGAGTACATCTCTATAGCACAATATAAAGCACTTGAGAAAACAAACGAGAAATTTTGAATGAAGAACGTTTAAGAAATTCTATGTCTGAAAGATTTAGTCCTCAAGGGTTTTTTTTTGTTGTGGGGGTAGATATCTTGGCTTGGGAAATACCTACAAGGAAACCTCCCTGAATGCAGTCATGATGCTGAGCCGCCACATGAATTTAGGGACAATTTTCTTTTTTTAAACTGTGGGTTGCAGACATTCCCTGGAAAATATTTGAGTTTTTAAGTGCATCGGTTGGTCGTGATTGGGCAGGGAAGTCACAGGGCGGCATTTTTGTCCCCGGGTTAGACGGCAGCACGGTTTCTGGCAGGGAAATCAGTGCATGTAAATTAGAACTGTGGTTTCCATGAATACTAGCATATATGGATTGGAAGCTGATTTTCCAAGCCCAGTCGTGCCAGGAAAACTTGTGCTCTCCCATAGCCCCAGGCAGCAAAACACAAGTGACACAAACATGGTGAGGGGTGAGTTCATTTACAACTGTGACTGTTCAAAAAGTATTTCTAAAATTTGCCTTCCCCCTGCTGTTCCTCCTCCCCTTCCAGCTATGCCGGGGTGAGCTCGGAGCTTTGGTATCCAGCGTTGCGCGAGGCTGGTACTGGACTGGGGGGGATCGGCGCCGCGGCTGGCGCGCACCTGGGCCAGGTAAGGCATGGCAGGGTGGGGACTGGATTCCTTCCCTCCTCTGGGCAAACAGCTCCTGCCCCGGAGCTCCTGCGTTCCTCTGCCCTTATCTCCCTGTGCAAGGTAGAGCTCTAAGTGTTATTGGCCATGAAGTTTATTCATCCCCTTCAGAGTTACACATATGCAAAATGGGCTCTCCTGCTAGAAATGGGAGCCTTCTTACCAAGTGTTTAAAGTTTGTTTTGTTTTTAACAAAAATCTTTAAGAAAGTAGTGCATTAACATACAGCAACGTTAACAACACTAGATCTGTATAGACCTCACTGTGTATGTTATTACCACAAGTAAATAACCACAGCATTTCTTATGATGTAAATAAGCTCTTGCTCCAAGGATGGCTCAGCCGAGGTGCAGAGCAGTGGTTTGGCTGCTCCACGCAGTTGGCAGTGGAGAGAATAAGTGAGAAGTGATGAAAACAGGAGCTCGAGTTGGGACACAGGTCTTGCCTTCATCACAGGTACCGCTCAGCCCCCCCAGCCGCTCACCGTCCCTGTCCCAGGGACGTGGCATCAGGTCCTGTCCCCACAACTGGCCACATGGGCACAGAGCAGCCACCGTCCCGGCGGGATGTGGTGATGCTCCTAACGCAGCGGTGCGCGATGTCAGCAGAGATCAGCCTTTCAAAGCTCAGGAGACCCCAGTGCCGCCTTCTGGGAGTTGATAAAATTCATTCTGGTTCATGACTGTTGTTGTTTTAAACCCCTTTCTTTCCGAGGAATGACTCAGCTCAAGAAAGGCAGCCAGTTATTTTATTTTTCTGGAGAATCTGGTGATGTATAAAGGGATGGGAGATCTGTTACATCTCTCTGACCTCCAAAGCTGGAAGAAGCTGTTCCTCCCTTTGTGGCCCATCTCCTGTTTTATTAAGCTCATGCATGGGCTACACTTGCCTGTATCAGCCATCCCGGTTTCCCCCCATGCTGTTGATGGCTCAGACCAAGACCTTTGCAATTCTTTGAGCCAGCTGAGCCTGGAAACCTCAGGATGACCCAGGCAGCAGCTTCCAATTGCTCTGTCCCATCCCCTTCCCCTCTGGCCCCCACCCTGGGGCAGCGGGGATGGGGTGAAATGATGCAGGATG
The DNA here is from genome assembly GCF_037038585.1 of Patagioenas fasciata. Taxonomy (NCBI): domain Eukaryota; kingdom Metazoa; phylum Chordata; class Aves; order Columbiformes; family Columbidae; genus Patagioenas; species Patagioenas fasciata. The sequence continues at coordinate 2,444,350 of NC_092529.1, read as the reverse complement.
GGGCTTTTTTGGGGAGTGAACAGGAGACCCCATCCAGCTCCTGCCCCGCATTTCAACTTCCGCGGCCGACATCAAACATGTCGCTGCAGCCTGAGCCCCCACGGGCCTGACGGAGGAGCAAAAAGAGAGGGCTGGAGGCAGCAGATCCTAATCTTTATTAAATAAGAACAAAGCTTATGCCGGCTAATGAGAAAAACAAACCGATGAAAGATCCAGCGAGCTCCTCAGAAGGACACAAAGAAATTCTCTCTGAACGAGAGCAGGCTAAAAATATTCCTGAATATTTATTTTGCTGGCAGTGGCTTCACAGGCTCCAGATTCGATGCCGCCTCTTTGGGGATTGGCATGGCCATCGCAGTGATTTCAGAGGAGGGTGCTCCAAATTCTGCACGACGCCCAGAGCCGCGGCAGAAACAGCCCCACAGCCCAGATGTGAGAGTGTCAACTGCTCCAGCACTGCGAGATGACAACCAGTCCCTGTCCACCTCTGTTCCTGTACGGACAGCAGAGTGTTTTACCATCGTTTTCAGTCCATCATTCTTCTTTGGAGCTGGTATGTAAGAGCCAGAGGTGCTGCAGGCGCTTTTCTCCAGTTTCATTCCCTTTCTTGATGCGGGTTCCAGTGCACAGGGTGCCGAGGTTGCTGCCACCAAGGCTTGTGCTGATGCTGCACATCCTCTGTATCGTGGCATCGGTCACATCGGGGACAACTGTCAGGAAACTGGGAATACTGGTGGTCTTATCTAACTTGAGCTTGCAATGTTCCCCCAAAATCACCTCCATGACCTGCTGGGCCTTGCCAGCTCCAGGTCTCCTCCCTGCAGCCATTGTCGGCAAAGATACAGGCGTCTTTTGCCACCAAACCACATGAAGCTGCCCAGCTTGCACGTGTAGCATAACGAACTCCAAGCCCAGATTGTGCCTGGGGGAACCAGTCAGGGAGAGGAGTGTTTTGGGACATGCAAACCCCTGTGCACCCGTGCAGGGGTTTGCAGAGATTTGGCTGTTCTGCTCCTCCTGCACTTTCCACCTCCCGTGGGCCCCCACGACCTCCGTCCAGCCCGTTATCTCCAGAGATGGTTCACGGGAGGTGACGATGGCAACGGCAGTGCTGGATCGGACCACCCGTCCGGGACAGGGGCTGCTCAGAAGTCACCTCCCAGCTTCACGACTGTCCCCCACTTTCCCACACAGGCTGAGCCTCAAACTTCGGCCTTGAGTGCCACTAAACTTGGCTGAAAACATTGCTTCTAAAGGCAAAAGCAACGCAGCGACAAGGCCTGCCGTTCCTCCTCTGCTGACCGTGAAACCTCAGCCTCTGTGCTTTTAATGGGCTGTGGCTGAACTTGCTGCCAGCAGGTCAAAGGGAACATAATTTACTTGAGCTTTGATGCATTTGATACAGTTTGGGCTGAGAAGGGAGAGGGGGAGGACGGGAGACGATGGGGATAAGCGGTGGCAAGGAAGGAAAGAGGTTTGTATGTCAGCAGATTCCTATGAAGATGACAGAGCCATTTTCTAGCTAAGAGGGACTTGGCAATAACCAAAGTGGGTTTTGATGGGGATGGGAATGGAGGGCTCCATGTGCTCGTGGTGGGTGGGAAGCAGCCTGAGCATTTGTCTACAGGCCCCTTTTTATCTCCTTTTCTGATTAGGAGATTGGCAAGGGGAGGGGGAGGGTGGTGTTTGTATTCTGTATTGCCTGGAAAAACCTTTTACTGCCCAGGCAGGACCACGAGAGGGTCACGGTTTCTTTCCCAGCAGCCAGCTCACATCATGTTTGCATTTCCTTAACACCTTCCTTGTCTTAGAGCCCTTTACCAGCTGCTTCATGAAGCCTCCCTGCCCATTTTCCTGCTGGAAGGAGGTTACAAAGCACAAATCAGGTAAATGAACCCACGTGGTACCACAGGTGGTGTTTTCGGAGAGAGAAACCAGAGGTACCAATTGTCCAGCCTGCACTTGGAGCGTGGGGAGCCCACAAACACCGAGGACGGGCTGAAATCTGGGGAGCACAGCCCTTGCCTCACATATGTTGGGCATCGGAACACGCTTCCCAGGGCAGTGGTGGAGTCACCATCCCTGGAGGGTTGAACTGACACAGAGATGAGGTTCTCAGGGACAGGGGTTAGTGCCAGTGCTAGCAGTTGGACTCCATGATCTTGAGGGTCTTTTCCAACCTAAATTATTCTATTCTATGATTGCCTCTGGCTGTGCTTTCTCACAGCAAGCTGGTGGAGATTGTCTCACCAGCCTTGTCCCCACTGGTGTTTTACAACCCCCCAAAACACTGTAAAAATCCCCATCTTGCCCCCCTAGAAACCGCTGTCAGTCTTGGAGAAGTCAGGGGCCATCGTGTACTTCTTGGTGTAGGTTTTTCGACAGGTACCTGAGCTGTATCTTGGCTATAGGCTTCAGGACAGAACTGAATTAAAGCAGAAGCCAGCAGCTTTTGCAAAGAGCCCCCTCCTGATGGCAACACTTTGGGGGTCACATCACACACCTCATGGGCTGTCAGCGCTTGGGCCAGAGCCTGACGCTTTCGGACACTGGTTCCTTCCCCCTTTTTTTGTTGGGGGGTGGAAATAGAGGAAAGGGGTAACAACCCTTGCGAGAACCTAAATATTTTACTCCCCAGTTTTTCTCTCGACCAGCTGTTGTTTACACAGGGGCAAAGGGGCTGGCGGGGGGAAGCGAAGCGATGTGGCTGCTGTGGTTTCAGTTCTCACTCCACCTTGCTACTGAGAAACTGGACCCGTGGTTTGGTTTGTGGCTTGTGGGGGGGAGAGGAAAGGTCCTTGGATCCCATCCCTGCTGGGGACACTCTCCCAGCCCCACAGAGGTGCCGGCAATGCTGATGGGGGCTCGAGAAAGAGGAGAGAAAAGCAGCACCCCCGCAACAAACCCCACTTGGGCAGCTCGTGGTGCATTAATATTCACTGCAGAGCGAGGGGTGTAAATTCACTGCTATCTCCCCGGAGTTTGCCGTTTATGCCGTTCGTTTCACATAGATGTCACTACTGCCTTATGAGCACTCCTCCGAGCCAGCCGCTTAAATGGACCCAGTGCATTATAGTAATGGAGTAACTGTATAAAAACAATGAAATCCAATCTCTTTAAACTGATTTGATGTCTGCCTGAACCACAACATTTCCTGCTAATGGCTTCCTTCATTTTGTAACTGTGATCTCCACCTGATCAGATTACAGCTGTTTTTAATTACAAAGCTAATAGAGTTTGTAGGCAGTGTCGGGCAGACGGCGCATGCTTGGGGTGGGCAGGGGGTGGCGGGGGCTCCGGGTGACTCTGTGAGCACACTCAGCCCATCAAGCTGGCTGTCACAACATGGGGCGCAGGGGGCAGCGAGGAGGGACGGTGATATTTTTCGGCAGGGAGCCAGCGTGCCGGGCTCGGGGCCGGTTTGCGTGACAGCCCCGGGTTGTGCTCCTGCTCCGTGCTCAGGGTGCCTTGTCACCAGGCCAGGCAGCTGGTGATGCCCATGGGATTTGTGACATTTGGTGCCTCCTGCAAAGTGCCGGGGTTGCAGGAAGGCATGAGAAGGGCAGAAAGAGCTTTTCTTGATGACAGAGTGTAAAAAGACCAAGGGAAATAAAGAAATAAAGGAAAAAGGACCAGCATAGGGTTGCACGGTGCCATTTGACTGCTGCAACTGATAGGGCAGGAAAGAGCATTGTGGATAACTGACAGTGGAAAGAGCCCTCAAGATTGATGTCTTTCTTATGGGGCAGCGCTGTCAGCTGCAGGTCTGTGTCTTCTGCCCAACCCGAGGCAGCAAAACCCCGGGGACCATCTGCAGGGCTCAACCCGGTCCCTGGTGCCCTTGTTTTGTCCAGTGGTTTGTTTATCTATTGATTGCTCCATCTCTCTGGGTTAGGGGCACAGACCAGCATCGCTGCAGGGAGAAAAGCCATTTGAAAGAGCTGTTCCCTGGCAGCACTGGCCGGGGATGCCTGCGTTCGACAGAGCACGGGCTTACATAGAATTATAGAGTGTTTTGGGTTGGAAGGGACCACCAAAGCTCCCCCAGTGCCACCCCTGCCATGAGCAGGGACATCTTCACCAGCTCAGGTTGCTCAGAGCCCCGTCCAGCCTGGCCTGGGATGTCTCCAGGGATGGTTCATCCACCACCTCTCTGGGAAAAATGTGCCAGTGTTTCAGCACCCTCATTGTTTGACTCTCTGATGGTGGGAAAAAAACCTGTGGGTGTGTTATAGATGCTTCTGTGTACCTCGTGCTGATGTTTGGGATTTACCTGGGGTTGGGCTCAGTTGAAGCTGGCTGAAAAAATCTCAGCAGAGAAACAGCAGCATTTCCCGCTTGTACCACCCTGTCCTGCTGCGTAAACCTCTTTGGTAGGTTGGTGGAGTTACTCTTGGCTACCAAAGCATAATGCCGGGCAAGTGGGATGGCTCGGTGGTGAGCAACCCACTGAGAGCAGCTGGGGAAGGGTGGGAGCAGGCAGCAGGAGCACCCCAGCTCACCCAGGTCCCCGTGGGGATGTCCCCAGGCGGTGTGACCCTCGCCAGAGCTGCCCCCTTCATTCGCTGTGCCGTGGGGGATGCTCATCCCTCGCTGTTGTAATGCCGGAGCCGTGCATGGTGCGTTATGCACCAGCCTGGTAAATGATTTAGGGTCCCCATCAAAAGAGCATCAATTATGTACCCTGGGACTTAATTATTCAGCTTGACAGGAGTCCCGTTAATTTCATTGACTTCTCGTTCTCCCCTTTCACAACAGAGCCATGGATGCTCTGCTGCAGAGGGTCCATTGTCATGTGTTTCTGCGCCTTCCTGGTATTGCCCGAGCTCATGTTTCCCTCCTTCCCTTAGCAGATGAAGAAAACAAACCCAAGAGATAATTCTGGGGGAAGATGACGGTCTGGGTTCCTGCACCATCACTGCTGTGCTCTGCCCTTGAGGTGCATTGAGGACTGGACTCTGCCACCAGTTCCTAAATGAGAAAATTTAGGAGGCTTTGGGGATGTTGTAGGTGAGCTGGGTGCTGAGATGAACTTCTGTGGTTTTCAAAGTCCTTTCTGCTGCCTGCTCGCCCACCCGTAGCCAGAGAAGAGAGTTCCCGCAGCCCTTCCAGATGCTGCCCACCACACCGGGAGCCATCAGCAAGCACCATCATTCAAGTCAGCGCTTCGCTCCTCTCCTCCCCCCGGCTTTTCTTCTCCTTGCGCCTCTTCCTTTATCTGAACTTTTAAACCCCACGTCTTTTGCAGATTTTTACGGTAACTCAAGCCTTCGAGGACTGCTAACGCCACACTGTTTTCACAGGGACGCTAATACACGCTGCAGAAATGCCGGGTGTCACAAGCCGGTCGCTGCTGCTGGGAGGCTGTGGGTCACGGCAGCCATGGCGAGCAGGAGCGAGGACATGAGGACACGAGGACACAAGGACATGAGGACACGAGGACACAAGGACATAAGGACACAGCCGTGCTCAAGGGGCTCAGCTCCAGCAGGCGAGGCCCCGGATTTGACAGGATTTCCTCTCCACGCCGTCTCCTCACCCTGTCTTGGTATGTCTTCAAACATGTTTATTTTTCAACCCTTAAAAACTACCTTTTCCCTAACATAAATAAATGATACTAAGATGGGGAGCCTAGGATTTTAAAGCGACCCTATAATAACAAAGCAGTGTGTGCAGATCAGTTGTCACCAGCAACCCTACAATAACAAAATAATACACACAACCCCATGCAACGCTAGAACAACCGTGACAGGCATGCGAGGAAGGAAATATATTTTCCAGTGTCAAGCTTAACAAGACTTTGTTCTGCGGTAAACTCGGGGTTCAGAAGGGGGATGTAAGGACGAAAACACCTTGAGCAGCGTACTTTTAATGTCACACAGCAGGCAGGGTCGTCGGACACCCGGCAAACAGCACTTCGTTGAGTGGGGTTCGATAGTCTGCAAAGGAAAAGAAGGCGAGGTTTTGCGATAAAACAGGAAGTTCCCTCGAATCCTGGAGCCTTTGAAGAATTGTCAAAGGAATGAGAAGCCTGTATGTTTGAAAAGGCTCTGGGCTGTGGAGCCGAAGGGGGCAGAGGGACACAGGAGAGGGAGGCACCGAGCACAGACCTTCTCCAGTCCCACACTCTGCTCTTTGTTCCCCCTTTTTTATTATTATTATTTGATGCTTTTTCATTGCTGAATTTTTCTGTTGTTTCCTGGCGCACACACATGCACTCTCTGAGGTTAGCAGGAGTTTTCTCAGTTAGAGCAAAGCCCAATCCCCCGTAGGGCCGTTGCGGCTTTGCCCACACCTTGCTGTGAGTGGAAGTAGCTCTGTGTTCCAGGCCGTGCTCACGCCTGACACACAAAACCATTTTTTTGAGGAAGTGTTTCTGGAGTTTGAAAAGGTCTGGTTAGCTGCCTTTTTTGTTAAATTTATGCTGTTTCTATTTTTCGCGCGTGGCACTTCTACACGGCTGCAGGAGCGGGTGGGCAATACCAATACCTCCTCTTCCCAGAGCACCTGGTCAGCCGAGAGCCACCAAGAAAATTCCTGTGTGATTTCCGACACATTTTCTCAGCATTTGAAATACATACCTGCTGAAAAAGTGTAGTTTGGTGGCTTAGCTGTTACTAAAGGGAGTCTGTTTGCCTTAATACTGATGATGATGGAAGGTTAAAGCCAAGAGGAAATGGCCTCAAGTTGCACCAGGGCAGGTTTGGGTTGGATGTTGGGAATGGTTTCTTTCCAGAAAGGGTTGTTGGGCATTGGAACAGGCTGCCCAGGGCAGTGGTGGAGTCACCATCCCTGGAGGGTTGGACAGATGGAGATGAGGTTCTCAGGGACATGGGGCAGTGCCAGGGGTGGGTTATGGCCGGACTTGGTGATCTTGCGGGTCTCTTCCAACCCAAACCATTCTGTGATGGAAGGCTGGGCAGGACTGAGGTTAAAGGCCTGTTGTATGGCTGTACAGGGGACTGGACACTAGACCCAAGAGGGGCTTTCAGCCAGTGGAAGGCATTGGGAGGATGCCCAGCGTTGGCAGGATGCCCGCAGGCACATGTCTGCAAGCAGTGGGTTTAATTTCCTTGCAAGCCTAAAGTGTGGGAGGACCAACTCTTTCTTCCTACCCACCGAGGGAAACAGGATCTGCCCTTCCCCAGGCAAAAACTGCTGGTGCTGAGTTCCTTTTCCCCTTGCAGGGTTCCCTTCCCAGTGCCCAGAAATGGCAAGACGTGAGCAGCGAGGTGGCCGAGAGGAAGCACCCAGGGGAAGAGCCAAGAGGCTGTCATGGCACTGTGCTCTCCTCTGTGCTAATTGTACGCTTGGGACCAAATTTAGCCTGGTGTAACTCTGCTGAAGTCGCCAGGGATTCATTTGGCCTCTGGTGGCTCCATTGTTTCAGCTAAATGAGTCAGAAGGAGCAGCCTATTCTTATCTGCGCACAGTGGGGCGGTGACAGTAATGGCTCGGTGAGGCAGACCCCAAAAGCAGCGTGACAAGGACCCGGGATCGGGGCTACCACGAGCCGAACGGGGCTGCAAGAGGAAATGTTTTGACATTTGGGTTATAGATGGAGGCAGGCTCAGCGTGGGCGCGCTAGCGGCGCTCACCGCCGCTGCAGGCAGAGGGGAAGGGGGCTCTCAGGTTCCCTGAATATTCGGCGGTGCCGTTTGGAGTTCCTCAATTCTTCGGCCACCGGAGAGGGAAGCTGTGGCTCTGGAAAGGGCACGTGGTGTCGAAGGGGACTTCACGCCGCTTCCCGGCCCGGTGAGAAAGGGAGCCCAGGTTGGAAACGTCCAAAAAGCACCAGCTGCATCCCTGGGCTGCTCGTTGGGCAGGAAGGAGCGGTGGGATGGAGCATGAGCTTGTGCAGGGCTGGAGATGGGCAAAAGTTTTGGCCATTGGCCCAAAGCAGCGTTCCAGCTTGGTGTGTTGTGAATTCCCTCAAACTTTCAGTATTTTACTGTCTTTGTTGCAAATAATTTCTTCTTTAGGTTAGGTGTGAAGAAGAAATTGTTGCCCCTGAGGGTGATGAGAGCCTGGCCCAGGGTGGCCAGAGAGGTGGTGGCTGAACCATCCCTGGAGACATCCCAGGCCAGGCTGGACGGGGCTCTGAGCAACCTGAGCTGGTGAAGATGTCCCTGCTCATGGCAGGGGTGGCACTGGGGGAGCTGGGAACGTCCCTTCAACCCAAACTGTGATTCTGTGATTCTGGAGAATTCAGCAAGCTGTGATTTTTCCAGCCCAGGTTTCCAAGCAGGGAGGTGTTTGCTGGTCAGGCTGTGGGAGCCGTGAGCCTTGGCCTGCCCCATCCAGACTGTTTTAGAGGGGAAATGGAATGGGCAATGGAGAACAACGCTGTCCCACGCCTGCTGCTGCACCCCGTCCCCCCTTTTCATGCTGTGCCCACTGGACAGATAAAGCACAAGACTTCAGTCTCCGAGCCTGTCAACCTTTCACCGTGGCTAAACACACTTTAAACCTGAGTACAAAGGCAGATCTTCTTCTGAGGATGGAGATAACAATAGGTAGGAAGGGAGGGGAGAGCAGAGCTGGAGCCGCACTCCTGCACCTCCGCGCCTGGAACAGGCTCATTCCCGGCGTCCGGGGCCGGATAATAAGCAGAACCACAGGAGCTATTCAGGAGGCTCTGACCCTGGCCAGGTAACTACATAATGAGCCTGTTTGAATTGCTCCGGTCCCTGCCAAAGGGGTGGGATCAGGGGATGCTTTTGTTTGCAATAATGAACCTGTAATTATGCTGCATTTCTTGGTTTTAGCCGCATTTTTTTGTGTGCGCGTTGTTCTCTTTGTATTGACAGATTTATGGCCGGGATACTCCAGCGCAGCAGCAGCCGTACGGCACTGTGTGGAGACTGTCTGCCTGTCGTCTCGGAAAGGTGCAGGGAGACGGGGAGGAAAGGGGGGTCTTTGTACCACCTCAACCCCCGAAGGGTTAAATAAATACATTAAAATTAATACAAACAACAGAGGCGCCGCCTTTCCAAAAGTCACTGTTTTAGCAAGGCAAAAAAAAAAACCCAAACCAAATCTTTTGAGCTCCAGGTGAATTTAAAAACAAAAAACAAGTAAGGAACAATTAAACTGCATAAATAAATAAATAACACACACCAGATTTCAGCTCCAAGGCGTTCAATAAAATGACGCTTTGAAATGCAAGGATTAAGCAGGGTAGGTGACAAGGTAACTTTGTTAACAGACTAATCTCTCGCCTTAACAGAGACAGGGGATTTACATGTGACTGCACAAAACTGCTTTATGGTCTCTTTTTCCATCTGGAGATAGAAGGAAGAGGGCAGGATGAGATGGGACAGGGTTGGATGTTTTAGCGCCATTTGTAGGATGGATTTAAACTGCCTTTTTTTTTTTTTAGGTTTGTTTGTGTGCTTTTTAAGCAAGTCTGCGCGGGAATGTGTCACTAATAATCCACTGTTTCCGAACAGTTCAGGTAAGGGATGATGAACATGTCATGGGATGATGAATAATTGGGTAAAAGCATCGGCGGTAACATTTCTCCCTGAACAGTTTTATTTGCTTTCTTATAAAAAGCCCATCAGCAGCACGGGGTATTCGAAATGTTATGTCAGGACTTCGCCCTGAGTCTTTCCCTCGGTTTCAGCACCGCTTCACCAAGGGACGTATGAAATCCAAATCCAGGTTATTTCTTTTTAAAATGGCTCCTCTGTTCTTTGGGAGGGAAAGATAAAAAATAAAATTAAAGAAAAAAGAGCTTTATGTCTTTATGTTTCTGTTAATAAAATGTGATAGTGCTGGGAGGGTGAATCTGCAATGAGACCTGGATCCCCCTGTGAGGGTTTGTTCACCCGAATTGGTGTCTGTTTCACTGTACCCCAGGTCCAGCCCCCCCCCAGTGGGCAGGGGGCTCCTCACTTTGCAGTTGAAGTCTCTTGAACATGAGTGAGAATCCCCATGGTGAACCAGGGGGCAATCTGGACTTCAAACCTTCTCTAGGCTTCTTCGTTCTGGATAAAAAACACGATGAGAAAGCCGTCTCCCCCACAACGTTCGTTTGAAACTCAACAGAAAACAGAAGGCTGAGCGTGTTTTCTGGTTTAAAATAGATCTGGTGAAAGTATTTATCCAGTATTTGTCTTTGTTGCAGCGTTGCTGGGTGTTGGTGCTGGCTGCAGGGACTGATCCTGGAAGGAGAATCTGCGTCAAGTCATCAGCCCGGTTCCAGATCCATGTGCTGGACCATGTCTGGTTGAGATTTCAGCTCTCTAAGGTGGGTGAGGGTGATCTCATCTGTAAGGGCACAGAACTGCGGTCCCAGTGGGGGAGGCTGTGGTCCCCACTCTTGCTACTGGGCCAGAGGAAAGGCTTTTTTCTCCTTTGCTGTGACACCTGGGTAGCAGGAGGGAACACTGCTTCACAGTTGAGTACAACCATTTAAGTGTTTCCAAACCATCAGCCCAAAGAGTCTTCTCTACTAACTAAAACAGAAAATGAAAAGGATGTGATGGAGCGTTACCTTTCAGCCTCCCAACCTCATGGTTCTGTCCATGCATTTCAAGCTTCCTTTGCAGGAATGTGAATGTAAAGGCTCAGCAGTGCATGTCCCCAAAACAACCACGGAGGTGACAGGAGTCCAGGCAGAGGTCAGAGCTGCCGTGGTGTGGCCAGAGGGGAGCCAGGGGACCCGAACAGGGCTGTCACACAGAGTCACCATTTCCCCTGGAAGCCACTCAGCTCCCCGGCACACACAGCACCTTCCAAAGAACGTGCCCAACTTTGGGCTGAGTTGAGTGAACCTGATGGAATCGCTGTTGCAAGCCCCAGCCATGACTTGAGTGCTGGGGACCTGGAGTGTCACGCTGAGGCTCCTCATCACCAGTGCAAAAATGCAGCTTGGGGGTGACAATGAAACCTGTCCACTTGTCACTGCCACTGCCATGTGCCTGGTCCTGGCAAGGGTCATCAGAGATGGACTGCTGGCTGTGAGCACATCAGGCACATTCCCAAGCATGGATGGAACAGAAAGTATGAATTACCCCTCTTTAAAAGTCAGCCGCAATCCCAACTCCACTGTTTGGATGCTAAAACATATTCAAACTGAGCAGCAGACACTTATTCTGTGCAGGAATCTGACCAATTGTTTCCCTTCCCTCTCTTGTCCTTATACCTTAAATCATTTTGACCTTTAATTGGCCCTAATTTGCCCACAGACGGCCCTGGGACCCTTCAACACATTTGCTTGTAATTGGGTCCCTTTGTTATTTTTCCAGAGAGCCACTGCTGGTTGTTTCTTTTTGAAAACATTGCGGAGTGTCATTGAGAGCGGAGCCGCTTTTAAATTAGCCCTGCTGGGGGCCAGGAGAGCCCTGTGAAAACCCAGCGGAGAGAGACAGGGCTATCTAAACGCAATTATCATATCACTGCAAAAACGTGAAACCCGCCTGAGCTTAAGCAAACATCACCCGCCCCTCGGCTGGAGGGCGGTAAATTCTTTGCTGGGACATGCAGGCTTGAACGCCATGGAAGAGCTTTTCCTGCCATCCCACGTTTGCTCTTGCTTGTTATGGTCTGGGGATGTAACTTTGCAATGTGGTTTTAGTTAAATCCACCTGATTTCAGCAAGTGATTGCTCTGGTCCAGCTGCAGGGAAGGAACAGGAAAGTCCAGGAGAGGAGCAGCAAGAGCAGTGAGAAGTTCTTTACCCTGAGAGGGGTGAGAGCCTGGCCCAGGTTGGCCAGAGAGGTGGTGGCTGAACCATCCCTGGAGACATCCCAGGCCAGGCTGGACGGGGCTCTGAGCAACCTGAGCTGGTGAAGATGTCCCTGCTCATGGCAGGGGTGGCACTGGGGAGCTGGGAATATCCCTTCAACCCAAACTGTTCTACAATTTTATGACTTTATTAGCAGCCCAAGCAAGGTCCTGTGTGCACTATTAATCTGGCTGTTGCCACGGTTTGCCCCCAGCCCCACTCATAATGTCATTAAGATCTTAACTGTCCAGAGCTAAGTCAGAACAGCAAGGGAGGGATGATACTGCAGCTCGATAGCATCTGCGCTGCCTCCTGTGCTAATGGACAGTTGTCCTGTAACCGAGTCTCCCGGCTCAGTTAGCCTTGCAACACTGAGACCTCGCTTTAATATTCGCTTTGTGCAGACCTTGAAATGAAGTTCCAGCACTGTCAAGCCTCTGACCATGGGCTGTTGTGCCATCGGTCCTTTTGGATGGAAGCTGATCCCTGAGCAGCTGGAAGCTGCAGCATGTCCTGTAAAGGCGTTTTAGCACCAGATCCCAAATAAGTTTTACTTTCTGTGGCTTAAAGCATCCATGCAAGCAGCACCCTCAGACGTCCAGTGCCTTGGAATGGGTTAGCAAGTTACATCTCACATTGTACAGATTGAGGGCAATGGAGAAGGACTTGCTGCTCTGCGAAAGCAGCAGGTATGATGAGTCTCTGCTCCCTCGAGGTTGTGCGCTGAGGCAGGCATGGCACAGTGGTGATTGCAACGTAAAATGCATGTGTTTGGAAGGAAGACATTGTCCTGCCCTACCAGCATGGGTGTTAAATCCTAGCTGAAACCAGCAAAGATTGGCCCTTAGAAATAGGGTCCTCCATTGCCTGTGGATATGTCTTGATCTGAGAGGCTGGACACTGTAGCTTCTAATGGTCACGGCACCTAATTAGAGTTGAAGGTGGACAGAATTAGCTCAGTAAAGTGAATCTTAATAGTTGGCAGCAAGACTCCTAGTTGCGTAAGGCTCCTACTACAGCTTGGCAACACGTCACAGGCTCTGAGATGCTGGGGGAAGAAGTCTTCAGCATCTGCATCTCTCGTCTCACTTAACTGTACATTTTTTCCCGGATTTTTCTGATGTTTCTGTCCATCTTGTTTAGGATCCAAGCCGTTTTGTTTCTGCTAATAAGGTTCTGGTGAGAAGTGGGCTCGTGCTGGAGCTGAGCGGTGGATCCCACTGCGCAATGTGAGAGGATGCACACCCCATGTGTTCAGTGTCAGGCCCAGGCCTGGCAGAGCCTGGTCCACACAGGTATGTTTAGACACATGATCCTTCCCCTGGAGCTCAGAGTGCCCAGGATTCTTGCGTATGTAAATGTTTGCAGGGTCAGGGCTCTGTTTGTATTGCCTGTTTACTAATTTAAGTTTATATTTAAGCTTCTGATGATCAGTTCGTTGTTTTTTTAATCCAGCTGTAATTTTAAGGAGCAGTTTTTTTGGTTTTGCTCTATAAGCAGATGTGTGAAATGCTCCTTGTGAGTGCAGCACGTTGCTACCGTTGATACACAGTCCACCGGTTTGAGTTGGGGTCTCTAATTTTGCACAATGATGAGAACCGTACTGTACAAATCCTTCTTGATTCATCTCTGTTCTTGACGCTCTTTATTCCCATTCACTGGTTGGAAACGCTTTCTCTGTTTCAACATCCCTTGTGTCAGACCATTATACAGGTCTGTGCTCGGTGCTGGGTCAGAAAGCTGAGCATCTGTCCATCTGTCCTGCCTTCAAGCAAGATGAGCACAACAGGGCATGACTGCATCTGCCAGCTGCTCTTACAAGCCCAAAGCCATTCTAGGGGTTTGGACAAAACCAAAGCATCACCCTGGAGATGTCTGTGTCATGGAAGCCCTTTAACAGCACCACCTTGGTCAGATTTGGAGAAAAAACGCCTTACTGGTGGGGGCCGGTGGTGTGGGAGTTTTCCCTTGCTGTGCTCTGATTGCAGCGTGTGGAGAAGCAGAGAGTGCTGGTCTTCAGGGCTGTCAGTCCAGCGCTAGAGAATTCCCCTTTCAACAATTCTCATTTTTTATGAAAACAGAAAATCCCGAACGGTCAGGCAGGAAGAAGTCGTTTTTCCAAAATACACCCAGTGACGAATTTGGGAAAATTGGAGGGAGGCCAAGGAGCTACAGCAGAAAGTTGGGTGATTTTCCCAGGAGCGAGCAGGGAAGCTTTCAAAACCACCCCCCATGCCCACCACTGCCGCAGGAGAGTGAAAACCTTGGCGGGCAGAGGAGCCACTGCCACCGCCACTGCCTCCTCCTCTTGCTGCCAGATAAAGAGGCCAGACTCTCCTTTTTCAGCCCATTCTGCTCACACAATGGGAGAAGGGGATCAGCGCCAAAATTACAAGTGTGAGCCCTTAATGCATCAGGTTGAACAATGGGCTTCGGTGGCGTCTGCCTTGTCGCGAGGAGCGGTACAGCTAGTTCTGACTACCCAGTGCCATGGAAAAAAAACCTCATTGTCCTGGCAAAATACTCCCCAGAATGAAAACACTCTCCTCCTCCTCCTTTCTTCAGCTTCTTAATGGGAAGCAAAATAACAAACCCAGGCCCACAATTAAACAAACATGCCACTAACTGAGCAGAGCTCAAGTGAAACAGATGTTGTTGCAGTTGGACCAGGCTGGGAGCGAGCCACGCTGGCGGGACGCAGCTCCCGGGATGCTGTTGCTGCGAGGGTTCCTTTGCCATGCCGCCGCCTTCTGCCCCCACCAATCTATCTTTCTTTTTCTCCGGTGTGCCTTTTCCTTGCTCTCATCATCCCCTCAGCACATCCCTTCCATTTGTCCCTCCTGGCTGCCCCGCTTCATCCCAATGTCTTGTTCAGCACAGATGGCGATTTTCACTTTTTAACACTCCAAGCCACAGATTTTATTTCAGAAAGGGCAAAGCCACTTCAATGTGCTTTTTAGCAATTATGTTTCTCTGTTCTTTTCTCTTGCTCAGATCTGGTGCAGGGATGAGCTCTGTCCCCTCCTCGGCCCACAGTTTCCAACAAGGATGCTCCATGCCAGCTCCCAGTTCCTGTGGCCTCCCTGAGTTTGATGGTTGCAGTGCAGGTGGCTATGGGGCAGCAGTTGGGCACATGCAACATTCCCACCCCAAAAGTTCTGCCCCATCTCTTGCTGCTCCTGAAAATTACTGACATCTCTGCAACACAAGAAATTTGGTTTTGGAGAGTTGACAGAGATGGCTGAAGAACGGCAAGAAAAAAGGGAAGCCGGGTCCTTTCTATATTGGGCTGAATCCATCTTCTCTGGGGCTTCACAGCTCTGGTGCAGTCCATGATGGGGGGTCTCATTACATCTGAACCTTGAAGTCCCAAAGTCCTCAACTGGTGCTTCTGAGAGCCTGTGCATCCCTCAGCTTTCCTGGGATCTGTTCCTTCCAACCCCACATTGAAGGGACCAAAATAATTTGGCGGATCCCAGAGCTGGAGGCTGGTTGGCCTCGCTCACTCCCCTGCAAAGCTCTGCCGGGGTCAGAGGAACCAGAGGGACTCAGGAGTTCGGTCGAAGCCCAGAAACTCCTTGGAATTGGGCACAGTCTTCGCAGGTCTTCTGTTCTTACTCCCTAGAGCAAAACCTTCCTTTCTTATCTGGGAGCCATGGTCACCAACACCTTGCTGAGGTGTTTTGAAGAGGAATTCAGGGCTGTAATGTGAGGCATCTGTGCCCACACACATTTTTGGCTTGTGTTTTGTTCTGCTTGCTCGTACCAGTACAGGGTCCTGTGCAGTGGGGTTTTGCTTTGCTCCAGGCTGCTGTAGCACAGCGACTTCTGCAACTATTAATAGAAGCTTGAAGATGTAAGAAAAGTTACTTCTCTTTCTCTTTCAAGCAGGGGAGCTGGAAGAAGTGGGAAGATCCCTGAAATCTTTGCCAAGCTGTCTCAGAACAGGGACCGGACCAGCTCGAAGGCCCCAGAGCTCTGGGTCACCAGCACAAGTTGGGACTGGAGTATCCCCCACCCACTGTGCCCAGCAGTGCTGAGGGTGGAGCAGGTAAGCAGGTTTAACCTATTTGGTAGGTGAGACGGACTGGATATGTGGGGGCACTGGCAATATTAAGCCAATGCCACCTCTCAGTGCTCTGCTTTGGTCAGGAGCCAGCCAAGTGCATGGCCGTGATGGCCCAGGGCTGCTGGGTCACTTATAGACAAAGCTGTGAACAAACAATAGGGAGCCTTTAGCAAAAAGCACCCCTGCCATCAAAAATTCCCCTCCAGTTCAAAATGGAAACCAAATCCAGGTGAACTCCCAGATATTCCAGACCAGGGTGGTGTAAATCACAGCAAGCCAACCAAACACATATCAGTTTACTTACAACCTAAGATTTGGTTTGGGTTTTTTTATGCTTTTTGGTTTGCTTACACTGAGGCAAAGCACCTCAGGTGGAAAATTTGATCAGTGTATTGGTTTCTACTTCCTTTTTCACAGTTGATACAAACAACGTGTGCATGTATGTGACTACACGTTTGATAAATACAGCAGCAGTTTTACAGGGTTGACTCCATTAGAGCGATTGATGACATGACCTAAAATGACTAAGAATTACTATCTAGAAGTGGATGTAAAATTATCAGACTTCAAGAAACTCAGGAGAAATCCAAAACCCACAAGTTGGTTTTGGTCTCTGTAGCTATTCAGGCCAGGTGGAAGCAGAAGTAGTGGGGATTTCTCATTGCTTATCCACTCAGTTTCTGAAAATGTGTCTACACAGTCCTGAGTGTCTCAGCCTCTTCTAGAGCAGATCCTGTGAAGCTCCGGCAGCAGCAGCTTTTCTGACTGTAGATTTACCCTGGTTTGGCTGCAACATCTCAGATGCCTCAGATCCCATGGGCTCTTGAGAGATACAACCTGGATGTATTGCTTCAGGTCCAGCTGGGTATTTACTGGAAAGAGAAGGTAAAGCAACAGGGAAACACCCAGTGTGACACAGAGCACGGAATGCAGGCAGGACTGAGCAGAGCTAAAAGATGCTGCCTGATGGCAATTCCCAACCATTGTGAAGCCCTCAGGAGAGCTGCTCTGAACTGGAATAGTTTGTAACAGCCCTCAGGGACCAGGGTCAAAGCAAGGAAGATATCAGCCAGCTTTGTCACCCTCACAGGACTGGACATCAGCATTACTTGGAAAGCAAAGGATCTGTTTCTTTTCTCACTGGAAAACGGGGCTCTAGGGCTGCCAGGTGATTAGGTCTCTTCTGATGGCAAGTGTGAAATTGGAGCGTCGCATAACCCTGTGATCTGCCCACCCTTAATCCAGTGATCGCTTTCTCTTTTAGATCCTTCTCTCCTTCCTGGCAGGAGCCCTCGCTTGTGCAGAGCACTGCGGATGTGACACCGTGCCCATGCAGCCCTAGGGGAGCCTTACTCATTCCGGTGCCACCATCGGGAGGCAAACTGGGAAACCTGCCCTGTCCCTGCAGCCAGACCAGCTCGGGAGGAGCCCTTGTCCCTCAGGCCACTGGTGACAGGATGCCTGACACCCACGTACACCTCCAAGCCTGCAGCGAGATCTCTCTGATGCAAAACCCCTTGGGCCCTGGGCTGCTATGCAAGGAGTCTCCACACTCTTTGCATTTCAATCGCGTGCATCTACATCCAATCATCAGGGAATCTTATCGTTGCTGCATAAAGTCCACTCTGCTCCTTAATTACAGGGGCCAAACTAAGAGGGTCCTTAAACTGTTTGTGAGTCAGGTGATCAGGATGTGGCCTAAGGTATCCAAACTTCCAGCAATAAAGGGGACATCACCAGGGACATCATCGTTAGCCAACCCCCTTCGGGGGCTGCTATGTGGCAAGCACTGGAATGCACCACTTTTCTTCATCTTGCTGGATATAATTACTTTCAGTGTTATTTAAAGCTCTGACTAATCGCATGGCAATGGCCAGGTTTATAATGCAACAGTGTGTAGCCTGGAGCAAATTCTGACATAATTACGCTGTATAAATTCCCCCATTAGAAATGACACTGCGTTGGCATTGTGTACAAAGCGGCCGTGGTCCTGTCAACTGGTGCTGTGAAAATCTGTCTGACAATTGTTCACCCTGTTGGTATCTTATTGACACCTCTTACGATGATGAAACTGTTAGATGACAGTGAGTAGGAGCCAAAGGCTGCACGAGTCTCTCCTTTCACTTGCTTCGAGTGCAGTCACTTTCTTGCCTGTTTTTCTCCGGACAAGCTCTTGCTCGGTTCTGATCGCTCTGAAATAGAAGCATATGGTTATGGTACAAATCCCAGAGGCCACAGAAACCCTGGTTGGGGTTGCATCATTTGCCACAAGGAGTGATTACTCCTCTAGGTCCTGTCCCTTCACTGCCATGTGATTATGGCCCTTTTTAGCATTCGTTCCGACCTGGCATCGCCTTGCGCCATGGCAGGGCAGCAGGAGCCAAGCAATGCAATGAATATGGGTTATGAAAACAAACGTGTAGGGTGTTTCAAAGGCAGTTTGATCACCTCCCTGAGGAGGGTGGCAGTGGGAGGAACCCACTGAAAATGTGTCTTAAACAACAGGCTTGCTAGCGACAGAATAGCAATGAACAGTGATATGGTTCAGGGGAGAGAGGAGCAGAATTCCAGTCTCCCTCTAACCTGGGAGACCTGAGATAATTTGAAGTATGGGGAACAGGATCTGGAGCCTTTCCAGATCTTCAGTTTCAAGCTGGCTCAGGAGGCCTCCAGCACTGGCAAACTTGAGAGAAACACAGGGGGTTTTGAGTTATAGCTGAAAAAGAGGGAGAAGTTGAATACCTGCATCCCTACCTGTAGAGAATTGTTCCTTGCAGTGTGTTGTCTATACCAGTTAATTTACAAAACCCCCAAAGACTGAGTTATTTTTCCTCGTGGAATAGACTGTTCTTTAAGACAGATATTGTCATGTCCATTTTCAAATCTTTGAAGCTTTGCACAGCACAAGTAACGCAGGTAGCATTTGTCCATTTTCAACCTGTAAGATGCACACCCATTAACCCCCTCTAAACCTCAAGCAATAACCTGTGTCTTTGTTTGTTTTCAGCGTCATCAGGAAAGCTGTGATGTGAATGCACTACAGTCTCCTTCCTAAGCAGTAAGTAATGCCCCTGAGACAGAGATTTTTGCACCGAGATGCTGTTGCACGTATGGGAACAGCGGTATTGTCCCCTGCTTGTGTCCGTCCCCAAAGCTCGTTGTCCCCACACTGACCTGCGTGCAGCGTGGAAGAACTCAGCTCTGCTGTTCCCTATGGCAAACCAAGCTGTGGCTAAAGGCGTATTCTGATACCCTGGGCTGCCAATTCAGAACTTTTCTTAAACCCGGCAGTAAAATTTGCCTCCGATTCCTTTTTAGGAAGAGAAGGGTGTAGTATAAAGTCCCATTTTCTAGGCGTTAAAAGTTTACAACCCGCACCATTAAAAGCAGCATTCTGTGTCTCACTTAATGTTTGGACTTCAAGAACAGCGAGGAGGAAAAGAGAAGGTTCCCTGTTTGTTCTACAAAACAGGAAAGTGGTTGCTTTCTATACTGTAAATATGCATTAGAAAGCTCTTATAGGCTCGTGCTGGGGATTTGATGTTTTTAACTGACTGCATTCCTTACATTTTTGTATAACTGCCAAGAAAGCTAAATAAAATAGCTTTTTTAGTGTTTTCTCTAAGAATAGCCCTGCTTCTTTGTAAATATAGCAAAGGAATTGTTGATAATAATTCTTTGGGAGAATAACTGGTGTTATTGATGTTAAAAGTAGAAAGATTGCTGTTTCTCTGTCTCAGAAATACAGCTAAGCAAGTGGGCTGCGACTTCAGAAAGCCTCAACATTCCTTAGCCAGTCGCTGCGATTGGACTGGTTTCATTCCTGTGCCAGAAGGTGTAAGTTGGAGGAGACTGGCACTGAAGTTCAAGTTAAAAAAAACCATCACCACCACCAACAAAACTGCATTTTCTTTCAGAATGCAAAACTGATTTTTTTCTCTCCTTGTTTGCATTTCTCAGTTTGCAGATGATTCTGCCTTCTGCCGATTTACCCTGAAAAGCCAGGGGTTAATCTGCTCAGTTTGACTCAAATATGCACAATTAACACCTGGGCACCTCTTAGGTGAAGTCCCAGCCTCCTGAAGACACCAGCAGGCAAAGGCTGTCGTTCTCATCTAGAAGCTGGAAAGTTGAGCCTAATTTCAGACTACAGGGCCCTGGCTGTTGCTGGTTTGATGCTCCTCGTATGCCAAGACCTTAGATGTGTTTTGTAATGCCAGATGATAAACTGGTGGTAAAAGCAGGTGAGAATTTGAACCAACCTGTGCCATACTCCAACTGCTGAACATCACTGCCATTACCAGCATGTGGAAGGTTCATAACCCATTCTTATGTCACTTCCAGGAAAGGAAAAGGCTAAAATGATTTGTTTTCAGGGTTGACTGACAGTATCTGCCTTCCCTTCAGTTGAGACAACCTCTCACAAAGGTTCCCTGTTATTAACCAGACCTGCACTTCAGTTAAGCGTGCAGAGATTTGGGGCTCGTTCAACCAAGTCTCGTCAGGGCTGGTAGCCCTCATTAGGATTATTTTTCAAAACAGAGACTTGGTGGGGCCAGACACTGCATTCTGTTTGTTCCGACTCTGCCTCCTCCCCGCTGCCCTGGTCACTCCCCACATCTGCCAAAAAAGGTGGTAAATGGTTGTTCCTGAGTCACCTTTGCCAATGCCGTTCAGCAGCTTATCGACCTCTACTATATTCTTTCTCACTTGTTTACTTGCCAGACTGAAACACCCCAGTCTTTTTAGTTATTCCTCATAGATACGTGTTGCTGAAGTAGGATAATTTGGGGAAAGGAGGTAACGAGTCAGTCCTGTCATGACTTTTTTTTCCTCGATTATCGGTTTGGTTATGTGGTCTCCGTGTCAGTGAGATTTACACTGTGCCAGATGGCATTTGAGGCCAAACATCTTGGCACCTTTTGAGTCAAAGTAATTGTTCTTTTACCTTCAAACCTGTGCTTGCGCCACAGCTTTGATGATATTCTTTACCCAAAGGCATGATATCGAGAATGACACCAAAATTCATGGAGCCTGTGAGGGAAAGGCATCTCCTCCTTTCTACAAGTGACCTGAGAACATGAGCTGAAGAAGGGTGGAAGGCAGAGTTCCCACCCTGTAAGAATTTTCTAGATTTAAAGAAATTAAAACAGCCCCCAGTGGTCCCTGTGTCTATCAATTAAAAACAAACCACCCAACACCATCAACCTGTTTGTCTTTATCAAGACTGAGAGACGCCACACAAGCTGAATGCAGCGTTAATGCCCTTGTCTGTGGTTTAGGAAATTCCCATTCAGGTCCTTCACCTGACATTTCCAGTGTGCATCTGAGCTGTTGGCTGCTCTGCTTGCATTCCTCAATGTCATGTTGTCACAACTAGTTCCAAATTTGGGTTGAATCTCAAGCAAACAGGACCTTGTTCAGGTCCAAATAGCAGCCAGCTTACCAGGGTCATGGAGCTTCAGTCGGGAATGAGGACAAGATTATGAAAATTGCTTATCATTTCTGTCATTCAAAGCCAATCCACAGGCTAAACTTGATTTGTCTTATCCTTTTTACTGCTCTTTGGAAAACTGAGCACCGTGAGAAGGATCGTGTGGAGTACAATGAGAGAAGAATAGGTTAAACATCGCTGATGTGCTCAAATTGGGGTTAGAGACAGAACCCAATGGGAGACGTAGCTTGGGATCCAAACCACTTTGTGACTTCTGCGTAACTGGAGAATTGAGCCATAATGGGATGCAGAGTGTCTGCGTGTTTGTCTGCCCATGAGAGGCACAGCTGCTTTTAAGTTGCCTGGACCACAGGCCCCAAAAGATCTTGTACAAACTATAGGATAAAATAACTGTTGCCTCCCCAAATCCCTCCATGTGCCTAAGGAAGAGGGATGTGAGTGAGGGCTGAGTTCCCAGAGCGGGTGCTGGGAGCACAGTGTGAGAGCGTGCGATGCTGTGCAGAAACATGGCTTAAGGTCAGACTCAGCTCTAAAGCTTCCCCAGAATCCCAAATCCTCTTTTTATATGAATTTCACTCAAACACAAACAATTAAAGAATTTCATCTTCTCCTACTATGGTGGGAAAGCCTGGATGCTTCTCTGGTCTCTAAACTTGATTAAGTAGCTCCACAGTGTTCCCTAGATGAGGGTCCCGCTCGGCTTCAGGCATCCCGTATCTGCGTGTTTGATGCAAATAAATTGGTCACTGATGCCGGTTGGCACTGGGGAAGAGAAAAAACATCGCCTGTTGCAAAGAAGGGTAAAAAGATAATAAAGGCAGCTATGATCCTCGCGTCTGCTCATATGATTGGAGTCACTTGGTAGGACTCCCATCAACAGCAGCTTTTCAGAGACCTCAGCGTGGGTTATTGCACATCTCCGTGTGTGGGTTATTGCACATCTCCGCTATCTGCCTCCTTTATGTTTCTCCTCCTAAGGATGACACCCATGGCAGCTTTTGAGCTTAAGCACCGTGTGTTCTGACACCCGCCTGGAGATGCCTCTTGTCGTTTTGATTTTGGAATCTGCCCCATTAATAGCGATGTTCTGGTGGAATGGGAAGAAGCTTTCCCACCCTGGGCCGGATTGCTCTGGACGCCGGCAGCTCTGTCATCACCGGGGTTTGTTGGAGCGTGCAGTATGTTAACATCCTGCCAGCTCACCTTTCGCAAGCTGAGTCGAAAGCACGAGTCCCACCAGTGCAAATAAGGTGTCTGCTGGTTTCTCCCTGGTGCACTGAGGCAGAGCAGCCCTTCCTTGTCAGTCGTTGGCCAAAACTGTTGATTCTGGAACAACTGACTGTGCTGGTTGTGAAGGATGCCAAAACTTCTTGAAAGCTGGGAGGCAAAGGTGTTTTCTTTTTAAATGAATTAAGCTGTAGAAGGAATTTCCCTGAGAGCTTGTTTGCTATTGGAAGTAAAAATGGCTCTTCCTTCTTCATCTCCACTCAATGCTCAGAGCCACATCCAGAGAACCTTTAGACACATTTCTCCATACTTTCTGCATTGCAGTTCATCTGCATTTATATCTAGATGGCTGACGAATGCTCCAGGTGAGTCCAATGTGAATTTGCTTGCTGGGTTAGTGTAATGGACTTAGCTCAGCCTAGGGAGATTATAGCAGTTATAGAGCACATTTTCTGTTCTGTCTGACATTTCTACCAGGCTGAGCTGGAGGAAGTTTGGTCCAGTTTAGTTAAAATCACAGCCAGTTCCTGAACTGCTTGTCTAAAGCCCAGGTGTGGTACACCCCATGTTCTGTATGTGCTCGCTGTTTTCCTGAGAGCCACCCCAGCTCAGTTTAGCCGACAGTTCCTCCCTTCTCCCCCTCAATACCAGGCTGAGAAGGGATTTCTGGCCAGCTCCATGTCCCAGAGTGACCGAGACACCTCCTGACCCCCTTGTGCCTCCCTTGGGAAACGTAGCTATGCAAAAGAAAAGCACCTCCCGAGATCCGTGTGTGCCCAAAGCAGCACGGACCTGCCGGATTGCTGAATGCTGCCATGCACTATGTGACTGAGGCAGGACCTCCCAATGCGAGAGGCACTTCCAGACACACGGGAGAGTGATCCCATGGTAAGTGCGGCTTTCAGAAACAAGTCTTATTGAGAGGAGTGGTAAACCCAGCTCTAACCTGTACCTGAAGACATAGATAACACTCGCTGGCGCTGATAAAGCACCAGAGCTGTGAGCCTGATGCCCCTTGGCTCCTGTTGGAAATAGGACCTCTACCAGCATCCATAGATAAATATCCCCCTGTGTCTGTACACACTGAAATGCCTTTGCAAACCTGGCTCCTTCCCTGTTTCACATACTCAGCTGCTATTTCTTCTGCACAGCAGCAGGAGCGAGGGGCTCAGCTGTAATTTGGGGCCGTGTTGTCCTAAGTGCTGTACAGGCACAGAACAAAAGACCTCTGACCGCTTCCCAGCATCTAGCTCTTGTTGGTTTAAAAACAACCCTACCTGGTTCTCTCTCTTTTTTTTTTGTTTTCCTTTATTCATTGTTTTCTTGCTTCCTTTATATTCCTGGTGCCTCCAAGCTCAAATACTTTTGCTGAGCTCCTGAGTGAGCCAGGCCCAGCCGACCACATGGAAAAAGGACTTTTTACCTGTGTCTCGCTTATCTGCAAGAGGTAAGGGTGGCTGGAGTGACGCTGCAAGGGTTGAAATGAAGGGTGTTCAGGGTGACGCTGCACAACAAACTTAGTGCTTCAAGGTTCCCACTGGGATTAGGGAACATAAGCACTGCTAAAAAAACCCAGAAGTTTAGACTTTGGAGAACTGAGCAGATGCAAACATGTGACACAAAACTGGAAATCTGGGCTCCAAGAGAGGCAAATGTACCCCAGCTGCGCCTGGAGCGGGCGGGTTGTGCTTTTCCTGTGCCAGGCTGTTCATTCGACAGCAACTACCGAGATGGGATTTCCTCCAGGTTTACGTCAAGGAACTTCATTTCTTGCACCTTGACTCTTAACTAGGTAAAAGTTATTGTACTAACAATCAACCAACCTTGGGCTTTAGCTCCGAGTGCCGATTTGCATCCATCCCCGAGTTACATAAATCTAAGCCACCTTATTATAGAGGAAATGTTCCTGAGCTGACGATTCTTGTGAAATCCCAAAGGGAGAGGTGTATTTTCTGGGTGCTTTGATGCATTTCAGGTTCATTTTGGGGCTCTGCGATTCATGGCAGATGGTTCTCTGATTATTTTATATTAAGGACCAACTTCCAGTAACATCAGTGGGAGCAGGATTTTAGCTCTAAAGCTATTATTAACTAATGCAGCACAACAATGCCTGGCTTTCGTTCTGTTTTGTTTTCTCCCAGGGTCGGAACGTGTGTGTATCCCATTAACTCTGTCCTCGCTGCTCTCAAGATGTTTCGCACAAATTATTTTATTTTTTTTGTAAGAAAATATATTTTATTAGGCAGTTTTATGAGAGCTGACAAAATGCCTCATAAATAACCCAGCAGGAAATATGGGGTAAATAAAATTTTTACAACTTTATCATAAACCTGAGAAGTCTTTGGTTCCTTTTCGAATGGAATGAGCAAGGTATTTCATTAAAGGAAAAGACATGCTCTCTAAAGCCCAACAATTATAGGCACAATGCCTTTTTAACCTGCAATTCGGTCAAACAGGTTTGGTGGCAGTGGAAAATGTCAAAGGCCCTGGTTTGACGCTTTGGGTCGTGCTCCCCACAGATCAATTTGTGCTGTAGGTTCCTTACGCAGCAGAGCTGGAGAACTGGCCTAAGGAAACACGGATCTGGGGATCAGGCTTAGGACAGGCTGAGTTTTTATCTTGCCTTTGTACATCTCCAAGTACAGCGGGACCGTGGCTGGGCCCCAAAGTGCAAAGAGACTACAAACAAATATGGTCCCCAGGTCTTCAGCACAAGCCTGAAATGCAATGGTTTGGTCAAAGACCAAGAGTCTGAAATAGCAGCGCTTGGAACAAACCTCAGTCCCTGAACTTAGCGTGAAGGGGGAATTCAGCTCTCAGCAGGAGGATCTTTGACGTGTGATATTTTGGTACTGTGGGAAGACGGGAAGGGGGTGCCACTTTTAAGTCTTTTGCACTTGCAAAAATTCATACTGGCATCCATGACTATTTTCCACTTACAGGGAAACAGAAGTTTGGCAAAATACCACCTGTTCCTGGGGGCCGAAGAGGTTTGGGAACTACCTCCCAAAGGAAGTGAGAAAGTGCCATTGCATGCCTGCTTGGTCTGATGAAATACCAGAGGAAACGATGTGGAGTGAAGGTCTTTGCCACCTCTCACACCTCTGGTTCTCTGATCCACCCTCTGGGTTGGTGAAAACTGCGACAGAACAGTCATAGAAAGGCTGAGCTTCGCAGAAGAGCTGGAGGTGGTCAGGTATGCATGTTATCTTCCCTGTGTTGAGAGCAGTGCTCTCAGACTCATCAGAGGAAGACCAGGGCGGACTCCACCACCCAGACCTCACCTGGCTGGCACCACAGGCTGTAGCACACAGCTATGTCCCCCACCCTTCCTCCAGGGCCTTATTGCATAAAGCCCACCACCCAGGGTGGTATGGGCCCCACCTTCCCTTGGAGGCTCTGTTGCATTCCCCTGCCTTCCCACCCTGCTAGATAGCCCTTCCCCACCCAGCCACCACATCACCCAGGTCCCCAGGACATCTACAACAGCTTCCTACAGGAATGTCCTGTCAGGAAAGCCTTTAAAGTCTTTGTAGCTCTAATACCATGTAAACAAGGAGTGAAACCCACCCCACACGATCAGGCCAAAGCCCTTTTGATGTTGGTTTCTTTTATGGCCGCCAGCCACATTTTGGGAATGGGGCATCTACAGGAGAGCTGGACTGACAGGTTTGCAGTCCTGCAGCCTGATCCTAGACCATGCTTTAGATTGGATATTAGGAACAATTTCTTCCCAGAAAGGGTTGTAGGGCATTGGCCCAGGCTGCCCAGGGCAGTGCTGGAGTCACCAGCCCTGGAGGGCTGGACAGATGGAGATGAGGTTCTCGGGGACATGGGGTAGTGCTGGGGGGGTTAATGGTTGGACTCAGTGATCTTGAGGGTCTCTTCCAACTGAATTGCTGCTATGATACTATGATTCTATGCTGGGTGCTCAGAGCGTTCGCTGACTTTGAAGCCAAGTCAGGGTGTCCCTGGGAGCTTTGCCTGTATAAGAGCTCCTGCCTCTGGCACGTTGTCTGGAAAGCTCTGTGTAAATAGGAGAGACAATTACTGCGGTCCTTTCCCGAAAGGAAATTCCATATTGGCGCTGAGTAGCACGTTAGAATGGCAGAACACAGCCCTGACTGCGCACGGGCTGCACGCAGGGCTCTGCCCTCCCCCAGCAGCGACTGACAGCACGTCAAGGGAAATTGGCTTTTTGGTGGGACATGCTGCTTCAGTGAAAGCCCATATGTTGCTGAGTTATCTGTTCTGGATGCCTTGTATTGTCCCCACTCCTCTGTCACCGCCCCTCTGCCTCTACCCTCCCCGCAGAGGTTAAATAAAATATCATTTCCTTCTGATGTAGCCTTTGTCTTTGGCAATCAAAATGCCCTTCAGGCCCCTGTGGATTCAACCTTCCAGGTCAGGGTAGGACATGGGAAACCCCTTCCCAGGCATTTCACTGTAGATAATGTCGCGGCTGATTCATGAGATCATGCAAAGCGCTGCCTTCCACCATGGCTGCTGCTTTGGGTGCCGATGCTTCTTGGCTTGGGCTCTACCTGCTTTTCCCTCCCCGCAACAGCACCTCTCCTTCTAGATGGGTTTTACAACCCAGGGGAGGAACAGGCTGGGGAGTCGGGAGAGCCAGCGAACCCTCTCCCTGCTCCAGGAGGGGCTGACCCAGGCAAGCAGCAATGCTTTTGCAATCCCGCTGCTCCTCTTTGGGCCCTGGAGTGCCAGAGTGGATGGAAGAACCATGAGGGTTCCTGTTGTGATACTGCTGAGCAGATGCAGCAGGAGATGGGGGAATATATGTATATCTGCCTATAGAGCATCACTTGTGTGCCATTCCTTGGCTTGAGGGTGCAATACAAAACAATGGCATATATTTTTATTTATTATAGCTCCTCTGATCTGCTCCTGTTCAGGAGCTTCCTGGAGACTCCCTCTAACGTAACACCAACTGATGGTGGAAGAGTAAGACCTACAAAGGACAGTGTGTTACCTGCCTTTTATTATGGACTGGTGTTATTTTAATCTCTCTTTCCTTGTGTAGTTTTACATATGTGGGTTGAAAGTGCAAAGAGGCAGCAGAGAGGGAGAGAGCACTGACTTCACCCTGTAATACGCAACACAACACAGGTAAAAAGGGAGGAAGGTTGACAGTGGTTTTTGCTGTTTGTGTGGTCTCCAAGGTAAGTGGGATGAGTGTGGAAGGCAAGTCTCCAGTGCTGGTGTCCCATGCATTTTGCTGGCTGGGTTTGTCCATTGCTAATGTGGTTAAGTGTGCAAATGTGTGGCAGGGGGAGCATGCTGCTATCATGGATGATGCACTCCAGGTGCAAGCCTCTGTGAGTCCAGGGCTTTCACCCACTTTCCTGTCTGATCAGAACTATTCTGGTTCAGCCCCATGCAGGGATATATGTTGGCAGAAAATCCTGCTGGTGATAACTGTCCATGAGTTGTCAACTGTCATCTGCAAACCAGTGTCGACTGGCATGGCTCAGATAATGAGACGACTGCCTGGTGTGTCCTAGGACTTGGCCCCAAGCATGTGTCTGCTCACCATAGTGGACCAGGTAGGGATGCAGGAAAAGGCAAAGACTGAGTAAAGGACAAGGTATGGGTTGTGTGTGTATGCATCCACCTTACCATGGGGTTATCTGTGGGTCAAACCCTATATCTTTAGATGGAGCTGTAGGGAATCAGCTCACAGGACTTTGGGCTGTGAGGCTGTTCCCTGGTTTTCGTGCAGAAATAGAGCCTATTTATCCATTTAATTATTTTTATTCAGCCTCCTCCTAATTAACTATCTAAAGCATTTCAAAAAGCCAAACTGGCAAGACACAAAAACCAGAGGGAGACAGCAGGGAGGGGAAAGCGCCTGAGAGCCGGGAATAGAAGACAAATGGCCCCCACCCCAGCCATGGTCCCAGCCCCCCATTCTCACCCTGCTAACATCCCTCCCTCCGGTAAACAGAGACAGGCAGGTTGGCACCTTGTCTCCCGGGACAAAGGAGCTGGCCCTTTGTTTCGCTGCGTGACTCCCTGGCAGATGGGGGCTGGAGGGTGCCTGAGGGGTCTGCTTCACGGAAAGCCTCCAGTATGCAAAATGCACCCACAGGCAGACAGGAGAGCCATGGGGATGGGTTTCCTCCCCTGAAAGAGCTGCCTGAAACAGTTTCTATCTCCTGATGGTTCTTTTCTGCCTTTGAGAAAACATAAATAGTCTGTAGTTTTCCTAACCGAGCCTCTTGCTTTTATAGGAACTGAGAGGGGAAACCTGGGATTTGGAGCCAAACTTTATTTCTGGAGAGGGAGAAAGCCAAAATCCTGACAGCAGGAATGTGCACATATCTTAAATATTTAAAATTATTGCGCAAAATTTCTTAGGAGGTGAGAATCTGGCCCACGAATCATTGAGATGCAAGTTTTGCAAAGGCCTCATACTTGCCAATCCCTGCTTTCAGCCCCAAGGGATTTGCTGGGTTTTCTTCTTGTTGCATTCAGGGGGGTGAGCAAGGCAGACAGAGGTGAAATAGCCAAACCAAGGCATAGGAGTTGATGAGAAGCACATAGTTAGTAGGTCAAACATCGGTGTGTTTTAATCAAGTCTTCTTCCAAGGCCATTGCACCGCATATCCAGCCTAACTTTGGTGTATGTGCTTCCTCCAGGCTCCTACACCACAAAAAGCTGTGCTGAGGCAATTAAATCACTGAACATATATCGAGTACTTCAGCTGAGGTGTTCAGCCACCGCATGGGGAGACTCGGGGCACATTTTCATACCCAGCTCTACTGCGATGGCGGCTCAGATCTGTCCTTGCCTTGTGGAGCAGGAGTCTCTGGGTTGAAACCAGTCCCAGTCAGTGGACCTGTTGTGCTGGCTCGGAGGTCGCGGACCTGCTGCTAACAGGAAGATGCCCACACTGCTGTTGGCATGATTTGTCCCCTTGTTTCATTATTTTGCTTCCCTACTCTGACCTATTATTAGCAGACCCACCTTCTACCTTGTGCTTCTGTTTCCCCTGATATATTTGTAAAAGGCCTCTTATTCTCCTTAATCCCTTTGGCTATAATTAACTCATTCTGCATTTTTGCTGCCCTTATCTTTTCCCTGCAAGCCTTAACTGACTGAATATTCTTGTTTGGTTGCCTCCCTGTTTTCCATTTCTACTAAAGGTTTTCTTTTTAATCCTTAGATCTCTGAGCAGGCTTTGCACACTCCTATTTCTTGCATTCTTCTTTATTTACTCTTCTTTTTCTCTTCGACCTTAGTGAGTGTGTGTGGAAGGACCCCGTCTGCCTTATACATATATAGGTTTCAGGACCACCTCACATGGCACCTTACTTGCTCAGTTTCTTAATTCTCTTCAGCACATTCACCTTTCTCCTTCGGCACTATGCAATTTTTTTGGTTATGTGGATTTTATTCTACTCACTTGGGAGATTCCCACCTTCCTTTCTTTCACCCCAATACCTTTCGTTCTACAGAAACCACACGAAGGAAAAACTATATGTATTTTTTAAAAAATTATTATTTGTATAGGGTTTATTTTTGATTCAGAAAACTAGAAGGGCTGAACGAGGGCTCAGTGGATCTCAGTATCAAAACTGTCGTTAGAGTTTGCGTCCTTATAACATCCCAGTGTCTCTTCCCAACTTGACTCTCTGAAGAGCCCTTTCCTTTGACCCTCTCAGCCCCCAGCTTTTCCATCCTTCCTCTCAGCTGGGTTTGCCTTTACCATGGTGACTTCGAGCACGTCTTATTCTGATTTATTTTACCTCTCGTGCCAGCAGCGATATCTCCGAGGGGGCTGCACTCCTGCCACTGGGGCTCAGCCACACACAGAGAGGAACAAATTTGGGGCACATGATGGGGATGCGTTGTGGTTACCTGAAGGGAACATGCCAGGGCCAGGCTGATGCTGTGTGGTTGTGGACCTGGGTGGTCAAAGCCCACAGGGGATGGTGAAGACCCGTTCGCCATTGCCGTGCTTAGGCTGGAGAAGGAGCCACCTTCTCACTCCTCAGCTCGCCGCTAGCACCCACCTCGGGACCAGGCATGCGAGAGGGACCTTTTGCTGCTTACAGAGGTGTGAACAGAAGCGTGATCTCCAGCCATGCTTTTCCTCTCTTGCAAATCCTGCCGGGGAACCTCTAGGAGCATCGTCAGGCTGTGCAGGTACCGGAGGAGCATCGTCAGGCTGTGCAGGTACCCGAGGTACCCGAGGAGCATCGTCAGGCTGTGCAGGTACCCGGTGATTCGGTGGGTGGGGATGGCGATAAGCAACCTGTTCTTTTGTCCCCATTATTGTGGAAAGAGAGGCTAAAAGAGACCCCCTTGGAGGGGAGTCACAGGTGAAATTTTGTGTGTTGTCAGCCTCCAGGGTGCTGCCAGCATCTTGAAGAGCAGAAAGACAATTAAATTGGCAGTTCTTACCCCATTGCCAGCCCTCTTTGTCCTTCCCACCACATCCCCCAGGCCCAGACCTCTGTGGAGGCAAGGGCTGTGCTGCATGGAGAGGAGGATGGTGGCGGGAGGTTTATGAGGGTGACACGTGGGCCACCTTCCCTCCTCAGGTTCAAGCAGCCACCCGCTCTGATCCGAGTGACAGCAGCTGCAGGTGTCCCTGCACATGGCCAGTTTTGCCAGTCCTGGCCCCTCACCATCGCCTTTTGCAGGGGCCACGGGCATTTTTTGCACCTTTTGCTCTCCTCCAGTTTCAGGCTCTGCCGCTGCAGAGCTGCGGTTCAGCAGGGCAGAGCAGGAGAGGAAGGAGGAAGAAGGTGTGGGGGGGGTTGCTTTACAGAAATTAAAACAAAAAAAAAGTGAAAAGGCAGTCATTGGGGGCCTGGGCATGCTGGTGGTTTCGCCACTTCCCTTGCCTGATCCACCTTTTCAGACACGCACGAGGAGGCTTCTGAGAAGCGGCCCCGGGCGCTTCAGCGTAACTGTGCACACGCGTGTGTGCAGACACACAGCCATGCGGACACATGGCCATGCACGTGTGTGTGCAGATACATGGCCGTGCACATGCATGTGTGCAGACGCATGGCTGTGCACGCAGGCTTGCACACTGGGAAGGAGCCCGTGAGGCCGGGCAGCTCCCCAGCACACGCTCACGCGCGCACACCTACCACCCTTCTGCCACAAAAGAGGTTTCTTTCATTTCCTGCGAGAGGAGGAGGAGGGAGAGAGGCAACTCGAAGGCTGCAAATTCCTCAGCCACATATCTCGCCTCCCTCTCCCTCTCCTCTCCCTCTCCTCTCCCTCTCCTCTCCTCTCCACCAGCTCCATGTTCAGGACCCACGGCTCCCGCTTCCCATACAAATAGGCAAGGCTGAACAACTGTACTTTTAAGCCTTCTGAGACGTTTCTGTTGCTTCGTGGTGTTTTTCCCCACAGCGTTTGTGTGCTTTGCCTGTCAGATGCGCCTCAAGGCTGCTCTAACTCTGTAGGGCCGAGTTGCAGTTCAGCTGGTTGGGAGCACAGATGTGCCTTGTGCTGTGGTTGAAGCTTTTTCTTCCCCCACGCTGTCCCCTTCTTGCCCCCAGCCAACCCCAGGAAGCCTGTCTACATGCATATTGACAATTACCCTGTGCCGGAGCAAGGCTTTTCCAAACCTTAAGCAGTATACATGGCATTTCAAAGGGATATTGCTGTCAAGCACCCAGCTTGTCACACAACCATGAGCTGGAGCTGCTAAAGCAGCAGGTGGTACCTGGTGTGTTAGTTTAATCCTCAGCTCTCCTAAGCCAGGGTTACTTTCCCTCATGAGTAGCTAGGACAAGCATAGGAGAGGCAGAGAGAGTTTGTTTCACAGTTATTTAGTGCTTGCAGGCTCTCTATTTTCTACAAGGTAGGTAGTATTACTTCTCCTGCATCGTGGACAGAGATCTTAAGAGTAGTGGGTAAGACCTTATTCTTTCCAGATCTGCAGCAAAGCTGTGAGGTGTTTCTTAGCCTGCTCAGAGCATCCTGATGCTGTGTTGTGGCCCAGGCAGAGTCCAGCTGCCTCTCCTGTTTTTCTGCCTGACGCTGCAGATGTAAACGGGTAGTATTAATCAGAAACCATGCCCGAAAGGCAAGTGGATTTTGTGTTCATCTAAACAGGGGAAATCCTGTGCACAGAGATTTCAGGACCTGGTGGCTGGAGCGCAGAATGCATGGGGAGAAAGTCCGCTTTTGCAGAACGTTTCCCAAGGCATCCAAGGACTCTCTCAAACCCACAAAGCCTGCCCTAAAACCGCAGCTGCAACAAAAGGGGAAGAGTCCACAGCAGAACTCGGAGCGCATTAAACCTTGCAAAATAGGTCTCTTTCTGTGGCGAGGGGTATGTGTATAAATACGTACATATGTGTGCGTGGAGGGGGAGCTGGGTTTGTTCAGCATGGGAGCTGAAAGCGAAAGCGGGCTGCAGGAATGCTGAGCAGGGCAGTGATTTCAGGCATGGAGGAGCAACCTGCAGCGGTGGCTCTGCAAGGAGAATGACCCATCTTCCCAGGCCATAATGCAGTGTAAATAATAGGAGACTGGCTGGTTCGTGAGCCCCAGAGGTAAAAACAGCAAGGATGTAAATGGAAGAGTGAAATATTGAAAAGAGAGCACCAAGAAACAGCGCGCAGATGTAAAGATGTCCAACGGGTGCAGGGTGCGTAGGCCAAAAGGAGCGTAATTTCTGTGTGGCAGTAAGGAAGAATGTAGGAAAAGAGAGTAAAAAGAGGGTGTTAAAATACAGCCAGCTGTCTAACGTGCTGGTACCACCTCTGTTCTTGTCAGTGCTGACACAACGTTAGCGGCTGTTGAGTGGGGAGCTGTGCAGGCGCCCATGCAGGCGGTGTTCATGCTGGCCCCGGTGAGACTCTACCTGAGGTGGCTGCATTCCTGTGCATTGACTCAGGAGCTCCGAGTTAACTCTTTCAAGGATTTAGGACCTTTGCTGAGTGGGTGTGGGACCCTCATGGACATCTTTGCTGGAGCTGGAGTGACCCTGACCAAAGGGATCTCGCCAAAGAAAGGAAATTCAAGGATCCTGGACGTAGTGTCTGCCAGAGCTGTTGCTTCATTTGGAGAAGCCTCTGGTGCTTGTGCGCACTTTGTGGACTTGCCTATGGTATGATTTGCAGTCAGAGCTGCATGTTTTGGCTGTTGCGCTTCTCCAGCTTCAAGTTTCCATTCTTGGGACATGACCATGTCCAAGGCCTGCACCAACACGGACTAATGGTTTGCTACAACCCTATGTGAGGTAGATAATTCCTGCCTTAACTGAGCAGGCAGGCATACTAAACCTCTGAGTTGAGCAGGTGTAGAGCCTACCCTCGATCTCAGGACTCTGTAGCTCCTGGGCACAGTGGACTCACCTCCTGGATCACTGTAGAAAGCGTGGAAGAAGGAAATGCCCTGGAGATCCCTGCTGCTATCCCAGTTCTTGTGAGCACAAGGTCAGCAGAAGAAAAGCTACTCCATGCTACAGCTGGGCTGCATGCAGACAGGCTCCAGTGAGCAAACCAAAACCCTTGTTCCCCCGTCATGTCATCCAGGCCAGGGATGTGGTTGGAGCTCCCTGACCTCCTTTAGCTCACCCATCCAGTCCTTCTTCCCAGGGAACCAGAACAGATCTGCTGTAGCCCTCAAGATGGGAGAACCAAGGAGTGGCAGAGATCAGGGATTACAGTAGCGTTTCCATCTCTGGGATTATCTGTGTCTCGCTTTCCACTGGAGCAAAATTCACTTTCGTGTCCCTCAAAGTCAGCCTGCTGTGGAAGTGGTGGAGAGAGAGAGGAAAACAAGCAGGTAATGCAGCAGGGGAGCATTTCTATGCGCCTTTCCTGGGTAGAAGCATTCTCTCCGTTCCCATCACTTACAGCACCAGCTGTGATTTCTGGCAATGCCAGACACAGCCATCACCCTCTGGGTTCCTTTCCCTTTCATTGTCCCTCTGGAGAACAAGACTCCTGTTAAAAACCCTGCAAGTATCACTGAGAGCCAACCCTATTATTCACCAACCAGTGAAGCAAGACAGGCGTATTCTCCCACAACCTAGGGATGCCCCTCCGAGCTGTTACCAATGGGGCTATCTTTAACGGGATCAGAGCCTGCCCTTTTCC
This sequence comes from Patagioenas fasciata, assembly GCF_037038585.1. Taxonomy (NCBI): domain Eukaryota; kingdom Metazoa; phylum Chordata; class Aves; order Columbiformes; family Columbidae; genus Patagioenas; species Patagioenas fasciata. Next base: position 2,409,769 of record NC_092529.1, on the reverse strand, counting down.
ACATCCCAGTGGGACAACACCTGCCCACCAGAGAACAAAGAGGAAACCTGTTGTGATGGGAAAAAAGACAGAGTTCTCCCCAGAGAGGCAGCGAGGCTGTTTGATTAAGAGCATCTTTCTCCCAGCCAGCTGGTTTGCTACCAAAACAACCAACTAAACTTCATCTTTATGCAAGAGAGAAAAGCCTCTGTGAAGCAAATGCCACAGGTCCAGTTTTAGTCTCCTATGAGAAATCTATGGAAATCTTTGCACAAAAAGGGCTGTAGGAGCAAGAGGAAAAGATATTTCTGCCTAAAACCACTATTTAAAGTTTATTTTTTAAAGCAAATTCAAAGCAATATTTGAAATGCTGCAGCAAAGAGATCTAACCAGAAGCTTCATCTCCAACTCGTCCTCCTCAAAAGACCCAGTGGTTACCCACTGCTGTACATGTCTCTCAAGCTGTGCGTCTCAGGAACCTCAATACGTCTCTGCAGAAATGCAGCATGCCAGTCAGCAGCTCTGATTCCAGCTGTGCCTTCTGCACGAATGTCCCCTGGAGACTGACTGTCCCACGTGTGCACATCTGCCCCAGGAGTGCCATTCATCTGGAGCACCCCAGCCCTGGGTAACGAGCCAGGACAGGGCCAACCAACACACATCTCCTCAACAGCTCTGCCAAACTCCGAACCAGCCTGTGCCTGCTTTTTGGCTCTCTGTTTCTCAAATCGGAGACCATGGGCTTGGTTGCCAGTGCTTATCCCATGAGCATAGATGCAGGTTCCAAGGGGACCAGAAGAAAGTTATCTGTGTCCCGGGGGCCACTTTGTGCTACGTGGTTCATTAGTCTGTCCAGAGTTAGGGTGGAAGAACTCAGGCGTGCTTGGATGTGTTTGTGCATCCCAGTTTCTTTGGCAGTGCTGTGATTCTGGCCGAAGTGTAATTGTGAGCGGAGCTTTATTCCAGTGGATGCAGCACGTAACAAGAAGTTCACCTTCAGCTAGAGAGGATCTTAATATGACCTTCCGTAAAAAAGGGGCATTGTTTTGAGTTGTTAAACAGCTGCTGTGTTCCACCCCAGTAATGGTTGCAATTCAGCAGTGAATAATATAGGCTTTAGATAAACAGCCGGTAAATTCATTTGGGATCTTTCCTGGCGGGGAGAAGCAGGCAAGTTACTCTACAAAAATAAATGATTATTCTCTCTGCCTAGGAAATGAAGGGTTCTCCTTTTCATCACCAAGTGGGCTGGCACACAAAATCTCTTCCCGCCCTTGTGTGCTGGAAAGAGCCCGATGCTGTTTGTGGGACTCTCACCGTCTTCACCTTTGCAGGAAGCAACAGGCTGTTTGAGTTCAGATTCATGCGTCCTCTCTCTTTCCTCCTGCGACCCTTGTCTGCTTCTCCATCTCATCCCCAACATTCTTAAAAATAACCCTCCCAAAGTGCCTATCTACTGTTCTGCACGGGCACAGACACCATCTCCTTTTTTTGAGCAGTCACAACGTGACCTTCTCCAAATCTCTCCGTCCCGCGAAGCGCCGAGTGCCCGCTGGGTACACACCGTGCCTGCCGCGCTGGGGCAGGGCGGCTGAGCGCCGGGCCTTGGGTCTTGGCCTCCATCGGATGAACAATTTCCCGTTGAAGGTTACTCACTTCCTGTTTTCCGTATTTAGACAATCTGGGGAGGCTTTGATTTGTTGTAAACTTCAGCTGGTTTAAACGTTAAGTCGCGGGAGACCGAGGCGGGGGTGGGGAGGAGGGGAAAAGCCTGGAGACAAATTAGGGCTATTTCATACCGTGACCATGTTCTGTCGCTGTTTTGCAGTGCCCATTGGAGCATGTGAAAGGAAGGTCAGGGGCTGACAGCATGGGAGATGGGGACAGGGCTGCTTCACACCGCGCTGCGTCCGCGTGTGCGCGGGGCTCCGTGTGTGTGCACGGCATCGGGAGCCGCCGGGCGATCCGCTCCGATGACTGATTGCTCCAGTGTGTCATCTGCTGCAGACAGCGGGATGGAGATGCTGAGAGCAGGGCAACAGGTCGGCAGGGAGGAGGCTCTAACCTGGAGAGGAGAGTGCTGCGTCCTTTCCCAGCACCTATCAGCACACACCACATGCTGGTGTTTGTTAGAACTTGCCCAGAAGTCTGCTGGGCTGGAGCGAGTCAACGCTTGTACGCAGCTGATAGGGCAGGTCGTGTCTTTTTTCTGCCTGTTTTGCAAGGGGAAACTGAGGCATGGAGTGCTGTAGCTTTGCTTGTTATCAGAAAGTAAGTGTGTGAGGGATTGGGGTGAGTCCTGGCATAGGTCAAGCAATGGTCTGTCTCCAGGGATGTGCTGCTTCGTGAGGAACATCTTCCCTGTGCTGGTGGGAGTTATGCTTGAAGAGAGAGCAATAGTGCACAGCCCAGAGTGCCTGCGGGTATAAAGGTGATGTGAATGGTTTTGGTCTATTCCTTTTTGTTCATCTGGTTCTCTTCTAACAGATTAGTTCTCAAAATTATTGCTTTTACTTCCAGATTTTACAAGGGAGAAAAAAAAAAGAGGAGAGGAGAGAAGCAGGACAATAAATCAGACTAAAACCATGGACCTCATTGGGGCAAACTTTGGCTTCTTCAAGGTTCTGCTTGGAAGAATCCCATGGGTTGGAGCTCTAGAAGGTGGGGGAGTCCAAGAGAACCGGCTAATATTCAAACATCACCTCCTCTAAGCTCAAGACCGATGCATCCCTACAAGCAAGAAATGTAATAAAGGGAGTAAGAGGTGAGGAAGGCCAGGCTCCACTTCAAGGTACATTTGGCCAGGGATGTCAAGGACAACAAGAAGGGCTTCTTCAAGTACATCAGCAGCAAAAGGAAGGTGAGGGAAAACATAAGTCCACTGCTGAATGAGATGGATGCCCTGGTGATAGATGATACAGAGAAGGCAGAGTTCCTGGGCGCCACCTTCGCTTCTGTCTTTACTGCTAAGGCCGGCCCTCAGGAACCCCAGACCCTAGAGATAGGAAAGAAAGTCTGGCAAAAGGAAGACTTTCCCTTGGTTGAGGAAGAACAAGTTAGAGATCGTCTACGCAAACAAATCCATGGGTCCCGATGGGATACACCCACAAGTGGTGAGAGAGTTGGCAGATGTTATTCCTAAGCTGCTCTCCATCATCTTTGAAAGGTTGTAGAGAACAGGAGAGGTGCCTGATGACTGGAAGAAAGCCAACGTCACTCCAGTCTTCAAAAAAAGCAAGAAGGATGACCCAGGAAACTACAGGGCAGTCAGCCTCACGTCCATCCCTGGAAAGGTGATGGAGCACCTTATTCTGGATGTCATGTCCGAGCATGTGGAAGAAGAGGTCATCAGGAGTAGTCAGCATGGATTCAGCAAGGGGAAATCATGTTTAACCAACCTGATAGCTTTCTATGATGGTATGGCTGGTTGGGTAGATGAGGGAAGAGAAGTGGATGTTGTCTACCTTGACTTCAGCAAGGCCTTCGACACCGTCTCTCAGAACATCCTCACAGGTAAGCTTGGAAGTGCGACATGGTGAGATGGATTGAGAACTGGCTGGATGGCAGAGCTCAGAGGGTTGTGATCAATGGTGCAGAGGCTGTTTGGAGGCCTGTAGCTAGTGGGGTTCCCCAGGGGTCAGTATTAGGTCCTGTCCTGTTCAACCTGTTCATCAATGAGCTGGATGAAGAGCCTGATTGCACCCTCAGCCAGTTTGCTGATCATACCAAACTGTGTGGAAGAGCTGAAACACCAGAAGGCTGTGCTGCCATCCAGTGAGACCTGGACAGGCTGGAGAATTGGGCAGAGAAGAACCTGATGAAGTTCAACAAGGGCAAGTGTAGGGTTCTGCACCTGGGGAGGAACAACCCCAGGCACCAGTACAGGTTAGGGGTGGAAAACAGCGTTGTGGAGAAGGACCTGGGAGTTCTGGTGGTCATCAGGTTGACCATGAGTCAACAATGTGCTCTTATGCCCAGGAAGGTAAATGGTGTCCTGGGGTGCATTAGGAAAACTGTGACCAGCAGGTCAAGGGAGGTTGTTCCTCCTGCTCTGCTCTGTCCTGTTGAGGCCACATCTGGAATTCTGCATCCAGTTCTGAGCTCCCTAGTTGAAGAAGAACAAGGAATTACCGGAGGGAGTCCAGCGGCAGGCTACGAAGATGCTGAGGGGTCTGGAGCATCACAACCAGAACAGCCAACATAATGCTCTCGTGTCCCAGTTAAAGTAATCTGCCACGTCCTCTGCCTGATGGAGAGCAGGCAGGAGCTGAACTGAGCTCCAGAGGAAAATAAACGCCCTGGTGAAGACTTTAGCAAAGTGCTGAAGTGTTTAGGAGAAAGGAGGGTCCATGTTCACGCTCTGGCATTGAGAGGCCCAACTCCAAATGATTCACACATGCTCTTGACCCTGCTCAGCTGGACTCAGCTTTCCTCCGAATAATTCCGAGTGGGCCAGAGTGCAGAACCACGGGGAGAGGCAGGGGAGCAGGACACGGACTGGTAGCTGTTCTCTCTCTGGCATTGCTGCCTAGGCTGGTTTAAGATTATACCTCCCAGATTCAACAGTAGCAGTTCCCTCCCTGTTGGTATGTTGAAGCCTTTCCCTGAAGGAGGAGTTAGTTCTCTATTGTGTTACTACCTGCTGGATGTTTGTTTTCTGCTGTATGTCCTACCCTGCAATTGCATTTTGCTCAGTTGAGCTTTTGGTGCTCGGAAACGCAACTTAAGTTTATACTGCAAATGCCACGTAGCTCTCTTTGCAGTCTCTCCCGTAAGTTTCCTCTGATGGGGCCCTCGAGCTCCCCGCAGCACCTTGGTGCAACCTGAGCCCTGGGTTTAGGACAGAGCTCTGGATCTGACAGTGACACATCAGACGGGAACCAGGATTGACCGCAAAACCGGCACCACGGAGAATTGCAGCCAAAGCTGTTCAAGCAAATGGTGCCTCCCAATCGGCCCCAGCCGGCTGCCCCGATGCGGAGGTTTGATCTGTTAGATCCAGAGCAGCCTGGTTTGCACTCATATCACCACGCTTAAAGAACAGTCACTTAATCTCACTTAGAAATGTTTACTTGAGAGGACCAGATGGCCCAGGGAGTTGGGCTAAACAAAGCATTTTACTTCTAGGTCACGCATTCTAATCCAGTCCAGGTTGGTGATAAATGAACATATTCACCTGATAGCCACTTTTGGCTTGGGTTTTGGTGTTTTTCAGGCCGGTTTCCAAGGGGAGATGTCACACCACAAAACCTCCCTCGGTGCCCTGCCGCAGTTGGTACTGATTTGACTTCTCTGTGGAGAAGCCAAGGATCAAACAGATGATCCGTGGCACCTGAGCGTTTCCTTTGCAGCCCGCAGGTGAGGGGAAGTTGTCCCGTGTCCGCTGTCCTGCCCTGTGGATGGCCAGGATTTCAGTTTGCAAAGCTGCCAGTCCAACCCCCCCTCCGCCAACGTAAAATTAATTAAAAAAATTAGGGAAATGTTTAATTGCAGTTGACATACAGGCGCTCTCTGCTATGAACTTTACTTGCAATCACAAATAACAGCATCAAAATTAATGCCTGCTTCCCACTTGTCCTGCTATAAGCAATAAACGTTTGGCAAGTCAGTAAATAACAAAATTCTCATGTGGCCATCTACAGGTCACCAGGATACTTAAGAAGTTTGCGTTAATTATACCATGTTTGCCATCAAAGAGGGGATATTAACCCTTTGGAGCTGTTGCAGGAAAGCAGTGGAGTCATTTGGAAATGAGTAAATGAAATCTCATCACTAAAAGTGCCACTTTGACAAAATAAATAGTAAAAAAGGGAGATGTTTAAAGCAAAAACGTGACTAACCATCATGGAAAATGCAGTACCTTTTCAGCTTGCCTTTTATTTATTTTGTATTTTGACATCAAACACTCCCTGTAACCTAATCTTCTTGGCTTTTGATGTGGCCGTGGAGACATGACAATTAAGCACGGCTTAAAACAATAATCCCAACAACGGGAACCAAAGGCAAGTAATGTCAGGGTTCCCCCCTCACAAAAAGCCAGTCCCCCAGTGTTTGGTGGTAGCGAAAGGACTGTAAATCCCAATTTGTTGCCTCGATATCTGCTCTGCGCTTACGCTTTACGTTGAACTTTGCACACTTGCTCCATTTCCATTCCCTGCTGTTTGTTTTTCTTCCGCTATGCAAAACGTCTGGAGACAAACATGATACACACAGGGTGCAGAGAGATGGTTTGATCTCTCACAGATTAGTGCCACCTGACAAATAGGGGATTATTTGTTATCTGTGTCGCAGGAACCGCTGAAGACCCGTGCAGAAGAGGCTCCTGGGGGCACCGGGGGTGCAACTCCTCCCATTGGGGTTAGGGCCCCAATTCTGCGAGTGGGTCACACCCAGAGGGGACACCAAGGTAAACCCTTATCCAAGTGTGAACGGGTGTGCAATGTGCAACCAAAGCAAATAGCTGATTCTAACTTATTTTCAAGTGATGTTCGTTCTCCTGTTCGCTCCTCATCTCTGCTATTCAAATACGGAGGGAGAACGGCCAGAGTTTAGTTCTAACCCCGTTTTAAGCCTGTCTGAAAATGAGCGTGTTTCTTTTTAAATGAAGCTTGCACGGTATGCTATAAAATGCCCTCTTTTTCTTTTTTATGGATGTTTGCACTAAGCCTTGCTAAACAAGTTAGAGAGATGATTAACTCATCTGAAGCGATGCGGGAAGGCTTCGTCCCGCCTGTGTGTGCTTTCTTCAGCACACATAGAGCTGCCGCGGCTCCTTGGCGTTCTCAACAGGGCTCGCAAACAGGGCTGGGGCCGCACGGTGAAGGAGAAGCAGTGGCAGAAAGGGCTGGAATTTGCACACACATGCTGAAAAAGGAACTCAGGTTATTTTTTTCTTAATGAGTAAAGAGTTATCCCCAAGTCGGTTTCCACAGAAGTGAGACGCAGCTCCCCGGGAGGGGGGTGGTTCAGTGGAGGAAACCCAAAGTTCATGAGCAGTTTTCTTGAAAATATTGTTTGAATAGCGCCAGTACTCAGCCCCACATGCGGAAGAGGGACTTTGCAAGGCTTCGCTTTGCTTTGTAGAGCCCCGAGGAGTTCTTTCTATGGGTCAGGCTCGGCCGTGTGATGAAAACAAGACGCAAAGTTTTGGTGAACTGCCCGGTGAGCACCCACAGCTGCACCCCACATCCCCTTGGGCAGCTCTGGCTCAGCCCCCATCGCTCCCTTCACCCCACGGATGATGCCAAATGGTAAGAAACAGGTTCCCAGGTTGATGGCAGCGCAAGAACCTGGAGAACTTCACCCCATCTCACACAGGCCCTGCCTTGAAACCCATCAGGCAGCCGCCTGCTTTGCCGTGTTTTAAAGCTTCTTTTTAATTGAAAAGTATTCCTCCAAACACTTTAAAAACAACAACAAAAGCCTAGAGAAAACCAGCACTTCATCATCTGCTGCCGTAGATTTTCAACCTGGTTTAGAAACTTTAGCGCATTTAACTGCGCGACCTCGTCACCCCAAAACGGCACCGGAGAACGAGCTTTTGTACCTGTGCTTTTTATACTAAATCACTCACCAACTACTTGTTTTGTCCTACCCTGGTAGGTACAAATAGGTACTGAGGTACCCATATAGGTAGGTATTGAAATATCAATAGGCGGCTCTGCATAAAGTTTAAGCTAATAGTTCTACCGGCAACAACGATGGTAATGTTTCCTCTCTCCCTATGAAAAGCAGCCGTTATGACACCAAGCACAGGTATTTTCACAAAAAAAGGTATTTTATTATTCTTAGCAATATTCACCTTGAAGGAATATGAGGAGAGCATACACTTTTTACAGACAATATATAAACATGTTGTACATAATTAACAATAACTTAGTTCACTAATCCAAAAAATAAGCGAAATAAAAAAATTAAAATAAAAACAGAAAATACTGCAGAATTTTATTTTTTATGCTGATACAAGTACAAAATAATTTAAATCTCGACTGCCGTTGTCTACGCTGCAGTGACTGACGATATATTGCACTTTGTCAACTGTATCAGTAATCCCTGTGTGCCACCCACATCCCTTCCCGCCCCTGCCCAAATCCTACGGAAATTCGAGTTGGGTACAAATAATGCACAACTGTACCATGGTGAAAGGTAAAAAGCAAAAAAAGACCCAATTTTTTACCTCAGTAGATTAAAAACTCTCACGATTTCTCCCAACCAATTTAGCTTCCCGTTTATTTCCACTTCTTTACAAAGTGCAGCTATATGCCTGTGCAGACCAGAAAAAGGAGGAGAGCGGGATTTTCATGGCTGCTCGCTTCTTAATTCATTATCGAATATTGGAATTACGCGTTTAGAACAAAAATTAATATACATCCGTTCGATTGGTTTCATTGTGTTTTTTCGTTAGAGCGGGACTTTCGCAGTAAAGAGACAATTGGCTTGATCCAAAAAACAAATAGAATAGAAAAAAACCCCAACAACAACAACAAAAAGTTAAAAAATAAAAAGCTTGTCACAGAGTTAAGCTTAACGTGGTTTACATTATCAAACCCCTCTGTTCATTGGGGCATTTTCATCAGAAGTATAGCTAAATATGTACATTGTATGTTATACTGGAGCTTGTGTTCACGAGAGGCATGGGATCATAACAATCAATAGAATACACTTCACATTGGTAATAGCTTTGTTTGCGCTCGTTTACGTACAATATGGTTTAATAATGGGAGATTTAATTTTTTTTTAATTTTTATTTCTTTTTTCGTATAAAATACGCTACGGAAAGGGGCCGTTCCCTTTGGAATGATGCTTTCCCTCGCCTCATCGGCTGTCGCCGCGTCTGGGATGTGTGAAGCTCAGAAGTGATTGTCTCTCTCTCTTTCCCCCCTTCTCCAGTGATCTCAACTTCATCTTCCTGCCCTTGGTCCCGGCCACGGGGTCCCGGCCGCTGTGAGTTTAACCCAAGCAGCTCAGCTGCATTTTGAAGCGACAGCTGCAAACACAACACAACAAAATGCTTCAACCTCCGAAGGCTGCGAGTTGGATGTTTGTATGCCCTGCCATGCAGTGTTTTTTTGCTGTGCTCAAGTTAGCTGCGACAGCTTGGTCACCGCCTGTATCTCACCCCTCTCGCCAGCACAGGATTGCCTTCCCAAAAGGTTGGTTTTTCCCCAACGTTTTGTCTGATCGGGCTGTTTTGAGGAAGAATAAAGTAGCTGGGAGGCGGGGGGAGCTGGTTTTTTAAAATAAACCTTTCGTGTTAGGGGAAAAAGAATGAATAGCGTCAAAATAATCATCGTCTTGGGCGCATTAAAATCCTGATTACAGCAACGTTTTTGCTTTGTTCTGCCCCCCCCAAATCTTTTCCCCCTTCCTAGCAGATATTTTGGATTAGCTCCATCTATCTGTCATACCAAGGGGGCTGCTGGGTATGGCCCCCCCATCCCCTTGTTTCGAAGGCAGGTTTTCTTACAGGGTATACCCATTGCAAACAACAGCACAAAAACATGCAATCAGAGGGGTTGCGGCTTTTTGTGGAAAACAAGAGCAAAATAAATATGACTTTGTGTCTGATTTCATGTTTAAAAATTACGCTTTTATAAAGATGTCCTTTTTTTTTTTTTAATCTTTTTTCCCCATCCCAAACAAAGTCCACGATAGAAATCCAGCATGTCTGGCTTCCAGTGAGCCGATTCCATCCTGGGAAGCTGCTTATATCTCTTTACAATATTCACAGTAATAACAAAGAGAGAAAGGAAAGCCAGTTCCGAGCCTTTTCCTTCAGCTTCTGCCACCTTTTCCTTCCTGCTGGACCATTAAGTATCGAACAGGTGAGTTCATTTTTCCTTATACCTGAGGGGGCAAAGTGCATTACAGGCACCACTACACGTTTCTGCAGAAGACCAGTGGGTCAATTTGCGAGGTTTTTAGGTCCAGCATGAAGAGTTAAACCACACGGGAGCAAAGATCCCCTTTCGCCATCCCTACATTCTCCTGCTGGCAGAACATTTTCTTACTTGGGTGTCGTCTTAGGCAAAGCCCCGCGTTCGTCACCTCGGGGTGGTTCTCTCGCCGGGTTTATCCCATGGCCGTGACCATGCTGGACGGGTGCGGGTGTCCGAATGAGATGCTGGAGGAGGGGTGGATGGGGGTAGGTGTCGGTAGGATGTGTCCGGAGTGGCTGAAGGGTGGCAAATGCCCCATGGGCGCCATGTGGCTGGCGAGGGCAGCGGCGCTGAACGGGGACGATTTCTCCTGCATGCACTTGGACAGTTCCTCAAAACACTCGGAGCCCTTCTTGCTCTTCTTTGATTTGTTGGACATTTTCCTATTCCTGGTCTGAATTCCTTCCTTTTTCATGGTCAGAGGCCTGTTCACCTGCAAGAAATGAGAAAATCAGGCTCATGCAGACAAAGTGACCTTATTGTGCAAAAATGAAAATATTTGGACAGCCCCCATGTGTTTTTCCTGGATGGAGACCTTTTTCTGGCCAAAAAAAAAAAAATGGTGTTTCTCTCTGCAGAACTTGTTTATATTGATTTGTTTAACAAAACCACACACACAAAAAAAAACCCCTAGACATGAAAAACAAATTGAACTGAATTTGGCAGCTGGTGACTCTCTTTCCTGCAGGCTTACCCTCAGTCCTTATTCATTTCCTAATAGAAGAGATCGAACTAGAAGGCACACGTTGACCCAAATTCAGTCCTTAGACATGAGCAATCTTGTACCAGTAACCTCTGTTACTTTGAGTTTAAATAACGTTCAAGTGATTCCTGGTTAGCATTAATTTCTTTGCATATATGTATATATATATACATATAAAACAAAGCCTTAGCTATCATTCTTTTTAAACAAAATCAAAGTGAAGATGCCCCCGTCGGTATTAATTTTTGCACAGAGCCCATTCCAAACGGCCTCTGTGTTTCTGGAGGGAAATAGCACACAAAACATGCTCAGTTAAACGAAACCCAACAAACAAGTGTGGTGGTTCTGTTTTGCCTGGTTTGCCCAAGCGTTAGAAGCCAAGCTAATACATTGTAATGTCACCGAACTTAGCATCACTATGCTGACAAAGAATGGCTGTCGCTTCCCAGGGGAACCTTAGAGACGGGGGAAGGAATAAAACAACCACCAAAACCCTGAAAGCAATAAAAGCCCAGTGTATACCGTGCAGTTAAGACATCAATCCCAGCCAGGCAAGCAGCGACACATGAGATGAGTAAATACTCACATTGTGCAATTTATAGTAGAGTCCGCAGGCGTTACAAACTGGGTCCCCGTTTGCGTTACGTCGCCATAAGGTCGTGGTGGTCGTCTGACAGTTGGCACAACACGTCCCCGCTCTCCGTGCCGCTGACTAACCAGAAATACAGAAAATTAAACCAAAATGAAATGTATCGGCAGGAGGGGCGAGATCATGAGAAAGGTCAGGTCGGACTGAATATTTAAGTTGGGCAGAACTAGCTACTATGATTTGTACAGAGCATCGGGGCTGAAGGAAGTCTGTCTGTCTTACGTTTTGCGACCGTTCGGTTTTGGTTTAAATTCAAGCGTTGTCCTATGCGGACGGCAGCTCCAGCCCCACGGCGCACGGCGTGTGCAGGGGACGTAAGGAGAGAAACAATGCATCTCTAACTCCACAAACTAACATTTCAGAGGAGAAAACGCCATCTGATTTGGTCAGGGCTTCCCTTTGCAGGATTCTAGGATGCGTCATGAAAACGCATTTGCCTCCTTTTTTTACTTCTTGTTTTTTTAAATGATCAATTTCATTTGCGCCAATGTTGCGACTGGGTTTGAAAAGAGGAATGATCCTAAAGAATGCGATTTTTTTCCCCCTACTCTGGCCCTTTAGAGATGGACACAAAAGAAAACCAACTGCATTACTTAACTGGGTGCAGTATTTATCAGAGCCATCACTGAAAATTCAGTTTCCATTTACAAGTGAAAGGGAGGAAACAAAACCGGCTCCAACTTTCTTTAAATATTTAGCAAACCAAATTTCATGCCTTGCAGCAATGATTCCACTGACCCGTCTGCCGCCTCTGTCCCTGCTCAGTTCCTTGGCTGACAAGCCCTCAAACAACTGTCTTAATAAAGCAAAAGAAAGCACACACCAAAGAAATCCACCAGCCTTACTTAAAACTGTTGTTCTGCCGAAACCGAGGTGGGGGCAAAGAAAAATGCCCCAACATTCACCCACCTCCCAAAACAAGAACAGGAAAAGTAGAACAGCAGGCAGCCAGTAATTCCTGGATGGGCCCTTGTCTAGCAGACCCTACAATAACAGGTTCTTTGTGCGAGCACGCGATGGTGTAAAGTGTTACGGAGGGACTAAGTGCACCCCGTATTTTGGGGAGTAATTTTGTATTGGAAAGCTTCAGCCCTGCCTCTGCAAGTGGTCAAAATACAACCCATTTCTATGCAATTGGATTAATGCTGAGGACTCAATATTTTCTTTCCTTAAATTAGCAGAGTTTACTTTTTAACGCATAGCAATGGTGGTAATTTCCCTGCGGCCCTGCTCCGTGGATCTTTTTGCGATTAAGCCACTGAGAGCAACCGGGTGAAGCAGCAGCAAAGCTCAGAATCTCTGCGAACGGTCCCGGGGTGGGTTTCCCGGACAAGAGCTTTATTTTATTCCCTGCTCTGCCGGGCGCTGGTGCCGCTCGGACCGAGCTAAAGAGGAGGAGCGGGTTCTGTTCTCACTCGCTCCCGATTTACGCCGTGGCCCTCTGTAACTTTCCCAAAGCTGATGGACAACTCGGCAGCTTAAGGCAAGAATCAGGCCCTGGGAGACTCATATATTCCAGTGTCTTACTCGCCTGTGAGAAGAGGCCAAAGGCAGAAAGAGGGGGTACCCCCTACCGCAAGTACACTCAGGCAACCCAAACACAATTAATGCCAGACTTCCAAGCACTGACATTATTAATATGATCGCTTTGCTATTGCATGTCAGATGAACGAGTTCCCAAAGATGGCCAAACAAACTACAGTGGAAAAAAAAAAAAAGGGGGCAATAAACAAAGCTGTAAATCAATTAAAAACAAAACATTAAACCAACTAAACTGCAAGAAAAACCTCTCCAGTGCCCCCCAAACCCCTCGCGGGGAGCGGAGTGTAAGAGTCTCCTAACACAGGGGAAGGTGGAAACCCATGTTTGCATATTTGAGATGGCTTTAGTGATACTCAGCTCTGCTGCTTAACTCTGCGGCCTGTCCCATTCAGACTGGAAAGCACTTGAGCCTCAGAGACGATAATGTTTCACTGTTGTCTTAACATTTTTCTATATGTCAGTCACTTTGGAAGGCGAGTCATTAAGAAGCTCGCATAGCTGAAATTCTGACTCACGACAGAAATCTTCTGTGTCCCATCCCAGTGTTGGAGCAGTAATGCCAATTTTCTGCTCTCCGAACCTCATTGAAATGTGCCCACGAATAGCTAAGAGACTTAGGCACCATAAATCACAAAGCTCCAAAAAAATATATTTATTATTCTTAGCATTTTACGCATTATTTGTGGAGTAGAGTGTATTAGAAATTTCAAAACAGCAAGCATGACTGGCAAGGCTTGCCTATAGAAACTCTCTAAAGCTTTTAGAGTCAGGAAACAGATACACAAGGTTTCCTTATCTTTAACGTACAGATATCCGGATAGGAAACTACTACCAGGAGCTTAGAAAGGACATTTTTTTTAAATCACTCAAATGAAAATACAAAGTATAGGTGACTCCATGGAAAAATAATAGGGTTTTTTTAAAAAAAACAGTAGGGGATTGTCTGGGGAGGGAACCAATATTAATATTGCCAGAGAATATAAGAGCAAAAATTACTTCATGGCTTTTATACAAATAATTATTAAGTAGGGAGCAGTAGCTTTGACTCATCTGATTTGTTTTGCTTTTTGGAGCTGGAACTTTTTTTGTTAGTGCACGGTGGAGGACCTGGGCTCTCATAACCCTTTCGCTCCCGGTATGTGCCCAAAAACCTCCCGAGAGGCCAAATAAACGAGGAATTAAATTAAAAGCTGTCAGCCGAGGATAAACGGGGAGACGGACACACGATACCCCGCGGGTATTGCGAGCGGCGGGGAGGCTGGGGACGGAGGGGTCTGTGCCGGGGGGCGCAGGGGATGGGGGGGACCTGCCCCGCGGCGCAGCGGTGACCCCGGTGTGACTGATCCCCCACGCCAGGGCCGGGCGAGGATGAGACGCTTTGACTCGTGCCTGCGTGTGGTCCCTTTGCCTAATTTATCCCCAAAGCCAGGAGAAGCAGAGACACCTACCAGCCTTCGTTTCGGTTTAATGAGAGGTCGGTTTTGACCGTTCATTTTGTGGTAGAGCCCGCAGGCGTTACACAGGTAATGCCCGGTGCCGTCTCTTCTCCAGAGAGGGGTAGCAGTTGCTCCGCAGTTCACACACTCTCTGCCTTCTAAATGGAAACACGAAGAAACCGGATTTCTTTCTTTAAAAACAAATTCACAAAAGCTTTTTGCATTGTCCTTTAGGCATTTTCCAGAAGTCAAAACAGTGTGTTAATTCAAGCACAGTCAGACAGCAGTGACATCTACAGCACACGCAGCAAGGAGCTCAGCGTTCTGCAAACGCCCGGACTCCGGCGAGTTATTTTATGTCATGGTCACAAATAGGCAGCTCTCTCTGCGAGGTGAGAAAGAGTGACACTCTTATTGTGTCAGATGGAAGTTGTCGTTTCAATAACGAGAACTCCCTTAATCTGCGCCGGGCACCGCTCCCGTATCTATTGCACTGCGAGGGTTCGATCCTGTGTCACTAATACACACACACCCCAACACACACCTGCGAACACACAAAATGCTGAAGAGAGAGTCAAAGGAAGGGGCTTTCTAGAATTAAATCTAAGCCAAAAGACCTCCCGCTCCGTGCTTTCTTTTTGTTGCAAATGCTACGGGATGAGAAAATAAAGCCGAGCAGCCTGGGAATGGATACAGAATGCCAAGGGCTCGATTATAATTTTTGTTCTGAAGGCAGAAAAACACTCTTAATGCTGATCTTTGAGGAAGTTCGGTTTCAGCAAGCTCTCTGGAAATCACTGCTAAAAACAGGCTTTGAGTTCTTTTCTCTTTCTGTGATTTTACAACAATACAGTTTGGATTTGGTAGGGAGCAGTTTAGCTTATTACTGCTTCATTATTAGTTTTAATGGCACAACATGGGAAACATTGTAGAATGGCTCTATTAAACCCCAGCATGTAACTCCCAGATATCTGTTTGTGCCTCAGAAAGCCCTCTGCTAAAAGTTCATTTGCCTCTGATGGTTCGAGGGCAGGTCTGCTTAATATAGAAATCTCTCGTAATATAGTTTATGCAAATCCTACAGTATTAAACTGGAGAGGAAATTCTTTTTCGCTAATAACTGCAGCAGGCCACGTTGAGTTCAGCGGGGCTTGTGTCTCCTTTAATCTAGGGAGTGGGTGGCTTTTAAACAACACAGTCTACAGTGAAAAATGAGGGGAGCTCCGCGGCGCTGCATTTGTAGCTTTTGTCCCTCCTAGGGCAGGAAGCTGCAGGAGTCGCCGTGTCGTGAGTCTTAGCTTTCCTACAAAAACACTGAGTGGTCACGAACTTTCCCCAGTTCCTTGCACAGGGGGCTCCCTTACAGAAAATAAAAATCACCCTTAAAACAAAACAAAAGCTTCTTACTTCCCCCTTGAATAAAATCATCGGCAACTCAGGACATCAATTAAAAAGTGCTTTAGATCCCTTTAACTTCAGAGACCCGGGTCTTGAGCCTGTTTCCAAACTCGGGGGGCTCGGGCTGCTAATTGCCTTGACTTGCTACTCTCTGCCCTACTGAAAAGTACATATACATAATGGCAACTGTATTTAAATAATGGCAGAGGGAGTGTTTTTCCCCTCAGAGGAGCCATTTGAAAGAGAGCTGATGAGCTTGTACAATAGCTGATATTTTTGTTGCAAAACTCATAAGAGATGGCATTTCTAAATTATTGTCGGCTTTAAAAATAAATGCATGCGGTGCATTCATTAGCATAGATGTGCTGTGATAGATCAGAATACACACACAAAAGCATATACAGCCATCTATTTTTAAAGGGCTATCTAAATTCAATCTCAATATACCGTGTTTCATTTCCTTCCATGGCTGAGGATGTCAAACCAGGAAGGTTGCTAGAATTACACGAATTGTCTTAATTTGTCTGTCTAGCTGTACAATTAGAGTGATTTCGAAATGGCATCAAAACTTCGCCCATCACCTAATTCGCCGATTTAGGACTGCAAGGAAGGGTCGTGAGTACAGAAAGGGTCTGCAGTCAGTCGTTTGGAAACAGAGACATATCTAGTTAAGGGAGAAAAAAAAAGGAGCATTTTCTAGTTAAATTTGGGCTGAAGTTAGTGACGACTGGACACCTTAGTCTTTCACACTGGTATGTAAACTATATTTGAACTTTTGCTCCTGTAAAACGTGAAGGAAATAAGGCCCTCTGCGATGTGCAGCGGCCCGGCCGGGTGAGTTTCGCTTTCATCCTGCGCCGGGGCCTCGGTTCGTACTGACGAAGGGCCGGGAAATTATCGAGGGAGAAACACCTATCGCTAGGACGTCTCTGCGTGGAAGCCATGGGGGTTTTTACTGACTTGGGGAGCAGGGTCAGGGTTCAGCCTCTCTAGGTGGCTAAAGGGCAGCTTTTTCTCCAAGGGAAACTTTTTTTTCTCGTGTAAATCCCGCTTTGTACAGCTCGATCCTGCACCAGTCCCCATGTCCCTCGGCCCCATCTGAGTGCCCTGGGGCCGGTGCCCGGCGGATCAGCAGCCGCTATGGATGTGTTGGCACCCACAGCATCCAGGTGCGAGCTCCATCCTCTAGTTTAAAACCCCAGAAAAGTGGGACCAAGCCGTCACTTGCCGCCCTCTCCCTAAGAGAGCTGACAGAAGCACCCAGCTCACAGCAGCCTGCATCCTCACCCCCAAAGAGCCAGCAAAGCCAACCACGACACACACGCACCCCCCACCTCAGCCCTTCCACCCCGGGGACGTGGCCGGTGCGCGATGGGGCAGGTCGCGGGGTGCAACACTCACCCGAACAGGATCTGGCCTTGCTTCGTGGCTTAGGGGTGAAGCTGGATGCAGGGCCCCCCAGGAAGCTGCCGGGGTGGAAGAGGCTGCTGCTGTAGTCGTGGGCGGCCGGCACGTAGGAGGGGTAGGTGGGGATGGGGTGGTGGGTAGAGGGCTGGGCCCCCATGCTGGTGAGGCTGCTTCTGAGCGGGCTGGCGCTCTCCATCTTCATCCCCTCCGACAGCGACACTTGGTACTTGATGCTGTCTTTGTCCTCCTGCCGGGCTCCGGCAGAGGATGAAGGGGAGGCAGCGCTGGTGGAGTTGGGGTCCGGAGACACTTCCTTGGGAGGGGTCGGGGGGAAACCAAAGAGGTGGGAGCCAGAGTGCGAGGCCGGGGTGAGCGATGACACGGAGGCGGTGCTGGACGTGCTGCTGCCTGGGTACACCGAGATGGCCCCGGGCGCTCCCGCCGCCGAGGGGTGCAGGGGTGTCTTGGTGAAGGGGTTGACGGTCCAGGGGTTGTGGTGATGGGCAGACAGTGCCGCCTTGCTGCTGTCCAGCCAAGGGATCCCGGGGCTGTGGATAAGATGAGGCCGGCACATTTGACTCCCGGTCAGGCGGGCTGTAGGAACACAAGAGTTTGGGATCAGCATGAGGCAGCTCAGCTCGAAGCAGCTCTGGGAAGTCCCCCAGCTTCCCAGTCTGCGGGCAGCCGGAGGGGAGCCGGGCATGGTGAGAGATTTCACAACCCGGGGAAGGGCAGCCAGACTGGCACAGCGGCCGCTTCACCGCGGCACCGCCGAGGGAGATACCAGCCAGCCCAGTAAGAGCGTTGGCAGCAGGGGGGGAACCCAGCCACCCAGGGCAGGAGAAAAGGCACCCCCATGCCTCCCGCCCCACCCCGGGGAATAAACAGCAAACCCATTTCTGCTCTGTCTTCCGAGCAGCCGTAATGTGCTCTGTCTGGCTCCTCAAAACACCCCTAAAGAAAATCCATCGCCGATTTGAATCGGTTTCTATTTTGCATCCGGGAAGCAGCCGTGTCTGAGAAGTTTTAGCCTGTGCACACACTATTTCCCCTTCCTCTCTCACCTCCCCCCTTTCTTTCCCTCCCCTGCGCCAGTCCTTGGTTATCTCTAGGGTTAAAAATCCACCCGTGCCTCCCTTTCTATCCTGTTTTCTTAGATCTCCTTTCCTCCTGGTTCCGACACACCGAGCGAAACTCCTCGCCTCCATGTAGGACACCCGCGGCCCGAACCAAGGGGCCGGGGAGCAGAGGCGGGTGGGGAAGGGGCCGGGGGTGTAAAGGAGGGCAGCGGGTGCTGATTTACCGTGTGCCTGGCTGTAGGAGACCCTGGCCCGGGCATGGGCGGAATTGGCGTAGTAGGGGTTGCCCTGGGAATCCAGGTGGTTGAAGAAGACGTCGACTTCATCCGGAGGTAGGAGCTGCGCTGGTTCCATGTAGTTGTGAGCCAGTCCGGGATGGTGGCTCTCGGGGTGCTGCCCGTTGAGCACGGCGTGGTGGGCCATCCAGCGAGGCTGGTCGGTGGCCACCTCCATGGCCTTGGGGCTCCCCTCCCACCCGCCGCGGACCAGGAGCGAGCGGCGCTCGGTGGGGGAGGGTGGTGCTGCTAGGGGGGGCGGGTGGTGGCTCTTGGCGCTGCCGGTGGGTTTTAGTAGATGGGGTAGCTTTTCTTAGAGAGAAAACCGCCGGGTGAGCGGGGTGCGCCCTCGGAAGGGTGGGGGAGGACCCCCGAAGTCAGCGTGTCCCTCTGTCAACAGGCGGGTGGCGGCGGCAGGTCCGGGGAAGCGCCGGGGCAGCACCTGTAGGGAGAGACGGGCGGGTTAGCGGCTCCGCACCCCCGGGTGCGCTGCCCGGCTCCCGACCGGCTTGTGCGCCCTGAAGTCAATGGATGGGGAGGGGGAAGCAGAGCCCCTCCCCCCTTCCAAAAATATCCTCTCCTCTAAAGTCCTCGCCTTGCGCCCCCCCTGCTCATTGCCCCACAAAATAAACAGAGATCCCATTTCAAACTCTTTACCCAAAAAAAAAAAAAAAAAAAAGTGGCAAAAAGCTTCCTTTTTCTTTTTTTCCCCCCGCTCTCGCTACAAACGTCAACAGGAGTTTTTCCAGCTGGCTTCAAAAGCGGGGTAAAAAAAGGAAGAACGGCCGATTTAATATAGCGTAATTCTAGCAAAAACTCCGAGTGACACAAAAGGAGAGGAGAAAAGGGAGGGGAGAGAAGCAGAAGAGGGGGGAGAGAAGGGTGTTTAGCGAAAGCAGGGAGTGCGCCCTGGCAGCGGCGCGGCGCCCCCCTCCTCCCCGCGCCCCACACTTACCCGGCGCGGGAGGCAGGGTGCTCCGCGGGTGGGTGCTGATGGATGCCTGCTTGGAGGATGCGAGCGCCGCGAAGAAGGGGAGAAAGGAGGAGGGGGGGGGGAAGAAAATGAAAAAAAAAAAAAAGTGTGTGGGGGGCGAAGCAAAGCGAGCGCGGGAGGAGGAGAGGAGGCTGGATGGAGGGTGTTACTCAGATGGCAAAGCCGCTGCTCTGGCCGGCTCGGTCCCATCCCCGCTCATCCTATATGAGCGCTGGCGCCAGCTGGCCGCGGCGCCGCAGACGGGCCGGGGCGCGCAGGGCCGGCGGCCGGGCCAGCCAATCCCGCCGCCCCACACCGCCCCCAACCGCACCCCCGGCCCCAAACGGAGCCGGCCCGGGGCGGGGGGGGGGGAGCGCGGCGCAGACCCCCCCCCTCCTCCCCTCTGCCCCCGCCCGCAGCATCCTCGCCCTGCAGCGCCGTGGGGGCTTTCCCCGCCCGGGCTCTGCACGCCCCTGCGGGGCGGGGACGGCAAAATAGGGGGGTCCCACCGGGGTGTGCGGGGAGGGGGGAGTAAGGATGGAGTGCGGGAAGGGCTCGGCGATGGGGACGGGTCCGTCGGGCGCTGCCAGCGCCGCCGCCGGAATGCCCGGGGCTGGGGAATTGGAAATCGGCACCGGGGAGATAAATACATCAAAATCCCCTAAATCAGGCACAACAGCGCGCAGCCGGGAGCAGGACAAACCCCAGCGTGGTCGTTCCCATCACGGTGGTTTGAAATAACTGGCTGAATAGGGAAAAAAAAAAAATAAAGAAGAAATAAATGCGAGGCTTTGCGCCAGCCCCGGGGAGCCGGTACGGCGAGGAGGGCCCGGGCAGCGCGGCCACGCCGGACGGGCTGCGGGGCAGGGTGCGATCCTGCCCGGCTCCCCGGCCTGCTGCGCTGGGACTGGGCCGGGGATGGGCTTTGCTTGAGGTTGTGGCAGAGCACGGCCAGGCCCGGGGAGCCCAACCGGGCCGGGGCCGAAGGGTGCTTGGGGACCGGCTGCAGCAGCAACCCCGATTTTAATTCCTTCTCCCCATTTTTTTTTTTTAAACGGTTTTAATGTTTGCAATTAATTGTGTGCTTTGGGCCGGGGAGGAGAGGCACAGCCCGAATCAACAGGCGTTTGCTGCGGAGCTTGTAGCGCGGCGCAAGTCGGGTATGGCCAGGGCCCGGGTTGGTCTCTGCCACACCAGAAAGTACCAAACCTGTCTGCTTTTGGGGCGGAAAAGAATAATAATGGGAAAGTCACAATCAACCCCCCAGAGCGTGGCCGGGCGCTGCTGCAGATCTCGTTTCCCTGGCGCTCCCCTCCCATTCCTCAGCCGCTGCTTTCGGGGGAAAAGGGAGACGCTCGTAGCAGCCCCTCAAACCTCCCGAGCAGGGATGCAGGGCGAGCAAACCGTCCCCCGCCCGGGGAGCGGGGCAGGGGGTGGCAGAGAACGGCCCCTTCGCCCGCCGGGCAGCGGCCGCGGCTCCGGCTCGACGGCGCGGCCGGGGCGGGGGGCGCGGGAGCCGGTCGGTGCCGTGCGGGCTGTGTCGGGCCCTGGGGGGGATGATGACGGCGCGGGGAGGGGGGCGACCCTGAGGATGCTGCTGCCGCTGCTGCCCCCGCCGCCGCCCCGCTCGGCGCTGCCCCCAGGGCCGCCCCCCCGGCGGGCAGCGCGGGGGGATGGGAGCCGGAGCGGCCTCCCCCGGCCCGGCCGCCCCAGTCACTACGACGCCGGGGTTCTGACGTCACACGCCACTGCCAAATTCGCCAGGAAATGAACCTTTTTTTAAAAAAAATAATAACAATAATAATAATGATGGTAATAATAATAAAACTCCCTTTCCTCGCCGCGGAGCCCGTCTGGCCGAAGCGACGCGGGGCTCCCTCACTAACCGTTCCTCCACTACTACCCATTGTACCCCACAAACGTCACCCCAGAGGACCCCCAGTGCAGCAGCTCCCCGGGGGGACCCACAGCGCAGCCCTGGGGGCGGGGAAGTGGGGGCCGGGATGAGGCTGCCGGAGGTTGGGGCAGGGGGAGCCGGCATTGCTCCCCCCCTCCCTGCATCCTTTTCTCCTGCACCCCAAGCTCTGGGTGGCAAGCCCACACCCCCCCCGCCCCTGCCCTCGGGGCTGCGCGGCGGCGCCCGGAGCGCGGCGCCCCTCGGCCCCTGCTGCCGCCGGGGGGTCGCAAGCGGAGGCCCGGAGGCAGCTCCTCCGTCGGCTGCCGGGCGCGGAAGGGGCGGTGGAGGCGGCTTCTCCCGGGACGGGCTGGGTGGCCTGGGCAGGCCGGGAACAGGCGTTGGGCCGGGCTTGGTGGGAGAGGGGCCGGGGAGGGCAAGTGCCCCCCGCGCTGCGGAGCTGCCTGCCCGCGGCGGAGCGTACGCGGGCGCCTTAGGCCGGAGGTGCCAGGGAGGAAAGGGAATCAAAACAAAATGGAAAAAAGAAAAAAAAGAAAGTTAAAAAAGCAGGGAACCGAGCGAGCTTTCTGAAAATCCGGCTTCTCCCTCCGCACCTGGAGCGATTTTCTTTCTACATGCACCAAAACCAGCACCAAAGGCACACAAATAACATCCCAAAACGGATTTTTTGTTGTTATATTTTTGAAAGAAGGGGAAATATAAAATAAACGCAGGCGTTTGCAGGTAGGTTCCCAGCGCCTCGCTCTACCCGCAGCCCGGAGCTGCCGGACCGGAGCGCACCGTGCCCGGGGGGTCCGTCCCCAGCCGGGATCGCCCCGGCCCCGCCGGCTCCGGCTCCCGCGCGGCGGCGAAACCCAGCGCCTCGCTACGCTCTTATTAATTGATATGGATGTTTTAATTATTGCCCGCCTGCCATCAGCACGGAGCCGCGATTTTTTTTCTCTTTTTTTTTTTTTTTTTTGGTGGTGGGGGGGGAAGCGGGGTGGGCTGTTTGTTTTAGGCAGGTGATAAAATCGCAGTTAACGAGCTGATAATTCGTTCGTGTTTGTTTTAAAAGACAAATTGTAAAGATTAATCAGGCGGCTTGATTTATGGCGAGGGAGACCCCGGAGCTGCCCGGCCGGGGCTCCCTGAAGCCCCCGTCTCGGGTTACCCGGGGGCCGGCAGGCGAAACAAAACAAAAGGGGGCGAACGGGCAGCGGCGGCGGCTCCGGCCGCGCTGTCTTGTGCCGGGTTCCCGCCCCCCAGCTCGGCCGAGGGTCCGGCTGCCCCCTCCCCGATCCGCCGGGGTGCTGGCACTGCGGCCGGCGCCTGTTCGCACCCGAATCCTGCGGTTTGCACCCCTCCTCCCTTTGCAAAATAAATGACCCCACCAGCAGGGATGAACGATTTCTGTTGAGGGAAGCGGTTTAATTCCCGTGGCTGAGCTGGAGGGATTTTGTAGAGAGTCGGCTCGCAAGATTTTACTTTTTATTTTCCCCTCACTGTGTCCCGTCCCTGCTGCCCACGTTTGGCGAGCGGCTCTCCACCGCTAAATGCCCCGGCGGCACGGCTGGGGTTTTTAATTGAATTAATTCATCCATCGGGAACAGCAGCAGCCTGCGCTGGCTGCTGGAGGCGAGCGGCTTAGCTCCGCTCCGCAGCCGCTGCGCACGGCTGGTTAAACAGCTCTCCCCTCAATTTTCTGCCAAAACTCCGGGGAGAGGGTCTGCCCGGGCCCGGGATCTCCCTGCTCCTCACCCCGCTCCTTGCAAATCTCCTTATTTTCTCCCTTTTTTTTTTTTTCATTTTTTTTCCGACACAACGTTCTCCGTTTTATTAACTTTATTTTGTTATTGCCATTACAATATTTTTTCTTTTTTTTTCTTCTTTTTTAGTAAGGGAGCTTTCCCAGATCTGGGAGCACAACTGGTTATTTTGATTTGATTGACAAGTGATGTCATATCGTTAAGGGAGAGGGGAGACGACAACACGTTTTAGCAACAGTTAGTAACGCCATGTGATGGAGTTGACACCTATGCCCGGGCAGAGGCGAAGGCAGAAAACAAATACCACCGGCCGCGCACACAGATCATTTATTTACACACCCGGAGTAGGGTTTCTATCCCTCCCGGTGAACGGAGACCCGGGGTGCAGCATCTCCCCCCGCCTTTCCTCCGAACTACAAACCCGCGGCGGCCGCAAGCAGGGAAGGCAGGAAAAGCTCCGTGAAAACACAGTGAAAGAGGGAGAGAAGCGCTCGGTCTCGGTACCCACGGGCGGTTTGCGAGCCCCGGGACGGGCCGGGGAAGGTGTGTGGGGGGGCTGGGAGGGTCGCTATGGGCTGGACCGCCCCGACTCCCCCGTCCCGGCAGGTAGAGGAGCAGTCGGCTGCAGGTAGGAGCCCCTCGCCCCCCTGGTCTGCCCGCACCGGCAAAACACTCCCTCCCCGGGTTTATTATTTCTCTGGGAGTGATTTTTTTTTTGGAGAGGGGAAGTTCTTGCTTTCTGCCTTTTTAATTTATTATTTTTCGGCGTTTTCCTCCCTCTGGTCTGGGCTCCGCTTCGCTTTTCTTCCTCCCCCGGCCCTCCCGCCCTGCGTTACTAGCACGCATTAATGGCTGCTAATAGGGTTATAAAATGACACAGTTACCTCTTAACCACAAGACCCTGTTTAAGCTGCATTAAAAAAGAAAAAGAAAGAGACGACTCAGGGAATAAATCACGGAAGACTTAAATCTTTCTTGTGTTTTGGTTTTGGTTGGTTTCTTTTGTTGTTGTTGGGGGGGGGTGTTTGTGAATATTGTAGAAACTTCCTCGCTATCCCCCCATCCCGCAGCCGATTTCTGCGGGGCATTTCCCCGCCGTGGGAACTCTCGGTCCCAGCCTCCCTCCCGCCTTCACCTGCGCTTTGTCCGCAATTTGCCCGGTGCCCCCGCAGCCCCCCGGCTCGCTCGACTGCAAATAAAGGGGAGGAAAAGCCCCGGAGTGACCCCAGCCTACCCACAAAAAGCGCCTTTTGTGCAAGTTCCCTAAGAAAAACGCGTGGGGTGGATGCACACGCACAGCTTTGTCCGGAAAAAGGTATAAACATTTTTTTCAGGCGCTATCAGGAAAGATTTCGTTCGCAGGAGCTGGCTGGATTATTATTATTATTATTATTATTATCGTTATTACTACTACTACTATTATTATTACTACTGTTATTATTTTCGCAAGGTTACTTCGGGTGCAGCTGTTGCAGGAGGGAGCAAAGAGACCGATCCCGCAGGTTTGATTTGTTTCTCCACAAGCAAAACTTCAATGGGGAGGGACCGTGTCACCGGGGAGGGACCGAGCGGGGACCCACGGTTGTCGCACGCCCGGCACCGCCCGCGGGGCTTAAACCAGGCCGGGGTTATAAAGATGCTCCGGGGGAGAACAATCCCCGCTACCAAAACCCGCACCCCCCTTAGTGAAATCGCTTTTCTTATTGAAATCGCCTCAAATCCAGGCATGCTTCTCTCCTTGCTTTTTTTTTTTCCTTGCCTTCCAGCCTCTGCACCCCAAAGCAAAAGGAGGATAAAGAGGGGAACTTTGCACGTACAACAACAAAAAATAAAAAGAGAGAGGGGGGTGAAAGAGCCCGCGGAGAGGAGCGGCCCGGTCCCCGATGTGCCTGGGTAATTTTAAATCATGCAAAGCCCCGTAAAGCTGCTGCACGGGACTGGGACGGGAGGACTCCCCGGCAGGCAGGTGCAGGGGGAGCGGGGCCGGGCCCCGCCGGCTTTCCGGGGCACAACAAACCCTCGCAGCTTTTTTTTAATGCCCAAATCTGCCAACAATGGGAGCGGGGAGATAGGATGTGGCTGCGGGGAGGGGGCGCGGGGCTCTGCACACCCTGTCTCCGGGAAGTGTCTGCCTGGTCGCCCTGGGTGAAATGCAACTTTCCAAGATGGAGATTTAAATAATTACCCCGGTGACAATGCGGGGTGGGGGAATATAAAAAAGCAGCACTCAAACGCGGCCCGGCGGCCCCGCTCCCCGCAGGGTGCCGGTGCGGAGAGCGCACCGGGTGCTCTCCGATCGCCGGGCAGAGCCCCCGCGGTACCTCCGCTCAGCACAACCCCGGCCGGGCGGGAGAAGGCGGCGCGGGGGGTCCGGGCTTGCCGGGAGCACTTTTTCGTTCTTTATAAAACCCTTCCATCTTGTCCCCAGGGAAAACCGCCCCGAGCGGTGCCCTCCAGCAGCGGGACCGGTACCCCGGTGCGCTGCGGTCGCCGAGCCGTCGTGCCGGTGCCGCAGCCTCCGGGCCGCGCAGAGCCTCGCAGCCGCATCCCCTTACCTTGGCTTTCACCCGTTCCTCGTTTTTCTTTCAGTTTTCCGCCCGATGTCTGGAAAGAGCCGGTTCTCCTCCTCCGAGGGCCGTTCCCCGGGCTGGGGAGGGGGCACCGCAGCCTCCCCCGCCTGCCTGCGCCGGGAGCTGCGGCTCTGTGCGGGCGGTGGGTGCGCGGAGCCCGGCGGAGGGGGCGGCCCGGGGTGCGCGCCGCTTAAAACTGGCAGCAGTTTTCGAGCTGAGCCCTTTTTTTTTTTTCCCTCCCTTCCCTCCTTCCCCCCTTTCCTCCCTCCCTCTCTTCTCCTCTCTCCCTTCTTTCCCTCCCCTTCTCTCTCTCACTCTCCCGCATTCAAGGATGGCACAGCGAGCCACTGTGTATTTATGTACATAATAAGGCAGCTCGTCCCCTCCACTTCATTTGCATCATTACAATATCTGTACAAGCACATCACATTGTCTGTTGCTTGCACCTTTTGTTACGGTTGCTGTCACAGTCTACGCGACTTGACTTTCATATTTTAAATGAATTGATATTATACCAACAACACACACAGTCACATCCCAGGCGCTGGGAAAGCCGCGGTCCCAACCGCTCCCGAGCCGTTCGCTTCTTCCACCGGATCCCAAGGAAGGTGGAGTGGGAGGATCCGCTTTGTAGCATCAATTATTCGTATCATTTTTTCCAATTCGTATTAATTTTGTTTCCACTCCCTAGTGAATGAAATGGTTTGGGGATTTTTTTTTTCCTGTTTTTTTTTTTTTGTATAACCTCGTGTTTCTTCTCCCCCCTCTCCCTTCACCAAACTCAGTCTTTTAGGCTGTGCACCTGCACGTAACAGAGGCAACGGTGAAGCTGGAAGAGGCACAAGCAGATATTACGCCACAACTCGTTGTTATAGCTAAGAAATAAACGGTAATTTACGTATCTCGTAGACCACTAGGAAAATTCATCCAGAACGAATGTTTTCGGAAGGGTTTGCGTGCCCAAGTCGCAGCTGGGCAATCCTCACCTGCTGGGTGTGTGCGGGGCTGGGGGGGGGGGAATCCCCTCGCTAAACGCCCTGGATGGGGTGGTGGGCACGGGGGGGCCGCACCGAGATTCTCCTTGGGGGGCAGGTGAGAACCCCCACCCGGGGCTGCGGATAAACCATATTAATGGAGAGACAAAGGCCGGACCGTCCCGAGGCGGGGGGGTTGGCCCTGCGGGAGCAGGGGAACGAAATACGGTGCGGGAAGGGAAGGAGAAAAGTTTCGCGGGAGAGGAATTATCATCATAATGGAGGTAAAAATGTGAGCAGAGGAAAGGGAGGGGGGAATCCTATTCTGCTGGCATTTTCTGTCTGTCTTTGTGATATGGTTCGGGGGAAAAAGGGTCCTTGATATGCGGTAGATAATTCTTATCAGCCCCACGCAGCCCATTTCCAAAGTAAGTGTTTTAATTACTCCTCCTGTATTACCCTTCATCCTCTGAGAGGAGATACATCGCCGGATTTATGCAGGGGGAAGAAAATACAAAAGAATGCGGTATTAAAATATATACATATATCTATCCCACTCTTTTTTCCCTTGTGCCTAGGAAGAGGGAGACGCTGTCGCCAGCCGCGCCCTGGGATCGCCCCTGCACGGAACGACTCTCAACCCAGGGACCGTCGCTCAGGCAGAAAAACTATGGGAAAAGCGGGGTTTGAAGCCTGCAGATTTTTTCCCAAGCGGGGACAGATGGGGGTGGCGGAGCCGGGGACTCGGGGCGGGGGTGAGATCGGCGGAGGCTCAGGGCTGCGCACCGCGGATGTCCCGCGCTGTCCCGGGGCCAGGGCCACCCCCCCCCAGGTGCCACCGAGGCATTTGGGGCCAGGGGAGTGGAGGGGTTCGGTTTTCCCCTCATGCCTCTGGAGGAGAAGGATGTTTTCTTCTGCTGTTTAGCTTTCGTACTAAAGATGTCATCTGAAAGTCTGGAAAGAAAGGGGGAACCGTGCTCTGCTCTCTTCCACAGTAACAACCATATTCTGCATATTGAAAAATATGATAGACAGTGGAGAAGGTGTGTTTTTTTCTTTTCTTTTTTTTTTTTTTTAAATCCAACCTTTTCAATATTGATTCAACAAAAAAGAGAGGGAGAGAATTTAAAAAGAGAAGAAGCAGCACCAGCAGCAGGGAGAATATAGGCTCAGCAACTCTCCAGGTTCGCTTCCTTATTATTACTATCCAGGGGTAATTTTTCATCTCTGCTAGCTAATCTTTGTTCCTTGTGAAGATAATGAATAGCCCAATCCTTATCTCCTGGGCTCCTGGAGGCTGCTGGAGAATGGGGTTGAACAGGGTTGAAAATTGGTTCCAAAGTGCTGCTGAATAAATGGTGTTCCTTATCTCTCGCTTCCAGATTATCGGAACCCTTTCAAAACTCACACAACAAATACAGCCACCGCATCTAATGCATCATTTACCAGAGCAGATCTCCGCGTTTGATCGGCAGATAGGCAAAATCTATGTATTCCTTGCTTTACTTAGTATGCATGGACGCGGGGCTGCTGTGCATGCGGGGTGCCCCCGGCCGGGCCTGGGACACCCCCGAGGCTCTCAGCACATGCAGGTTTTTGCTGTGGACTCTGTGGAGTGAGGACAGTGTCCCCTGCGTGTCACCAAGCTGGGTGGGACAGCAACCCACCTTGCAAGGTGCTGCCACACGGAGCACTTGGAATTTTGGGGTTGCTCCACTGGGGAGCTGGTGCCTTTGCAGGGAGAAGGGAAGAGGTGTGAGGGTAATCCTGGGCACTCACTCGCATTCGCGCTCATTCCTGCACCCAGGAGCAGTCACTATTCAAGGGGTGCTGTGACCCGGCTGCGGGGCAGGACCCCAGCCCCCCCCAGAAAGGCACTTTTAGGCTCAGCTGTGCCCTAGTCCTGCTCCAGCCCTCAGTGGTCTCAGGGCCCAGTCTGTTAAAATCTCCTGGTGCCCCCCCATCTCGTCCAAGCAGCCGGCTTCCTGCCCTCCCCATCGGTGCTGGGTCATCCCCCCACATCCCAGCCACACGGCAGCCCAGGCAACCCGTGATCCTGGGGGGAGAAAGAGAAACAAACCCCACAGAAGAGGAGTCCTTCGCTCCCGGAGTTGGTGTGAAGTCTGTTCCCTCCAGCTCAGGGCAGTAGCAGCCTCTCCCTTTCTCCCTTTCTCCCTTTCTCCCTTTCTCCCTTTCTCCCTTTCTCCCTTTCTCCCTTTCTCCCTTTCTCCCTTTCTTTTTTCTCTCTCTTTCTTCTGCTTTCTCTCTTTTTCTCTCTATTTCCACCAGATTTTCTTCTTTCTTATTCTGCATATTATTTCTTTTTTAACAGTAAATATCTCCCAGCCTGTCTGTGCAGCCCCCAGCTCCAGAACAGGAGATTCCCCAGCCTTGAGCTGGGGCAGATGTCCCCTCAGCTGTCACCCACTCTTTCTTTACCCAGCGGTGCCTGAGCCAGCGCCCAGGTACCAAAGAATGTGACATTTTATTTTGCACCATCACAGCACATCCCTGCATCCCCAGTGCTGCCCTGGGCCCCCAGCCCAGCGGGGCAGCAGGTTCTGTGGTGGGGACAGGACATCCACAGTGTCCTGGTCCCCTTTGCCTGATCAGCAAAGCTCATCCCTCCCCTACCTGGAAAAGGAGAGGAACTTCCATGGGAAGTTGCGGAGAAGCAGCAGCCCCAGCCTGCACCCAAGAGTTTTGCAAATGTTCAACTTGTACTAATTTTTTTATGGCTGTATTCACAGTTGTTCCCTGTAAAAAATGGACCTGTGTTAGTTTATTAATAACCTAAACATTACGTATTAAAGACCTATGAGTGACACAAGATGACAAAAAGCTGTATTTTTCCAATATACACAAGCACACATTTAATAACCTTCTATTGCATCTCAGCTAGGCCTTCTCTCTGATGGTTCCCATGGCAACTGAGATAAAAAAGCAGCCATTTTCCATATCTCTATGAAAGTCTATTATATTGCAGGATTAGTTCATCTTCTGCTAAGGTCAAACACAAAGTCATACAACCTGAAATATTTAGAATCCATGTACATTCATTTTTTTATATGCCCTTTCATTTTCCACAAAAGACTGGGCTCCTCGGAGGTTTTATTCCCCAGAAAATGCTAAGCAAAGCAATAAAAAAATCATGATTAGCAGCTGATGAAAAGTTCAATTGTTTTGTTTTTTTTTTTTTCTCTCTCCTTTTTTTTTTTTTTTTCCCCTTTAGAGGAAAAAAAAGAAGCCACTATTGTTGGGCAGATAGTGCCTTCCCCATTTATCTCTATCAGCGGCCGCGATCGCAGCCGATACCCGCCGCCTAATTGGGCTGGGGAGCAATTTGCGGGCGGACGGCGTCACCTTCTGGTTGAGCCGGGTGCGACAGCGGCGGTGCCGGGGGGCTGGAGCTGCCCCCCCGTCCCGAGCAGCCCCCAACCCGGCCGGGGAACGGGCAGGAGCCGGGGTGGGGTGGGGGATTTGCCCGGGGTGGGGGGGTCCCCCATGGGAGGGACCCCGGGGTTGCGCAGCTTTGGGACGGCACCGCTCAACTTGGCGCCGCTTCTTCAAAACGAATCTAATCCCGCCGCGGGCTTGCGAACACGTTACGTGTGTCTCTGCTTATTCCTGCCGCTATTCGTTGTATTTATTTTGATGTTTCTATTTATTCGTGTGTTCTGATGAGATGCTCAAAGGCTTTCGCCTGCAAGTTCCAGCTATTGCGCACACACACTTGGAAATATTGTGTTAACGCGTGTGTGGGGTGTTCCCGTGAGCATCGATCTCCAGCGTGGTGTGGAGGGGGAAAGCAAAGTCACTTCTTTTTTTTTATGAAGGAGTTGGCAACGTAATTCAGCTGGGTCTTGGTGACACCTAGAAATGCAATAAAATAAAGCCTGGGCAGCCTTCAGACAGTTTGAATGGTGACAAACGTGTTATTGCCCATGACATGAAGAACTATGGCTCACTCTTTTTCCAAGGTCACTCCTGAAAACCTGGAAGATCCGAGGCGAGAATTTGTGCATGTGGCCGTCCACACTTGTGGCTTTGTTCACAGGTGCCTGCTGCAATGTGACGTTTATTCTGACCCCTTTAACTGTGGAAACATAGGAGCTCTGGAAATGTGTACGGATGGGGAGAAGCTTGTGAGTGGCAGAAGGATTGAAGATTAATTTTTTATTTCTTTCCCTCATCTCTCCATCCCTTGGGGGACCCTACATCCCCAACCCTGACCCTCCACCCAGCCTGGGTGACCTGGGTGACATAGGGCACACGCCCGTGTGGAGTTGCCAGAGGTCGGTATGTACCCAAAGGTGTTTGTAAGAAGCTGTTTGCAGGTGGGTGTTGCGCAGCAGTGGCCAGAGCCGTGCTCATCTCCCAAAAACAAGTAGTAGCCCCTACTCTGGGCAGCACACCTGGGAGGGGAATGCCAGGGTGGCTTCCCCACCTGGGGACCTGCTCACCTGGGGCACCTGAGCACCCATAAAGCCCACACCTGCTCCTTCCTCTCCCTTTGGCCACTGCTTGCTTCTGCTCCTTTCAGCAGAGGGCTGCATTTTTAAGGCTAATGCAAAGCTTGGATTCTGGGATTTTGGGGTCTCATTTCTCTTTGTTTTTTTAGAAAGTTGCTACATTTCTAGCCTCAGATTCTGTACAAAAGGGAAGAATCCTGAAAGCGTACCCTGAGCAGGAAGGTTGAAGGAGGAGTTCAGCACATCACCAAATGTAGGTGGATTTCTTTTTTAAATCTTGTGGTTTCTTTTCTTCCCTACTTCACCCTCACCATCCCAGGCAGCAGCTGATGCTGTGTTTGCCCATTTGGGGTCTGCAGCCTTGAGGAAACCTGTAGAAATCTGAGAGTAACTGTATCATCTAACTAAGAAGGGGTGTTCCCCTGATTGCAGTGCTTGCACCCTCTTATTGAGGTGCTGGTTTTGGTCTCTCCTCGTAGCTCAGGCTTTTCTTGTGAAATCTGTTGCTGAGGGTCGATTGAGGCTGAGGTGCCCCGGTGCTGTGGGTGCTATGGGGGGGCTGTGATGGAGTTCACTGCCAGGGTCTCTGTCCCCCAGCAAGTGGGATGTTTGCGTGCTGATGCCTTGTTGAGGCTGCCGGGAATGTTGCGGAGCTGCACTGGGTGCAGTGCTGAGCACCCATCAAACCCAGCACGGAGCAAAAATGGTGGAAAAAAGGTGCCCTTAGCGCTGCAAATATTTAGATAGTTTTCAGTGGGTGGTTACTGCTGGGGGAAGCCTGGAGGCAGGTGGGCAGTGCTCATGTGGCTTCTGGCAGGAGCAGGGTGGTCGCTTGTGCCTGAGAGGGTGGGGCTGGTTGCCCCCTGGGGTGGGGGGGCTGGCGGTGCCACTGAGGGGGTGCTCTCTGCTCCCCCTCCCTGGCGAACTCTGTGCAGTGAGGTTTGGGATTCAGGGCAGTGGTGAAATGCCCCAGTTTGGCCCCTGGTTGTTTTTCTGTCTCCGGGTGACATCTGGTGCGTTGCTGCGAGTTCCCAGAAAGAGGCCCTGATGGAGGATGTCAGGGTAGGAAGAAAGGAGCTGACCTTGCTATTAAAAGGCAGCAGAAATGGGAATGTTTCGGGCTGTTTCTAGCAGACGTCTGTGGGAAGAAAATATCCTTGCTCTGCTATATCAGGCCCTCATGGGCAGCTTTCCTCTGTTAATTGTTCATTTAACGCAGCACCGGAGATGCTTAATTTATCCTTGCCCCCATTGCTGTGTCTGAAAAGATTTTGTGGGGTTTGAGCCAGTTCTCTCATCACACCTTGGCAAGGGGCACACAAAGTGGCAGAGCCACATCCTGCACCTCTGGTCCTCACGGTCCCCCACAGCAGAGCAGACCCCAAAGCGTGTTGCACAGATGGATGTCGGGTCAGTGGGTGGATGTGATGCTCATGCCTGGAGGGTCTCCAGGAAGGTCCTCTCCCCTTTGGAGACTGAGACAGTCAATACTGGGAGGCATAGTGGGTTGTGTGTGACCCCTGTGGGCCCTTCAGAGCCATTGGAGCACCTGGCCAAGCTGTTGCTGGGGACGGGATGTTGCAGCCAGGGATGCTGGAGCTGGTCCAGCAGCTGGTTCCTGCGCTGTGTGGATGTGTAACGCACACCGGCACGGGATATACTGTGCACAGTGTGTGTCTGTGGATACAGTAGGTGTTGAAGGTGAAAGGAATCCTTTGTGTTTCCCTCTGGGCTGAATCTTTACCTGCTCTCCCAGCTGAAAGCCAGCACCGCTTCTCTGGAGCGTGGGAACCTCCTCCTGGTGCGGTGGGTGGATGTTTCACAGACTTCAGGAGAAAAACCCTTTTCCCCTCTGCCCCATAATGAACCAGTCACTCCCTCTCACCCATCTTCCCACTCGCTTTTGCCTTCATTTCCAAAAGCTGCTTGGGTTGCTGCTGCTCTGCCCCATTCTCTTGTTTTTCCCAGCTGTTTTGGAGCCCAGTGGGTGGCTCGGGACAGAAACCTGCCCAGCCCACAGAGGCCATAGAAATGCTTCCTATGGGGCTGATAAAAGCAGGGTGAGGTGTTTGTTTGGGTTTTTTATTTTGTTTTTGCCAGAACCTAAAATAGCCATCACCAGTGCAACAGGCACATTACCACTTGTAGAATCACTTCGGTTGGAAAAGACCTTTAAGATCGAGTCCAGCCATTAACTTTACCACTGAGTCAGCTTGGTGCAGTAACTGCAAACCCTGCGGGATGTGGATGCTCTGGGGGAGGCAGCTCTGCTGCTTCTCTTCCCAGTATGTGCAGGTGAACTGGGAGCAACCACACTGAGCGGGGTGGGACCGCTGGGAGCATCCCTGCAAGCAGCACTTTCCTTAACCCTTGATCTCAGATCTTGCCTACTGGGCTGTTCTCAAGGCTCTTAAACAAAGCCTATGCTTCATTTGGTAATGTGGCTGCATTTTTTTTTTTGACAAACGGAGGGATTTCTTCATTAATCACTTTCTAATTTTTTTTTAAACCAAAATAAGAGAAAAGAGAAGGGGAGGAAGGGAAACCCCCAGCCCTTGTGTTGATGGTTTGTCATGCCTGCCTTTAATTGACAGACCTTGTTATTAATGTTTTCCAGCCGCCTCTCATCCAGGACTCAAACTTCCCTTCTAAAGCCCTGTCATGTTAAAAATTGACGTGTGTTGACTTTGGCCTGGGAGAAGCTGGGCCCTGGCTGTAGGTAGGAACTGCATGTGTTTAGTCTGGCTTACGTTTTATTTTCCCCTTTCATCAAATTAGTTCAGCTGTATTTTTTTTTTTTCTGAAGGAAAGAAAAGAAAAACTGTTTGACAATCCGAGGCTCCGGGTTAGAATTGCAGCGTTGCGTTAAAACAACAAAAAATAGCTTACAAATGTGGGCTGTGGCGGGTCGGGTGGAGATGGGGCCGCTGGAGCAGGGATGGGAAAAGCGACTGCAAGTAAACACCATCCCCGAGGAGGAGCAGAGATTCCTCCTGCAACCCCACGGCCCTCACTCGTGTGTCTTTGATTTATTCCAGTTCCATTGCTAAAATTAGTGCTGTCCTGACTGCATCAGGTTTGTGTTTTTTCTCCCACCCCCTTCTAGTTCAGCCCATGCAGCTGCCTTGTGGCAGGTACCAGAGTTGTTCACCCTGAACCTCAGCAGGGATGTGCTGCAAGCCCAGGAAGGTGATCACCAGGCTGATTTGGGGCTGGAAAGCCAAGAAAATCCTGATTCTTGCCCACTGAGTGTCAGGGATGAGGAGCTATCTGTTGCATTTCACTGGGATCGCAGTTAAGACTCAAACAGCATCCATCAGAGATGCTCTTGCCCATGAACTTGGTGAGGATGAGCTCTCATGCACTGAGGAGAGTGTCCTGCTCCTGCTCCCCTAAGATTTCACCAGCGTCTTAGCGGGAGATCTCTGCCCAGTCCATTTCCACAGGTGATTCAGGGTTAAACTAATCTGAAATGTCTGTGGGGTTCATTGAACATCTAGGAGGTCTCCCCAGGGAAGCATCAGCTGCTGTTCTGGTGCCAAATGGAAAGAAGTAGCTGGAACCTCAGGAAGTCACTAATGTGCTCATGTCTCCATTCTGCCTGTGCCAAATCTAACCCTGTTCTGTCCCCAGGTGGATGGGAGACACCAGCCCAGGGCTTGAAACAGTGCTGGGGGTGCAGGATTCCAGGTGGAGCTGCCAGAAGCCTCCATGAGGGCAAGAGGGGCCTCCAGTCCCTCAGGACAATGGCAGTGGCATGTCCCCATGTCCCCATCAGGGTTTCTCTTGCAGTGCCTGTGGACATGGGAGCAATGGGGCTCAGCATCTACTGTGCAGAAACTGTTGGTCCTGCAAGGAGTGACCACCCCATTGCACCCAAATAGTGCAGGTGAAGTGGCAACAGGCAGAGAAGGATCCTCTTTTGCCTTGGAGCATGTTGGGGACAACCCATCTTTGCCTCTTGCAAGGTCTTGCAGGTGTGTGCTGACTTTAGCATCTGCCCTTGCAGCCATTCCCATGCGTTCTTTGTGGGTTTATTTTGCATCTGGTGATGGTGTTTCTGTGGGGCCCGTGGGTTGTCCACAGTGCAGCCCTGGATCCTCGGTGCCAGACCTCACCATCCTGGCAGCCCTGGTACCCTCAGCCTGGATTAGCCCCCTGGTTTTTAGCCATATGAGGGGACAAGAATGGGTCTCACCTGTAGAATCACTTTGGTTGGAAGAGACTCTCAAGATCATCAAGTCCAACTGTTAACCCAACCCTAGCACTAAACCATGTCCATGAGAATCTCATCTATGTGTCTGTTCAACCCCTCCACGATGCTGGCTGCCCCACAGGTGTCATTGCAAGCCTGGGAGGCTGGAGGGTTCCTGGCTCCCTGATGGGCCCATCATGAAATGGTTGCACCCAGGGAAGTGTGGGGAGATTTGGCATGGAGACCTCTTCTCCCCATGGCCATGATTTCTTCCCAAAGGGCCCAGATGGGAGTTGTGCCATCCACACCATGCCCCACACCCTCACAGTGGGGCTGAAATATTTTCTAGCAGCTACTTTTGTAACATTAGCAAAATCAAAGCAAAACGTGTCAAAATTCCCATTAAGAGACGTTTAACTTCCCTTGTTTCAAGACTAAGTGTCTTTGCCCGGAGGCAGGTTTTGGGTTCGCTGTGGCGGCCGGGGGAGACTATTGGATTTCAGGCAGCACGGAGCCAGATTTCACTCTCTTCAGGGGAAAGGCTTTTTTCTAATCAGGATCAGTTTAATTCTGTCATCTGAATTATTAGCTTGGCTCCGTTTCTGGCTTGTGCAGGAAGGAGATGAGGGAAAGGAGCCTGTTGCTGGAGGAGGGGAGAGGGTCCAAACCCCAAAGGGCAGACCCTCTCCCTGCCCAGGACCTGCTCTTTGCACTGTAAAACCCCCATGTTTGTATTTTAGGTGGTGGTGGATGGTGGAAGGCATGAATAGCTGCAGATCAAGCCTTGCCGCATGGCCCTGCCACTGACGAGCATCAACCTGATTTACTGGTGGGGAAACTGAGGCAGGAGGCGGCAGCCATCTACATCCCCCAAAGTCCTTTGGTGGCAAGGAAGGTGGGGGAATGTGGAGCTGCGGGGCTGCCCTCGCCTGCAGAGAGATAAGATGAATTCCTCATTAAATAGAGGAGACGGCAAAATCCCTGCTTTCCTCCTGGAAAAAAATAGCATCTCTGCATCCTGGCTTGTGTGTCAGGGGAGGCTGTTTGGGCCTTACCACATCCTTGCTTTGAAAAGGATACCTTTTTTCCTTTTTTCTCTTTTTTCCCCTCCCCCGAGAGAGAGGGTGTGTATGGAAATTTGAAGGCAATCTTTTCCACGTTATTCCTCCAACATCCTCACTCCCCATGTCACAGATCCTGTCTCTGGTCCCACTTTCCTGAGTGGAATTAATTAACTCGGTGGGCATTGCTGATGGCATTGTGAGGAGAATGTGATGGGGAGGGTCAGTGTGGTGGTGCTGAGAAGGGTTGGCTTTGGGTATTCTGAGCTGCTGGTGACCAACATTTGGGTTCTCTGAGCCTCTAAATGGGATAAAAGACATGTAGGTTTAAAATACACGTAGATGAGATTCTTAGGGACATGGGTTAGTGCCAGTATTGGGTTAATGGTTGGACTCAGTCATCATGAAGGACTCTTCCAACTAAAGTGATTCTATGGTTCTATGTACCCTAGGGCAAGACGTAATCCAGCAAGACTTTCCTCACCCTGTGGCAGTGAGACACCTCTGCTTAATTAACTCTCTACTCTTCGATTACACCACAGTCATTCAGAGATCTGAGCCCAGGTAGGACTGCGATGTGTTGGCAGAGCTGGGGAAGATGGATGAGTTGCAAAAGACCATGGGACCTTGTACCCTCCAGTGTAAGCCACCAAACCGGGATGACAGGGGCAGCATTTCCCAGGGCGATCAGCTGGGAGAGCCCACAGCCACCCTCAGCAGCTGGTTGATGCTTCCATGACGTTTCAACAGCGCTTCTTCCCCAGGGCTGGTGCCACCTCCAGCCTTGTCTTGCAGGTACTTCTTGGTGAGCACAGGCCATGTCTGTAGCTCCTGTCCAGGTGTTCCATGGTGTGCTGCCACCCACCCATGGGACAGGGACCTTCTGCCAGCTGCTGGTGGTGGGAAGAGCTATGAGCAAGCGTGTTGGGTTGCTGTGCCTCCAAAGCTGGCTGGTGCTGGCTCCCCTCACCCCATGGTGCCTCACCAAAATAGCTGCTATGGAACAATGTTTGTTGACTTTTTTATTTTCCTTTTCTTTCTTTTTCTTTCTTCCTGTGCTCAAACTTCCCCAGACTCTCATCCGAAGGCCCTGGCATATCATCCTACAGATGTGGCACTAGAAGCCCGGGTTGCAAAATATATCCGGCATGGCAGTTGGTAGTATTGTGCAATCTCCATCAACTTACGGAAACCGCTGTGAGATACTATTAGAGAGAGACTCCGGCCCCATCCATCACTCCAGCTGCGGTCACGTGTGCTGCTGTCAGGCAGGAGGGCACAGCCAGCCCTGGGGCTGTAGGCACCAGGAGAACTTTCCCTTGCAGTGGGTGCTCTCGTGCGGGGGTGGATGGGATAGGACCTCTCTTCCGCCACCCTTTGCTGTTCAGACCAGGTCTGTTGCATTGTCACTTACGTCGTACTATTATTAAATATTTCTCTTCAGTGTTGGTCAGTGCTGCTGATTTCATGTCAGTGGTTGACGTCTGGGTGATTGTGAATGGCCTTGCAAAGCTCAGCGGGAAAACATGGCAGAGGTGTGATGGGTACCGTAGCTGTGAGAGGCCAGATGGGGGATGGGAGCATGAAAGCTCAACAAGTTTGCTTTTTCTTAACCCAGGAGAGACCTTACTGTGGGACATCCTGTGCCACCACACCTGACACCAGCCAGTGTGTGTGAGAAGCAGCTGTGGCCCCCAGAGACCCCGGGTACATCCCTTGCAGGAGAAGGATGTTGTGCAAGTCAGAGGATGCTCTAGGGACCCGAAGGCAGAGGATGGAAGGGGATTGCAGGTGTTTGCAGGAACAAGGGTGTCCATGCTGTTGTTATGCATCTAGTTGGCTTTTTTTCAGCTGGAAGAGAACCCTTTGGATGAGCAACACCAGCTGGGGAGCAGGACTCTGCCTGCCCATATGCAGCAAGACTCCTGGAGGCAACGTCTGGGCTGGTGGTAGGGTATCCCTGTCCTGTCCTGCAGTTCTGTTCTCTGAGGCTCCTGCTGGTCACCATCCCAGATAAGCAAGGCCTTGGCTGCAAGGGGACACTTGCAGCACAACCTGTGTCTCCTGGATTGCCAAGAACATCAAGGGGTACAAAGATGGACAGGCAACCTTCAACCATGGGCAGACTTGGGCAAAGGGCTACAGGACACAGGTCTTGCATCCATCCATCCATCCATCCATCCATCCATCCATCCATCCATCCCTGTCCTTGGAGCACCTTCCCCACCAAGCGCAATAGCTGTGGCAGGCACCAGGAAGGGACATGGTGCTGGAGCAAGTAGTCGTCGCTCACCCATCACTGATGAACCCTGCTTGGCATAACAGGCTCATTATCACCATGGCTTTATTGCCCAGCACCTCCTGACCCAGCTTGCCCTCTCATCCCTCTCTTCACCCATCTCGCTCTCTGCCAGCATATTAAATCCCCAAGCTCTGCCCAGGAGAAATTGTTGCTGCTCTGTTACCCTGCTGGCAGCATCCGCTGCACTTGTGAGAATCAGGCTCTGCATCAGAAAATAATAAAGGTGATATTATGAGCAGAGGGGAAAGGAGATTAAAAAACCTGTTTAAAGAGCTTTCTGGTTCCTGTGCTGTTTATTGCACATCGTACTTTGGGTTATTTTTGTTGTCACTGAAGTCGGACTTTTAATTTTCCTGCGATGGTCAAGTGACGGGTTTGTAATTTCCCTATGGCTCTGAGGATTAAAAGGGCTGGTTTTTAAAGTACCTGTTGCTCCCAAGATCAGCTCATGATACTTTCGCTGCTAGTGGCTGTGCTAATTAAATCCTTTATTTAGCCAGACCACACTCATGGCATGCACAGACTCCAAACCTGAGGCTGAGCCAAACTCGCAGTGACAGAGCTGCTTGGGGAAAACTTGATGTCCCTGTGCTGGGCTTGGTCTGTTCTCCTCGGGATCTTGCTGTCACATTCACATTTATCCAGGACTTTTTTTATTTTTTGGACATGATTTACTTGCCAGGGTGTTTTGGTCAATTTTCACCCTTAATGCTTTGGCTAATGAGCCTTTTGAATTTCACAGACTGGTTTTCATGCACTGACGTGTTTGTGCTGTGGCTTGGCAGCACTATAAAGGGAACATATTTAAGTCCTCCAGCCAGAAATGCCGCCTCCTCCACCTCATGCCAAATACTTTATCTGTGATGGGATTGGTTTTTTTTTGGTCATTGGTGGTGATTTGTTAATTAATGGGTAATTGAGTACATAAATCCCACAAGCTGCAGAAGCAGTGATGGGTGGTGGTACCACGAAGCTGTCTGGGGGCAACCCTGGCCCTGGAGAATGTGCGATGTTCAGCTTGGATGTGTGGCTGCTGCTGCCCTGATGGCCGTGCCCACCTCAGTGCTGGTGGGTTTGTGTGATATTATATTATGTCATATTCTATAATTTATTTTAGTCTATATGCTATTTTATATTATTTTTATATTTTATTATTATACGTCCCCAGCTGAGGGGTTCAAGGTTACCTGGAGTGGCTTAATTAATTTTATTGCATTGTAGGTCCTTGTCAAGCCTGGAGAGTGTCACCAGTGAGAATGGGGGATCCATCACATCAGCAGCTTCAGCTGGTATGACCATAGGAGAGGATGGTTGGTCTTGGATATGTTGGCTGGAAGCAGCTCCTGGAGGGTTCCAGACTGAGAGAGCAGGGCTGTTGATGGTGCTAGA
Organism: Patagioenas fasciata; assembly: GCF_037038585.1. NCBI lineage: Eukaryota > Metazoa > Chordata > Aves > Columbiformes > Columbidae > Patagioenas > Patagioenas fasciata. Next base: position 2,369,764 of record NC_092529.1, on the reverse strand, counting down.
TCAGCTCAGCTCTAGCCAAGTCCTGCACATCTCTAAGGATGGGACTCCTCATCTCTCTGGGAAGCCTGCCCGCTGCTGCACTCTTTTCCTGCTGATGGCAAGAAGGAGCAGGTAAAGATAAAACATAGAAACATAAAATAGTTTGGGTTGAAGGGACCTTCCCAGCTCCCCCAGTGCCACCCCTGCCATGAGCAGGGACATCTTCACCAGCTCAGGTTGCTCAGAGCCCCGTCCAGCCTGGCCTGGGATGTCTCCAGGGATGGTTCATCCATCACCTCTCTGGCCAACCTGGGCCAGTGTTTCACCACCAGCTTCTTCAGGTATGGCACTTGGGCATGGGGCCAAGGCAAACACCATTGATGTGAGGGCCTGGTGGAGAAAGATGGACTGTGACAAATGTAGTCACTGGCCTCTACACAGCAGAGGTGCTGCAGGCACTGCTGAGATGCCCTAGATGTGTCTCTGCTTTGGGTTTACTTGTCTTCTGAGATGTGAGTGCAAATGGAGCTTGCTGTGCGTGCGTGGAGCTGAGCCCACGTCCCACCGCTGCTCAAGTGTCACCACAGTGCTCGGCTGGTGGGAGGAGAGCAGAGCTCTGCTTGTTCTCTGGTCCAACCCTCTCTCTCCCAGTCTCAGGGAGCTGGGTTTGGGACTCCCCCACCAGCAGGTCATACTGGCACCAAAGATTAAAACTGAAATAATTAAAACACATATATACATATATAAATCCACGTGTTTCTAAAGAAAACTCCAGGGTGAGCTTTCCCAGCTTGGAGGGTAGGGGATGGTTGCTTTGTAATGGCTCCTGGCTTACTGTTGAAAACATCTTGGTCAGATTTTTATCAGCGTCTGAACAGGAACAGCCTTGAAGGACTGTGTCTGGGGAGATTAGGTGGTTGCCTAGTGCAGCGTGTGACGCTCCTGCCCGGCCAGCTGAGGTGTGTTTTAAGTGACACTGATTTGGTGTGTGGCTTGGAACAGCATCCCTGGTGTTTCGTGGCAGAGCTGGGTGGCCACTGCCCGGCCCAGAGAAGACCATCTGTTGTTGGGTGATGCCCATGGTGGGGTGTAAGTGTGCGGCTGACTTGTTAAAGAAAGGCTGGGGGTGCCCAGAAGATAGGGATGAGTTTACCCATCTGCAGAATGGGCTGAAAGGAGGAAAAGGCAAGAAGGCTCAGGGCTGCTTTGTGGGGAGAGGACCTGCTTAGAGCACAAGTGTGATGGGAGCGGCTGAGGGACCTGAGGGGTTCAGCTGGAGAACAGGAGCTGAGGGGAGACCTTCTGATCTCTGAACTGCCTGAAAGGAGCTTGGAGCCAGGGGGGTCGGGCTCTGCTCCCAAGGAACAAGCACCAGGACCAGAGGAAATGGCCTCCAGTTGCGCCAAGGGAAGTTTACGTTGGATCTTGGGAACAATTTCTTCCCGGAAAGGGTTGTGGGGCATTGGAACAGGCTGCCCAGGGCAGTGCTGGAGTCACCATCCCTGGAGGGGTTGGACAGACAGAGATGAGGTTCTCAGGGACATGGGGTAGTGCCAGCGTTGGGGTAATGTTTGGACTCAATGATCCTGAGGGTCGGGGTAGTGCCAGGGATGGGGTGATGTTTGGACTCAATGATCCTGAGGGTCTTTTCCAACCGAAATGATTCTATGACCCATATTGGGGATGAGGCTTGAGCTGTGATGAGAGGACCCTGCAGGGACCCAACAGGGAGATGTCTCCAACTCAGAGACAGGGTCAGGGTGAGACCAGATGGTGTGAAGCGATTTGGGCTGGAAGCGGCAAGATACGATCTGTTGTGTTTCTAAGGAGCTTTGGGGCTATGGTGGGACTGTGGATGCTTACAGCATCCCCCAGGGATGGTGTTTGGGGCTGGGAGAGGAACCTGCACAAGAGGAGATCAGTGTTGAAGGGCAAGAAACTGCTGGTCCAGGCTGGGATGGATGTATGATGGCAGGAAGGAGACCAAGCCGGTCCCTGGGGAGTGAGCCTGAGCGATGTGAGGGGAGGGTGGGCTGGAAGGTGAGGGAATGAAGAGCCATGCTCTCCCACCAGGCAGTCAGCACAGCTCTGCAAGCCCAGATCTTGCGGGGATAAACTCTGTTTGGCTGATGCTGCTGCAAATCAGGCGGGATCATGCGAGATGATCTCTGTGGAGATCAGGCACCGAGCGGGATGGGTTGACTTTCACGCCCCATGGCCTCAAATGCCACTGTTGTCTCCCACTGGCAGGGCTTGTGCTGTTCCTCCTTCTGCGTTTGCTGTGCTCTTTTCTTTTGTATATTTTACAACCTCAGTTTACAAAACAAACCAAAAAGATTTGGAATCATCACTTTCCCTCTGTTTCTGCAGTTTGTTTATACACCAAGGTGAGAGGCAGGAACAGCTGGCAAGTTGACATCCTAAGGCACAGTAAATATAAAGAGAAGCAAAAAATAATCCATGCACTTCCCCAGAAGGGTGGTGGGGCTCTGGAACAGACAGCTGTGGATGCCCCATCCCTGGGGGTGTCCGAGGTCAGGCTGGACGGGGCTCTGAGCAGCCTGGTCTAGTGGAAGGTGTCCCTGCCCTTGGTGGGGGGGTTGGAACTAGATGATCTTTAAGGTCCATTCCAACCCAAACCATTCTATGATTCTGTGATATCTCTGTGGAAAAAAAAAACAACCCCTTTGCTCCAGCAGCAGCACAGATGGGAAGTGGGGAGAGAGGCCATGGCTCACACCAGCCCAGCAGTACAGAGACCTGTACAGTGTTGCCATGAACCATGATGTTGACCTAAAGAAAATGGGAAGAGCAGCAGTAACTCCCAAGGATCAGAAAATATTTAATATTCAAATATAAAGGCTCTTGTCGTCAACAACTGTAACCACTTTATAACGAACCAGTTCATTGCATGCTGGAGCAACGTTGGTCAAGAAACCAGGTTCTGGCATAGCGCTATTTCTAATTACTCTTGCTTTCTCTGAGAGGCTGCAAATAATGAGATGTAGACATTAACATCTTGTGAATACATATAACTTTCTGTTTATCTATAGCTTTATTCAACATGACTGTAAATAAGAGTAGCAGCAAACAATCATTGAAGCTTAAAGAACGTTTTCAAAATAAACACCAAGGCCTCATATTTGTGCTGAAACTGTTTGTTTTGGTTTCAGGGAATACTGTTCAAGTTAATTGTATTGGGGAGCGAGTCCATGGCTCACACCAGCCCTTTGCCACCTGGACGGTGCTGGTGGCTGTGCTGGGAGCACTGGGCAGCGCTCGGGGTTTCCAGTAAGGCGGGGGGCAGGAAGCGTGCAGCAGGCAGAGGAAGCTGGCCGCCGCGCCGCCGGCATTCCTGCGTGCTGGAAAGCCGAGTCACGCTTCCTGCGGCGTGCCGGGAGCGCCTCCGCCCCGAGCACAGCCTGCTTGCGGCCCCTGGGCTGCAGGGCGCCTGTTGTCGGGAATGGGAGCAAAGTGATGCTCGGTGGCCTCAGTCCTCAGTGCGGGATGCAGCCCAGCCGCTGTCCTGAGGATGCTCCAGGCACAGGTCTGAGCTGCAGTACCTCTAGTGCTGATCACATCCCAGCAGGGAAGTGGACATGCCGAGGGGAGATGACAGCTAACTGCAAGATTAGACATCATACGCATGTTTTGGGTAATGTTGATGTGGAAATGAGCAGTGCCCCATGGCAATGAGTCCCATAGGGAGCCCCATGACCCCGTACCCGCTGCTCCTCACCCACCACAGCACGTGTCCTCCATACCATGCACCCACTGCCCATCTTCACTCTGCACCTCCTGGGGTTTGGCCCTGGAGAACCCTGGTCTACTATGTGTTAGGACACTTGGCAACAGATCCATCCCTAAGGAATGGCATTATTTCCTCTCTTCTACCCACATGTGGCCCGCAGCAGGGCTTGTCACCATGTTCCCTCCAGCTGGGCTTTCCCTGTTTCCATCTGCCTGTCCTGCTGCCTGCAACCCAGGCAGCGGGATGAGACTTTGGGCTCTTCTCCCAAAACCTCTTCCACACCTATGCTCTGAGTTATTTCCTTTGTTAAGATACTTGTGCTTTAGCTGGAAAGACCTCAACCAATTAATAATTATTGTGATTCCCTTTGCTTTCCTCCTAGATCTCTGCGATTCCCCCTCACTCATGCCCACAAACGGTTCCACTAATCAATGTGCCAGTTAAACAAGCCCAGGCTCTGCTATGGCACAACTGTGTCTCCAAGAGAACTGTCAGCTTTTATTTTCTCCTCTGGCAGCCCACCAGGTGAGTTCAACCCTCTGCAAGATGCCAATGTCCATGTTCATTCTTTACCCAGAAATTCCATCCAGTCATCGCGTCCCACCTGCATTTCATTTGGCATCTTTCAGACATGCAAAGCCGCTGCTGCCCTGGGTTGTAATGTTGCTGCTCTGTTCCTCTGTCCTTGTTTTTGGCATGCAGGTGAGATTTTGCTTTTGGGGTGCATGGGGGTGTTGACAGCTGTTCTGGATAGTGCTGAGTGTTGTCAGTGACAGTGTCAGCAGTGGGGTGGCTGCAGGAGCTCCAGCTTTGGAACTGGGCTGGCACAGCTGGCAAAGGGGAAAAGCAGGTGGGTACAGGTGATGAGAAAAGGCCCACTGGGCAATGTTTTTGATAGAAAGAGGGTCCTGGTGTTCCTGGTTAAAGCTGGCATATGCTGCACACTGGAGCGATTGAAGCCCCACAGTTGACAGCAGGGGAAAATATATTGCCAACCAACACTGCAAGGGCAGTGTCATGTATTCTCTGGGCCCAGAAAACTGATTTTTCCATTGTCTCTCATTCTAGTACAAGTCTAATTATGCTGGTGAATACAGCAAGGCTTTTTTCCAGCACAGCTCATATGTGGAGAGGGTCAGTCTGGTTCAGCTTGCAAACCCCCAGTGCTCTGTCCTTGACAGTCCTTGCACTGTGAGTGTGAACCTGCCAGATTTAGCTTTGCCCACCCAGCAATCTCTCTGCTGCCTTGGCTACCTTCCACAGCACACCTGGAAGACTGATCCCTCTTTGAAAGCCAAGTTCTGCAGGTGAGTTTCATAGGATGTCCTAAGGTGGACACACAGGTTCAACTCCTGAATCTGCACAGGACAACCCCAAAATTCACACCTTGTATCTGAGGGTGTTGTCCAAATGCTTCTTGAATATTTTCAGGGTTGGGGCTGTGACACCTCCCTGGGGAGCCTGTTCCAGCATCCAGCACCCTCTGGGTGAAGAATCACAGAATGTCAGGGATTGGAAGGGACCTGGAAAGCTCATCCAGTGCAATCCCCCATGGAGCAGGAACACCCAGCTGAGGTTCCACAGGAAGGGGTCCAGGCGGGTTTGAATGTCTGCAGAGAAGGAGACTCCACAACCTCCCTGGGCAGCCTGGGCCAGGCTCTGGCACCCTCACTGAGAAGAAGTTACTTCTCAAACACAAGTGGAACCTCTTGTGTTCCAGTTTGAACCCATTACCCCTTGTCCTATCATTGGTTGTCACCGAGAAGAGCCTGGCTCCATCCTCCTGACACTCACTCTTGATATATCTGCAAACATTAATGAGGTCACCCCTCAGTCTCCTCTTCTCCAGCTCCAGAGCCCCAGCTCCCTCAGCCTTTCCTCACACGGGAGATGCTCCACTCCCTTCAGCATCTTGGTGGCTGCGCTGGACTCTCTCCAGCAGTTCCCTGTCCTTCTGGAACTGAGGGGCCACAACTGGACACAATATTCCAGAAGAACCTTTTCCTCACGTCCAACCTGACCCTTTCCTGGCACATCTTCCTGCCATTTGAGCCCCTCGAGCACAGTCCAGCCCGAGGGACTGGATGGCTCCGAAGTGGCTTGTGTGAGCACGGTCCCCACCACCTCAGTCCAGCAGCAGGCTCCCCTTGCTAAAAAAACCTCCCCAAAATCCCACCCCCAGCTTTCCTCCAGCCCTCTGACAACCTGCAGCTCCAGCACGGTCAGCGGCTGCGGTTTCCCAAGCGGCTGCTTTCCTGGCCGAGATTGCAGGGCTGGAGTAATGGGTTCCCCAGCCCTTGGAGGAGAAGAGAGCACCGCTGTGTTTCCAGGGAAGGAAATCTCAGCGCTCCGCAAGTTTCACATCATTGCGGGCAGCGAGGAGCAGGAAGCGCTCGTTAGGAAGGAGTGAGGAAACTGAGCCGCTGCCTCGACCCGCGCAGACTTTTTAGGACCGGAAAGTGGGAGTAGGAAGGCGTAAAAGTGCTTTGAGCTCTTGCAGAAGGTTGCAAAGGGCAAAGGGTGAGGGGAGCATGAACAAATACCACTTGAGGAGGGGGGAACCGGCATGCGCGTGTGTGGAGAGGACTTGATGGTGGAGCTGCTAATTAAATAAGAAAGGCTCGTCTCCACGCTTGTTAGGTTAACTCAACAGGGATATTGCAAAAGCAAATTCCTCCCACCAAGTGTAATTAGGAGGCCGGAATTCCTTCGGTTCCTCTGTCTTCCTTGTGGATCCTGCTAAAGCCATCAGGTGAGGACACAGGGTGAGGGGGGGACATACACGCAAGTCCTGTGCAATAACAACCCCCCTCCCGGCGTGGCAAGGATTTCACATCAAGGCTTGACATTTTTCTCTCTGATTATTCCAGGGTGGAAAATACACGTTCAACAAAACAGGCTCACTCTCGGGATTGGGTCGCTGGGCTGCTCCCCCTAGGCCAACGTGCTTATGTGGACGGTGGAAAGAGGTGCAAGGGCAGGACACAGCAGATCCCAGCCCACAGGATTTGGGAGATGTCTGCAAACAGCATGGAGGTCCTGGATGATGCTGCTGACCTGCCAGCAATCTGCTTCATCTTCCTCACCAAGGGGTAAGTGGCTCTAACCCAGCACATCACTGCGGTGGGACGTTTTATAGAATAGACTCACAGAACAGTTGGGGTTGAAGGGACCTTCCCAGCTCCCCCAGTGCCACCCCTGCCATGAGCAGGGACATCTTCACCAGCTCAGGTTGCTCAGAGCCCTGTCCAGCCTGGCCTGGGATGTCTCCAGGGATGGTTCATCCACCACCTCTCTGGTCAACCTGGGCCAGGCTCTCACCACCCTCAGGGTAACAATTTCTTCCTCATGTCTAACCTGAACATTTTGCTTGCCTGGCACATCATGGCACATTTTGCTGTGTTTGTCCCAGTGCTGCCTGTGCAGGCAAAGGAAAATGCTCATGGGGGGCAGCACATGAAGATATGTCTCATCTGGGCATTGGTGGACACCAGGTACCTCTGGAAACAGGGGGACAATGGGAGTTATGTGGCGTGGGTGGAAGGGGAGAGCCCAAAGCTGGATGGAGAGTGAGGGGCTGGGAGAGGAAATATGGGGGGGAGGAGAAGGGGTGAGCCTGGGACCTTTAAAGAGCAATTAGTCAAAGCTGAATTGTTTTTCTAAACTCTTAATGAAAACAAAGAGTGGGGCATGGCCCAGATGGTGCCAGGGGATCAAATAAATGTCGCACTCAGGAAGCAGCTGCTACTGGGAATGTTTCCTGCCAGCCCTGCTGCTGCTCGCAGCCACTTTTATTATTTGTTATTTTTCAGGACTGCAGCTGGGGTTTCCCTCCAGCTGTGTGGAAATATGCTGAAGGCTGGTCCACGCCAAGAGGCAAAGGGCCTGCTGGGGCTCGGCCCTGGCCCGTGGCAATGGGTAGCCCTGGGGCACGCAGCCTTCTTCTCCATGGCACGATGGAGACCTCTCTGATGGAGAGGTCTTCTCTTGCTCCCACCCAGCCTGGTCCAGCAGCATCCCTGGCTCCTACAGGGTGTGTGTGCCTTCATCTCGCAAAGTTTTTTATCCAAGGGCAATGTCCTGTTTCCCTGCCCAATGCAAACACCAGCCAGTGGGGGTTCAACCTGCCCCTGCTCTGTGTGGTTGATGTGAACGACTAGAAATCAATACATCTGACAAAAATGCACATTTTGGGTGTTGTTTTCATCTGCCTGCTGCTTTTTGAAGTCAGATGTTTGTTTTTTCTGTAATCCCAAGAGCTAAAATACCCGTGTTTTTAGGAAGAAAAAAAAAGTACAGATCGCAACCAAACAAAAGTTGCCCCGACTCCAGTATCTGGGATTAAAGAAAAGCACCAAACATGGCCAGATTGGTTTGCTGGCTGTGAACTGGTAGCAATGGGCAGCGATCAGCAAGAGGTAGGTGAGAAGAGACATGTGGGACAAGCAGATTATGGAGGCAGGTGTCCCTTTGGTGGTGGCTGGATGAAGGGGGACTGTGCTCTGTCCCCAACACTGGCTGGTCTCATCCCGGCCACCAGCAGCCCCTCTGCTCCATTTTTAGGGGTGCACAAGAGGCCCGACTGTCTCACACACACGGTTCTGTGTGCGTCTGTCATGAAAGCTCAGGTTGTGCTGGTCCCATGGATTTTCTGGGCTTTATGAGGCCACTTGAAAAAATACATGCAAAGACCTGACTTGGTAGAGAAAAGGGGCTGTTAGTGCTGTCATGTGGGAGGAGTGCAACATATTCTCAACTCCTTATTAGCCAGCAGAGACTCTATATTGTGTTGGACTTTGTGGCACAAAACAGTTGGAAAGCTGGTTTTGTCTGGTGGCTGCTCCCAGACCAATCTGTTTTTACAATATAAAGGCCATGGTGGGTTGATGTATATTCAAGTATTTTATTGGGAGACCAGATGTAGGGATCACTCATGTCCCTCTTGAGGAACCGTGTGGTCACCTTCTGCTTTTTATATGTGGAAAAAAATACGTCAAGTGTGCAGCGTTATAGTACTGCCTGATCTCTAAAGGATCTCGTTTGCCACCCAAGCCCTTCCTTGTGTGCCCAGGAGGACTGACCATGGATGGTTTGCTGAGGCTTTTACCCTGTGTCCCCATCCGGGGTGGGGATGGACACCTCTGGCTGGCTGCGCTGGGATGGGGATCACCCTGACAGCAGGTATGGGGGCCCCGTGAGTTCCCAAAGGAGGGGAGGGAGCTGAGCAGCAGCCATGGAGCAGTCAGCACCAGCTGGGACGGTGCCAGAACCCCCCATGTGCACGGGGGTCACCAGCACAGCCCCAGCACCATGGTCCAACACGCTGGCAGGGCAGGACCTGTGCTATTGAGCCACATCCCAGGAGTTTTGCTCCAGCCAAACCGTCGGCTCTAGACGTCGCAGCAATTTGGAGATGCCCGCTGGGGTTTTGGGGCTTGGTCAGTTTCGGGGGCTGTTTCCCGGCTGTGATGGCCAAAGCTTTGCCAACTCATGCTGGAGACACCACTTCCCTGCCCGTTATAGACTGTCCTGGGATTTGCTGTTACGTCCTCGGAGCTGTTTGATCCACTAAAATCACAGTTGATCAAAGGGGCAGTTTACGAGAACAAAACGCTGGGTGACTTCCTCCGGTGGTGCCAGAGGCAGCTCTTTGGAGGCAAGAACAGAACAATCCTTTAACTGCTGAGGCTCTTGGTTCCTCAGCTGCTTCTGTGGGAGAGCCCTGCTGCACACCCCAGGCAGGAGCTGAGCGATAGGGGTTTTTAAGAAAATTAATTTTATATATATATCTATATAATTCTGATAGATGACTGTGGCTTTCTGCTTCTCCACACACACACATTTTAAAAAAATGTGAATCCCTGCATTTCCAGGTTTGTGAACGAGCCCAGCTGCTGCAGTAACTGAAAGGCAAAGCCCTCAATTGCTCATCATTTGAACAAGCACAGAGCAAAAGCCCCATGGGCCCATCAGGTTTGGGGTTCACATGTTGGCTGGGAGAGGGAAATGGCAGCAAAAGTTGGGGGCACGTGTCAGCCCACCATGATCACCCCGTTCCCTCTGGTCCTATGTTGCTTTCGATGAATGGTTTGGTTGTTAACACAGGATTTAATTATTTTTGCTTGGATGGGGAAGAAAGAGACAGCTAACGACGGTTGTCCTGCAGCAGTAAGCATGCAGAGGTGGCCATGGGTTGTCCTGCCTGTGACACGAGCAGTGTCACCAGCTCGGGAGGAGGCTCGTCCCACGTAGGTGCCGCCAGGTTGGATCTCGGATGCAGAGTCCCTCATGTCCCCCATCCTGGGTGACATTCCAGTCTTTCTGACTCTCTTTTTGGCCTGTCTAGTGAATTGGAGTGTTTGCTGTTCAACAGGGACTTTGTTGAGCATCATTTCTGGAAGCTGGAGTACCCTCTGGGATGGTTGCACTGACCCTGATGGTCTGAGGAGTGGATGGGATGGGCTTTTTGGAAGAACTGTGTAGGAGTCCGCAGCACTTTGAAGGGAGCTCAGGTGGGGTTCAGCACAGCGCTCCTGAGAGGGACCTTTCTGAGCTGCTCCGTGGATCACCAGAACGTTGAGCTGCTGAAAACTGAATTGGTCCCATTGCACAGGAGCGGGAGGAGATGGGCAGGGAGTGGAAAGTCACCCGGTGGTGGGAAGCATTAAAGAGGGTTGGGCACAGGGGGTCACCACCCGCCCCCCGCGCTCTGGAAAAAACCCGCTCCCCAGGTAGAGGAGGAAGCTGGTGGTGACAATGCACTCCGGATGTCACCGTGCAATCAGGGAAGCTATTTATAGGTCGCTAATTGATTAGGGCAGCCACAGCAGGAGGAAATGACTTTCAGGAGTGACAGAAGAGTGCAGTGCCCAGCTGGCTTTGGAGAGGTCTCGGGGAGAACAGAAAGTCCCATAACAATCAAAAAGCCTTGGAAAGAGACATTTTGCCTGGATGGTGCCTGACTTGGGGTACAGCCTGAAGAGAAGTTCCATACCTGCCTGTGCTGTTTGTGGAGGCCCCTCGGTGGCACAGAGCTGTTGTTGGTCTAAGAAGCCCCATGGAAATGCTGGTTCTGTGTTCTTTGCTGGGGCATGAGATGGAGCTCTTGGCTCTTCTCTCTTGCTAAGGTCCAAAGGGTTTTCTGTCTCTTCTGAGCTCCAGTTAGAGGCTTTGTCCTCAGCAGTGGCTCTCAGGATTAATTCATTAGGGGCTGCTAAGTAGGACGGACACCAGCTCAGAGAATGCCTTAAATGCCAATTGAAGTCCTCCTAGGTGGGACATTTTTCTTCCTTGACTTCTTGAGCAAGATGTGTCCCCTCCAGTCAGGGTCTGACCTCCCTGTTGGCCATCAGGCTGCTTCAATCAGAGCAGTTGCAGCTTTTCCTTACAGCCAAGTTGATTTCAAGGATAAACCTGGGCAATACCGTGTGCCCGTGACAGGAAAGAGCCCGTTTTCTGGAGGGCCTGATGCAAGATGCCTGGTGGGATGCAGATAACAGGGAGCCAGTCCGGGCGATACTGGGGCTGCCCGAGGCGAGTGTGCTGAGCTGGTTGCAGGACCGCGCTGTCTCCGAGTCCGCTCGTTTGGAAATGGTGCTCCTTTCAACGGTTCTGTTATCAGATGGAGCATTTCCTTCATCAGTGTTAATATCCATGTAGTGAAACAATGAAAGGGCTTCCTATCAGTTCCAAATAGGACGTGAAAAGCTCTCAGCGTTAAGAGTAGAGGATGCTGGAATAGGGCAATGGGAAACGCCTGAGTCACTGAAATGCCTCTTTGATTCCATGAGGCTGATACGTTCAAAAGGGAAGAAGAAAAAAATAAAAAGAGAGAGAGCGGAGCTAGTTAATGGTCTGTGGGACAGAGGACAGGAAGGGCCAGCGCTTGCAGAGGACGGGAGGCACAGAGGGACGTCTGGCCAGGGCTTTGGAAAGCGGAGAATGCAGCAGGGAACTGAACTGCTGAGTTTGTTTTTTGGAGCGGGCAGAGGTGCAATGGAGACCCTTCCCCAGCCTAACCCTGCGCCCCTCGTCCTGCTGCCTCTTGGCCAGCGTTTGCCAGCGTTGTCCCCCCTTGCTGCTGGGACTGTGACCCCGGGCTGGAGCAGGGCTGTGCGGTGCAGCACAGCGTGGGGCAAGGAAACAGGCCAGGGCAATGCTCGCTAGCAAATGTTGGAAGGGCTGAACATGACCCCGATGCTCTGTGTGGGTGTAGGACATAGTGGTATCTTTTATTCACAAAATCATGGGATGGTTGGGGTTGGGACCTCTGTAGATCCCCCAGTCCAACCCAGCTGCTAACGCGGGGTCACCAGAGCAGATCACACAGGGTTGGTCCAGGTGGGTTTGAATGTCTCAGAGAAGGAGACTCCACACCTGCTCTGGGCAGCCTGGGCCAGGCTCTGGCACCTCACAGCAAAGAAGTTTCTCCTCATGTTCAGGTGGAACCTCCTGTATTTTAGTCTGTGCCCATTGCCCCTCATCCTGTCGCTGGGCACCACTAAAAAGGGTCTGGTCCATCCTCTTGACACCCGCCCATCAGATATTTATCAGCGTTGATCCCTCTCAACCTTCTCCAGCTGAACAGCCCCAGCTCTCTCAGTGTCTCCTCATCAGAAAGATGCTCCAGACCCCTCAGCATCTTTGTGTCCCTCCACTGCACTCCCTCCACTAATTCCTTGTCCTCCTTAAACTGAGAAGCCCAGAACTGGACCCAGTACTCCAGATGCAGGCTCACCAGGGCAAAGTAGAAGGGGAGGAACAATCTCCCTCGAGCTTTTGCACATTTTGCTTTTGCACTGGTGGACCCAGCTGGGGTGAAGCTGCTGGATGGACACAGAGGGGCTGCTCTTGGGCTTTGGGGAGCAGCACCGGCAGTGCTGTGAGGCTGTCCTGGGGGTTCCTGGTGCACAGAGGCAGCACCAGCTATCCATCCTCCACCCCACACGTGCGGTAACTCGCCTGCAAGCTGCCCCTGCAGCCTGTGGGATTTAGGCTGCCAGTCCTGCTCAACTCAGGCTGATGGGCTGCAAACCAAACTTTTAAATCACTCAGATTTAATGGTCTCTCTGAGTGCTGCAGACACGGAGGAGGGGAGGGGAAAAACGGCTTTGCAAAGCACCCAAGGTCACCAACCCGTTGACCTCTCCCATTGCCTGTTGTCTGGGCTGGAGGACGTGCAGAGCAGCTTGTGCTGGAGCTGTGCATGCAGGCAGGGGCGAGCGATCTGCTGAGACCGGGCAGCACCTGCTGTCCTGGGGCAGAAGGAGCAGGATATCCCAAACCCCAGAAATCCCTGGCCTGGAGCGGGGCGGGCGACCAGGGCAGCACAGTCACGGGCTGCAGTTCTGCTGGGACTGAAGGTCTCCCTGCCCGTCCCCACCAGCCAGGTGTAAATCTCAAGGCCACTGAACAAACACATGGGCTGTGATGTGAGCCAGGTCAGGGGCTGCAAGCGGATTTTTGTGCTGTTGCAGGAAGAGCCGCAAATGCTTCAGACATAACCTGTTTTCTCTCTGTTTTGCAAACCATCCCCAGTCTCCCACAGGCAAATACCCTACTGGGCATAATGACAACTGCCTCGCTGTCCTCATTATGGAAATTCCTCCATGAAATGGGTTGAAAACTGCAAAGAGAAGGAATTGGAGGAGAGAGAACTTGCTGCTTCATGGTGGTAAGAGTCATCATCCCTAAAGGTGTTTGAAAGACTTATAGATGAGGTTCTTAGGGACATGGTTTAGTGACAGAGTTAGGTTACGGTTGGACTCAATGATTTTAAGGGTCTCTTCCAACGAAAATGATTCTATGAAGAGTACAAGGCACTGTGGGAACCAGCGTGGTTGAATTCAGGTGGGCATTCAGCAATGTTTGACCCCCACCAGACTTTGGTGGGTTTGAGCACAAAGCTGTGGTGGGCACCCATCAACAGGAGGTGATGAGCCTGGGCTACCCTTCACCAAACTGCACTGACCCCAGCCCCCAAGTACTGAGGTTGCCTCTGCTGGGAGAGATGTAGCTCAGGGCCATGAGGCTTTTCTTGCTCCCCAGAAGGACCAGGAGCCATCAGGATCTGGGGAGCCCTGTGCTGTGAGCTGCTGGGGTAACATTTCCCTTGGGTCCTGCTCCCTCTTGCTTGTTGTCACCGTTGCGGGGACATCTGTGCCCGTGTCTCACGCATGCCCCTGTGTGTGTGAGGGGGAGAACGGGTTAGGGATGCTGGAGGAGAAGGGGGGTGGGTCTGTGCACTAGAAAGCAGGATGTAGATTTCAGCAGCTTTAACGTGCCTTTGCACAGCCTGGCGTCCCAGCTGCCTTGGGGACAAGCGGCAGTCGCAGGCAAAAGCGGGTGTATGGTGCCCTCCTGCGGCCCCGGGACCGAGCGCTCCCCTCCGAGGCTGGGGACCCCCAGGCTTGTTGACCCAGGCTCTGGGCCGGGGAGTTTGGATGTCTCTTCAGTTCTTTTAATTTGTTTGTCGGGATGTTTTCCCTCCTCTGGCCTCTTGCTTTTCCCTGGCTCCTCATCTGCTGAACTCCCACTTCTGTCCAGCCGCCAGGAACCGCTGAGACACTGCACAGACATCGAGCTGCTCCTTCCCCGGAGCAGAGCTGTGGGGTCCCTGCAGCCCCATCCACCTCCCGTGTCCCCTCTGGGCTCCTACTCAGGTGGTTGCAACAGACTCTTGTCTTTAGATTCAGGGGACCTGGAAGCCACCTGGCCCCAGTGAAGTGGACATAATGATGGGGTGACCCCGAGAGGAGTCTGGTGGTCTGGGCACGCCGGGGTGGGCTCTGTCCAGTGCTCGGGTGTCCTTGTTGCAGCCATGGGCCCGGCTCAGGCTCTGAGCGCAACCCAGCGGGTCTTTTCCCGTCCCAGCTGGGAAGGGCTGGGTCCCTGCCAGCTTTCCTGTTTGTGTCACACCCCGTCGCTCCCCAGCAGCCTGTCCCTTGCAGGGTGGGGGGACAAGGGCAGCAGCACTCCCCAGGGCATCCCTGTGGCTGGCAGGGCACTGCGACCCTACTCCCCTCCCACCAGGACCTGCTGGATCCCCCCGGGACTCGCTGCATCCCCCCTGCCCTCCTGTGGGAGGGGATGGAGGAGCATCTGGGCAAATTAGCCCCCAACAAGGTTTGATAAGCTCCAGAGCCCTTTGCAAACCTCCCTGAGCGACTCGAGGCTCCAGGGCAGGCAATGGTGGCTTGCAGGGCTCTCCCTTCCAGCTGGGTTTTGCAGAGGAAGATGGGAACAATGGGCTCCTGGAGCCCACTCCAATAGGCTGTGCTGTCCCATTCTTGTGCTTGCACCAGGCCAGCGGTGAGAGATGCCTCCTGGAGCTGTCAGGGGACAACAACAGAGGACAGAGGCTCCCAGCCCTGCCCCACAGATGGGTGCAGGCAGGGCTGCCTTCAAAGCAAAGCGTAGGTGCTCCCCAGCCTGCCAGGATTAGAAAGTTAAGGGCTGGCATTGTTTTCCCAGCTCCAGAAGGGATGGATACCAAGCAGGATTAGTCTGGCAAAGCTTCCAAATGTGCTCAGAGGGGCACAATAAGACCTTGAAGAGGCGAAGCTGCAGCGATGACAGGCGAGAGGAGCATCTCTCATCTCCTGGCGCAGGTGGGATGCACTGGGGGCAGGTGCTGCTGCTTTGTGGCTCCGTCTCTGCCAGGACCCCCCTCCTCATGTGCCCTGGGACCCCCCAGCTCTACTGGTCCTGCAAGCAGGCACAGGGGGTGCAGGGCCTTCTGTGGCAGGGGAAGAGAGAAGAGGTGGTGGTAGTGAGTGATATTGATGCCTTTTTGCTACCAACAGCCCAGGTAACTCTTGCAAATTCTTTGGGGTCTGTGCTGCCCATCCCTGGCTGCGAAAAGGGGTTGAGCCCTTTCACCCAGGATGCATCTATGGAGTATGAAGGTACCTATATCACTGGTCAGATACTTGCTTCTCCAGTTACTGGGTTTATAACTTATATTTGGTCAAGAAGAACTAAATGTACTGTTGAATTTTGGGGAGTCTGGCAGTACCTTGGGGCAGGGGGAGCTCACCGTGGCATGGAGCATCCCCTGCAGCAGCCAGCTCTTTCCCAGCTTATCTCTCTGTGCCACCAAGGCCATCACTGCCATCAGGGAGCTCTGAAGATCCCTGGGATGGGACATACATGCAGAGCCTGGGAAAAGCAGGGGGGACATGCAGGTAAACAGGCAACGTATGCAGAGGGGTATTTCTTCTCTTTAAAAAATCTTTTGCATTCAGAAGCAACTAGAAGCTAAAACCTGGAGAGTGACAAAGCTGAGTCTCTGCTCCCCAGAGCTTCCCCACCCAGAGCCCCACACCAGCAGTGCAGGGCTGGCCGTGTGCTCCGGTGCAGCCATGGAAAGTGTGGTCACTAGGGGACCGGCAGCTGGTGCGGCACCTCCTGCCCAAGAACGTGGCCTTTGTGGGCATGAATGGGGGGCCAGGCCGCCTTGGAGAGCTGGGGATGGGTGTGCTGGATGGGGCCCCAGCAGGGGCTGTGGGGAGGGTGTCACCTGTGGGGTGCTGCTTCCCCGGGGTGTGAGCCGATGCCTGTACATGGGATTTCCTGAAGCGTGCAGGCCTTTTTGTGATGCTTCAGTCATGCTCCTACTTACCAGATTTTTGCTGAAGCCTCAGTCACCAGGAGCCAAATTTAACTGAGTAGAAAGGGGTACCTGAGCAGAGCTGTGGAGGTTGGCAACCCAGTGCCAGAGGCATTTACTGCTGTGCAAGGAGCTGTTCCGTCAGTGAGCTGCAGTGATTGCCCAGGCTCCTTGCTGAAACCACAGCTTCACCCAGCAGCACGCAGCACCAGCTTTTGTTTCTCTGTGATAACTTATTAGCCCTGATAACTCATTAAGTGGTGGGGAACTTGAATGCATATCGTTGCCTGCCTGGCCCAGCTCCTCCAGCATCGGTCACGCATGGGCTTGGCACCATCCTGCTCTGTGTAGGTAGGTCTGTGCTGGGCTGCAGATGCACCTGAGCTTCCAGGGGAAGGCAGACACTCACCATGGAGCCTCTGTCTTGCCCATGGCCTGCCATGTGCTATCTGAAGCACTACAAGCCAGACTGAGAACCGAAAATGCCCAACACACCTCAGGCTTCTTACCCCCTTGGCCCCCGGACAGCTGGCCTGGAGCAGCGACACCAAACCCAGGCTGGGCTCGTTCTGGGGAGCCTGTTGGGGATTTTGCTGTCAGTGTGGTCTCCTGGAGCAGCCGGAGCATCCGTTAGGCTGCACGGGGCTGGCGTGCCATGTTTGTGAAACCCCCTGTGTTTGCGGTTGACCAGAGCGCTGAAATAAGCCCGGCCGGAATTGGTGCACTGCTCTGTATCCTGATGTGGTGAGCAGCTCCGACCGGCGAGGGTGGGGACATCCCCACTGGGGTGACTGGTGGCAGCAGGACCGGGGGGGCTTGGCAGCACCGGCGCAAGGACCGTGCACAGGGCCCCGCTGGCGCCCGGAAAGCTCAGCCTGGCACTAACGGAACTGTGATAAAAATGAACGTGACCAGGACAGTGGTGCAGGGGAGATTAATGTCAGATTGTCAGAGGGGAGGAAACTAAGGCAGACAGCACTCAAACAGATACTGGAGCGTGCTGCGGGGGGTGAAGGGGGTAAATGCTGCTTTTCACGGTGTTGTTGCATCTGCAGAGCTGCATTCCCCCCTACAGCCTTCGAGGAGAGAGGAAGGGATGGAGGATTTGCCTGAAGCATGTGCATCACCCTTGCCAACCCCTGCCCTGCAAATCCACCTCTGCAGGTGGGAGACCAGCCCATCCGTACCAGCCCAAGCACTAACATCAGCAGCGCTTGCTGGCTGACACATCGCTGCACATCTCTTGTGCTGAGTTTGCTGGTGTTTCCCACCAGCAAAGCTCTGGCTGTGACAGGAGAGCTCTTGGTTGCATGAAGGTGTTTGGCCGTGGCTGCCTGCAGTGACAAAGCTCCCCTCATCGTTGTTGCCAGCTGCTTCGGCCTTGCCTGCATTGCCTGAGAAGCTGGGTGGTTCAGTGTCTCCCACACCACCTGGTCCCCTGGTATCACTACAGCTTCTCCAGGACCCCAGAACTTCCAGCCATGCAGGTACAAGAGCCCCTGGGAGGCCTCCTTTTCTCCATCACCTCTGGTGACCACAGCGGTAGCTTTCTCTCCAGTCCTCCTTTCTCAGCTGCTCTGTTGGGCAATACTCATGTCTGATGGGTCCTATGCTCTTTCCTACCTGAATGAGTGATCCATGTCCCTAGCCATCACCTTCCCTCCCCATTCCCCACGGTGCCCTGGGCTCTTTGTGCACCTCTCCTAGGGAAGTATCCAGCCCCTCAAAACCTGCTTATGGCATCGTCCCAAACAAAAAAAAATCATTAGGTTAAGCCAGAGAAAAGGCAGCCCCAAAGCAGGGCTTAACTAACTCCAGGAGCTGGGCTCCAGTGGGGTCATGTCCACCATAGTCACACCTTCACCCCACGTCCCTCCCGCATCCTTCTCCACACGGGGTTTGGCTCCATCCTGACCCGGCAGGGCAGCAAAACTCCTAGAAACTGCCAGCCAGGGTGGGTACAGGTGGGGAAACAACTTTCCAGTTCCAGGAGGTGGCTCCGTTGTCCCCCGTGTCCCTGCGGGCAGCCCCGGCCCCGGCCCGGCGGTGGCGGCGGGCGAAGCGCGGGGCTGCAGGGACACCTGGTGGCTGCTGGGCTCGCTGCGGCCCCGGGAACCGGCCGGGATCCTCCGCCGGGCAGGGGGACACCCTGGGGAGCAGGGGCAGCGAAAGGACCCGGGGGGTGCTCTGTCCGGGGAGCCGTGACGGGAACTCGCGATGTTGAAATCCTGGGATACGGCTCGGGGGCTACGGAGGCTCATTTTACACGCAGCATCCCCGAGCTGCAGCTCCTTTTCTGCCGTAAAAAGGAGAAGAAGAGGAACTAAAGACTTTCCTTTCCCCTAGGCTGGGTGAATGGTCAGGGAGAGGCATTTTCTAGCTCAGCTTCTTTCTAGTTTGGTTTCCCTCTCCCCTCTTTGCAGGTCTGTGGGGGGAACGGATGGAACACACGTTCATGTGCCCGCTGAGCTTCTGCAAAGGTGACGCTTGCTCCTGTTTGTCAAGTTGGAGGTGGCTGGTGTCGGTGTTGGAGCAGACGGTCCAAGGTACAAACAGCAGTGGTGGGTGACAGTGTCACCTTCTGTAAATTTTCCAGGAGTGTGAAGCCGAGAGGTGAGTTTGTGCGGTGCCCGTCAGCCTCAACTGTGCTTGTTCCCTCACCATATCTGTTGGATAATTAGGGGTGCTGAATGTAGGTGATGAAACCAAAGTCCATTTGCAAGTCATTAACAAAGAGCAAGGACAATGAATCTTGGCGCTGCCTTCTAGCAAATTTGTTGCCTGTTCACAAAGCTGCTGTGCGAAGGGACCCTGTGGCACAGATGTCCTGTGTCTCAATGGCAGCAAAAGCTCCTGCCTGCTCTGCTCCTCCAGCATGGGGCTGTCTCAAGGCTGAGGTTACATGAAATTTTGGGAGCAGAGCTGGCCTGGGGCACAGCGTGGCCTGTGCCAGCGAAGGCAGGGGGCACTGCGGGCGCAGGAACCGGCGGGGTGGGGGTGAGGAGGGAGGGCGGGCAGGGTGCAAGCCCAGCTTGCTACCCTGGGATGTACATCCTCCTCCTGCCCTCCCAGCTCCTGCGGGACCAGCTGGCAGCAGCGCTGTTCCCTTGGCCAGGGTGCTCTTGAGTTGTTGGCTGGGATAAAGCAAAGAGGTTTTCACATCCACCTGCTTGCTGGAAATCTGCAGCCAGGTTTGGGGATCAGGCTCACTCATTCATTTTTCTGGATGATACCGAGTCCTTCAGCTCCTGCAGTTCTGTCCCACCAGCTCCTTTTCAAACAAGCCAAGTTTTTTATATCCCAAACAGCAGCCCCTGCTGTCAGGGACCAGTGAGCAATGCTAGGATGCTCACTTGGATGCTCTGGTTCTATTACTCCTTTTTTAGCTCTAGCACCTAAGTAATTCACCTCCCCCAGTGCTGGTACTTGCTTGATCCTTCATCCCTGAGCTCTCGCCCTGTCCCTTCTAACTGTTGCTGTGAATTTGCTCTTTCAGCACCATCTCCTCTAAATTCTCAGCCCTCTCTGAATGCTTCCTGTTTGTACAATTGCTACCAATGGTTACAATTAAAATGTATTGACGTAAACATCAACCCTTTGAGCAGCAGGAAAGTGTGGTCACGGCTGCCTGGGATCCCATGGAGAACAGAGCAGGGAGCAGAGGTGTGTTCCTGGTGGCTGGCCACGAGTTTGTCCTGATCCTTATGGGCATGCAAGGAACAGAGGTAAGCGGGAGAGGGACAAGTCCCCTTCCATGGCAGGGTGAGGAGAGCTGTGCTTCTCTTGCACAGCCCCTTGGGGAGCCAGATAAACCAGGTGCCTGCTAGAAAACAACCCTGGGAGGAAAATCCACCCAGGGATTTTGGTGGCAAGTTGCTCGTGAGCCTCACCCCGAGCAGCTGGTGCTGGGTCAGGTCACCAGTCTGGCTTTAGGAGCAGCATCCCCTGGGGGCTGCCCTGAGCTTGTTGCTGTTTCCTTCACTGGTCCCTTTTCTCTTTGCATGGCAGGTTTATCGAAGAGGTGCCGAGCATCGCCTTCCCCGTCCCTGCTCTGAACCGATGCCACCGCGATTCTCTGCGTGAAAATTCCACCCTGGCAGGATATTTGGTAAGCCAGCACCTCTGGTCTTCGGTCCAAGCCCTGGACCACTCCAGTTTGGACTAGCTCAAGAGTCAGAGGGCAAGAAGTGCCCAGGGCCTTTTTGCTTGTGCACCTGGCTGAGAGCAAAGCCTCGTCATAACGACGAGCTCTGGGACAGATCCTTGCACAGCCGCTCAGTAGCCTCGTACAGCCAGGAACTGTGAAGGATGGGGAGAGAGGCCCGTTGTGTCCCCTGGGGGATGGATGCGATGGGGTGGGTGATCAGAGTCACAGTGACACGGAGGCAGCGGCAGAGCCTGTGCGTCTGGGGCAACAGCTCCTCCAAGCGAGGAGGGACCCAATGCGATGTGCAGTGTGGCTCCTGCTTTAGCGGTGAGCTCGCCACTTCTCTGCTGCCCACCCCTGTGCTCTTGGAGGTGTTAGGATGGGGCATCCTCTCTTGCAAGTGTCCCACGCCACGCTGAACTCAGAGGCACGGGATGCTCTCACGCTGCTCTTTGCTCAGGTCGGCTTTACCAGCTGGCAGCTGTTGGGTTGCCGCAGCTGCATCCCTGCTGGCCAAGTGATGCTCTGCATCCTGCAGCTCTTCCACGTGGGCCACCACCACACATGGCCCTCGTGTCCCCATGGGACAGGGTACTCCCCACCCCCTGTGGAGCCCTGGGGCAGCAGTGGCTGCGCAGAGCCGCGTAGGTAGCACCTATGGGGGACCTTGCTGAGCCAAAGCCAACAAAGCCAGGCCTGGCTGGTCACCAGCAAGGCCCAGGCTGACCCGCAGAGCTTCTCCAGCTGCGGCGAGCATGGCTGCTGGCCTGGGGAAGGAGGTGGCAGCTCAAAGGCACAACATGATGCCTGGTACAAGATGGCGGCAGGGCTGGGTGGGGAGGACGGGGGTCCCGGCCAGCCTGCCATGGCTCCAGCAGGGTGGGCCACCTCGGTTGTGTCTCCAGACCCTGGGGTGGCCCCGGAGGAGCTCCCAGGGCCCAGGGGACGTTTCCTGTTTGCTGCCCGCGCTGAAGCATCGGCCCTTCAACCGCCGCCAGTGCTCCGCTTCCGGCAGGGGCTCCCGCCCGGAGCCCCCCTGCACTATCAGCTCGCCAGATGCCTTTTTCAGGATACTGTGGTAAAACTGTGCTGGGTAGGCGCTGTCATTTGGGGTTTTCTCTCATGTCAGCCTTGAAGACAAATTAGGTGAGGAGGAGCGAGAGAGGGGGGAAAGAAAAAAAATAATTAAACCATTAAAAAAAAGAAGAAGAAGAAAGATGCTCATTGCCATCCTCAGCCAGGGCTGGCCCGTGCGCCAGCGCGGCAATGGGTCCCCCAAGCGGCGGGGCCGGCAGTGGGACAGGGCCAGGCAGGGCAGGCTGGGGTGGCCGCCATGGTTGTGTGTCCTCCGGGGAGGTGTCGGCCTCTAGTGGTGGAGGAGGCAGTGAGGTGGTGTGGTGGCACCATGGGACCACCAGGGCCATGGGGACCTTATCCGTTACCCCACCCCTGGCACTACCGCATGTCCCTGAGAACCTCATCTCTGTCTGTCCAGCCCTCCAGGGATGGTGACTCCAGCACTGCCCTGGGCAGCCTGTTCCAATGCCCCACAGTCCTTTGGGGAAGAAATTCTTCCCCAGATCCAACCTCAACCTCCCCTGGCGCAACTTGAGGCCGTTTCCTCTGCTCCTGGCGCTTGTTCCTGGGGAGCAGAGCCCGACCCCCCTGGCTCCAAGCTCCTTTCAGGCAGTTCAGAGATCAGAAGGTCTCCCTTCAGCTCCTGTTCTCCAGCTGAACCCCCCAGGTCCCTCAGCTGCTCCCCATAAGATGATGTTGAGCAATCACCAGACTGGGTGGACTGGGACTCAGGCAGCACCACTGGGGATGGAGGGAGGGAAATGGTCAAAGAGCACGTCTGTGGCTGCTAGGTCTTGGCATCCCAAGGAGCTGTGCCCCACTATGGGGGATGGCCCATGGACAGCTGAAGGGGGATAGACCACGGATGCTGTTTATCCTGGGAGCTCACCAAAAACCCCTGTGCTGGTGCGAGGTGTGCATAGGGGTGTGCACATGAGTGTGCGCTCCCCAAGATTGTCACTCAGCAGGTGACATTAAAGCATGGCTTTGCATGTGGCCCTCGGTGTGTGCTCCAGCTGTCCCTGCCTCCCTGGGAACTGGGGGGTCAGGTTGGCTGGATGAGGTGTTGCTGACCTGCATGTGCTTTTGGACGTGCTTCCTCGGGGAGCACAGAGACGTGGCAGCCTCTAGAGCCAACTGCACACCTGTAGGATTTCCTCTGAGTTAAGCCCCATTAGTTTATTTGGTTGGATGCTGACATTTGTTTGGAAGCGGAGCAGAGGGGAGGTATCAGCGTGGGGAGGGGAGACGGGGTCCATGATGGCACAGAAATAGTGCTGGGCTATCCCCTCCCACGGGGTGGATGGGGGGCTGGCTGGGGTCAGAGGGTGTGGGTGAGAGTTACAGCGCACCTGACTATAAGACTCAATTTTCTTTCCAGCGCCTGAGTCTGAGCATCCACCAGAGAATGGGTTGAACCTCTTGCATGAGTCTTCAGTTCTGTAGCTTCCCTTGGAGAAGCCAAAGAGGGAGAAGCTCTCTGGCTGCCCGGGATGCCCAGGAGAAGTTTGGGGTTCAGAAGGGGCGCTGTGGGGTTTGGGGGGAGCCGCCTGCCACCCCCTGTGAAGCAGGTGGCTGTGCTGAGCTGCGGACCTGAAATCATGGCTGCTCGCTTTCACCGGCAAATCTTGCATTTGTGTGGTTTCCTTTTCCTTCTTGTATGTATACTACTTTTTTTTTTTTTCTCACCCTTCTCTCTTCATTTTGTTCCCTTTGCTGTGGAGGCAAATTTCACCACTTCCAAACTTTTGGCTCTGAACTCTGCACAGGAGCAAAAACAAATCAGAGTCCCAGCAGGGTTCACCTTTAATTACCTGTGAGATATCAATCTGCTGGAGAGTCTTAAGTGCTCCTTTATCTGACATATGTATGTCAGCCTTTCTGGGCCAGTGACCCTCCCCATTTCTTCCCCCACCCCACGGAATGGAGGCTGCTCCCTTTAAATTTTGCAAAGCCAAACAGCTACAGCACTAATTGACCCATTTGCTGACATCAGGTGTTGTTGCTCCAGCTCTTCCTCCAGCTCCTGGAGACCCTGAGCTCCTGGTGAGTACTGTGTTTTTTTTTTCCTCCTCCTTTTCTAGTTTATTCTCAGGAGGAAATTTGCAGGAATCCAGAAATTGCTGTTTTCTGGGTCACTCTGTTGCTGTGTGTTTGTTGGGAGGGTTCCCTGATGTATGTGCTGCTGCAGGCTGTTGTCACAGACGTCACCCTGCCCCTTTTTCGGGGCTCAGCAGGGAGGCTGCGTGCTTTGGGGTGTGGGGTGCCTCCTCCAGCAGTTCTGGGGGTTGCTGGTACAGGGGAGCAAGTACAGAGGTTGGGGACCACTCTGAGGGATGAATCTCACCCTGGGGAATGTCACAACCTGTGTGTCCCCATCCTATTTCACAGCCCAGTTGAAAAGTGTGTAGGATCCAGAACCTGCCTCCCTGGAGTCTCCTGCCTGCCCAAGAAGCTGCATGAATCCTCAGGACAGCGATGTCCCTGGGCCACTCATCCCAAATTGCCCTGTCCCCGTGTGAGCTGGCCCTGAAGGAGCAGAGCGGGGAGCAGCAGACAGGTTTGGGGTGCACAGCGTTTTGTGACTGCCTGGGAGCTGTGGGGAGAGTAGCAGAGCATCTCTTCTTGCAGATTGTTTTATTTTCGGCCTCTGGAATTGGGGCAGCTCTCCTTGGAGACTAGAGGCTTTTTTTTTCTGGGGCTGGCTGCATTCATCCTGTTCATAGCTGCTGTCTCTGCAGCCAGGGTTGCCATCAACAAGCAGGATCTGAAGCTGCCCAGCAGCCGCAGAGGTTGAGGTGGGTGTGATCAGCAACAGATCATCAGCCCCACAGGGCTTTGATGCCATGGGCACAAGGAGGTCCCATCTCCTCCAGGGTCTGGGCTGCCTAGGAAGCCTGGCAGAAGTGGGATGTGGGGAAGGAAGGGTGGTACTGCCTGCCCTCTGCCAGGGGGAAAAGAAAGTTAAGGGTGTCTTTGGAATCACATATGATCCCTCTTCCCCCCTGCACCTGCCGGCGCTGCCCTGCGTGCAGCAGGCAGCCCGTCTGGCTTGATACCATCGGGACCTCCATGAGGTCTCTGTGTTTTGGTTTGAAGGGTAAACGATGATTTCTCTGATTTTAGCTGTTTGTTGTCCCCACCCTGGTCAGATAAGACTCAGGGGTTCAGCGCCTCTGCCTCCCCCAACGCTGGCACAACATGTAAAGGCGAGGCAGCAGTGGTTTTATTTCAAAGTAGAACAAAGGTGTCTTTTATTCTTTCTGGATAGGCAACATTCAGATTTGCCACGAGCGTGTCTGTGCTCAGACGGGCTGGTCGTGCGCGTTTAGCCAGGGCACATCTACACAGGGAAAACCAAAAGCGGGAGGCTGTTTTATAACCTGGCTGAGTCTCACCTCTGGTAAAGAAGCCCTATTAAACAGCGTGATGGCGTGGTCCCTCGCACAGCACGTGCTGCTGAGCAGACAGGCTCTATAGAAAAACCTAAAACCAAAATGTACTTTCAGATATTTCACATCAACTTTCCCCCTAATTTTGCTGGGAAGGAGTTTTGGCTCAAAATGTATCCACTCCCAGGCCTCTCATCTCCTCTCCCCTCCACCCGGTCGCTAAACCAGAGGGTTACAGCGCGTCCAGGATGTTGTCGATCTTGGTGACCAGGTCCTGGCGCTTGTTGGAATGCATCTTCTCGTTCTCGATGTACGTGTCCTTTTTGAGCTTGCCGGCTACCAGCCGCTCGGCCTCCACCGAGGACTTCAGAACGAGCTCCTTGACTTGGCCGTCAAGCTTCTGAATTTCACTTACCTTATAGGGGTGAGAAACAAAGGGAATATAAGAGGAGACAAAAAAACATCCCTACGGAGAAGCTGCAATAGGAGATGGTAAAGCTGGAGCAAAATATTAAGTCAGTGCTACGTAGAAACATCTCCAGTTCCTGAATATTGTCTCCTGAGCTGTCGTCACCTTTCTGGCATCACGTTAGGAGGAACATCTAATGAATGGATGGATAATTAAGCAGAGCAGATAAAGAGGGTCAGAAGACCCAGGAGCCACACTGGTAAGAGATGGGTGCAATGACTATGAAGTGTTTCATGACAGTTTTTTAAAGCCTTCCAGCTGAAACAATTACAACAGCTGGAAGCTGTGTCCCGACAGTTCACGGTGTTCAAGAAGCAGGTCTACAATGACAGAGCTACTCTTTGAGTTTCTGACAGATAAAGCAAGGTGGCTGTCAGTTGAATGGACCCTGGGGAGCAAAGTGTCCCCCACTTGGGGTTAACTGGCTGTTTCAGGTAAGTGCTGAAATACAGTGGAGGGAGGACAGTGAGTGCGTGCTCCCTGTGCCGCGGCTTTCAACGTGCTACAGCAAAATACCCCCTGAGGAGCATCACGTTACCAAAATTCTGTCAGCGCCAAATTCACAGGCGTAAGAAAAGAAGAAATGAGGGAGAAGATTTTGGTTTGGCTGGTGTCAGTAGCAAAGTCAAAACTGATAACGTGTTGATAGTTTCCATTTTTGCCCAAGTGCCACTGCCACGAGCTCAACGAGAAGCATCAGCATTGTGTTATAAAAGCATCCATCTGTACTTATGCAGCTGGTTCAGGGGTTGTTTAAGAACCACCACAAGCAGCTGTTTACTGGCAGCACTCTGCAGGGTTGGGTAACCAGGATTACCGCAAAAAGAACGAACATCTTCACACCTCATGGCAGGGAGTGAGCCATTTTCAGAGGAGAAAAAATAATACAGGCTGCAGAAACTAAATCACACATTTAAACTCATCTAGGATATTCATAGATCCAAGAATACAACAGCTTAAAAAAAAAATAATCATAATTTCTTACTTTATCACATAAGTCAGAGCCTTCCGTCTTCAGTTTAGACTGCAGAGAGGCTATTTCATTTGTCAGGGCCTTGTGCTCCATCTCCAAAGACTTTTTGCCGCTGTTCAGAGTGGAGATGTCCCGTGACTGCTTGTATTTATTCACCGCTTCATCAAAGTGACGGTACAGCCCAAGTCTCTTGTTCACCAGAGTAAGCACTTGCTCTGTGATGCAGGCGACCTTCATCCTCGCTTCAGCAGCCGGATCCTGCAAAGGGACAGAAGGGAAGATCAAAGCAGTTGTATCCTTGAGCTGCATCAAGCCACGCTTGCAGGACTGTTACAGAAACTGCTCCCTTTGCAATTAAGTCAACTGACAGAAATTAGCTGGATGGTACAAGGGCAAGAACCTTTCAGCACTCAGCCCAACAAATAGCTTAACAAAAGCTATCAATAAGTAAAAATGTTGCAGGAGTAGAACTGCAGACATCCCTGCTCCTGAAGGATGACAGATTCCTTTTCATCCAAAAGGATGAAAACTCAGGTTGGCCTTGTCAGACCAGTTCAAATCCTGCAGGAATGTCAGTGCTCAGGGCTCTGCTAAAGCACCTAGAAGATTTCCAATTACCAGGGAAATTCAGTGAGAATTACTGGTATGAAAAATCTCCGCCCAGCAGCTGAATAAGCCACTAACACTCCCACAGGGCTCTTCATCCTACAGCACCTTAGTGATGGAGAAATCCAGCCTCACGTAGACGATCACAGTGAAGAACAAGATGTAAAAGGCTCCGACCACCAACAGAGGCTCCTGTAGCATCAAGATTTTGTTGAAGGTGTAATGAACCTAGGAGAGAAGTTCAAAACAGTGAGCAATGATCCACGTTACTATGGGAGAGAACTCCTCTGCTTGGGCAGCAGCAGAACCGGCCATGCAGTCTAGCGTGTATTTATTTCTGGAATCCAATACGGATGTTTTGACTGTGTCACCTAATTCAGGAGGTAAAACTGCTCAGGAAAACCACGCAGAGAAGCCACACTCACCACGATGTCTTGGATGTGCTGCTCCACCAGGTTGCTCTTGTGTGCCACAATAACTGGACGCCCAAAAGTGTCCAGGTAAGTATAGTGAAGCTCGTCTGAAGCACGATTGATTTCATAGGGACTGTCCACGTGGATATTCCTGCGGATAAAGCCAGAGTCCCATATGACTGTACACTATTTGAGATGATGTAAGCTAACACTTGGCTGGCCAACTGTGGCCTCCAGCACAAGGCCAATTATGCAGATTAAACGATGCTCTAAAAGGAAGCAAAGCTGTGTTCCAAAGTCTCCTCCACACGCACGGTCATGGTTTTGTTTCACTGTCCTCAGGCCATTAGAGCAGGCTGGAGAATTGCCACCACCATCTGCAGTGACAAGCCAGCAGTAATGACACTTACTTGGCACCTTCTGGCAGGACAATCTTGACAGTCAAGGAGTCCGTAACTTGTTCATCAAAGACATGATCGACAAATCTCATTTTCAGGGCATACTGATCACCTAAGGGAGTGCAGACCAGAAGGTGGTTACAATTCTCAAAGAACAAGGGGCAACCTTGAAGCTCAGCTCCCAACAGAAGCAAGAGCAGAATCAGGATGGACACATCATGCAGCAGGGGGCACCAGCTCACTCAGTATATTTTAACCAGATGTCTACAAAAACCTCTAGGCAGCAAAGGAAAGAAGGTGGATTTCCATATTTTAGAAATAATAGCTAGCAACTGCTGTTGCTAAGGTGCAGAATACTGCAGCTTTGAATTCTTTACTGTACAGCAACCACCTTTAAACACAGAGGAGAATGTTTCTTATTCCCTTCCCCTGTGCCACCCACCGAGATTGTAGAGGTATTCATAGCTCGGCAGGTTATAGCCGATGATGTAATGGGTTTTCCAGCCTCCAAAAAGTGGGAAGCGGGGACGGATCTCCATCTCCACAGAGTCATCCAGGACAAGGAGGTGGCTGGTGGAGATGTTTCCAATTTCATCTCGGTAATAGACGTCCTGAGCAGCCGCTGGGAGAATGGTCTGTATGGAGAGAAGCAACAGCCAGTGCATTGGCTCGGGGTTATTTCCAGTGAAACCAGCAAAACCAATAATGCCGTTAAGCAGCGAGAAACCGCGCTCCCATGTGAAAGATGACAAAATACCTATTCAGTTGCACTGAGTGGTAAAATTGTGCTATTATAAGCAATCAGCCACAGAAGTGACTGCCAGCATTAAAATCACTTGGCTTCTAAATGAATGTGTTTCCTCCAGCCCAGTTTCAAATATCCCAGACAGCGAGGGATCTCATCATGCTCACCAGGACAGCAATTCCCTTTTCACTCCAGGCTGCTGCCCCAGCTCACTGAGCTTGCTGGCTTTATGTTCAGCAAAATG
Source organism: Patagioenas fasciata (assembly GCF_037038585.1). Classification (NCBI taxonomy): domain Eukaryota; kingdom Metazoa; phylum Chordata; class Aves; order Columbiformes; family Columbidae; genus Patagioenas; species Patagioenas fasciata. Next base: position 2,340,960 of record NC_092529.1, on the reverse strand, counting down.
GGATTTCTCTTTGACTACACCACCTTAGAGAATTACAACAATCCATCCTGGAGGCTTCAAGCAGCGAGAAAGGTTTTGGTTCAGATGAAAACACATAATGCTTATCACATCTGGCTAGCAGAGCCACAGCTTCAACTCTCATCGAGTGCTTTGTGAGCCAGGAATGAATGGGTGAGTTTCCAATTAGTACTGTTCAACATGATGAGGTTATGACAGAGAGGGCAACTCTGAAAGTAAGAGGGTGAGGACAGAACAAATGGGCCTTGCACAGTAGAAAATGGAAAGCAGAGCTGTCAGCACAGGGATTAAAGGTTTTAGAGGGTCCCTGAGACTGGAGGGGTGTGAGTGAGGAGAAAAACTACGTGCACTGGTGTATGCAGTTTGTTTGGCCAACAGATGCAGTAAAGCATAGAACTTCCTAGTCTTACCTCCAAAAGCCATTCCTACGTAGCATGAGCCTCTTCTGAAAATAGATCAGAGCTCAAATATTCCCTTATTACTTGGGTATAGTTACCAAAGAAAAAGACCACTGCACTTTTTTTTTTCCACTCCGGGGATGCAAGAAAGGAGGAAGCCACAGGAAAAAAAAAATAAATTAAAAATTATGCAAAATGTCAACCTTAAAAGACTTGACAGAAGAGATCCCACTATCTGGCTGTCTCTGGTAGTCATATCTGGAGAAAGGTCCTTTCAGCACCGCTCCTGTGTGCTTCAAATCAACCGTCTCTTCAACAGCAATGTTTCCCCAGTGAGACACCTCAATGACTCGGGTCATACTGGTGATGGTCAGGAATGGACTGTTGTTTTCATAGTGCACCTTCAGGGTATCCTAACAAGCAGAAAAGATAAACTATTACACATGTAGTGAGGAGCAACCTCCTCTCACAATTATGCTTCTCCATGTCCCCCAGAGAAAGCTCCGTGAAAGACTCTGCAGAGAGGTGACACAACCTCTTTGCACAGACATGTACCTGGCTGTATGGAGGAATGTCCTTGAAGGGGCCGTATTCAATGGTGTCTTCAGTGCGGGAAGGGTTGCCCAGCTTGGTGTAATTCTCCACGTTCCTAGAGGCCAGTTTGACCCGGGTTGTCTGGGTCTTGGTGAAGTACGGTGAGTAGAAATAGTGATTTCCTTCAAAGACCACAAACTGCTTCTCGCTTTGGGTGATATGGGTAGGGTAGGGCTGCAGGACGTGCGTGAAAACCATCTCCACAGATACACGGACCTTGGCTCCTGGTGCCAAAGGGGACGGCAGCTTCACAGAGAAGAATTTTCCACTGGGAGGGAGAAGAACAGGTAAGTTATGCAAGATCTTCCATGAGTGAGCGGTCAGACCCAACCCCTGCAACATCCCCTGTGGATGTGAGCTCATAAATCATATATATCGCGTGTACGTATATTTTATATTTATATTGTGCATTTTATTTGCTCCTCTAAGACATACAGATGCCTCTTCCCAGAGGGTGTGCGTACTCTGGACTGGGGAATGCAACACAGGGTGAACTGCATCCGGGCACAATTACTCTTTGCTTCACAAAAACACTTGGGTTCTATGAATAGTGAGCGACACGCTCCCCTCTGTAATTTTGCACTTCTAAAGCATGCTTCAGCAGGGGATTTTCATACTTCTCCAGATAACAAGAATTATTTGAACCAGAGAAAGTGCGTGCGAATGTCCAGAAGACAAATCACAAACATCTCAAGCGCCTGTTCCCACAAAGTCTGCTCATTTTCAGCTTTTTGCCCGCAGGATCTGAAACTAAGGAAGGGCCATGGTTTTGGATGGAGGTACAACAGACAGAAATGATATTTCACCAAACCTTTAAGGATGCACTGGATGGACCAAGGTGATGACAGAAGAGAATGCGCTTCAAACCATGCCTGGTGGCCCATGGGCAGGATCATGAGGCCTCCAGCTATGTCAGGAACCCTGGTCCACCCTGGCCATCGAACTCCCTTTGAAGCCCACAGCACCGTGCTTCTGACCCGCTCTCCGAGCACGCTTGATTTCTCATTTCTTATGGCTCACAGAGCACCCGCCTGCCTGGTCTTGCAGCACGTGCATGATGTCCTAAGCTTGTCAGAGCGGAGCCTCGGGCAATATCAGCATCTCCTGTCCCTGCAGCGAGCGACAGCCCATGCTGGGCTGCACATCGTGAGTGAGAGCAGGGCTTTGGGGACACAGCCAAACAGCACTTAAAATCTCTCTGTAATCACCACTTCAGGCCCCAAAAGGAAGCAATGGGGAAAAGCAGGACTGGAGCTATAATGTTTCTGTTACCTGATGTCCTTTAATGTTGGACCAGGACATCACTTAAGGCACTGAGTACAAGAGACTAAGCACAGCTGAGCCCCCTTGAAAGCAGATGAGCTGCACTTAAGAGGCAGATTTTTCTCCCTTATAGGGCTGTGCCCTCAAGAGTAGCTTTGGGTGGCTGTGAGGAGCAGGGATGTGCTATTTGTGTTGGGTTCGGTGCAGAGACATGGAACTACATGTGCCATCTCACCAGGAATGAGCACATGAGGGAGGGGAATGACTTCTCCTGGGCTGCAGAAACTGGATTTGGCTACTTGTGTGAACTGTGTTCCTCAGCTTTGCAACACCCCGGGATGCAGCCTGAGCACAAAGTGGATCTTTTCAGGAACAAGAGACACTAAGGATCTCCAGGTCTTTGGGACTGGGGTAATTTTTCTGCTCTACCCTGAGGACAACGGTAGAACCCAGCTGCACAACTCCAGGTACTGACCTTAGAGGGTGACACTCACCTTTTGCCCTTAACTTTAGTCTCTCTCACTTCCAAGGTGTTCTCCTCCTCTTCCTCCCCCTTCACCTGTTCCAAAACATCAGTCTGATCAGTGTGTGGCTGTTTAAAAGATTTAACGTGTCCAGGGCAAACTTGAAACAGTCCCTACCCACTTTTTAGGTGCGTGCTGCCCCAGAAAGAACAAGTTGATTGATAACTACTTATAAAAAGCTATTTTGAAAATACTTTTATTAATACAAATTGTAGTGTGGTCAGTGCACATGAACAGATTCTGGAGATTTCTGATAACCCTTTAAAGTTCCCCTCAGCCTGGTTCCCAAGCCAGCGGAGTCACTGCGAGTTGTGCAAATAGAGTCCTGGTCAACTGCTTTTGTGATTTGTGTTTTGTAGAGCGGCTGGGGAGCGAGGAGGCCACGGGAACTTGCCCTGGCCAGAGAGCACAACTGAGAGCAGTGCAGATGCTCCTTGGAGTAGAAGAACCATCTTGCACTTACATCTCCTGCGGTAAGAAGCTGGATTACCCCTGGCCAATAAGAAAGCTGGGGACAGGCTTTTTGGTAGGGTCTGCTGTGACAGGACAAGGGGTGATGGTTTTAAACTAAAGGAAGGAGATTCAGGCTGGACATGAGGAAGGGATTGTTGTCCCTGAGGGTGGTGAGAGCCTGGCCCAGGTTGGGCAGAGAGGTGGTGGCTGAACCATCCCTGGAGACATCCCAGGCCAGGCTGGACGGGGCTCTGAGCAACCTGAGCTGGTGAAGATGTCCCTGTCATGGCAGGGGGGGCACTGGGGGAGCGGGGAAGGTCCTTCAACCCAAACCATCCTGTGACTCCATGTCCCACTCGGGGCCTGCACTGGCTGGGGATGCCGCTCCGGCCGAGGGGCTGCGCATGCCCTCATTAACGCTAATTAGCAACTCTCTCCCCTCTTCCCCCCGGCCCCGCTTTCCCCGGTACCGCCAGCACCGCCGGGTTCGCCGTTTCCCGGGCCCGGCAGCGCGGCCGCCCCGCGGAGCGCTTGTGCCGACGTGTCCGTGCGGCCGCGGGGCCCGGGCAGCGCGCAGCCCGCCCCGGCACCCCGGGCAGCGCGCAGCCCGCCCCGGGACCCCGCATCGCGGCCCCGGCCCCGCTCACCTGCACGCCCAGGTAGGCCAGGCGGGGCTCCAGCCCGGGCTCCAGCGCCAGCACGAAGGAGGGGGCGGCCGCGCCGCCCGCCGCGTTGGCCAGGCTGAGCTCGGCCGAGACTTTGGCCAGGTGGGTGCTGAGGTCCACGGAGCGCCGCACCTCCTCCAGCAGCAGCTCGGCCGAGGCGCCCGCGGCCGCCAGGGAGAGGAGCAGACACAGCAGCCCCGCCATGGCCGGACACACCGCACCGGGACGGTACAAGATGGCGGCGCCCGCGCTGTACGGGGAGGGGACAAGATGGCGGCGCCCACAGCGGGGAGATGGCTCAGGATGGCGGCGCCCAGCAGCGCTTGAGGACCCTCCCTCCCCGAGCGCGGGGAAGGGCGGCGCGAGTGCCTGAGGGGAAAGTCCAGCTCTGGATCGCTCAGCGCAGAACAGACATAGAATCAGATCGGTTGGAAGAGACCTTCAAGATCATCGAGTCCAACCGTAACCTAACTCTAGCACTAAACCATGTCTCTAAGAACCTCGTCTAAACGCCGTTTAAACCTCTCCAGGGATGGTGACTCCACCACTGCCCTGGGCAGCCTGTTCCAGTGCCTGAGAACGCTTTACAGGAAGAAATTTTCCCGTTGAAGCCACAGAAATGATCCGAGGCTGGAACAGCTCTGCTGTGGGGACAGGCTGAGAGAGCTGGGGTGTTCAGCTGGAGAAGAGAAGCTCCGGGGAGACCTTATTGCGCCTTTAGGTGCTTTAAAAGGGCCAATAAGAGAGATGGGGACTGACTTTTAGCAGAGCCTGTTGAGATAGGACAAGGGGTGATGGTTTTAAACTAAGCAGCTAAGGCAAAGTTTAACACAAGTAGGTTTTAAGCCGAATCCAGATCTGCTAAACAACACTGATAATTGGCAGCTAAATGACACAGGAGTAGACGTGCTGCAGGCAGCCAAGCCGCGGTAACCTGCCGTTAACTAACCTAAGAGAGCTGGAGAAAGGAAAATGTTAGTGATTTAACATGTCTGGAGAAGAGGTGATTGACACTTTATTCCCAAACATCTAAAACAGATAGAGGCGAGGAACGCGTGTGGTCTGCTGTGGCTGCTGGAGCAGGGCTTTCACCTGTGAGCCTGTGGGACAACAGGCTTTTCATGTTTGCACAATGCAATCCAGGACTCGACCTTCTTTAAGATCCTAATATGAGTCACAGAGGTGATTTTTTTTTTAATTGGCTTGAGATTACCAACTATGGGAAGAGGATTTCCTAAATGTGGCGATTTTGGAGCTGGAGTCAAATAGCCCCTTGGCAAAAGAAAGTGGGATGTCTCCTGGTGTACTGTGTTCAAAACAGCATCATCTCTTTCCCTTTCTCCACTCACTCCCCTCCCTCACCTTCCTATAATGGAAATTTTCTTGGCAAATGACTGCAATTTCGCTTTGATTTATTTCTCCTGGCAAAGAGGGGGGGGGGAAACAAATAAATGCACATTCCCTTTGTGTCTGGAGATAACTGGGCTTCAGTCATTACACCCTGGGCCAGAGGTTGCTCTGTGGTGGGTTCAGCCCAGAGCCTGGATCTGAGTTTGCTGTTGGATGCAAAAGTTCCAACACCTGACCCATCCCAGACCCTGGTGAGTTCCGAATGAGGCTGTTCCACGCTAACTCTGTGTTCGGATCATTTCTAATTGTGATAATTGAGTCGCACTCAGCCTGTGCAGCGTCTGTTCCAAGATTTTAGCACATAGGCTGAATTTATCTTTGGGCTGAAAAGCTGCTGCCTTTGGGCTTCTTGCTTCAAGGATGAGCTGGGCACTGCCAGCCCCTCTCGCTGCTGCCTTGCACCCTGTGTAGACCTTTCAGCTCACACCAGAGCCACCTATTTTTCTCTATATGTGTGTTGTTTGATGTGGGTGTGGATTTGGGTTTTTTTTTGTTGTTTTTGGTTAGTTGTTTTTTGGTGGGTGTTTGTGTGTGGTTTGTTTTAATTCTCCCATTGCAGGGAATGCCCCCCTCCAGCAGTGATGCCCCGGAATGCTGTGAGCTGGGAAGCAGCATGAGAGGGGCGACCAGACCCCGCTGCCATCCAGACACCAACCTCATGTCCCAGCTCCAGGTGACACCAAGCAGCAGGAGGGGAACAGGACCAAAGGACAGGAGCGGTGTAATAAACAAACACCTTTGGCAGGATAAACCGCGGACAGAACTGCGCCCCAGGGCAAAAACCAACCCTCTGCTCTTCTGTTTTTGCAGGGCTGATGCCAAACTAGAGCTGCGTCATCTGTCAGAGCAATTTGTTCTTAAGGAGGAAAGGAGGAGAAGCTGTTTTCCTGAGGAGCGGGCTGGCTGTGACTGCAGGAGCTTGTGGAACCTGGGAACGGGATTTATCCTGGTGTGATCCCCCTACCAGCGAGGAGCTCACACCAGGGACGTGCAGGGACCGTGATATAACGTGAAGCAGGAGATATTAAACAGAGCTGAGCACGGGCAGCAGAAGTTATCCCGGCAATGCCTTAACCTGCATATTTTAATACACATCTAACAGCGATCCTGAAAAAAACAGAGGGACGTGGCCGTTTTGATGATGGAAATAAAACTCCGTACTTTATATTTGATTGATGCTTCACTGTTTAATCCTGTCCGTGTAAAACCAAGCCAGTGTTCTGTTGGGAGGCAGAGGACGCTTCTCAGTGTATTCGATCCTGAGCCAGGTTTTGCAGTTCCCAGCCACAGGAGTGCGGGTCCAACCTGGCTGAGCCATGGCAGAGTTTACTTGGCCTTCCTAGAGCCCTCGAAAAGAACCCGGGGGAAGGAAGAAGAAGAAGAAAAAGTCTTCTAGTTTCATTATTTTCACAACCTCATTTTTCAGCCAGTCAGCACAATTCACGCTGTGCCTCTGCCAAGAAAAACACACGGTGGTTCTGGCTGGAGGCTTCGCCTGTGCTTTCCATGGGAGCAGGGGGTCTGCAGGGGGCTGCTTGGGGCTCAGCTCAGCGCTTTTGTTCAGCTGCCCCCCTAATGTGTCCTGCTCTTGCAGAGGGACGGTCCTGATGGGGCACTGGCTGCTCTGGGGTTTCTTCAGGTTACTCCAGGAATCTGCAGTAGCCACCCTGCCTTGCAATGTTCACTTTAAATGTTCACAATGTTCACATTTCTTCTTGGGTTTAAAAGAAATCTGTTTCCCTTCCTACATTAGACCGTGCAAAAAACTAATGGAGAAAGCTGTCTGTGTGCAGAAAGTGGAAAAAGGCGATTGTACGAAGCATCGGGAAGCGACAGGAAAAGCTGCCTGAGGAAAATGGAAGAGTGGCTGTGAGTCTTGTCAGGGGGCGAGACCAATATGTTGCAGGTATTGTTGCAATAGCAAGGAACACGTGGCAGCAAGGATGATGTTTTATCAGTATAAAAAGTACTTTTAGCTCTGTTTTTAAAGCCTACTAGAAATGTAAATGAAACAGCTATCGATGGGCACTGGTGGGTTAGTAATAGAAGAAATCTGGGGGTGTTCAGCCTGGAGAACAGGAGCTGAGGGGAGACCTTCTGATCTCTGAACTGCCTGAAAGGAGCTTGGAGCCAGGGGGGTCGGGCTCTGCTCCCCAGGAACAAGCGCCAGGAGCAGAGGAAACGGCCTCAAGTTGCGCCAGGGGAGGTTGAGGTTGGATCTGGGAACAATTTCTTCCCCAAAGGGCTGTGGGGCATTGGAACAGGCTGCCCAGGGCAGTGCTGGAGTCACCGTCCCTGGAGGGTTGGACAGACGGACATGAGGTTCTCAGGGACATGGGGTAGCACCAGGGTTGGGTTATGGTTTATCCTAAGGGTCTTTTCCAACCCAAATGATTCGCTGATTCTATTCTATGACATGGACAGGGTGCGCTGGGGTCCCGGCTGGTATCTGCAGGTATTGGCTGGGAGATGAAGCTCGTTCCCGGATCCGTGGGGGTGACCAAACTCCTTTGCCCCGCCGTGTCTCCCCTCAACCCGCGGTGTCCCCGCGCCGCCGCCAGGGGGCGCCGAGGGGGCGGAGCCAGCACCGGCGCTATCGCGTAGCGCCGCCCCTTGGTGAATAGCGTGCGCTACGCGGGTGGCGCAGCGGGGCAGGGGGACAGTCCTGCCCCAGGGGGGACAGCCCTACCCTGGGGGGACAACCCTGCCCCGGGAGGGACAGCCCTACCCTGGGGGGACAACCCTGCCCCAGGGGGCGCCTGTTTGCGTCTGCTGCTGGGTTAACAGCCCCGCTCACTGCTGCTCTGGCATTAGTAATAACAGCTAATGAAAGGCTCCCGGCTCCTTTCCCGCAGGCTTCTGGCAGGAAGCCCTGGGGAGGTTACATTCCCTGTTTGTGATGGGTAAAAATCACCCATGGGGGTAACGAAGCATCTTCTGGGGATCTGCTGCTGGGATCAGTGGGTTTCACTGCATCATAGGATGGTTTGGATTGAAGGGACCTCCCCAGCTCCCCCAGTGCCACCCCTGCCATGACAGGGACATCTTCACCAGCTCAGGTTGCTCAGAGCCCCGTCCAGCCTGGCCTGGGATGTCTCCAGGGATGGTTCATCCACCACCTCTCTGGCCAACCTGCGCCAGGCTCTCACCACTGTCATCACCCTCCTGTCAGTCTGTCGGGCTCTGGGGTGTTCGGTCCACCTCCTGGGCTTGCTGCAGGAGGTGGCATTTGTCCCTAGAGAGGTGGCATGTGTTACCCCCGCAACCATGCAGTAACTCTGTGGGACCCTGATGTGATTTAGTGCCCTATCTCTTAGATAAATGGCATTGCATTTTTCCTTCTGAGCCTTTAAGGCCCTGCAAACGTGGTGCCCAGAGCCACCACAGCTCAGTACAGTCCCAGGGCTGCGATCCTGTCCTCAGTGCCTGGTGAGGAATCATCACAGGGCAATAACTGAGTTTCCATCTTTGCGTGGAGCAACTCCCCTTTCTCAGCTTGTTTTTGGAAAGGAAAGCGCTTGCTGGTGTGTTTACCTTGGAAACCCGTTGCTCACGGAGAGTTTCAACATGGATTTTAAAGCCTCAATTTTGTAGGATCTGCCACAGCGGGAAGTTGAGGATCCCGCTAACAGCAGCAAGAGGGGGTCACTGCAGATTGGCAGCTCTCGCTGTGCCTTCTGCTTCCCCCAGGAGCCTCGTGTTTGTGCTGTGATTGCTGTGAGATAATGCAGATTGCTCACCAGGTTACTGAATTTTGGAATCTGCGGGGGGGGGGGGACTTCCCTGGATGCTGCTCTGCAAAGTACCAGCTGGGATTTCCATTTCTCCTGAAAGGCGGCCCCTGTGCCCCTGCCAGGCTCAGTTCAAACCTCTGAGCCAAGCGTGGCTGTTCAGGGACCTCAAGTGTCTCTGTCCCCCCTGCCCTGCCAGGTGGCTGCCAGTGATTCCTTCCCGCTGCAGGATGCTTGATGTGTGACCCAAAAAGAGGGAGCATTAACCCTCTGTGAACAGCGCTGCTCTGCAGCAGCCAATGCAATCTCTCTTTCCTGATGAGAAAAACACTGATGATCAAGGGAAAAAAACCATAAGGATAAAAGATCATTCTTTCTTAACTGGCAGGTCTCAGGCTCCTCACACTCAGCTCTCCTACCTGCCTGCCAAGAAACACCCCAGACGGTGTTTGCATTGTTTTTTACCCCGAGTCGCAGGTATTGCTCGGAAAACTGATCCACTCCAGCAGAAAGGACGGCATGGAGTGGAGCACGTATCCTCACGGGTCACCAGAAAGCAGCTAAAAGGCTCAGCTTCTGCCCTGTTCTCCAGCTCCAATGTTGGGGTGGCCCTGGTGTCTGGGAGACAAAATTGCTATAAGCTACCTGTTTAATTTCTATGGAAGGAATACAAGTTTTTAGAAAAATGACATAACCAGTCATTTTTAGTTCAAATATTTTATAGCCTACTACCTTTTCCAAGAAGAATTTTTAATGTGCCTTTCTTTTTCCATACCCAATTTAGAATCTTAATCTTAAAACAAATGAACCCAAGAGATCTTTCCAGGACTCTGTTAGTATCTTAGCAAATATTAAAGAAGGAGAACAGCTCAAACTGACAGCAAATGTAATTGTTTTGGGAAACTTTCCATTTTGGCAGTGTTAGCTTTACAGTTGGACTCTATGGTCTTAAAGGTCTTTCCCAACCTAAAGGATTCTATGACTTCACTGAAGGAGACAAACCCAGAGAGATCTTGTTCATCTAAACAAAGTAAGAGGCGCTGTTTTCTATTTGCCAGAAATTCAGGCAGATTTATGGAGCCAGTGCTAGAACCGAGCAACTGAAGCTTTAACACCCACCTATAACCATTTCAGTTTGAGACGATTGTGTTTCTCAGGGCAGACCTTCAGTTCGGTGGCTCAGGGAATTGCAAACAGTGAGTCATAACTCCCTGGGGTCAAAAATGCAGCTGCTGAGGCACCAGGCATTGAAAATGTTGTCCAAGATAAAAGCAAAGCAAACCTCACTGCCCACACACCCTTATCCTTCAAGGCTGAGTATCTTTGTCACACTCTTCGAAAACACGCACTCAAATTTATACAGGCTTCTCATGGTTGCCATTGATACGGAATTTACTTCTCATTTTAGCACAGACGAGAGCGGATTGTGAAAATCTGTGACTTGCAAGAGCTGGGACGGATAGACCTGAAGCTAATCCGCAGAGAGGGGGCTGCGCTGTGGGATGTGTCTGTGTCCTTTGCAAGGGGGGTCCCAGACGAGCTCCCTGGACCTCTGCAGAAACCGCTTCTCTTCCAGGATGGACCTGCAGGTCCTGGAGAGCGAGCACGCAGCCCGTTCGGTTCCTACCCATGGAGCGCTGCCTTTGGGACAACCTGTTAGCGCTGACTCACGGTTAAGGAAGAAGCAACGTGCGAGTCACCTGTCCCATAAAATGTTCCGAGCCTCCTGTCCTGTGACACATTCTGGGTCTAACAACAGCGTGACATGGCCACCTTTACCACAGAACCGCCTGGGTGCAGAGCTCACGTGGCTGGTCCACCGGTGACACAAAACCGGTGGGTCCCACCTGTCCTGCCTGCCCCCGTGGCTTCAAACCCACCAGTGCCACGAGCTGGGAGGTCTCAGGCACCCCAGACCGTCTCTGTGAAGGCTGATCTCAGCAACATCTTGAGGAACCTGCTGCTTCAGAAACGCGCTGCTCTGACAAAACCTTGATTCTTGAAGAAAGGCCAGTTCTGCAACTGGTTTAGGTTATGGTTGGACTCCATGATCCTTCCAACCGAAATGATTCTATGATTCCATGAAAGGCCCGTGCAGTTCTGTGCTGGCTGTGCGTTCCTCTGCCTGTATCTATTTTTATCCAATTCCTATGGTTTAAGAAACCTTTCAGAAATGTCCACGTTTAGAGGGACCCAGATCTGACAAAGTAACTGACTCACTCTGGCCTCGGGGAAGTTACCTCACTCCCTGGATCATCTTCTCCTCTTGAGTACCAAGAACAATCACATGAATTAGCCGGCATACCTCCAACGCAGCTGTAAAAAAATAATTAGCTGGTATTTACTACCGGCTGTAAAAGCGGGAAGGTGTTGGTGTTGTTGCAGAACCTCTGTGGCTGGGGAAGCCAGCTGGAAGTCCTGCCGGGGACTCAGGCAATGGTCACTATTTGTGTGACAACCATTTGGGATTACAGTCATAAATAGGATATAGACACCTCTCTGTCCCCGAGCCCAGTGTCTGAGCCATCTTTGGTTTCCACCAGTCCAGCATCCAGGTTACTATGGTGGTGACAACTGGGTAAGGACAAAGCCACATGGTGCCATCCTACACCATGGCCCAGCGGCGTGTGGTTGTTTCTCCTTGCCAGTGTGGGCACTTGTCCCAGGGGATGTCCCCTGTGCTCAGCACGTTGTCTGTAGCCTCTGCAGGAGGCTGTGACTCAACAGCGGAGCAAGGGAGAGATATAGACCTTCACACCTCGAGGAGCGAGCTGGCATTGAGGGGAAAGTGCTGGCATTGCCACCTCTTGGTATCAAAGTGATCGCAGCTCTGCCGTGGTGTTGTGGCTCTTGCTGTTGAGCAGGGAGACGCTGTTGAACAAGTCCAAAGCCATTTCTTTTATGTGCTGGCATCTCCAGTGTCTGGTGTGAGGCGATGTGGCAGAATTGGGCTCTGCAGCACTGCAAATCGGCCCCCACCCACTACGTGGGGCTCCAGCTTCAGTGGCTGCATTTACACCATTTATCAGTGCTTTGTGGTTTTTTTTTTTAAAGATGTTCAACCTCCAGAAGCTGCATTTTATCAGTGAGCACAGATGCTGGTAATTCCTTGTGCTGTGTGCAATGTTCTCTGCCCCTCTGCAGAAGCTCAGATTGCAGATCTGCCACGAGATACCGTGGCTGCAGTTGCTTCCTACAGTTGGTGTCTGGTGATCACGTCTTGTCCAGAGCTCGCTTTTTGCTTTCATGTGTTGCTGCTGTATGACTTCAAAATTAGCTGAGGATTGCAAAGGTGAAAGCATTAGTAGATTACCAGAGCGGTATTTGTACTGCAGGCAGGGATTAGAGGAGAGGGCAGGCAACAGACTGCAGCCGTGCTCTTGCCAGTGGAAATGTATACATGGGCACGCAATAGCAGATTTCTAATGAACAAAATGCCGGCAGGAACAGGGTGAATCTGATTTAGATAAGATAAACCAAACTATGACAAACCTTGAAGTACTAAAGCAAGATATTGTGTATTTAGTGCATTTGAGTTCCCTTTTTTTATTTTGGTAAGTTAGATCATTATAATGATAATTTGAGGAAGCTCCACGTTATGGATCTCTGGACAGGCAGAGACACTGTGGGCTGGTGCTGTCGCCTTGCTGGGCACAGAGACCAAGAAAGGTCCCCAGGCTGCACGCAGCGATGAGGAGGAGGGTCCGCAGGACTCTGAAGAGCTGAAATACGCTGGATAGGTATTGGAGGAATGAGCAGGTTGTCCCCAAGCGTTTAATGTCCCAGATGGGCAGAGGTGAGGTAGCGGTGTGTCCCTGGAAGAGGGTGAATGCATCAGGCACTGTGGGGAATATTGTGTTCACAGATAATGCTGAGGATTCGCAGGTACCACAGCTATGGTGGTGTGCTCCCTGGGCCTCTCTGCAGGCGCTTCCAAAATCAGCAAGTGTTTTTCTATCCCTGTCACTTTTGTTGGCTCTGCTGAGAATGGGAGGATCCCTTTTGGTCTGGGGACAAAAGCAAAGAGATGGTGTAAGACATACCATGTTTTATTGTCTCTAATTGGATCAGGAAGATTAGTAAACAGAGATTAGATGTCACAAAGGGCAGAAAATCAAAGCTGGAGACATTCTTACTGATTTAGAGGGATTAGCGCATAAAATAGATTGAGGTTTCCGCACTGGTAAATGTCTGAAGAGCCGTCACTACAGCCTCAGGGATCTGCTCACCTGTGTGAAGGTCCCTCAAAGGCACAGAGTGGATTTCTTCAGAGTAACATTAGTGATTGATAACGACTGGCATTAGGTGTCAAATTGATCCATTTTTGTGGGTTTTCACTGGGTTTTGATATTATCAAATAAGGATACAGGATTTTTTTCACAGGCTACTGAAACAAAGTGTGCTGGACCACTCCCTGCACCACTGAGAGAGTTGGGGTGTTCAGCTGGAGAACACAAGCTCCAGGAAGACCTTATTGCACCTTTCAGTGCTTAAAAGGAGCTGATAAGAAAGATGGGGACAGACTTTTTAGCTGAGCCTGTTGTGACAGGACAAGGGGTGATGGTTTAAACTAAAGGAGGGAGATTCAGGCTGGACATGAGGAAGAAATTGTTGACCCTGAGGGTGGTGAGAGCCTGGCCCAGGTTGGCCAGAGAGGTGGTGGATGAACCATCACTGGAGACATCACAGGCCAGGCTGGACGGGGCTCTGGTGAAGATGTCCCTGCTCATGGCAGGGGTGGCGCTGGGGGACCTGGGAAGGTCCCTTCAACCCAAACTGTTCTGTGATTCCATGACAACGACTTCCCCACACGCTTGCTGTGCTACCATCGCTCTCTCGATCTCCAGCTGCTCTGCAAACATCAATGGACAAAACCATCTTTCCAAGGTGAGCATTCCTGGTTTCCAGGTGACACCAGGGAGGCTGCGTTACCTGCGGAGGAGTGAAACATTTGCTTAATGATACATGGCAGCTTCATCTCAGGACAGGAGGAAGAGCAAAGGTCTCCTGGCTGCTGGTGCTGCATCCCTCTGTGCTTGAAGCAGTCTGCTCTGCACTCTGCAGAACTGATTTTCTTTTTAATGTGGCTATATGTGGCTTAGTTCCTTTTTTCTCTTTAATTAGCTCTGAACCTATTTTTTTCCCCTTGGTTGCTTCGTTTTTTGCTTTCCTAAGTTCACAGGTTAACAAAACCTGTGAGTCACGCGACTTGGATGAACAGAAGATAATACTCAAGTAATTGCTGAATAAGAAAATGAACTTGCTGCCAACATGCAGACTAGAAAATATGTAATTCTTATGCATCACCGGTATGGTTATTCTCCCATGTATTAAAGTGCTGGAGAGTTTACACGGTCCCATTTCACTTGCCTGCATTATTGATCTTAGCACTGGTTATTGTGTGATTTATCAAACTGAATGTATCTTAAATTAACATATTTTAATTTTATTATTTTTTACCCCTGATGAATGTGGTTGCTGTTACCTCACTCCAGATCACAGCTGCAAATAAAAAGGTTTCAAAGAATAGATTTGTGCCCTTGTCCCTCCATCCTAAGCAGGAATATTTCTCCGGCCATTTCCTGGGGAAGGGCCCATGACCGGTGGCTGTGGGCAGCGCAGCCCCACGGCCACAGTTATGACAGAACCCCAGGGAATGGCAGGAGGATGTGCCAGGGAAGGGTCAGTTGGACATGAGGAAAAGGTTCTTCCCCCAGAGGTGCTGGACACTGGAACAGGCTCCCCAGGGAGGTGTCACAGCCCAGCGCAGCCACCAAGATGCTGAAGGGAGTGGAGCATCTCCCGTGTGAGGAAAGGCTGAGGGAGCTGGGGCTCTGGAGCTGGAGGAGACTGAGGGGTGACTCATTCGTGGGGATCAATATGGAAAGGGGGAGTGTCAGGAGGATGGAGCCAGGCTCTTCTCGGTGACAACCAGTGACAGGACAAGGGGCAATGAGTACAAACTGGAACACAAGAGGTTTCACTTAAATTTGAGAAGAAACTTCTTCCCGGTGAGGGTGGCAGAGCCTGGCCCAGGCTGCCCAGGGGGGTTGTGGAGTCTCCTTCTCTGCAGACATTCAAACCCGCCTGGACACCTTCCTGTGGAACCTCAGCTGGGTGTTCCTGCTCCATGGGGGGATTGCACTGGGTGAGCTTTTCAGGTCCCTTCAACCCCTGACATTCTGGGATTCTGTGAACCCTGACAGTGTTCAAGAAGAGATTGGACAACGTCCCAGACGCACGGTGTGACCTGTGGGGTTGTCCTGCGCAGGGGCAGTTGGACTCGATGATCCCGTGTGTCCCAGCTCAGGACAACCTGTGATCCCCTCCCACCCCGCACAGGCCGCAGCCCCTCAGCGACCCAACATGGCCGGGAGCCCGCGGTCACGTGACTTTCATTCCCCTTAGCTGGCTCCCCATAGACGTGCTGACGTCACGGCCAGCGGGCGGGCCCCGTGACCGGAAGTTGTCGAGGGGGAGGCGGAAGTGAAAGCGGGGAGGCGGTTGGGCCCA
This sequence comes from Patagioenas fasciata, assembly GCF_037038585.1. Classification (NCBI taxonomy): domain Eukaryota; kingdom Metazoa; phylum Chordata; class Aves; order Columbiformes; family Columbidae; genus Patagioenas; species Patagioenas fasciata. The sequence goes on along the minus strand of NC_092529.1, from coordinate 2,325,391 downwards.
TTAAAGCCGAGCGAGGCGAGCGGTGGGCGGCAGCGAGGTGAGGGGGCGCCGCGGGACACGCACCGGGTGAGGCCTTGCGGGGCGTCGGGGATCGGGATCTCCTCGCCGCGGGGTTGTGGGGTGAGTGGGTGGGGGGTGGTGGCTCCGCCCCGGTCTCGGGAGCCGCTGGGTGGGGGGCGCCGTTCGGGGCCACTCCCCGCGACTGGGGGGGCCGCCGGGGCTCCCTCCGTGGGCCTGGCGGAGGCGCTGCCTTTGTGTCCCCGCTCCGGCCCCGCGGCCCGGCCCGCTGGGGAGGGGCGGCGCTTGGCTGCCCCGGTGGCGGGGTCAGGCGGCCGGGACTGGGCTCCCCGGGCCGGGCCCGGCGCTGCCCTCGGAACAATGGAGCTGGACCGGGGGGTGTCCCCGGGAACGGCCTCCTCGGTGCGGACCTTTCCCGGGAGGCGCGTTTTCGAGGCCTTTGTAGGAGCCTCCTCTGCTGAGAGGTTTAAAGAGGCCCGAAGTGGTGCCTCACAGGGAGGGGAGCGTATTGTCTGTGACATGTGAAGCTTCTGCTGGCGCTGCCTCCCAGAGCGGCTTTTAGGCGGCTGGTGGCCTGAGCGCCGGTCCTTGGGCTGGTGAAATGTTGCTCTGGGTGGTCGGTGGGTATCGCTTTTAAGATGAGCGGGCTGCCCCGGGAGTGATTAATGTGACAAAACAGGCGGCTGGAGAGACTGGCAGTTATTGCGAAAGTCGCTCTCAGCATGTGTAAAGCCTGAGTCAGTTCTGAGGAGTATTGGAGTGGATGCTAGAAGTGCTTTTGGCTGTGAGTGTGTAATAAGGTAAATTAAATGATAGATACCCTATTAGTCTCTGGGTATGTATAGACTAATAAATATGGAAATATGTAACAGTTGTACTTAAGACAACTGTGTTGTGTTCCCTGTAAATAGAGGGATTATTTTAGTAGTGAAACAACTGTAAAAATGCTGTCTTAATCTGAAGTAAGAGAGGTAGTCTCAGCTTCAAAATGAGTACGTGCTGTCCAGTAACTCCAAACCCTTTGAGTCAAAGCTGGAGTTCTCAGAAGTATCTCCCTGAAAGCTAAAACTACTTGCTGATAAGCAGAGCTGTTGATATGCGTATATGAGTGTTTTTTGTACATAAATGGGGAACACATGATGGAACAAAGTCCTCCCAACTGTAAGCAAGCGGTTCTTTGTTTGGCAATTGCCAATATGGAAGTGTTAAACCTTCCAGTTCTTGCCATTGGCCTGTGCCTTGTGTTCTGCATGTCCATGTGGGAATTGGGGCTGGGGGAACTGGAGAGTTCTCTTTTTAGGGGAATGATACATAACCAGCTGTGCCACAGCGCTTAGTTGTCTGTGATATAAAGGCGTATTTATGGCTGTACTTTGTTCATGGGCTGTGGTGGTGCTGGTGCTGTGTGGTAGGAGCTGCAGCCTTGCTGTGTTTCCAGTAGAGCCAGGCTGCCAGAGCCAACGTGCCCTGTTCTCTCAGTGGCTGCACTTGAGGTTAAAGTGGGTGGAGTAACTTGAATATTCCTTGTTAAATAATCAGGGCTTCATGGATATACTTTTTCAGGAAGAACAAGTATACTTGTTTCACTCTTTTTTTCCCCCTCCCCCTTGTGACTTCCAACAGCTGACTGAACACATGACTTGCCCTCTATGAGCTAATGAGCAGACCCACCAGGCCTGAGCCCTCAGAATCCAAAGCAGCTCTAATACTGTTAGTTTCAAGTGTTAGTGCTTCTTTTTTTTTGTGGTAATACTTTAATGCTCTTTTTCTGGTGTAAAAAAGCTGTGGGATGAGGTTAATCTGACCCCTCAATAAGCAAAACTTTTGGAATCCAATAACAGTTTCTTGCTCTTCTAACCTGCGGTGAGAAGTGTAACTGATAAGATGCGAAGCGGTAGCTGCGTTAAACTCTCCTCTTCCCTGTGGTGGTCCAGCTCCTCAAATACCCTACCGATAGTTCAATATGGCACACTAAGAGTTGTATCTTAATAGGCAAAGGTGCAGAGTTAAGAATTTAAATAATTGTGTTGCAGAGACTACACTACAAGCCCTCCTGCTGAAGTCAGGTAACCAAATTCTATACTGAGCAGCACAGAGAAGTGACACCATTGAGTCCTTAACCGAAAGTGGAAAACATACAAGCTCTGCTATAGGCTCAACTCTGATCCCGCTGAGGGAAGATACCTCTTTGCTTGGTTTACTACCCAAAATGAATGCCTGCAGGCAAGAGGGCCATTGGATTCAATTTCTGCAGCACCTTCTTAAAGCTCCTGTTTTAAGACTGTTGTGTGAATTACCTGTTGGAGCAAATCTCTGTCCTTGAGGAAACATGACAATTGCAATCAAGCCATCTGTGCAGAACTATAAATAGCTTTGTCTCTAACATGTATGGGATTTTGGTCTGACTTTGTGAAAATGAGACTAGTTTATGCAGAACTTAACATTTGGGTGTAAACAAAATTGTTTGCGCTTGATTAGGGTGCATTATTAAATGCTGTGTTGTGAGATGGGTGTCTGACAAGCCCTGGTTTGGGAATAAAGGCTGTGGAATGGGGCACTTGGATGTTTACATTCTCTAAAACCAGTGGATGTGTGGGCTCACAGATACTTGCTGGAAGCTGTCCTTGCTGTTATAATATACCAATCTTTTCAGTAACTGAACTAAACTGAGCATTTGAGAACCCTCACCTTATATGCTGCCAGTGTTCCCTAAAGGCTTCTTCTTGGTTGAGGCCTGAACTGCTCTTAAGCCCTTGTTACTGGGGCCTGACGGACCTAAAATTCCCTTGCAGAACTGTAGAGTAATCTAGAGTTTGTTGCCTTGGTAGAAGGAAGTCCAGATAAGACCTTAAGACTGAACTGGGCTGGGCACTAGTATGCTTGGGTCTGACAGCAATCCTGCATCCTTCAGATGCTGAGTTACTTAATCCTTGCACAGCATTGTTTCGATAATTGCAGTTTAATTGCCTGGTGAGTTGGAGTTCAGTTGGATTTCTCCCCTGCAGCTTCCTAAAATCTCCTATAGCTGCTGTATAACAGTGTGTCTGCAGGTGTGATCAGGTTGTGACAGTAGATTGTGAGAATAAAAGGGTCACTTTCTGCAGTGACAACCCAAGCATGGGCTGTGCATCTCACAGCTGGATTAGATAAGGGTAATTAATGGAATGACAAGAGTTAACATGCCACTTTCAGTTCTGCAGTTAGCTGCTCTATTGAAGATCATATTGAAGGTGCATTGAAAGGGAAAGAAAACTTCCAAACGAGTGCCCAAGGTCAGTGACTCCACATGTGCTGGTCAGAAATAGCAGTTGGTGAAGGAATACCCCTCATCACATGGCTGCTCGCTGGCTTCCAGCCTGCTTGTTGCTTTTGCTCTCCGTGCGTGGGGATGCAGCGCTGGAGCCCGGCATGCTGCTGCATTTTCTGCTCGGTGGAGATGTGCCGGGGTGATGTCATTGTTGCTGTTTGCGCTGTTCCTGCGAGACTGCTCCTCCTCTCCGGCGCCGAGCGCTCCGGCCATGGGGAAGCCGTGTCAATGCCGCTGTTGCTAACTCATGGTCAGTGAGGGGAGGGAGGCAAGATCTTCAAGGCCACTGGAGTGTGGTGATTTACAGCTGATCCCAAATGGCCTTGACTTGTTAGGGAACCTGTACTTGAGGCTTGGGCTGTTTTCACAGGGCAGTGAAACTTCAGGAGGGGTGCACTGCCTCTGAGATGTGATTGGAGTGTAAACTTGTGGCACAGGTTCCTATTTGTGTAACTTAAAGGCACTTGATGTAGCAAGTGCTATTTTTTTTGCTTTTGCCTCTCTGTAACTACTTAAAATGCCACCTTAAGGTGACTAATTGTATCTAACTGTGCTTGCATGAATTGCAAATAGAAATTACTAAATGAAGTTGAGTAGATCCTTATATTGTCAGTTAAGAAAACAGTATTTTTTCTGGAGTCTGTATTGCTGTAACTTGGGTCACTTGGCAGATGTGGTGGACAGAAGTGACGGCAGAAGCTGCCAGGCTGGAGCACCTGGACCTTGGTTGCAGGGGCTGTTGGTTTATTTAATGAGTCCATGCTGAACCCCAGCTTCCAGCTGGGAAGCAGTTTTCTCTGAACAGTAACCTGCTTGGTGCTTGTTTCCCTCAAGTGGGCTGAGTCATTTGGTTCTTCAGCTCTTTCTTCCTCTTGCCTCCCAGACGCAGATAACTATAACTGAACTCCAAGCCAGCACAGTGGGAATGGTGTCTCAAGCATGAGGTGGATGTAACTGAGATACATTTAGGCCTAATCTCCTCCCCATAAAAAGAAGATGCATTTTTACCAGCACTGCTGTTTTAATCTCACTGTGCAAGTCACTTCAGTGAGGTTTTTTTGGTCCTTTATGGAGCTTCATCAAGAGAATTGCTGAGCTGGTGAAGCAGTGATGCAGAATCTGTGCAAGACCTATAAGGGTATGAAGTATGAGTCTGAAACTGAGTCTTCATGGTAGGAATTCCCTGTTAGGTGCTGACTCAGCTGTTGTGGTGAGCTCCCTGCTACGTTCCCATCCTGGGGCTGCTACTGAAATACTTGTCCTTCCTGCTCTGCAAACTGCATTTGCATAGTAAAAGATGGTGAGTGTGTGTGGGATCAGGAGTTCTGCTTGCAGATCAAGGTTTAGTTCTTAGATTGCAGCCTGTCCCTAGAGGAAGCCTCACCACTGAGAACAGGACCTCGTGGAAGAGGTGTATAGGAGTCAGGTGTTTGTCATTAGTGGTGGCCTTGTCCTGCTCCACATCTACTTGTGTGGCAGTAGGATGTCCCACGATATTTGTCCTATTTCTAACGTCAAGTTCTTGGTGCTGAAGGAGAGACAACATTCACTCTTGCAGCTGAACCTACAGGGTCCCACAGGCCTCCTGAGATCTGTCGTTTGACCTGGAGACATGGAACTTTGTCCAAGTCTCCATTCAGTCCTTTGTGTCCTGCCCAGCTTCTAGGAACTGGTGGAAGCTGGCAACCAGGAGTAGATCAACAAGGCTTGTTTACCACTGACAAGGTCTAAGGTTTGTGCTTTGCTTACTGCTGCGGAGGTTATCTAACACCTCCCATTTGTGTTTCTAAAACTGAAAGCATGACAGGAATGTGTGAAGCCTTAGGAAGCTGTAGACAAAACTAGGAATTAATCGGAGTACTTGAAAAATACTGTCAGATATGGGAAAGGTCTAACAGCTTTACTCTTTCTTGGTGGCCTGGCTAGCTTGCAATATTTTGAATTGGTCAGCCTTATCTTATACCCAGTTGCCCCTGGCACTGTGCACAATTTGTAGAAAGCAAGGAAGGAATTATGTTCAGTGGGATGGCCTGATGTGAGAACCGTACAGGGGTTGCTGAAACAGTTGGGTGGCTGTGTGCCAAAGGCTGACAGTCAGGGCTGTACAAACCAGGCTGTATGGGCGCTATAGTTCCAGTTAGTAGGACAGGATTTGTCTGGCTTGATTTGGCAGCTCTCCACCGAGGAGACTGCTCTGGTAGAGGCATGGCAACATGGAAGCTGTACCGGTAGAGCTGAAATGCTTTGCGTAGGCAAGGCCCTTACTCAAGGCGCATGGCTTGTTGCCTGGTGTCTCCCAGCAGCCAGCAATGTGCTCAACTCTCCTCCCACATCCTGAGATTGTCTCCCCCAGGGCAGAATAGGGGAAGTTGAGCTTGATCTGATAAAGGGGGAAGGGTGTTAAAGCAAGCATGCCTGTTCTTGTAACAGCGTGATCCTTGGGGAAAATCAACTGGGAACTACCTGAAATCCTGTAGGATTTACAGGGGAATGACTTCCTTCTGAGAGATGGGCACAGAGCAATACTGATTCTTCAGTGACAACATAACTTAAGCCTCCAAAAGAAGGGTAGCTGAAGATCTTCAGACACTTGCTATCAGCCTGCTAGGGCTCTGAATCTGTCTGCCCATTCCTGGGAGAAAGATCTCCTGTGGTATAAGGGCTCTTCAGCTGTTGGAGGAACTGATGGACTAAGAACACCCAGCTTTCAGTTAAACATCTGGGTATGGCTTTCTTACAGAGGTGCCTTCCCAGAACCTGAAGACTACCACTTCACTAGCCCTGGTTTTCTGTTTGGGAATCCTGGTCTTGTTTGTGTGGCACTAGCTCTAAAAGGACCTTCTGCACTCCTGCACACAGTTGCAGTCTTCAAATACCTGCTGCCTCCTGTGGAGATGATGTTGATCAGCCTTGGGTTGCTGAGGAGCAAAGTGATCCATCCAGGATGGTTGCCCAGCACAGCTGGGGACACTGTCTGAACTCCCTTCCCTGCCTCCTTTTGTCTCAGACCATTTATCACTTGGCAGAGCCTACATGTGCTGCTGCAATCTTAGGCCAAGCAGCAGTCTGGGCAAAGTAGTGTTCTTGTTGAAAGCAAGAAGTGACCTCCAGACCTTTCCCACCACTCCTAATCATGCTGGAGGTCTGACTGAACATGCAGAGGCACATCTGCCTTGGTACTGTAAGCAAAGACATTTCTGTGCTTGTTTTGTTCCCGCTTTGAAACCACATAGTCAGATGACATCTCTCCTTGAGAGAAGGTGGCTGCTGGGCTATCTAAACTGGTAGAGGTTAGTTTTTTAGCTTGATTCCTTCCTGGGTATGGGGTTAGTCCTGCCTAGTTTGGACTTCTCTGGAGTCTTGCTTCAGAGCAAGGAACTTGTTCAGTTCTACATCTAGTATTCAAACATTGTGCAGACATAAACCAAGCCTGGTCTGGAGAAGTGCCGGGAGGTGTAACAGGGCGGTGAATCAGTGAGGCTAGGGCTGGAGAACTTGGCTTTGAGAACTCGGGCTTTGAGCCTGACTGATCATGTGCATCAGTGCCTCTCGGGAATGCAGAGCTCTCCGGATCTCGGCGCTCGCAGCCCAAACAGAGCGCAGCTGAGCTGAGACCTCAGGCAGGGCAGACCAGACCCCTTCTCACATGCAAGTCCTGTGATTCCACTGTGAACATGGCTCTGACTGGGCATCAGCGGTGTTGGTTCTGCCTTCCCTGTGTCATCTGGACTCTGGCAAACTGGCCATTGCCATTTCCTTTTCCATACCTTGCTCACAGTGGGGTTGTGTTGTAGAGCCTCCAGCTGGGGACTGAAGCTATGTCTGGTGTGCTAAAACCTATTGCCACTGAAAGGAGTGTCCTCCCCAGCACTGGCTCTGGACCTTCCTTGATTACACTGAGAGCCTATTCTGCTCACAAATGTTACAAACCTTGTGCTTTTTCGCCGGCTTTACCATATGTTGCCCCAAGCTGCATGTTGGCCCATCATTTTCTCCTTTTAGCACTGAGCTGTTATCCAGGAACAGGATACAGCAGAGTACATGTGTGGGGCCTGGTCTCCCATCTGTCTGGTAGCCAGCTCACAGACCAGCTCTGTTGGCTGTTAGCACCATGTCACACCAGCTTTTGACTTGCATTGAGGCAGCCAGTGAACCGAACTCAAAGCCAGGTGGCTGAGCTGTAGCTGGCTGGTTCCTGAGTTTCACTTGGTCCTGGAGCAGCTCCTCTGGCTCTGGAGGCTGCAGCTCCACCCTCAACATGAAGGTGGAAACTTACTGCCAACAGCTGTAATCTAAAAAGTCAGTTCTTCTGGGATACTGGAACATGTTTTAAGATTCTGTTTTGATCTGAGCAGTGTCAGTGTGCTAGCAAACATCTAAAACTCGAGGCCATTCTTCAAGAAGGTGAAGCTTTTGGCTTAGGACTCTCAGGTGGGAGTGGGAGGTGCTGGGCAGCATACCTCCACTTGACAGCTTGCAATAGAATGTTTTATGCAAGGTCTCAAAAATTAGTTTGTAGCTGAGGCTTCCTGAGCAGAGGTAATTCCTGCCTCACAGGGCTGGCTGGGAAAGGCACCAACTGGACAGAAGCTGCTCCTGGTGGAACTGCAGTATGTGGCAGGCAGCATTGCTGGGGAATGATGAGCTGTGCTTGAGCTCTTGGCTGGGTACCAGCAGGAGGGAGTATGTTGGTTAGAACATAAATGTGTGGGGAGGAAGGAGGTGGAAAGCAGTTGGGAGATGCTACTGATACAGCAGCAACCAGAGTGCACGCTTCTGCAAAGCTTGCACAGGAATATCTTGCCAGCTGCTTTTGGTGTGGGCTTCACTTTGATTCTCTGCAGTGCAGCAGCGAGGCCTGAAGTCCCTCCTAAAGCACCTCTGGGTGGACAGGAGGAGCCTGTTGCCCTAAAAAGCAATCCATTTACAGACAGCAGTTCTTGCAAGTCATAATTTGCTTCTTAGGGCCAATGCCAGTGCATGTCCCCGCTAAAAGTGAGGAGTGGGAGAAGGTGCTGTCCTGTCCTGCTTGTGCAGCTTTTGCCAATGCAAGACTCACCTTGCTGTTAAAACTTCTTGTGCTTCTCTAGCAGTCCTCAGTATGAGGATGCCAGGCACTTGTTCCACTTGTAGAGGGCTCAAGTTTGGTAAGGAAAATACAAAGGCTCTGTAGCAGTCAAAAAAATCTCAGGAGAATGCCAGTGTTAAAGGTTGATATCTGCTGGCCTCAGGAAGACCTTCATGTTGAATTGCTCAGGCTGTCACTTGTAGCTTTGCATTAGCAAACACCTGTGTTAACGATGTCTCTGTGACCAGGTAGTTGGAACCAAGGTGTTATTACATTATAAAGCTTGTTCAGCTCTGTCTTGAGCTCATACTGCAATAGGAGATGGGGGCTTCAATACAAAGGGTGTCTGGGCCACCTGGATCTGCAAGTGGGAACCATGGTCTTAGTAAACTAATGGCAATCTCAGATTATCTGCCTTTCCTCAGGATGAGGCCTTGTGTTTTCAGGGTAGCTGAACTGGAACAAATTCATGTGTCTGCTTGAAGCCTCAGCTAAACTTGGCTTGCTAAATCATGGCAGGGTACAGTGTGTCCATGGGACAAGTGATAGGTGCCAGTCTGTGCTTGGTGCTGTAAGAACAGCATCAACATCCCAGGAGCATCTTGTTTCAGTGGCTGAAGCTCTAAGCTGACAGAACCTCTTGAGGTGCCAAACATGCCAGGGAACTTCTGAGAAGGAACTAGTTCAATCTGAGCTGGTCCCTGAATCATTCTTCCAGCTTCAGTTTCCTTGAAGAAATGCAGAACCATTGAGGAGGGGAATAAAAATAGCTCTTTGCTGTAGTACAGAGACTTAATGCTTTGCAGCCTCCCCTGTGTTGAGAGAACAGTGAGCAGAGGTGGTGTTTCTGTGTCGGAAATGCACTTAGCCAGTTTCGGGACAGAAGGTTCTTCCAGTGTTTCAGCGTGGCTGCGTTCTGCTCAGTCTGGTGGTTGTGGTGAGTGCACTGCAGTGTGTGGTGTGCCCTGATGAGTATTGCTCTGTCCAGATTGGCTTTCTCATGGTTGGGTGTTTCTGCTAAAGGTCCTGCGATATAGTGAAGTGAATGATCTGCTTATCAGCTGCTGCACCCGGAACAGACCTACAGAGCTTTGGCTTCACGTGTGCCTTTTTGTGGAACATCTTACTCTTGTGCTGCCTGCTGGGACAGGGGAGCAGAACTCAGTATTCGTAAGTGCCACAGTGAGTTCAGCTCTGCCTGGTACTTGTTCACCTACCACTTTGCACCTTGTCAGCGTAGTGTTCGATATCTTTGGCAAAGGAAATAAGGTGTGAGGTGTAGTCCAACAGTCTTGCTTCAGTGTTGAGCTGGTTTCTAGCAGAAGATGCAGATGACAAGCTGGTAGATGCAGGAGCAGAGCACGCCTGGTGAAATGTCACAGTTCTTCTAAGTCTCTGCACAATGGTGCTTTGGTTCTTGGTTGGGATTGTGACTTGATCTGTTTAATAGCAAAGCTGCAACAGTAAGGGCTGCTCCAGCAGCTTGTCAGCAGGTTCAGAACTGCTATGGATGAGCTGCTGACTTCTGTGGAGGTGAGAGAGATAAATATTTTATATATATATATATAAAATTTTTTTCCCCCCTTCCCCCACAATAAAACTACCCATGAATAACTTAACTGGGTGTTCCTCTGGCAAGGCCCACTGTTAAAGGATAGCTAATTTGGTGGGCCATCAAAGCAAGCTCCAACTGTTCCTTGGTGCACCAACCTAATTAATATTAAAATGCTTGCACTGTGACTTGATACATACAAACATCTCTAAGGAATCCTTAACCATCCATTTCTGCTTTGAGTTAAAGCAGCTGTCTTAATATAGCAAGCGAAAGAACAGTTATAATGTACTCCAAAGCAACAAGGGAAGCCTAGTTATATCTGGCATAGGCTTTATTTGCTCTTGCATCTGAGGAGCTGTAGCACTATGTAGCTTCACAGAACAGTTTTTGACTCTTCCTTTCAGATCAGCTAAGCCAGGAACAGAGCAGCTCCAGAGCCACAAGCAGGAGAACTTCTTGAATACTGTGGGAGAGTGTGCTATCCCAGGCTTAATCTTGTGAGTGTCAATGTATTGTTGACAGCTTGTTTGCCTAGAGGGTTAGGCATTAAAAATTGAGTGGAAGGACTCTTCTCCTGTAATAGAGGCGGCTGTATCATTCTTCTGGCACCAGTTAAGCCAGGAGGAGGAGCGATGCTGACTGGTCTCCTGATTGACGGGAGGTTTCTGATGGCTCCCAAGCAGGGCTGGCTGGGTGTGCTGTGTTCTGAGCAGTCATGCAGGTGACTTTGCTCTGAGAAACTTCACACAGTGGAAAAACAGAACTGATGTCTTGGATTGAATCTTAACAAACTGGTTTTTCTTCGTGTTGTCTCTGAAAAAGGAAGTGTTTGTTCAGAAATGCTCCTGGGACTGGCTGTGAGCCCTGTGTGAGCTCGCACACTGCCATCTTAAGGGCTTCTGTGACTCTGACAGGATGCTGCTCTAGGTAATTATAACAAATATAAAGCAAGGTGAGCTATGCATGTAATGTGAAATAGTCTTGGATATCACTGACTCAGCACTATCACAGTTTTGATCTCAACTCAGGCTGATCCTGCTCTTTGCATGAACATGAGGGAAGCCTTGCACAGCCTACAAATGAGCTTAATTCAGTAATTAATGTTTCTTGCAGATGTGAATGGAGAAACTCCTCAGGTGAACTAACTTCTTCTTCAGGCATTCAGACCTGCTTTGTCTGTGAGCTGAAGCTACATTCTTCTTGGTCTCCCTTTGTTTTTTGTACTAGCAAGCTTCACCAGGAATGAGATCTGCATAGCTTAGAGCACGTATGTGGGCTTCATTTCTGGCACAGAAGGTAGTGATGAACCTACTCAACGCCATGCAATGTGAGAAACCGCCTATATTAACAAGGAAATAATCATAAATTGCTTCTGGCTTCAGGCAAGCAAATCTTTGAGTACTGAACCTGGCCTGGGGTTGGTTGCTTAGGCCTGGTTCTACTGACACAGCAAATAGCATGTGGTAACCAGGATCAACTGAAGTATTTCTGAGCTTACTGGGACTGGAATGTGTGGAAGTGTCCTCTGCCATGAAGATGTTGCATTTGCTGTTGGATTAATATGAGCTGAAGTCACCAAGATCCTTTTCATGGTGTTAAGGACACTGTACTAAGGCTTTGCTCACAGGACCCTCAGCACCAATGTCTTTCACTTCCAGTACTCAGCTTGTTAAAAACATGGGCTGGAAGTAAATGTTGGAGGAGGTACAGTATCCTGGCCTTGGAGTAGTATGGCCCTTTGGGCTGCTTCATAAGAAACCCCACTTAAGACAACAGAGTCCATCTAGACTGAAAATCTCACTAGGGCTGGTCAGTTTAGCACAAATCAGTGATACAAAACTGGAGCTGCTGTTGGAGACCTGCTCAAGCACACACAGCATGGTAAGGATAAGGGACAAATAGCAATGGTGGTGCCGTAGAGAGCAAATTGATGCTGCTTAAATTTAGAAGGGTTTTATTCTATAGGAAGGCTCCAGGAGATCAGACACTGATAGTTCCTTTAAGACCTGGAGCTGTGGTGTCTTCTTAAGGTAAAGTCTCTTCTACTGGGCAAGGAATAACTCTGAAGTGTTGGTCTGTTTATAACTGTAATGAGAAGATTGAGGGCTTGGCCTGGCAACTGGCTGGGCTTCAAAGCAGTGTTGATCAAGGCAAGCAGAATGGGGCTGGGGAGCTCTGGGTGGTGGCCACCACTGACCCCAACAGGACCAGAATTCCTCACTGTCCCATGGCCCACACCAAATACCAAGTGAGGCAGCTCCCTCTGTGCTGTGGCTCATATCCGTTGCCTCACCTGGGCTGGAAGGTGTGTCTCACCTGCCAGGTGTTCATGAGGCACTAATAGCCCCTCACACTGATGGGGTGGCCCGTCAGCTATGACAAGAAGGCAGTGTCACCTCTGACTCAGGCTTCCTTCCCATGGCTGCTCAGCTGCTGCCAAGGTGATGAGACCTGACAGAGCAGTTTCCTTTCCCTTCATAGTGGGGCTTCAGGCTGTGTTGAACTGGGGTGCTAAGCATGCAGTGTGGTTTAGAGCTTTAATTCAGGGCTCTGCAAATCCCTGAGCAGGAGAACTAATGCCAGCTTGTCCAAAGCTGCTTCAAATAGCAGGAAGCAGTGAGCTGCAGCAGCTGGTGGCAAGCGATACTGGAAACACTGAGGAAAGCAGAAGCAGGACATGCTGGGTTCTGGCACAGTCACTTCAGGGTGAGTTGTTTTCCTCTGTCCTGAGGAAAACAGGTCATTCTCACACTGGATTTGAACCCATACAGCTGTTTTCCATAACAGTTCAGTGTACACAGCTGTCTCTAAGCTCTGCTCCCTTGCTTCTTGCTCTGTCTGGACTCATTGTGCTGCAGAAGTCTCTGACTTGGTTAGCACCAGTGTCACTTGTGCTATGTGCTCTGGAAACACAGGAGGTGCTTGAAGGAGCTCAAATGGGCTGCTCTCCCCATGGCTGCAGAGGGGATGAGCTGTGAAGTGTGAATCTTGGCAGGAGCAGAAGCAAGACTGAATGTTGGGGTTGTTGACAACTTCGAGCTGGCTACATCTAGGCCAGTGTAGCTGAGCTGCCAGTTGGATCATTGAGCAACATGCTCCAGTGTAGAGAGCCTTGGGAAAGAGAAGTGTTTACACTTGGAGAACTGTCCTGGGCAGGCTCTTTGGCATCTGTTAACAACTGTCTAAGGACAGCATGAGCTCCTTGGGTGGCCTATCACTGCTGTTTGCTTAACAGCCTCTTGGCTGTTATCTTCTGAACAGTGTTTACCATCTAGATGTATCAGTAGGCGCATGAAGCGGGAGCAGTCCAATGAGGTGTCACTGTAGGTACACCACAGCATGGCTTCTGCATCACTCACTGATGGCAAAGTCTAGAAGACTGCGTGTCTTAACATTCAAAGATTGAGATGATTAAGGCCTTTTGCACTTGGACTCGGCATCTAGTAAGAGGCTTGTACAGCTTGGAGTGTGGTGCCTCCTGTAGTGGTGGGATGAAGCAGGTTGCAGTTATCCAGCAGCTTAGGTGGTTTCATACCTGAGGAAATGCATAGGACTGAGCAGCTCAGATGTGTATATTCATGTTGTTGTAGAACTGAAGGCCTCCTTGGCTGTGAAAGTCAGGAGTAGCTCCTGAAGAGTTGGAGTTGTGTGGTGCAATCAATGTGGTGTAGCAGGATGGGAGTTTTAGGGTTTCCAAGACCCCATATAAGGGCTTAATACATGAAACCTGTTGTCAAGGGTCTTTGAACTCAAGTAGCACAGCCACAGCCACCTTCTGGCTCCTCTTGCTGTACAGAACCTGCAGAGCTCCTCAGGGAAACCAAGGAGTCCTTGTGTCCTGGACCAAGTCAGTACCAAACCAGGGGCTGAGCACCTAAGAATGGTTTGTCCCATCCCCTCCCCAGAGGTGGGGAGAGGGGTCTTGTGGTAGGAAGAGCATGCAGAACCACTAGTAACTTAGTACTGTAATAACCAGACTTTGAACTTGCCCTCACTGTGCTAAAGCACGTCCAGAAGTGGATTCAGGCCTGATGCAGCTAATGCACTTGGAGCTCCTTTACTAACCTGAAGGAGACCTGGGAGTAAGCAAGAGTGTGGATCTCAGGAGCTCACTCTTGCTAATTGAATGGACCCTTAGTGACCCATTTAGAGCCACTTGCCCATGGCAGGATGCAGCTGAACAAACTGCTCATCATCCAACAGAGCAACAGACTGAAAGCTGTGAGGTTTGTCACCATAGCCTTGTCCTGCCACCCAATGGGAGATGGCAGTAGTTGGCTTCAGATGCTCTCAGCAAAGCTGCGGAGTCTGGTAGCAGTTTGTCTTGTAATTCAGCTGTTCAGCTGACCTGTGCGGTTGTGGTGGGGCCGTTTCAACCACAGTGTATTCTTGGGACACAACACCTTCACCAAGCACAGCTGCTAGAGAAAGTTTGCTTTGCCAAGCTGAACCTCAAAGGTGGAGGAAGCCTTTTTTTTCTTTTTCCTACTGAACAGCATAAAAAAGCTTGAGTGTGGTGTTAGGCACATCTGTGCTTACATCTCACTTAATAGCATCTGTAAGAATTAGTCTGTATTGAGAGCTGATCTCCTTTACTGCACTGGCTCTGGTGAGGCTAACGGATGTGGCCTGTGCTAGTAAACCCACAGAATGGCCTGGAAATAAGGTTCAAAATGGACTTAGTACTGTAAAGGGCAAGTGCTTGGCTCATCTACCTGTTGGTATTAAGTTGTCTCTGCTGGTCTGACATGCTTCTGCCTATGAAATGGTCGAACACCTGGTTAGTAGCTGAGAGTTGAAGGAGTACTGAGTTCTGCCCATTGCTGGGTCCTTTCTGGGATTGGGGTTTCTCAGATTCCAAACTTGCTGCTTTTTGCCTTGAGGAATGACATGCTAATGATGGGATTGTTCTTCTTCCTTCCTAGTGTAAAAGATGACTTCTAGGAAGAAAGTGTTACTGAAAGTCATCATCCTTGGAGACTCTGGGTAAGTGGAAGAGGCTTCAAGCTGCCAGTTTGCGTTCCCAGTGGAAACCTGGGTGCTCTGTAAGAAACCATCTGTGCTGGGAGGAGAGATTGTTTACAGCCTGAGACAGCTGTGTTACCTGAGAACGTTAACAACTCTTTGCCACCCTCTGTCCTGAAAGTGTCCCTGCAGTTTAATATCTGCAAGTCCTGTCACAATGTGAAATGGGAGATACAGTGGGCAGACCACTCCAGTAGTAGAACTGGATATAACCTTTCTGCAAGGAGGCTAAGAGTGGTGTTGAAATGAGCATTTCACTTAAAACAAGAAAAAACAAACCCCACTAGTAAGCAGTCTTAGGTGACTTCTTAAA
The DNA here is from genome assembly GCF_037038585.1 of Patagioenas fasciata. Taxonomy (NCBI): domain Eukaryota; kingdom Metazoa; phylum Chordata; class Aves; order Columbiformes; family Columbidae; genus Patagioenas; species Patagioenas fasciata. The sequence continues at coordinate 2,310,105 of NC_092529.1, read as the reverse complement.
GCTCTACCTCTGTCAGACACATGGGTTCTATTGAGCCATCTGCTGAGCTCCTGTCTAACCCGGCTAGAGCCTGACCCTTGCAGGGAAAGGCTTTGCTCTGTGCTGTTGAGCAAGGAGTCTGCTCTGTGCTTACAGGTTGCTTACTGTGCAGGCTGTAACTGGACTCCCAGGACATAAGGCTTATTTATACCACTGTGCCCAGCAAGCTGTTGATCAGAGAACCTTTCTCAGGCAGAGAGAGGGCATGTGAGCCTGTAAGCTGGCTCTCTGGGTGTCTTAATAGATGTGTATGTGAGCTGTTGCCAGTTGAGATTGTCTGTTCCTCCACCTCCTCCTTCTGCAGAGGCTGAACATGACTGTTTCTGGTGGGTTTCTCTGGGGCCCTTCATCTTCTTCCAGAATTGCCCTCATGATCATAATATGATGCATGCTCCTTACCAAGGATCAGATTACTGATGGGGAAACAAGGTTTCTCAAGATCATAATCCTTCGTATCCTTAGGTAGCTAATGCAACATGTTGCTTCAGCATTTGTTGCTGTAAAAGCCCCTTCTTGCAGAGGTTGGTGCGTTTTTCCCTGGTTGAAAGCGCAGGGGGCTGTGGTAGAAGGTGAAGGGCACTTGGATGGGTGGTTAATTCAAACACTGTAGAAGCAGCCTACTTAATTTTTTTTTTTGGTCTTTCTGTACAGGGTGGGAAAGACATCGCTTATGAACCAGTATGTGAACAAGAAATTCAGTAACCAGTACAAGGCTACGATAGGCGCAGACTTCCTGACAAAAGAGGTGATGGTGGATGACAGGCTAGTGACAATGCAGGTAAGGAGTGACTCTGCTCCCTGCTGCAGGGCCCATGCGTGTGTGCAAGGATCTGCTCCTGTGTCGTCCAGAGCTGCGCAGGGGTCAGTGTACAAGGGAAGGCAAAGATCAGTTTGGGCTCAGCTAAGAGCAGCTTTTGCCAGGCCCAGTTTAAAATAACAGCATTTGGTACTGTCAGTAGACTAGATCTTGGTAGAAACATGCGCTTCCCTACATTCATGAGCTGGAAAGGGCTGGGAAAGGATTCCCTAGGTCAACTACTCATGCTGCCTTGAGTCCTGTGGGTACAGTATTAATCTGCCAGTCTGCTTATGTTTCCACTATCTGAAGCTTTAATCTTTCCATGGTGAGACTGGCAGCAAGGCAGCAAAAGCCCTGTTGCAGCCGGAGGAGAGTGTTTGGACTGTACTGGTACTTCAGTGCAGCCAAGTTCTGCAGGCTGATCACCTGCTGATCCTCATCTCCAAGTCTTGTTTGCCTAGAACAGAGTTATGTTGTTGAGGCTGAACACAAAAAGGGTTAACTGTCTTTAGAACTCTGTTCCTAGCTCTTGGTACTTGGTGCCTGCAGAGATTCCCCACCTTTCAGCTCTTTCCTCTGGGTGGCTGGGGGCTGTAGGTGCCTGGTGGGAAGTTTTGAAATGAATGCCTTATAACTGTGGACTGGCTGTGTCAGAGCTGGCTTATCTGCCCTGTTCTTTTGCTCCAGATATGGGATACAGCAGGACAAGAACGATTTCAGTCTCTGGGAGTTGCCTTCTACAGGGGAGCAGACTGCTGCGTGCTGGTGTTTGATGTCACGGCCCCCAACACATTCAAAACTCTAGACAGCTGGAGGGACGAATTCCTCATTCAGGCCAGTCCAAGGGATCCTGAGAACTTTCCTTTTGTTGTGCTGGGAAACAAGATTGACCTAGAAAACAGACAAGTGAGTACCGGGACTTGCAAGCCACCTCTTAGCAAACTGCTGGAGTGGGAGAGCTGGTGGGAACAGGGGAGGGTTATCTGAGGAATGGGAGCGGGAGGTGCCTGGTGCTGCTCAGCTGTCCTGTGCTGCTGGGGAAGAGTTTCTCCTGCCTGGAGGGTCAGACACCTTTGCACAGCCTGTTCCTGCCCGCTGCTGGAAGGATCGCAGGGAATCCATGCAAGGAGAGGAGCTGATTCTCCTCCTGAATTGCTGAGGAACTTCTATGGGAATAAGTGCCTGCCTGAGCAGTCTGCCCTGCGGTCTTGTCTTCCTCGGGTGCGGTGCTCATTGCCCTAAGGCTGAGGGTATCTGGTGGTGGGTAGCAGTCTCATGTGCTCTGTATCAAGGCTGTAGTTTTGATGAGATCAGAACTGCTGTCGTGGCTCAGGCTGGGTGTAAGGAGTCTCTGACCTTGCCCTAGAAATAAAACCCTCTTCCCACATAGCTGAAGGTGATGCTGCTGCTCTCTCTCCCCCCAGGTCACCACAAAACGGGCGCAAGCCTGGTGCTACAGTAAAAACAACATCCCCTACTTTGAAACCAGTGCCAAGGAGGCCATTAATGTGGAACAAGCTTTCCAGACGATTGCACGAAATGCACTTAAACAGGTAGGGAGGGGGCAGTGGGTTCCTTCTGCCTGCTGTGGGTGGCCTTGGGCTCTCCAACAGCCTTCCCCAGCTGAGAACAGCTCCTTGCACACTCAGAGCTGCCTGTAGAACCACAGCACTAATTCCTGCCTCCTTCTCTCCCTCTAGGAAACTGAAGTGGAGCTTTACAATGAATTCCCCGAACCCATCAAACTAGACAAGAATGACCGAGTGAAGGCTTCTGCGGAGAGCTGCAGCTGCTGAGGGGAGAGGGAGGGGTTGAGCACAGTCCTTCACAAACAGATATCACACTTAGGCCTTCAAACACACAGCCCCTCTTCTGTGTTTAAAACAAAATTTAAAGAAAAATTTCCATCTCCAGCTGCCAAAATCCACCCATCTCCCATGAGCATCTGTGAGTCCCACACTTCAGAGCTCACATCCCCCCACCATCCACATCACACTTCATGGTAACAGACCTTTCTCTTAGTTTAAAATGGAAACTCTTATGTATGTTTGGAACTGAATCTTAATTCCAGGTGTCCAATGGAGAGAAACTGTTTACAGGTAATCTGTGTAACAAGTTACATTTTTAACTGTCTCGTGTTTTCCCCTGTGAAGGCTGCAACTGGAAAGGCTGATTACCCATAGCTCATCGCAAGCTCAGCACTCAGTCCAACTAGGTTGAGTTTTGTATGTATCTCTGTTAATGCTTGTTACTTTTAACTAATCAGATCTTTTTACAGTATCCATGTATTATGTAATGCTTCTTTAGGAAAAATCTTATAGTACATGTTAATATATGCAACCAATTAAAAATGTATAAATTAGTGTAAAAATCCTGAATTCACATGTTCAAGTACTGAAACACAGATTGTGTGGAAAGTGAGGAGGACACTTGTGAACTGCAGCGTGCTAGCAGCACGGGGTCCAGCAGGAGGCAGTATTCTGTACAGTAGAGATGAACTATGTAAGCCTTCTTGTCTTGAGGCCGAAAGGCTTCATCTTCTGGGAAAAAAAATCTGTCTGGCTTCCTTGTATTTAAATTCTCAGATTTGCATAACAGCATTGATATGCACACTGGATTATTGGATTTAAAATTAAATACAGCTATGAAATGACCTCATTTGTTCACCTCCCCTACTGCTTAACTCCTGACACCCTGCAGTGAGTGTGCGAAGGAGCCAGAGCTGAGGTGTCCCCGTGGCTCTGGTGCTGTGGAAGGAGCTCCTCTCCCACCGGGGCTGCGATGCTGTTTCTCAATGAGTGACCTGGACTATGAATCTTCCCTTTCTTCTTACTGACTGCTAATCTGGATTTTTGGTATGGAAAAACCTGGCAATCTAGTCCCTTTCCTCTCTTCCTTTCTTCCTGGTATTTGTTCTTGCGTTTGTAGCTTGCTTAAATGGAGCCCTTCTACCTGTTTTCCAGAGGTCTACATTCTAGTACGTAGGCTGAGCTCTTCTGTAAAGAGACAAACATGATGCCAATAAACTTAACAAGAACAAACCTTCTTGTTTACTTCTGTTTCTGACTTTGTTTTTTCTTCACTAACATGCTTCCTTTCCTCTGTCTGGTCACCATTTTAGCAAGCTAATTGAAGGATGCCTGTGCAAGGCTGGACTTAGTGAGTTAAGGACCTTTCCTTGGTCCAGCCTAGTTGAGTTTAAGCCTTTAATTTCTAGATGCTGGGCATGACCTCCTGCTTGCACTCAGCAAGGCTGAGCTCACTGCTCCTGTGCCCACAGGAAGATGGAAAACAAAGTGTAGAGAAATGAGGCCAGTTATTTCAAGAGCCTTCTAACAGTCTTTGTGTTCTATATCCTATTTTATGCCTTTGTCCTATCACGCTTTTCTCTCACTTCACTGGGCTTTTGCTGTCCATGTCCATTTCAAATAACAACTGTGCAATAGTGATGTGTCCTGGTGGGACCACTTTCCTGGCTGCAGCTCTTTGGAAGACTCAGACCTGCTCATCTTCATTTAAAGTGTCACTCTGTGCTTGTTTTCTGTAGATACAGTTCTAGCCTAGAACACACCAAGCTGGGGGAGTGGGGTGAAATGACTCTAAAGTGGTGTTTGGGGGAAAGGGGATGGTTTTACCTCTGCAGCTCCCTCCTGGTGCAGATGGGGAAGAGCCTGGTGGAGATTTAGTGTTTAATCTCTGCCATCAAATAAACTGGGGGTGACACAAGGCAGAGAGGTAGGATGGTCAGGGAGCTCCTTGCCTTGGGATGCTGTGGATCCTAAAGGGGAGGGTTCCATTTGCCACCTACAAATGCATGTTTTTGTAGGTGGGAATAGGAGATATATATGTGTACGAAACTGGTGCAGGAGGCAAATGGTGTGGGAATTAGTGCGCTGCTATTGTTGGTGAGAACATGCTGAGGGCTGATGCTCTCACAGATGAGGGCTGGTGGTCCTGTGAGAGTCACTTGTGTCATCTTTGTGGTCTGGAGAAGGTGCTGGGTACAAGTGGGCTCAAAACCACTGTTAAAACCCCTCCTGCAGCACCAGGGCAGCCTTGGGGCTTTTTCTGACCTTTTTGCTGGAGGAGCTGCAGGGGCCATGATGCTGTGTGACACAGGGACATGCTGCTGGGCAATGGAAGGGGACACCTGAGATGTTCAGCCCATGCTCTGTGGTATCCAAGCTTTGGGGGTGGGTTTGCTGGTTTTGGGAGGAGGGTGAGACCTGAAGAATGAGTGGAGGGGTCAGTTCCACAAACTACACCATGTGTAATAGTCAACAGCTACAACAACTGCCCGGAACATGCGAGGGTGTGAGGTCCCTGCTAGCGGGTGTAACTGTGGGCTTGGGGCAGGTGTGGGGCTGGGGGCCTGCACCCCTCTGAGGGCTGGGAGCTGTTTGTGAGTGCAGCTGTGGTTTATCAGCTGCTGGTGTGAATAAAAAAGCAGGGGAATTGAACATCTGTGCAGCAGGGGCTGTGGGGAGAGAGCGATATCACAGAAATTACAGGCAGGCGCTGACACATGGAAGGCGACACAGAGAGGCCGAGCTGTGAAGACCTGGGTGTGAAATCTCAGATCATGCCCTTGTGGCAGCACCGTGGGTGTGTGGCAGGACCCCACCAGCCCATCACCTGCTGCCGCAGCCACCGTGGGCGGGCAGGGTGCCAGACCCAGCCCTGCGCACCTGCAGCCCCAACCGCTGTCCCCGCTGTCACCGTCACCACTGCCACCCCTGCCGTCACCACTGTAACCCACCGCAGCACCCAGGGGGCACAGACGCCGTGCCCAGCACACACCTGTGGTGCTTGTAGGGACATGTGTGCTCCTAAGCACAAAAATCGGTCCAGGACTCTAGAGGTACACAGAAATATTTTCAGCTAAACATTCGTGTGTGCGTTTTACATATTGTAAGGCATTTACACAGTCACGTGTCTACTTATATACTTACCAGAACATATCTTTTGCTCTCTCGCTCGCGAAAGAGTCAGGAAGAACCAGAGCACAAACAAGAGTGCACAGAATGTGCATGTCTGTGTGATTCTTTATTATACAGACACATATATGTTGCTATATTATATATGCCAAGGCTCAGAGACACTGAGCACAACTGACTTTAGCTATAGGCTTCCATTTATGAGAAATACATGGGTGCAGGCTTACTGATGTACACACGTGTGACATATTTATTTCTTCATATACGCGTATATTCAGAGCAAGGGAAAAGATTATCTCACACATAAATATGGCTACCCGCATATATATTTTATTTCTATATATAAAAGCATTTAAGTATTAATTTGTAGAGATGATATATGCATATAGATGGAATCATAGAATCATTATGGTTGGGAGAGACTCTCAAGATCACCAAGTCCAACCATAACCCAAACCTGGCACTAACCCCTGTCCCTGAGAACCTCAGCTCTGTCTGTCCAACTCCTCCAGGGATGGTGACTCCAGCACTGCCCTGGGCAGCCTGGTCCAAAGCCCCACAGCCCTTTGGGGAAGAAATTGTTCCCCACATCCAACCTCAACCTCCCCTGGCACAACTTGAGGCCGTTTCCTCTGCTCCTGGCGCTTGTTCCTGGGGAGCAGAGCCCGATCCCCCTGGCTCCAAGCTCCTTTCAGGCAGTTCAGAGATCAGAAGATCTCCCCTCAGGTCCTGATCTCCAGGCTGAACACCCGAGGTACCTCAGCCGCTCCCCATAAGATGATGTTGAGCAACCACCAGACTGGGTGGACGGGGAGCCAGGCATTCTGTTCTATGTAAATATATAATATATGTAATATACAGATATCACATAATTATTCTATTCTATTCTATTCTATTCTATTCTATTCTATTCTATTCTATTCTATTCTATTCTATTCTATTCTATTCTATTCTATTCTATTCTATTCTATATGATCTATAAAATATGTAATATCTAGATATCATACATTTATTCTATTCTATTCTATTCTATTCTATTCTATTCTATTCTATTCTATTCTATTCTATTCTATTCTATTCTATTCATCTATAATATATGTAATATCTAGATATCATAAATCTATTCTATTCTATTCTATTCTATTCTATTCTATTCTGTATAACCTATAATATATGTAATATCTAGATATCATACATCTATTCTATTCTATTCTATTCTATTCTATTCTATTCTATTCTATTCTATTCTATTCTATTCTATTCTATTCTATTCTATTCTATTCTATATAATCTATAATATATGTAATATCTAGATATCATACATCTATTCTATTCTATTCTATTCTATTCTATTCTATTCTATTCTATTCTATTCTATTCTATTCCATATAGTCTATAATATATGTAATATCTAGATATCATAAATCTATTCTATTCTATTCTATTCTATTCTATTCTATTCTATTCTATTCTATTCTATTCTATTCTATTCTATTCTATTCTATCCTATCCTATCCTATCCTATTCTATTCTGTATAATCTATAATATATGTAATATCTAGATATCATAAATCTATTCTATTCTAATTCTATTCTATTCTATTCTATTCTATTCTATTCTATTCTATTCTATTCTATTCTATTCTATTCTATTCTATTCTATCTATAATATATGTAACATCTAGGTATCATAAATTTATTCTATTCTATTCTATTCTATTCTATTCTATTCTATTCTATTCTATTCTATTCTATTCTATTCTATTCTATTCTATTCTATTCTGTATAATCTATAATATATGTAATATCTAGATATCATACATCTATTCTATTCTATTCTATTCTATTCTATTCTATTCTATTCTATTCTATTCTATTCTGTATAACCTATAATATATGTAATATCTAGATATCATAAATCTATTCTATTCTATTCTATTCTATTCTATTCTATTCTATTCTATTCTATTCTATTCTATTCTATTCTATTCTGTATAACCTATAATATATGTAATATCTAGATATCATACATCTATTCTATTCTATTCTATTCTATTCTATTCTATTCTATTCTATTCTATTCTATTCTATTCTATTCTATTCTATTCTATTCTATTCTATTCATCTATAATATATGTAATATCTAGATATCATAAATCTATTCTATTCTATTCTATTCTATTCTATTCTGTATAACCTATAATATATGTAATATCTAGATATCATACATCTATTCTATTCTATTCTATTCTATTCTATTCTATTCTATTCTATTCTATTCTATTCTATTCTATATAATCTATAATATATGTAATATCTAGATATCATACATCTATTCTATTCTATTCTATTCTATTCTATTCTATTCTATTCTATTCTATTCCATATAGTCTATAATATATGTAATATCTAGATATCATAAATCTATTCTATTCTATTCTATTCTATTCTATTCTATTCTATTCTATTCTATTCTATTCTATTCTATTCTATTCTATTCTATTCTATCCTATCCTATCCTATCCTATTCTATTCTGTATAATCTATAATATATGTAATATCTAGATATCATAAATCTATTCTATTCTAATTCTATTCTATTCTATTCTATTCTATTCTATTCTATTCTATTCTATTCTATTCTATTCTATTCTATTCTATTCTATTCTATTCTATTCTATTCTATTCTATCTATAATATATGTAACATCTAGGTATCATAAATTTATTCTATTCTATTCTATTCTATTCTATTCTATTCTATTCTATTCTATTCTATTCTATTCTATTCTGTATAATCTATAATATATGTAATATCTAGATATCATACATCTATTCTATTCTATTCTATTCTATTCTATTCTATTCTATTCTATTCTATTCTATTCTATTCTATTCTATTCTGTATAACCTATAATATATGTAATATCTAGATATCATAAATCTATTCTATTCTATTCTATTCTATTCTATTCTATTCTATTCTATTCTGTATAACCTATAATATATGTAATATCTAGATATCATACATCTATTCTATTCTATTCTATTCTATTCTATTCTATTCTATTCTATTCTATGCTATTCTATTCTGTATAATCTATAATATATGTAATATCTAGATATCATACATCTATTCTATTCTATTCTATTCTATTCTATTCTATTCTATTCTATTCTATTCTATTCTACTCTACTCTACTCTATTCTATTCTATTCTATATAATCCATCATAAATGTAATATCTAGATATAATACATTTATTCTATTCTATTCTATTCTATTCTATTCTATTCTATTCTATATAATCCATCATAAATGTAATATCTAGATATCATACATCTATTCTATTCTATTCTATTCTATTCTATTCTATTCTATTCTATTCTATTCTATATAATCTATAATATATGTAATATCTAGATATCATACATCTATTCTATTCTATTCTATTCTATTCTATTCTATTCTATTCTATTCTATTCTATTCTATTCTATTCTATTCTATTTAGTCTATAATATATGTAATATCTAGATATCATAAATTTATTCTATTCTATTCTATTCTATTCTATTCTATTCTATTCTATTCTATTCTATTCTATTCCATATAATCTATAATATATGTAATATCTAGATATCATAAATCTATTCTATTCTATTCTATTCTATTCTATTCTATTCTATTCTATTCTATTCTATTCTATTCTATTCTATTCTATCCTATCCTATTCTATTCTATTCTGTATAATCTATAATATATGTAATATCTAGATATCATAAATCTATTCTATTCTAATTCTATTCTATTCTATTCTATTCTATTCTATTCTATTCTATTCTATTCTATTCTATTCTATTCTATTCTATTCTATTCTATTCTATTCAATCTATAATATATGTAACATCTAGGTATCATAAATTTATTCTATTCTATTCTATTCTATTCTATTCTGTATAACCTATAATATATGTAATATCTAGATATCATAAATTTATTCTATTCTATTCTATTCTATTCTATTCTATTCTATTCTATTCTATTCTATTCTATTCTATTCTACTCTATTCTGTATAATCTATAATATATGTAATATCTAGATATCATAAATCTATTCTATTCTATTCTATTCTATTCTATTCTATTCTATTCTATTCTATTCTACTCTACTCCTATTCTATTCTATTCTATTCTATTCTATTCTATTCTATTCTATTCTATTCTATTCTATTCTATCCTATATAATCCATCATAAATGTAATATCTAGATATCATACATTTATTCTATTCTATTCTATTCTATTCTATTCTATTCTATTCTATTCTATTCTATTCTATTCTATTCTATTCTATTCTATTCTATTCTATTCTATTCTATTCTATTCTATATAATCCATCATAAATGTAATATCTAGATATCATAAATCTATTCTATTCTATTCTATTCTATTCTATTCTATTCTATTCTATTCTACTCTACTCCTATTCTATTCTATTCTATTCTATTCTATTCTATTCTATTCTATTCTATTCTATTCTATTCTATTCTATTCTATTCTATATAATCCATCATAAATGTAATATCTAGATATCATACATTTATTCTATTCTATTCTATTCTATTCTATTCTATTCTATTCTATTCTATTCTATTCTATTCTATTCTATATAATCCATCATAAATGTAATATCTAGATATCATACATCTATTCTATTCTATTCTATTCTATTCTATTCTATTCTATTCTATTCTATTCTATTCTATTCTATTCTATTCTATTCTATTCTATTCTGTATAACCTATAATATATGTAATATCTAGATATCATAAATTTATTCTATTCTATTCTATTCTATTCTATTCTATTCTATTCTATTCTATTCTATTCTATTCTATTCTATATAATCCATCATAAATGTAATATCTAGATATCATACATTTATTCTATTCTATTCTATTCTATTCTATTCTATTCTATTCTATTCTATTCTATTCTATTCTATTCTATATAATCCATCATAAATGTAATATCTAGATATCATACATTTATTCTATTCTATTCTATTCTATTCTATTCTATTCTATTCTATTCTATTCTATTCTATTCTATTCTATTCTATTCTATTCTGTATAACCTATAATATATGTAATATCTAGATATCATAAATTTATTCTATTCTATTCTATTCTATTCTATTCTATTCTATTCTATTCTATTCTATTCTATTCTATTCTATTCTATTCTATTCTGTATAATCTATAATATATGTAATATCTAGATATCATAAATCTATTCTATTCTATTCTACTCCTATTCTATTCTATTCTATTCTATTCTATTCTATTCTATTCTATTCTATTCTATTCTATTCTATTCTATTCTACTCTACTCTACTCTACTCTATTCTATATAATCCATCATAAATGTAATATCTAGATATAATACATTTATTCTATTCTATTCTATTCTATTCTATTCTATTCTATTCTATTCTATTCTATTCTATATAATCCATCATAAATGTAATATCTAGATATCATACATCTATTCTATTCTATTCTATTCTATTCTATTCTATTCTATTCTATTCTATATAATCTATAATATATGTAATATCTAGATATCATACATCTATTCTATTCTATTCTATTCTATTCTATTCTATTCTATTCTATTCTATTCAGTCTATAATATATGTAATATCTAGATATCATAAATTTATTCTATTCTATTCTATTCTATTCTATTCTATTCTATTCTATTCTATTCTATTCTATTCCATATAATCTATAATATATGTAATATCTAGATATCATAAATCTATTCTATTCTATTCTATTCTATTCTATTCTATTCTATTCTATTCTATTCTATTCTATCCTATCCTATCCTATTCTATTCTATTCTGTATAATCTATAATATATGTAATATCTAGATATCATAAATCTATTCTATTCTAATTCTATTCTATTCTATTCTATTCTATTCTATTCTATTCTATTCTATTCTATTCTATTCTATTCTATTCTATTCTATTCTATTCTATCTATAATATATGTAACATCTAGGTATCATAAATTTATTCTATTCTATTCTATTCTATTCTATTCTATTCTATTCTATTCTATTCTATTCTATTCTATTCTATTCTATTCTGTATAACCTATAATATATGTAATATCTAGATATCATAAATTTATTCTATTCTATTCTATTCTATTCTATTCTATTCTATTCTATTCTATTCTATTCTATTCTATTCTATTCTATATAATCCATCATAAATGTAATATCTAGATATCATACATTTATTCTATTCTATTCTATTCTATTCTATTCTATTCTATTCTATTCTATTCTATTCTATTCTATATAATCCATCATAAATGTAATATCTAGATATCATACATCTATTCTATTCTATTCTATTCTATTCTATTCTATTCTATTCTATTCTATTCTATTCTATTCTATTCTATTCTGTATAACCTATAATATATGTAATATCTAGATATCATAAATTTATTCTATTTTATTCTATTCTATTCTATTCTATTCTATTCTATTCTATTCTATTCTATTCTATTCTATTCTATATAATCCATCATAAATGTAATATCTAGATATCATACATTTATTCTATTCTATTCTATTCTATTCTATTCTATTCTATTCTATTCTATTCTATTCTATTCTATTCTATTCTATATAATCCATCATAAATGTAATATCTAGATATCATACATTTATTCTATTCTATTCTATTCTATTCTATTCTATTCTATTCTATTCTATTCTATTCTATTCTGTATAACCTATAATATATGTAATATCTAGATATCATAAATTTATTCTATTCTATTCTATTCTATTCTATTCTATTCTATTCTATTCTATTCTATTCTATTCTGTATAATCTATAATATATGTAATATCTAGATATCATAAATCTATTCTATTCTATTCTACTCCTATTCTATTCTATTCTATTCTATTCTATTCTATTCTATTCTATTCTATTCTATTCTATTCTATTCTATTCTATTCTATTCTATTCTATTCTATATAATCCATCATAAATGTAATATCTAGATATCATACATTTATTCTATTCTATTCTATTCTATTCTATTCTATTCTATTCTATTCTATTCTATTCTATTCTATATAATCCATCATAAATGTAATATCTAGATATCATACATTTATTCTATTCTATTCTATTCTATTCTATTCTATTCTATTCTATTCTATTCTGTTCTGTTCTGTTCTGTTCTGTTCTGTTCTATTCTATTCTATTCTATTCTATATAATCCATCATACATGTAATATCTAGATATCATAAATCTATTCTATTCTATTCTATTCTATTCTATTCTATTCTATTCTATTCTATTCTATTCTATCCTATCCTATTCTATTCTATTCTGTATAATCTATAATATATGTAATATCTAGATATCATACATCTATTCTATTCTAATTCTATTCTATTCTATTCTATTCTATTCTATTCTATTCTATTCTATTCTATTCTATTCTATTCTATTCTATTCTATTCTATCTATAATATATGTAATATCTAGGTATCATAAATTTATTCTATTCTATTCTATTCTATTCTATTCTATTCTATTCTATTCTATCCTGTATAATCTATAATATATGTAATATCTAGATATCATACATCTATTCTATTCTATTCTATTCTATTCTATTCTATTCTATTCTATTCTACTCTATTCTGTATAACCTATAATATATGTAATATCTAGATATCATAAATCTATTCTATTCTATTCTATTCTATTCTATTCTATTCTATTCTATTCTATTCTACTCTACTCCTATTCTATTCTATTCTATTCTATTCTATTCTATTCTATTCTATTCTATTCTATTCTATATAATCCATCATAAATGTAATATCTAGATATCATACATTTATTCTATTCTATTCTATTCTATTCTATTCTACTCCTATTCTATTCTATTCTATTCTATTCTATTCTATTCTATTCTATTCTATTCTATTCTATTCTACTCCTATTCTATTCTATTCTATTCTATTCTATTCTATTCTATTCTATTCTATTCTATTCTATTCTATTCTATTCTACTCTACTCTACTCTACTCTACTCTACTCTACTCTATTCTATTCTATATAATCCATCATAAATGTAATATCTAGATATCATACATTTATTCTATTCTATTCTATTCTATTCTATTCTATTCTATTCTATTCTATTCTATTCTATTCTATTCTAATTCTAATTCTATTCTATTCTATATAATCCATCATAAATGTAATATCTAGATATCATACATTTATTCTATTCTATTCTATTCTATTCTATTCTATTCTATTCTATTCTATTCTATTCTATATAATCCATCATACATGTAATATCTAGATATCATACATCTATTCTATTCTATTCTATTCTATTCTATTCTATTCTATTCTATTCCATATAATCTATAATATATGTAATATCTAGATATCATACAGCTATTCAATTCAATTCAATTCAATTCAATTCAATTCTATTCTATTCTATTCTATTCTTTTCTATTCTATTCTATTCTAATTCTAATTCTATTCTATTCTATATAATCCATCATAAATGTAATATCTAGATATCATACATTTATTCTATTCTATTCTATTCTATTCTATTCTATTCTATTCTATTCTATTCTATTCTATTCTATATAATCCATCATACATGTAATATCTAGATATCATACATCTATTCTATTCTATTCTATTCTATTCTATTCTATCCTATCCTATCCTATTCTATTCTATTCTGTATAATCTATAATATATGTAATATCTAGATATCATAAATCTATTCTATTCTAATTCTATTCTATTCTATTCTATTCTATTCTATTCTATTCTATTCTATTCTATTCTATTCTATTCTATTCTATTCTATTCTATTCTATTCTATCTATAATATATGTAACATCTAGGTATCATAAATTTATTCTATTCTATTCTATTCTATTCTATTCTATTCTATTCTATTCTATTCTATTCTATTCTATTCTGTATAACCTATAATATATGTAATATCTAGATATCATAAATTTATTCTATTCTATTCTATTCTATTCTATTCTATTCTATTCTATTCTATTCTATTCTATTCTATTCTATATAATCCATCATAAATGTAATATCTAGATATCATACATTTATTCTATTCTATTCTATTCTATTCTATTCTATTCTATTCTATTCTATTCTATTCTATTCTATTCTATTCTAATTCTAATTCTATTCTATTCTATATAATCCATCATAAATGTAATATCTAGATATCATACATTTATTCTATTCTATTCTATTCTATTCTATTCTATTCTATTCTATTCTATTCTATTCTATTCTATATAATCCATCATACATGTAATATCTAGATATCATACATCTATTCTATTCTATTCTATTCTATTCTATTCTATCCTATCCTATCCTATTCTATTCTATTCTGTATAATCTATAATATATGTAATATCTAGATATCATAAATCTATTCTATTCTAATTCTATTCTATTCTATTCTATTCTATTCTATTCTATTCTATTCTATTCTATTCTATTCTATTCTATTCTATTCTATTCTATTCTATCTATAATATATGTAACATCTAGGTATCATAAATTTATTCTATTCTATTCTATTCTATTCTATTCTATTCTATTCTATTCTATTCTATTCTATTCTATTCTATTCTGTATAACCTATAATATATGTAATATCTAGATATCATAAATTTATTCTATTCTATTCTATTCTATTCTATTCTATTCTATTCTATTCTATTCTATTCTATTCTATTCTATATAATCCATCATAAATGTAATATCTAGATATCATACATTTATTCTATTCTATTCTATTCTATTCTATTCTATTCTATTCTATTCTATTCTATTCTATTCTATTCTATATAATCCATCATAAATGTAATATCTAGATATCATACATCTATTCTATTCTATTCTATTCTATTCTATTCTATTCTATTCTATTCTATTCTATTCTATTCTATTCTATTCTGTATAACCTATAATATATGTAATATCTAGATATCATAAATTTATTCTATTTTATTCTATTCTATTCTATTCTATTCTATTCTATTCTATTCTATTCTATTCTATTCTATTCTATTCTATATAATCCATCATAAATGTAATATCTAGATATCATACATTTATTCTATTCTATTCTATTCTATTCTATTCTATTCTATTCTATTCTATTCTATTCTATTCTATTCTATTCTATTCTATATAATCCATCATAAATGTAATATCTAGATATCATACATTTATTCTATTCTATTCTATTCTATTCTATTCTATTCTATTCTATTCTATTCTATTCTATTCTGTATAACCTATAATATATGTAATATCTAGATATCATAAATTTATTCTATTCTATTCTATTCTATTCTATTCTATTCTATTCTATTCTATTCTGTATAATCTATAATATATGTAATATCTAGATATCATAAATCTATTCTATTCTATTCTACTCCTATTCTATTCTATTCTATTCTATTCTATTCTATTCTATTCTATTCTATTCTATTCTATTCTATTCTATTCTATTCTATTCTATATAATCCATCATAAATGTAATATCTAGATATCATACATTTATTCTATTCTATTCTATTCTATTCTATTCTATTCTATTCTATTCTATTCTATTCTATATAATCCATCATAAATGTAATATCTAGATATCATACATTTATTCTATTCTATTCTATTCTATTCTATTCTATTCTATTCTATTCTATTCTGTTCTGTTCTGTTCTGTTCTGTTCTGTTCTATTCTATTCTATTCTATTCTATATAATCCATCATACATGTAATATCTAGATATCATAAATCTATTCTATTCTATTCTATTCTATTCTATTCTATTCTATTCTATTCTATTCTATCCTATCCTATTCTATTCTATTCTGTATAATCTATAATATATGTAATATCTAGATATCATACATCTATTCTATTCTAATTCTATTCTATTCTATTCTATTCTATTCTATTCTATTCTATTCTATTCTATTCTATTCTATTCTATTCTATCTATAATATATGTAATATCTAGGTATCATAAATTTATTCTATTCTATTCTATTCTATTCTATTCTATTCTATTCTATTCTATTCTATCCTGTATAATCTATAATATATGTAATATCTAGATATCATACATCTATTCTATTCTATTCTATTCTATTCTATTCTATTCTATTCTACTCTATTCTGTATAACCTATAATATATGTAATATCTAGATATCATAAATCTATTCTATTCTATTCTATTCTATTCTATTCTATTCTATTCTATTCTATTCTACTCTACTCCTATTCTATTCTATTCTATTCTATTCTATTCTATTCTATTCTATTCTATTCTATTCTATTCTATTCTATTCTATTCTATATAATCCATCATAAATGTAATATCTAGATATCATACATTTATTCTATTCTATTCTATTCTATTCTATTCTACTCCTATTCTATTCTATTCTATTCTATTCTATTCTATTCTATTCTATTCTATTCTATTCTATTCTACTCCTATTCTATTCTATTCTATTCTATTCTATTCTATTCTATTCTATTCTATTCTATTCTATTCTATTCTATTCTATTCTACTCTACTCTACTCTACTCTACTCTACTCTACTCTATTCTATTCTATATAATCCATCATAAATGTAATATCTAGATATCATACATTTATTCTATTCTATTCTATTCTATTCTATTC